>NC_064885.1:35526999-36809499 GCF_929443795.1 Astur gentilis | reverse complement strand
GTTGCAAAAAAAGTATCAAATGCAATACCAAACATGCTTTTGGCAATTTCTCACCTTTTATAGCACACAGGTCTCAAGACTCTTAGTTGGTAAAAAAAGAGCTTTGGAGAAAGATAAACCCACCAATGCCTTCTCTGGGCCAGATTTCAAAGGAGCTTTCTTCACCGTAGCATCGCACATACCTAGGCCGCTTGTGAGATCTGGCCCTGCGTGTGATGCTTATATGGGAGAAGGGCTTTTCTCGAGACCCTGCCCAAAGCACAGGAGCATGCTTGTCCTGACGTGACTGAGATGAAGATTGGCTACAGATTGCATGGTAATGCTTACTAGACTTTGCACCATACTGCTAGAATAAAAAACCATTTAAACTTCAGTCTTCAATTTTTTTTAATCTGATAAAACTGAGTGTTTGCACTGGTACAAAATTCCTGTGTTGGAACAGCAATTCAAGCTTATGAGTCAAATTCTTATATCCCTAAATTTAGGTGGGGTATAGAAATTAATATTCACTGAGAATCTGGCCTGGAGATGGGAATATAATCAGCCTCTGAAGAGAGCACCATATGTTCAGTCAAACATTTTGCATCTCCTTTTCAGAATCTTTAACTTGACACTGAAATCAGAATTAAACGAGGTACAACTGGTGGATGTGGCATGCAGGACAGTGTATATCTGCACCCCACAAGCCAGCCTGCAGGTTCAACAAACATCATTTTACTGGTCCCAGGAACGATTAATCAGACAGGGCTTCCCTCCAGTTCAGCTTCTTACAAACAGCCTGACTAAGCCAGTGATAAATAAAGCACACTTTTCAGCTATGACAGCCCTTTCCTCCTTCAGCACAAGCAAGCAGGATGAAGGAGACTTAATGAATTTAACGATACCTTTCTATGCAAAATGCTGAGCTTGTATGTGTGAACCCTTCTTGCTTTCGACGTCTCCTTCTCCTCCACGGCACAATTCTCAGAGGCCTCTTGGTGGCCTTTCCAAGTCTTAATATCAGCATAGTAGTTATCTTGTTACACCTGAAGGATAATGCTATAATAGGGACTTCAGCTTAAAGGAAATTAAATGTGAGTCTTATGTGTGCAAAGGAGACAGCTTGTGTTTGATAAGATGCACACTGCACTTAGCATTGTTAGTGAGCAATTATTTTAGAGGCTCCAGCAGCCTCATTTATCTTCAGATGCCACAGCTCACCCAAGTGTTCAGTGCTAGGCTTACATTTAACAGCAGGATTTTCATTTCTTCCTTCCAACCTGTTGTCAGTGCTGAAAGCAAGACCCATGATCTTCCTTAGGAGGAGAAGTGCCACAACATGCTCCTTCCCATTGAGAAGGTTACAAGGGCCAAACCCCAGCACCCCCCTCGTGGTTCCACAACCAAGACTTAGCTACCCTTGTTACCAAACTGGCCTCATTGAGACCGGGATGATCCCCGTCCAACCAGCACGCTGCTCTCTATATTGTGTTTCCAGGTCTCTCTCTGTTGCAGGCCTCTGGTGCAGTTTTGAGCCAGTCATTCAGGATGACGAGCGCAAGTAGCACATCTATAAAATAACAAGAGTAATACCCTTTACACAGGGCATTTATCCTTCTAAGAGTCTCAAAATTATAAGCTCATGTAATGACCTAAAAAGGATCCCAGCTAAACAGAATAATTTCATTTTCAACAGTCTCTTGATTGGGGGCCAATTACAGTGAAATGTTAAAGAGCAAAAATTACCATTTAGTTATGCTTTTCTCTCTGTAAATATCTTTATTATATATGATATTTTTTTACATAGGAAATCACTGTCTTTCTTATTCTGAGATGCAATTAGTTTCTGATATTAAAATCACATCAGTGCATATTCCTGTCCTGTGCTCTGCCACTCCTCATTTCTTCCTGGAGCATGGCTATCTATAAACAGTGATTTCCTTCTCACTGTGGCCTTCAAGATAAGAACTTGTGGTTTAACCCCAGACAGCAATTAAGCACCACACAGCCGCTTGCTCATTCCCTGCCCCGTTGCAGTGGGATGGGGGAGAGAACTGGGGGGAAAAAAAGTAAAACTCATGGGTTGAGATAAAGACAGTTTAATAGGACAGAAAAGGAAGGGATGATGATGATAATACTAATAACAATGATAATGATAATAATAATAAAAAAAAAACAAGTGATGCACAATACAATTGCTCACCACCCACTGACCAATGCCCAGCCATTCCCTGAGTTGCGGTGCCCTCCGGCCAACTCCCTCCAGTTTATATACTGGGCATGATGTAATATGGCATGGAATACCCCTTTGGCTTGTTTGGGTAAGCTGTCCTTGCTGTGTCCCCTCCCAGCTTCTTGTGCAATCCCAACCTTCACTGGCAGGGAAGTATGAAAAGCTGAAAAGTCCTTGACTTATTACAGACACTGCTTAGGAACAACTAAAACATCAGTGTGTTATCAACATTATTCTTATCCTAAATCCAAAACACAGCACTATACCAGCTACTAAGAAGAAAATCAACTTTATTCCAGCTGAAACCAGGACAGAACTATTTTAAATGCTGTACACTCCAGCTGACTTACAGACAAAGGCTTCTGCACCAACATGAGCAAGTTAGCCAGACTGCTCGAGTCCCCTGTTCCCATCTCATGAGACTCGTGTGTCTTTTATCATCTCAGAAGTGCCAATCTAAGGCACCTAAAGCTGGCAGGTGCTTGCACTTCTGCCTGCTGGCATCCCCCTCCCACACGAACCACGTGAAATGACGTCTGGAGGGAGACAGGGTTTAATAGAATATCCTTGGTGAATGGCAGTGTACTTAGGGTGACATTTGGCCCTTGGACTTTCCTGCTGCAAAATGACACTTCAGCTTGATTTATTTTGCCATTCTTCCATTTCCCTCCTGGTCGTGAGTACTCGTTTGGTTTCACCAGCAAATGAGTGTTTGGCCTTTGATTTTACTGGGGACCAGAAATTCAGTGCTTGCCCTGACTGCTCAGCTCTGTCACCCAAGTATTCAGAGAATATTAACCTTTTCCAACTCTCCTGCAAGCAAATCTTACCCTGGGTCTTGGCAGTAGAAAAGCTATGATTTGATTAATACTAAGCATGGGGTGGCTATAGAAGGAGCATTTCTTGTAAGGAAAATGAGCTCGCTCTTGTCAGTAAATGAATGCTAATACTCTTTCCCTATTAAGGCAGACTCTTGCTTTAAAACTTTTATGTCTTCCATATATCATGTTTTTGGAAGAAAGTTTTGCTATTTAAATAGCTGCCAGAGTGTTACAGGTTTATATGATTGCAATTTACAGTACTTCATAAATCAGCAGACCTCAGATGCATTGGACAGACAAGACTTTAAATTGACATTCTGTCTTTTTATGAACATTAAAAGGCTTGATCTCATGACATATTTACACAGAAGTATCCCTGCTGCCTCGGTCAAATTGTTCCTAAAGTATAAAGTACTTTACATGAATGAATATAATGACGACAACCTGAAGCTTTGTACTTTAAATTATCTAAGTGTTACAGCTAGTCCAGAGGGGTTACGTCAAGACCAGGAGAGATCTCTGCAGTGACTGTTGCTCCCACATAAAAATGGTGGAAATTTTTCCTTTAAATAAGAATCACATGCAGGAATCCCATGGGCAGAGGTGACCTTGGAGACTGGACAAAATACATCCATCTCCACTTAAACAAGAGCTTGCAGAAGGCTGGGGCATCCTATGGACAGGACCAACTTCCAAATCAACACATCTTGGCATGGCAGTGTTGTGGTCATTTGATGCAGGCATGTCAAAAACAACAGCATGCCTGAGTCATGCCTCCCTCTCAGACGCCTCAACTAGACAAAAGAAATCTCATCTCCACTGACATCCTGGGTGGGTTTTGCCACTGCCTTCAGCAGACCCTTAGTACCAGCAGTCTCGCTGAGGCACCGTTTGGTTCCTGCACAGCCACTCCTGACTCAGTACTGATGCTATTTTCTTACAGCCAAACTGGAAAATTGTGGTAAATAGTTCTTCTCTCCAGGGTGGCTAAAGATGACTATGGGAAGACATAGAATTTATAGGATTTTTTTTTTTTTTTTTAAGGCGGAGTGAAAAGGAACATGTAGAAATGTTCTGCTGAAAGAAGCTGAAGGGTCTAGTACCTCTGGACTTGAGAGTGAAGACGTCAGAAGCAGTGGAATATGCCACAAAATAAAAAACTGACACGGAAAAACAACTTCTTATTCTTACTCAAAATGTTTCAAATAATCAGGCTTACTTTCCATATGAGAATGATTTCTTTATACTTCTGGAATGCCTATATGAAGTGACATACATGATGAGAGTTGACCTTGGATGCTGGGGAACCCCAGTTCAAGTTCACTCAACTTTTCCATCCTGGGTTATTTTGAATGAAAGATGAAGCAGTACAATTGCAGGGAAGGGACCCCCCAGCAAAAATAACAAAGTGACTTAGCTGATTGAAACAGAGCAGGACCCAACATGTCTTAGCTATCTCCAAGAGCCAAGTATGCATGCTCTTTTTCTAATTGACTTGGATCTTCCTGCATCTCTCTGCAATTGGAAGGTGCCTTTTCTGCCTCTAGCTGACAGGATAATCTGTGCAAGCATCCCAGGTAATTGGAAATGCACAACCCTCTGAAGCTTCGAAGACCAGATTTCAGTGCAGACACATAATGCAGAGCTGGATGCCATCAACTACATTTCTACTAGAGCAAGCACACTTTCTTGCAAAACTTACTCTTTTGAGAACATAGCCTCAGTCAATGCTCTGGCCCAAATCCTCCAAACACATACACACACAAGTAATTTCATCTAGCTATGGAGCTCTATTGAAGAAAATGAGATTACTTGTATACATCCAGCAGTGGAGTTACATACTAGCCATTTTAAGAAATATGTGGTGTGGAAAAGACAAGAGGGTGACAAGCACAGGACAAACTCCCTTGAATTAGAGTAAATCCTGAAGTTCACAGACACAGTGACTTCCCTCCAGGACCACAGTTTATTGCATGCAATTGCTGTTAGTCAGATCTTTTCAGGCTTTTGCCTCGAAGTTGCTTTTTGGGGGCAGCTCTTTTTGCATAGCCAGAGGCTAAATGTTTACAGACTGGGATTACCTCAGGAGAAAAATAATTTTGAGCCCCTCGGCATTCAATTCACCCACAAATCTATCTGATGCATTTCAAGTAGAAATCAGAGTTGAACATTTACATACTATTACCTAACCAGGCTGGCCATCTTTTAATTACTACATATTGCCCAGCGAAGCCGGAGCCAGGTATTCCAATCAGAGGGCAACAGTCCACTTCTCATCATGAAGAAAAATGAGCAAATAAGCCAGGAAAAAATCATCATATCATTGGAAACAACCCCAGGAGGTAGTCAACTGCCTTAAATGATGTGACTCATATTGGTTGTCTGTGAAACGATACCAAAGAAATTATTTGGTTATTAAAAAGCACCAAGCAAAAGCAACCACCCTCTGGACTTAGTTGCTGGCTCTAATCAAATAAACATTCATGTACATCCCTTATCACTCAGACACACACTCTGAAAGCTGAAAGAACAAAACTAATCAACATTAATAATAAACTCTAACTTGCTCCTGGTAAACGTCACTCACTTTTTTAGTTATATTTATATAACTCACTTTTTTAGTTATATTCCCCACTTAAGAAGGTATTGCTTAAAGAAATCATATCCTCCCTCTTCCCTCTTGCCAACAAGCACTGTTAACAGAATTCGTGTAAAATATTACAGCTATCATTGTTGTCCTTGTATGAGCCAGCCATCCTGAATAGCTTCCCTTCCCTACAGCAACAGAGCTGAATGGTTACAGCCAAGAGAGGAGCAAAGAGCAAGCTCTGCTATTAGTTACGCTAGTGCAAATGCCAGCAGAAGCTGAGCCTGTCGTTAACATCAGTGGAATTATTGTTACGACCAATTCGTCTCATGCTCAGGGTGTGGGTTCATTTTTCTAAGCACCGTGGAAAAAAACAACACCTGCTCACAGCCTCTTCACTGACCGTGATGTGCAGAAGTTGTACAGGATCACGGTATGCCTCAGTCTCAAAACATGGCTGAATTATGGATGAGGGGAGTCAGGCACAGAGCTGTTGGAAGACATTAGGCACCTAAATGTACAAGGAGAAGGAGACTCCTAAATGTGAATGGATTTAGCTTCTCCGCTCTCCAGTCAGGCAGGTACATCTGCATTGCCTGCACTACAAAGGGAAATTATGGTGTAGACAAAAAAGTACAACGATTTTAAAGGTATTTTTGACACTTCAGACTAAGTCTCCCCTATCTAGTCTCAGGCACCTGATTGAGGCTCTTAAATAGTGGCTATTTGGCAAACCAAATCCCCTCTGTAGAACCCATCTCCCTCTCTTGACCACAACACTCCTGACCGCAGTTACCTCTGTTATGTGTCAACGGTTTGACGGCAGAATTGCATCCCCAACTTCCCCAAATGCAGTCACATCCTAATTACCCAGAGCTCAGCCAAGTGGCAGTGCCAGGACTGAATGGGAGCCAGGTCTGGGCCCGCTCCCGGCCACCTGCCCGCTGAAGGGCTCTGCCCCTGCAAGCATTCCTACCCAAACATCCCGCCTGCCAAAGCAATACGCATTTTCTGTCCCTGCTGCTCATTTCCACGGGGCAACAGACTATGCAGCAAGATGGCTCACATCATGTTTCATCCATTTGCTACTCAATGAATATAGCAATTGCATTCACATGATTAAGTAATCTCCAGATAGGGCATTAAATGTATAAACTCCAACACTGAAGTACGGTCCCAGACACACCTACGTCATCATGGTCTTGCTCACATCCTCAGAAGAGCCTTTTTACAAAAGTAAACTTGGCAGAGGTGCAAAAGGACCTTTCTTTCCTATAAATATGAGTTCAGAGAGCAAGCATAAGAAAATGTAATAAACTTCATAACAAATATACACCATAAGAAACTCTATAATCAGTGCAAACTCAGTGGATATTTTGGATAATTCGGTAGCACACAGGTAGCAAGCAGAACAGAAGAAAGTAGGAATACCAGTGCAGTTTCTCCTGATCCCAATATGGAAACTTAGCACAGCGCACATGCTTTTTGTTTTTAGCACTAATTAGCGAGGTTAATCCAATATCTACCTTGATCTTCCTAACTGCTGTGAAGCACCTTCATTGAGTGTGTAACAGTTTACAAAGCACTGCCAATTTTCAATGATCAAAATCTTGACTGCAGTTGCCCCAGCATCATGGCACAGTCTTTAAAATCATGAAGCTAAATAAATAAATAAATAACAACAGCATTTAACAATCATTTGTGGATGATGTTTGCTTTCCTGGGTAGGAACTAACTTCTGATCTTTGAAATGCAGGCTCATATTTGCTTAATGTTTTAAACCTTTCCCTGGCTCAGGAAGATGAGAGCCTAACCTTTTCTTTTCTTTTTTTTTCAATGAAAGCTGAGATTTGCCTAAAATAATGTGATTACAGCAACCAGACTAGTTTCTATCGTTGCGGTATTTTTAGTTGTGAGACCAGGTGATATGACTGCAGCAGAACCCCTTCGATGGCACCCATTCAGTTTATTATTGTTGCGATACAGTCAATACCTACCATGTTACTGCCTATTTGCTCTAAAGCAATGACTTACCTATGGCTGATGTCAGGTCCCTCTTCTGCAGCACCCGCACATTGTGGCAGCGGAGTTTCTGTCCCATGGGGACACAGCAGCAATAATGCAACATAATGGGAAGACGGAGAAAAGACATTTTATTCCCTCTTTATTCCTGGGAAAATAAGGCACAGCGAAAAATATACAGTGTGTCATTATAGACCTTTTCTATTAAACACACTGTGCTCATGCTCAGAAGTGGTTGGACTCAGGTTAGCTCTCCAGCCATGGCCACAGAGTGTTTGCTTAAGCCTGGCATCATGTCCAGGTCTGAGCTGGCTCCCAGCTAGACAAATCAGAGTTTGGGCAGCATTGCCTCACATCAGCCCACCCAAGACTGTGCTCACCAAGGAGCGGGGACTCCTGCCAGTCAAACTGTCCCTGCCACTGGCGTACACAGGATCAAACCCACAATGCTGGTAAGATCCCTCAGCATGCTCCTCTCAGCTAGGTGCTAGCCAAGTTCTGTGCATGGAAGGGCCGGACACATGGGCAATTGCCAACAAAATGTGTTTTGGTGTTACTGTGGGTATATTTTGTCCAGCTTCTCAAGTAAGTGTTGCTGTTGGTCCATGTCCCTTGTTCCTGGGGCCACGCTGCATGTATGCAACCTGCCGGACTGTGACCAGCGAGCCCACACATCCTGCTCTGAGTGTGATACCTCTCTAACTGGAAGTCTCTTGCTCTGATCTTTGGAGGCCTCTCATGGAAACGAAATCTTGAGGACAGGAAAGTAAATATTTCCAGGATGTTTCTATCTGGAGCTGTCCTGAAGAGGTTCTGGAAAGGACACAGGGAAGCTGAACTGCCCTCAGGAAAGCCAAAAGATGGTTTTCCCTTCTAAGCCAGCCCTGAGGGCACAACAGTGACTGGTGGGGTCCTTGCCCCAGCACCACCAGGCCTCACGCCTCATTTCTCATCAATGCACAGATAAACACAACAGAGGAGTCCTGGAGAAGGTCAAGTTATTTGTATATATATTGCCATGAAAAAAATTCACACTAAGTAAGTGTACTCACAAGCAAACTCTGAAGAGCACTTTTCTGAGCTCTGTTTTTCTCTTCCTCCCCACAATCAAAGTTTATGTCCTTCTGACAATGGTAAAATACAGAGCTTTTATCTTTCCAGCAAAAACTTCATGAAACTAAGTGGTTTACATAGCTACAGCCAAAGGTTAAATTCACATGTTTTCCTGCTGACCTCACTAGTTTTAACCTTTGAAGTTTGGTTGTGAAAATCCCTAGCCCATCCACGTAAAACAAACAAGAAAAACTCAGAGAGCAGTACTATTTGGGATTATTCAGGCATGTTTGAGAAGGTATTATCTTTGCCTCTCTCAAAGCGCTGCAGAAATGGTTTCCCCCCCTGTAAAAAACCAATACATCCCTTTCTTATGTGTGTGCACCCCACACACACACACACTTGCACAGGGGCAGGACAGAGAGGCAAAGTTACTGTGTACCCTCCCTATTTTAAAGATAGAATTGAATCATTCATCTACCAGCCTATGTAATACGCCCCAGCCACAACTACTTTCCTATATCGGAAAATGCCTCTTGAACAGGGATGGCTCCCAGCAGGTTCAGGACAGGACTTGGATGCCCCAGCATACCAGGACAAGCAGCAGTCCTACACGGATCTGTGAGAGCAGAGCTGCTCCAGGGAGCTGGTGAGGACCTCCGGGACACAGACTTGCAGATGAGCCATCTCGGTCATAGCTACCTGGAAGAGGGCTGAAAAGAGACAAAAGGTGGGAAATTTTGGGGTATGTCTTCAATAAGGGAAAATTTTGTTCTTAAATCAGGTTAACTAAACAGACAAGAGCCTTAAGTCTAGACTAAGGTTTTTCTGTATTCCTGTGGCCAAACTCAAGCCTGAGAGGGAACAGAGCATTCGCAGCTCTCTATAGGTTCTTCCGAAAACCCTGCACTGCTTTATTGCTCATTAAGGGTCTCCTCTCGCATCAGCTCAAGAACATGTTTGTGCTAGTAAAGACAAGGTCTTGTGTGCCACGTGCGATGAGCAACAGAGAGGGGCAGAGCTCTATAGAAAGGGAATTTTGAGGATTACTCCTCACAGGAGGGGGTGTTGGAGCAAGCAGGAGTTATTTTCCAGGAGTGTGGTACATCTAATTACGTTTAATATTGTCCAGTGAGGGCTGCCCTTCAGAACAATGAATTAATTTTTTGCCCAGTTTGGGTGCATCCATCTCCTTAATTTTTAGCATTCTCCTGTCAGCAGCATCAAATGCCTATAAAATCAAACATACCTGAATTCTGCAGAGATCTGCAGCATCGGGAGCTGAAGGCAACGTGTCCCACAGTCTGGGTCAGTGGGAATCCCAGGCCCACTCTGATACCTGTGCAGAACTCAAGCAGCTTATTGAGCTGAGACTGGCCAAGGGCACGAGTGTCGTTGCCACCTGTTCAGAAAACATCCTCATTACAGAAAACATCGGTAGCAAACAATCAATTAAAGGAACAAAGGAAGAGTTCAGAGCCAGGACTAGGAACACATCTGCATCTGTTTCTCTTTTGTCACAAGTGTCACCTTGTGCTTCCTGAGGGTCTGATCCTGCTTTTGATGCAGGACCATCAGCAGGAGCTGCATGCACATAGCAAGGAGAGAGCAAGACCCCATAAGCAAAATCACTCTGCATTGCTGGAGCATATCTCGGGCTGATGACAACGCTTCTGACAAGGGAAGAGATGCAGAAGCACACCCGTAGATGCAGTAGATAGCATATGTCAACATCAGCGCTTCCCATGTTTATGAAGAATTTGATTGAATAAAGGGCCTGGCAATAAACCACATGAGTGATTCCAGATTGAAGCACACATATCCATCACATGCCTTTTCTCCCCCAGAGTATTATATTTCACCAAATTGGTGACACGTGTTAAGTGCCACAGACTGTCGACCACCCATGCAGCGCAATGGTTCCCTCACTGCTTGCTGCTGCACCTTCCCAAGAGCAGCGATTCCTCCAGATTCCCCAAAGCCACCGCATTTCACGTAGGTATGTTCCTCCACCTTTAGTGGGAACATGGCACGGGTACATGAACCTGTGATAGTAAAACGTAATTTGTTCAGATCTTTGCCTTCAGGGTGAACACTAAGATGCTGCCATCAGCCAGAAAATTTGTGATCTAATTTAGAGGCAGCGAGGCATGTCTTTTCTCTGAGGCTTTTGGAAAGCAGAGCTGGGTTCCCACTTTTACATGATCTAGCAATTTTTATTTTTTTTTTTTGAAGTACTAAACAATGTTCATCTTTTCTCCATAGGTCAGCGGGCTGAGACAGAAACAAAGGCACACTACATAGGGCTCTTGGCTGGGCATGCAGCCCCATGCTCCAGCCAGGATGGCAGGTCATGCACTGGAACACTGAGTTTGGTGCTGGGGTCCCTCAGACCTGAGTACCTTTTAGATGTTTTAGATGGCTGTTCTATAATTTTCTGTGCACTTTCTCCTTAGCCCTCAATTTTCAGGAACAGTGCAGAATAATATGGCTATAATAAGTGATAGGAGGTTTCAGCTGCAATTTTAATGCACAGCAATCCATTTCACCTGTTTAACCCTGCCTCCTGCGGAGTGTTAGAGATGGGCTTAGAAATATCACACAAACAGGCCAGGCACTCTTTCTCCCCTCTTTTAGAAAATCTCTGGGTAAAGTCTGCTTCTACCAGTCAAGCTAAAAATACTGCAGAAAGAGTCTTTCATTGTTGAAGCAGCACTTGGAAAGGTTTCCTAAAGGTCACAGACTGGGACTGAGAGTTTTTGCCCCTGAGATTTACGCTTAGCTCTTGCACTGAACTGTTATGTGTTATATGGCTTTGTTCTTCTTTGCCCCTGGTGTACTCAGACAAGTGACAACTGCAGGGTCAGAGATGCCAGCGTGTCGCAGCTTACCCATGCCCTGTCCAACTGCAGCTGGAGCATGAGGTACCACCACACAACCCCGGGACAACAGGCTTGCGATGGAGGCATTGCCTTGGCCACTGGTAGTTTAGATGAGAAGCCTTTTTCTTGGGTACGGCTGTCAGGGGTGGCACTGCCCCAGCCCAGCTCAGTCTCCCATGTGATACTTTGTTCTGGCTTTGTCCCCAGATCACCCAGCAGATGACCAGTACAGAAGTATGTTTGACACCAGAAAGCGCTGGATTTGGGGCAAAGAAACATAAAGATGTCCCACACCTTGGCAGATCCATCCCTTGTCCTAACAGAAGAGTTTCCCCTTTCCACTTTTTCTTCCCAGGAGCAACTCCCTAGGGGCACCAGGAGACTTGGCAGTGAGGTGATCCACATCCTCTTTGCTCACTAAGGCAATGCTGTATTTTACGCCACGGGCATTTCCTATCTGCGCCTGTCATAAAAAAAATGTGAGTTTTAGTCAACACCATTACCATTCCTCCTGGCTCCCCTCGGATCCCCCCATTGCAGGGGAGGAGACTTGGAGATCCAGGGCCAAAACTGAGACCCCAAGAGGAAACCCTTACCACCAGCCCAGCTCCTTGCTCCCACCACGGTAGAGCGTTAGAAGACTAACCTAATTTAGCAGGAAGCATTGCTGCTTCCGTAGGGATAACACTTTAGAGGTAAAGCCACTGTCTTACAAGAGCCCAGCTGCTGTTAGGGAACCCGCACCCCCTCTCCCCGAGTTAAATACAGCTTAACACAAGGGGATGCTTCCATGTCCTCCGTTTGGGGCTTTCAAGACAGGCAGATATTCAGCGGATTCATCAAGAAAACCCCAAACCGAGTCCCCCTCCTGAATACTAATTCCCCAAGAGCTTCTTAACTACACAACAAAAAGGTTTTCCGGACTTTTTTATATTCTTCCCCGCAATTCAGCAGCAAGCACCGGCAGGAAGACAAATACAATTCTCGCCGTACAGCGGGAACGTATTAACAAGTGAGAAATAAGTGTGAGCCGCTTGTTCGGGGCAGACGCCACCCGCACCTTCAAACCACCTCAGCGGTGACAAGGGGCACCCGTCAGGGAGGCGGCTAAAGCTCCGTGGGTCCCCCCCCCGCCGGTCCTCTCAGGCGTAAAGGCGGGAAAGCCGTTCTGCTCGAAGCCCCGCGGAATCGGGTCCATAAGAACCATTAAAGCGCGCGGGCTCCACCTGGCGGCGGCGAGCGGTGCCTGCAGCGCGGGATGGAGGACACCCCCCCCCCCCACCGCCTCAGCAGCGCCTGCCGCCGGCTCCTTTCTTTCGGCTCGGCTTGGGCAAAATTAAGCTAAGATTCGTCCTCGCCCGCCGCTGGGGAGCTGGGGGACAGCCAGCGTCCCGCTCGGGCCTTCCTCCGCCAGCATCACCTGGCAAAAAAAAGTGCCGAAGAGCCGGTGACGGCGTATTTATGGCGGCAGCCCGCACAGCGCAGCGGCTGTGGGGCAGGCTGCGTTTGCCCTGTGGTGCCGGGGAGGCCAGCGGTCACCTGCCCACCGCCCTGTATAATAACTTATATTATTATAAATAGCGTTAAGTTATCAAAGTCTCCCACAGAACCTCTCACAGCTGCGCAGGCCGGGGACGTCCCGGCGGCACCTGAAGCACAAAGCCGATTTCACCGTCAGATTCAGCAAGTGGGGTTTCGCTCCTGAGGCGGCCATCTTGCCACCTGGAAGAGCCGAGCCCACACGAGTTGTATTTATGAGACACTTTGCCTGGTGGCTGAGCGGCAATCCTAACACGGGGCTACGCATCCAAGCCGGGGCGGTGGGCTGGGACCGGCTCCCTGAGCCCCATCCGCCCCAGGTGGGTAGGCTGAGGCTGGGAGACGGGTTTGGGTGTTGGGGCATCAACACCTCCTCTGGAGAACCAGCTGCAAGCCAAGGTGACAAGAGGAAGCGAGCTCCGCCATGCCCGTTCCTAGTTCCCGACGGACTTTGTCTCATCCACAAAGCACCAGAATAAGAGCTGGCAGAAATGGCTGTTACAGGCATTTATGTTCAATTCCTGCTCTGCAGGAACTGAGCTCTTAAAGCAATTAAAGAGAGTCAGCAGTATCCTAGATAGTGTAAACATTTGCAACCAGTAATTACAGATATCACTTCCCCATCTGAGCTGCTGAATGACTGCTGCCATCTGATACCCCTCCACTTTTCCACTTAAAAAAAACCAAAACCCAACAAACAATTTTTCATTGCTTGAGCAGTCACAGCCCGCCATCTGAGACACACTAGACTGTATCAGTGTTTAAATCATATCAGTAAAGATCGTTTGAAAGATACTGTTTTAAGCCACTCATGTACAATGGTGTCGTCCAATTCCGCAGGCTAAGGGACCTAAGAATATATGTGAGGACCTCAGCTGAAGTCTCTTGGCTATGCAGCTTTGTTGGCTTTCGAGGTGAGAACAGCTGGAACGTAAAACTGGAAATTCATATTTAATTCTTAGCTGTTCCCTGAGGCTCCCTTGGCTCATCTCAGAGACCCTCCCCAGCACCACAACCTGGGCATACAAATGAGCTGATCCTCAGGGCCTGGAGTGAGTATTTGTGATTTTGGGTGAGTTGTCCTGTGGTTCAGTTCCCTAACCATGATGTGGGAAGAGAGATGACTGCTGCAGAGGCTTGTGTGAGACTCTGGTACATGAATTAAGCTGGTCACAAAAATTTCCCTTCCACTTCTCACCCATCTGAGGGAACAAACATGTCACCACAGTGCCTCGCTGCCAGCCTGGAAGAGCAGAAAGAAGATGCAAGATATGACCCAGAGCAGCCTGCTCCCCATATTGGCACAAGCTGGCTTGCAGTTGGGAAGCTATCAACTGGCTTTTGCAGATGCGTTGTACAAACATTTACATTTCTCTGCAGACCTCATTTGTATTTGTCTGTGTATTTGAGCCTTTCCGTTGTAGCCAGTTGGGAGGGAAGAGGGTGATTCCAGACCACACAGTGAGGAGCCATCACTGCTCCAAGCTGACAGCCCTAAGCAGGATCGCAACTAGTATGAGGCTAGGGGTATTCAGCATCACCAGGGACTAAAGTGAGCATGAAGCGAACAGGATTCAACGCTATGTAAAGGTCAAGCTGCACACTTGAACAGTGTCTTACCTCAGAATTGCTTTTTGGGGAGTATTAACCCAATCTCTGTGCCTCCTGAGGATGCACTGAATAACCAGTGCTGTTCCCGTTTAACAGGTGGGTAAGTGGGGTGGAGACAAAAGGACTCACTTGCCCAAATACCACTCCACATGTCCCACCAGCAAACTCCACGCCAGCAGTTACATCCAGGAATTCCCCGGCCCTAAATGTGGCTTTTATTCTAGCTGCTTTTCACCAGGAAGGGTGATTTAAAGGTGAAATCTCATCAAAGGTGAGTGACAGAGTGTTTTCACAGTATGGGAAAGTTTTCATCTTATATAAAATGAAAGCTTTCCAGAAAGCTGAATTTCTGAATTTCAGGGGAAATACTGACATCTCAAAATTTATTCTTAATCACTATTAAGAGAAAAGCAAGCTCTCCCATGAGACAAAGTGACAAAATTGTTCTGTTTCCATAATGTTGAACCATTTCATTTTGATAATGTCAAAACAGCCTAAAATATTGTCTTATACAAAATAGTAAACAGATTGACCATTTTAATAAGCCAAAATGAAATTCATTTACACAAGCAAGTCAGAATTATTTGTTTTGACTTCCTCCTTTAAAAACTGTCAAATTGCCAGAAACCTGAGATTTCAACACTAACAATACTGCCTTCCAGGCTGCGTTTTAGACCAACTCATCACATAACAGCCAGACTGACTTCAGCCCCAGCAATACCCATTGCTCTGTTGATACATGGTCCAAACCCACTCTTCTGGAGCTCCTGAAAGGGACATGAGGCCTGTGGTGAAAGAGCTGACCACAATTACAATGTGTACAACACTCGTACTGTACCATTAGGGCTGCCTTTGCTTTGTCTTCTGCTGGTCCCAGGGACTGAGCAGCAAAAACTGAAGAAACTGGCACCTAGGTGACAGCTCAAAAGAAAACTGTACCCACCAGAAGTAAGAGCCCAGAAAGTAATAATTATCATCTCTGTGGAATCGCCAAGTGCACATAGGGCTGAGACCGGTCACTTCAATCTTGACTTCTAGAGCTGTACCAAACCACTCAGGCTGTGCTAATTTGTAATTAGGAGTGGGTGATTTATTGCACATTAAAAGCCTTGTAGATCGAGCTGAAAAACTGGGCCTGTCAGAAGCTGTCTGTTAGCATTTCCATTTCTTTCTACGCTTACTGCTACCGAAGAAACTTCAGACTGTGCTATTCCAAGTTCCACATTCCTTTCACATGTCATTTTCCAATATATCAGCTCCCATGAAAGGGCTGAAAAATCTGGTTTTTGATGCTACAGGTCATGGCCCAAAATATTCCCCCCAAGTCTCTTCCTCCTGAGAACACAAAAAACCTCTCCCCATCTACTGCAGTTCGTGTCCTGCATTTAAGAAATGAACAAAACTTCAAATACACTCAGAGATGAGCTGGTTACAGCTCCCAAAAGCAGCGAGGGCAACCAGCTATAATGCAACACAGGCTCAGAAAAACAAGAGAAAATTTTAATTTCCACAAAACCTCTTGCAAGTCTGTCTGCAGGCAGCCTGGCTCCCTGCACACATCACACGAGATCCCCACCTGCTGCTGTAGACTATTTTGACATGGGAAGGATCGTCTCTTTGAGACTTTGCTTTCCATTTCCCTTGGCTGCGGGTTTCCCCAGAGCTCCAGCTGTTGCACGCACCACCTCCCCTGTGTGAACACACCGCTGCGGTATTAGAAGTTTTCTCCATCTATCTTACAGAAAGGTGGCAAAAGAGAGATCCATAAAACATGCAGTTAATATATTTATACTAGGTAACTACTCCCCGTCTGGTCGCTGGTGGTTGTAGGAAGGACCACAAAAGTCCGGGCACATTTTCCCCATTGCCTAGTTGCCCCGTGATGAGCAGTGTGGCCTTCTCTCACTTCAACACTGTATTTTAGTTTTCAGGAAATTTCTTCCTGACCCCATCAAGTTGTGCCCTGAAACATGAAAATAGATAAACTGAGAGATGACAATTTTATTTCAAACCATATTTTTTGTTTTCATAAATGTCTTCTGTTTAAGGTTCTCAGCTGTTTGCATACTAAATAGCCTTCCTTGTTTTCACTTCGCCACATCTTTGTATTATATTATTTTTAGAGCTGACAAGCACCATTAGACTATGGGAACGCTGTAGTGTCAAAAGCAGATTGAATTTGCTGATTGCTGGAGTTCTTTGTGCTGCTCACACAAAATTTCTTTCCCCTATAATACATCTGTTGTTTGTATATTCGATAAAGTTAATATCTATGAAATCAGTCATTTCCCTTAGCTCTAAATTATACCGCAACAGACAGAAGATTGACTTCATTGTACTGACAAGAGAGAACTCTCAATGCTTATTATTTGTGGTGACTCGGAGAGATTACAAAAGCACACAGAACGGCTTTATCAGGGGAGTATATTTCTATAAAAGCTGATAAGGTGATGTACGCACATTAACAGTGGGAATAGTTAGTTTTTAACAAACTTCAACTTTTCTAGTATTTTGAGGAGGAAGAACTAAAGAAATAGCATAAATCAATGTATCATTCCCTTCCTCTCTTCATGCCAGTATCCTGTTTAACACTGATCTCATGTGCAATATTTATGTCTACATAAATAATTCACAAACTAATTAATCCAATTCTTTTATAATTACCTCTTATAATGGCATACAGCCCAAATCCCAGAAGCTTAATTGCTACTTAATGGAGATATTTATGACACCGACACTAGTAAAGAATATAGGCGCTCTCACTTATTTCAATTAGCGATGAGGCTTAAGCTACTAAACTCCTGATTTGGATTTCAAAAACCTCCGAAGGTCTCGCATTTGAAGACACCTGGGCTTTTCACTTCAGAGCAAGAGGCTTCAGCTCTCCTATTTCACACGTGACCGTATATCAGGGCACAAGAGTCAGCACTCATTTACTGCAAGATGATACCACAGTACCATTTCTCTGATGCTTTGACTCTCGCAGTAGGGCTGTAATGGATTTTGGCCCCATATTGCTAGATACAATCATGTTGACCCAGCTTGACTTAACAGATCGCAGACATAACCAAAGCACAGATCACCCTGAGCTCAACCCATAAGCCTTGCTTAGTACCTGGGAGCAGCCTGAATGTTAAGGTCATCTCAGATGGGAACAGGATGCGATGCACTATGAATCCTGTCTTAATGAACCACTACAGGGACCAAATTGGACGCTTAGCTGAAGAACATCACTCAAACAGGTGAGAGCAGAAACGTATTGTGTAGATCTGGGAATGTTAGAATCAGGTGAAGATTTCTTGTGTACCACTCACCCCAGTCAGATAGCAAGATATGAGGGAAATCTCCAGCTTGCTTGGTCTCCTCACCCTTATGCAGGTTCAGTAGTTTATGGTTTTCCCTCTGTGGCCAGCATCATAGTGAACCAGCACGCCAGAAACCTGCTCAACACAGATAGTGTCTGGTGCTCGACACAGCTGCTGACACCAATCCCCAATTACATTTTCACAAGGGTGGAAGGAGAGTGTACCCATGGTCAACAAGGGTTCATTCAACCATGCTCCTCCAGCTCTCACAGGGCCAGCTAAAGCCGTGGAGGCAGCTGGCAACGAGAAACCCTGACTGCTGAGTGCTAAGTGCAGGTCAGCAGCATGCAGCGGGATGCTCCTGCAGAGATGGGAGCCCCATTCCCAGCAGCGCCATGCCACCCTGGCCAGTCACACAGAAAGGAGGAGAGAGGTCTGGGATTTTGCTAGCCTGGAACCGTTTAAGGGTTGGTTTTGCTTATTTTCCATGTGCAAATACAAAGTTCAATAACAACACAACCTTGCAGTAGATGCAGGTAGCGGCTTAGTGAGTATTTATGATAGTTACCTGCAAGAATTGGATAACCAGCTTTCTCAGCTAGCCGTAGATTAGAAAACACTTGGAAAAGTAAATAGCATATAAAGGGATCTTTCTGGGCATAACTCTGTGGAGCTTTTGCTCTAGTCACATCTGTTGACATTTTGATGTTTAATTTATTTTATGGGGTCAGGTTAATAAGGGAATTAAGATCACGAGCAGAGTCATGAATAATCAGGTGTCACTGGTCACATCCTCTTGTTCTGTTCGTTTATGTCTCAATAGGGGAAAACTGCCTTGATTTAGAAATAAAGGAAGGTTAGCTCTCCCTGCTTCAGCTTAACAGGCCTGCAATTTTCCCGTCATCCCTTCAGAGGAAAAAGTGAGAAAGAAACCTTGCAAAAGGAATAAATGTTTAGTAGGCTATCTAATTTGGTAGTCATATTCTTAAACATGATTTCAAGTAAGTAGGATATTTCCTGAGCACAGTTTGACACACACTGCCTGCTATATGAGCATCTTCTGAGGTTGTCTCACACATCACTTAAAATAAACCTCCTTGAAAATACGAGAGCATTCCTTGGAGTGCTGTATAATCAAATATGTGGTGTCTTTTCCTTTGCGTATGTCGCATGTCTCTTAGGCTGGCTGCACACGTGTCCCGGCGTAGCTCAACATCCAGAGCGAGGAAGGGGGAAAAGCCTGGAGTGGGACCTCACCCTTCCTGTCAGGGATGCCCCATGGTCACAGCCTGTTTTAAGCACCATGTTACAAGATCAGCCTGGGAAAGGCACCGGTATTCGGGTAGTCAGAGGTGAGTGTGGCGTTTCTGAGTAAGGCTTTGTCTGTATTGGGTGGCCTCATCAATCTGGTTTACTTCAGCCTCAGAAACAACAAAGTTTAGGCAGTACAAACAGCTATAGGGATGTATGCATTTTGGATTCAAGAGACTGCATTTAGTTCAACTTGAATGCATTCTCGATTGATTTAAATTAAGGGAAAATAAACAATTCTTAAATGAAAAATGAACACCCACAGATTGCCTGGCACAGGTTTAATTATACACACAGAAAATACTCCTTCTACCAGTGCAATTTTCCCATTGTGAAGAAGTTCTAAAATGTTAATGGCTTTCAACTTACAAAAACACAATGCCCTGAAACTTCACCCTGTTACTTTTAAAGTGTGCTGTACGAACAAGTAGTTGATAATTAGAGGGAATGTGCTGGTGTGAATATAGAAATCTCATTTTAAAGCATTTAAAAGCTTAAGAATACAGTTTCAAACTGAGAGTTACTTGGTTTTTATGATTGCTTTTATCTTTACTAGCAGCTAAAGACATCCTCTGAAGTCTTAAACTAGTCCTAATCAAATGTTTTAGTCAGTGTATTTTCATGAGACCTGGCAAATTTATTCCATTATGCTGCTATTAACTGGTGGATATTTATGCATTAGGATGCAAAGGAGCAACTCCTACAACTAACATTTCACTAAAGAAGGTTTCATAATTACACCAAGAGATTGGGAATTAGGATTCCTGGGTTTCTGCTGAGCTGTGGGACAGACATAATGTGCTGTCCCCAAAGTGAGTCACTTTGATTCCCCTATCCACTGAATGCATAATAATGTTGATAAGAAATTATTATGAAATGTGTCAAGATATGTTCAAAAAAAGGGTGACTTTTTTGGCATTTAGTCCCCTCACCTGCATGCTCGCTCTAGGGCACTTTACTGCTGGTAAGGTTCTTTGAGATTCTCAGGTGAAATGCACTGTTAAAAGCGCTTTTATTGGTGTTTATGGGTTGTTAATGAATTAATCCTTTTCTCTCTGACCTGAGTCACAAAAAAGGGAAGCTGAGTTTGAACCAACAACACCGGATAAGTAGAACAGAGATGTTTACAAGGAAATTAAAGAGAAATTGAGTTGTTACTAAAAGTGTTTTCAGATAAGCGCTTTTTACTTGGGGAGATGATTACATTTTTCTGGATCAATCCAACTTTTTAGAAAGAAAAAGAAACCACCTTCACTCCAAGACCCAAAGGCTGAAAACCTCTCCATTTCTAATAAAATCTTCCAGCTTTGCTTTTTCAATAAAAAAAAAGAAAGTCTGACCTTCTATGTACATGCTCGTAGATCCTTCGCTTCCAGCACTTGATGAACAGACAGGGCAGACGAGCACTAGCAATCGCCTGAAGAACATCATGCAGCAGTCAGCAGAGGTCTCAGAGGGACACCACCTCAGTCACCTTGCAGAAATCCCAAAGGGTAGCTTAGAGGGAGAAAAAGCTTTCCTCTCCCATACCTGCAGAGAGCCGGGCAGACAACTCTTGCCAGATATTGTTCTAATCTCAGCTCCTTGTTCTTCTTCGATTTCTAATAAACTTGTCCCCAAGGACAAGGATATGAACAAACCCCTTAGAGAGTCCCATACTTTTTAGCATTGTAAGCCTTGCTTGTTACTCTTAGGAGAACTTGATCACCAGTGGCACTACACCAGGACTGTACTGTACTAGTACTGTCTTGGGGGGCCAGTGCTGATCTCCAGTGTCCTAGATTGTCCTGGGAACCGAATAACCACTATGAAAATTCAAGATACGGGAACAAAACTAAGCCCTGCCAAAACCTTTCATGAAAAATGGGAAGAATCCCATGCCAGCATAGCTTTCTACTGGTGTCCTCACAGCAGTCTGCCACATGCCAGACAGGCAACCTAACCTTTGGCTGCTGCATGTGCCAGTGCAGTCTCGAATGCAAGAAACTGCTGGGTTGAAATTTTCCATTGAAACGGCTCTATCTGGCTGAAATGTTCAACAAAACACTTCACAGAGAAAGATATTTTATACAAAAGAATGTCTTGAGTTTAGTAACTCCACTGACTTTGGTTGAAGAAGTCTCCTTTCTGAGCTGATGGTGATTTATCTGCTCTATTAAGTCCAATGACAAAGTGCACGGTGCTTTCAATGGGACCAGAAATTAGACTGTCTGCGAAAAGGCAACGGACGGAGGTTCCACCTCAGTTACTCTGATTTAAATGCAGAGAAGCTCCTGTGACTTCTTTTGTGTTATTTCAGCCCTAAAGGAACGAAATGGAGAGCAGAGCTGTGCCAATGAACAACAGCTGCAGGTGCTTAGGCTGAAAATAGCAGATAGTTTAAACAAAAATATTTTCTTTTATCATGGAATTCCCAAGTATATTTAGGAAATTACTGATTCATTTCTCAAAAGTAACATAAACTCTTCTCATTTACTGGAAAGAAAAACAACAAAGGAAAAAACGCACACAAAATCCTTTGCCCCTTCTCACTTATTTTAAGAATATTCTTACCTGGACTTGTGCATCTTATTTCCACATTTCTCTCAAGGTACAATTCAGCTAATAATAAATACCAATATCTTATCCCTTGTATTTAACAAATAAAATTCTCTGGTAATTTCATAATCAACAATGCCTGGTGTTAAGGATTTCATTATTAAATCTGATTGAATATGATTAAATATGGCTCATGCTTTCCAAAATCGGTTGCATGATAGATTTAAATGAACTCATTAGTGGTTAATGCAGCAAAGCGCTTTCTAAATGCTAATGTTTGGCTGCCTTTGGCTCGTTAATTAATTTGAAGATTGTGTAATTATCAGAGCTTTCGATTAGCATACGTCGTCTACTTTTTATTCCCAAATGACAGTTGCTTGCGTGTAACTATTGGAAATTCAATTATATTTATAATAAAAATAGGACATCAAACTGCCCAAACAAGCACACTCTGCATGGGAACAGCATCTTTTCCTTTAAAGTCTTTTTTTATTACTGTTATTTTCAAAAAGAACATAGGCTCAGCAGCTTTCTCTCAGCACAGAGAAGGGATAGCAAAGTACATGGCTTTGCCAGAAAATTACATTCCTCTGAAAACTTGTGTAAGATGCATGAGGTCTGAATAGAGCTTGGAAAGAAACAGGAGCAGAGCCTGGCTTATTTATTCTTGCGCGCTTTTTGGGGGGTGTGGGGGGGGCTGGTTGTGGTTTGTGGGTTTTTTTTTTATTTTTTTAAACTTTATTTTATTCTGTACTTCACTTTTAAAGGCCAGCAGCCATGAAACGAGGCAATACAGCCCAAATGGCCTATCCAGAACAGATGAGCTGGCATGTATGTAAAGACACGGCACAAACCTGGGTTGCTGGTGGATGTGCAGAACCACGGAGCCATGGGCTTCGGTGCAAGCTGGGCAAGTGTCACCTGTTAAATACACTGTGCTGATACTTAGGGCAATGAATGTACTGGCAGCTCTACTTTAAATAACACAAAAGCATGGAAATAAAGGAGAAATAGTCTCTTAAGCAGATATTGGGCACAACGATGGGGCCATAAATGCAACAGAAACTAAGAACTGAATGAAGTGTTACAGTCAAGGCTTGTGGCTGTAAGAGAAAGACATGGGTTATGAGATACAAGCGCTTCATAAACATTAGCGTGGACTCACGAGAGATGCCATAGGGATAACTTGTGTCCAAGTTTCCTTGAGCTGTAAGGCTCTCAGAAGAAGAAAAAGAAGTTTTATCTTCTGCAGGCATTTTGAATGACGATAACTAAAAAATGAAATCAACTGTCTGGCTCATTTCTCCCATGCTTTTTAAAGGCACGTCTGATTTTTCTAACAAGTCTCCCATGGTTGTCTTCACAGCACATGCTGAATTAACATCAGTCCTTACAACTTTTAACAGGGAAATTTTTTGTCATCAATACATTTTTTTTTCCCTGTTAAATATGGGATTCTCTGCTGTAGTTATCCAAGGCCACAAACAGCTGGAGTAGTAGCACAAGCTTAAAAGCCAGAAAAACAAACCTTGGGGTTCATTAGCATGCATGCCGTGAAAGGAGCCCTTCTCTGCCAGCAGCTGCAAGAGCAACAACGCATTAACATATGGAATAATTAAGCCAAATAAGTAACTATTACATTTTCTAGTGAAATAGAACAACTTCATTTTCTCAGTCAACTTCTATCTCAAAAACATCCAACATGCATCACTTAAATAAATCATCTGGTGAGTTTGTTTTTTAAATTGCCATTAATCATGGATCTTCATCTTATGCACTTTTATATGGATATTTATTATTAAAAAATGAGCAGCTAGGCACAATTAAGTAGATAGCACTTCATACCGCCAAAAACCTCAACCCCCCAAATCTTCATTCAAGGGAAAAAGGCAAGGAATGATTATGAAGCAAAATGTGTCACCCTTAACTTCTAAGCTATTGCTTGTTTCAATGCAAAAAATTTGTTAATTCTTTGGTTTTCACTGAATTAGCTGCCTTGCTACGCAATTCCTATTTCAGACAGAGGTCAAGCTCAATCAGTAGCAGGGGGATTAAAAAAGGTAGGGCTAGGTTCCATTAATAATTTACAGTGAAACAGGGAAGCTGAGATGGGTATCTTTGAGAAAAATCGCACCTCCAGTGGAGGCAAAGGCCTGTCGCCAGCTTTACTGTCGTACGGGAACACAGGTGGATCACTGGACAGGTTATCCAGTGCTCAGCCAATTTGATTAATGCCTGCAAATCCTTTCAGCACTGGCCTCCCATCTCCAAAACATGCAAACCCAGGTGTTTGCAGCACGTCCTAGAAGATGGCAGTGAACCCCAGCAGCAGCTCGCTGTCGGGTTTGCTGCGTGTGCAAGGCCACCTCCTTCCCTCAGCCGCCACCACCAGCTTTGAGGGAAAGCAAATACAGACAGACCAAGGCGAAAGCTCACCCAGGAGCAGAGTACACAAGACCTGTTGGCTGGGCTGAACCACTGCTGCTTCCCAAAACACTCTTCCTCATCCATCGGACCGCCGGAGAGCCACGAGGGTGTTGCGGAGAGTTTCTAACAATGTTGCAGCAATGCCCATTTTAAGGCTTCAGCCACCTCCGTGGCAGCAGCATGTTGGTTTTCAGGCACGAGATTAAGAATTCAGATAGGTTTAGGGATGAACTGCTGCACGGAAATGTCATCTCTTAAGGCAGCTGGAAAAGAGAATCACTAACTCAGCAGCTGTCCAAAACCAGCAGAAGATGCAGGAATATAAATGGGCCCATCAGGGAAACAGGCCAGTGAAGAATATTATCGCTGAAGGGTGCAGGGACAGGCAACAAACAGAAAAATCAACAGAGCTTTTGCCATAGTCTCTGACCGGGAAGGCAGGGAGTGAGGAGGAAGGAACCAGGCAGCTCCTAGCACCTGTGAAGAGTCTCCTGGACTGATGAAAAATAGAATAAAACTTAAAATATGCACTTAAACCATGGCATTGGCTTCAGGAAAAGGTGCAGCACAGTTTAGCAGAACACCACTGAAAAAGAGACAGGGAAGTAGTGGATTTTAATGAAGAATTGCAACCGCTGTCTGAGGCAGAGGTCACACCAAATGTCTGTAATGAATTTTTAAAGATAGTCAGAGAGACAGAGATGAAAATTTTGTTGTACTGAAGTTCCCAGCGATTTGGCTACTGACTTCCATGGAGCAGGCAGTCAGCCACCCTAGAAAAATCTATAATACCCAGAGGGAAAACGCCTTCCACCCTCCTGGGGTACATTTATGGATGAGAGGGGCAAAATGTGGCATTGCTGAAATACCCCTCCCTGTTGTTGGTTAGGAGACCGCCTCTGATATTAATCACACAGACATCACTTAAATCCTGCATTTAATGCTAATGGCCATGGACTGTGCCCCAGGGAGCTAGAACAGTGGGAAGAGGCAGCACTCCTGCAAGGCAAACTAATGCAAGGAGACGAGAGGAAGGTCAAGTGCACAGTAGCTGACCTCAGTCTCCAATGACAGCTGTGCCTGTGGAAGTTTCCCCATCGTTCTGCAAAGCTGACAGCCTGGTACTCTTCATGAAGTCCTAACCTTTCTCTCCTTCCCCCCCTATACATCTACACGCACACACATGCCTGCTGTAACAGCAGACTTTAGAAGAGCACCCCATCCACCCATCAGTTGAAAGGACTGTGGTCCCAATGCATCAACTGTTGCATCTGCCTTTTAATCTCCTTTTTTCCGTACTTGAGGCATACTCTGGCATCTTCACTTCTGCAGATAGTGAGGGCCTGTATGCTATCATTTACTCGGCGGACGATGAATCTGACAGTCTAATCTTAACTTCTTAACAGCTGTGTTTATTTACTAAAGTAGTAAATTGTTTCCTCTAAAGCACAGAGGGGGTTGGTTTGAACAAACTAACATCTCTGCAATTTGGTGAGATTTGGTACTTGCACATGCTTTCTCTTGAAACTATACATTTTTCTATCACTGAAGTATTTGAATTATAGGCAATCTTGGGATCCAATCTTTGTTTTAATGACTCCTCCGGCTGCTGTTTTGTATAGAGGAAAAGGAAGGCTGGAAGTACAGTAAATTGGCTTACAGGAAATGGGAAATAATAACACTACTTATGTTCTAAATCTTACTGACTACATTTGCTCCCGTTCTAAGACACTTTTCTCTTTCCTATTTGTAGTTCAGTTCAGATGATGAGTCCTTGCAACACCACGTCGCTCTTTTAGCCTCTCTCCACACTTAGACAAACTGGACACTGGATAGTTGCGCACAAGAAGCAATGCTCTAGGTCAGAAGAGGTGTTAGGACATCTTAAAGAGTGTTACACACCTGCACCCTGAAACTTAAAACTCAGCCCTATTAGTCCAGACCAAATTCTTTTTTGAGTTTCTGGAAATCGCCTTCAATATGAGGCAAGTCTTGCTGGGATGCCTGGCAGCAGCTCCTGAGTTGCAGGGCTTGCACTGTTCTGTCAGATGCTCCTGCTCTTGCCCCAGGACCACAACTGCTCAGGAGCCTGTACAAAGCACAACTAATGCCCTAACACCAGGGAAAGGAAAAGAAAATTAAATCGTGCAGCTTATCGTGAACCAAGTATAGCATTGTGGCAGCAATCCCAGCTGGAGTAGCAAGTTTTGGAAAATAGTAGAGACACACAAACCTAATGGGAAAATAACACATCCTTCTTGCTCAGCAGCAGTGATAAAATAATGCTAATAAAACCTCCTCTTCTATTTTCCACTTTTCCTTGGGGATATGGAAGCAGCTGAGAATACAGTACATACCTACCCCCTCCACCACCGCTGAGACTGTTTGATCCTTAAAATCCATCTCTCAATTAGGGCTGATAAAGGATATGTCTTTTCTTCTGACTTAATCCCCATGGCAGCAGCAGTCATGCTCAGGCCCCTAAGAAGAAGGGCCCAGGTTGCTCCCCAATACAGGCAAGAGCAGAGCAGATAATAACAGAGAGCTAGAAGTGATCTGCATACTGAAAGTAGTTTATACCTCTTCACCATTTTTCAGTCATTCCCCACTTACCCATAGACATGGAAGCAGCCTCAGGTGCCCATTTGCTGGAGAATACATCCAGAAATCTCAGCATGTATCAGGCTGTTGTGCTTTAGCCCCAGCTGGCAACTAAGCCCCACAGAGCCGCTTGCTCACTCCCCGCTGGTGGGATGGGGGAGAGAATCAGAAGAGTAAAAGTGAGAAAACGCGTGGGTTGAGATAAAGACAGTTTAACTGGGAAGGCAAAAGCCGCACACACAAGCAAAGCAAAACCAAGGAATTCCTTCCCCGCTTCCCATGGGCAGGCAGGCGTTCGGCCATCTCCAGGACAGCAGGGCTCCATCACACCTAACAGTGACTTGGGAAGACAAACGCCATCACTCCCAACGTCCCCGCTCCGTCTCCTTCCCCAGATTTACATGCTGAGCATGACGTCCTATGGTCTGGAATATCCCTTGGGTCAGTCGGGGTCAGCTGTCCCGGCTGTGTCCCCTCCCAACTTCTTGTCCCCCCCAGCCTCTTCGCTGGTGGGGTGAGAAGCAGCAAAGCCCCTGTGCACTGCTCAGCAGGAACAAAAACATCCCGGTGTTATCACCCCTGTTTTCAGCACAAATCCAGCACACAGCCCCATACGAGCGACTATGAAGAAAATTAACTCTACCTCAGTCAAAACCAGCATGGAGGCTTTTGCTCTAGGTGCAGGCAGGTGCAGGAGCTGCGTTGGTCTAACAGCCCACCCTGCTGCTGGGCAATCCCGCCACTTCCACCTCTGCTATTCCACCCTGGAAAGGGAAAAATATAAAATAAAACCATCCAATGTTTTTCTGCTGGGTCAGTGAGCTGAAGCAGCTCACAGACAGGAACCTTCTCTCTCCTTCTGGGGACTTTTAACCTTTCCTGTACTCAGGAACACGTGCTGGATGCTCTCTTAGCTAGGATGGGTAGATGCCATGTAAGCAGCCTGGAGATGGCTGCTCTGGTGGCCTTTCAAGGGCTGTTTCACAGTGGTCAGGGTTGCAGCCAGCTGCGACCACTAAGCAGAGAACTTGAGAGATATTTCAGATATTTGATTTTTACAACCCACACTTTTTCTCTCAAAAGTTCCACTTGGATTGAAATTATTTATGTGCGGTCTCAGTTGAGAAATGACCTCTCGGTTAGTTTGCAGATATTTGGGGTTCTCCAGTTCTAAAAAGTGGTACGTGTTTAAAGCTTTTTATTTACAATAGATTTGATTATTTTTGAATCCTTGTGACATTGGTCTATTAAAAAGCAGCTCTTCAGGAGGCAAAATAGCTGTGTGGTCAGAAATCAGGAATACGTAGATCTCCACGAGACAGAAGCAGCCTTTACTGAAATATATTTTTATCACATTAAAAAACATTTACTGCCTGAAAGCATGTTTAATATAAGGCAGCAAAAATTCTTTCTCTATCTCTTAGTACTCTTACCAAGCATGTTAGAATTATCACTGGAGCATTTTATGAATTCACACTTCTGTTTTGTTTCAGTTCAGGCATCACGTACATCTCCACTTCCCAGGGTGCCCTTCCCCATTCTCACAGGTTCTGGAACATTTCTGTAGCAGAACTGGTTTGGGAGGGTGGTCCCACATGGAAGCCATGGGCAGATACAACCCTCAGCCTGGTCCTCCCATCCTGTTTTAGGGGAAATACCTTCGGAGAAGGGAATTTTGAGTTTTATTCCTAGCTTTGCCGCAGACCTGCTGGGCAACTCTGGACAAAACCCACCACTAGCTGAAACCCAGGAAGGGGGATCAGCGCAAACGAAGGCTTGTAGAAGAGAAAAAAGGTGTTTATGTAAAACTTTCAAGAACAGTGGGGTCCCGTCTTTGCTGGGACATCAGTAATGCAAACTCATAAATTATTGAGCCATTGTTCATATTTATTATAGCAGAACTGCAAAAACTAGGAGTCTTATTTCATTTTCAGTTTCCCCCCCTCTCTTCCTCACTCGTGCCAGAGAGCATATTTCTTATAAACATGATTCTTATTTCAGTATTCATTAGATTGTTTGTCAAGAAGAGCAGCTGGTGTTGATGAATTGATTAAGACGCACTGAGGACGGTTCAGCCTAAAGAAGAAAAGACAACAACAGATTTCAAATATGTAAAAGGCTGCTGTAAACGATAAAGAAACAGCTTCTTCTTTCCCCCCACATTCAGGGTGGACAAAATAGTAAGTTTTTAATTGCAGCAAATAAGATTCAGATTAAAAAGAAAAGTGCTTTAACATTAAGACTATCGCAGTATTGGAATAGATGGCTCAGGAAAGCCTTTGAGACCAGACTGGCAGCTGTCTGTCAGAGGCAGGCACATGCAGCCTGCCTGACTGCTGACTTCTCTTCAAGACTACAACCACGGTCATTTCCCCTTGCCTTCCTAATTATCTGACAACTCCATTATTTTCAAACAAAACCTCCAAAAGCAAAAGTATTCAATTTGATCCTGCTTATTTAAAAGTCCTCCTAAATAAAGTGGAATAAAATGGATGAAAAGCTGGAGAGACAGAAGTCTTGGAATTCCTCTGTCCACACATGTAAAATGTCATCCAGCTGCAAACGACACAGAAAGCCACGTAACGGGCTGATGTACAAACTAACAGAGCTCTATGGGCACAGATTTCTTATTATTTCTCATTTCTTGTCCAATTCAGAGGCATAACTTACCTGCAACGAGAAAAGCAGCCGACAAACACTGAGATGATTTATCCACCCAGCCGAGCAAACAATAATAAGCCAGCAGTTAAATAAATAAATAGGTCAACAAGTATTTTGCACTTGAATGCTCCAGATAAGAAATCATATACCTAAACCGCAAACTCAGAGGCATATGCACTGTCCAGGCAACAGCAACAAACTATACCTCTATTTAACTGACACTTCAAAAGGGTACTGAACAGGAAATTTCCCTGCTTTAACAGCACACCGTGCAAAGTTATAATTTGTTCTCTATGAAAACTATATTGAATGATTTCCTGTAAAATTAGCTGCAGGAACTAAACTGAAATTGAATATTTAATAGAATAAAATAATAGAATATTTAATTCAGCACACAGAGCAAGATTTACCGATTTGAGCACGAGATGGTAAACAACGCAATTGCAACCATACACACTCCTACTTCTTTGCCTTGGGAATTGGCTTCTGGCTTCAAATTACTTCCTGCTAGAAAGCAGTTTGTTCCTATCCACCTAATCAGCACCTGACTTTGCTGCAGTATTCAAGCAAACCGAAGATAGATGAGATGTGGCAATAGAGAGTGAAAGAACTGCAAAACTTTCAAATAACAATTTAAAAAGTAAACTAAGCATCAGTAATTGCAATTCTGCACTATTTTCCTGAGATGGGAATTCCCTACCTTAAAAATGATTCACTTACAAGAAATTAAGGGATATACGCCAGAATCTACTGCAGCTCCCAATTTAAGTATTAGGAACGGATGGTTATTATATGATAAAAAAAAGTCTTTTTCCATAAAGTGTAAAGCCACAATGCAGTTCAAGCGTAACAGCTAGCAGACATTATGCTCCTAGTAGCTTTTGTAATTGCAAACGATGCAGCACCACAACTCCATGAGCAAGAAAAAGATTGTAAAGACCCAATACAGCTTTGGAGAACCAACAGCCACATTTAGATGACTTCCACCCTACCCGTGCCTGGCATTTATTAAAGATTGACCCTACACCTTCAGATGTTCTTGTCAGTAGAAGACATTTAAAGCAGGGACAAAGGTAGAAATTAAACTAAATGGAGCCTGCAGATTTAATGTTTTCTATGAAGGCTGAGACAACATACAAGAAGAGCAAATGGTGCCTTAAGATTTGTTTTATGTGCCCTTCAATACAGCGGAATGAGAAACACGATCCTCAATAGATGGATTTTTAATATTTGTCAGAAAAACACCCTTCATCCACCAACATTTTTTTTTCAGAAGTGCGGCCCTAGGTCTGCTTGCACTGAAGTAATTGGAAATTTCCCCTCAGCATTGCTGTGAGCAGGGACCTTTTGTTCTCTAACTGGGAAAGGAGAACACTCAATCCGAGCTGTTGCCAGTCCAGTGAAGAAGTCTTGAAATGTGCAAGAACATGTAATTCAGAAAGCTCAAAATGCAGCTCTCTCAAGGCAAAAATTAGGGTTCTCAGCATCTAGAGCAAGTCAGAAAATCTCTGTGGAAACAAGAAAAGAGTCTGTTGAAAGTACTTGACCTCTGCTGAGACTTCTTGACATCACCTTGAGACCAAAATCTTGACTTGGTATCTGAAGAATGTATCTAGGAGCTGAACATTTTCACATTACGTCTATTAAGAAAACTTGTATCTTTTTTAATCCTTCAAACAATCCTTTATGGTACCAATTTTCAGTTAGTCAGATAAATAAGAAAGCCTCTGCACTGCAGATCTCCTGGGTCAGCTTTCCTTAAGGACAAATTGTACTAACTGGGGCATCATTGTTCTCTGCAGAATAAATTCCTCCTAAATTATTATTCTGTTACGGCTGCCCTGTGCTGACATCAGGGAACCAAAGGTGTTGCTTGGACTTCCATTAAATCATTTCCCTACAAGGTAGGGAACATGGCCTTTATGAATACCTGAGATCATGAGTTCCTACAGCATTACAAAACCCAGACTGTTACAGCATGAGGATAACTAAACTTCAAAGGGAAGATTTGGGTGGGAATGGCAAAATGCACCTACCTGGACTATTGTCTCCTCCTCAGGGAACAGAGGCGGGCAGCACTACCATGCAAGCGTAATATCTACATACTGCACCGCCACTCCGTGGTTCCTGCATCTCGGGGGGGGGGGGGGGGGGGGGTATACTCCAGAGGGGAGTGTTTGGCCTAATGAAATTAAGACACACACAAACTTTCTGTATCGTGTAGTTAGTACAGTCTGACTCAAAACCATGAAATTGCTTCGATATTGCTCTCTCAAAATTCAAACGATGACAGAGAAATCCTGAAGTGCACTCAAGACTCCAGGTGAAGGGAATCCAAGACTGGTTCTACACTTATAAAATACAGTCCCTCCTCCATTTTCAATCCATTATGTATGTTTTTCAACAGCAAATTTCAACATATTAAATTAAATTGATTTTGATAACATTACTGAAATAAGACAGCTATTAATTTTGAACATATCATAGCAAATAAACAGTCTACATGAAAAAGCAGTAATTTCACCATAAAGTTCTAGTGACATTGAAAATAAACCCTCTGGGTTCGCTCTCTTGGATTGTGACACGGCCCACAATTCCAAAGGAATTAAAACATCATTATGTATAGATGGATACATGTTATTTCATGTGCAAAATCTAAATGGTTTCAAACATCTGAAATACAGTAACACAAATAACATTCCTTTCCCTAATCAACGTCAACCACTCCGTAAGAACGGATCTCTCTGACGTGAGATTGCATTACCAAACAGGAGCCTGCTCCCACGCCTCCGAAGTCTTCTAAACAGCTGGAGTGTGGCTGTGAATGTCACTAGACCCAGTTTCTTTTCCGCAAGTGTATGGGTAAGGAGAAGACGAAACACGTAAAACGCACACGTGAGAAAGCAGTTCGTCTAAACCAAACGCGTAGCGGTAAATGGTGGCAGAGGATAGCTTCACCGTTTTCAGAGGATCTACTGCGTGTTCATAAAGAGTATGCAGCTGTACAATGTATTATCTCCCACTGCTGCTTACCTATTGTCTTACATGAAAATGTGCCAAAATAAGTATTAAACATAGCGTTTCAGTCTACCACTACCCCAACGTAATCATCTGCAAATCTTCTGAACCAAGCATTTAAGATTACATTCAGCCAAGGTAATATCAAAATATATTTTATTCTGGACCTCTTTCAGATCTGATTCAAATTACAGTTGTCAAAGCAATACAATGCAAAGGGAAACTGCAACAGAAAATGTGCCTAGAAGGGATATAAGGGCCTTGGGGACAAATCATTGTGATGTAGAACCAAAATACATCATAAAGTGTAATTAACATGGTCCAGGACAGTATAGAACATCTATATCAGTCTTCTTCAGACAATAATCATGAAAACTGAACAATAAAAGTCCTTTAAACAAGTACAAAAAAACCTGTCATGGGCTGGTTTACACTTTTACAACAGTTGTAATTTAACTGGATAACTGAAGAAATGATGCAGACATTTTAATCCAGTGCTATAGGTAGGCTCACAGAATTAGACCCAAAGGATTTGTAACTCCAAATGAAACCATTACAACTACAATGTCAATGTCAGGAGAGAGAGAAAATTACTTCTGTATTCTAGAATTACTGTTCTGCACACTGCAGTCTGTTGAGGACAAGATTGCAAAGTACACTGGACTAGCAACAACATGCAGACTGTTTTCTTGTATTTACCCACAAATGTCAAAAAACATTATGAAGTAAAAATGAATGATTATTTTAAAAAGAAAACAAAACAAAAACATGCCTCAAGTTATTGTCAAGCTTCAAACTTAAAGGCAGAGAAAGCGAATTATGTACTCAAAACTACTGATCTGAAGCACTATTAACACTAAATCTGCAATCCGCAAGAAACGGCAGATTTTCCTGGTTTGTCTGCCTTCCATCAGACTGACAGTGAAGACAGTCACACTTTCACAGAACGTGGTATTTCAGAGCTTTCTCTAGAGGGAGAAGTGAAGACTGCTCCACGGCTCTCTCCCTACGGAAAATGTCAGGGATCTTGATGGAGATTTACTGCTGTCTCCCGAAGCCATATTTGCTTCTAACATGCCACAATGTTGCTTCTGCTTTCTTCAGACTTCTGGAGAGTGTGAAACTGATCCCACTGGGGAACGGCTCTACAGGACTTTGGGAAGGGAGAAGCTATCACGCTTGTCAATGACTTTGGGAAGGGAGAAGCTATCACGCTTGTCAATGGAAAAGGAACACTGGGCTAAATCCGGCAGGCAATCCTGCTCTGGCAACCCCCCCCCCCAAAGCCAAGGGGAGTCTCGGCTCGAGTGAGATGTGGCTCGTTTTACCTACGCGGCACGCTGCATGGTATTACACAGACCCAACGCCTCCGATGCTTATTCTGGCAAGGTTTTCTCATGAAGTGAAAGACAATGGGATTTCTGGTTAAGTAAAGATTGGAAAAATCGGGTCCCAAGGCTCCTCTTTGCTAAACAGACAAAAACATACAACCTTTTATTTACAAGCTGAAAAACCCAGTTTGCGATTTTAATGAAATTCCTTCATTCGGCAGAACTAAATGCATCAGCTGCTAAGATTGCTCTGTAAGCAAACTGGCACAACCGCCCTATGCCACCTACTATTCTTCCTAAACACAAAGAACATTTCAAAGGTACAACCTCCCATTAAATACCCTAGCATGAGGTAAGCAGTGTAAGGAAAAAGGAGTGCTTTTTAAAATGAAAATTAATTAAAATTGGTAGAAATCTTTGGCCTTTCTCTCAAGATGCATTAAAGTGTCATGAAATCAAGAAACATGCTTCAAAATGCCATGTCATTCTGACTCTGGTAACTATTACCTCCCTCCACCCAACCCAGAAAAAGAGGCACTTTTAGTGTTTCATATAAGATTTCCAATCATCTAGTAGACACGCTAAATAACCCTGCACAATTGTAGTCCCAGAATAAACTGAGTTTATCAACATTACAAAGAGTCTAAAAAAGCTTTTATGAGGACCTAGATATTCTCTTAACTACACTAAAAAGTCCACTGGTTGGGAATCTTTACATCAATTTAAAAATGCAGGAAAAAAGGTAAAGCAAAAATAGAAAAAGAGGAACTCTACAGAAACCTGGACCTAATTATGCAGACATGAGAAACGGGATTCTGAGATGGATGCATAGAAAGACAGCGAACTCAAGAGCAGTTCATTTCTTATTCCATCATTAATTCTGAGCCCAGTTTTTCCCCTTCCTTTTCTCCTCTATCTGGATATTTGCCCATTAACGTGTTGAACTGGAAAAAATAGGAACTGTAATGTATGCAAAGGCTTATGCGCACGTCTGCCTTTACACTTGGAAAACAGGTGCAACAGAATTTTACTCTGTAAGACTAAGCACGTGCATATGTTTATACAACGTTAGGGTCTTACCGACATTTGGCATACTCAATTTAAAGGAACAATTTGGATAGTCTACCTCACTATTGAATACGAGGTCTTTGTGCTATAAAAGGTAACAATTAATGTCATGGTTCTCTTTTTTTTCTTTTTCTTTTTGCTTCACATAATCACAGAACCTAGCACACCTTGCATGCATGCATTTAACAGTGTATAAAACAAGAGGCGAGAAGAGGTGTGAGCAGGAGCAGCACTGTGGCATGCTAGTAAAGGACAACAATAAAATATCTATTGGCCAGATCCTCTGCTAGTGGAAACTGGCGTCATTCCACTACAGTGGGGCACTGCTGATTAACACCAGGTTGGGGGTCTCAGCCTGCGCGTCCAGAGCGCTCAAGTCAACAGATCTGACGTTCCCGCTGGACTGTGCTTCGAGCACCTGAAAGCCCTGGACCTGTGATACTGAAGCTCTGTTTTGTCTATGTCTGAATATGTGGTACTATGCTTAAGCAACTAGAATTACAACCAAAAGAGCTGATGATTGAGAAAGAGGAAAATGGCAATACCCTAAAACATGGCTGTGTGATTTTGCAGCTATGTCACAAAATTCCACCACGATTGTTTAGATTGGCTGAAAGAATCATCCAATAACTTTTATGAAAATGAATAAACTGTCCATATTAAAATACAAAAGTACTATCAAGAATCACTTCTGACTTTCAGATTTAAATTCAGTGCAATTGACAAATGCATTGCTAAACGAAAAATGCAGCTTAAACATACTCAAAACATTTGTGTCTATTCCTGGGAGCACAGTTTAAAATTATTGCACAGAATTTTTTTTTTATTTTTATTTTTTTTTCATTAAATGACAGAGGTCAGCCACAGTCATGGACCTCCAGCAATAAAAGCAATATTTCAAGTGCCAGACACTCAATATATTAGGTTTCCTACATATTGTAACTCACAGGGTAATTGCTCTAAACATTTGTATTATGTTCCAAAACCCTAAAAATAGCTGGCACTGAACCACCGCGGATGACTGTCTTTACGGATATGACTTTTTGTTGGTTTTAAATGCTGTGTATGATAGTATTATAATCCTGGGGTATATATAAAGAATGTATTGTTGACTTCTCCTTACCACTGGCAAATTGCTACCCTACCTTAGCCAAACTCAGACTTGCTTCAAGTCGTGTTTATTCCATGGAAATAGCAGAAATCAATGCCTAAAGAACAATGGTTAAAATGTCAAAGCTGCATTATCTCAATTAAATCAATTCAGACCTAACTTGGAGAGGAAAAAAAAAAAAAAAAAAAAAAAAAAAAAAAATCAAACCAAAACAAAAAAATAGGTTAGAGACTAGCAATCATAAGCCACAAAATTATTTGTGATTGCAATAGTGTTATAAAACTGGTAACTTTGCAAAGCTCTGTAATATAAACCATTCCTTAAGTAAAATGCCTGTGACATAAATTTGACAACCTCTCTTATAAATTTACACTCTTGGAGTCTTATGCAAGACATGATGCAACCTTTTTGACTACACATACGCGTAAACACAACCTCATGCTATCATTTACAAATAAAATCACTATCAGTATACTTTTAATCACATGAGCAGAAAAAGGTTTGCCATATACATCTGTCATTGTAAGAAAAATACTTGATATTGTAAACAGAGTAAAAGACACTATATAGTAGTGATTATTAAAAAAATAGCAGCTTACATCTACCCTATATTTGGAAAAAAATGTAGTCACAAGATACAATAAACTGCAGGACTGGAGCAGCAGGGGAATTAGTGCAAGTATTCATCTTTTAAATAAGCTGAATCACTGCTATTAAAATAAACTTGAAGCAAGTCCTTTGTTTAAGTTTTTTTTTTTTAAATCTAAGGTAGTAAACATTTTGCCTCTTAATGGCAGTGTTATCAAATATATGCCAAAGATTTTATTTTAATAAAGAAAAATTACATGAGATACTTTTAATACTGGAGTTTGGTTACAATTATACATCTAAGCTCCTACAAATAACGATGGACAACTCTCAAAGAAGCTGTGGCATGAACCCTTGTCCAGAAAGATCTTAACCTCTTAAAAAAAAATCCCCCAGCTATACTTTGCTCCTTTTCACAATAGTGCACAATTTAACCATATTTTAGCTATGGTCTTAAAGCAACAGAAGATGCAATTTTTCCTCTTTTTTTGTCCTTTTTTTTTTTTTTTTTTTTTTTGCATCCCTGTATTTTTCTTTTCTGTATTTTTGTGCCCTTCTATTCTTAAGTTTGGCAGAATTATGTCCCAAATAAGAAACTACTGCATTTCAGCCATGTCACCAGAAAATAAAACATAGCATTATACCCATTACTGTCATACTTCGTAGATGAGCAGGGCGTGAAATATCACGCCTCGAAGAAGGATTTTTTTTTCTTCTCTCTCCATAATCCCTTTTCCACCCTCCCTCTGTTCACAAAATTGTGCTCTGGGAGCCACAAAATGTACCAAACATTATCAGGTTCAATCTACCTTTTCAAAGAATGCATTACAATATGTTTCAAAGAAACATTTTTTTTCCCAAGGTGAAAAAAATATAAACAAGAAACTAATTCACTCCCTTACTTCATGCATCCGTAAACTTAACCAAAACAAAACAGAAAACCCAATGTTTAAAAGCAAAGAAAAAACTACTGCTGCAGATTTCTGTAAGTCCATTTTCTCTGTACACACAAACTGCTCAACTACTGAGAAGGAAACAAAAATACCCCACAATCCATTGTCACAATGGATTTAAAGGGGGGAAGGGGTAATGAAGGCTGCCATTAGTATCTTCTGAATTTGGTATGTATATGGGTCTGCTCTTGTATATGGTATATTTCTCTCTCTCTCGCTCTCTCTTCTGTTTTTCATATCCAAAACCTTTAAATGTTATTTTGGGGCACAGCAGATTCCAGCACTTGGTGAACAGGATTCACAAGCTGTGACAAAACTCTGTCATCCTCTTCAGGGTGTAATTTTTTTTTTTTTTTTTCTCTTTTTATATACAGTATATGTATATATTTCTTTTACGTTTGGCTGTAGTGGACTGGCCATGGTTCAATTGGGACTATAGCAGTACATGGGTCAGGGACAGTCATTTTGGCTATGTACACATTCATAGTCGGTCCATGGCTTCCAACTAGTAGCGCTATTTCCGTAGGTCTAATACACAAACCTGCAAGAAAAAGAAATACATATACAGAAATTGCACATTGCACAATATTGCACATTTATACAATTCTGTGTGAGGTATCTGAGCAAAACCTATGAAACAGATTGTGTAAGCTTAATCTTGTGTCCATTAACAATAGACTGGGTGGGAGGGGAATCACCAGGTGAGCACTTTGTTTATGAGCACCCAGCCAGACCCAGGTGCTAAGGGTACTGCTGCCTAAGGAATTACCATCAGAACATTAACAACATCTTATGTAAGCTGTTTGCCTGTTATTTAACATTATGAGGCCAAGAACTTACTTGAATCTAGGTTATAAAAATATAGTAAAAAGAAATTAAAAATGTGTGGGCTAATACTGGAATTGATTGGAATAATTCTGAAAAAACAGTTAATGGTATACAAATTCCAGTTTTAGTCTTTTCAAAATCTTCACTAAGTAGTGCTTCTAGTCCTGTTAGATATAGAAATCTACTAGCAAAATACAATCATATACAAGCTATGCTTTCAGTCACCAAACAGTTCAAAAGTGCCTATATTTGCTTAGTTATTACCAGCTCTAAGTACATTTAAAACAGAGGAGATGAGAAGGGCTTTCACTAGCAAACAATATAAACCCAACAGTTTTAAAAGAGCAGAAGCTAAATGAAAACAAATTTGTTGCAAGTACAATCAGCCTCTTGGGCCAAATTAACTGGAAGACTGGAAAGGTTACACAGCATGTATATAAAAGGGTCATCTAGGGGGGAATGATAATGAATTTCTACTGAGGATATGCCTTGAGCTTTTGTTCTTTTTATGATATTGTCTATACTTGTAAGACTAAAATGATATGAAAGACCAATCAAAATTAATTCTCTACAATTTAGTCTACTTAAGGGTTCAGAACAGAATGCAGGAAGGTCTGAATTTAACAAAGCAATCTTGCTTACCAGCATGGAGCACGCAGGACAGGGGAACACTTTGACACCCGTGTTAAGATGGTACCTGAGACTCTGGACTACAAAGCTACGAGGATTGCTTTTTGCTGACATTTGTTACTTTAAGCTACAGCACTTCAAAATGCAATTCCTTTATCACTCTTATTTTATTCTAATTTTGCTTTTCCTTAGGCTCTCTTCTCCTTTCTTTTAAAACCATGGCAAAAGAGAGGCAAGCAAAAAACCAAGTATTGTACTTGTTATGAAGAACTGCATGTTATATTTTACTGGAGTACTTTGCAGCACAATGTCAGAAGAGCTAGGAGGTGATGCTACAACACACCACTATAAGTTGATAGGGGATGCATTCATGATTAGTTAAAACATATGGTTTTATTACCTTCTTCTAAGCAAAGTAATCAGACTGGTGTTTACGTATAGTTCCTGTCATTTTTAGGAACTTTTTAATTACGAGCATTCAGAAATTTGTACGCTGTTCTGCTGCACTTTCTGTTGAATGCAATGCAGAAGATATTTCATTCCTATCATGCATTATAATAGCATCACCTACACTGAACATTTTCACTCGGAAAGGGCAAAGAGGCAAAAATGAACTTGTTTCCAGACTACAATGAAAAGACCAGCCACACTGAACACATTTCCATAGTAAGTCCCAGTAGGGACAGAAAATCTAAATTAGAGGCATCTTCACCTTCTGAGATTTTTGGAGGGTTCAGAACGGTAATGCATTAAGCTCGAACAACGACATTCTCCTTACAACATTACAGCACCCTTATAGGCGAAAATCTACAGGTGAGCTGGCTGTATTCAAACTTCAGCTACAGAAGGAAATTTTGTCTCCATTGTTAGTCAAAAGATGTCCAGAAGATGCCTGTTTTAGAATTTCAACCAAGTCAAGCAGCACTTACTGAACCATCTGAAGCACTTGCTCCAACTTTGTCTCCTGCTGCATTCCAGCAAACCTCAAAAATCCCTCCTGTTCCCCGATAACTGTGAACTAGGGCACCTGTCTAAAAAGGGACAAAACATGTAATTAATATAACAAAATCCAAATGAACAAGTAAAATTTGTACAGCATGTAAAACTTCCCCGTTGCTTTTAAAAGCTGAAATTCTCAGAGGAAATGGTCCAGATGAGACTTGTGGACAATCTCAGCACTGTGTTAAAGACCGTGGCAAACACAATTATCGCATCTTGATCTCTTGTGGTCGACAGGAAAAACGGGGGATAGTCATGACTACTTCCAATTACTGAAATGAGCCTTTCAAAAACTAATATCCAATTCCCCGTAGCCAGAGATCACACCTTGCGTTAACAACAAAGTCTTTAGACTTTCATTTGCAATCAGCCCTTTTTTTGCCAGAAACACAAAACAAGTAATAGTGTCCCTTCTTAGAAAGTTAAGTAGAAACATTTTGTTGTCATCGCCTTCTCTTACTTTACATTCTCTTCTTTTTCAGTGAAATTCAGTGAAATAGCTAACAGATTTGTATGTCTACATCCAGTTATAATTTTTCACAGCAAACCTGTTTTATCAGGAGTTTAAAGTTCAGAGCTAACAAAGACAATTTTTGGATGTAACATGTTATTGGAGACACTTTGTTGAATATATTTTGTTCATGGCGGTTGTTGGTGGTGTTTTTTGGCTGGTGGGTTTTTTTGGTTGGTTGGTTGGTTGGTGGGGTTTTTTGGCTTTTTTTTTGCTAAGTAAAGACAATGTAAAGACAATTATTACTTCACCATAGGCAAGGACTCAAAGAGAGAAATTAAACGCACATACACTAACAGAAGCAACCTTAGAACAAAGAGAAAGTGAATCAGCATGTTAGGAATGGCAAAGCTCTTTGTGGCCAAAACATGAAGGAGCAACAAAGGCTGGAAGGGTGCTGATGGAAAAGACCAAAACACAAACTTCTAAACAGACAGAAGAGCTATACCTGTGTATTCCAGATGTGTACACATTTATCAAAGGAGCCACTGGCCAGGTACCTGCCATCAGGACTGAAAGCTACACTGTACACAGGTTCTTGATGTTTTGTCAGAGTGTGAATACAAATTCCTCTGTCTACATCCCATAACCTAACAGTAGAATCAAAGGACGCACTGCCAAGGGGAAAAAACACAGATTAATTAAATCTCAATTCAAAGTATTTTTGTTACTGATACAAACACAATATGATAAAGTATGCTACATGCTTCAAAACATTCTGTGAGCCTACATGAACAAAGAGTGAAGTTAAAATAATGCTTAACAGGCATTAAAATAAATGCAATAAAACCAGGATTAAACAGTACCTTGCTAACATAAGATTGGCATTTGGATTATTTGTTCCTGGTCCTGTAGGACTCCATTTGATAGTATAAATTTCTTTGTTGTGTGCTTGTAAATCATGGACACAACTGTCTTGTTTCATACTCCAGATCTATGATAAAAACGGAAGAAAACACAAAGACATTTAGCACAAGATTGTACTAAAATATATTTCACATCTTTCTTCTCTATCGTTTGTAGTCTGACTGCTACATTTTAGGCCACTCAAAACATTTGCTATGACTGCTGGGCTTCTAGAGTAATTATGACAAGTATTATTCCAGTACCCTCCATTCTTTGAGTTACAAGTACCTGATGGGGTTACTGAGTAATAAAGGTACTGTCTATAGAAACCAATCTGCATGTATTGACTACAAGCACCTTGAAAAGTGCAGGGATGAGAAGAGACGCTAAACCGAGAAGAGCAGTATGTATATGTTCATGTCCAAGTTGACAACATACCACAGTCCTATTTTTATATGAACTTCTTGCTACACAGACTGAGTGAAATAAAGGGATAGCAGAACAATTTTCTGTTTTCATACAAAGTCATAGATGCATACTGCAAAATGCATTATGGCATTTTCCTGGCTTATTAGGATTTGTATTGCCAGGTGTTTGTTCAGTACTTCACACAGTTCCTTAGGACTCCCAACTCCTGCATGATAACCTTCAACAAACTAACTCTTAATAGAATAGAGTTTGCATTGCCACTACAGAAGGGATTTTGGAAGGCTTTTATACCTTTTCCTAAATTTGACACTTGATATGGTACCTAATCATCTGAACACTTTTTTTAATGGTATCTGTTTCAGCAGTGCTTTTAGCTCACCTTTTGTTAGAAAAAGCTAACAGGAGCATGTTTAGAGCCCAACTGTATTCAAGATGCAATTCAGATGTATGTTTAAGTGAATGATACTTTTCAGGACTGGTGCCTCACTGAAGCAGAAATTGATTTTCAATGTGCAGGCAGAATTAAAATTGTATTTCCCGTTTAAATTGATGGGATCAAAATCTAGCTTCTCTTCCCAAAACTAGTATAGATGAAAAAAGTCCATATTAGCTGCCCTAGAGAATATCAAGTTGGCATCACAAGAAAGTGAAATAAATAAATAAACAGGCATCTTCCATATGCTTCAAAACCTGACATTCATTCCTACTGCCACTGAAAAGTAAGCGATCCACAAGTGATTAGTGATGTGCCAGACTTATCTACAAGCAATTAGTCTACCAGTTATCCTGAACAAAGAGATAACATTCTTTCCAGGCTGGGCTGAATTCAAAGCAGCAACCAAGAAGTTAATTGCCTGAGCCCACAAACTCGTTCCCAGTTGTCACCTCTCCACTCACTGAGGCGCAGCACCAAGAGCTTGAGCTCTGGATTGGAACTCATCTCACCTGAGTTTCAGAAGCCTAAGTACTAAATACCCAGCTTAAGCTGGCTATTTCAACTCCATCCATCGCCAGTGGAGAACGACTGATGCTCTCAGGGGTTTACTCATCACACTTGACTTAGACACTTAACTTAGGAAAGGATGAATTGCTCTTCAGTGGTGCTAGACACTCTGTTGACCAAAGATGTCTAGACATCCAGCTTTAGACTGGAGGCTTAACACTTAAATGTTTATATTTAGATAAGGTGACTTCCACTGCAAGTGCCTGACTGTGTGCCAGCACAGGAGGGGATATCTGGCTACTCATTCAGCCATTCCCTGTCTCTGATTAAACAACAGTGAGGTAGATGGAAATAACTGTCCCAAGGGCTGTCCCAAGGACAGCACTGTCAACATAAAAAAACCAAACCAAAACAAAAACAAACATATCCTGAAACTCTACCAAATATAGTGCTAAAACACCCACTAAATATAAAGCAGTATGGGAGTAACAGAAAAGCACCTGTACCATGGGAACAGCACAGGCCTGTCAGACATGAACAACCTCATTTCTTCTCATGCATCTAACCTGGTGGTATTTTTGTATGGATCTCTATTGTGCCTTCAAGTCATACGTATAAGTTACAGTATCCTCTGCATTCACAAGTTCGCCCCAGTTCTACAAGAAAGCATGTTGCTAGGAATTATTTGGAGGAAAAGTGTAGGTGCGATTGAAAACTGTAGAATGACTCCTGATGAACTGGAAAACCCAAGGAGTACACACAGTCTCTTAAGAAACAATATGCCAAAGATTTTAACTAGAAAGAAGGGGAAAACAGAAGAAAATCAGGAACGGAGCTAGTCACCCATTCTTATATGCGTTACATGACGTGCATTCCAACTCTTCCTTTTAACCAAAAGCAACCATCAAGTGTGACAGCTTAATGATTAATGACCTGATTCTGTAAACAGCTAAAAGCACCTAATAAATCATGCTTCAAGTCTCAGGGTGGCAGACTGTAACAAGTTCTTTGGACCAAAGCTTGGCTCTGATTAACAAGGATTTGCTAGGATTGCCTAATCTTGTTATATTAAAAAAGAACAAATATTAGACGACACAGCAAGTACACTGATACTGCTGGATTGCCTGAGCTAATGGTGTGCATTCCAGAGTCCTGCAAAGACAAGAGCCAGTACCAGAACTCCCATTACCTTTAGAGTCATATCATCAGAGCAGGATGCCAGAAGATTACCAGTTGGATCCCATTTGATTGCATTTACTTCATTCTAAAATTGAACAGTGAGAATAAGTTGGAGTCTTCACTTCCATTACAAATGACAGCTTACAAAAGATAAAGTTGGACAGCAGTTATGAGTATTTGTATAATTGTCAGTATTTTAACATTTAATTTGCATTCCTAGCTTTGCCATCAATAACAACATTTGCTACCTGTTCATCACATTTTCCCATGCATGCTCATACACAACATAGGCTGTGTCTTAAAATTACCATGTTTCTTCTTCTAAAGCTCACTTTTGCTATGCCATCCTGGCATTGGTTAAAAAAGCTGCACATAGGAGTGAGAATTGTTCTAATAATGATGGGGATTACAGTTACCATATGACCTTACTACAACTACCTGCATATGTGCATCTATTGACTGTTGCCAAAGACCAACCACTACACAAGTGCTGTATCCTGGCAAATATACCTGGTCCCCAATCTCTCATTAATAAAGTTATCACATAGCAACCCCCAACTTTCCAGTACTTACTGTGTGACCCTGGAAGGTTTTGATGGGCCTATCTTGTCCTAGTTTACAGACATGAATACACATGTCTGTACTGCAAGAGGCAAATGTGTTGTTACTCTGCCAATCAACATCTAATGCTGGTGCTAAAAGAAAAAGAAAGATATTTAAAACTATGGTATGTATTCTGCAGGTGTTTGATTTGCAAATTTAGCATGCACCACGTTAGAAAAAATGCCAACAGGAAGCAACCATTAATTTTACCGCAGTTCTAAAGATAAGCAAATGCTACGAACAGTGAGAAATGCAGCCAAAACCAGTCTTTGCACAAAGAAATGAGACAAAATTTAATAGAAGTCATTAAAGCATGGAACAGCTCTGGAATGAAACAGTTATACAGAAGACAGTGCAGCAGGACAACAAGCTGTAGTTAAGTCATCTATAAATAAATCTCAAGAGTCAGCATGAGGAACAGGTTCCTACAACTTAACACATCGTCATGCACGCGCTCATCTCCACTAACAGTCCATGCTTGTGCTGATAGATGGGAGCCAGTGAAAGGTAATGATTTATTTCCTTTCTTAATTCCAGCATTATAAGGTGTGGTAACTTGAAGCTTAATCATGGGCGACGTGTTCCATTTGAACAAGCCAAGATATTTATGGCAGATAGCACACAGAATTGCTTCGAGTAAATCAAGAATTGATGGTTTTGATTGTTGTCATGCCACTGAAAACTTAGTGCGAGCACAATAAAAAGTGGAAACGAGACACATTTCTTAAAGGCCCTTCAATGACATGTTTGTCATCCTCTCTATTCTATTTTCCAGCTGATTCTGGCAGGCTTGCATAGCATGCAGCCTACAAAGCAATTTGTCTGACCTCCTGAGAGGCTGCACTCTCATCCCAGCTGGCCAGTGAACAGCCTTTCAGCTGGTTTGTGGCCAAACAAATTGGGGACAGCACAGCAGGCAGCGCAGAACAATGGGATGTGGAGCTGGGATTACTGTAGCAGGAAGATGACGAATGCAGTCCTTAGCTGATAAACACAAATCTTTTGTGGCCCACCCACTTGATTTGCCTGCCACTGTACTACAGAAAGTCAGTAATATTTGGATTATCTCCTATGACTTTCACAGAACTGCAATAAAATTGTGAGTGTTAAAAGTTATGAAATCAGAACAATTCTGTCTTTGTTTACATTCTCAAAATTCGTAAGACTACAAATATGGGATCCAGTATCCAAAGACTGCCTGAAAGACTTCAAAATGGTGTAAATAAGCACCATAAACTCCACATTTTTTAATTTATTTTAATAAATAACACTTTTTTCATCTTTTCAGATGACAATCCTGAATCATCAAAATCAAGACTTACCAGAATGAAAAGGAAACTGCTGCTTGGCTTCGCCAGTGTGGGCATCCCAAATAATTGTGGTCTGTATTAAACAGATAAACAAACAATAAACAAATTGCTAATTTCCCCACAACTACTACCATTCAAATGTATCAGACTACCCAGCCTACTCCCCATTGCCCAAACCTGCTCCTGAGTATGTATTTCTAGTGTTTTACCCAGTACTAAAAGAAATAGTAGTAGATGTAGAGACAACAGTAGAAAACCTTAATATATCACAATATGTTTAATCACAACATTCAGGGCCTGGAGGGAAGAAGGGGGTTGTGGGTGGTTTTTTTTTTTTTAATAAACAAAAAATAAATAAATTTATGTCCTTAGTCCTATTTATATTCTTGTAATCCACTCCATACACCTATTTCAATTTCAAATACTTGTAGACTCAAATTGTAATTTCAAATACTAATTTGTCCCTATGGAGATCTTTATATAAACAATTAGTCTCATGCTAAAGAATCTGAAAGATTTGATTTAAGGGTGTAATTTTGTTCTGAGTTGTTCCCTGCCAATACTTCTGATATCCTTCTGATGAAAGTAATCTTATATGACAAAATTAGTATTTTATAATCACTATATTATATGCCAATATCCCTGACCTACCTCAACTATCAATAAAAATTTTGACACTGAATTCAGTGGAAGCATGAACTGACCACACAAATTATTTACGGAAAAGAAGCAGAAGGTTGGGTCAATCTTTCTGCTAACACAGAGTATTTTTCAAAGCATTATCTCAGTTGCTTTGTCCAAGGAGTTTTATTGACTGAAATGAGGCTTCTATCTCCTCCAGAGTACATTTCTGCAAATTAAAAGCTGTACCTTCACAAAGACTTTAAAAATGGCATAAGCCATCACAGGTGCCAAAAGAAGAAACCCATCCTTTCCATGCTTTGAGACATTTACTTTTCCTTCCTTTGTGCCAGCACAAGCATCTATAAAGCTGGGCACTGAAGCAAACCAGGTTAAATGAGCACAGGGGGAAAAAAACCCCAAAACCAAACCCCCCCAAAACCCTGAGAAAATCTACTTTACAGTGACACTGACAGTTTTGAGTATTGTGGGCCTGTGTTCTTGCTAAGCTTGCAGTTTGCCAGTCTCACTAAGACAAAGCCTGTGTTTACTTCTGCAGCATGAATCGGTTACAGAGGAAAACCAACTCTTCTTAATCTTTGAATAGTCTATTCTAATCTTTGAATTAGTCTTAAGACTATTCTTCAACACTATGTGCCCTTCCTACGATTCATAAAATCTCTCACGCTAACAACAGCTTTGAATTTAAAGACCTCGTGAGTCTTTAAGTTTGTTTAGAGATGTGAAATAAAACACAGTCAAACAATGAGCTTCATGGCATTACACTACTGGCACCTCCCCAGACAGATATATTGACTTTTCTTATGTTCCAGCTCTAACCTTTTTAATTGTTCTCAGGCTTCACTGATATCCCAATCAGCCTGAACCTATTCCTCCAGATTTTTTTCTGAAGCTTTGCATAAAGTGCTTCACTAAATTTTAGATGATTCTGTTTTATAAAGGTTTAATGTTCCTGTGTTCAATGCACTTAAGTTTCCAACTTACACTAACCTACTTGGGAAAAGATCCAGGGACACTGAAATCTAATAAATTAAAATATCTCAATAAACTACTATAAAACACAAGGAAACATAGCTAGCATAACAAGTTCTTTGTAAGTACATATTTAAGTCCCATGCCTTTAGTTTAATTTACTTACTTTCTATAGCTTTGCTATTATGCTTACAATTAGATTATAATGGTGAAGGAAAGAATTTTAATTTTACCAAAGATTATCTCACCTTGTCCACTCCTGCACTTAAAATGAAGTTTCCTTTCTTGTTCCATTTTAACGCAAATATAGGACCTTTATGTTGCCCTAAGGTGCTGGCAAGATTACCTGAAAATTTATATTGATATGAATACATTAAAAAAATAAAAATCTATGCTGTGAGCCACAATACAGGAAAATATACTGGAAATTAAAAGTATTTCACTTACCATCTTTAGTCCATATCCTTGCAAAGCCATCGTAAGACCCAGTTGCTAGAAGTGTACCTTCACTCTGCCAGCAAAAAAGGTTATTTCATTTATTTACTTTTACTGTATAACTCAAAGCTAAAGAGCACAAAGCAAATTTCAGATAGAATACATCTGCATAAGATTTATGATATTTATTCCATTGACTACAACTTATTAAAAAGAAGTCCCCAAACTACAATACAGGAAATTACAATGCAACTCAGAACTAAAAATATTTCAGGAGCCGTAGCAGAGGATGCACAGTTGCTGTCACTTAAAATTTGACTATGCAAAATTATAGCTACAATTTTCTTGGAGTATTTTGAGCACTGCCATTTCTACTTACGTTCCAATCCAGCGATGTCACATCTTTGTTGCTGGGTACATCCTGCCCTCCTTCTCGTATACAGTGTCGAAGTACCAGCTGCGTAGAGCCGCTCGTGCTGTTTTCACTGAGGTTCCATATCCGTGCTGTTGAATCTCCAGATCTACAAAACAGTTAATGAGAATATAACCCCTTCTCCCAATTAATTCCATTTTAAAATGTGTTTCTTTCAAAACAGCAAACATTGTGCCATTTGACGTAGAGGGTGTTGGGGCAGGTATTATTTTAACTTGTTACCATCATACAGAAGTACGCCAACGACCACTGATATTACGTACGCACATGGTTAATGCACATACCCTGAGGCCAAAAGGTCACTAACGGGATTCCAGGCACAGATGAATACTTCAGATTCATGGCCACGCAGCACCACTGCTTTGTTGGGAGGGATTTCAACATCTCCATCTACTTCCATCATATCTGTGTGATTATCTGCATTATGGGAAACAACAGTAGAGAGAGGTGGATTTTAATATTTTGGGACAATACATTGTAACTACTGTATGGTTCATATTCTTCTGGGATGCGCTTAACAATTAGTTCATAATTTACGTGGATCAAAATTTGACAAAGCTGAAACGTTCCTTTATTTTTCCAGTTCCAATTTATGAAGTACTATAAACAGATGGGAAGTTTCAAAAATGTGAGAAAACTCTTAGCCCTTCTAAACCTCACCATCCAAATGGATTTAATTTTGAAACTTCAAAACTGAGGCCAAAAGTTAATTTTTGCTATGTTAAAAAAATAAACGCTGATGTTAAAAGCACTCACAGTTTTTCAGGCACAATACTGCATAGTACAATATGTTACTAGTCTATCTTGTGCTTTAAAAATACATTTATGACACATCCATTTTCAAAAAAATCTCTCTTTTCACCAATTGCAGTCAAACAGGTTTTAAATCCACATCTCAGTCACTTCATTTACAAAATGGCTCTAATTAATATAATAACATTTGGTGATATGGTAAACTGATAACAGAGCTTTTTAAACTGCATCAGCAATTACTGTAGAATTGTGGCAATACATAGCTTTCTGCGTGGAAGTGACGTTGAATTCATATTGTTCTGTAAAACATACCGGGGGTAATTCAGCTAACAAAACAGTCTTCTTGGCAGCTACCATCAATCATTTTCTATTATTAAAAATAAATTCACACTGAGTGTAAATGCAGAATATAAAATATCCTGAACAGTTCACCTGCTCTGTATTTATTCACTGTGGTAAAACAAACCATTTCAAACCTATTGCTTAATTTAACATTAAGGGTTTCTGTCACTGTTTGTATGTGTGAGAAAACAGAAGAAGCTATTAGAACATGCATATTTTTAAGAAACAACACCATATAAAACATTGTGTCAATTGAAGAGAATCAATGCCAGTATAATTTGGTGTACCAGCCAGTAGGGGTTGCTGGTATATCACATTTAAGGGTGGCTGAGATCTGAAGTTTATGCTTACTCTAGCAACTTCACAGTTAGCAAGTAAATATTCTTTTGAAATTTTTAAATTAAAGCATCAAAGTAGAGAGCTTATTTGTTTAAGCCAAAGATTATATTTCCAGTTTATTTAACATCTATGATAATGAAAAAAACTAGTAAAATCCAGCTGTAAAATGCAAAACTTGCACACGGCTTGATATGAATATTCTTTCAGAAATGTCTTTTCTTCAGGGGCTTTTACAGCAAGAGCTGTAACTCCTCCCCCGCCCCCCCCAAAAGTGTAATTCAGACTTCCACAACAATATTTTCAAAATCACATTTTAATGCCCAACCCGAACTTTTCTATACTAAAGCTGATCGTAAGGTATGTTCCTTTGACCTGTGACGACAAATAAAACTCACTTGTTTCACCAATCACAACTAAAATGGAACCAATGAATAAGCCAAACCTGTAAGCAGTTGCTTTGAGTAATTCTGAATGGCAAATCATGAAAACTGATCCTGATAAAGGAGACCAACAGCAGAAGATTTGTCTCCCCAGCCATGATGATCTCTGCCTGACAAGGAAGTCTGTCCTACAGAGAGCCGGTTACAGCTCTCCGAGAACTTGTCGAAAGTAGTTTGCAGAGCTTCACAAGCAATGCTCAGTTTTAACCAGCTGCGGATTCACAGACTCCTTTTGTTATTCTTTGTATAGGGGCCAAAGCAAAGGAGAAGCAATATTTAAATAGTTGTCTCTGATTTTTTTTTTTTAAATTATTTTTTTCCCCTCCTCTTTGTGCAAGAGCTTTCAGATGATGGGAAAGGAGCAGTACTGGAAGGGACACCAGTCAATGCAATATTGTGAATTAATGAATTCAGAAGTTTGCATCTCCTCCTGCAATTCCAAATAGCAAACTGGAGACAGTCAAAGGTGAGACACCATCTGTTAAAGTGTCAGCTATGACGAAGGTATCCTCTGTAAGCTGAGGGGTTACTAGTACCTCTACGCATTTATCTCATTGTCTGCTAGCTCGTACTACAACAAGGAAATGACGTTAACGTAGGTTAAGGTCATTTCTGTCTCAACTTACTTGCTATAGTATGTGCTCCATTCTCTTCTCCGTTTGCAGTATTTTCTCCATTTTTTGCTGATCCCTGTTGGTTAGTCGCAGCTGCAGCTGCAGCAGCTGCTGCCTGCTGTTGTGCAAGTTTATCTCTGTAGGCCTGTTGTCTTGTCTGTACCACATCAGGCATTACTGCATCTATCAGTGAGAGAGACTCTATCGGCCTACCATCAAACAAGGTACCATCCTAAATTACAGCAGAGGGAGAAAACAAAAAAAGACAACACCAAGTACAAATTAACATTACGGGCAAAAAATTCCAAGGAAAACTAAAGCAAAAATTTTGATTTAATATAACAACACAGTTTACAAATGGTGCTAGAAGTGATACCTGATCATTGTTGTGGTAAGGATTGGAATTTTAGTCTAAAGTTAAGTGCCCACCATAAATATGCAAAAAAAAGCCACCGCAGGCCTCTGGCAGAGCTTCTGGAATCAAAAGTTATATGCTTTGAGTCTGCTAAATCGTCTGCTAAAGCAAAAAATTCTGTAAGCTATCTATGAATATGATTTCAAACATGAGTGGCTGCAACAAAATCTAATGGTTTGTTTGAAGAGCTGCAAACATTGCAAGTCGGGTCACTGGCTTGTGAAGTTATTCTATCTTATTAGACTAATACTTTCCATAAACATATTATCTGGAGAGTTGACTAGTTTTCTTCCTTTTTTTAAACAGTACTGGCATGCTTTCAAACAACAAGGAAGAATTTTATCCTGAAATGGACAAGACCCAGTTAAAAATACCCTTATACATATGCTAGAGCTTTGTAAGGATCTATTTTTAGGAGCTAGAAGGATTCCTTGCAATAAATATAGTCTCCTTCTTCTATTCCAATCACTTGCTTTATTTTTCTGAGGCTTCCTAAGGGAAAGGATTTGCTTCACTGGGACTACGAAAACTACACATAAACAGCAGAAATAAGGGAGACTGGAAATAGAGCACAATTAGTGAAAAAAATAGTTTCCTTCTATAATATACTGACACATACAAAGGCTGCTAACCTTCCAGGCATAAATGAGAATGGAAATTGAGGGCGAGTATCTGCAGCATCAGGCAGGAAGATACATAGCTTTCTGTACTGCTGGAATAACCATTTAAACATCAAATTTAATAGATCCTGCTCAAGATGAATTAGCCAGCAGAGGCAAAAAGCAAACTGGCATATACCTTCATCCTTCCTGCCACAAACTGAAACCCTCTCTCTATTTGGAAACCTTGCCTTTGGGCTCTCATTACTTCATTATAACGACACATCACCCAAATGAGAGCTGCATAGCGCTCTCCCACCTCCTTAGTGCAAGTCTATGAGAATAAAGATTAAGAGGTTACTTGTCTCAATGATTATCTTATTGCACTTGTCTGGATTTACTACAACATTATATTAGGGTAAAAACTCTACAGACAACGGACCTTTAAGCAATGAGCCAGAACACCATGCCTGGTGTTGTGTGGCTGCACGGGGCAGAACCCCTACCCAGTTATGTCACTCCATTCTGGTTCCACCACTGGAGTCATGGTGAACACCAGCAGTAAGGAATCTGAAGTAAAAGTAAATAAATAGGATACAAGAAAGTTAAGAAAAAATACTAACATTCAAACTTACTGTAAGCAAGGACATAATGCTCCTGCAGGCAAAGCCTCCTTACCTCATTAATACTGACTTCTGCCTCTACATACTGCAGACCTTTCTGGATGATGGAAATCAAAGCAGCTGGTGGCACCAGAGCACCATTTATATTAGACTGGCTGATATGGCTCTCTATACCAAAGGTAAATGCTGAATGGGAAAACCCTAAAGACAAGGCAAAGACATCAGAATGGATTTATAGATAGACAATGCTACTTCCCGTACCACTGTAGGACCTTCTGTTTACAAACCTCGGCAAATTATACAAAGTTACAGCATGCTTATGAACTACAAAAAACCCTCATCAAAACACCTCTGTTGTTTCCCTCGTATGTTTCTAGTTTAAATGTAAAAAAAAGAAAAAAAATGAAGTTTATATATAAACACAGCAATTATTACACACAGTATCATTGGCAAAACATTTGTGCATGAGCAAATATAAAAATATAAAATATACAACTTGCAATAGCATTTACACGTATTTCTATATTCTCAAACTATATATATGTATTGTATCATACACAGTATTTAGTAAAATATGTACCTCCAAGACACCAAGACTCAATTGTTATTTTTACTCACTGATTTGTTACCCATGAAGATGAAATGGATCTTTATGTCGAACAGAATTCACTTCATGGTACAGCGCTGTCATAATTGTGTATGTTTTGGCACTTAGAACTACATCAATATTGTGCACTGATTGAGAAGTGGCAAGCATGTTATGGTGCAGCACTGGTTGGTGCTTGCTATTTATTTTATCACCCTGAAAAGGAGAATTTAACCTAGAGAAAAATAGTTGTTTCAGCAAATTAACTTTACTGTCACGGAATTTTTTCTTAAACTACTTTTTTTTCTGTCAGGTAACTAAAAAGCTGCCTGCAAACTTTCAAATGAAGATAAAGCAATTTCGTAAGTTTGGCTTCTGTGACAAAAGCAATCTGCAACTGGAATAAGAACGCGTAATAGTTTTCAGTAAATTCAGGTGGAACAATGAGTTTCTGCTTTCTTCTGACAAGCAGAGACTGAAAAACTCTGCCATCCACCATTGCTTCTGGTGCTTTTTTTGCCTCAATTTGAGAAGTCCATGAGCAGTGGACATAAACAGTGGGCAGATATTGCATCGGTCAAATGCATTCTGAAGAAGCCTGAAGCCACCCATCAGCAATCACTAAACAAAACTAAGAATCAGTAGATGTTAAAACAGCAAGGTAACACACACGTTAAAGCTGATCCCTTACACTGGCACCTTAAGATTGGAGTTTATTTTTCCCTTAATATGCAGACTTCTTTTATTTATTGCTAAGATCGTATTCACTCCTGCCAGCTGACAATCATCACTTGTTCGTTTACTGGGGCATGCCCCAATTTCCAGTCAAATCTACCTGTTCTAAATGTAGGCTGCTTTAAGCAATCAATATCATAGCTATGAGCAAAAGATAATGTTGTCTCTTACATAGCTTCAAGAACAACCACCACCACAAAACCCCCTACAGCCATATGGCTGCATCTAGAAACTCAAACACGGAACAAAAACTCAAACGGCTAATCCGACTGGGTTTGGGAAGTTTTAAAAATAAACTGTCCGAGGAAACACTTGGAAATCACATGAAAGCATTCTTGCTTGTGTTTTACAGATACAGTCAGTTTGGACAAATATGACAGGGTGGAAGTTTCTTTTCAAGTTTGACAATATTCAACTGCCTTTTGCTCTTATTCCTAAGAAGCAGGAGGCTTTGGCTAGCCTGACGCCAAAGGACAAAATCCTCCAAGAAAGTGTCCTGCAATCAGGGCGGCTTTTGAGAACCCAAGAGTTATTCCTGTAAAAAATCTGTTCATCTGTACTCAGATTCAAATGATACAAGTCATATGGTCACAGTTGCCACTTCTTCCTTTGAAATACAGCAACATCTGCCCTCCCACAGTCTCATTCAGGCAAGGAATTCGGCCACGCAAGACCAGCTCGCGGGAGCACCATCACTCCAAGACAGAACAGGAAAATACAGTATTTTGGTGGTCATTCTTTTTAATTCTTCAAGTAACCCCAAAGAAAGTGGTGCAAAGTGTCATCGTCACCCTGTCGATAAGTGATCTCCAGGAAAATGTGCTTCTGGCAATCAAGTGAGTCCTTAGTTGGTTGACTGCCATCTGAAGACTCCAAATTACTAAACCTGATTAAGTTACAGAAAGTAACTTGGCAGGAACTCATTCTCTTATTGAGAAGAAACACCAAGAAACAGTTCAGACAGAAGCACATGCCTACTGGCAAAATGATTAAATGAGTCTGTGTTTGCTAAAGCCAGTTGCAGATGAATGCCAAATAAACTATGCATTGTTTAACAACCAGAATTGTAAAAACTCACCTGACTCTTGCAAGTATCTATATACCAGGAAGTTAACCTCATCACTGCTTATACTCATCTTTATTCCCAGTTAAACCATGAGGTCACAACAAAGGACACAACCCTGAAAATAAAAAAGTAGGTCAATTAAATATTTTTAGTAACTAATACGTATTTCTCAACAAATGATATATTTATAAAGTAACTAGCTCCCTGGCAGCATAGACAATGGTTTTATTTTATAATGCAAATAAGTCTACTGCAGTCATTAAAAAGTCATTTGTGTGTCCACAACATAAAGGTCAGTAAATTAAATATTGAAGGGCCAGATTCTCAAATGATACAAATTGGTATGGACTGGGGAGCTATGACACTTAATACCAGTACTAGAAAGGCCTCATTTCACAGGTTTTTAAAAAATAATCAAGTGAGTTTCATCTAAGCCATATTATTGCTATGGAATACATTTTTCAAAATGTGGATTTCTCCAGCCTGGCTAACAAAGACGGAGAACTTGGTTTCACGTTGGTATCCAGGCAAGTTCTCACTTTCACTTTCTAATCTACTTCAATTTTCAGGTACTCCTGCTATAGTAAAAAGGTGCGATATGGGCTACAACACTGTATCTGTTCAAGGAAAGCCCAGGTATTTCAACTAAAAATTAGAAAACATCTCAGCCACACACTTATGCTTTGCAAAAGGAATCCTTGAAATTAGAGACAAACTTTAAACAGACCATTTTTAGTAATATTTCTCTAGGCTTTCAATCAATGCTTTAAAAATATTGATGGATACATACACACAATTTTCCCTTGATTTTATTAATAGTATATATTTAGCAAGAAAAATAATGTATCAGACTATATATACACTTTTGATGAAAAACTTTGAAAACATGAAGCAACAAGAGTCTTTAAAACACGAAGATGAAGAGACAGAATACAGTATTTTTTTCTAACTTTGAGCCTCATTTTTGAGAGCAATCTCATGACTTCTGAATGTTTGAAAATCCTGATCCTTCCACGACATCTAATAAAAAAGTAAAAACATCAGCTTCCAGAACATAGTATGAAATAAGGTCCATCTCCTGTTCCTAGTATCCACCCAGCACTTTTTATCAGCAGACCTTGAAGGTTTTTACCCAGTCGCCCACCACCATCGTTTTCTTCTACAGAACTGGAGTCTGAGAAGGTAAGTGACTTTCCTACTGTTATTTGACAAAGTTTGACCTGGATTTGATGTAAAAAAAAAAAAAAGACTAGAGAACAAGTTTTCTTGTATTGTTCAAAATAAAAATGTCTTGCTACACGGCTACATGGTCAGGTCATTTGTCACTATTGCTCAAAGTGGGAAAGAGGTGACCACAGCAGTAAGTAACAACTACAAGGTTACAATCAGCCTTATAAGGCTGCCATACATATTCTCTTCAGTCATCTTTTCCTAGCAAGATTTCTCAAAGAAACAGGAGAAAATGACCACACTCTCTTCCTTATCATCTAACTTTTGAATTTTACCAGTCAAACTGCAACCAAATTTGACAGTGGGAAGAGCTCTCCAAGATGTAACTTTCCTACAAGTCCCATAATGGTTTAGCGGGCATGGTGGTGTTGGGTTGATGGTTGGACTCGATGATCTTTAAGGTCTTTTCCAACCTAAACGATTCTATGCTTCTATAATGTTGAAGAGGAAAGACCCAATTAAACTCCTCAAGAAGACGAGAGGCTACAGGATAAACTCGGACATCAAAAGGAGCGCGTTTGCCTAAAACCACGCATGAACCCTGGCGAGTCGATGAGCACATGGACACCCCCAAACCCACCGCAGCTAACAGCCGGGGGTAGGAGAGAGGGCAGCACACACTGCCCACTCCATTTGGAGAGGGCACAGGAAAAATGACACAGTCCAAGAGCTGTGCAAGGAGGGCTCAGACCCAGCTGGGACCAGTGGGACCCCAGTGGGAGAGCCAGGGTTATCCTGCATGGGAAATGGGGGGATGTCTACAATGCTGGACACGTCCACAGAAGCCAGATCTTGTGCTTATGGAGTAGCTCGAGCATACTGTGCTGCCCAAGGCGAGGAGATGGGTTTAGTTTCTTATGGACATAAATAAAAATGCAGAGCTACTTAAATCCTTCTCACTTCTAAAGCAAAAAATAATTGCTCCAGTACAGTAACTGCTAGCCAGTACAACGCAATTCATAAAAAAAGGTACATTGATACTCACCCTACCCTACCCACCCACAGCCTCCAGTGATGCCTGACATACAAGGCGTACCTGCCAAATTACAATATACTTTAAGGGCTCATTTATTGAGCAGTGTGTGAAATGAATGTCATTTTTAGCCACTTCATGCATTAGCAACCAATTCTACCATGTGCAGGACCAAACGCTAATTTTATTCAGCTATGTTTTGTTGGTGCAAATCATCTTTATTTAAGACTCCTTGTTACAGAGGAGTTCTGTAGCAAGAGGAACAATATTCTTCTTCAGTAAAAAAGGTAATTAAATTTGAAAAGACTAATAAAGAAGCCTTTTTACATTACATACACACACAAACATGGGTCTGTTTCTGATTTTTAAAATCTTGCTGCATCATCCGAAAAGATAGATCAAAATGCAGAAATCAGATGAAAGTGCTATTTGCTACATAGGGAAGACCTGCATTATTAATATAAAGAGGGCTCCCCACTCAAAGCAGAATTGTGGAGATGTCACATAAATTCACCTGTTATGTAGCTGGATAGCTCAAGAAAAAAAGCTAACGCTTCGCTTGTCTGTCAAAAGTGTTATTCACCCTGCCCAAGTCAAATGAGTATCATTTTTCAAGGCTGGTTCAAAGTGTTTTCCACAACATGCTTTGCTAAGGCAAGGAGCACTGCCACATGCTGTCCTGCCCGGCTATCAAGCGGTGGCAGTGCAACACTGGCTTCTGTACAGTAACGACTAGAAAAACACAGAAATGTGTTCCATAAATACACGGTTTGCCTGATGAGGACGTGAAATTGAAAAGGGTGCAAAAGATTCCACTTTTTTACCGAGATATTGCTTTATCCATTTTTTCGGGGCTTATTTAAATTTTCTGAAAACTCATTTCTGTACGTATTTACCCCCCATCACGGGCCCAGTTGCTCAGCCAGTGCCCCGGAGACAACCGTCACCCCCGGCTATCACGCAGCCAAGGCAAGTGAGGAATTGTGAGAAGAACGAGCAACACCGAACCACCTTCCTTCCCATACCAGAAGCGGACTATCACAATAAAGAGAAAATACAGCAGAAGTACAGATAGGAGAGGATTCAATAGTTAGTGCCCTTTGACAAATTTGGAAATTGATACCGGGCTTATGCTGCCAACACTCGAAACGAGGGGCAAAGCCAAACATTCCCCAGCAACGGGCTCTGCAGCGTGGCCACCTCCAGCCTTGGGAGCAGACTTTGGAGACAGCTCGGACCTGCGTGAATCCCCATTGCACGTGATGGAGAAGCTGCTGCTGTCTCCGGCCGTGGGGACCATCCTGCCTCCCTCCTCCTCGCTCATAGCTTCCCAGGAAGTAACCAGCAGGAATGACCCGAGACAGCGGCAGATGATGGTGAAAAGGAGCAGAAGGTAAGGACGGAGAGGGGACCCACTGACCACGAAGCCACCGACCACGTTGCTCTCAGCGTTCAACACGCACGGCCGCTCCCTCACTTCGTGCTGAAGTTACAACTTGCTGAGGATGTCTGCCAAAGAAAAGCAGTAATGGGAAAGAAAATAAACCTGCTAACCTACGAACCATGTGAACTCCATTTTCCCTAATGCCACAACACGGCCCCAGGGCTTGTTTGTGAGGTGACGGAGAAGATTTCTTACAAGCGGCGTCACGTAAATGGAAACACAAATAGAGGAGGAAAGGCTGAAAAGAAGAAAATTAGAGGAGGGGAAAAAAAAAAAAAAGTAATTTATCTTCATGTATGCACCCACGCATGTACACGCATACCCCATTCACTAACAAATCTACTTCATTAATGCTGGTTTATTTCCCCCAAATCCACTATTTCCACGTGCAATTGACGATTCACTTTGGGCACTTAATAGATATTAATATCGCTCTTAATTTTAGATACAGCAATTAAATAACCAAAAATACACAGAAAAATGAGCCAAAAATAAGTAGAAGTGACACATAATTCCTACCAGTCTTAGATTTCTAGCCTAATTCGCAAAGGGCCCATTAAAAATATCTCAAGATATTTGCACCTGTACGTCCCAAATCCATTCTGAAAATGTAACAAGATCCTTGAGGCCCTTTCTTCCAGCCCTCATAAAAATCCCGAGTCTTCCTTGAAACTTTCTGTGGATTTACAGGAAATATGGCAAAGTACGATGCACCCACACTACTGTTTTATCTCCAAGTGTGCTTTTAAAGGAAATCACTCCCACTTGCCTCTACTTTTGTTTTGCACCTTGGAGCAGTTGCAGTGCATGTGAAGTAGATTGCTTACCAGTAAAACTAGGATTAAATAATATATATAAAAAAATAAATAAATAATCACACAACACAACCCCCTCCCAAACAACAAAAACCAACAGGTTAAAAAAAGGATGTGCACAAAGGCTTACGAACCATGCCCAAATTGCTCACTGGTTTCCAGTCCCTGGGACCACACCAGGATTGATATTCACTGCTCAAAACAAAGTCCACTTCAGCATGCCTCTTCTCAGGCTCTCAACCCACACGTGCCCCTGCGATGCTCGGCAATGCCGTAGTGCCAACGAAACTGTATTACAGCGTAGGTAACCTGTCACCCTGTTCTCCCTCGATCCTCCAAACCCACTGAGCCAGAGCCACTGGTTATCCGTAGGATCCACTTCTTGGAGGACGGGCCTGTGGTTTAGAACACCACTGTTCAGTTAGAATCAGCATAGTATCAAGACATCCCAGGTAATTTTTAATTTCACTGCAGACAGTCCCCGAACTCCCAAAATTTATCAGGCGTAAAATGTATCAGCCATAAAATAGAAGTCAACTGTCCATACAGATGCTGGCCTCGAGATCTTCTCAAGAACTAGATGTGCCGCAGGTCAGGAACTGACAAGACACATGTCTGTGCTTTAGACATACCGACCCACTCGCTCCAACTCTGAACTCATGTCAGAAATCACACAAAAAGTAATTTGGAAACTGCTTTTTTCAAAGGAAACGAGGTTTCTTCTCCCAGAGCCAACACGCCAACTCCGACTTAGCTCCCACGTAGCAAAAATGTGCCTGTATTTCTGTAACATGCCTACCGTAACTCAGACACACCAGCACGCGAGGTATCACACGGGCTTCTCCCACCCCTTGAGGACAATTCACACACTTTCATACTTCAGGTAAAATTTACAAAGAAAACCCGTTATAACGAGATCAAGTTCCACTATCACAAACACCAGATCTGCAGGCTAATGGTGCCCAACAGTACAAATCTGATTGTATTTCTGACAAATTATTATTCTACTCTGCATGTTTATGCTAGCTTTGCACTCTTCTTCCAGGTTCATGCCAAATGCTAGAGAACAGATGCAGCCCGATATGGCCCCTGGCCTAATAGTTTTTTGGGGTTTTTTGTTTTTTGTTTTTTTTTTTTTTTTTTTTTTTAAACAAACCTGAACTGGCAGAGAAAGTTTACACATCAGATTAGTACTTTGTATCTCTTAATCACAGCTTTATAACGTATAGTAGATTTACTACAGTTAGATTTAGCGTATCATCAAACAACAGCCTAAGAAAGTAATATTTCTGCAGTTTTAGGTGGGCTCTAACACATCCTAATTAGGTAGGATAACAGAAAAACCTGGCAGGCTGCTGTGAATAATAATTCCCCCAAACATACCACTCATTAGTTTGATACCAAATATGATATGTTAAAGGGAACAGCTAATGCTCTGGGTAGCTCTGAAAAATGTTTAATGTTCACATCTAAACAGACTGTTACATTTATCCATGGAAAACAGAAGTCTGGCTACAGAAACAATAAATCTCCTACGACAGAAATACTGTCACTAGTCCTTTTATTTTTTCCTCTTTCACAAGAAATATGGACAAATATTTTGCCAGCACGTGTGCACATAGACAGCGATACCATTTTTTTATATTGCTGCTTAAGAATCTTTTTTTATTTAATGACCATGATGGTTTTCAAAAAAAAAAAAAAAAAAAAAAAAAAAAGCAAATTATATGACCCAACTTGGGAATGCGTAGTTTTTTTAAGTCCACCTAAAAACCCTAAAGGTGCATACCCCAAAACCCTAAAGGTGCATGCAAGTCCTTTGGAAAGTTTTATTACAATTCTGGTTTACGTCTCTATTACCTCTCTCAAAAATGAAGTCCTGTGTGTGATACACAATTCCTCTTCACTAAGTTTTGCAGCTGACACTAGGAGTCCCTCAGCCTGGCAAACCTACCTGCTGAACTTGGCAGCTATGGGATGGCTGTCCCGGTGGCTCAGGGGACAGACGATACCCCACAGCCCAGGAAAGTGCCAACACACTGAACTCCACCGCTTCTCCAACTGCACCCCGGTCCATTAAGATAGCGAGGCACCAATGCCACCAAGTCTGCTTTATCACCTCAGAGGTGCTGAACGAAGTGGAAAGGGTGCTATTTAAATCCAACCACTCAGACCAGCCAAACTCCTGGATTTGCGAGGTTTCAGCAGGACCTCATTCAGATACCAAATCTGCCCCGCAAGTAGCTTGCAGAACTGGAGTTTTAATCCCGGGCTCCACAAAACGCTGTTGCTGGTGGCTGCTGTTCTACCAAAGCGTTCTCCAACGGCATAGTGGATCCACCCCAAACGGCTGCTGAACTCAGTAAACCTACATCCAAAGAAGAGTTGTGTACAGTCCTTCAGAAACGGTTTATAAAGGAAAACTCATAAAATAAATTAGTGGTTCCTGTATGTCAAGCACGCAGTGTGCGACCAACGTTGTGTGTCCTTCTGTGTAAGAATTTATTAGACATCAATTTCAATCAAAATGAACATTTTCTCACACTTTAAAATAAGAAAAAAAGTTGAGTTTTCTTAAACTGTATCAACTAATTGCTCTAAAGACTCCTATTTGCTCTTTCACATATTCACTTGAGAGATGGGGTCCAATATTATATTGGGCATAATACAAATGAGCCCTTATTAAAGTTCTCTTACTATCTGACAATCTGCAATTAGGAATTCTTTCTAACCTTCTGAATTTAAAGGCAAATGTTTTTTAAATTAAATGCATAAGCTTTGTTGTAATATATTTCAAAATGAAAGTTATCTCATTTTCTGCATTTTTACCTGTGTCTCTGAATTGCTATTATTTAAATGTGCCCTTTTTTTTAAGATTCAATAATCTATGTCAAATGTGAACTTGCATAAAAAATTATCTGTAATTCTACCTAATGAACCTTCTTACTGATTTCCCATATGATCAAGCTTTGCTAGTTTTCCTTCTAGCAATTTAAAACAAGAGACGCTTCTCATGTTCATCTTTTACCTCTACTGTCTCGCTTTTAATCTCAAGAATACAGCTTCATTTCCGAATACTAAAAAAATAATTTTTACTTCCCTCATCTGAATTGTTTTCCTTAGCTCAGGCGATAAATATTTGTATTCTGTACTTCAGCTTTAGTGACCTAATTTATGGCAACAGTCTCTATCTTTCCGTGCCAATTTGAGAGTATGAAGCATAGAAGATGACAAAGCCAGTTTGAAATTTTCTGAAGAAATAGAATTACAACCCTGAAAGGGGGAAAAAAAAAAAAGAAAAGAAAAAAAAGAAAAAATAGCAAAACACAAAGCCACCCAGAACCCTAGCTAAAAATAAGTTACTGTCTACTTATCTAAGTACTCAAGTCCCCAGAAACGCCAAGCACAGTCCTGAGTACTATTACAAAATAAGCTGCAGATGAAGCCCATTTGCTGGTTTTGCCTAGAGCAAAGTAGTATTTAATTACTGAACTATGAATCTCCTCCCCAAAGTCATATGCTGCGTGACCCAGGAGACTGGGATTCCGGATGTTACAGCAGAGAGACATGCGACGGTATGTATATTCAGTATCATATTTCCAGGGCTATGGCTACAAATCTGCAAACTTCTATGCTTTCTAGAGTTAAAAATACATCTTCTTCGACAGCTATAGGGCATCTTGCAGCGATTCTTGGCAGCCATATTTTGTAAATCCCTAGACTGACTAAAGAAACAGGGATGTTTCTGGTATTGACACTTTATTCAATGCTCTTTAGGTTCTTAAACCTCTTTTTTCCCCTTGTTTACAGTGCTACACAAGAAGAAACTATGTGTTTGGGGGGGATTTTTCTCCTTATTTCCGATATCAGAATAGCAAAAAGGTATTATGTATTAGTATTTTCAAGACTTTTCAAATGTTTGGGGAACAATGAAAATAGACATCTCTTTCCAGGCACAACTTTTCTACATGATAATTAGCACCTTGTTGAAATGGAAGTAGTTCTGATACATCTTTCTTCAGGAGCAAATATGCTATTCCTTCAAAACTTAAAAGCCAAACCCAGCTGCTCAGAACACGCACCCATATGCCAGTAAAACCACCAGCAGAAAGTCCTGCCTCAATTTTGACTCCTTCATGAAAGCCATCCCTTCCTGACTCCCCACAAGATCCCAAGCCCAAACATCTCCTCTGGCTCCGCTGAAGGTGGCCAAGGAGAGGGCTTTTAATCACAGAGCTCAAGTCCACTGATGCAGGCAAACCAGGATTAAATGAAAACTGTCCAGAAGTAGTAGTTAAAAAGTTAAATCACCATCCTCTTTCAATACTTAAATAATTTTCAGAGCACACCAGGAAATATAACCGAACATTACGAAATTCTCCTTGATCAAACACCTAAATCCAGACCAAAGGAATTTTTCAGAAAGGAAGAACCTGTGGCTTGATGGGATGACCTTCAGGGTCAGGCTGTCCTACCTGCACACAAGTGGGGCAGATGTCTACGGCAACAAAACTGGAAATGTGGCATTTCTAAAACTGACAAGAAACAGATAGCTTCTGACTGATGACCGGAATTGGCACATTTACCTGGGGAAGCAATGGTATAGGTTTGGCCAGTATGGATTACTTCACAATGACCTAAGTCCACCTTCTAGGCTCTGTACGCTAAATGTATCTGACTCTGTAATGCAGAGCAAAGTATCAGCCAATTGCTTGTCATTACCTCAGGGAGAGACATCTGTCCCCCGAAAGGGAAAATTTTCTTATTGGAGGGGCCATCACGGGAACAGTGGTAACATCAAGCAAGCTGTAGAGCTTCCATTCATAGGCCATTAGAAGGACGTCGCTTTAGACAGAGCTACAATCCTTCAGGAATACGTAATTTAAATAAATTAAGACTTTTGCAGTCAAACTTATAGACTCTGTCTCAAGAAGGCTTTGTAAAATTGTTAAATGGCTTTACTAAGTGCTAAAATAACAGCCTACTAATATTCTCTGGATCTAGACACAGAACAGCAGTAGGTTGCTGGAATCAAGTGCAAGAAAGATGAAAACTGGAAGAGCATTATCTGTTACATCGTTTAAAATCCCATGCAATATACCTCTTCAGCATGCACCCAGTCTTAAGCATGCAACTATACAACTGCTAATCTCCTCTGCTGCATTAAAGCCTTAGCAAAAAATTAATTATGGATGAATGTGGGAGCACACCCATTAATCCTTGCTTGGATCAAACTGTGTAAAAATTTCAGAGAAAATAACTGATCGAGAAGAGCTCTTGAGTCGGTCAAAATGAGCCCCATCGAGAGCTTCTGCTGAGACTAAGGTAAGGGAGGGGGCAACATCCAAGAAACGTCTTCTATTTGTGACCACGCTCCATTGAAAATAAGCACAAGTACTATGGTTCAAGCTTTTTGATCAAGAACGTGTAGAAATTACAATTAAACGGAGTTAAAAGATCTCCATACTGTGCTAAGTTTTTGCTCTCAGCCGATTTATTCTCCTTTTCACTGCTGGAAAACCCACCAAATAACGTTGCCTGTAAGTCTGATCAAGAACATTTCATTTTTTCCAATACGTTGTTCCTGATGTTCCCACAATAGATCATTCAGGGCTCTAAGGGACTGTGTCAATTGAATTGAATGATGTGGTCGCCTGCTGGTACACAAATGCAAAGGCAAAGCTGAGGGGGTTTATTTTCAAAACAGGAGACATTGATCCTGCGACAATGTTCCATTACCCTGACTTTATTTCTATTAGAGACAGTGATTACATCTACATCAATCGCTTGAGCTGATGGATATTGGTGCACTAACAGTGACACAGTTTTTCACTATGCTGCTGATGCTGACCTGCATACTGATGGCTTACAAAAAAAGATTCATTCTGAGCTTGGACTAATGCTACTTATTTGTCAATGAAAAACTACTGGACTTTGGGCGGACTTTCGTAATTAGTCGGTTTTCAACTGTCTGTGGTTTTGGTGGGGTTTTTTGTGTGTTCTGGAAATCTTGTTGTGGAACGGTGATTAGTGAGCATGTAGCCTGGCACGGATTCTATTTGTTATGATTAATATATTTATATTGCTACCTGATGGTAATAAAACAGCATATGCAGTTCTTAAAAGCATCTGTGGAAAGGTATCTCTGTACTCCTACAATAGCATCCCTATCTTGAGTGGGGATTTTTTCATACAGTTGCAGGGACTCCCCTTCCATTTCCTAGTACCGTCACCCTTTTACAGTTCCTAACCGCTGTACTTGCTCTCCTTCCCCAAGCTGGTGATCCATCTTCTGGCTTTCGTCCCTTGACCTGACATACGATCCTGAGCCTGTGGTCACACATTTGCCCTGGTTTTCACCTCTCCACCACGCACTGCCTACATGTGCTCTGCACTCCTGAATTCATCTCTGCAACTGCTTTCAAGAGCACTGACTTTATCTGTACTTCCTTCAAGCATTTCTTTTCCTACGTTCTTCTTTCACTACTTTTCCATTACAACACAGGAATTACTAACATTTTGCACAAATAAACTCTGGTGGTTGAAAAAAATTCAATTCATCTTCAACAGCAGCGATTCCTATTCTGAATGAGCCCTGTTCATTCTATTTGTTCTTGTTTGTTTAGCCTTGTGCCGAGTCACGTCCTGAAGAGCCTGCAGGAGAAAGGCCTTTGTCTCTTTGTGTGACTCGCTTCAGTGTATTTACCGCAGTGGTAAACCCTCATTCTTGATTAGGAAGGGTTTTTTTTAATGCTGCCATAACAACATAACAAATTGAGGTGATTTGGAGTTATACCTACACAGAGTAACAAAGCACAGCAGAAATCAGAGTCAGCAGCACCTGATCAAGTGCAGAAACGGGGACAACAGCACGCCTGCCAGAGACAACCAGCATCTTCTCCCAGTACCCTTCTGCACCATGCTGCTGCCATCGACAGCTCATGTTAGCGTAAGGTTGGGCACCTCCTTGCTGAAGTCCATCCCATACTGCACATCTGCAGTTTTTCCATAACCAAAAGTAAAACAAAAAGACGCCAAGTCTTCCTCTGTGGTGTGCCCTGGTACTCGCAACAGCCCTTGCCTTGGAGATCCGAGAGCATTCGGCTATACAGCGATGAATTTTGCTAGAGTCCTGAAGCACTCGTCGGAGGCCACCACTGCCTCATGGGTTTGGATTGGGTCTTTTCTGTGAAATGCTAGGTTTTTATGTTTTATTAAGGTAGCTATCATTACTCAGGTAATTATAGTTTGGGGATAACAAACATTTTTTCTGAAATTCCTTTGCGAGTGCATGAAAGCTGCCAATTTTTTCCTGAGGCAGATGTTTTGTTGAATACTAACAGCTCCAAGTCCACTGTTTCTGAAAAATGAAGGATGAAACTTAAAACCCCTGTAAGAAAATACCATAGTAGGATGAAAAAAGGGAAAAAACCCCTAACAATCTCACAGGACACAGAGAAGATCCTTCAGTTACAAGTTATTGCAATTTCAACTCAGGAAAATATAAACTGTTAACAAGGAAAGATCATCTCCAGTTTTAGTGGCCATTAATCAAGAGCAACTACATCAGAACCTGCTACTTACTGACGAGAAGGCCAGATTTATTTATTTATTTAAATTGGGATGAAGAAAAAGCAAACAGTGCCCTTTGGATAGGGAAAACAATGAATTAATTACACTAAGAATGCAGGGGGTTGTTGTGCTTGGTTTGGTTTTTTTGGTTGTTATGTTTGGTGTTTTGTTTTGGTTTTTTTTTAATAAAAAGACCTGACGACTTCTGACTACTTGGGACAAGGCCAATATTACTCATGAGTTGTGGACTGATGTCAAACAGGTTGACTGGTACTTAGAAACGTTAATAGTGGAAATACACTTAGCTTTAGACATGTTTTTCTCTATTAACCCAGATATTCAACATATTGAGAATCTAACTGCAGTTGGACAGCAGAATTCTGTATTGAAAATATGTGCTAACATTCATCATATTTAGTGTTCAAAGCTCTCTACAGCCATGAAACATATCCTAAAGCCTAGAATAAATTAAATGTAAACTGACAAGTTCTTTCTAGCCCCAAGATGTTCACCTAAAAGATTTAAAGATGTGTAACTCATGATTGACTGCAGCATTATGCATGAATGGAGAGTTTTAAAGAAGGCTTAAGAAAGTTTACCCTCAGATTAAAAACTCAACTCTTTCCTTTACCCAAGCATTTTCACATGCAGCCCTTTTTACTAAAGCAGCCTGAAATGAGCCTGTGGGAATCTGCAGGTAAATAACGATTATCAGTTCAAGACCTTAAAAAACCAAAAAACCCCACCTTTCATAAAACCAAAAATAATAGGTAACATGCTTCTGCAATTGGTCATATGAACATAAAAAAAGAACGGCGTGTGAATCTACATTAGATATATCTACTCCCACACTCCTCCACTACCCCTGCCTTATTAGATTGCTAATCTGCAAAACAAGACATCCTTTCCTCATAACCGCTCCACCAATACCACCTACAACAACACTTTCTTTTGTTCCCAAATAAAACCAAATGCAACAACAGTATTAAAAAGTGCAAACCACAGCTATGAGTCTTTAAAAGCTGTCTTAGGAATGTAGCACATTTTTGGTCCAGAATAATCAAATTGCAGTGTCTGAGCTTAAAGGACAGAAATCAGTTACCAATGCAAACAAGATCAAGTGCAAAAGGGCTGTATGAAACCATCTTCACCTAGGCTTTTTTTTTTTTTCTAATTAAGGACTAATTAGCAGGGCAAACTGATTAAATCAGAGGATTCTTCAGAAAAGAGAGATGTACTAATTAAAATGAATCTAATGCTTACACATTTATTTTAGAAAAAGGACCACTGAAGTGGATCAGAAACCAACTGTACTTACTTCAGCACCTCAAGATTTAACTTCAGGTGGACTTTGAAATTAGGTAGCTAAATTTTCCAGAAGCACCTAAATCACTTAGAAGCCTTATCGGAATTGCCTTCTAATGAAGAACAGGACATGAAGTACTTGCCTTTTCTGGGTACTTCCTAAGACCAAGTTGATGCGTGTCTCAAAAGCCATGAAATAAATGAAGAAACACTGTCTGACAAACATTTTTGGTATTCAGAGTCAAAGCTCCCCTCATCTGTTAAATTTAAATCGAGTATTAGAGTAAAAGTATAATATCCATGATCTTAGCCCTAAGGAGACTGGGCACAGCCACTCATGAACAGGACCGACTGCAGGCGCAGACAGCACGCAATGATTCATTTGGCTTAGGCTGTGACACAGCACCATCAACGTACTTGTCCTATTTTCTATTTACAACCTAAAATAACAAAAACGTGAGACCAACACAAATTGTCATTTCTTCTTTCCCTGCACTATATACCAATCTGCAATACAGATGCAATCTATTAAGAACTAATAGAGAAATAAAGCAACAGCAATCCAAGGAACATCTCAGAGATGCTGCACCAGCCAAGGCAGCTGGGCTGGAAACGGCAGGTTATAAAGGCTGTTGGCGTAGGTCGTGAGGGAACAGTACTGCTTTACTTTGACTGAAATAAAAGATTGGGCGTTCCTGAGCCACCATTCTGCCATCGGTGGTCTCTCGTGGCTGTCACTGCCTCCACCACACACGGTCTAGGAGGCAGCGAGGCAATAACGTGACTTGTGTAGCCCATGCCCCCCCAGCTCCCACTGTGGGACTGGACACTCAACTACACAAGAAGTTGAGCTGCAGACACAAGACCCTTGCTGGGACACAGGTAGCTCCAACAAAAACACCTCACTCCCCAGTAACCCTGTGACAAGGGACAGATTGTTTTCCAAACCTGCAAGCACCTCTTTCCTTAATTTATATAATTTTCAGTTTCTGCTACAATAACCACCTTCAAGGCAGACATTCAATCTCCACATCTCTACATCCTACTCTGTACCACGTCTCAAAGTTTGACTGTGTAAGTTGTCATGAGCAAAAACTATACTGTCTAGGCTTTAGTGCTATGTATTTTGGCAGAGAATGTTTCCATCTATATTAGCTATACCAGAATTTCCATAAGAAATAGTATTGATTTTTCCCTTCAAGTATATGCATTTAATGAAAAACTCAGTCATGCCTCCAAAGGTTGTCTAGACATTAAGTTGGTCCCCCTTCCTGCCTTCAGCATCTGCTTATTTTTTTCTCTAAATGAAGCTGTATCAAGGGTCTTTTGTCAGAATATTAAGAATAGCATATATGCTGAGGTGATATGCCTATAATACATAGAAAAGACATGCAATACAGTCATCATCCTTGACCAGATTTTCCATACCCTGCAATATATCCTTTTTTTTAAAATGGGAGTTGTTCCAGTATCTGAATTGTCAAGAGCAGGTTTTCTTCTACAAAACGTCCTGAAAAATAAAAACAAGCTTCTTTCCTTGTCTGTTGAAAACAGAATATTCTACCTAACTCAAATTATCCTCAACTAAGGACAACTTTGAATGAATGCCAAGTTCTGATACTTCATCAGTGTTTAAGTCTAGAGGCATATTTATACCGCTGTGAAGGAAAAACTCCCAGAGATCCGATGAACATGCCTGCCATAACACAGCCCCAGACAGCTCCTACACATTGTAAAATAACCTGTATCTGTAGGAGCAATTACATTGTTGATCTTAGAAGATTAAAGAAGCGAACCAGATGTTCTTCTTTCTAATTTGGCACTGTACCGAGGGTCTGACTAGTAAAAGGAACCTGAACACATCTGTAGAGGGATACGCAAAGAGTTTCAAAAAAATATTAAAAGATGGTCTAAAAGAACACTATTGCTTTTCTGAATAGCACATGGGATATAGAAAAGCTATAGCAAAGCAGCCTGTTGCATATAAAGTTTTTGTTTTGCAGGGGAAGCATCCTTCAAAGCTGTATGCAAATGCTTGTGTGAGTGCCTATACACACACACACACATAAAAACCTTAAAATTTAAAACTGTTGGCTTTATGCAGTAGAAGCAGGAGAGTCTACTGAAGAAACTCTTATCACATGGGCTGAAAGTCACAAAGGATCCAATTAAGATAAAAAGTTCAAACCCAGGACATTTCCTCTTTCTGACTGCTTAGGCCAACATCAGACATCTGTTCTCACTAATTTTTTAATTAATCCCCTTTGAAGCAAACTATTCAAAACCTGAAGATACATCATCTGCCCGATAAGGATCCACCGCCCACCCCCTCACCCCCCTCCATTAGAAGGCGCTGTTTTGAATTAAACAGTCTCCTCTACTGGTGCAGCTGGAAACATGATCATAGCTTTGTGTAGAGAAAACATTTTTGCTTAGTCAAGTTAAAACATCAGCAGAGATGGAAATACACCATGTTTTATAACTCCAGGCTACTATTACATAGGCAGCTGCACTGAAACGGTCTTCAAATTGTCCCACAAATGACCTCTACTCTATCTTTTGCAGAATTAAGCAATCACAGTACCTAGTTCTGCTAGTTCAGATTTGAACAAATTAGATAGGATGGCTTTTCAAAAAAAGAAACCCACCATGTTAGGTTATCTTTACCTTACCTCAAACACTGGAATTAGCAGGTACCATGCATGAAAAATTCTGCTCATCCATTTCCAGTAATAGGAGCATTATTTGAAAATAAAGAGATGATAGAGAGGAAGAAGTTCATGACTTCTCCAGATGACATTATACTTTAATAAGTACTGCACAAATAGCTCACAACATTTTGAAAATTTTTCAGTATTTCTCACACTCCAAAGAGCTGCCATCATCTTTCTTTCCTTACAATATTTATAAAGCTGTGATGTCTTTACTTTGCAGAATTGCCGTTTAACATACTTGAGTAATACTACTCAAAACTTCACAATGCCATTTCTCTCATATAAATCTGAAAGCCTATTTTCTTCCACTCTGAGATTTAGAAACTAAGATAAGTCTACATACATGATTTGTGCATGCTCAAGGTATTGCATACCTATAGGGCTGGAAAACATACAGTGTGAATAGTACCATGCCCAAATATTTTAGATAGACCAATCTAATCCAATGAAAGCAGGGAAAATGGCTTCAGTCTTTACACCAATTCACTTGCATCTTCAAATAGCATCCTTTTGCTTCCCTAGTTATCAGCCTCCAGAGCCTTCTCAAGCACGCCTCCCCCAATATCTCCAACACAGAAAGACCTACTACTACTTTCTTAGGTTGACTAGAGAATGCCATTAAGAAGTTCTTGTGTACCCCATCACAAAAAAAAAAAAAAAAAAAAAAAAAGAGCTTGTGAAAGTATACATAGATACAGATCAATCCAGAAGATTATTTAAACATATTCTAGTTCCACTGACTCCTATTGCTTAAGTGATTTGTTGGAGCAGAGCCAGTACAATAGTTTCCTGCAAGAGCAAGGCCATAAAGAACAGTCAGCAATATCCTTCTCTAGCTTGTGGGGGTCTACTTGCAAGATAAGGTTTATTAAAACAAACTCCCTCTGTCTTTGAGTGCCCTCTATAGACCTAAGATAGTGCACAAATAGAGCAAAAACTTTAAGGGATTGTGATTTCTTAAAAAAAAAAAAAATTAAAAAAATTACAGCATATATTAAAAATTCTACAGATACAAATGTAGTATTGCTTATCTACTGCTGAAAGAACAAATACTCAGTTGTGCTCTTGCACAATACTTAAGCATGGCTGTTGGTAGACTGGTTCAGAATGAATTTTCCCTTTCTTAGAAAAAGCAAGGTAATCTCATCTCCCTTGTAACTCTAGCCGTGGAGAAGAGATAAGACAATATGTTTATGGAAAGTATACAAAATCAAAAGAAATGATAGAGGGAGTACAGTTACATACATTTAAAGAAAACAATTGCAGAATCGTGACTGTACATTAAATTTAAGAAGAGAAGACTAGTAACAGCACACGGTCTGGATATTTGCCCTATGATCCACATATTCAGAATTTCCTTTAGGAAGCCCAGCCTTTAGTACTTGAAAAAACCATACTATAATTGAAACACAGTAACTTTTCCACCTTTTTTAAAAACTGATACACACTAAGGCAATAGTGAATCTACCCTTCAAGTAGACAGCACAGTTTTTACAAGGCTTTTTGTCAAAAGGTCTATTTAGTAATATTTCCATGCTGTGAATTGATGTGTTACATCACAACAACTCTCAACAAAATGAATACAGATTTACACATGAGACAATAACAGTTCCAAAAGGAGCTGTTAAAGACCATTGAATAAAAGAACACTTAACGTAAAGATTCAGTGGACTGCAGAAACTGATACCTAACAAATATTGTGAACGCACGTAATTGCAATTACTAATGCTAAATTGTACTAAACTCTCAGTCCACTTTTATGACAAATAAATAGATAAATCATTGAGTGTCCTTACCAGAACTACTCTCTGAAACCCCACAAAATTGTGATGTGGCAGCAGTACAGCCCTTGGTATTACACCACCTGTAACACAAACCATATTATGATAGTTTCTATCAATATTTATTTTAAAGGATGAAAAAAAGGATAAAAGCTATTTTTCTACCAGTCTTTTTACTGAAAGCATTAAAACAACATTCAGTTTCCTACTGATTACAATATATGCTTAGAAAAGAAAATAAACAAACAAAAATTAAAGACCACCCTTTGATTACTTACATGGAATTTATTTTAAAAATTTACAGGCACAGTTTCAACTCTATCCTCTTCTCACTCTTTTACTTGAAAACAAAACCCTACCGCAGAATAGAGCATTAGCTTTAAAGGAATTTCTGTTCTTTTTGGCTGCCCATATTGACAAAGGGGAACTTCATGAGAATCCAGATTAAAGTTTATAAACAGCTGAGTATTGATGCAGTAGCTTATTTTAGTGTTAGCTCAAGTGTACAACTAAAATGATTCAATAGCAAGATAAAAAACAGGAAACACAATGCCATGATCAAACCACCCAGTGTTTTCAAAATTGACCACTTTGGATCTGAATTTAACACCAATAAATTAAAAAGAACATGTTTTATGAAAGAATCCTTAAAATACCCTCATGGAGTTAATTACCACAAGCGATTTCAAAACTAAAACACTCCCTAGGAGTTAAGTACATTATGCACCTGTGATCAGAACAATTACTGATCCTGTATTTGTATAACATAGTGATTCCTACCACCAATATTCATTACAGATTAAATCATTACAGAGTGATCTTACATAAACTAAGGGATTAAGGAGAAAGGTTTGCAGGTAGGAGCACAGGAATGGTGTCTGGGCACTGCAAGAAAAGAATCCATGTATCAAAAAAATGCTGTTTGAAGCAGGACATACTTAATAGTAAAACAGATGACCCTTCCCCAAATGGAAGAGGATCAGGAAAACTGCAAACTATTTTCTAAACTCCAGCCACAAAGGCTCACAAAATACATTACAAATATCACTGAAAATTCCCAAACGCCTCCTTAAAACAAGGACTAAACCCAAGGAAGGCAACACATGCCTTAAACAGCATGTAGCATTTAAGACTTTCCATCATCTTTAATCATTGACCTCTAAGAAACTCTCTGCTATTTAGTCTGTTACTAAGCTGAGTAAGACCTGAAAATGTTTTTTCCTTGTTTTGATTGAGGAACTGCAGAATATTTTGGTCAGCAATCATTTTCCACATTTAAATTCACAAGTGAAGCAAATAAACTTCTCCCTCCTTCCTGCAGAGCCTCTGACAGCTGAGGGGACGTAAGTTTCCAGAACTATGGGAAGAGCCCCGGGCGAGAGAAGGGAGAATGCCATGAATGCTGATGGCATTACACTCCTCCCCGTATAGGAAACTGCAGCATTTGCTTAATTAATATTCAGTTAATATTTACATATTAACAGTTCTCCTTTTCAGAATGAGAAGATATAAACACTACGACGCAGAGGTGTGAGAAGTAAATGCTACAAAGCATCACTTGGAGATCGCCAGCTTCCTCATAATAAAAGTCAGTTTATTCATTACTGCATTTCTAAGAAAAACATTCCAGTATCACCATACTGGACTTGAAAAGCATCCTGGTCCTTCTCTGTAACACTTACTGACAGTAGCTCACAAGATAAGTGAAAAGGTCCTGACCTATATTAACGTAATTTTAATTCTCTGCTAGGCTATTACGTACTGCCTTGATCACTTCTGCGATCCTAACTGTATATATCAACTGTATTGCTAAAAGCTAATTAAAAAAAAATCAGAGGCAAAGTTTAAAACACTTATAAAATTTTAAGATCAGCGATAGTGCAAAAGGTCATTAAAACGAGACGCTGATCCTGCTGGTTGAACAAACAAGAGGGAGCAGTAAGTTTCAATGCTTACACGTTTTGAACTTCGTGCATTTTACGTTTAAATTAAGTATTTTTCATTCATTTAGAGTAAACTCTGTTTCAAGTAAATAATTGATATTACCCCCAAAATGATGCCAAACAGGAGAAAGAACCAGGAGGCCCTACAGGAGAGCAGTGCACCACGACACCCTCAACAGAAGCCGCTTTAAGAGGAATTCCTTTACTCTCCGTAATTCCCCACAGAGCATACACAAAAGCACAACATACACAGAACACTAGAAATTCTTCATTGCACTAGCCTGCCTACAACAACAGGAAACCTGTTTACGGTTAGCTAATTTGCCATGGGATGGAGAGGGCCGACATGCACACAGCAAAAATGAAATGCACAGCCCAACTTAACAGGTCTTTTAAGAACGACTAAGCGACAAAAGTAATTTTTCAGATGGATCCTAACAGCCAGATACTTCTGCAGTCACTTGCATCATGTAATGTGACCATCAGAGAACCCCTTAAATTATATTTATCCTGGAAATGCTTTTATCCTGTTTCAAATTAATAAATAAGAGTAAAATTTATTGCATGTGCTGCAAAGACTTACACATTACACAGACAGAATATGTTCCCTTTGAGTTTTTTTAATATAATTTAGTGACATGAACAGAATTTTTACCACGTAGGATAAAAACTTCACATTTAATTATATTCCTAGCAAGTGATGTGATGAAACGAAGGACATCACAGGGTGCTCACCTATAATCACAGGGTAGAATTTCCCTTACTATATCCACTCTTCAAACTTTCATTCTGCAGTAATGCTGTGGATTGCTTCATAGTTACACGCTTAGTCTTCTACTTTTCTTTCTTACAAGATGCCTATCTACAAGTATTTCAAAGAATCTGAGAAGGATCAAACTGCAAACCTACAGTCTCATTAAAGAAAAAGTAAGAGTTGAGCAGGAGGGGAAGGGATAAAGAGATTTACCAGCCTCAGGGAGAGGACAAGAACAGAAAACACTGAAAAAATGTGGATGATTTTGAAAACCCAACATTTTATGTGATGCTAACTGGCAAGCTTAGTGACTGTATCTGTTACTAAAATGCTCACACTCCGTAAGAATTTGTGCGTCGTGAGCATGAAATCTTTGCCTCTGCAGCTTAAAATATCTATGCATTTAAAAAATGTATACAAAAATATACATTACTTCCCCACTCCAAAATTAATTAGAAAGCAGGCATTTTATCATCACACTACCACCAATATATGAGATGATGCTACATGTAAACCTATTGCACTTGTTTTGGCACAGCACAGCAACAGAAATGGTAAATTTAAAAAGATTCTGTGAAAATGTCACTCTTTTTCTTGAAGTAGTTGTTGACTAATGTCGGTGAAGTTGGAGGACAGGGTACCCAAGAAGGCCCCACCAGATTAACCTGCCACTAGGGCTCCTTGATCAGCCCATTTCATGGGTGGGGTTTTTTCCAAAACCTTTTTCATTTTGCTAACTGAAAGAAATATAGGGAAAAGTGTGTCTTGTACTTCTCTAAATTAAAGGAATATAGCTATACAAACGAGGCTGACTTGCTCTCTTAAAATTGCTTTGTTTGCAACTCTCCCAAGCTTTTGGGCAGCAATTTCCATTATAGATTGTCCTCTTCCATGACTTGTAACTGAAATCCTTAATACTATTAGATTGGGACTCCTTAAATTAATGCAATTTTTTAAAAAATAATCCAAAATGGATTTTCAACAAACAAGTAACATTGTTTTTTTGAATGACTGTCTAGGGTTTTTGCTTGTTTTGACATTAAATCATGTATAGTTAGGGAAAAAAGATAAAAAAGTAAATTATGTGCTCATAAAAAGTACTGATGTGCATTTTATAAATTGAATGTGGCCCATCAGGGAGAGAGAAATTATCTACTTTTCGGAAGTATTGTTTACTGCTGTCTTCCCTAGTAGACCACCTGTTAATACTATTTGATGCTGTTTTCTTTCTGTATGATGACTGCTACTAAGGCGATGAAACGCATGCATACAGAAAAAGAATTCGATATAAACTGACATTAAATAAAAATGTAAGTCTCTCTTGAACTTAAAGCAATGCATGCATTTAGATCTTCAGAGAGCTCAATGCATGAATAAGGCCTTATTTTTAGTCCGTCCTATGAGCGCAGCATAATTTCTGGTCTGCTTCTCTCTGCATTTGCATAAACCCAAATGTTACCACTGAGATATTTGATCTGCTTGCTACAACTTATTCCCTCTAATCCCTCTATTTCAAAGACCATCCAACCAACAAATGTCACCAGCAGAAAACCTGAAATACAAGTAAAGTATTAACAAAATTAGGATTGGTTCATCTACAAAACAAGACTTGCTTTTCCATTCTGACTCTGCAAGCAGCACCACAGATCCCTTTTTGCTGCATCTGAGAGAAAAACACAACAGGAGAGGTATCTTAGAGAAAACCAAAGTCTTGGGTTGAAAAAGTCACATTGGTGTCTTAGAAACGCTCTACAAAATTGTCCTGGTTTCGACTGGGATAGAGTGAATTGTCTTCCTCGTAGCTGGTACAGTGCTGTGTTTTGGGTTCAGTATGAGAAGAATGTTGATAACACACTGATGGTTTCAGTTGTTGCTGAGGAGTGTTTATACTAAGTCAAGGATTTTTCAGCTTCTGATGTCCAGCCAGCAGGAAGGCTGGAGGGGCACAAGAAGTTGGGAGGGGACACAGCCAGGGCAGCTGACCCAAACTGGCCACCAGGGTATTCCATACCATGGGATGTCATGTCCAGTATATGAACTGGGGGGAGTGGGGCTGGGGGGATTGCCGCTCAAGGACTAACTGGGCATCAGTCAGGGGGTGGTGAGCAATTGCATTGTGCATCACTTGTTTTGTATATTCCAATCCTTTTATTATTGTCATTTTATTATTGTTACTATTATCTTTATTAGCTTCTTCCTTTCTGTCCTATTAAACTGTTCTTATCTCAACCCGTGAGTTTTACCTTTTTTTTTTTTTTCCGATTCTCTCCCCCATGCCACTGGGGGTGGGGTTGGGGAAATGAGGGAGTGGCTGCGTGGTGCTTAGTTACCAGCTGAGGTTAAACCGCGACAGAAATGCAAGCAGATCTGTTTAATTTTCAAGTAGAATTGCATTGATTGCTAAATATTTTGTTGTAATTCAGAAGCTTACACACAGCACAACCAAACACAGCATCAATCATTTATCACATGCAAAGTTTAAGATCATAATTCACTGAATAATATTTATGACCACAATGTAAACATGATAAAAGTGGTACTTCCTTGATAACAGCAGACACAGTAATTTCAGGAGAGAACAGAAACACTCATCGCAGAATAAGACACCAAAACCGCTAATAGCCCTAATCCTGCCAAAAGAGACTCTGAGAGACACTAATCAGATACTGAAAAACATAGGCAGGGAAGTTTGAACATCACAAAACTTTAAAAGTCTTTGGATCATAACCACAGTCAGGTTAAAAAAGCAAAAACAAAAACAAAAAAAAACCCACCAAAACCCAGGAAAATTTTATCCCATAAGCTTATAGCCCAGACAACTAACATTTTCCATAAAGCTCCCTAGGTAGATGACAACCAGACATGGATTAAAATGCTACAGACAAGCAAAGCTTCAGCAGTACCGCATCTTCAAGTGTAACTGTACTATTAAACATTACTCGTTAGCAAAACAGTTATGCCAGATTCTGAGAATGAAACTAGGAAGTTTAAGATCTTTATCTGTAAAACATTAATGTTCTGCTTTGACTACCTCAAGACGATGTCCCAAAAGTGAACTCGCATCTTTTCTTCTCTTTCTTATCCACTGTCATTTCCTTTTAACAATTTAAAAAGTCATACATTACCAGTGCAGAGGATATTTTCAGAGTACGTTGATGGTGCTCAAAAAAGTCTTATATTTGACTAGCTGCAGAGGGCCCATCAAGGAAGAAGCAGTATGCGCACCTATATGAGCTTTGACGGGTGCATATATTGAGCAGACAGGTTTTTGAGCTTTATTGTGTTGTGCATTCTTCAGATGAGGTATGTCTTTCAAACACTGAATGAAAACAACACAAGAATTAAAGTACTGGAGCAAAGTGACTTGCATTTCCTATTGTCCCATTATTCTTTATGCATGGAAGATTGGCTTTTTTTCTTCCTTTTTCCCTTTTTTGTTTTTCCTTTAGTATTTGTATTTTGTAGCGTATCTCCAAGGAGCTGATGCACGTTGCTCTTTTTTCATAAATTGCTTAGGTACTATTACAGGATGCTACTTGTAAACGTGTCTATAAAGTTACTTGGTCAGACTATTTTGGAAACAAGACACTGAAATTCTCATTCTTTCTATTTGAGAGAGATTCCAATTCTTTGCCCTGATCATAATTCAAACTACTTGGCTTAAATCCTTTAAGGTTTACATGTATATTCTCAGTGAAAAAAATCAAACACAGGAATGATTTTTACCAAACTGGAGGGCAGAAGCATTTCATTTTTTAAAAGTTGCCTCCACCAGTATTGTTTCATAACTGGTGTTGCAAATGCTACAGGCACTACTTTGCATAATCATTAAGAATGATCTCTGGAGCTTGCATCTCTTTTTTTCTGAAAAAGCAGCCTTCAAAATGTAAGCTACTCAAAAGCATTGTAAAGCTGGTCTTCCTTCTCATTCCTGAAAATCCTCAATTTTACCATTCTAAAATTTAGTTCAAAAGTATCTCCTTTGGTTTTTTTCCCTCTTGCCATTCTACACACAATCTCTAGGAGCTTATCTTATGGCATCAACCACCATCGCTGTCACAATTCCCAGAGCAGAACGCTGCTACACACTTCATGCCTGCCTTTGAATTCGTGACCAGAGATTCATCCACACCACAAATACAGAAAGCGAGCAGCCTCCATCTTTCCATTTACCCCCATTAAGTCAGTGCCACCATGTTCTCCCAGGAGAAAAGTGTGAGAGCTGAAACACCGCAAGCAACAGCGGCCAAGGACACTCAGAAATAAGGTCTGTCCTTGCTGCTCTTGGACTGTGAGAAGGGAAGAGCCAAAACTGCCGGGCAGTGACCGCGTCTTGCAGGAGCCTCAGTTGCTTTCCAATAAAGTGGCACTTCTGGGATGGAGCACACACCTCAAAGTGGGCTTCAATTTGCTTGGGCATGCATGTAAAAATAGTGAGACGTGGTCCTAAATTGGGCCAAAAGCAGGTTATATCATAATTATGTCATATCTAATGAAAGTCTGTACCACTAAAGTAGAGACTCACCAATGTAGATACAAACGTCATTTGGCAGCCACTGTCGTTCTCAAATCTGCAGCTGGAATATAGCTCAGGATATGAAAGCATAATAAAGCTACTGATTGAATAGCCTGATTTCTAGAATTTAGGTAGATTTTGCTTAAATTTTATAGCATTGTAGTAACAGTTTACTAGAGGGAAAGACAGGTTCTTGGATATCAGAGTTGCAATTCAGTAGGTATATGGAGTTACAACATAGATAGCTCTTGCACTCTCTCATGAGACTTGAGTTAAATTCTTGGCTCAGGTTTGTAGTGAAAATCAACAGGTAGCATTAATCTAGTCACCATTTATTCATAAATTTCATTTAAAAAAACCCCAAACCTTAGTTTACTAAACAGCAGCCCAAAAGATTGTGAATGCATCTGTCAGGACTAAGAGCAAAAAGATGCCTGACAGAGTCTTTAAAGTAGCTCTTGTAATCTGTGTATCATCTACTTATGGAGACAAAAATCACCTCGGGACAGAGGAATTCAAAGTCAACCAAACAATTCAAACCAGGCTTACCAACGTCCATGGCCCTACTCTATGGAAAAGATTTTGACAAGGAAATGAGAGTCTCTTTTTCTCCAATTTTGGAAGCATTGCAGCTGTGTATTGCTTAATAATTTAGTTTATTACAGGCAACAACTGTCAAAATCTATACAAACTAATTCGTCGTGCAGCAATTTTACATTATTGGAACCTTGTTATAATCTGACTAATGCATGCTATCACTTTCTAACCATGCCTATAATTGGTTTCTTGGCTGTATAGGCCTGAAGACAGTAATCCAAAACATCTTCCAATTACACTGAAAAATATGCGTGTTTGCAGAAAGTTGCATTATTAATTTTCAGACTCAATGGGCCTTTAATAATATGAGATTAAAAATGTTCGCAAAAGGACACTAATTTTTTGGTGCTATTCAGAAAGTTACGTGTTTGTGTAGGAAAATACCATCTCAAGACCCGTAAATGTGGAAGAAGCATGTATTGAGATACTTATGGAACATGAGACAAACTCAAGAAAGAAAGGTCAAATATCCATTCAGGTGGAAGAATACGTTCCACGTCTAGAAATCCAAACCAAACAAGAAACCCAGCCATTAAAAAGTCCTGTACCTCAAAACTTACGGAGCTGTGACAGTTACTCATGAACTTAACTTGTTTACTTCCAACATATGCAACCGACTATTGCCCTTGCCTGCAGTCCTTCACGGGGCATTTGAAGTTCCTTGAATTTGTGGGTAGATCAGCAGCAGTTCAAAACACGGGAACTTTGTACAGTAATCATTGCTTAATATTCCCAGAGCACGGTGTTTGACAGACGCTTTCACTGCAGTACCAGGACTGGCATACAGGTAATTTTAAAGATGCTTAAGTGTTGCAGCCTGCTATGTTAGTACCTTGACAAGTACGGTTTACTATTTTTGATAGAAAAGTGAAATATTACAAGGACGAGCAGGATTGTCCAGATGCAGATAAGCTTCTTAGTGGAGGAGAAAACACTGCCACTTGAAATGCAAGAGAATTTTTGTAAGTTTTTAATGTATTAGAGATTTTTTTTTTTTTTTTTTTTTTACAACTACTACAGAATCTTAAAATTTGTCTATAAATCTTGGCGGATTAAGTGTGCACCTGGTGACACATTCTTATGATTACAGTGAAATCAACAGGACTACATTACATACAGGACTATATGCAATAAGCACATGCATAGATACAATATTCCCCGAGTCACACGGAACTGAAAATAAAAACAAGTACTGTCATGCAAAGAGTCAGAAAAACACACAGGGACAAAAACTGCAAAACAAACCACTGACAGTCACTCCCAACATGCCTCAAACTGACTGTGAAATGAGAGAAATCATGCTTCAAATGTCCTGCAGAGTTTAAACGTGGGCCTTGTTATCTGCCTTCATATACAACTTCCATCACTAGAGCAGGCGAGTTCTTTACCGGTGTCACGTCTTCCTCAGACTGCTGTGAATTGGACAAACGCTACCGGCTGCATTTTATCAATGGAGAATAACTGAACCTTAAGCACTTCTTGAAATGGCCTGGATCCCAAGCGATGCCTGAAACACCAATCTCTCCAGCTAAGCTCGCTGTATGAGTAACACAAGTTGTTTTGGGTTGGTTCTCAGCCCAGAGTGGTACTGTGCACAGTAAAGTACATAAGAGCCAGGAAAAAAAACCCCACCCAAACCCAAAAACCTTAAAATTGAAATCTTTGGGTATCTGCAAGAAAATGGAAGCAAGAAGCTTGCTGCAGAGAGTCTGTCTATCCTTAATTGTTTCTTTCACAACTACGACGCTATGAACTATGCTGAAACACACACGGAGACACAGCTTTGGGGAGACCAGCAGGAGAGATAAAATACAAAGAGCTTATCACCTTTGGAAGGACCCTGGCAGTTGCCAGGAGGGCTATGAAAGCTCAAAGCCCCACACTATGCTTCCTCTGTCATCGATAACCGTGCCCTCCAACAGGCAAACAGCTGTAGCACCTTACCCTCCAAAGTACAGGGTATTAAAAGGCAGAAAAAGTACATCTGCTTGTTGTTAGAAATTTGGCACTAATACGCGTTTTTCCTCACGCTTGCAACGAATTCTGAGAAGACCTTAATGCAGAAGATGCAGTGTGTGGTCGAAGGTACTGCTGATGTCTCCACCAACAGGTGAGTTTCACAGATAACAGCCAGCAGGGTTTTAATCCAGCAATAGCAAACACTTTCTAGGACACAACTTAAACCTCCTAGGACAGCTAGCTAAATGAATAACATAAACTCTATAGATAGAGGGGAAAAAAATGCTGTCCCCCACGAGCTAAGTGCTCACAGCAAAGTTAGTCACACAAGAGGGACGAGATGCAAAGATGACACACACAAATTCCGCAGCCAGCAGCCACAGCCTGGGGTATCGCAGTACTGCTCTATCAAGTTTAGTGGAATGCATTTAAAAATGTTTGGCTATGTGACAAAGCAGATCTAAGAATACCAAGCACATGAAAAGCATAATGCATCTCTCTCATAATCTTCCCACCTTACTATAAATTCATTTAAGAATTCATTAAAAGGACAAGTATCACACACGCTTATTAATTTACAGATGGGTGTAAGTGTGAGAAAGAAGGCAGGAGGGAAGGCAAAAAGGTAGAAGAGATACAAACCTATGTGGAAACTTGTCTCGTCAGAGCAAACCAGAACGTAACATCTCTTTGGTATAGTAACACATGTGCTGTGAGAAGCGGTGTGCACTTGAATGCATGTTTTACTCCGATCCCAAAGGATCAAGCTTCTTGTGAGATGCCTCTTCATATTTTATTCCTTTTCAGTTTGTCTATGAACTGCCCACTTCCAATGCAGGCCTAAAAACTGCTCTATGTTTTACTTTATGCACAGGAAAACATATACTACTTACGCTGATGTAGGACTCACAAATTAAGGTGAGATGTAGGCAACACACTGTTAGCTTTCCTCTTAGGCCTTGCTTCAAGAGGGAGGCTTTTCTTAAAATAGTTTAAGTGCCATTACTTTGAAATCATCATCCTCAGAAAGTGGTTTGAGAAATACGACTGACTTTGCTTTCAAGCTTTTGATTGCAAAGGAATGTAAGTGTGAATATTATTGAAGCAAAAGTTTCAGAATTAAACATATATGCAAAGAAGGATACACAGCATAGATGAATAATATATGCCTATAAATAAGCAGAAAAATAGACTTAAAATATCCACATAACTATTAATTAGTTATTAATATTAGATCTCTGGTCTATTTCCCTTCAAATTAGCCACCCACTAGCAAAATGTCAATTGCAAAACAAGAGACTGTATTTATAGTACAACCTACTTTGAGTTTTGAGAGACATGTCAGCCACTGCTAAATTACAATACCCCTATTGTGTACCTTCCTAAATTAACACTTAACTTGCGTTATAGGCAACTATATGTACAAAAGTTATATTAGATTTTAATAGTTTTTATTAAGTCGCATGAGCTGGTGCAAACATTTTTCCATATAGAAGTCTACACAGAGAGAAAGAAAAAAAAAAAGTAGTGTTTAATAATTCGTCGGTATGAAGCTCAGTCGGACACTGGGATGGTCGTATCTTAGAAGGTCCCATACAGAAGTGATGCTGGGAGGAGTGAGGTGCCAGGAGATGGTAATAAGAAATTCTTGATTGGATTTTATTATTTCCCATCCAGAGACTAACTTTGATTGCTAGTACTACAAGCAACGCTCCGTAAAATGCAATATGACATACTACTCCATCTTTAGACTGTATTCACATGGAAGAGTCACCAACAAAGGGGAAACAACCTCTCTAACAATACATCTTACGAATCAGTGGGGGGTGCTGTATGCACCTGCATAAGACACCCTGCACAAAACCACACAGAGTCCAGACCACGTCCCCCAGTGACTGCCAGTTCACCGAGATGGAAGACACGCTTTATACGTGGCTACCTACTGAAACACCACGGTCCCTCTATGGCCTCTCCGGCTTCTCTTCTATCATGGAAAAAATGAATGGAAAACAATCAGCATGGGATGCCTCTTCTCTGCAGCTTTTGCCAATGATGTAATCATCAGGACTTCTCTGGCAAAACTAGACCATGTTGGGGATTTCAGAGGAGGTGAAAAGTCACTGTGGTAAGTTACATTTTTAAAGAATATGGCCTATTCCACTGGGTTTTCTTCTGGTTTGTGTTTTGTGATTTGCCTTCAAAACAGTTCTCCTCCCTTTCGCTCTCCAGATGCCTGACATTATCTGCAGAAAAAGCAGAAAAAAGAGCATCCTGCAGAGGTTCACTGAAGATGGAGAGCTGGCAGGAGAAACCCTGGCAATGCACACTGAATTGCCTCAAGCCTTCTGCTGAGAGAAGCAGGACTCATTGTTTCGGGTATTTCTGCCATAGAAAGGAAACAGAAATAGAGAAAGATTTACATAGAAACAGTTCTCTAAACAAACTTAAGACTAAGGAACACCATCTCCTCAACAAGGTGACCTGTGCTCACATTTTGGTGAATAATAGTCTATTTTACAGTTTTATAGGAGATTAATTTGGAATACTCAGAAATGTCTGAATGATAGACTTGAAGAGAAACACAGTAATCATTGCTGCTCATCTTTCCTCTTGGTATAAAAGCACATCACTTTCCATCAGCTTGCAGGAGCACACCCCTCGTAGTAACACCTTTTACCCAACTTCCTTCTACAACTAGCTCTTTTACTCTTGTAAAAAAAAAAAAAAAAAAAAAAAAAATCATCCTTCTAGCCTTAAGATTTGCACAAAACCAGGGCCCCTGTGCCAGCTGTTTAATTTCTCATGTATTTATGCATACCAAAGTATTTGTACAAAGAAATCAACTGTAGCTGCAACTAATTTTGCATGTTGCCGATTCACCTTTAAATCCATGGGGAGTGAAGAGAATCCTGAATCAGTAAGATCGTCATTTGCTATCTGGAAACAGGATTGTCTATGTTTTTCCATTTCCTAAATGTTCCTTTTATCTTAAAATTCACTTTAACACTGTAACTATTTAAAACTAGAGGAGTCAAAATTGAGAAAAGGAAACAAGAGCTGCAAGAAGAAACAAAATAAGAAGCCAGCTGGGATCCAAAGCCACTTTGATCACATGGGATATTTTTATATCCATTGCACATTTTATTTTTTCTAATAACTGTCACATATGTAAGCAGGAAAGCTGCAAGCTACTTTAAAAGGAGATAAGAAAGAAAAGATGAATGCAGACCCATCCATCCCTTGCTGGGCTTTTCCTTTATATATGCTGAAAATATTTAAAGCTTAAGGAGATCATTTAAAATTTTTCAGGATTAGGGTGGGCTTGACCAGCTAAGTGAAAGTCTTCACTACCAGCAAATTTCATTCAAGCAATAGCTGTGAGGATCCACGTGTCTTGTGGCTATGAATAAAAACTGGAGCCCAGCTATTGACAAGCAAATTTGCCTCTGTTGCTGTAACATGCAATCAATCTCACACTGCCTGCTTTATATCAAACCAGCACCAAGTCAAGACCTAGTTTGTATCTTTTGATTTTTCTCCTATTCCAAATCAGTTTACTGCAACAGTTTATCTTAAAACATGAAAACACTATCAGCAGAAGGAAAAGATTATTTTCATTTCAAAATTACTTTTAGTTACACTTATCCTAGGCAAAGCTGACATTACAGAAAGACATTTGACATGACTTTTACAGTTGATTAATCTTAATAGAAATAGGGATAGAATTTAGAGGTTTGGGTATGTTAGGGAGATGAAGGCAAGTGGTTTTCTGGGAAGTCCTGGCTCATGCAGACCACTCAAAAAATCCACAACAAAAACTTCTTCAAACCACAGAAAAAGAACAAGCCAATAACGGACACTTAACCCTTATTACTGACAGATGAACACCCATTTCTAAGTACTGTATCTTCAGATGATTATTGCACATCCCACAGGTTCCCTGCCACTGCTGAGGGCTGCTTTCCACCAGACAAACCACAGACTTCACGGTCAATCTAGGTCCGTCTCCTGGTAAGAGTATTCCCCCTCAAAAATGCCAGGGGAGCTGCCTTTCTGCTGACTTTCACCAAATTAATTCTGTTAATATATTAACGGAATTGAAATTATTATAACTGGATATTCTATTATATAACCACAGACACAATAAATCCTTTGCCTTCATATCCTTCACCTGAACTGCAGTCAGGAAGAGAGCCAAATCCGATGACCCCGTGCAGTACAGCAAGAAAAGCAGACACGGTTATTCACTTATACAACCTCTGTGGATAGAGATGAGGGCAAAAGCATGATTTAGGCTATGGAAGGCAGTCAGAGGCAGAAGAATGAGGTAGCATTGTCAAGTGATCATGGCCTTTAACTTTGGCTCCTAAGTCTGCTAGACTCTTAACGAATGTTATTAAAAATACATCAAAAATGTTATTTTCTGCCTCAGGTGAAGAAAACCTGTGTCTATTCAGAATAGCAACACCCAGATGAGAAAAAGATTCACTGTAGATATGCCACAACATGCATTACTGGAAAAAAAAACAAAACAAAACAAAAAACAAACAAATCTCATTTTGTCAAGAAAACTGAGAGCACTTGCAAGTAGTTGAAGGTTTGTAGGGCTCTCTAGACCTATTGTACTTTACATTTATAGACACATACTATATATTTATTATATTTTAGAAGTGCTAGAAAATGATAATAGCAGATCCATTTTTATTCCCTTTTATATTGAGAAGCAAACTATTTAAGCGCTAACTACCCCCGACAACGCAATTAAAACCTGACCCGATTTCTAGACACAAACGAGCTGTGTTTTTCACAGCATAGCCATACATAACCAAGTTCATCCCTATTCACCCTGCCCCTCAATTCCATTTGTAACACACACGTGAAAAAAACCCAAGGCTACTACAAATCAGTGCCTCGGAGGAAAATGAGCAGGTAAGTATGCAGGGGAGTGGGTGGCAACCCCTGCAGGTGTGCCTCGATGACTTGTAGAGAAGGAAAAGCCAAATGAGTCTATGTACAGAGTTTATATCACTTCTCTGCACTGCAAAACAGACAACAAGTGAATTACAAGGCTGCAAGGCCAGGATTATATAAAACCAAAAAGCCTCTGGTAGTCATCATCTTTACTATCCAAGCATAAATCACAATGTGCGTTGATACAAACCCTTGTAAAAACTCTGATGTGGTTATACACACCTGGATAAAATGGAGCTGTACAAAAAGATCTAGAAAACACACACACACAATTAAAAAACAACACATGCAACAGATTACGGGGATTTTACTCATTTCACTTAAAATTTTTCTGTTCTGTTTCAGGCACCTCTCTTTTTGTTCTAGGAGCCTTCGCAACAATTAAACCCAGACATTATGAACATTAATATTACCCCTATTGATTTGAGTAACAGCAGCATCCAAAAGATCCTTTTTTAAAATGGGAGCCCCATTGTGCTAACGTTGCATAAACACGTAAAACTTCGTTCCTGTGCTGAAGAGACTGTAATCTAACCAGACAAGGTCGATAAACAACATAAAACTAAAATGTCAAGAACAACGAAAAAACCTCCTGTGCAGGACTTTTGTTGTTTTGTTTTAATATATTTTCCTTAGACCATCTGCTACTCTTTCTTACCAACCAAGGTCCTCCAGATAGTCTGCATCACTGCTGCTGCTGATTCTGTCCTCCTAGCACATCCCATTGGGGGAAAAAAAAAAAAAAATCCTCTTCTGCAGGAGACAAAAAGCACCAAAGAGTCTTCAAAGCTAATGAAAGTGCTCAGATGTAACATAGCTTTTCTAGTTATTCCTGAAAGTGCTAGTTGTTTCTCAGTTAGGATAAATACAATGTTGAATATTCCCATCTTTATCTAAATTCAATAACTTCTTCTCTGGTCAGTGAAATGCAGTATTTGTAATACTGAACAAGGATTAAATGCTAGCCTTTGGTTTATGTGCAAAAAACCCTAGATAAAGAGCTATATAACAAGTCTATTCTGTGTTTGGAAAAAAGAACCTATATACAGCTAGTAGCGAGAGAATGCGATTTCTCTTATTTTCTAACCATATAGCAAACAGCCTCCTACAGACAGGTCCTTGCTCAGCCCCAGCGAATGCAGCAGAAATACAGGCACTGAGCTAGATTAGAGCCTAGCGAGCAGGGAAGTGTTTTGAGGGAACAGGCTGTGAGAGGAATGGAAAAAGCATCACAGGAACAGGCACTGTTTCTGTTCTTGGCTCTGGCTGTTGGGCTGAGTTAGGGAATGCCTTATTAAACAGCTGAAGCTCTAGAAATTTGCAGCCATTATCCTAGTGTGAGGCAAAACGTTACACATGCACTTCTGCCTGTCTAGGATTCTTTCTTCATTCAGCAAATATTTAGTCGATTTAAGATTCCCAAAACAAATTCTTTTTCTAGGTGTTACTAAAAAATCCATACAGCTCACCTAGATTTGGTTAGAAGTGATGAACAGATGCAAGTCCGTATTTTACAGATCCTACAGCCACTTCTCTCATTGAAACTTAGTACAGGGGAAAGGAAGCAAAACCCCTGTCTTCAAAATGCTCAGTTTTGGAGGATTTTTTGGCATTCACCTATTACTACAGAAACAATTGTCCCCCTCCCCCCCTCAGTATATTCCTGCTTTTCAACAGCATTGCTCTTTTCATTTAACCCAAGATGTCTATCATGAAACTCTTCTAGCAATACACAGCATGTCAGGGAACGCTTTACCTTTTGACAAATCCACTGTACTTAAGGAATGTAAGTGTTTCCCGCACCCAATTCTTCAACTAAGCTTCTAATTATAGCACTCTTATCACAGGATTTTAACATATGATAGCAGAGGCGCTGTATAGCACAGTGAATTTAAAGTCGAGATAGCTGTGAAATTGCTCTTCAAACACACTAAAACCAGGCACATGGTAACAGCGTACTATCATTTCTCAACCCTGACACAGTGTGCAGCAAGTTGCTTGTGTAAATGAGCCACAGCGTTATCTTCCAAATTGTCCTAAGTGATACTCAGCTCCCATAAACCATCCAAGGAAAGGCTACAAACACCTCTCACCAGGCAGTCACGTTTCACCCACATCTATTCCCGAACAGGCCCTTTTAGTTGACGTCTAGGCAATTTTCATGGGTGTAGCCAGAAGAGATACGCAAGGCAGGGCTAGATTTATTTAACTTTTTTTTTTTTTTTAATATATCTAAACTACTATGACATGCATTCATTTTCCAATGGAAGATTCCCAGGGAGGTAGCACTGTTCAAAACACAAATGACATTCTGCCAGGGCAAGAGAATAAGGAAGCAAGTGTGTTTTTCTCTGACCCAGATCTCCTCCTGGGATCTCCAAGCTCATTTCCCTGCCCAGAGCACCATGCCTACAAACCGCTGCGGATTTTCCACCGGACGAGTTATAAGTCACAAAAACATGTGGAACAATTAACTTTGCTTAAGCTGCAATGCTTTTTCTTCAAAAGCAAGCAGTGGGGTTCCTAACTTATGAGTCTTGCATAGTTGAGATCTTTTTAAGTAGATGTCACCCACCGCAGCTGTAACTTGGCTCTTCTAGTAACACTCTGCTCAAACTTTGCCTTTGCTGATGTTTCTCCACTTGAGCATTGTGCAAAACGTCCCAGATCAGTCTTGGGTTAACAATAGAAGCTTAGGAACCCCAAACAAATACTTCTTCCTCCATAGGTTTGCTATGTATAGGTGTCACGAGTTCTCTTCGGAAGGCTTCAGAATTTATGTACGTCTCACTCCTTTTCAAAGTGTAAATTTAAAGACCTTTATATAACAGATTAATGTAAACTGTTTTCCAAATCAGACAAAAAAAATTAGTCCAAGACCTAGTTCATGCTTCTGAATTTGCTGAACTATAATGTGCACATTCATTATATTGTTTTCTTCCAGGCAGCAGGTTTTGTCCCATGTCCCTAACAGAAGGGCATGATTTACTTCTATACATGTCAAACTTGCTAATCTGGCAGAACAGAACACAGCTGAAAGATTGTTGATGTTATCTCCAGATTACACAAAATTATGCTTTCTTATCTTTCAAAGACAAAACCTGTTATCCCACAAACAAACCACGCTTGCTCGGAAGACCACTGGGTTCCCCCCTTGAGCCCAGTTCGTATTAGCAAGTGTCCATCTCAAAACTAGTGAGGCTACTTTGCCTCCCATTGTATTATGGGAAGATTATCCCAAAATCTTACTCCCCTGATGGATGAGATCTGGTTTCTAATTTCCAGCCTGAATATGCTCCTTGCCAAGATACACACATTTCTTCTTGTCCCAGTACTGTCTTCAATTTAACATAGAAAGTAGTTGTAGTCGCTCAAGTCTTTATCAACCCCTCATGTATTTAGAGAAAGCAATTATATTCCCTCTCAGTCTTCACTTTACCAGGACAAGCCAACCAACCTCACAGTGTCCTCCCACGAGACGGACTCAGCTGCTCCTTCACCATTTCCATAGTCCTCTTCTGCACCTGTTCTACTTAACACTCATCTTTCTCGAAAGTGGTCTACCAGAGTAGTCCAGTGTTACACACAGGAATTTAGCAGTGTTGCCTTGCACATGAGCAGCATTAACACTTTCCTATTTCTATCGTTAAGTACCTCTTTACCTCACAGACCTCAGGAGTACATTTTTCAGAGCCACAGGGTACTAGTGAAAAGATATCCTTGGATTTTCCTAGCTAATATATTCAAGTCCTTCCATTCCTCTGTCATTTTCAAGCGATAAGCACCCAGGCTAGGGCAAAATTCACATCTATCCAGAAGTGCACAACCATGCATTATGTGCTATGAAATTTCAGTCCACTTTTTCCACTCAAGTCCTAAAGGTCATCGAGCTCTTCCTGTAGGATACTCTGATCCTCATCTATACCGACAGCACCTCCCAGTTTTATGTCCCTGAGCAAATTTTATTGCACACTCCTAGTTTTGGTGCCAAGTTCATTAGTGAATACATTAAAGTCAGGCCAAGACCAATTCTTAGGACAACTAACTTCCTTTAGGCACAACACATCCCCTGTGAGCACAAAATGATGTGACCTCCCTTTAACGTGCTCCTTATTCACCTCACAATTTTTCTACAACATTTCATCAGTATTTTAATGAATAATTTCCAACATATTGCTGGAGCAAGTGTCATACCACAGTCTAGATAGATTAACTCTAGCATATTCTTTTGTCCTAAACCAAAAATGAACATTACGAAACACAGACGACTCAGATCCCACTATAGGTGTCCATGAAGACCATGTGCTTAAGTCTTGTCTATTGTGGTTATAAATATATAGACACACACACTACAGCTTAGCAACCCTTTCTCTGTTCTCTCTCAATGCAAAGCCAGAGCTCCCGTGACCAGCAGGCACTGGGATGTTAGGACTAAGATATTTCAGAGGATTGCAGTTACGTTATGCCATATAACATTCATTCTTTTTCCAAATATGCTGCAATCCACATCCAACTGCAGATGACTGAAAAGCACTCCAATGAAAATGAGAAGCAGTAACAATCCAAGGGGTACTGTCAACCTCAACAAGGTAATCCCTGCAACAGCCATGACACAGTCATACTGCAAGACAAAAATCGGTAGTTTATTTAGTTTGCATTGGGAGAAAAAGGAAGTTCAATTGAAATACATGGACCACCATAGAGACAACCACTGCACGTGTCAATTAAAAAAAAAAAAAAAAAAAAAGGGCAGCCCTGCTTATTCCTGTAGGCTACGAGGAGGTAGATATGCTGAGAAACTTCAGTCAGCTTTGGTAAAGAGAAAAGCAGAACAAAACTGGATGGGTCAATGAAAACAACTTTGCTCCACAACAGCCTATTCACCACGGCTTCCAGCTTGAGCCAGAAACTAGGACACACAAGAGTCTGCCCACTGACTGGGGTGGACTTTCAACCGGGAACCTAGTAAACTGCAACAGCATAGGAAATATCTTAGTAATAACCAAAATTGAATGATTCGGCACAAAAGGATTTTGGTTTTAGAAAAAGTTAAATATAAAAGAAACTAAGAATTAGGCTAGTGGAAAGGTATGCCAACAATCTGTTCTAAGCTGCATTCACATTCACAAACTCATAAACATACTAGTTACTTGCTTATCATAAAACCCATGAAATCTGTAGGAGAAAAGGCAGTAATGGTCTTGCCTAGAGAGCAGCACATCACCTCAGGGGCACCAATGGTAGGAAATAATAATTTGTATTGTATCTTGTCTTTAGAGCAAAAACCCAGCAACTCTAATGCTGCTTCCATTTGCAATATATGTAATTACCAGTCACCTCCTCACAGTGTTTCTTTGGGTTCAAACACCCTTACCTACTCCTCAGGTTACTTCCACTTCCCATATGGTCAGTCTCCAGAAAACATCTTCTGCACCTCATCCACTTCTTGGTTAAATCCATTCTGACGGCTCATTAGTATAATAGTTTCTCAACTGTTGCAAGAATAGCTGTTATAAATTTGTTTTCTATGTAAATCAGTTGTTCCATGCAACTAGGGTGGAATTCCAGCCTTTTCAAATGCACTTTAATGTAAAATGCTGACATCAAGTCTTAAGTTCATTTGATTATTTTTTCTGTTTATGTTATTAGTAATCAGTTTTTCTGGCACTCTTTTCTGTTCCAGTTCAATCACTCAGCTGAATTACTTGAACTCCTGCTGAACTGCACCAAAAAAAGGGAAATTAACTAATGCCTCATTTGATCTTGTGACCATAAAACTTGTGTTTTCATTCCCTCTTTAACCTTTGACCATCTATTTTTCCCCTTAATTTGTGTGTTATGTACCTGATAGTTTTAAATTTGTTTCTTTTATTCATGAAAAAAAGAATCCGCTCTGATAGTTGATCTGCCCTTTATTCATTTTAACCACTGCTGACTTTATTCTAGATTCTCATTAATAAGCACGCACTTAAAATCACTTCTTCATAGTCCATCATACATGCATTTTGTTTCACTTACTGTATTCTCTTTACCAGAAGTGCATGGCTGTTTTCACAAAAAGCGTCGACTATGCTAATAGAGAAAACAAGCTTACAAAAGAGTGAAATGGCTGATTGTGTAAAAGCTTATTTGCCAGTTTATTACTTTAATAAAGTACTCTCCTTTTCATATTGTTATGATGGAATTGAACTTAAATTTACGCTACTGGGTTTATGTTTGGGTGTGGGGTTTTTTAACAGATGTCAAACGCATGATAAAACATTTTTAAAACACACATTGACCACAATAAAACTTGGTCCACCTACAGCCAAAAGAAATGAAAGGGGAAAATTTCATTAATATCATTATTGAGGACAAGTATTCCAACAATGGCTCACGTTTGACATCAATACCCTGCACTTGTATGAATATTAAATTCATGTACGTTGATCCTATATACATATGCCCAATATCAGCCCCAGGAGGATTCAGATCCCTTGTCTTGCATAGTTTTTTTGTATCTGTTCATTAAACCACAGTAAGAACACCACACATGACCTTCATTTACAAATATGAGTGCACTAACATAGTGCACTATGATCTTTATTTCTATTCATATGGTGAACTAGAGACTTGGCATATAAGTACAGGCTTCTAGATCTTGCATCTATGTTGACGGCCACACAGATGCAGGGTCCCTGGTCTTTGGTCTCAGTTTCTCCCAAGTACATAAAAATCAGTATATTCAGTATCATTCCCTCCAGCCTACAGACCTCCTGTTGTTCTGCAGCAACACTCATTATCTCCCAGCATCAACACCACTGAAACTAAGGACAGCTTTTACTGTTGTTGACTTGAACTAACATCAACTTTCTGTTGACAAGAAGGAAACCAGGATCAAGACCTGACAATACGTGCAACGCATTAACATGGTCTTTTGTGAAATAAGCCCTGCTCTTCTCCAGATGGTAACACTCATGCTAAGACACAAAAGAGCCTGTCCTTGGGTCTTCTCTACAATATCCTACTTCACGTACACCTAATATCCAGTTTAATTTTTTAAATATGCAACAAACTTAGTCACTGTCAAGAACATTTAACACTGTATTTCTAATTCTTTCATATAATAGAGCGGGGAAAAGGGTCATTTCAGGTTATGCGACTTCACCACAGGCATATGGCAGCGAACCCACAGCAGAAACATAAAATGTCCTTCTCCTCTAAAGCAGATGGCATGCTGATCAAGTAAGATATAATGTAATGCTAGCTATACTACTACTGCTGCTATTAACTATTGAACCAAAACCAGTATAAAGACAGAAAAAAAATGCCAAGGCAGGGGAGGTGAAGGAAGAGGGAGACAACAAGGAAAAAAGGAGTAAAAAAGCTGAAACATAAGACACCCTATTGCAGCAGAAACAGCCTCTTTTCAGGTACATTTAAGATTTATAACCTAGGAATGGCAATAGGCAAGGAACAGCAATGGCCCCCATCCTGTTTTAGAGGACGTTTCCCTAATTTGAGATACTGGCCCAGTTCCCTTTGCTCTTGTGATAGCACTGCACTGGGCACCTGCCAGGGGCTAAATATCCCAGCTGCTTAGATAATTACATATTTATGATTCTGCCGAGAATTCTTAGTCAAAGCTTATTTCGGAACTGTAAAATGCTTAGAGAATCAGCAGAGAAAGTTCTCTGACAAATGCTACTTCAAAATAGAGCCACCACTTCTTAAAATTTTAAGGACAGTAGCTTCCCTTTCAGTTGATTCACTCAATAGTGAACTTTAACTAATGATTGAAAAAGGAGGCAAGGAGCGTTTTCCCTCTGAATCAGAAAAAGATCTTACTAGTGTGTTTAGCTTGCTTTCTGTAAAAAAAAAAAAATATAGAAAATTAAAAAACCTTTCCAAAAATGGATCAGAATGCAGTAGTACATACAATTTGTAATGTTTATCACAGTATGCACCCTAGCACACCACACAATTTTTCTTCTGTATCACATTATTAGCACTTCCTCTTCAACACCTATACCACTAGATCAGCAAATTCATGCTGATCCAAGAAATAGAACTTATGGATGAACACTCTGAAATATAATTGTTCAGCCGTAACCAATTATCAGACAAAAATACATTGCACTTCACCTTCCTTCATTGATAATAGCATCCGTTGATTTCAGAAGGAGCAAAACAGTCCAAAATTTCATGCTGTCACTTAGACTACTACAGAAGCTGCTAGAAATGGTTCGGGGTTTTTTTCTGTTTTAAAGCTGTACTCCATAAACCATACAACCAACAGCCTTAACAATAAATTTCATGAGCACTTTTAGGCCCTGCCGTTGAAAGTGCTTTCAAGCTTGGTTAGCTTTATGCATGCGAGTACTCCTTATCTATATCTCAAAAGAACTATTCCTACACTTGAAGTTACAGGTATGGACATGCGTATGTATCTGAAGAATAAGCGCCTTAGTCTTGCAGGGTTATTTATTTTGAAGCAACTATTTATGTCTTTTGCGGCCAACATCTTAAGTGCTGTCAAGTTTCATAAACTCTTGAAAGCAGGGATCCCTGTTCTCAGTACAATGAAAACCAACCTTCACCTTTACCATCTTTCAAAGGTCTGCCCACCCGCGGATATTATTTCGTATATACTTATAGCTGTGATATGACATTCAACTCCTGTTGAAATAAAGTCAATTTTGCAATTCCCGTGCAAACCCTGGAGCTAACGGCACAGACCTCCTCCTGCCCTTGGCAGGTGCTGCCAGAGCCAGGGCTTCCACACCAAACCCAACTCCTCCAGTTCTGAGTGCAGGCTCTTGCCCTCTCCCTTGCTTGTCTTCCTCTGCATGAAACCATTTTAACATAACAGACTGGCAGAAGATTAACCTGGCAGACAGATCAGCATTTAGATGGGTTTAGCTGTTGTGGAACCACAGGCTAATAGTTACATTCTTTTATTCCTTCAGCTGTCTTCTAAGGAATGGTAAGGTCACACGACGACACTACAGAAAGCACCACAAAGGGGTTCAAAGAAAAAGTCTTGCTGCAGTCTTGGGGAAGCTTTTGCAGACATATTCCAATCTCTTCACTGAATGCCTTTTTCTTTGGAGTGACTTCTTCAACCTCCCCAGCTCCTCCAAACACTCCTGCCATTTCTGGGCTAAATCCGCTGCATAGATAATCACGTTGAAGTGTTGCACCCATGGAACTTCCCGGCCCAAGAGACTTGGCGCCTGCAGAGTTGTTCTCCTATAAAAAGTCTCTCACATGTAAGAATACTTGACGTAACACAAGAAGGGTGCAGTATACCTTCAAAACACAGTATGAGATATTCACCTAAAAGTAGACAGCATTAAAAACGAATGGATTTAAAACACCTACTTTGTATTCCCCTCAGGAGACTATGAGGACATGACTTAACTGTTGACGAGCCTGCTTTCCTGGAGACTAAGTAACTGTGCTCACTGCCTATCCTCAGACTTTGCCTGTGTCAGCTTGTAATAAATGGTAATATCCTCGATTCTCTTCTGCAGGAGACCTTTTTAACTGATCAGTGTGTTGATCTTTGTCAGACTAACCATGCAGTAAGAGATGGAGCCAAGAACCCAGGCAGAGCGTTTTTCAGGATGCCTCTCAGAAGGCCACCATGCTGCCTCTTCCATAGCCCTTTTTGGTTACATCCTGCGAAATTAAATCCGTCACAGCAAGCTGCTGTATGATAGTCACAAACAGATACTTCCCAGCTTTCTGTAAGTTTCTGGGTTTTGCACATTCCTTTTTATATATGTAGATACACATATATATGTAGATAGATACATGCACACACAAGCACACCCATATATAGTCACACATATTTATGCACACACACACACAGGCCTGCTTCAATAACTTGTAGAAGACAAAGGCAAACTGTTTTGCTTCTAAAACTTCCAAGAGAAGCCTTGCAAGGTATGATGGAAAATCCCTCTCCGTTAAGCTACCTGCTCCATCACATAACAAAAACAATTAATTTGCTAAAGCCTTTGCGGAAATCCTAATGTGATCTTTTGCTTAGGCCAAAGGTCCAGGACTTTCGATTTTTATTTTCAACACATTCATTAATCCTTGTGACTGTGCATTAAGTACCCAGTTATGGGCCTCTAAATGCACCTTTGAAATCCTAGAAAAAGTAGCATTATACGCTAATTTTCTTTCACTTAACAGGCCCTTTTTGTTAAGCCTTTGCATCTTTTGTTTGAGACTGTGAGGAACATTACAGTTGACTGGAAGAATGGGAAGGAGAACGTACACCAACTGAACACAGTCATGCTCTCTTTTAGGAGGCTATACCACAGTATAAATATTTTATTTTAAAAAAAAAAAAAAATCACCAAAAATTAAAATATATTTTTAAGGAGTAACTGATATTTTACCCTATTTAGTTGTTGGTTAACATATCATATATGATGCCAAAAAAAAGAGCATCTTTTCATTGCCTTTAAAATAGCAAAGTAAAGAAAAAACACAAGAGGATGTGTAACTTCTGTGTTTTCCTATTTTTTTTTAGTACTAAGAAATGGAACTGACAATTATGATTAAAAAATGATCAAAAATGCTAGTATCATTTCTCAAGGGAATCAGAAATTAATTTCTGATTCAAATATATGTATTGAACATGGGTGGCCAAGTTAACCCAAGTCCTGTTTGGGAGAAGAATACAAACTGGTTTTTTTCAGGTCAACCTCTGGCCCATACTTTGTCTACAAACACCAGCGAGAAAAACAACATAATAAAAACCCATAAAAGTCTTTTTTACTATAAACCAGATTAAGTTATGATTACTTTTGGGATGATGAAGAATGTGACTAGCTTGTCTCTTAAATCCACATTCAAACTGTTTCAAAGTTAATTAAGAGATGAGTAATTGTTTAGAAATCTCTAGAATAATAAAATATAACAACTTATAGCACAAAAGCAGCCCTTAAAGAAAAGAGTGGGGAGTATTTCACTTCACCAGAAGTAACAGTTGAGTATGTTTTATGATCACTGTAAGAACTAGCATGCCCTTGAGACTGTGCAATTCTGAATTTCTAATATAATTTGTAGGGGGAAAATTAGGACAAAATGCAGTAACATTTCAAGTACAGTCTCTCAGTATTTTAAAATTTTATGAAGTATAAGGACTAGGTTAATATGGAATGAGTCATGTTTTTAAGAGAAGCAGTAACACAGACCTGTATTTTAAATCGTAACTACAAACATGCTCAACTAATACAAAATAAAAAGAAATCGAAGTAGGTTTTTGTTGGAAAAAGGTCAACAACAATGAAAATTTAGCAATAATAGAAAAGCCTGAGAGCACTTCTAGTTTCAGCTTTGGAAAGTTAAAAGACCAGGCTAAGTGACCAGGTAAAAACGATGCCTTCTCACTCAAAAAATCCATTCCCACCAGCTGAACTTCATCCCAAATCAATATAAACTTCACACATATGAACTCTGAGCCTAAACATCAGGCTATTAAATGACATACACAACTTGGTGCAGATCTTCTGATTTCAGAGTTATATTTGCTTTACTTAGTGCCAAATATATGCTGCATTACATTTCACTCCATGATGTTGTCTTCAAGAGTCAACAGAATCACTTACTACGCTTCAAAGTAAAGCAGTTACATCTAAGCAAACTCTCTTGGAGTGTCATCTCACTCACAGGGCAGACAGTGGAGTTGCAAAGGTGTAAGTAAGGCTATAATTTATTTACATATTCTTTAGATCCATGCCCACACGCAAACCAAAGGAACCCAGCTCAGCTCTCATATCCCAAATTGAGTTTTCAAAGCTAGTGCTTAGAAATACTATCCCTTTAACTTCTGCACTGAGCACAATGATTTAGAGATGCTTGAAATACAAAACTCAGGCTGGCACTTTATGAATTTATTTCTTAAGGCTAATGCCGCAATTACCATTCTCGTATACCTCAACTGTGACAACACAAGTTACCAAAACTGCTGAAAAAAAGATTATTTGATCAAAGCTGAAGCAGTAAGTTCCAATCCTTCTCTTCAGACCTCACCTCTGCCTTCCATCTACACAACTATCAGGAAGCATAAGTAAACCATAAAGACAGTCTGCAAACACGAACCTCCAATAGTCTAGAACATTGAGTAATATTCCAGAGATGGAATAAGAAGATTGCACCAACCAAGCCCCTTTCTAAGGAAGCTAAGATTTTTTAGCTTCACTAGTCTTATGCCATCAAACGTGCCAAAGCAAAATACACCTGGCACTGCGCAGGTTTTTTAGAGGAGAAGCCGTTAGTACTGAAACAAACTGCAGAGAGCACCCAAGTGGGGGCAACAGAGCACTCAGCTGGGCTACAGCTTGCCCCAAACAGGCTCTTGGCCAAAAGAGGAAGCAAAACCAGTCACCAACAGGATGAGCTGTGTTATTGTCAAGTCACACTTCTTGCTTCAAAATTAACATGCTAACCCACCTTCCACATGACAAAATCCAGATACAATTTTAGTATTTTTATCAAACAGAATAATGGTCTAGATGTTTCTTAAAAAATTAAAATAATCCACTTGTGTACTAAAAAGTAGGTATTCTAAAAATACTATCTCCAATACAAGACAGCTTACGGCGTATCTGCAGGAAGGAACCACACCACCTTTAGTCAGTTAAAAAGGTACTTACCATTGGCAGTGCATTGATATGCGGAAGTTTTCCTTTCGGGTGCCTCTTGCCACAGAAAGGTGATGCTGACAAGGAAGTAAGGAGACAAAATAGGAAACTTTAATATTTATTCTTTTGAAAACGGTGGTGTTAACACAATATAATGTTATCTAGTATGGGCCTTCGTAGCTCTCGCAGCCTACTCTGTTCACAGAGCTGAGGGATTACCACTGAATTTGTATACAGCCTAAAGCAGCAGCGATCAGGCACAGAAGAGCAGGCAGAGCTGGGGTTTTGCATATATCCTGTCACTACCCACATCACACGAACTGCTCCCGTGGGGAGCCTGAAACACAAACCTTTGAACAAATAAGCCTGTTGAATGAATACTTGTACCATCAGACCTCTAAGACAGTCGCACCCATTCAGCAGGAGCACACACAAACAAAACAACCCGTGTATAAAAATCCTGATGTCTGGATTTTGCCTTAGCTCTCCAGAAAAAGCTTCGGGAAGCTAACTAGGAAAAGTAGGCAGCTTACAGTATCTTCTGCCCATGCCAAATTTCTTCCGGAAATAAACCTCAGCTGCCAACTCTTAAACACTCTGAAAAGCCCCAAACAAAAATCAACATTCCAGTGGTTTGACTTCCAAAATAGTTACATCCACTATGAAGCAGGAAAAAAAACAAAAAAAAAAAATCCATTTTCCTAACACATACTGCACTAAGAAACTCCTTTTATGTACACAGGTGTGCCTACGCATCCAGATAGTTACCAACTCCTGCAGTGACTTCAGTAATTAAAAAAAACCGCTCATACTAGTTGCTGGCGACATTTGACAACATGTACATAACAGAAGTCTTCCTAGCGCACTATTCAAGAGAAATCTTTCCCATCTTCAAAAACTGAACAAAAACATAAGTCAAAAAAAAAAAATCCATGTTCTCCTACATTTTAGTAATTTTCTTTACGTATCAATAATAAATTATGCATCTAACAATAAAGTAGTTAAGCAAACACATTCTGATGTCCAAATACATGCTAACTCCAGCCACTGTAACATCCACTTTTATTCAGTAATGACAAACAATTTTTATTCACACTAATATTTCTGAGTGGTTGCTCTCCATGCAAATACTCACCAGACTACTTTTCTTTAGTAAATAATCTAATCGCCCACTCAAAGAGCAGGAAGGGGGACAGATGGACATGGGTGACTAATGAAGAATTATCAGACTATTTTTAGATTAAACCATTTACAAAGCATCTGTAAACTGTGCTCAAAAACTTCTACTATGAGCAAATAACAACTACGGTTTTGGGGGCTCATGATCAACACAGAGTTCTTGCATGCAATTTTCAAGCTCAGCCAGTAGGAAATGCTTTATTATAAAGCCATTTTTGGACCCAGCCAAAAAAAAAAAAAAAAAAAAAAAAGAGCTGCAGCAGTTGGGCTTATTGTATTCTTAGAAGATCTCACCGCACCACCAAGGCAAGTGCAAGCAAGAGGAGAGGCGCTGCAGAGGATGTTGAAGAATGCAGGAATGCTGGGAATTGAAAGAATTTGCAAACATCGTCTTGTTTCCTTGCTTAGTTGACTAGTGCCGCAGAAATTATGTAAATAGGCTGAGGAAAACTCCACTCCTCAAGTGGCACAGTTTCCTACGCGGAGCTCCTCAGAAAGGTTGTTTTTTCCACACCCAGAGCTGCAGACCAGCAGAGAAGAGAAAGCTTTATCACCTCGTTTGGCAGACCCCATAAAAAAACCCTACTCGCTAATAACCAGAGTTTTCCTTAAAAACAGAACAAAACACCAACTGACCAATATTTTTTTAAGAACAGCCTAAATCACTATGAAAGCTGTGTGCAGAGAAAGGCAGAGGAGGGCTCTGCTGCCCCGTTCCAAGTGTGCCGCGTGGTTTGGGTTATTTCACTTGGGAAGGAACATGGCAAACATAAATAAAAGGATGATTGCACAAACATAAACCATTTTCTTCAATGAAAAAAGGCTTTCTTCAGTATACACTGCCCAAACTGTCTCCTTCCAACACCTCTTTGCCCTTGTGCAATCTTCTGAGTGCAGTACTTATCGCCGAAGCCAGAGAAGGAAACCTTTCCGTCTGATCTGTGGAAGAGGCTTCTTGTCCTTCGCTTTGTATCTGAACAGGGCAGTGACACGGAAAGAAGCTGGAAGCAAAGACTCAAGAGAGCAGAGAATGAGAAAAGAAAGGGTTCACTGACTCTGCTTCATTCCTCACTCATGTTAATTGGTTGTAGGCTCTAGTTTTAAATAAGGGCGCTTGAAATGACACGTAAACATTTAGAAACTCTGCGATGTCCTTCTTCAGAATACAAGTACTGAGTACAAATGCCTCCTCAGCAGCTTTTTTCGTTCCAAATTTATCCTATTGGACTTTGTCATTTTGGCATGTACCTTGAAACAATGCAGGTGACAGCTACAATTTATTGATTTTAGACTATCTCTCGCCTTTACATACCAACCTGTTACCGTGATTTAAACAGGTGACCAGGTATAGTAACAGCTACACTATGTGACACTTAAAAATAATCCACCAGATGCCCTTGAAGTTGATAAAGCACACCTGGGGAATGCACAGTAGCTTGTGAGTTTGGATCCTTCATCTTGGAGGGGCTGGAGGGTTGACCACTGACTGATGACTAATGCCTTCAGCATCGACTGAACACTGCTGCTCTCAACTTAAAAAGAAGTAAGATTTTGCTGCGTGTGTACTGAGCTGCTCCCAGCCAGCGCTCACCAGCTTTTTGCACAAGAATGACACACCTGATGCCTGTGTCCCCCCATGACACCAGGCCAAAATGCTCGGTACAGTGTCCAACATCTCCTCGGGAAGAGCATCCCGCTGCGGCGCACGGAGCAGCAGCAAGCCCTGAAGCCGTAAACTCGAGACCCGCTTGCATGCAGAGGTGGCAAAAAAGGTCCAGGCAATAGGTTGCACGAGACAGGCAGCTCCCATCTGCAGGGCCAAAACTAACACGCCAAAGCAGCTACCAAAAAAGTAAATACCAATCCGTGCTGCTAGCACAGATTGGGCTGCTGTTATCAACCAAGTAATAATCGCGTGGTACAAAGACAAAACCACAGATGAAAACAACCGTGGCACCGCGCAGTGACAAATCTGGTTATAAACACATAGCACGGACGTACACTAATGTTATTCTTTACCTGTTTCCAAACATAATCAGTTCAAAGCAAGGATTTCTCTAAAAGCTATTTGCAAAACCGTTTAACCATTTTCTTCTAGAAACACCATCATTTATGCTCTTTTCTCCTACCCATCCATTACACTGGATTCACGCTATGGCTAAAACAACGTTTTCTGCATGAGCTTTGAATTGCTTCTGTTCCTCATGTGAACTTGTGCGCTCATGTTTTTCTTCTAATCCTCTTAGGATCACACTGTTTATACTACTTTCTGAGATTTTGGTGCTATTTGAGCTCTGACAACAAAATTTAGTCATTAGATATTGTGCTTTGTGAATTACAAAAGCCTTCTAAGGACACAGTATCTTTTCTTCTAAATTCTCCTCGAGTATCCTGCTTTTATCTGGATTCAGTATCTGGAAAGAGCGTCCCAATCAAAATAGAATTAAAAATAACTAAATCCTGGATATTCCCCTCAGTAACTAGGCTGCAAAAAGCATCAGACAAAGCCTAAATTGAAAACTAATCACTCCATTGAATCCTTCCTTTCATTTGATTAATAGGCGTATACAAAACTAGCGGTGATTCTACCACTGCCGTGCTTGGAACATAAACAGAGAAAAATCAAAATTATTTCTTTTAATCACAGCTCCACAGCGATGTATGGCAATTTTTTTTAAACAATTCAGCACTTCTACAATAACATCTGCTTTTCAGATCTAACACAGAAGCTGAGCTGAGACAAATACCAACTCAAAAAATTCAAGAGAAACAAATACAAATGGGGGGGGGGGGGGGGGGGGGGATCAGCACCACACACAAGACAGCATTAAAAACTGTCATCACCTGCAACTAGTTGGTCGCAATAGGGTTCCTAGTGACAAAATAACGCACGCAGACTGCTCCAATACCCCACTCTGGGAGCATGCAGTGGCACAGCACTGGGAGTATGCTCAGATGGAGGGGGGGAAATCATCGAGGGTATTTTACAAGAAGCCTCAACAGGGAACACTCAAAAGTATCCGAGACCTGCCCAGAGACATATCCACCTATATTCCTCAACTCCATCTGAAGCGGCTTTTCTATGTCAATTGAGAAATTTTTATTTCCTGATCTTTGTTCTGTCTTTAGGCCTTCACTACTTCAGAAATATGGAAAAACCCGACACGAGCTAACTTTCTGGATGTTTCAAAAAAGAAATGCTTAACTTACATATTCATATCACACAAAAGTTGCACAACTTTCCACACTTAGAAATACTCTTTCATATAACAAGCTCCTGTATGCGTATGGACGTATATGAACCAACTATTAAAACAAACCGGGATATCTGAGGGGATAAAGAATAAGAACTGGGTAAGCAGACAACACTATTCTGGAGAAAAGATCATCTGGATACAGGAACCACTTTTCAGAAGAGCACAGAAACAGGCTTCACTGTGCAATGAGAAAGATAGGAAAAGTCAGACCAGAGCAAAAGATTATTGCAGCAGCCATGTACAAGTTTAAACACCAATTTCTATAAAAGTCAAAAATTGAGGCAATCACAGAAAATAGCCCACTGAAAGGAAAGGAAGCTCAATTACTGGAGAGGAAACCATCTTAGCCAGCTCTATTAAAAATACATAACGCACCAGAGTAATCTTGTCAATACCAATCAGTTGGTAGCACTGGGGAAGGAGGGAAGGCAAGCCGTGCTGCAGCACGATTTCACTTGCAAGGCATTTAAATGAAATTCATTAGTAAGTAACCCAATTCACATAAACTGGAAGTTAAAAGATCCTAGAGAATGAAGTTAAATCCAGTCTAGACCGGGAAAGAGTATAAACAGTTATTACTCAAGGCACTGAGTGTTATGTGAAAGGACTATTGGCCTCTAGAGTAGTCACAAAATCCCACTTTCACAGACTGCTACATCTAGGATGGGGGCCCACCTATGTAAATTCAATGTAGTTTCTACTTTGTGGTGCTTGTTTGTTTTCTGAAAATAGTGGACATGATGACTAGTGACATACTGATAATAATAGTAGCACATTGATTAAGTAATTTTTTGTGGGTTTATTCTAGAACTGAGTTTTAAATTTAAATTCCTCACTGCAAGATTAATCAGAGAAAAGACTGAGAATAACAGCCTGTCAAACTGTGTGCTCTCAGCAGACTTACCTCAAATTGGAAAGAGAAAAAAATTTTCCTTGTGTAAAAAAAAAAAAAAAAAAATCTGACATGTAGCATTTAGGGGCCACTGTTATTCTCATTAAGTTTACTATAGATTTCAAATACATACTAAAAACTGCATCAAGACACAAACAAAATATACCACTTTAAAAAAAAAAACAAAAACCCAAAAAAAAAACCCCAGAATATTTTTTTTTCCATTCCCTTTCCTCAAAGTAGGAAGAGCCATATTTCCCATGATACTAATTCAGCCTGCTCCAGCTTGCCAAATCGACTCAGCCATGCTGTTCAGCGACAACCCTTCCCTTCACCATGCAGAGCCCGTTAACTCAATGAGCCTTCACAGCTGAACGGAGGCAGGCACCTGCTTTTGTCAACATACCAATGTGTTTGTAGGGAACTGATAGTTGCAAGGTTACCAGGACTTTTAAATTGGTCTCCAGTTTGAGGATATGGAACAAAGCTCAAACTGCTTCCCTAGGAAAAATACCTTTTTCCCTTTCCCTGCTCCTGCTAACAGTGCCTGCCTTGTCTGTGTTCTTAAAATATTTGGAACAAAATATTCCTCTGCTTTGGGATTAATGGTGGTCTTGTATCTAGATTATGGCAAGCATCGGAAATCGTTACAGTGGGGCAAAAGCACAACTGTACATGTTTCTTAAGGAGCTTAATTTATTGAATTCATTAAAATTCTGTCTCAAATGTGCCATGCTTTGGGAGGTGGGATACATGTTCTAACTAGACATCACGTTTGGAACTGGGCTCAAAACATTTAAATAAGAAAATCTCCAAAAGTAACAAGAAGACATAACAACATTGTGTTATTTTCAACCCTAATGAATGTTAACCACCATTCAAGCCCTGCCTGTGTTTCTCTCAATATCGGTACCACTATCACCGTTACTTTTTTGGGCAACCAGAAGTCAAACGGGGCATTCTTCCAGAGTAAATGTTCGATCTACATTTTTGTCAAGCCAAGCTAATGAGCTGCAGAGGACATTTAGACAATGCAGCGGGACTTGGGTTCTGCTGCAAGACACGGCGTTTGCAGACAGTTTGACGTCAACAGGCTCAAGAAGTCCTGCTGTGGCCACTGACCCTGAACATCACGTACACCCAGTGTTGTTGAAGTTGTGGCTCTCTTCCTATCTGAAAACACATTTGGAAGGCTGGTTGCCTTCCATCTGCCTTCTGCACGAGCACTTTGCAGGGTATTTGCCCTCGCAGCAAAGTATCGGGTTTAAAAACAGATATATACCAAAATTTTCTAAAAATCCACCTTACTTGTGATACTGGGCATGTAAAAGTAATAGCACAGTCTGAAGAACTGGGATCCAAGAATTCTTTTAATACAACCCTCAAAATTATGAGTTACTTTTAATACTCAAAAGCATTTAAAAATCCATAGGTATGAAAACATTCTTCTGAAAACTTAGTCATACTGGAGGTCAAAAGTAAAGTTTGTGGTGGAGCTTGGGCTCATATACTCCAGATGTTCCTGGGATGCAGCTCCCCTAAAATAAGGTGTTTATAACACGTTCCAGATTCTTCCTAAAATTATTATTACTATTTTGTGCAAAGCCAGAGAAAAACGTAAGCATCTCACGCTGCCAAAAGACATAACACTGACTGCCCTGAAATCATCCATTAAGCATATCAAGGAATAATTAAATATTTTTTCAAAAAATACTGCTCATCAAAAGCTGCTGCACTTCTGCTTACAGTCCCCTCTCATTTCCCCAGGGATTTTTCAAAACTGAGTGACATTTGGCACATGATGTACTCATGCAGTAGTACCACCTTTCTACAAAAATTCTGTGACTTGGTCATATTTTCACACAAATAACCTACAGATTAAGCTCTTTCTGTACAGGTAAACCCTGTGATTAAGCAGCAATTCAAGCTGCCCAAGACCAAGCAACATACAAGGAATTTTTCCCTTTTTCAAACCTCCACACCCTACCACCAGTAGACAGTATGATCTTTCCTACAAATCCTCCTGCCTCTGCCCTTCCCATGCTCCCATCGTTTCTCTTAACGGGGTAATTTTACAGCGTTTTATGAGGGCTCTGACTCACAAGGAGTTAAAACCTACCCGGAGAGGGCTGCCGTTGTTCATGCACTGGTTGTCCAGCCATCCCTGCTAAAAGAACAACTTATTCTAACACAGCAGCTACTGAACTGTGACAAATTGCAGGCTAGGATATAGGAAAAAAGACCGTGCCTCTCATTACCATGGCAAGGTTTCCTGCTCCACGAGCAGGTAAGTCATCCCTGCAGCGGGGGCTAAAAACTTTGAGGGCAGAGGGGACAGCACACTCGTTCCCAAATAAGCTGTCCATTAGAGCTCAGAGGCTTTAGCTCACCTGAAGGTTTTGATTAAGTTTTATTCTCAAGCCACATCCTAGCCAAAACCTACCTGCTATTCTACGGAGAGACCTTAGTACCCCCCATCTACCCACTCGCAGTTGAGTGCTCTCGCCACTTCCTTTCCCCTAAAAAAATGGAAAATAATAATGTCTACCACTCAGCTCCTGAAGCATCCCGCTGCAGGGTCAGAAGAGGACAGCACTGGCTCAGGTGAGGAAGAGGGAACACAGCCCTGAAAAGGAAGAAATGCGGGAACAGCACTGCCCTATAGCTCCGTCATCAAAATACACCTCTGTTTCCAAGGGATGGCTGGTGCCTTGGACGATGATAGGGATCCCAGCACAAAAATCTCACAGCAAACACGGAATGATGTACTAGGTAATGTGAGGCATATCAGAAATAACACAGACACTAACTGTATTTTTTATATATATATATTATTCTGTTGTCTTTTCAAACCATTTAGATACCAGAGCTGAGAAACTACGTTTGTCTGTCACACTGATTGAATAGGGAAATAGTTGCATCGGTATTAGACTTATACACAGAGTAAGAGACACCAAAACCTGTTCCAAAGAATAAGCTGCCTACAGTACAGATAAACATAGCAAAATATTTACTGGAGCAGTATGGTCAAGGAGAATAGCCTTTATTAAATAAATGGATTAAAGTCATTAATCAACAGCAGCATTAGACTAATCTAATCATGCCACTTGTTATTCACCTTTTTTTTTTTTTAACAACAGGACCTAAGCATGATCAAGGAAAACAAATATATTTGATTCATCAATGACAGCATATTCAAAGGATTTGATGAGCATCAGGAAATGAAGCCACAGTAGAGATGTCTGACATAAAGACCGTCACTAGGCTATGATTAATTGATAACAACCTAACAGTGCCCTTATTCATGTCTGTCTTAAGTAAAGTAAGGCTTATCTAAATGTATACAGTTAAAATATTAAACTATGTACCTTCTGCCCTAGGTGCTCTATTCTGAAATAAAAAAAAAAAATCCTAAAAATGCTGTTCATTACATTAATTAACATTTCAAACACTTTGGGCTCTCCTACTGTAGGAAAATGTTTTTCCTTATTGCAAATGGGTGCAAAAAAACCTAAGCAAATTTAATTTGTTGCCAAAATGAATGAAGTCAGTATTTTTGTTTCATTAGAAATGTTTTCTGTTGAATTTCCTATAGTCATTGCAGCTGTATAGCTCAACTTATAGCCCCTTTGAAATAACGTATAACATGTACAGAGCAACGCATAGCAGGTGTTTATCCTATAAACAAGTGGAAGTGTGACTGGATAACCTATTATGCTGCTTTTCAAACAATTTAAAAAAGTGAAGAAAAACTTGTTAATGTTAGTTCCCCAGCACTTTGTATTTTCCTTTATACAAAATAAAAGATTTTAACTGAACAAAACTCCATGAGACCTGAATGAGACCCAAAGACTGGCCATACTGGATCAGGCCAAAGGGCTCCCCAGCCCATTACCCTCTCTCCAGCAGTGACCCAATGGCAGATGCCTAAAGGAAGAGTGAAAACAGCACCGACATGATCTGGTCCCCTAAATAACCTCCTAGCCTCCAGCTATTTTCAACTCAGATGACTTTTCAGAGCACAATTTGTTTGGTTTCTCTGTATTTAGTAACCTCAAGGGAATTATCTTCCATTAACATTTTCAGTCCCATAAACATTTAGCATCTACCTTTTCTGGTAAGCAGTTTTACAGGCTCCCTGCTCAGAAAAAGAATAGCTTGTGTCTGTCTTTACAGTTTTATATATCTCCTTCTTCCTAGCTTAACTTGACATTCCTGTAAGAGAAAAGGAACCTCTATGAAATGGGGAATTGAGCATCTAACATGGTAAATGTTAAAATAATGCCATTAAATTTCAAGACTATTTTTGAAAGAGAATCGGTCAATATGTGCTCATCAGCATAAACTCACACCTACAAAAGAACTCAGTTTCTTACATATTAGGTTTTAATTCAGGAAGCTATTAACTTCTAAATCTTATCTCCACAGTAATCTGGCTAATACTCTTCTCAGTGTCTCACCTTTCCACTCTTATTTTCTCTTCTGTTCTTCAGCAGAGCTCCCTGTAAACAGGGTTAATAGCATCTTGTTTTCTCTGTAATGGGTATGTCCTAATAGTAACTGTAAAGGATATGTCAATGCTATCAAGAATGACTTGAATTTAAGCTTTCTTAAGCTATTCTGAAGAACTGACACTAAATTCACCATTTTCAAAAGTATCCCAGAAAAAATGAATTTTGTCAAGCATGTTATTTATTGTTTTCAAAATCAATACAAAAATTGAACTAGTTACTACCTTCTGCATTAAATGTCTTTTTAATCTCAGTGAAAGTCTACCTGATAATTTGGAAAGCTGTCAATGGATCAGGTGTCAGGCACAGGTAAGTAACATCTCCAGCCAGGAGAAGACACACAGCAATTTAACAGGAGCAAAAGTCAAGGGCAAGAAAAGATCTACATTTTAGATAAATCTACTGAATATAACCCAGAAAAACTTCCCCAAAACAAAATCATGCAGCTGAAGAATAGTTACGAGAACCAGCCTATGCTATGGGGCTCATGTTATTTTAAGCAAGAGTAGCAAGGACTCTGGAAGGAGTAATTCTGCCTAAGGAGACATCTAGTGTATAGCGTTTGATCTAACACGGCTTCTCCCTTTCTTTACTTTTTGATTCTTATCTTGATTGTTTCACACCAGGAATTTGAAATTGGCTGAGATGCTCATCCTGCAAATCTCGCTGTTCAAACTAGAATAGGCTCAAGATAGGATTTCACCATTTGGAAATTTCATTTTCAGAATTCTGCCTCTGCAGTTGCCTGCAGAATTCTCTGCAACTACTGTCAGAACTTCATGAAAAAGGTGGGTTTGGGGCTTTTTTTTTTTTTTTTTTTTAAATCATCTCATATTTATCAATGTGATCTACTAGACTCATCACAGAAAATAAAGACTCAAGTCCTCTAGTCTTGCTCTTTGGGAAAAAAACCCTTCTTTAATCTTCCAACTTGTGAAAGAGAGAAAATTTACCCATGCATTAATTTTAAGATCTGCTAGATAGCCATCATCACTGAAATTACTTGCTCCTTGCATGTTTTTTGCTGCTCTGATATAGATTTACTAAAGCATCCACAGACTAGCCCGGTTTTCATTTCTTAAAAAGAAAAAAAAAAGTGATGAATGTCTATAAATTTTAAAAAATTAAAACAAAAAAAAAGCTATGCCTCTATTTTCCTTTTGAATATACAGATATTTAGTTCTTTTTATTGATGAGCAACAAATTGGAGGCCTGTACATTTTGCTACTTTCTTTTGTGATCATGCTAACACGCACTCATTAACCAAGAAAACAACCGACAAATGCTCGGGTGAGCAATATCAAACAAACATGTTTGTCAAAAATACTCCACCTAGCAAAAGTATTTCCCCTCAGTGTCAGACATGTCAAATATTGGGGTCTGGTTCATCTCCAAACAGAACACTGTAGATATTATTTTAGTCACACCTAGTCAAGGGTTTTTCTTCCCTTTTTTAAGTGTGCTTTTCAAGCATGCTTTTTTGGCACGCTTTTCAAAGTCAGCAGCAGGATTTTAAAATGGAGCAATATGATGTATTTAGCACTATCTAATAGATACGCAGAACCTATACAGCACTGTGTAACAAATGCATAGAACTTGACAGCCCAATAATGATGTATCTTCCATCAGACCACAAGTAATAACCTAGGTTTACAAGCTGCCGCACTTCAGAAGAGACTGTTTACCAGATCAGATAAAACCAAGGTTGTCTATATATTTTTTTTTCACATTACAAATGCAATAATTTATCAGACTTTTTCTTGTGTCTTATCATTCTTATGCCTAAGGAACAAGCAAAATCTTGGAATTACAAAAATGTCTCAAACACTAGCACTTCTGACCCATTTAACACATAGAAAATTTTTTTTATACCAACTTCATCCAGAAATAAGTCCACTTACCATATTGTCACAGGAATACTGCTACTAGACTGATTTCGACACCTTTTCAGAGAAGTTGCATTTGACCCTCTTCGACTGTACGTGTGGCAGGCTCTGTGTGCGCACCACAGGCGCACTGACTCTCCCACAAAAATGAAAAGGATGCTATTTTGCTAGGGACATTTGTAGACTAAACAAGCAAAGTTTAAGAGCAATTAGCACTATTTGTTCTTTTGTCAAGTAATTTCCTTGTGGCATTTTTAACTAAACAAGTTGTTAATGCAATGATTCAGAAAACATTACTACTTCTATCTTTTTGTTCCTAATAGTATCCTCCTGTAAAGCAGTAAAAATAAATATGAAACTACATTCATTTATTTTAGCCTGCATATGAAGAGTTAATTTTTATTACTTCAGGGTGTAAAGACTTTACTACAAAATTCTTAAGTGACTTGGACAATTGCCAGTCCTCAATATGACACATGCCAAACACTATTACCAATTTTTGAAGATACTGGCTCCACAGACCAGCCACAGACCACCCATGGCCTCAGGGGGCAAAGATGAGTGTGAATCAAGGCATCCAGCCACAGTGCAGCGCAAATATTTCACACCAGAGAAGCAACAATAGCATAAAGTGTTAGTAATATATGTACGATAGCAATCTACAAAGCCTCTCATCACTGCATAAAATTCCACTGTCCCAGCACACACTATATAGCCATAAACGGTAAGATAAGGGAACAGAGGTGAATTCTAGCAACATGGCGTAATGAAACTCAGTATATGCACATATATGATGGGAAATGTAAATATAGGTTTTACTTTGTGGCTTGCAATTGCAACTTAGGGATTCACTATTTTGCTTTTGTTAGTATGTAACAAAATTGCCAATATGGCAATTTGATTTCACATGTAACTCTCCACATAAAAGTATCTCATGTGACACATTTTAGAAAGAGAGATGTATTTGCAAAATATTAAAGGCAATATTTGCAATTCTTTTGATTAACAAACCAGGAAGATACTACTGAAAATCCAAATTATCTGCTCATCCGTAGTTACCAGAAGACTTGACCTGGTGAGGTCATTTCAGCAGTCATATCTGAGGCACTCCACCCAAACCCTCCTGTGGGTTTTTGTTGGTTTTTTTTTTTCTTTTTTTAAATTAACCATTTCTCACTGCTAACTATGATTTAACAATGATATAAATCAAGTTTAAGAAAGAGAACGTTTCCTAAGCCTTCCAACAGATAGCTGCAGTCCTGCTCTTGCTATTACCCCATCAGCTGAATAAAATTACCAAGATTCAGATGGTCTTCTCTGTGGCTACTCACAGCCTGGAGGTGCGTGGGAGCATTCCCATTACACCTCTCGCAAAGGAAAGGTACAGGCACTGCCTGAGATAAGCAGCTGAGTTATTCATGTCCAGAGAGAGCCAAAAAAACAGACTTGAGGCATGGTGAACTTACAAATTCTGGTAAAGGCACAGAGCACAGACACTTATGGTATCAATACTAATCATGTTTAGAATTAAGAAAGATTAAAACACAAACCCTACAGATACCACACAATAAATTCTAAACCTCACTGCTTGTTATTTTAACCAACTGGAACCAAACAAAAATAAATGATAGCACCTAAAGAGAACTGGAGCACTGTAACTCTGGCTCCAGTACAGCCCAGTACCACCCCATACTGGGGAATCACGGCCCGAGGGGGAGAACAGAAGAGGGAACACCACAGAAGTATTTCTGTTTGTTCTTTTTAACGAGTATTTTTTTCATCTTTGCCAAAAATTTCTATTTAAAAAAAAAAAAAATCTTTTGTTACTCTTTAATTGAAATTCTTCACTGCGTTTTCACAACAACAGAACCCCATTGTAACATCTTTAGCATGTGTGCCGACTATTACAGTCTTAAGAAAACAAACAGCTTTTGCAATAATACAGTTCGTCTTGGATCATATCATTTTAAGGTTGAGATTAAAAGACATTGGTTGATATCAACCAGATCTGAGAGAAAGAGAGAAATCCAGAAATCTCAGTGATGCCCTAAAACAGCTGGCTGAGTCAGAGAGGGTACACGTGCTCTTGATACACACCACATTTCTTGCAAAAGCTCCTTGAGGGGAGGAAGGCTGCATCAAGTCACACGGGAGATCCTTCAAGCATAGGAAAACCTTCAAAACTCAGGAACGCAACACCAATTTACAGAAAAATCACACATCGCTATTTCCCCTTTCAATTGAGTAGCTTATGGATTGCTAGAGACAAGCAGGGAAAAATAATTCATGACCCTCTCTCTCGTCTTTGAAAAGTAACGATGGTCAGAGTACAACCCAGTACCAAACTATTTACAGCTTCAGAAGCTTAAAACCGGTCTTTCAAACTGACCAAAACCACACAGAGAGGCAGTGCACTCAGGAAAGCACTATTTTGTGTGCTCAGCAATGCCTTATACCTGTTCCACTGACCCCCACACCTTAGCTTGAGGCTGCACTGCAGGCTGGGAGAGCTGAGCCCTGGGCAGCAAGAACAGCACCACTCGGGCCAGGGCGTTTTCAGAAGATATACCACCTGTTAAGATTGAGTTTAAATTTTAATTTCAAATTCAATTTAAGATTTTGGCAACCTATACCAAAATCTGATTTAAGCCACTATAATAATTTCAGACAAATGAAATATTCAAGTAATACATTAAATTTTAAAGAAAGCTAAACCACTGATGGAAGTGCTGGAAATCACAGACATAGCATTCACAAAGAGCATTTATTAAAAGTGTTAAGTGGTAAACTTTTACAGTGGCATAGGAATTATTTTTAATACCTCAACTAGTTTGTATGCAACTGGCTTCCGTATTATGAATGTACTCTGTACATTCAAGGGTGAGAAGTTTATCTGCCAATTATAAGATGACAAACCCTAATAATTCTGAAATACTGAAGAACAAAATCAGTTCATTTCACCACTTACAAAACAGTGCTTTTGCCTAGTTTTAAATGCAAAAGTTTTCATAAATAGTCCCTCTTCATCCAGTACACTGCAACAGTAAAAAAAGTGAAGATTTTGTGCATTAGATATCCACTTTCATCTAAATGCAGTTTGACACAGCAAATAAGAAACACGCTATTCATCAACCTGCAACTTCATTAGAAGTCATGAAAACTTAAATAATCTGTATAAATGAAGGCTAAGTTATGTGTTTTAACAAAAGCAGAGCAAAGCAGTAAATCAGCCTGATTAGCAAAAGAAATACTAGTTTTACTACAACTCAATACTAGTAGCAAATCAAACATTTTAATGGATTCCAGCACAGTTATTTTCTTGACAAAGTTTGATTTCTCTAAATCCAAAACAAAATTACAATCAATTACTTGAAACAAGGGCTTCTGCGTGTTAATTAAATTGTTCTCACTTTGACCTACCCTGAGCCTAGCAGACATTTCTTCTGGTATTAAGTAGTCAAAGGTGTAAATTAAGGCTTGAAAGACCTCCTTAAAACAACATCTATAATAAGCCTTGATATTCAAAGAGCAGCCCAACACTTTCACAAGAAAAAGTTTTTAAATAGGGTAGCAAAGGCATGCAGCAAAAGGTAGTCTCTGTTTCTGCATGCAAGTCATTGAAAACAGATCCAACGAAAAGCCTAGCAGGACGTGCCCACATCCTGAGGTGGCTGGTGCTCCTTCAGAGGTAAAACAGCGAGCACCAAACAAACGATTAAGGAAGTTTAACTATTCTGTTCTAACAGCCAAGTGACAGATCAGGAGCTCTTACATGTTGGTATTCTGGAAAACTGTAACTTCTATGCTGCTGAACAAAAGAATATCATTTCTGTAGTGACAGCATCTATTACAATTATTTGTACTGTGATGGCACCGGGGTCCCAACTGTGAATAAAAGCCCCGGCGTGCTAAGCCAAGATGTAATATACCTGTAGTTTAAGGATAAAGGCAAAGTCTGCAGAGACATGTAACACGAGCACAGAACCAGCCCAGTGAAGTGAACGGGGCAGCGAGAGGGGTAACGGGAGGCGACGGACACCCCACCGATGAACTCTCAGAAACTGCACGTGTAGCAAGGCTGCTTCTGCTTCTCGGGTCAGCCCGAACCTCCCCACACTGCTAGTACTGAGCACTGCTGACAAACACAGGTTTAAGCTCTTCGATGTATGGGCAGCCAGTCTCTGAGCACCCAGCAGAGCAGGCAGGTCCAGAGGCCGCGCAGGACCGAAAGGAGAGGGTCCTCAGAGGGCATCACTGCCCTCCTGCGCGGTGACGGCAAGGCTGCGTGCCACCAGTCTATGGACTGTGCAATGACAGGGCTCCCGCTGGGATTTACGTCAAAAAAGAGAAAGATTCCTAATACCTCTACACATTCATCTTTACACTTGGGGAAATCAAATCAGCACTTGAAGAAAAAAGAGCAAACTGCGGTCTCAAGTTCTGAGGTGTTAGAATTGCTTCTTCTCCTGTCCTGATAAAGTACTGCTTTCCAAACGAATTTTAACATACATGTGATTGTCAAATATCCACAATTTATAAGGCTGATCTATTTTGCAATAGTCAATTTTGCAGCCTTATTTCCAGTGATGGCTATTAACACACCATGGATTACAAAATTAGAAATACAGAGGTCAATATTTAGGCATTACCAATAATTAGAAAAGGCAGTCTTCAGGTTTTGTTCTGGTTTTTTTACGTTTAGCTTTCTCATTTAATTCTAATCCAGCAAACATTCAATATTTAAATAAAACACACAATTGTATCCAGACCATAGCAATCTTCAAGTAATTACACTGAGAAAGCAGGAGAGAATAAGAGGGCAATTGCTACATAAAGTCACCTATCTTAATCGTACCTGCAATTGTTTTTGCATTTGGTATGCATTCAAAACTAATCTTTTTGTACTTCACTTCCGTAATTCGTACGCAGCAATGTCACACTTGCTCTTGCTTCTGCAGGCAAGTGTTCCTCAGAAGTTCACTTTGGATATCATAAAAACTCAACTCATTGACCACTAAGTTATACATCTCATCCACAAGTTTCTTTACAGTTCCTCCTTTGTATCCCTTCTGGAACATCAATAAGAAACACTGATGACTAGACCAAGAGGACTGATTTTAACTACAAACAATGTCAGAGAATAATAAAGTTGTTCCCATTTGTATGGTAGCAAATAAGGAATCAATAATAATATAAAATACATACTTTATAAAAAAAAAAATCTCAGAAACCCCCTTTTGAATTTAGGTTTCACTGTCTTACATACTTCAAAAGTGAAAGATCCTGAAAGATCAATGCAACCTGTAAGATACTAAGGTGCAGAAATCAATAAATTTTTTTTAAAAAAATATGGTAAATTGTACAGTAGCAAACACTAAGATAAATCAAATGGATCTTCATAGAAGAAACAAAATAGGTTATAAATCGAGCATTTCTAAACCTCCTGTATCTTCAAACAGGGAATGTGGCAGGAAGAATGCATGCCAGAGGAATTCTTTTCTAGTGGACATTCAAGGTTTTTTTCATTTCAAGTAAAAACTTTTATTAAAGGAATGTGATCTCTAAGGATTTACCTCTGGGCTTCCCCCCCTCCCCTTTAAGTTTTAAAGAGCTTTCTGAAATTTTGCTTTGCATTGAGTATCAATGGTTGGGGATGGTAAAGGAAGAGGGCAGTACCCTTTGATCAGCACATACATCCCTTTCATTACATTTTGGAAGGATCTTACTTATAGTAACTTTAAAAACCTTTAGCTCATAGCACCGAAGTCTCATTTCAGATCATTCCTGGTTTGGAGACACTGGGGATTTGCGTTCTGCCAAGTCATTCCTTCTGTGAAGTAACTGAGCTCAGACACTGGAGTCCCTCAGCAGAATGTGCATAAAAGGATCCAGCAAAACAGGACTGGCATCTAATTGCCACTCTGGCTCCATCAACTTGCTGTCGGATACACTTTTATTCAGTTCAGTGCCTGAGAAATTTCCAAACAAGGCAGAATGAATCTGCCAAACCCTGATGTACATCCACACCGCAAGGACACTTAGGGACTGTTTCTAAGAATGGGACACCATTTCAGAAAGCTAAGAAAACAACTCATTAGAGCACCAGGAGAAAATCATTTTCTCCTCGGACACTGCTGTGCCATGTAATAGAAAATGCTGTTAAACAAAAAAAAAAAATCAACCACAAACAAACACAGATAATTTACTGAACAAAAAATATCTTGCAGTTAAGAGACAATATAAATTACCATATGCAGACAAGTAGTATGCCAAAAGGGCAGGAGGCTTGCTGCCCCACAAAAATAAAGCAGCAAATGCAGAAAGAAGGTTACTGACTATGTTTTGATTTTAGCAATAGAAATTTAAAATAATCCAAAATTGAGGATGTAATTGCCAAAAGGAAGAAACAAACAACACAGAAAAAGAATAATCAGGACTGGAGAAAAGGAGATTATCAAAGGCACCTGCTATCACAAGAATAGAAATGAGATCTTCAGAAGCCCTGAAGGACTCCTTACAGAAAAGAAACAAGAAAAGCTATAAAATAACCAAGAAAGTGATCATTACTGATTTGATCATTTTGGCACACAAACAGAGATGTACTAGAGACGGTAGAGACTGCCAAAGGGAACAAAAAAAAAAAAAAAAAAAAAGGAGGGGGGCAGAGGGGGGAGTCCTGTATTCATCTTCCCTATGCCATGCTAGACACATTCCCCCTCTCCGCCGCCTCCATCCAAACCCCTGCAACCTGTTGGTTCTGCATCAGCTGCATCACTCTCACACTTCACAGCTACAGTGCTCCAGGAAAACAAAGACACCGGGGCGTAAACACCTCTGTGAGACTAATGCATCATCTTCTAAAAGATTTCCACCAATTGCACTGTTGATGGCTTCAGCCCCAAGACAGCATTATTTCTTCATTCAGAGCAGAAAATGCACTGTATCAAAACAGAGCATGAGTTTCACTGTGCTTTTCCACTCTGACCAGAGCTGTTTATTCCCTCCTTCTCCCTTGCCCACGCAGACTACAGAGTACTTCAGTTGCCTCTCCAGAAGATTACGTTCCCAGAATCTGGATTGATCAAACATATTGAATGCACTACTGACTTCCACAAATTAAACAGGTATCTCTAAAACCTAAGTTTCTGTAACCATTTTACTTACAGAACTTAAAATTCCTACAGAACGAAGATCCTGTTTGATGTTTGAATCCTTTACTGTAGGTATCCCAGATACAGTGTAAATACCGGTTTAAAACAAACAGAAATTCTATACATTTCTACTCATTTGCAAGAAGATGATCAAAACCAGTGAGAAGTTCTAAGGAGAGGACTTTAATTTTGTTCATTCACTCTCTGCATCTACCTACTCCTTGAGTTCACGCAAGAACTCCCAAAGCCTTTGGAAAAACCAGAAGAGCCTCCCGCGTAGGGATGGAGAGAACACACATGATTTAATAACCAGAACTTTCTAGTTTTATTTTTAGCACAACATATCTGTTGGTAGAAAGGCTGTATTTTAACACTGAGAGGAATGTAATGGGAAATTTATTTTAAGCATACAGTTCTAGCAGGTCATAAAGATTGTATCATTATCCTCCTTGGACAGTAATTGGCAATAAGAATACATGCTCTTCTCTTAGTTTTTGTTTCATTGATGAGTTGTGAGGAAAAAGAAATGCTGTTCATCCAACATGCTGTTTATTTAATATTTGGCTTTCTTGAACTCTTCTTATGCAAAGCACAAATGCTGATGATCAATTATTTTAGCAATCATAGTTCAAGCTGAAATTTTACACTCTGTAAACACATTATCATGACCACCACATTATGCATTTGAAAAATTCCAGTTGCAGCAACCCATACAAATGAACACGCTGCATTAGGCTTACAGTAAAATTCTGTTCTGGCTAGACGTACAGGGTCGGGGGGGTTTCATAACAGTAAAATGAATGAAGCACACATACGCTGAGTATTTTTCTATGTGGGATACAAATGCACACATTCATACACTAAAACATTCATGCACTTGCCTTAAATATTAAATAAAAAAGAAAAATATTTATACTTATCTCTAACAAGAAGTTATTTCAAATATGAGGTTATATGTTTTTAAAATTAAATTATCAGATAAGATAGAAAAGTCAAAGGAGAGCCACTGTCATTTTTGTAGGAAAATTTCCTGCAAACTTCATCAGGTTGATGACAAGGAGAACTAAGTTTTCCCGAAGCAACCGGTAGATCTTTGGGAGCAATCTAGAACACCCTCACTCTTAGCGGGTGGCCTAATACATCCTGCAATGCAAGTCTATAATTAAAAAATATTTGCAAAATTCAATTTAGACTTTTTATGAGAACATTTAATGCACATAAAATTGGAGTGTAACACACATACTGCATTACATTTCGCTGATAAACCATAACTTTTCAAATCAACTTTTCACGAAAATGCTTAGCAAATAATTTGACATTTAAGGCCGCAAATAACGGTAAAAGGCTAAATAGGGAAAAAGTGGGCCTGTTGTTGAAGGAGGTGGCTGACTTAGTGCCAGCAGACGGAGATAAGGCTGAGGCTCATATCAAGGATTATCTGATACAACCGGACCCATGGTACCAGATGGGCTGTGTCCAAGGGTGCAGAGACCCAATGCCATAGCAAGGCCACTATCATGTTAGAAAGCTATGGAGATTGCGTGGGTCCTCGACGACTGGAGCAAGGAAGATCTTGTGCCATCTTCGAAAAAAGGGAGAGCAGTAGAGGCTACTACCCCAACTTTAGAAAGGCTGCCACAACATTCACATATCCAGTCCGGGATGTTGTCATCTGGGTGAGAGACCACCAGATGGGTAGAAACCTGGTTGGAGGGTTGGGCTCCACGGGCAGTGGTTCTTCAGTTACTGACCTGGAGGCCAGTAACACGTGGGAGACTGCGGCCATCTATCCTGGGACCTGGCCCATTCAACGTCTCTATCAAAGCCAGGGAGTGCACCCTCATCAAGCTTGCAGGTAACACCAGTCTGGGGACAACTAGCAGCTACGCTTGAGAGCAGGGCTGCCATCCAGAGGGACCAGCAACCCACTGCGACTCAGCAAGGACAAGCACAGAGTGCTGCTCCAGGGAGGGAACAGCCCTTGCGATGCCCCAGGCTGGGACCCACGGCCAGGGAGCAGCTCTGCGGAGAACGGCCCGCGGGTCTGGGCAGGCAGCAAGCCCAGCACCAGCCAGCGGCGTCTTGTACTTGCTGGCTTTCTTGATCTTACAAAGGTTTATGCTCTCTATCCACTGCCTTTGGAGTATTTGACTTTGAAACCTTAGTAACATTATTTCAGCAGTTCTTTTTGAAAATAAAGTAGCCCTGGTAGAAAGCGTGACACCAGCACATCCATGTCCAGTAGGTACTGCTAGCTGCGGATTTTTTGTTTCCAAAACGTGCACTCTTGCCTTCAGAGAGAGCCAGTGCAGAGAATTCAGCAAAATAACTGAAAATTGTGATTCCTGTGTCTACAATTAAGCCACGATTGGCACTTTAAGGGGCACATTCTACAGTCTGTGCTGCAAAAGTATATACTATGCGCATGAAAAAGCACCACATCGTGACTGCAATGAGCATCTATGCTCATTTGCCAAACGAGTTCCCTGAATTTGTATTTAACTCTTCCATAAACATGCTTGATTCCTTATCAAGCATGTTAAAAATCAAGCAATTGCAGAGTCCCATAAATATAAGTGACTATTTGAATTTTCATTAATACGGTACTTAACACGCAAAACGAAATTAATTTCTTTCCGCATGCAAAAATCTGAATGCATTGGAGAGACAGCGCATGCTCACACACACTTGGAACTGAGCAAACTGTTACAAATTTACTGGAAAAATTGTATACTGGGCATATGTAATAGGCAATTTGTGAACACATAATTGCTATTTCTAACCCAAACCAAAGCAAATCTATCCAAGAAACATGTTCATATAAACACATTATTTTATATATATATGTATGTATATATGCACACACACACACTTTTAAATATTTTATACAGAAGCACATTTTGAAAGCATGAAAAACAAAATGTACTGGGGACATAAAGCGCCCTGCTTTGTTTCCCCTACACACAAGGCCAGCTAAGCACGTGTGCCCACACTGTAACCAATGCCCCCCTGCCCCGAGTTATCTTCTGCCAGGAAACAGAACAGCAGCTGCACAAAGAGAGAGTTAGAGGTTAAACTGTGAGCATCTGGAGGGAAGAAAAAGAGGCAAGAAATTTTAACATTAATGTCTTCCCAAGCTTGAACAGCAGCCCTACCTGCAACCCATCCCATCTTGCTAATATTCCAAGATATAACATGTACCAGACAAGCATACTGAACTAAGTGACACACTTTAATTGTATGAGCACAAGGCTTCTGACAGTTATGTAGATAAAAATCAGGTTCGGAACTGTTAAAACATATTCTCTTAAAACCTAAGGTTTAAGCCACAACCTGAGGTTAAAGTAGATTTAATTTGGCAGGGTAATGTTTATAGTGTTCCTAGAATTTTCATATATCTGCGAAACTCCTCTCTTTTCTCTTTAGCTAAGTAGCTGCTTAGTGTAAAATTTCTTCCCACAGTAAAACTCAATCTCTTAACATAAAAAAATGAGAAAAAAAAAATCATAAACACTCACAAATTAAGGTTTCAAAAAAGAACCTATGACATGTACCTAAGCAATACTTGGCAGTTCACAACATACTCTCATATAACGATCACTTTAGAAGAAAAAAGGTTAAATAAAGCACATGCTTGGAATATTAGCTGAAAGGTTGACATATACCATCATTTGATTTCCACTGCTCTTCAACAGAAATCCTCTTAACTAAGCCTGTTCAATCAGACTATCTACTCCCTAAATAACCACAAAGAAAAGCAAGGACATTTTACTTCTTGATGTCTCAGTGTACATTCCAGGACTCCTTATACTTTAAGCAAATGGCAATAAAAAACAAAGGTATTCTTATTTTGAAAGCGTTTTCGTAGGCTTAGAGATTGTGATTGTACATCTTCAAAATGCTTAAGATGCAAAACACCAGTGCCACTCATTAAAAAGCCCACACTTTTTTTACTGCTGTATGTGCCTGCATCTTTATATAGACTATAGATTTAACTAGGTTATATCTAAATTTTGCAATTCTTTCTGCATAGCACTTCTAAAACATGGCCTATTCCGTCCATCCATACAACTGAATTTCTTATCCAGACTTTCATTATCTCATGCCTGAGCTTATGCTGGTTCTAGCAAAAGCAAGCTTGCCCCACTCAGATCCACTTAGGACCCTTCTGAAAAGATCATTATCTTTTGTCTTGCCACATCTCTTTGTACTCCTTCACCAGCTTCACTTTCTAATACCTCAAACATAACACACTTACCAGGCTTCTCTTTTAATAGCCAAGAAGGGCCTTTGCACTTTGCTTATCACTGATTTGGTACCAAAGGGCTAACTTCAGCTCCCTCCAAATGGCTAATGATGCACTTGATGTATTTTCAAATGAGCATCAGCATGCTTTCTCACATTGTGCTCATTATGAGAGGTGCTCCCAAATTTACAAGTCTCCTTTGAATCTCTTTTCAAAAGTCTCCTTTTCCATGTCAGCTACAAAAACTGTGTGTTCAGTAGCTCCAGGTGACATTTTCTTCTATGAATTTTTCTTCCGTAATGGCTTTCTGAATTTTAGCATTACCATGTTCCAAGGCAAAGAACTCTACAGAAATATTCTAGGAAAAAATACCTAACTGTATTTATTTTGAACATCACTTTCTAAGTTTCATTTGATGGCTTTAGTGTTTGCATTAGAGTAACAACAATCACTCCCTCATTACCTTCACCGTAATGCTCCTGATTTTACAAACCTCCCCCATCACCTAACTCAGCTGTTGCTGGGTTCCTCGCACCCAAACTGGAGACCACTGTTCTGTTCAGTGAAACTCTACCAGTGCTGATAACCTTACTTGTGAACCCAAACAGACACTTTACTAAGTTTCTAGCAAATGCTTAAAAAGAGGTAAGCTTGTTTTCTCATTACCAGGACAGGCTTCTGGAATTGTTCTACCTCAAGGACATAAGATGCTGAGTCCAGTGTACAAAGAAGGGTGTCAGCACTACTAATTTCTGCTGCCAGGAAAGAGATGCTCCATATCGCCCATGGCAGCAGAAGGGAAAGGACAGCAAGGAATACTGAAGACCGTCAAATCCTTCCTCGGCTGCTACGGTTATTCAGTCTCCACACCTTGTCTTACTACCATGAAAAAAGAATTAGATTTTCTCTCGAGGGTAGAACTTTACTGAGGATGACGAGGTAGCTGTGACGAACCAGAAACCTGCAGGGAAGCCACAGACCTGGTTCCTGTGCACTTCGGTAGCAGCTCTAATGCAACTGTTGTTAGAGCCTAATCTGCCTCCTGGTCCAATTCCTTATTCTGCAAGAGCAGGAAAAAAGTGATCAAGTTCCTGCTATAGGCAGCAAAAGGGAATGGCTGTGTAAGGAAGTTCAACATGCATGCCTCCCTTAATTCATTAGATGAGCATCTTCCCCATGATACTCACAGCACAGCAGTAACATCTTAATAAATTCATATATTTAACCTTAAGTCAGGAAATCAATTTTTGGTACAGATTTGAAGTTGACGGAGACACAAAATAGTGAGATTCTCTAGTACTGGTTTTCCTTCCTTTGAGCATGAACCTGTAAGAACTTTGGTAAACACACTGAAAGGTTTTATGATTTCACTGCTTTATGGTTAAATAATTTTACATCCTCTTCTGAGAGGTCTCGCATCTGTTCAAAGAACTACTGCCTACTGAGTCACAGATATTTCCAAAGCCCCGGCCACACTCGACCACTGTTATTTTTCAGACTCCAAAAGAAGCAAGATGATCACTAACTACAGCATCAGGGAAAATAAAATCCATGCTGCCTCACTAAGCTAACATTGCACATGCAATAAAAATAATCATTTCAAAAATTATAAAATCATTCAAACAATTTTATCTTTGACGTTTCCCATAGTTTCTCTTACTACACTTAGCCATTTTTTTGTGTTTCTCTTAACAAGGCTTGCATGAGATGACCTAGTTTATTTGCACTCCTCCCAAACTGTGAAGTAGAATGTGTTAACATAAACCAAATGGTCCCAGTCATTTTGAAAGAAGCTTCTCCTCTGCCAGCTACTTACCCTCTGCCACCTCTGTCTACTGCCTTGACACTTTCCAGCCATTTTTCCCCCCAGGCCTTTGCTGCCATCTCCTTTGTTCTCAAATCTTGCCACCCCAAGTGCCTGATACCTCCCTGCTTTTTTTCCTGGGCTGGTGCCACTTTCTTTCTTCTCCCTCCCAGGCCAAGTCTTGCCACCCCAAGCAGTTGGGTTCCACCTTACAACCGGCTGCTCCTCACCTCTAATGTCACCAAACATCGCCATGTGGGAATCAGTAGCTGAAGCTCCTGTGAAGCCAAGTGCTGCTCATCAAGCACATGGCGGCTGTCTCTGCCTGCTGTTTAAATGAATGCAGTTTGCTTCCCAGCCGTGCAATCGGCCAGCGAGCACAGCCCAGCAGAGACCATCGGTTAATACCACTGCTTCCCATCATGGGCCTGTAGAGAGTGACTGAATGCCCTGGACATGGGAGAAAGCCCAGCTTGGATTTAGTGCCTAAACACAGAGGAGAGGTTGACGTATCACCTATCCCACTGCTAAACAGGAGCGAGAGCTTCATATACTGATCTAGTGAAGGTGTCAGTGCCATCCCTGGCATACGGTATTACTCAGGTTACTATTTTCATCTTCGCTAAAGCAGTAACTATGGTAAGATAACAGCCCCAAAATTGCATAATATAACATGAGGAGGAAGAAAAGAAAAAGAAAAAAAAAAATCAAACAAGTAACTGCAGTGAGGAAAGGGCCTTTAAAACTTTTGTACTGTTGTGGCTTTGTTCTGCTATTCAGAAAAAAAATATTAAACAGCCTTGCAATAAGCTGCCTGAAGCAAGCTATTTTCGAGTTTCCTCTAGTTTAATGACTACTCATTTCCTCACTCCAGAGGCATACCTGTAAGTGCCACAGGCCATATAGGAGCAAATAAGCGCCTGTGGTAGTTAGGAGGAGAATATGCAGTGAACACTCGCCCATTAAGTGCAAGCCTGAAGGACAGATTGTGAATTGCCAACAGGGGATCCAAGGAGCAAATCATACAGAGATGTAAGAGTCCACCATTCACAGAGAATAACTTTCATTTCTTTAAAATTACCTTAACTGCACACTCCTATGTCAGAAGTTCACATTCAGAAAACATCATAAGAGTTTGTTTCTTTATTAAGCAAACTGTCTCTCACTTATCCTCAAGTTTAATGGAATTTGTGTCAGCTGTTGTGAAGTTTCAGAGGACACCAGATAAATCTGCAGGAGCCTCAGGTCTTAGAGCCTGGGACCACAGACTACCACCATGCTAAGAACACAAAGGAACTACATCTAGTGTACATGACCCATGGTTATGGCTGTAAAATACATCTCACTTAGCACTCTCATGAATAATACATCAAATACACAGCAGTAGATTGGTCCACCACAGAAGGATTGCAAGGACAAAAACTTCAACATGCTTTTTCCTTTTATATGTGACGACTGAATGGCTCAGGAAGGACACTAGAGAAACATGATGTCTTATTCCAGTACTGGCTACCAGAGATGGTTTCTCCTCACACTTCATGCTGCAATAATTTGAAATTCTTACAATGACAATGCTGTTCCTTGTATTGCAAGAGGTTTTTTGCCACAAACATGAGCCTTTTCCCATTCTCTCTGCAACCACACTGAAGACTCCAGCTGAACCAGGTTCTTTCAGCTGAACATGAAACACCACAGCAAACTGCCACACAAGACGAAGGGAGGAGCTGGTACAAAATTATGTTACCAGATTGAATTTGCACAAAAAAGCCCAAAAGGGGCAGCTGTGATCTGGCATACACAGGTTTAATCAGACACTACCTCTCCTCCAAAGGCAGTGCATCAGTCATGTCATGCTGATGTCAATTTCCAGCAAATAAGAGAGTCAAAAAACATGCTGCCAATTCACCCGTTAGCATGAAGATGGAGCCCTGGCCTAAGTCTAGTTTTGTTTGGGTTGTTAGGTATTTTAGGTAACTTATCTAGTCTTCACATCAGACTAAAAACAGGACAGAGAATGCAGATGAGATAGTACGCAGCCAAATGGAAACTGTTGCAGGAAGCTTGAAGTGTTGTGTAGAGATTTGGGGTTCTTAAATACCTATAAAACTGCACAGGTGTCTACAGTTGTTGCTCAGAATAACTAGAAAAAATACCAAAATTTCTTACTGCCACTCAAAGCCTATCATTTCCAGGAATACGCAAGCTCAATAAAATGCAACAGAGAATCACTGCTGATCAAGAACACATCCTGCTTCGTATCCAGCCACACACTGCTGCACAAGACAGCCCGGAACCAGAAGTCACAAGCAAGGAAAACTAATTCAATCCCCTCCACACAAATACAACGCTTCATGTGCTGGACTGAACAATGCAAAGACTCAGTGTCTGTCCCAGTTACCACACTTCACTTGCTACTCTTTCCTTAATTTGTTGGGTAAACTGACGCCACCACCCCCCAAGCCATAACTGAAAATTAACGAGATGACAATATATGAGGAGAAATCTAGTCTCAATCAGTGTTGAATTCTTGTGTTCTTGCTCATTGAGAAAGGAAGGTAAATTTCATTCTGAATTTTGCACAAATAACTGCAACCATTCAGCATGGCCTCCTGGGATTTTGCTTTCACTAGCATGATAAAAAAACAAACAAACAAACAAACAAACAAAAAAACGCATTTCCTAAATGAAATAAAAAAATAAAGGAACACTCTAGTGACCGGGAGCTCAAACTGCCATGGCAGGTAGCCAGGATAACACAAGATCATGTTGCAGGCTCTGAATCTACACCGACTTCCATGCAGCTTGTTCCCCACTTCTTAGGGGAAGACCACCGAAAGCCACTTGCCTTTGCACAGAAGTATAACTCTGACCACACATTCTCTAAAGGATCACAATTGTAATGTGCCTCAGTCTGAAACTTGACATATAAATGAAAAACATGCTATGAAAAATGTATGTATCAAATATAAAGCACCAGAAATTCTCTCCCACAAACACACACACTTATTTTAATCTCAAATAAATTGAAGCATGGTACTGCAACCATCAGATACTACTGTTTAACTGGTTGGAGGCTACTGTTGAATAATGCAACACAGTAGCTCCCAAACAGGATGACATTTTTTGCCTTAAAATTTTACGATTTTGTCCAGCTCAATAAGGATGAGGACAACGGGAAAGACTCCAAAATATCAAACAAAAATTGCCATCCCAACTTACCATCTCCAAAACATACGCCAGAAATAGACTCCTCTACAAGAGGAACTTTGTCTTACAGATTGTCCAAAATTCTGACAAACAGGCAACCAATCTTACAGGCTGCCCCGCAGATGGGAAAGATCACTATTTAACAATTCACTAGTCCACGCCTAACAGTGAAACTAGTGTATCCTGTATACCCATGTTACTGAATGTCATCTAGAAATTAATGTGGTGAATTAATTTAAGCAAATATTCCCCTAGCTCTCAACAGTTTTCAGTGAAACCATTAAATGTTCTTACCGAGTCCATTGTGAGCAAACACGTGCTGAGAGATTACCTTTCCCTTCCCACTTTGAAACCTGTGCACTGCATGTTACTTAAGTAACCATCCTAGGCCATTCATTCTCAACTAAAAAAAAACCCCTGAAACTGGCTATTAAACAGACACACCCACTGCAATCCGAAAGGACAAAAAAATAATTTCCTTCAATTGTGGTGTAGAGATAAGGTACGAGTAAGAAAACACTCAAATACAGTTTAGTTTAATGAAAGTAAAATGTTTCACATATCCTCCAGCAATAACCCCTAAAAGATCAATCTTCACAGCCTTTACTTCAATAGTTTCTCACTCCAGGGCCGTTCCCAAAGCCAACTCAATTCTTCCCATGAGCTGTCTTCCCTTCAATGATACCTACCCTCTCCATGCTTAAAATCTACGCCAGTTTGTATTTCTGTCAATTCCAGCCTGACCTGCTCACAAAACACAAGAAACTGTCTCTTATCAGATCTGTCCACAAGCCACCCAAACCATTACGAGATTTTCTCCCAGTAAAGGCTGGGATCAAAGCCAATCACACTGTCAGCATGAACTGACACAGAGGAAGTCAATACAAGATGGGACTTCTCAAGCTATGAAGTACGTTTCAACACCACAAGTGATAAATGAAAACAGAAGTCCTTGCTCCTCTGGGAGCCACTTATTTTCATAAGTGAAGTCTGATTTTAAAAGATCAATTGTTCTGGGTCACAGTCAGATCTACACTTCAATATCTGTAAGATGATTACTATCAGTTGAGGACAAGACATTATTTTGAAAACACTGCGATGCGAAGAAACCGGACCTGGAGATACCCGAGAAAGGAATAGATCTGGCTCGCCTACGACCAGGGTCCTAAAGAGCCTTCCTTACTCCTCTGTGTATCAAAATCCGAGTAAGAGTTCACTGCGTAACTCAAATCCCACCTCGACGCTCCAATTTTGGCTTAAATCTGGGCAGCAATGAGAACAGTATCCTCTTCTCTAGGTATTTCTAAAACCCTCATCATGGCATCACTAGAAAGACAATCCGGGTCACATCTCTAACACGAAGGGACACGCTGGTTGCTTGACCCAAGTTGCCGCTGAACTTCACACTGAACAGAGTGAAAGCAGGACACAGACAAATGCAGCTGAAAAACACCATTACGAGGACTGTGCTTAGGAACACTGATGAGAGTCACCATTTTAATTACATCACACTTATATTTCCATACTATTTAAATAATTATTTGCATATAATTTATTTCAATTATTTGCATGCCTATCATAGGAGTTTGGACATTTTATTAAAAGGTAAAATAAATAGTATTTCACACAAAGCAATTTTATAGGAACCTTGCAGTGAATTAATTATAAGTCAATATAATGAACCACAAAATAAAAAATTACCCCATAAGTAATGAGGTCCCTCAGTCTTCCCATGCCACCCCCATTCCAGTAATTATACTGGTTCACCAAATACTAGAAGAATTTCCACCATTCAAATTAAACAGAGTGCAACTATTTCTTTTACACACATGAATCAGCATCTGCATCCACAGAACATCAAAGCAGACAGCAAGTCAGAAGTCAGAAAGCCATGGAGTTTTCTGGTACCTTTGGACAGCATTCAAAATGTTACAATTTTTCCACCTCAAAATATACATTGTAAAAGAAAAAAAAAAAGGGGGGGTGGAGGGATCAAAAATATTCTTGCTCTGCTTCTCCTGCTTGAGTTGTTCACAATCGATTTTTATTACAACATTTCTAACAATAAAATTAAAAAAAAAATAATCATACCAACAGTAGGGTCAGAAAGTATAAATTGGTGGATGTTCCACAGAGAATCTACTTTGGTATTAGACTTGGATAAAGCTGAATGGGTTGGGGGAGCTGCTTGTTAAACTGGAAATGGATGAAGTACGGGTTTTTACTGAGGAAAGCCAACGCGAGAGAGGGAAGGGACAGGTGATAAGATTACTACCATCAAAACTCCAGCAGTAAGGAGGAGCTTGAATGAAAAACAGCACAGCATTATTTCATGGTTTTTTGTTAAACAAGCAAAACAATCCTGAATACAAATTCACAAGATGAGAGATAGGTGGTAGTCAACAGAATAACTTGCAAATTTCAAGAAACAAATATAGCAGATAAACATCTAGCGGTATACACTGAGGGCAAGATGTGAAACCATGAAAGAAAAAGAGTTAGGCGTATCTTAGGGTAAAACAAAACAAAACAAAACAAAGCATTGATAAGAACTCTATCAAACCAATCTGAAGTATACCTGATGCAATTTCTAAGTTTCTCTTAATTTCAACCAACTTTGATATTAAAAAAAGAAATATTGGCATCTATTTGTGGAACTACACTATGTGGCACTTGCACCTTCTGTTTTTCTCTCGCTCCAATTGGTAAAACCAGTGATCCTGCAAGAACACGTACTCGATCACACAGGTGACACTATTACCTTGTTTAGGCCACCAGTGACCAATTTTGACAGGAGAGATTTCTGTCTGTATTTTCCAGTGCAAGTAGATTCATAACATTCTTCAATACATTGGGATTTTATTTGCTCATGTTTAACAGCTTGACAGCATAGACAGGTAATAAATTACTCTCTTACTTTTGGATTTAAATCTAGACTATGAATGGGTTCCCTAGTAGCTTAAAACTGCACTACACAAAAAGAGCACTTGAGAATTTTGTTGAGATGCATTCATTAAAAAAAAACAAAAAAAAACCCAAAAAAAACAACAAACAAACAAAAGACCAAACAAACAAAAAAAGTCACAAAAAACACCCCAGCTCCCACTGTATCATAAGCATTAATGGTCTTTCAAGACCAAATCCTGCAGGTGCGTAAGGAGGAGACGTGAAAACCTTCTACAATTTGGGAATCCCCCTACAACTGACCCAACAGTACAGGGAACTCCACACTGTTTGGACAACATTTGCTCTGCAGTTGCAGCTCACTACCACCAGTCCCATATACGCTCACCACCTAAAGCGAAAGTGTACTTAGTGGCCCGATGCAAGGGTTTCAGTAGCCATGTTTATTCTGTCATGTCCTTTCAACAAGCCTAAGTAGATAAAATCCTAAAACATTGAATACTCTTATACAACTACCTCCTTGTGAAAATATATTCAAAAAACTCTCCCGTCATTTCATTTCCACTGCTCATTTCCTTTGCCTTGCTTCTACTCATCATTCCACTACCTTCCTTCCTAGCTCTGGGATTTATTAACTTGAGTAAAAGTGATTTCAGTATTTCTACTAAAGCAATACTCAGCAGATGTCTAGCATCTATATTTATACAACTCTAGAACTGGTAATAAACATGATTTTTGTATTGCCACACTACATTTTTTAATGAGACATCATTCCTTGTCTGTGTTTACCAAGAATTATGTTGGCCGCAACCGAGTCCTTATCCCATATTATTATACCACATAACAAGAGTTTGGAAGGCTGAATGGAAACTTCTCGTCATATATGAAGGAACGTGTAATGGCTAAGGACTGGCATTATTCTCCCCTAGTCTGTGGACAGCAGGGCTACTCAGACGTATGCAGTAAGGTATCCGAGGGGAGGGAGATGCCTGGGAAGCCATTAGGTATAAACGCTCAGACTTCAGAGCTTATTTCCATCCAGATCCCAACCACAGTGACTTTCACAGGACTGTGCCAAAGACATTTATCCAAGACTGAGTGTGTGGTTCCTAGATGATGTCAGATGTCTGGGCAGCCAGCCAACTTCCTATGGAAGTGATTTCAATATTGCTGAAGTTCAATCTAATTGTATTTATCATATGATTACTTACGTAAGGAACCAGCAGCTTGCATAGGTAGCCTGTATTTTTGAATCTAATAAAATAAAATATGTTTTGAAAATACAAAGAAAGAGATACATTGAGGTAAACAGAAATCGTATTTGAATTTCATGCCTTCCTCTAAAGCCACTTATTCCAGAAAGGAACAGATGTGAGCCAAGACAAATTCCATCCTTGCTCAACTGGGACTTAGCCTATGATGCAAAGCAGAGTATTTTCTCACCTGCAAATTTACAATTGTTCCATACCCATAATTATACCCTAAACGTAAAGCCTTGCCCCTTCTACTCATGCTTCATAATAGGTTCTCACTGCCCCAAGGCTCTTCACAAAATTTGTTCGTTTTTTCCCTTTGAGACCTTTCTCTTAAACCTTTTCTGTGGCGTTCAAAAAACTCCATCCAACCAACCAAAAAGCCAAACAAATTTGAAATCCTATTCACCTACTGCCTCATTTTTTTACTGAAGTTACAACTGCACACAATCAAGCACAACTAAGCCCTGTTGTGAGACCAGACCACTGACAGATCACTGTCCCACAGGCAATAAGCAGTGTCACATCAGGTGGCACCATTCTGTAACACAGCCATCATCATAAAATAGTTGATTGTTAACAAACAGAAATAGGAAGCTGGTGAAGTTCCTACCATGTTAAAGCAGGGCACTGAACTTAATGCATTCATGTAATCAGTGCTCAGAGCATTCAGAGATTAATATGCTCCGAGATATGCTTTGAAAGAGAAGAGAAAGAAACAGAATTAATGCAACTCCTCCCTTTCCTCTATGCTCTTTCGGCCCCGGACATCTTCCTAGTCCTCAAAAGGAAATATGCATTTGCAACACCCCAGTTCAGATTTCAGATTCTGGCAGAGCGTTTCCAAGGTCTTTGCTGTCCTTTCTGATCACCCCTCTCTCCTAAATAACAGCTCAGAAGTTGTGACAAACAACAACAGGAGAAGGACAGCAGAAAAGGCTCTGTCCTTCAGCAGTGCCTTCAGGATTCACCCTATGGCTGAAGGACTATATTAACCATAATCAGATTCCCTTTCTGTTCACTGCAATCTCACAACTTTTCCATGGAAATCTCCAATTTGTTTCTGTAAATTAAATTTGGACCATTCTCTAAAAATGCAAATACAGCAGACAAAAAAAAAAATAAAATAAAATTTAAAAAAAGACAAAAAACAACAACAAGAAAATGAATCTTTTCCTCTGTGGTATTTTTTGCACAGGACATATCTGCAGTAGTGTTAATCACTCATCACTATGAAGTATATTGTGCAACAAGTGTTTGAAAGCATTCTGAAATTTTGGAGAAAATTAATGGGAAGTGTCCCTCCAGGTAGGAAATATAATAAGTTAGATTTCTTTGTTATACCAGCCAATGTTTAAGTATCTCAATCCTTTAATCTTCATTAAAAAATGTTTTGTCATAATTTGTTATATATGTCACAAACATTAGATGAACATTAACGTATTTTATCTCAAAGCTTGTTCTGCTATCTGTACGCTTTTGCTTGCACACCAATTAGTGCTATTTTGTCATTTATAGCTTTTTAGTAATATTACACACAACCTCTCTGCAGTAAATGGTCACTAGCCTGAACAGTCTATTGTATTAGAAATGCAAAAATTAAGGTTGCCTTTGTCAGAATTATGTTTTACAGAACAGCCCCACCCACCACAAAAAAAAAAAAAAAAAAAAAAAAAGAAAACCAAAAATAGCCCCACCCCTGAAACAAAGGTCACATCTTTGCCAAACTTCAAGCACATGTTCTCAAACAGGAAATAAAGCTTTTCAAGAAAACTTTTTAATAGGTAAAAAGAATGACTTACTACTTTTCCTTGCTGCTGTTGCTATCCCAACAGCTGACCTATTCGAGCTGATTTGGCAAGAAAAGGGAGTCCACTCGATACAAAACTTATCATGAAATATTTCAGCCTACTTATAAAAAAAAAAAGTGATCCAATTTCCCAAGCTTAGTTGTTTTCACAAAGCTTTTCCCCACTGCAACCACATTTCCATTGGGATCATAACCCCAAGCAATCACATGAACAACTGAATTACTGCGAGGGCCATGACCCCACTTGCAGGTTCCTTCACCCATCCCAAGTCACGACCTCTCATTAGGGGAAAGCCCTGTGAGGGGGCAGAGGGATGGACAACCCTACGCGCAGGAGACCCTGATATCCTCCATTTACAACATCAGGGAACAAAAAGTATTTTCAAGTTTTGTCAATGATTGCCATGATTCGGCCCAAATCAAAGTCTCAAACAAAAGCAAATCCGAAAAGTGTAGGAATCAAGGTCTACAACTCTGGACTGGCTTTTATCCATCGAAAACGCAAGCTGTGACAAGCCTTGTTTTGGCAAATTCTAACAAAAATCGCCACCTCTACTCCAGCCCATATTCAGTCACTTGCAGTTATTTTGGTATTGCCAATGCTCATGTATGGAGTGGCTCACACATATATTTATTGTACGATTCTTCTGGTAAATTAGTATAAGTAATGTCTATATAGTGGTAACCATCTTTTAAAGTATCAATAAATAGAGCCTTACAGGATTCCAAACGATGAAAATAGGATACCGGATCCAAACACTGTGCTTTTAAAATACTTCTTGGTTAAACAAGATGTTAAGAAAAATAGGCCATGAATATAGCCTAGAAACGCTGAACCACCTCACAACACAACAGTCACACAAAGGATGCTTCACAGGTCAACACAGAAGAGCAACCATTTCAAAAATTGTCCGGTTTGGTTTATAATTGATTCTGTTAACCCACATTTTGCTTTTGACTTAGCATATTTTGGGACCACAGTTATGCAGAAAAAAAAAAAACAGATGTCATTTTTAGCAATTTATAACCACACAGATACAGTCCTCTTAAGAGCAGGCCCAAGGCTGTATGCACAGATCTAATTCTGCTTTCTCTGCATATACATTATGCAATGCAATGTGATAAATATGTAACCATGAAGTCACACACTATATTGCAAATAGGATACAGTATTCTTCAGTGACCCAGGAGAAGGCAGGCTACACCACGTACTATCTGTGATTCCTTCCCCCCCCCCCCCCCCCCATTTCATTTTCATAATGGTCCAGCACTTACTTTGCAGACTTTTTATACCATCTCCTCTCTAAGGTATGTAAATAATTTAGTCAACAGTAATGCATTATGCAATTTATTTTCAGCCAACAGCACAGCCCTCGTTAGGTGCAATTCATGGGAAGAAGCAGTTAATTATGGTAATTCATCTGCAAACCTAGGTGAGCAATTTCACTGTTATTCTGCTATCCTACTTAATATGCATATGCTGTATAAGAGCAGTTAAATGGCAACTTTCAAAACTGACATCCCAAGCCCTGATTCTATAACAAGCTCTGAACCTGAGCTTTAAGGCAGAGCTACAGTAAACACTGCTTCTGGGAGGCGAAGGAGTCAATTTACACAAAACAACTTGCAAGATCAAGGTTTAAGGTAGTCTACTGAATAGACCTCTACAAGATCCCAGAAATAATTCTATGCTATTGTATTGCACTATTTGCGGAATGGTATGTGATCATATAATTAGAGATCATATAGTACATTCACACAAAGAATACTTTAGGGCTTGCCAGGGGGTGGAGGGGGAGCTCTTTTAAAAAAGAAAACTACATTATCTGGAAATTCAGAGCTAATCTCAACAACTCAGAAATGCTACCAGAGAGTTTTTCCTTCACAAACTTTAGAGGAATACATTTCAGGTCTGATTTCTGCCTGAGGAAGGATTAGTTCCAAACAAAACCAGCTAAGGTTTTCAGTCATTAAGATGTTAAAAGTCTAAACAAAGTATTTAGGAAAATAATCTGAAATATGTGTCAATATGAAACAACAAAAAAAAAATCATTTCTAAGCTGCAGCTCTATGATCGCAATGACAGGGAGCATTTGGTTCAGAACTAACGCTGAAAGCAGCGCTCTGGACAGGTGCAAGAAAAATACTATTGGTTTGGGAGCTAAATCAGAGGAGAGGAGACAATGAAGGGCAGGTCTCAACTAGATGCAGGGGCATGGCAGGTTCCTGGAGAAGCGCTGTGCTCAAGCACAGACTGGTTAACCCCTCTGTTCGGGAGAAGGCTCCAGCCTCTTCTCCTCTTGACCCAGGCTGGAGTCTGTCTGGACTGTCCTCCCTGTGAAACCTCCCCGGGGGCAGCTCAAGCCGCAGCAGCAACAGCAGTAACCTGACGCAGCACCCGCTTCCCTGGGCGTCTCAGCACATGCCTTTCAGCAGCCTTGAATGAAAGAAGAATCCTTGATCTTGGGGCTCTTCTTCGCTACACCTTGCCTCCACCCTTCTGTAGCCTGTCTGCAGACTCCAGAAACCGACTGCTAAATGATTCAGCTTGCGTAGCTTTGAAGAGCATACCATTACCGAAGGGCAGCCTTCTGCCAAATCCCTGCCCTCCCGAGTGAAGCGCGTTAAATAGCGCAAAAATCACTGAAGCTCCACTCGCCTTGGAGAACAGGCAGCCAACTCAGCCGGGTTTGTATGTGCAGCAGTGGTCTTCAGCCATAAACAAAACCTAGAAACCTGCAAAACCCCCCTCAATTAAAAGCTTAAAGTTGTAATAACTTGAGATAGTTACTGCTTTAATGATAGAAGGCACAGAATTTTTACATGAGCATCTTGAAGGTCTCAGTGGAGCACAGGTCCAAGATGCACGCGCACAGACATTCAGACAGTTTTCATTTTAACCTTACGTGCTTTGATACAGCCGCAGGACTAAAACATTAGTGGTCTCTAGTTTGTTTATGACTGACTACATATGCTAGAATGTGTCTTGCCAAAACTCATAGCTAAAATAAAAACCAGCATTCAAACAGCACAAAACATCATAAACCAAATAAACAACACATTGCAAATATTTAAGACTTCCAAGCAAAGGCTACTTCCGTAAATTTCAACGTTTAAACTGGCAACAAAGCATTTCAGACACTGAAACAAATGACTGGCTAAAAAACACTACCTCGTCATCATCGTCATTTTAAACGGTTCATTTTTCTGTTCTCCTGAAACACGCACAGCACTCAAATTATAAGTGAACAAATGTACATATCCCTAGCCATTTAAAACAAAAAAAAAAAAAAAAAAAAAAAAAAAAAAGAGAAATGGAAACATTAAATTTAAATCTTTTTGCTTAACCCAAGACTACAAAACTGTCAGCCCCGAAAATGAGTTTTGCAGAGCCTTAATGCATCTGAAAATGGCTTACTTGCTAAACATGACAAGCAAATTCCGAAATAAAGGGAAACCCTTTCCCTCAACACTCACACTAATATTTTTCTTTCCTGGAGGTTGGATCATTTCCAGAGAACCTGAACTGACTTCAATGGAACGATAATATATTTCTTACAAAGAACATGTAGACTCCCTCAGAATACAAGAAAATGGTTCAACTAAGAAAGGGCTTCACTCAGCTCTTCTAAAAATACCCAAGGATCACACTTAAAAGTTGGGGGTTTTTTAACAATTAGGGCTTGATTACACCAACTATATCTGCTGATATATAGATATGTATTACGCTAAACAGGAATGAGACTCTTTCTGGAGTCATTCCAAAAAAATGCGAACGCACTGTAAATTCACACTTTCAACTTCAAGCCATGCTACCTAGCGACTGTAAATACATTCTTGTAAAATTTAAGGGATTTATTAAAGTGCTAGCAGGATTTTCTTTTTAAATTAACCAGAGGATACTTCTCAGTGTACAGTACGGTGAAAATAAGAAAAGTCACAATATAAAAGCATGATTTACAATAGCAAAACCCAAATGTATACAACCTTAAGTACTATTCTCAAACTGAAGAGATTTCCCAAAATTAAAACACTCCCTTAAATTTCATTTTCCAGCAGACGAAAAATATCCAAACAACATTGGAAAATACAAAAAATGTAACCGAAAGCATGTGCTCATCAGTATCACAAGCACAACTGTGCTCGCCAGGACTACAATGTGCTTTAGGAGACACCTATACTGCCAGGGAAAACTCTCACCAGAAAGCAACGTCCTACGTTAGGACTGCACATCTTGCACAAGCATTCCTCTTGACAAGAGCTGTAATGCTCTATCTGCCCAGGGTACGCAGATCTGACAAGGAAAATACCACTGGTTCTCAATAAAGGGCATAAAAAAAGATCTTCACACAAGCTTGTAAATTTGCTTAACTATAAATTTATAAAGAATAATTTAAGAAGTTATTAAGCAAGACTTGCCCAAATGAAATTGTAAGCGCATGACAAAGATCGTGTCACTACTTACGTCTACTTTATATATTGACAAATCCAAACAATCAAGACAGTATGAGTAATGCATTCACTACATACAGAAAGGTTGGTGTCAGACTGGCTTAACTATTAGCTGGCCCACTGCAGCCTGCGAAGATTTTGTCTGATAGCAAAGCTGATGTAAGAAGTTCACGGCCCACCCTTACCTATTATAGATAGGTTCATTCCTATGGATAAGCTATGGTTTACTGCCACCTTCATGGTAACAACGCAGGCGTCTGTGGCATCATGCTGTAAACTGGTTCAGCAAAACCACTTGGATTTTAATACTCCCCCAAAATAGCAGTAGGTTTTAACGCAATCCTTCCAGAGACGATGTCTGTAGGACCAAAAAAACCCTGTATCAGCATGGTAGAGGAGTCAATAAACCCTAGCAGAGGACAGAAACTTTCTTTGCAGACAGGGAGGTTCACAGAGCTCCACCTGTACCTTTGTTGTGTGTCTCCATTCCATGGAGAGCAGGATCAGCTTAGGGGTCCCACCACCCCTACTCCCATCTCCGCCGCTGGGACAAGCAGCTGCTTGTGTAGCCATGCTCTGAAACCCATCCCTGAACTGGCTCCACCAAAAAAGTTCAGCCTTTCCCTGCTCCCAAAGAGCTGCCAGGGTCTGGAAAAAGTACAGGCATCTTAAAACTTTATATAAGGTTGCATTTCCACATTACTAAAGACACAAACACGCCTAACATTATGAACCAAGTAGCCTGATTTAAACATGATTCTTCATCATGTATGGACACTATCAGAAAATCTTTCCAACATGAAGGACCATGTTTTGTCCGACATAAAAAGAAAACTAGAAGCCAAGCACAAAGCCTATGAATACAAAAGGAGCACTTCCCTAAACCAGAAACTCCAAGTAAGCAGAGGCTGAAAAATAAAACAATAGCCACTTTACACTGCTACGCAGCCTTTCACCAGAAGATCTCAGGCCACTGAACTGGTCTGAAAAAACTCCTGTTAAGTATTAAATCACTGGTGCATGGGTAAATTTGTTAATCCATTTGCTAAGGTCACACAGTGGCAGAAATAGCAGATAATCCTGACACCAGCTTTCTGTCCTAGTCGTTACGCGGACAGAAAATCTTCAGTGATGTAAACTAAAAATAAAGTAAATACAGTTATCTGTTACATACAGGTATATTAGGTCAACCCAGAAAAGCACAATGTGGGTGTGGGGAGCGGAGGTGTGTCTCTGGGGATCCACCACAGATCTAGACAAGTCTATGAAAATTTAGACAGAGAGTTTATAACCAGACAGTAATTCCATAATTCCCTCTATTCGAGCAGCCCCTATGAAGGGACTGTGTAGACAAACTGCAGCCATGCTCAAAAAAAAAAAGTCTGAAAACCTTGAACAGTAACCCACAGGATATATTCCATTACTGTATAGTACCCACATTAGGACACCAAAAGCTTGCCATTCATTCTGTATTGAAATTAAAGCAGTGTTTTACAGATGGCCGGTAAGCCACCAAAACTGGGGAAGCCTTCTAACACCAGCAGGCAGACAGACACACAGCTGACATTGTCAATACGCAGTCGAGAGAGCTATGACAATTTCTACTAGCTTGAAAATTTCTACCAACTTTAGTGCCATTACATATGAAAGCATCCTGGTAATACACGCCATGGAGCTCTGACAGTTCAAGACCATTTTGGTGAATGCTCTTGTATTGGTATAAAATACACTGCAAGCACCAGTTTCCAAAGGGGAAAAAGCAAGACTATGAGCTGACAAAAAGAAAAAGAACCTTATTCTATGAATTAAAAATACTGAACCAGAAAATGAGTTACACTGGCATTATTAAGATGTACTAAAAACAACATAATAAAATCACCCTAGGCAGGGAAGACTAATCTTTCTGTTCTTCCTTAGGCAAAACTCACAGCAATTTCAATGGGATTCTCCCCCAGCTATGGCTGGATGACTACATCCACAGCATCCACGTGCCACGCTTGCTCCTGCAGCCGCTCTCTATTGCATCCATCTTAGTTACACTACACATATCCTGATTACAGGGATTTATAAACAGCAAGAGTAATTTAGAGGTGATCCACAAAACTGTGACTTCAGTAGAGATGAGGTTCACTGTTATCATCTCAAGTGTCAACAGTTTTGCAGTAAGTAAAGGACTTGTATTTGAAAGACTTAAGAAAAAACCTTTTACTGACTTTCTCAAAAGCACCTCTTGCATTTGTCCCAAGCACATCTATTTCAGAGCCAGAATACAAGCCTGCTATCTATAGGTTCCACTGGGCAACAAGGTAAGAGAGAGTTTATGATGCATTAATCTTTTCCGTTTATTTTCTTAGGTTCTGGACAACAAGACACCAAATAAAACCGGTGTTTAAATATCAAGCAACAGAGTATTTCACGTATTACGCAGTTCCTAGATGTGAACTCTTTAAAGATGATCTTTCAACTCCAAAGTCACAATTCCACACACTTGATCTGTGGAGCGCAGGACAAAGGCGCCTGTACGCACGTACCAGCTTGCCGTCTCAAAGCAGTGTTTGTTCACCCAGAACAATGGGGCATGTGACTTGTCAACACTACCCACAATAAAAACAATAAGATAAGGCTGCCACTGCTTTCACGATGACTTTTTTTTTTGCTAATTTTAAGTCACAATGGCAATAAAAATTGCATAAAATCCCTTAACTTAAAAAGCCCAAAGCTAACTTGACAGTGTGCTGAGGTTTTCACTCAAACTTCCTCAGCTTTTCGCATTTGTACCAAACACTCACACCAACTCCCCCCCAAAGCCTCCCTCAGACTTCATCAAGAATTGGATCAATGTTTTACGCCTAAAGCCAAGATTATTTTTATCAAATAAAGGCACTGCCAAAATTTGTCCTCTCTGTTTCCTGCCCTGCGTGCCTGTCCCAGCTACCCCCTCTGCCTGCAGGCAGGTCCCTCGCTCCCCTCTGCTCGGTGTCCAGCTCCCAGCTCGTTGCCAGCAGCACAGCCTGCAAAATGAGAATTCTGCAGCAGTCCCGCAGGTTTCGCTCCACCACGGACTGGGGCTGCACCGTCCAAACCCATCTAACCCTTCTGGTTCAAGTCCTATATGTAAACTTTACTAAAGTTAGGAGAAATGGGAAGAAAGCAGAGAAAACCCAGAGAAAAGGAATGATAAGGCACCGATTTGGTTTAAAGAACTGACAAAAGAATGGATAGGCAGAATGCAAAAGAAAGTCCAAACTGACAAAAGAAGAGAGAAAGCCCAGGGGGGAAAAACGGGTGGGGGGAGATTAGAAAATCAAATAAAGCCTTAGGAAGGGGTAATAATAAAATGATACAAACTGTCACGACTGAGACAAAACACCCCGGATTATTACATTAATTTGCCACATTCGCGCTACAGCACTGGCAAGGAAGCAGAGCCAAGCAGAGGAGAGGGCACGACCACACTGACTGTTGGAAGGGGTTAATTTTAGAAAGAAAAAAGCAGTATGATCTCGCACTACTTGTCTTTTAATTAAAGGGGGGGGGGGGGGAGAGTGCGGCTTTGGGGGGTCATTTTAATCACACAGAACAGCAGTAGGCCCAACAGCACCAGACTAACAAATAAAAGTAGGCATCAATAGGCACATGGAAGTACATTACAGTTCCAAACTTTCACCATTTACAGTAACGTTAATGCAAATGAAATCTGACCTGATCTCTGAACATGTGTTTTTAAAAACAGTACATTTCTTTCTTTTCACCTCGAAAAAACTCCGTTCCACAAGCGGGTAGTTACAAACCACAACTGGGAAAGTGGGAGGCACATTAAGCACGCAAGTAAGATTTTACATATTCTAACACCATCAATGCAGCTTTCCGGAGCTCTTCAGCAATGTCCAACATACACAAGCCTTGCTGCTGGCACAACAGAGAATCTCATAATGGACGTACTCTTAGCCGGAGTCTGACACTGCATTTCACATACCCTCCGAGTCTCTCATATGAAGTCATCCACAGCGTCAAAGAGCAAGTCAAAACACATCAGAAGTGTTTTGCCTGGCTACCTCTGAAAGTTTCCATCCCCTTATCCTTCACATTATTTTTTAAATTCTTCTTAGCATCTCTGTCAGTACACACAGAACCTTTAAAAGTTCAGTTTTGTGCCCCAGTACATACAAGCAACCAGGATCTCTCTAACACGGCACCCCAGCTGCGTCCCAGGCACTCAGACAATGAGAGGAGACCGACCAGAATATTCAGTTTGGTGCTTCCACAACCAGCCCACAGAATCATGCAGAGAGCAGACTGTTGATTTTTAAGACATGAGCAACACCCGTCAATTTTACCAGAAAGTAATATATCTGGGAGGGCATCTCAACAGGACGACTGAACAGTCAAGGAGGCTTTTTGTTTGTTTTTAATGGAACAGACTCTTAGAACTTAATTTCACATGTATTTAGTCTGTACTATATGTAATGTAAGAAAGAATCTTACAAAGGGCCTCAATGAACTAGAAATAAATAATCCATATCACAATAACCTTGCATGTGTAGACAGTAGAGGAACCAACTAACATGGACTTTGCCAACAGTTTAGATAAACACGTTGATATTTCTAATGTAATCAAAGGCCATTCAGAATCTGCCCTGGAAGACAGTCACAGAAATACAAAGCATTTTTCTTACAACTCAAACAATTGTGACAAATATTTACTATAATGGCAAAAGCTCTTAAAAAATAAAGTTGGTTTCTATTAATCAGCTACATTTAGATATCCGTTCTTGCTATCAGATTAAGCTCACCAAAACTGCTTAGTAGGCTGTTTCATTGTATTTTTGTTTAAGTTTTATCGCAATGCAACATATTGAAGTTTCATACTCCTGACTTTTTTCATCTTACACAGGGCTAGAAATTTACAGTCTAAACAAGACACACCAGATTGTGAAATTTAGTTGTGCATTTGAAATAAAGTGAAAAATCAGGTACCACGTCTGCATCGGCAAAACATTTGTGTTATACAGCAAGTACGGACCCCACTTCTCTAAACCCCAGATCTGCTGCATTAGCTATAGGAAAACAGCTAATCTATTACTACACAAGATATGTTTCTAGCACAATTTATTTGATGTCAACATTAATAGATGCTTTGACAACACTGTTCCTCATTTTCCTCCATCCACATCTGTGCTAACTTTGCTTTCAAAGTACATTAAAAAGTATTAGATCTGAACAAACGTAACCCCAAAGTAAATATGTTACAGATTCACAAATATCATCATGGCAAAAATCCGTATTTTTACAAAGCACTTCCTAATTAAAATTTACTGCGAAGAGCCTGTATTTAGGGATGCATGTTTGTGTTAATATCCAAGCAAAAATTTCTGCACTAGAGAAGAATGTTGACATCGGTACAAAAATTAGCTGTGATTCATTGTTTAACAGTTGTCTTCCCTTTACAGAACACCGCAGACTGAAGGACATATTGCCAAACTGAAAGGACCAATACTTCCTTTAACCTAATATAGGACAAATAAATACACTTCAACAGCTTCTAAATCTTGCACGTCCTACTTTTTTGACCCAGATCTCTTGTTATTTCCCCCATAGGTCTAGGCAATATCAAAACTATTTTTTCCCCACAAATTTAGACTTAACCTAAAAGAGGAAACGGTCTCATAATTTCTGTGAGCTAAACAGACCTGGAAGCAAGGGGGAGGGTCAACAGAAAGACTCATCGGCTCTGCTAAGATCAATTGGTATTTTAAGGTAAAACTTTCAGCCACACTTAACACTCTCTCAACTGCTGAAACTAATGGCAAAAATCTCATTTGTTCCAACAGGACTGTAAGTTAGACCAATATCAATGATAAATGAAAAATAATTAAATCTTTTTATTACTATTTTTACAAGGCAAAAATGTATTTTCAGAAGTCATGCTGACACTTGAGCATTAATCAGCCTGTCCAAAAAACACAAAAGAGCTCTAAAACTTGTTATTCTTCTCCTCGGCCAGCCTGGGCAACTTCTTCCAAAAAATCAAACTGTCTCTTCTTTGCCTGCTACTTTTAGGGAACCATCAGAGGATTGAAATTCACCTCGTGTGTGCTCACAATCAGGCAAATTCCCAGCTCAGAGTTTGCCTGCAATAGGTCATCCATGTGAAGAGCCTGAACTTTTAACACTGTTAATGTCAAATGGACCCAACTTTTAGGATAGGTTATATTTAGGGCTCTAAACCTTGACAATTTCTGTGGTTTTGGCACTGGGCACAGTATTTAGCACTACATTTTCATGAATAGTAACTATTTGACCCTTAACTCATAACCTTGGAAAAACACTCCACGAATAGGCTGTACAGAAATCTTTTCTGTACGCTCTCTAGTCGCCGCCAGCAGGCACGTAGCTGCGTACAGAACAGGAAAGTTTCCAGAGTCACTTTCACAGTCCTAATTCATAAAAATCTACCATCGGCCTGACGTCAGTGGGGTTCAGTGGGAGCTCTGCATCCAGCCGGGGAAGCTACTGAATCATTCCCCAAACCCACCAACGGGTTAAAAGGGGCACTAGCATTAGCTGCAGAGACAGCTGCTTGCCTGCCTTGCCATGTTGGCAAAACTATTGCCCTGCTGAGGGGGAAGGGAAGGCCTACTACTCACACCACACCAGCTAAAATTTCTAGCAATGCACCTCCAGCGATCTGAAATGACACTCAGTATGTCTCCATATGGCACATGGTTGTAGAGAGAGTCTCTGTAATACACGCTTACACTGAACAGATATTGAACTGAATCTCGGATCATAAAAGAAAGAAAAAAAAAAAGAAAACAACTGTTTTTTCTCTGGATGATTCCGATTTTTTACTGCTAGACATTACTAATGAACAAGATTGCTCCTTTGCAACATGGAGACTTAAGAATTACAACAATAAACACAAGTCAGAGTACACAACATAGCCTTTTACTAATACTGCTCCCAGAAAGAAACAGAAACTACACCCTAACGGGAGTTTGCAAAAGCCAGCAAACCACATGCAAGACTTGATTTTTAGAAATGCTAAGCACACACAGAGACTGCCAACTTCACATGAAACTGTGGGGACTCAGCATCTTTGAAAATAGGACTGTATGAATATCTTACTTTACAGATGCAGACTCTTCTTAAGAAGAGTCACATTTGCACCAAGCAGAACAACAGCCTAAATCCAGGGGCTCGCTATCCGCTCCCACCACACCGTGCTGGGCAGCTCTCTCGGAGCTGTGCGGGCGGTACACAGCACCATGAAGGGCCACATGCCGGCACTGAACCAGCCCGAGCGCTGCCAGGTTGATACCCGGTCTGCATGCGTTACTTGTCCTGAAAAAAAGGACGTATTAGTCTGATAGCATATCTAGGTATGTTACTTCTGGTATTCAAGCTAACCTGTTTAGAAAGACCTTAGTATCTCTATGTAGCACTAAATTACGCCACGTACGCTTACGTTCAAAGACCAAGAGGGGACTCTTTGAAAGATGCCGTGTACATTGGCTGAGACAATTCTGTAAAACTCCTCCTCATCACTTCGGAATTTCTTTCAGCATGTTTTTCAGAAAGCTACACCAATTCACCAAGCCTTTTCATTATTATTTCTACAGGTAATAAAGTATTCTCCAAAGTCTTTCTAGCAGTCGGCCCATCCAAGAAAGCGAGCGAGCAGGGGTAAGCTGCAACACCTGCAATTTCACTCCGTGGCTAGCCAAGCCAGCGCGATCCTACGCACCCGACCGGCGTGTGCGTTTTCCCCTGCAGTTACACACCCTCCAGCTTGGAATGACCACTTATTCCTTATCAAGGAAGAATTTTTGTAAGGCTCCTTAGCGATATAAAAAGGAGAGTCTAAAGGATGTCACAGAAAACTGTGGTAAAGTATTAAAAAAATCAACGTCTCAGAGAGCAAGCTGACTTACGGTTCTATAGATCCTTCAGAACCAAAGGCAAACTCAACTTAAGCTCAAACACGGTCATTAAGACTCCAGGGCATTTTGTACAAACAATTTCAGCCTTGTTTTCATTATGAGAAGGGCCTTCTCATCTTGGATGAGATACCACCACAAGACAGAACCCTAATGAGGGGAAGAAGTTCACAGTTTTCACCCAAACTGGCAGAGTGATTTCTAGACCAGACTTCCGTACTTTTTCACTCAACCTATCAACTCCCATGAAGTGACAGCTATGCTGCCTTGTCTTCACTACTTCTTACCTCAAGTTAGCTAATTCAATTTTGCGAATTAAAAGAAAGCCAATATCCCCCTACAATTTCATATGAAAAGATATTTCTTATTCCTCATTTCATTGTCATACTTTATCTCGGAGGAAACCAATTATGAGACGAATAAAGTGGTCTCCATCTACTCTGCCTGGGATCACTGGATGAACCTTTTTCTAGTAGACACTCTTTTCATTAAGCTACTTTACAGAAATTAAGACCATCTAACCCCATGGTCTACCTGCAGTGCTTAGAAAGCTGCATGTATTTGGGACAGGGGTAGCTAAATCAATAGCAGGAACATAGGAACATTTTCTTCACCACCTGTTAATTTGAAGATACTATCTTAATCCTGCAACGCAACTCAAAAACACTGAAAAAAGCTGTCAATCATAGTTCCTAATGGAAAACTTCTGACACTTCTTCACCCAACACAAACACTTAACATTTATATTTCAAAATGAACCTGCAATGAGTATATTGTCGCAGCACTCACTTTTTGTAGGAGCCAAACATGCATAATTACAGAGTGTGCATACACACTTTCACTTCTCTCCCAACCTGCAGCTACTTGCATGAGCTGATGTTTAGGGCTTTAAATATAGTCATTATTACACCCTATACTCTGTGTGTGTACACATGCGCAAACACACACATTAAGCATGGTCAGTACACATAACAGTATCACAAGTCTTAATATAAACAACATGCATTAGATTAAAACCGAGTTGTATTTCAGTATGATACATTTCAGTATCACAATATTGCAGTATTGACACAACACAGTCCTGCAGTACACCCGGTCCTTGCCCTCCTCTCCAAAGCAGAAATCGGACCGCTTTACGACCTCCCTATCCCAGTTCAGAAGGGGAAGAGCTGGCGGCGGGTCTGTGTCTGTTCTTCTCCGCTTGCCAGTAGTGTCCTCTCCAGCAAGGTGTCAGAATTCACACCGGCACCAGGATCCTGAGCGGCTATGGGTCCGGGGGGCGGGGAGGGAAGAGACAGGCAAAGCAAGCAAAAACTGGGGGGGGGGGGTGGGAGGGGTGGGGAGGTGGCTATCTCTTGGGTCTCCAGATGAGCAAAGGAACAGGATTAGTGAAGGAAAGGTGTCACGCTTGCCTCTCCCTCAGCTTTCCCCAAAATGCTTAACAGCGCCGTGATACCAAAAGACTATCGCTGTCATGAAAGATTCACATCCTATTGCCCACCACTAATACAAAACACACTTAACTTCTGCGAGCAACTTCACAGACATCTGCAGAGCTTATTCAACTGAACTAGACCGCTGATGTTCACAAAGTTGTGTGTGTTTCTTTACAGGACTTCCTGACTTCTGCACGATTACATCCTTGTAGGATGTGGGTCTTTACTGCCACTACAAAACTCGTAACAGCAAACACGTTCTGACTCAAATGTGAAGCCCATGTTAAATTAAATTCCAGAACCAAAATCAAGTTAGGTAAAATAACTCAGTTTGCTTTACATTATTCAGATCTGTTCTTCCTAACTAAAAAATATTACCCGAAAACAACATTATAAGCAATTTTGACCATTTCCCCTAATCCATCCAGAGCCTCTTTATGCTCAGGGCTGTAGCACTTTTTAGCATCCAACTCTTTCATGATGGGAAAATGACTATGAAGTACTGCTGTTGGGTACTTAGCACTTATATCATGCCTTACAACTTCAAAGCGTTACACAAACATCAATAATTACCATATATAGAGTAAAACTGAAAGAAGTATTCGTATAAAAAAAAACTCACAGGGAAAAAAAAAAATCATAACTACCTGTTTGAAGGGGAAAAAAGCTTAAGCAACAGAATCTCCTGTAATTATTGCATTCTTTATGCTACGCACATGCATTATGGCTGTGCACGTTTAAATGAACAAAATCATAAACTCTTGCACAGTCTTAAAAAAAAAATTAAAAAGCCCAAAAGCCAAACCCCAACTCCTTTCATACATTTAAATTACATTTCCTTCCCCTTTCCTCGTGGAGTGAGAACTAAGTCTTTTCCAGGTGTTCTCAATAACAGTTTGGGAGGCATGCCACCAACTTCCCAAGACACAGTTCCACATGAACCCTGTTCTCATGGAGAGAAATCCACCTTCCCCCAAGAAAACTTATGACAGTGACAGTGTACAGGCTCAGGTGATCTTAAGTAAATAATACGATACATTACATTCCATTAGATCTTAACCAAAGAACAAGAAAGAAAAAAGATCACTATGAGAAACCACAAAGTTTTCTACGATCATCTACAGGGCACCACCTGCACCCTAAGCACCACCACCATAACAGCGTGGCCCTTTTTTTTTTTTTTTTTTCCTGTGGCTAAGAGGAAAAAAAAAACCCTTCACACGCTCATCCACGAACACGTACCCACTTCCTTAAATTCAAGGACACACAAAAGAGTTTGCAGGATCAAATGTATTCTGAAATGTATTCCGAGAAGACGGTTAACACGCGTGTGTCCAAAGGAAGGCCCCAAATCCAGCATGAGCCTCATGCGGACAAGCCTTAAGGTTGCTCAGAGCAAGATGAGGGCCCAAAACTGCCCGGCGCACCCAAAAGCTCAGGTACAACTCAAAACCCAAACATCAATTTTGTAAACGGTGCCCCCTCCCTCAAAGGGGCACAAACCACAGCCCTGGTGAACACCCAAAGGGTAGAGACTGCCAACACCAAAGGACCTTGTTCGTATGCTCAACGTGTTCAGACATTTATTTTAGTACTGCAGAACAGGAAAGAGAATCAGACAAGCCCATAATATTATTATTTTTTTTTTACACGACAAAGACTTGGTTCTCCTGATCATACCTCTCCTGCTTCAATAATAAAGAAGGAGTACGTTTTGTGATCCCCCCCATAGATCAGTTAGGAATCTGATTTACGCAGACAGGAAAACGAGGAAGTTGAGCACACTGGAGAGTAGTAAAAACTTCACCAGCAAACTTCACTTTCCTACACAGCGACCTACAAACCAAACTTTCCTCCAGACTCACGTGTCATCTGCAGCAACAAGCCTCTGCCATAAAGCACATATAAAGTTTGCTGTTCGGGGGATAAAGCAAAAGACAAGCGAGGGGAGACTTTTATTCTCTCAAGCTGCCTTAGAAGGAAATTCGGTGATGAAAGATTAAATTCACCTGGAACAACACGATAAGTTTAACCCTTTCGGGGGTACAATAACAAGCCACATGTTGTACTATTGCAGGACCTATACCCTCTACCAAGAAAACGTATACATTGCATCAACCCTGCCAGCCTGTCTAGAAGATGCAATGCACAACTTGCACCAGGGTTTGGGAGGGGGACAAGCCTAGGCGGAGAGAACCCCCTATGAAGTGCAAAAAAGCTTTTATTCCCCCCCAAAAAACCGGGCCCGCTCCCTGCCACCACGGGCTATTTCCCATTCCGCCCAGAACTTCGCAGGAAAACTGATCAATAACTTGGCTGCTTTGCCCTGGGGGGGGACGGGGGGGGGGGACACATGTCAGGCACTGCCCGTGTGTGTGTCCCCCAAAAAACAAGGGCCGGACCGGGCTGGGGGCGAACTCCGCCGGGCGGGGGAGGGGCGGCCGCCCCTCCCCCGCCCGGCGGAGTTCGCCCCCAGCCCGGTCCGGCCACCCCCCTCCCCCAAAATTTTACCACCCCCCCAATAAGTAAATATGCGGGGTGGGGGAGGGGAGGGTACTTCTCCACACAAATCGGGCTAAAAATAGGCCGCTCGCCATGGCTCCCGTGTGCCATTCGCTGCCGAGGCCGGTGCCCCCCCCCCCCCCCTCCCCATTAAATCCTTAAAAAAAAAAAAAAGAATTTTTTTTTTTTTAAATGAAGCCAGGTGGGGGGAGGGGAGGCCAGCGGCGCGGAGGGGGGAGGGGAAGGGGGGGGGGGCCGTTTGCTTCAAAAAAACCCAAACCCCACAACATACCCCCCCCCCCTCCCCGCACCCAGACCCACAGAGAGCTCCCCCCCCCCGCACCCCACAAACATTAATTAAAAAAAAAAAACACAAAAACAAAAACTGGGGGGGGGGGGGGCCGCGGCAGGCGTTAGGCGGGCGCCCATCCCCCGCCCGCCTCCAACCGCCACAAACAGGGCGCCCTCCCCCCACCCACGCACCCCCCCACCCACACGCACCCCCCCCCCCACGCACCCCCACACCCACACCCACACCCACACACACCCCGGCTCCGGCCCGGCCCGGCCGCGGCCCCTGCCCGCCCCGCACTCGGGCCGGCCCCGGTCCTTACCTTGCGAGTGTCGGCGGAGCGGCTGCTCCCCCCTTCCTTGGGAATGGAGGCACAAGAAATTCACCCTTGTTTGTCTCTCCTCCTTTTTTTTTTTTTTTTTTATACAGCCATATATATATACATACACATCTGTGTGTGTGTCTGTGTGTCTGTGTGTGTACACACGTATATGTATCGATAATATATATATATATTTTTTTTTAGCTGAGGTGTCCACACCAAGAGGAGGAGGAGGAAAAAAAAAAAAAAAAAAAAACACAACGGGGGGGAGGGGGGGGGGGGAACCAAAAACACCACCACACACACAGGAGGAGGAAGAAAAAAAAATAACCAGCGAGTAGTGCTGTGATATTCAATTATATCCCGAGCCAGGGGCCGGGGGGAGGGGGAGGGTGGGGAGAGAAGGGGGGGGTTAGAGATTAAGTCCCGAGGAAGGAGGGGGGGGGGGGGGGAGGAAAAAAAAAAAAAAAGTAATATCTCTGTGTGTGTGTGTGTGTGTGTGTGTGTGATTTAGATTGAGGAGGAATTGAGGCAGAATGTAAAAGCTGTTACTAAGGGAAGGAGCCAAGCGGCTCGGAGCAGCCAGCGGCCCTCAGACACTCCGCGCGGGGAGAGGGTGGCCAGCCGCACGGAAATGGGCGCCAGAGAAAGCGCCGCCGCCGCCGCCGCTGAGGGAAGGGAAGGGAAGGGAAGGGAGGGAAGGGAAGGAGCGGAGCCGGGAGGCGAGGCCAGGCGAGGAGGAGCGGGGCCGGCCTGCTGCGGCCGCCCGGCAAAACAAACCCGCCGCCTGGGCACGGCGCGGGGGTCGGCGGCCGGGGCGGGGGGACCCCCTTCCTCCCTCCTTCCCTCCCCTTCTCCTCACACACACAGACACGACGCCCCCCTCCCGCGCTCTCCGGGCAGGCGCAGCCGCGGCCGGGCGTGCGTGAGGGGAGGCGGGCTGCGGGGAGGCCGCCCGCCCGCCCGCGGCCCTGACAGGAAAGGGAGGCCGCCCGGGCCTGCCGGCGGCTGCGGGGCCCAGGCGGTTGGGAGCCTGAGGGAGCTCGGCCGGGGAAGGGCCGTGGGGCACGGCAGGCCCCCCGCGACCCGGCGGCGTGGCGCGGGGCTGGAAGGTTTTTTTCCAAGAAAGCCATTAATTTCTCTCTGCTGATAAAAGCGCTTATGTAAATGCAGGATTTAACGTGGTGGTTTTACTTTTTTTATTTTTATTTTTTTTTCTCGTAGCGCGCCGCGGTTGGCAACGGTACCAGCGGTGCCGGGGATCCAGTCCTGCGCGGGTGCGGGGTTCGGCACGGCTTGGCGCTTACGCCTGGGTCCGTTAGTGCGTGTACCCTGTAATTTTATTTAATGAAAATAATCCTCTGCAGCAATAATGTTGTGTCCTACCTGGGTGCTGTTCGTTTTTGGGACTGAAATGCTATTTATCGCTTAGATCGCAGGGCGGTTTAATTTTTAAAGCGAGCTTTGTTAATCGAAACCACACTCGTCGCTAGGCAGTCCTTTCCATCTTAAAATGTTTTTGCAATAGCATTTCATGCTCTCGGGCGTTGGTCCAACGCTCTCATGTCCGGACATTGGCACTCGGGCAGAGTCGCAGTGACCACAAACCATGCACAGATCGGACGGCACCATCAGATGTCATTCCTGCTTGTGCCAAAGGCTCTCCACGCACGTAAGCCCAGGTCTGGTGCTGCCCGAATGGGGCCTCCGCATCACCACCCTTCTGCAGAACTTGCTTTTACTGCGGCCGGCAGAACAGGAAAGCGGAGAGACGGGCCACAAATGTAGCTCTTATTTCTCTTTTTGTGTTTGTTTGTTTGTGAGCAGAGCTCGGCGTTGCTGGAGAATTACGCTAGTCCTAAGGCGGCAGTTCTGGAGTTAAGGGTGCGTTTTCCTTTCAGCCTAACGGCTGGGAAGTGCCATAGGCAGATTTCACCTACCTGAGCTTCATCTCGCAAGCAGATGGGACCCCTCGACTCCACAAAGCCTCGATGAAAGTAGCTGGGTGGGTCTCTGGGTGTAGGATCACCTCACAGTGCTCATTTTTTTTCAGGGTCAGGCCCGTGCACTTTTCCCTCTTTTATGAAGAATAATATTTAAATACTTGGCAGGAGACAGATTTTTTTTGCATTGCAAAATCATTTGGTTCTGAGAAAGCCCTGGGCCTGCAATCCGTTTGCTTGAAGAGGCCTGAGTTACATGAGGAAACCAAAGTCTCTCTAGAAAGCCAGGGAGCATATTTGTAATTGCAAACCACTAGATGTTCAACATTTATTTCTGTAATGATTTTGATGGCCCAAGTCAGCAACTTTCTCTTCTCAGTAATGGTGTGTAGGTTGTCTGCTTTAGGTACGTAAAGAGGCGATCATTTTTGAAGACCGTATCTGGTCCAATTCCAAAATTCGACCACTTTGCTGAAAGTGGGGAAATTTAAAAGGGGCAAAAAAATGGGCAAGGGACTCATTAACACCTCCCTGCATTATAACCTCAGCTCTGTCAGTGCTTCTAAAGGAGTTCAACCTCTTGATACTCTGAATGATTTATTTCCCAGGTCAAAGAAGATAAGCAATAGCCGTGGGTGGAGGAAGGGGGAATGGGAGCATGCACATAGCCTAAGGCAAGAGGAAAGAAGACAAGGGACCTCTTACAGGGGACTGTGGGACACCGGGGCCTGAAGAAGGGTATGGGAGGAGTTGTGAGAAGTCCATGAAACAGGAACGGGAGGTATAACATTCAGAAAAGCTCGTGGGAGAAATGGAGGAGGGAAACCCCCCCCAAGTGCGCGTTATTTGGCCCACACGAACTACGAACGCCATCTTCCCATCCATCTGCTGAGCAGTGACAACGTGCTGAACTGAAGTCATCTGGCTGAAGGTTTCCATGGTCTAGTGTTCTGCAAATGTTCAGTCACGACTCCGGTGTGCCAGGCTCTCATTTTTAACATGATGATGTACTCGACTGGGTGATCACCCGAGTATACATTCTGCTCTGCAGAATCTACAAAGTGCGTTCTGGCAGATTTACACTTTAATAATTTTACCCCATTTGTTTTGTTCTTGTTTCTCTTTCTTTACAAAGGCGAACACCCCACGGGACTGCAGAAAGGCCTTACTTTCCGTGATAAGCTTTAGACTTTGTAGTTCTGTTGCCCGAATACACAGCTGGGCTCAGAGTTACCGGGGCCACTTCCAGAGCGTACGGGAAGGAGGTTCTCGCTTTTGGAGGTTTCCAAGAACGGATGTTGGGTAACACAGGGCAGTTGAGCAGGTTATGGTCTACGGCAGGTTGTTCAGTGAGTGAGCCGAGCTTAGGGAGTTGGCTTTGCCTTGAGCTGGGAGAGGCACTTCTAAACAATAGCCCTTGTTATGTTTCCTTTCCCAAAGTCTCCTAGTAGCAAGAAAGACGGGAAGAAACCCTAGCTTTTGGATGTGGAAATGGAGCAGAGCTGAGGTCCTGGTTCATCCATGTGTTTAAATAAAAGCATGCCTTCAAAGTGCTTCAGTAACATGGCTGCTCATGTTCCACAGCTCTGTCATCCCAACTACTGGAGAGTCTTCTCACGGCCATATTTGTAAGACACATCCTTCAAATAGTTGAAATTACTTGTAACAGTGAGTGGTTGGCCTACTAAGCACATACAAGCAAATATTTGCAGTAACTGGACCAGTGTTTGCACAGCACCAAGCACACTGCCCGGGCTCCATAAATAATAATACTTGGCACTCACAGAGTGGTTTCCATTTTCAAAGCACTTTAGTCATAACCCTTGACACCTATATGGCCTTTTACATCTTTACAAGAATTAATTAATCCTCACAATGTCCTGTGAGATAGGTATGCACTGCAATAATAACAATAACAACAATTAATAATTCATACATTCTACTCAAAAATCACTTCAGGGATTAAAATGCATCTGTAATACTTGGCTTTTATTAACATTTTCCAGCAAATAATAAAAGCCATGGTATTGTGTTAAATCTATATAATATCTATCCATAAATGTTTTGCAGGTCGGGGCAGGACTGAAGACCCAGTGAAATAACAGCACATCAGAAACAACTGCATGACTGACTTCAGAAAAGGAAGTTCAGGCCCGGTCCACCACGCAGTTTAGGTGCCAAAGCGAAATTTGCCACGTATGGCAGTGCATAAATAAATCCCAGTGAACCAGGAAGGCTCTTTTTGTTGGTTTTTAGCTCCTGTTTATGCAAAGGTTCCCCCAGTTAAGGCACCCCTATACAAACCTATACAAACACCGCGCCAAGAAAATGCAAGCACTTACTGGGTGAGAAATGGCAGTGACTCAGCACCACGTTGTGCAACAGGGAGAGCTGGGACAAGTCTGGCCAACACTGGGGCAAACCCTTTCCCTTGTAAAAATTACCATACGGCCTTTGATATGCAGGCAAGCCCCAGTTAAACCTGATATTTAAACAAGCGGGACTTAAACCCTGTTGACTTAAACAGAAGAACCGGCAGGCTCCCACCGGGGGAGTGCCTTGGCTCCGGGCTTGCCGAGGCGGAGGAGGGTGCTGGAATTGGGCTCCCCGCATGGACGGTCTGGTTCCCCACGAAGATGCTTTTTTCATTTTGCGTCCCAAAGGGGATTCATGTAAACCACAAAGGCACCTTTCGTCCTAATAATGCTGCCGTGCCAGAAAACGGTGGGAAAGTGCAGAGAGGTACACCCACACCCTAGCAATTTCCCCATGACTTCCCCGTGACCTCCCTGTGTCCGCCAGCTCTGAATCTGGAGCACTGAACAGTTCAGGCCAGTGGCCTTCCTACTCTAAGACTTACTTTCTCCCTTCCTAGGAGGAAGATACCAACTTAAACAGAACAACCTCTAAATTATTTGTCTTTGTGTTGTGCGTACTGAGAAAGGAAATGGAAGTTCACCAGTTTGAAGGGACTGGCTTTATTCTTTTTGCAGCTGCTGACAATGACTGTTTGCAGGAGAGGACATGCTGGGAAAGGGACTTGTTTCTGAGTAGGGAACATCTTCTGCCACTACCTTGGCATACAAATTCATCAGTAAATTGATCAGTGGACACGTAGTAAAAAATGTCTGATATTGCTGATGAACATGCCTGTGGCACTACTTTTTATCAGTTGCTTTGAAGTATACACGCACAGATACGTTGCAGATCTCCGTAAGGCAGAGAGGGTTCGGTCCCAAAACAGTCATCTCATTGATACACTTACCCAGATCGATCTTGGAGCCTTCTGCTTCCCAGAATAAGCAGCAAGAGTGGAGGAACAGCGTGACCAGGTGAATCGTCCCTCATTCATAGACAGTTGATGAACTGTGTGATCCAAAGCCACGGAGTGGCTCTTTCAGGACACAAGTTATGCTGCTTAGAGCACGTTAAGCGCTGCTGCTAAGTTGGTGGTGTTAAGACACGTGAACCAGTTAGCATCTCCCAGGAATACAGAACTCCAGTGGGGCGTGCAGGCTGCTTGTCCCAACCCTTCTGCGCAGGAGCAATTTCATGTTTCTATTTTTCAAAGCTACCAGCAGGCCCCCAGAAAACAGCATAGCCCACAGATGACAAAGTTAAGAACCGCTGCTGCGGGATTGGGGTATTTACCAAGCAAAGCCGTTGGCCTTATTGTTTTATTGCTGCTGACCTCCTACCCAGAGGCCCAGCATACCCTAAAGGCTTTAAGAGGAACACAAACGTATGTGTGAACGTGTCACACTAAGGAGAGCTTTCAGATCAGTGCCAGAGGAACATATTTTTAAAGGAAAAGTGAGAGAAACAGAGGAGAAGAGATGCCAGCTGCTTCAAACCCCGCTTCGAGCGAGGGCTCCTGCACCTTGTCTTCCTGCAGGGGAACGGCCGCTCCTACTGGGGCACATTTTCCCTTTTGGTTTTTCTTTTTTGGAGAGGAAAAACAATGGGTTTGTTGCGGCAGTCCCAGGGCCTCCCTGCCCGCAGAGGGCTGCCATTGTGGGCAGAGGATGCCGCCGTCCCCCTGGGCTCCCAAAGCGGTTCCTGGCACAAGAGGGAGGACGAAGTGAAAGCTGTCCCGGGGCCACCAGCCGGCACGATTAGCATCGTGTTAAAATCCCTGAATATCGCCCCTTGCTACCCAGAATCTGGCCCCAGGAGGATCTGTGGATGTTTCGCACAATTGTGGAGAAGAGGAGAAAAATGAGCGCACAACACGGAAAGATGCCGATACAGACCTGACTCCGGAAAGCAACACGGGCTGCCCCAGCGGATTTAGTTATTGCAGGTGCAGAGCTGTATTTCGGTGTGAACTGGGGTTGTTTCCTTGAGAGACGATGCTCTGACAGTGGATACCGTGACAGCAGGCAGGCTGTTGTTAAACAACCTCTCCACGAGCATACCCAGCAATGCAAGACCAGGCTGCCTCGGAGTTCCTGTAGTAATTAGTTTAGACACAGCGAGCTGAGTTAGAGGCATGGGAACAAATTTATTTTTTGGCTTTAATCGCTTTCTAAGGATTGTTTTAACTTTTTTCTTTTTTCTCTTTTTTTTTTTTTTTTCAGCTGGATATGTAAATATCCACATTTCTTAAAATGGTAAAAAAATGTTACTTCTCTGATAGAAATACTGAAGAGGGCCCTGTTAACTCCATGGTTATGGCAAAGCTCCCTTCACAGCAGGGTTGTAACTCAGATGTTACATCCTACAATGGCTAAGCAAATCCAAACTTGTTTTATTTTAACAAGGTTACGAAAAAGGGTGTGTACCAGCTGCTATCGCACACCTCTGAAGTTTCAAGCAAGACATATCTGGCTCACGTATGAGATCAGAACGGATTATTTCACAGGGCCAGGATGTGGTTGCAAAAATTCGGTATTGTAAGTGTCATTGTGATTCATAATATAATCTACAATACTCGGTATAATTACTGCAGAGTAAAGAAAGGCAGAAGTACAAAAGGTATATTATTTATATTTACCTTTATCTTTGTCACACACGCTATTTTAATATCTCCTGGCAGCCCAAGAATCCAGCCAACTTGAAGAGGACTCCTTTTTCTTGCCCATACCTAAAGTTCTGCTTTTCTTTCGTTACACCTACATTGTTCCAGTTCTTTATGTGAGTGGAGGACAGAGCCAGGACTGCTTGCTCCCTAATCAGAGTCCTGAAAGACTCCTCATGTGGTCTTCAGCAAGCTGTTTATTATCAGGGCATAAGCTTCCATCTATAAAGAGAGAGGACTAACACAGCTATTAATGATGATGATATTATTGTTAACACATAATTATCTATCTCACAAGAAAATTGGGAGGGTAAACTAGTGTTTATAACGTATTTTAAGGATGATAATATTAGTTATGTGAGGGCAATACTTTATGTCCTGAGGACAGCAGTTGTTGAAAACCACCTTCTAATTAGGTTTTGCTAATGATAGTGTCAAAAAAGTTTAGAAAAAAAAATATCAGTAGGTACATTCAAAAGTCCACGATTTTTCTTATTATTACATTATTGGTGTCAACTGCTTTCCTGTAGACAGATACGTGATATTCACATCTACAAGACATTAAGCATTGTTTTCTGGCATATTAAACATAAAATGAATGAAGTACACAGTAGTGCCAAAGCACACCCTACAGTATGTTATTAGACAACTTGCTTCAGTGATTAAAGCCCTTGAAGTCAACAGAGGTTTTGCAGTTGTTGGGTTTGTTTTTTTTCCCCACCCCGCTGGGCTAGGATTTCATCCCGGATCTCCAGCCTTGTCTGTCACGGCACATCACTGATGTGCTTAACACTCAATTAAAGCACACCCTGGATTTGTTTTATACAATCCCTTAGCTGCGAAAGGGAGATTGCAGGTACTCATCAGAAGGAGCTGACTGCAGCGCCAGTCCAGCCAGAAGGATGACTTTGCCAGGCCCTCCTGTATTTTCCCCTTTTTAGGCAATTATCTCCATTTTGTTGAACATCCATTTCTTTCAGTTTTATTCTTGAGGACTTCTGATAACATATCGAACTTCCCCGAGCCAGTTGTAATCTTCACTCCCTCCGATGCACACCACAACAACATTAACTGTGAATGGCTGCAGTAGATTAAGCCAGCGTATTTCCACAAAACATTTTCAAGAGGAGACCAAATTTTATGGTCTGTGTGAGCATCCTGTGTAACGTTTCGAGCAGGTACATAAAACACTTCGGGGTATATTCCGAACGAGACGTTTGACTGGGTAGACCAGTGCATTAGAAACAGCTTTCAATCTTTCACGGTGCTAGGTGTGTGCCGTAACATGAGACCAAAAGACACACACACACAAAAGAAGAGGGACAGAAAAAAATCCAAAGCACACAGTGGAAGAATGAACTGAGAATTATTTCCTCAGCAGAGCCAATATTTCCTACAACACGGCTTTCTGTGAGTCAGCCTTTTTGTGCCACAGAACTTAAAATAGCAAAAGTGAGATAACAGTAGGCTTGTTGGAAATAGAAATTTTCAAGGGATACAAAAAAAACCCAAAAAACCGCGAACAACTTCTGGACCGACAGAGCGGTAATGAGCATGGCGGTGATCTGCTGGTAATAGATTACTGTAAGAATACGTCAAATAATTCTAACAAGGTGGCATTTATCTGAGATTGTAAAACATGGTAAATCCCAGGTATGTGGGAAGCCCACAGCCGGGGATTTCAGCAGCTGCCCGTCTCTCCTGCAGCACTGAGGGCAGAGAGCGTGGCACTCCAGCTCCTCTCTTTCTCCCTCTCTGATAAGCAGGAGTGGTTTCATCCCAACCGCAGCAGCTCCTTTAATTTTGCTTACGCTGCTGAGAAGCCCTGGGCCAGCAGAGAGAAACCTCAGGCAAATTCCACTCTGATTTCACATAGTTCAGGACAGGGCTTAATAAATACACATGGAGGAGGAGGAGAGAGAATATTTCTAGAGGCAGAGCGAAGGAGGGGATGGGCTAGCAGTTGTGCAGACTTGTTGGCCACATCCCAGCATTTGGTGGTTCTTAAGGGCTGTGCCTGCCAGAAATGAGTTTAAAGTCTGGATGAAATGCACCTCCCACCAAACCCATCCGCTTCCCTATTTGCTTACACGACGTGCAGCGCACCCAGGTAGGATTGTTCCCACTGACAGCAAAGATCACGCGCCCGCCGGTAATTCTGCACCGTCAACTAGAAGCAATGAGCACGCAGAAAGGGTGGAGCCCAACCGCGGCCTGTATAAAAATTAAGATCATTATTAAAATGGACCTGAAAATGAAAAAGGCACCCCAGCTTTTGGCAGGGCTGGGGTTGTCTCTTCCATTACCGGCTTAATGAAGCCTCCCCTGCAAGTGCCCCATCCGCCTCAGATCTCATTCGCTTGCTCACAGTCCAGATGGGTAATTCCCTCCATTCCCCTACATTTAGGTTCAACATCTAACATTTGCTAACTTAATTGGACACAGGGCATTTTGCAAGGAAGAAGTGGCCCCACGCAGATACATGGCATTTGTCTTTTATTTTTCATTTCTTCCTATCCATCGCAGGTCCCGTTCTGAAAGGTGCTGGGCAGAGACAGCTGCACCAGATGTGTAACGTACGCAAACAAAGCTGAGGCGCGGATACTGCCTGGCTTTACACAGCAGGTTATTTTTAAAGCTAAGAGCAAAACTTCCATCTCCTGAGCCTCATTGAGGGGAGGCTCAGTCCGGCCAGGCTGCGTCTCGGCATTCAAACCCAGGCGTTTCTGTGCGAACGCCTTCTCTCCCTCCGTTGCTCAGGAATTTTTATTTTAAAAAGTCTACGAGGACATAAAAAACTTTTCATTTCCCACATCCTGTCATTAAGCAGCTGTACTCTGAACAATGAATGATGACAAACCAAAGCAACAGTTTTAACTGAAGCAGGATTACACTTGGCATCGCTATTTGTTATGTGGCTTACTGGACAGCAAGACAAATGTGTACTTCTGCTACCCTTTCCCGCTGCCAGCTCTGTCCCCTATTAGTACATAATGGCATGACTGGAGGGAGCACTGTAGCCAAAGCAGCTGCAGGATGAGACCCCAAAAATCAAATAAAGTCTGGGCCAGCAAGGGCTGGGTGTCTGCACTCTCGGACGGGACCCTTGGTTCCTCTGGGCTGGGTTCTCACCTTCGGCACTTCCCCAGCACTATCCGATGCTTCAGCAGGAAGAAAAAGGCTCACACAAGTCTTTTGGCCTGTGGTGCTCTTGTATACATACGGGGAGACAGCTGTCCTGACCCGAGGAGCGATCGGCTCACCGGAGAATTTTAACCAAAATCCTGCTCCATTGCACTGCGTTACTCTCTACCGAGAATAACGGTGAGAATAAGGTGAGAACATAACCAACCCATGCCTGATGAATTATCGCAGAGGTTTAACTAATATCACACTTTGCTCATGCATCCTCTAAAGCCTTGCTGGTAACGATGATACATTGCTGTTAACAGTAATGCCATTTAGAAACTGGAGGTACAAAAATATTCACCGAGGATGCTGCCAGCTTTACGCAAATTGGTGTGAATGTATAATCGCATTGCTCCGTGCCAATGTGGTCCTTGTAAACCAAGAGGCTCAAATTGCTGTAGCCATCAGGGCAGACGGCTCCCATCTAGGTAGGACGGCAGTACCTGTGCAGCGAGCATGATCCCCATCCAGAGGCCAAGTCCAGTGTACAGAGCGGGTCAGGACACGGGCAGAATCCTGCTCACACCACCTCCTCCCCGAGCACGGCCCCAGGCTCGCACGATGGCACCCAGGACCCCAGGGCTCTCAAGTCCCCAGGGTCCACAGCCCTCACCAGGAACCCAGCTCACGGCTGGGAGGACGTACTCTGCGCCTACGAAGCGACATTTAGCGATGTCTGCTCGGAAATGTTCTCGGTTCCTTCTGGACCATCTTTGCCGTGCAAACACAAGACCCATTCAGCCCGGGTCGCATCCGCAGGCGACCGGGAGTCAATGGGATCATTCATGTTCTGAAAACCGCGCGCACGCTCGAGTTGTTCCTTTGGCAGCGGCCCGGGCTGACACTGCTGTGTGCTTCCAGCCCCAGTCGTTTCAGCATTTGCACGTAATCCACCTCCCACGAGGTCCACAGGACTCCTGTAAACATAAATAATGGCAACATTATGGACCCTTTTCAAGTCCAAGATCGCAAATGGTATTTCTATTTACTATTGAGCATCTATTTATTCATCAAATGCATTAGAAAATCCATTAAAGAGGAAATTAGGGACCTAATGACCTGCACCATTGTTCGAACCCGATGTTTCAGATAGAGGCATCGAACATAGTTCAGCGCTTGCATCTCATCTTGTCCGATGACTCACTCGAGGTGGGAAGCGGCGTGATGAGACAGCCTTATTCACCCTCCACGCCGGTAACCGGCTGGCGCAAAACCACGGCCGTGGGGCTGAGGGCGGCTGCCTTGCGGGCAGGAGAGGCAGCGGCGGGCAGGGCGAGGGCAGCTGCGAAGGAAGGAACGGCACGGTCTGCTGTGGTGTGCGCATACGCGCGTGGACGTATAGGATACAAACCTTTAGAAAGCAGGAGCGAACCGCGGCAGATCTGCCTCGTAGCTCTGTCCTGCAGGTGCAGCAGGGACAGTGACTTACCTCCGGCTCTACAGGGAGTCACAACTCAAGGGCAAGACGATGACAGCAAGTGACACTTTGCTGTAGCCAGACCCGAGGTTTAAGCGGCAACTTACCCTCGATCTTCAACAGCAGCTATGAGTTGGCATGTCCCCAGCTCCTTCATATTCTGCCGTCACAGCACTACAGCAAGGGCAGGTTTTCTGATAAGACTTTCCATCCCAAATCTCTTTCAAACAGCCGACAGCAGCCAGGCTTCCCAATCTTACAATTTGCAGTGAGCTCCGTAAATTGTTTGAGTGCCAGTGTTGTTGTATATATAAATCTATACATGAACTGTGTCTTTGTGCTGCTCCATTTCATTAAACAAGCTGAACAATTCAGTAGCTGTTTTTATGCCTCCAGGCACTTGGGTCATCTTTGATTTTTACTTGTCTCAGAGCTCATGTTTGCAATGAATGGCTTTTCTCCCTGGCAGGACAACGAGATAAAGTAAACCATAAAATCTTCCCCAGTGAAATGGCTCCCACCAGCAAGGAGCAGGAAAGGGGCACGGCTGGGGCTCCCCTTGCATCGCCCCCCTCCCTTTGCCAGCATCCCCATCCAGGCAGCGCTGCACCATCCCCAAATCTCCACCTTTAGTTTGGTGTGACGGCAGAAGCCAGGCCAGAATTTAGCCCCCTCCGTCACTGCTATATCCTTCATTCCCCTTCCAGAAGTATAAGACAGCAACGTCCTTCTCTTTCTTGGCTACACAGCAGCGGAGTTTGCTTCCTCCACACCCCAGCAAGGAAGATTTTGCAGCCTTTAAACGAACTGAAAAGATCTCGACCAGGAGCTCGGTTCAGCGGCTAAGAGCTCGTCACACATCGGATCCCCATCGCTTTCAAGAAGGTCTGCGATAGTTTTGCAAGCGACTAACATATAGCTGCAAAAGATTTAAAGCTTTCTAATAAATGCTGTCCCCCCCCTTCGCTGCACACAGACACACACAAACTGCATTACTCTAATTCCCTGCTAAGCTTTCTAACTCCTTCTTACATCATACGATATAATCAGCCATTTGGCCCTGAGTCAGTATTTCCATGAAGCAGAGTCAGTGTAAAAAGCTTTCAAGGCACTGGGATTGTTTTTGCTTCTGTAATGCTTTAAAAATGCTATATCTTGGGACCGAAGAATATTCAGTGAAAACACAGGATTTCTGGACGCCTTTCAGTTCTTGCATCAGAAAAGCTGGCGTTGAGAATGAAATTGTTCCCATATTTGAGTTTGGTACCAAAACATCAAGTTTTTGTTTGTGAAGTTTATAAAAACAAATGACTATAGACTTGAATGTATTAATCACGGAGAAATAGAAACAGCTTGCTAGGACTGCCTAGCACCCTTTGTACTTTATATAAACAATAATAGGTTGCTGTTTACCAGTGGCCACATTTTGAGCCATACCAGATGAAAGCAATTAAAATGGTTCCCATGTGCATTCAAAACTCAAAGCATTATTAGTGCATGCCCACATACTGACCGGTGCTGGCTTTGTGTGCAGGCACGGCAGCTGTCGCTGACTGTACCATGCTTACCCAGAAACATGCCCAGGTACCCTACACCTAGACTATACATGGAATAAATGTCCGTATAGACAAGGTATCTGCCCAAGAGCTGCTGGGTTTCACGGCACACCACGAGTCGCTGCTGCCCTTTGCCTTCTCCCCGTGCCTGCACTGAGCTGCTGTGGGATGAGCAGAACCACCCCAGGGCCAGGATCAGGTCCCCACCAGCCTTGGCCGTTCTCGGAGGGGCAGATGAGCACCCTGCGTGGCAGGGGAAACTGGCGGGCACCCGAGTACCCATCCCGAGACCGTCGGGATGCGACCGGCCTAGCATTGAAACGCCAGAGGCTGTGAGCAAAAGAATCCCTTTAGGGGATCTTCAGGGATCCCTTTTGGGATCCTGTTTCAGCCAGTCTACAGGAACGTACTCCAGCTTCTCAGCAGACACATCCCAGCACTCTCTCCTTATCCGTAACGATACTTACGTGACACTGAACGCGGCACGGGGACAGGGGTGACACATTGTCCATGATGTTTGACCGCTGATAAATGTATTTGTCATCCCTCCTTATTACACATTATTACTCACCGCTGCCCAGGTTTATTTTGCTTTCCGAGGGGAGGAACGGTGGAAATGCTGTTAGACCAGCAGTAAGGAAAGCAGCACACAGGCATTTTGGCATATTTATGTCCATTCTTAGCCGTCCTCTTTCTGTTTTTAGAAGCTATCGTGAAGCAAGTGCAATTTTTGCATTGGTTACAGAGATTACACAACACCAGTTGTAACCACTGACAGGTTTAAATGTCATCTGAGAAAAGGAATAGCGAGAAAGGCTGCACTGTGAATTTTAATGGGGAGCAGGAGCTGGTCAGATATTGCTGGTTTGGGGCATGCTTAGGGAAGGACCAGAAGGTCTCTCTGCTCTGAAGTGATGCACGTAGCTAGCAGGAACAATGATTTCCGGAAAAATGCTGGGTTTGTTACAGAAATCTTTAGAGACAGACCTGCTGTCCTATGGAAAATAGTATATTTTTTTTTCCTAACAAAAAATGCTTCCCTTTTCCCTCAGAGGGAGAGCTCCCAAGCCCAACCTCATCCCCAGTGAGGCACCGTGACCAGGAACATCTTCATTCCCATATGCAAGGGCATCGCGGGGTGACACGGGACGTATGGCCCGGCCAACAAAACTCCCCGGTGAGAAACTCCCCTTGGGGAAATTTCCCAGTCAGAACTTTAAGCTTTGAACTGAAACATTTTGCCCAAAAATCTTCAAGTTTCAACTTTTCAGTAAAAACTCTACATTCTTTGAGTAATTTTTTTTTTTTTTTTTTTTTTCAAGTCCAGTAGAAAGGACTGCTAATCATTTCCCTTTCTTCCTGGGGTAGGGGTGAGCCATGTGTCATCTCTAAAAAACCAAATAATGGCCCCTCAGTTTACATCTAAAAAAACCTCTAAACTTTTTTGCTGGTTATTAGTAAACGATAAGTTTTATCAGCCTCTTACAATCTTGGTACTAAGGGGGAAGTTGAAGAGTTTTCTAGGAACTTCTTAAACTGCCAGTGAAAACTAGCATTAGAGATAAACTATGGTATCTGAAAATCAGAAAATAGCTTCTCTCCAGCTGTCTTATCAAGTTGCGGCACAGAGCTGTGGAGCGCACTTACTGTGCAGCAACTGAAGAAAAAATTTGGGGAAAACACTGGGAAGCATGAGGCGTGTGTTGGGCACCCACAGATGTGTACGGTCTCCATCTGAGAAAGTAAAAAAATAAATAAATCCCTAAACTATATAAGAATTTCTCCAGATTACCAGAATCAAAAATAGGAAGAGATTAAAAGTTATATATGTATATATTTTTTTTTTTTTTCTCCTTATTTTAAAGAAATACCTACGGGAGGCCACAGGACAGCATGTGGCTGCTTCCAGGGGAAGAGCAGGGACCGGCCATGGTCCCTGTACCTGAGGCGGGTCAGTACCCTGACCATCGAGCGCAGCACAGCAACCTGCATTTTCCACGATAATCTCCACACACATATCCGCGTAAGAGCAAATCCGAGTAGAGGCCAAGCCCTCCATCCAACACCGCTGACTTTGCACACGTGAGTAAGCCACGATGGGCGTCCGCCCCCCAGCTCCCCGTGCCCACGGCACTTGCCCACGGGGCTGTAATGGTTTCCAGCTGCCATGGCCCCTGTCCAGCTGGCAGAGGTTTTCTCAACCTCAGCTTGGCTGCTGGCCCACTGCCTCCCTGGCCCTCATCATCGTCTTCAATATCCACAGCCCTCTTACTCTCCTCTTGCAGGTTTCCCAAAGTTACTAGGGCTTTTCCCAAGCGTAACTGTGCAGGGAGGCCCTGTACCCCCAAATTTAGCACCCAATTCACCAGATAACAACTGAGGCCACAGAGCACGTTGCTTAGGTATGAAGGTCATATACAACCACCCCGGTTTTGGCATTGGCTTCACAGCACAGAAAGCTTGGGCAGGGGACACACTCGTCATTTAAGAGCTGCCGTCCACAGCAGACGCTATAATACTTTTGTAACAAAGAAGTAGGGCCCTCTGAACGTAAACCTCAACTTTTTTTGGCAGTGAATTTGGGGGGGGGTGGGGTGGAATTTCCAGGGCTGCAATGACCCCATCTAGTTACGGGTGCAGCACAGAGTCAGCCCAGCGGAGCCGGTTTAGCCATACGTGTGGTCCGGGAGGGCTGGCGAGGGTCAGCTCTGCTGCACGGCTTCGGTTCGTGTCCGAGGATGAAACCAGCCCCTGGCAAGTGCCAGCCAGCTCACCGGGAAGGGAGAGAGTCGGGACTGAGCCCGATGGTGAAAAGAAGCGACCCTTGTCCTCACACCATGTTTATTCTCAAAATACAAGGATTTAGAATTGAAATTTCTGATTCAACAGCTTTGACTAGCAGATGTCAACTCTATTAACAGTAATAACACTGATTTTTTTTTTTTTTTTCCAGTTTGTTTGTTTTTAAACCAGGCTTGCTTTTTTGCCTTTCAGGATTTTTCTGTTTGTACTCCCCTGAGCTACTAAAAACAAGCTTGGGAAGGATAAATATTGGACACTAAGGATAAACGCCAATTCAGCACTAACCAGGCACACATTACGTGGGGAGACAAAGAAACCAAGGGATCTCACAGACCTGTAAAAGGCATTTCCAGACCTGGCAGTCCAGAGAAAGACAAAAGGTTCAAGCACCAGATTTAAGAGCAGCCTGAGTCCAGGTCTACCCAGCCTTTAGGAGGGAGGCTGAACTAAAGCGGTGAAGGAATGCCAACCTTCATCACCAGCGGCACAGAGGGAGGCGGTGGCTCAGACCCAGCCATCCTTTCTTCTCCAGCTAGGTCAAATGCAGACAGCTTTCAGCAGGGGTTTAAAGCAAGGCTCAGTCTGAAGGTATAGCAAGATGCCACAAGAGTTATCTTGCAGCAGCGTGCCGTTCGGCACAAGGGTGGAAGGTGTAGCCAAGGACCGTGGCGAGGGCTTTTCGGAAAACGCTGGTGAGAGAGAAGCTGTATTTACTCTGATGGAGTTAGTCTGGAGCTCCAGTAGGATAAATGAGACTAAGACCTAGTTTAGTTGTTAAAGCAAATGTATCTGACATTGACTTCAATAGACTAATTCCAGATTTATATGACATTGAACCTAGAGCCAGTGAATACACAGTGCTATTATAATTGCAGAGAGCAATATAGAAAAACAAATCACTGTATTAAGAGAAACAAATAGATCCTGGAAAAGTGCCATGTTTTTAAACGGGGCCACAGTGACTTGGGCTGGTCGGTGCCTATTAGATCATCCTCATGTCCAGGCATTTATTTTCTGTATCTTAATCGTGTTGAGAAGCTCAGGCAGAAGAAGGAAAAAGCAATTACCTTTCTCTTAATAGAATGGTGTGTTTAAATAATAATAATAATAATATAAAAATGCCGGGCCAAATAAAAGCCACAGCAAAATCAAGGGAAAGGCAGATTCAATCCGACACAACTTTCTCAGGCTTTCAGAGAGCATTTTCTTCTGCGCTGCAGACCTCTCTCCCTTAACACCTCCCTCCTCCAGCTTCCCTAGTCCACATAAAGCGAGAAGTTAAAGGTAAACATCTGTTTCTGCTTGCTAACCTTTCTTTTTTTCCTTAGGAGGCTCTTACTGCTGACAAGGGCACTGCACATATTTCACTCCGAAAGATCAAGCGAGGATAAAGGGAGTGGTTTCCTGCTCCTAAAAGCAGCCCGTGCCAGCACAGTAATGCTGTTTAAGCGCGGCTCTTCGTCATCTCCAGCATGAATGAAAAGCCAAGCCAGCCCTGGGACACAGCGAGCAAGACCTCTTATAAATGAGGGCAGCGAGCCGACCTCCGGCCCCAACATCGTCAAGCCACCATTTTTGACCTGTTTGTCATCGCTCAGTCCCCTGGGCATCGTCTCTGAGAACAGGGGGAAGCAGAAGGAAGGGCCACGGAGAAATTCCCCAGGGAAGCGTCCTTGGCCTGCACGCTTCGACAGAGCATCTCCCCGGCCCAGCTGCATCCCTCCTGCCCGCTGAAGACCCTCGCCCGGGGGCTCCGGTGCTGCCCCCTCTGAGCTGCTCCCCAGGCCCCGCGCTTGCCTGGTTATGCAATGCCAAGCGACATTTTATTTAGGCAGTTTCAGAGGAGCAGAAAGAAAAAGACTCAGTTTTATGCTTTCCAAATGCCCTCAAGCCATACTCCTCTTTCCACCCGTATTTTTCATCTCCAGCAGCAGAGCGCAGCAACAAGTACCCCGGTTCCCTGCGACCTCTCTCTGCCCATCAGCTTGCGCAGATCCCTCGCCTCCAGCCCATCGCCCTCCTTCCATGGCTGGGGCGTCTGCCCGCCGCCTCCAGCTGACCCGGCACACCCCTCGCCCTCCGAAATGTTGGGAGAGATGAGATCATCCAGAGCAGCTTGTAAGACAAACATCCTGACAGCTCTCGCTAACATTTTCCACAGGTTTCTCGTGCTCCATTAGCTCTTGCTAGACCGTATCGCAAAGCGGTCGCCATAATTAATGGTTTGTGTACTTTTGCACACATGGGTTCTTATAATCCCTCTGCTCCTTTCTAAACAGAGTCAAAATCATCGGCCCAAGGCAGCGAACGCGCTCAGTAAATCCATAGTCTTGGCAATCACTTATAACCTGCTCTTTTGACAAACTTTCTCTGTTCCTCCCATCTATATTTATTTCTTAAAAAAACCCAAATGCGGCCATCTCCCCTGTAAAGGGCGAGGTATAAAGAGAAGAGCATAAAACTAAGTCATAACTCAACTAAAATCATCCATCTCGATAATTTGCCCACAAAGCTTGGGGACCAAGGAAAGCAGACCCAAATTTTGCTGCCTGGATCTGGAAAGCAGACCCAAATTTTCTTGCTATGGTTCTTTAGCTAGAGCCATAACTAGAGAGAAGTGACAGAAGCAAGAGGAGAAGGGCTTTCCTATGCAGGCAGGGCTGAAAAGGGAAAGAGCAAAATGCAAGCTGTGAGTCTTTCCTAGTAGGAGAAGGTCCTTGCTGTGAGGTCTGATGGAGAGGAAAGTCTCCTGAAGTGAGCAGTGGAAAACCTTTCACACCAGTGAGTCTGGCACAGAGGAGAGAGGGCCCTCACTGTGGCTTGGGCAGGGCGGCTTCTCCTCTGGAGAAGCTTTCACCTCTGGAGAGTTCAAGTCAAAGCCTCGCTTCATTTGGAGTCACGGGGAGTTTCCCTGCCAAGCCCAACAGATCCACAGTTTCACGTGCAATCACAGAAGGGTTCAGGCTGGGAAGAGGTGCCCGAGCACTCTCCGGTCCAGCCCTGTCAGAGCTGGGCCATTTGCATCACTGCGCCTGCCAAAGGACGCGCAGGGGCTGTGCTGCGAACAAGGCTTCCCAAAACATCCCTCTGGAGCGCTGCGCCCCGGCAAGGCAATCCGAGGGGCTGAGCCTGTCCTTCACGGGCAAGGTCTGGCCAGCTTCCACGGGGACCGGGAGGGAGGGTTGTTCTGGTCAGACCCAGTACGCAGACTGTAACAGCATGCCCATCGTCTTGGCCAGCGCTATGGAGAGATCTCCAGCTCCATCCTGGCCTCTAGCCATGCCACGCTCAAAGGCAGACGCCGAGCCACGCGTTTGCTCCATCCACGTCCAAAACAAGCCGTGCCACGTCCCCAGAGAGACAACCTCCATTCTGCAACAAGGCACACTGCAGCCATGTCCTTTTCGTAAACAGGACTTCAATTTCGACACTTTCAGCGATCCCCTAGACACCTTCTTCCAGAGGAGATCACCACCAGCAGTGCCACCAGACCCTTCCCCTCCCACAGGGGAGGACCAGCACCTCTCCCTGCCCCACAGCAGCATCCGACCATGGCCCCGGCATCTGCACATGCTTACGCTCCTGGTGGTAATAAAATGGTCATCACGGTAGGATGTTAATGGGCACATAAATAATACCAACGGAGTCGTTATTACTGGTGCCGCAGTTCAGGTAGGCATCACCGATATTTACAGTGGAGTACAGTGGTGGTTTTAAGCAGTATTTGGGTTTAGGAGCCATTACATTATTTTGAAATATGCACACTGTTGGTAGATGCTTAAAGCTCTGCTACACTGTGGCATAAACTCAGTATTAATTTTGGTTCCGTAGAGGAAATTGAAAACGGTGCCCTCGAAATCATTATGCTGAGCGAAATTCAGCAATAGGGGAAAAGACAGCCTGGAGGGAAATAAGAGAAAATTTACTTCAGGCAGCCAAAAGACCCCATGGGACTCGCTCAGCCGAGGCCCAGGGATGCGGACGGTGTCGAGTGCAGCGTGGTGGGACGTGGGGGGCTCTGGCATCAGAGCCCCACACCGCAGCTGCACCTTCCTTAGTCCCAGCTCCTAGAAACCCCACGAGGCGCTGGGGATGACTTTTCACCTTCAGAGTATCGTTTGCTCTAATTTTAGCCCTATTTATATAACCTCTGTGACAGGGGTAAGGTGCAATATTCCTGGAGGGACTGTGCTGAGGACAAAGCCTGCACCTGCACCCCAAGAGCAGTAGTCATGTCTGCTGGGGTCCTTCTGCCCCTAAGTACTGGATACAGCCAGTACCTGAAAGGATGCTAGTTGAGTCTTACAGGCTCTATCCTGATGAGCAGTAGATATGATGAATTTGACCATTTTGTCCAGTCAGCCAATATCCCCATCTGCCAAACTACCATCACTTATGGTGCCCGACACAGGCAGGGCTGTGCATCGCTCCCACAAATCCAAAAAGGGAAAACATCGCGCAACCCAACCACTGCATGGCAAGCTTCTCCTGCTAGTAAGAGACATAGAGATGGCAAAAGTGGGTGGGCCTGCTTTTTTATATATATATATATATAAATAAAAGAAAGCCCACTTCTGCTGCCACCCCAAAATACTCCCCCTGCTGACTCTGCATGTCCTGACCTCTCTGGAGAGAGCTGCGCAGAACCTGAGTGACCAGCCCCGGTCTGTAGGTGCAAGGGATTCAATGTCTATTTGAACGAGCATCAGAATAAGTGGGGTTTATTGAACTGAGATAGATTCTTGGATCTCATCCATGTAGAAAGGAAATACTCAGAATTCATCTGAGAGTTGACTCAGACCTGCCCTTTCAACCTCATATCCTGACATTACAACCTAACTATATAAAAAAATAATAATAAGAAAAAAAAAATCTCAAATCTCTACTGGGGCTTCAGCAAGTAGCAGAACTGAGCCCACAGAAAGAGGAAAAAACCCAAACCCAAACCCCTTGAATAGCTCCATGGGAACAACTGCTGGTGTGTCCTCGCCTCCTTTTTCTCTGGCTTAAGAGAGCAAAACCCTGCAGCTGGAGCAGAAGCGAGGACTCATCTCTACCTGGGCCCCACCGGGACCACATGTCACAGGCATTAGCCGGGCGATGACAGAAGAAGCAGCTGTTCCCGTTCCCCCGAAACCCACGATGAGCTGCAGGGATGGCTCCACCACAGCAGCATCCCCGATCCCCCCAGCTCATCCCCACAGCTGTCGGGGTGCAGCCCGTGGAGTGATGCCAGCCAGGACAGGGGCTCCCACCCCTGTGGGGAGGGTCTGCCTTGCAAGTCCCCACCAGCTTTTGGAGGAAAGCAGCAAGCAATCAGTGGATTTTTTTGTTCTCTACAAGGATTTGCAGGAATGGAGGTCTGGCTTGGTATGGCTCAGATTAGTTTTCATATGTATAAAATTGTGCTGGCAACACAGCTGCCCTTTATTTAATGCAGATTGTGTATGCTCCCCACTCCCAGTCTGAGCAGAGTAAGCATTACCTCACGAACTGGATATAATTTCTCAGCTCCCTGACTTCAATAAAAATTCTAACACCTGCAAACTTTTTAAACAAATCATGTATATTAGAGCAGAAAACCCCCCACACGTTCTCCTGAACTAGCAGCCATGCCTCTTGAAACCAAATCCTCCAGAAGACATCTGGTCAATGCTGGTGTCGTTATTACAAGGCTCTCCCGCAGTGCTGGTGGCAGAAAGCCCACGGACCTGTTCCACAAAGGCCACTCTGTAGCTGGGGCTCCCTCTGCCATACTAAGCCTCCTGGGAATCTCATGGATTGCTTTCAAGAGTGTCTTAAAAAAAATAATAAAAAAAAAAATTAAAAAATCCCTGTTTGTAAACGTAAAATGAAACAATGGAAAGCAAAGGGTGAACCCTCGGTTTGCTTCTGTGGGTGTCAATACTGAAGCAGTGTTAGAGACTGAAGCACACCACGGAGGCTTTTATCACAGGTCTGTGCACAGGGATACCAGGAAAAGTGTCCGGGCTGCAGAGACCATGGGGCAGGGGAGAAGCAGAGGTCTCTAGCTTACATTCCTGGTACAATCCTCTGAAAAGCTGCTTTCCCTCCCCACCCCACCAATAAAGAAAGCGTACACTTGAGCTCTCGAGCAGCTGCTGACTCGGAGCTGAGCGCTGGGTGGGTTGAGAGCAACATGTTTTCACCGGACCCGAGGCCCAGAGTTGCTTAATTCAGGTGTGTGCAAACAGATTTGCTAGAGCAGGTTCCAAGAAAAGGCTCATTCATCTAAAAACCCCTTCATTTTCTTTTCCCCCAGACCTTCGGAACACAATTCCCTTCCCAGTGATAACGTGAAAGAATGAGAAAAGACGCTGCAAACCCCCACTCCCCTCCAAAGCCCTGCGCAGCAGAAAGGCCCACGTGCAAACCTCATGAGCAACCTTTGTTCTGCTGACATTTCCAGCCCAGTCACTAGGTCAAAGAGAGCATGGACAAGTTTAATTAAACATCCAGACTGTCTGGTGTTGCTTTATTATCACCTCAACCTTCCCACTGCTTCTCAAGTGAGACCTGAGGCACATAATCCTGACAGTGAATTAACAAGTTTATCTTGGTTGATTGACCCAGACTTTGGAGCCATAGGAAAAAGAACAAGGGCTTGAAGTTCAGCAGAGCTCAGTGCCAAGTATCACTCCTAAATGTCACCCCAGAGTTCAGCAGGAACAGTGTGACTTTTCTTACCCAACGTCCTGTCACCAGCAGCCTGTGCAAACCATGCAAATGCTGCAATTAGTATCAGAGATAAACCAGATCCATTAGTAGATGGAAGGGGAACTCAATCTGTTTTACAAATGGAAATGAAGTAGCAGCCTCAATTATAGGATTTTTAAAAACATGCAATTTAGCAAAATGTTGATTTCCTTTTCGTTTACTTCGTTCTTTGTCTTTTAGATACTTCAGCTCAAGTAGCAGGCAGTATATTAACCGACCAGATTTTGGCAATGTATTTAATAATCAAGCTCAAATAAGTGCTCTTAGGAAATAATTTTATTTACAGTTCAGCTGGGGAAGAATATTAAAGCTTGAGTATTTGGGTAAAATTATTATCCTACAGTAATATATTTTGAAGGCATTTGGGCTGTAGATGACTAGTACTAGTGAGTCAGAGCACAGCATTTGACCTTTCGGAAAATTCAGCGTTTATTTGGGACGTAGAACAAGATTTGCCCTCCAGCTTCACCCAGCTAGGGTGGGCAGTCACTGCCAGCAACAGTTTTAGTACCTCCCTCACCCCTCCTGTCCCCTGAGCCCCAGCAGGAAGGTTTTGGGGTTCTTGGCAAGCAGCAGAATCGCTCCTAAGCCACCAGACTCCCTCCTCCATACAGTTGCTTTATTTGTGGATAAATTTTACCATTCTGCAGCAAGACTGAAGTTTGGGAACACTGCATAAAGATATTTTAGCATGTACATGCCTGTATAATAAATTTTTTTTTTAATTGGTCCAGCCCACGTTACTGTTTAAATAATTGAAGGTGCTCAGCATTAAACATATTTCGGTATGCTTTCCCCATGGCACCTTTCCCACTCCAAACTGTTTGGAATCGGAACAGAGACTAAGCATTAACTAACTAAATTTCACAAAACAAAGGTTAATTAGTGTGTTTATTTTGGATTATGTATATATTGAATTATTAAACACTATATGGTACTATAAAAAAAAAAAAAAGGGAAGAAAAAAAAAGAAGGCAGGATGAAAGGAGGAAGCATTCCTAAGCCCAAGGAACAGCTTCTCTGGCTCCCATGCAGCTACATTAACCATTTGTTCACAACTTCAGCACAGCACTTCTCCAGCAACCACCATCTGAGGGGTTTGCCGGCTAAAACCATAAGCCCTCCCAATCCAAAAGGAAGGCCCAGCAGCTCTGAACCATGACTATAGCAGATTCATGTCATTTTAGGACAATGGATAGCAGAGCTGCAGAGAACCCATATTTGGCTCAGGGTAACATTGTACTGAACGCCTCATCCAACACACACACACACACACACTCCTCTTGCAGTCCCGTTTGCTGTGCCAGACACAGCAGCCTCTGAAGAAAGGAGGTCCCTCACAGGGCCCCTTGGACAGAAGTGTTCCTCTTCTCCCTCCAACCCCCCTCTTTCCTTTTTGGTCCCAAGGTGGAAAGTTTGCAACACACAGCCTGTGTTCCAAATACTTAAATTATACAATTATCGGCAGACCAAGATAATGACTAGAGTCCAAGAGCCAGACCACATTAAAAGAAACAAGCTGGTGAAGATTCACCCAGATTCTATTTTTCACCCATACATTGACCATGTAACTACCACCAAGCCACACAGGATACATGGATAAACCACTTGTAACACGTAAGAGGTAGGAAGATACAAGCTAATAGCAGTCGCATTGTAGTTACCTGACAGGATGTAAATATACATACCTGCCCTGAAAGGAGGACACCCAGGGCACTATTTTAAAAGAACAAAGGAATCTAAAAAGCTTGCTTTCTTTCTCAAGCTTATTGTGTAGAGCAATACTTCATATATGCTTGGTCCACAGCAATGGGAATGGTGTCAGATTTATCTGCTTTAGGCATTTCCAGCATGCCTATCACAGTGGGTTTAAGATCCATGTTATCTGAAGTCTATGACAGCTGACACGAGATCCTTTCTTCATCACCAGAATAAGTCTCTGTATTTCAGCTTTCAATTCATTTTCTACACAACAGAAGTCCTGAGTCAGTTACAAAACACATCTCTTCTTTCAAAGCATCCTCCATTGCTTCAGCGAACAATAACCAGCTTGATAGCCCAAACAGCAAAAGAAAAGCAAACTCACAGGCACTCCTGAGATGAGAGATTATCTCCGAGTTGTGCTTAACCGGAACCCAGCCAACACCTACAGAAGTTCCTCTCCTGCTGCCCCACGTCAGTATAATATAAACTTCAATATAATATTGGAGATGCAGTTTCCGAGGACACTGTCAGACCAGCTCTGCTGGCACTTGCAAGGGGGCTGAAAAGGATAGCTCATTGAGGACGGGTGTGAGAAGCAAAAAGGGATCAGTTCCTGGTTTATCACCTTGTGATTGTTGCAGCACTATCAGGAGGAGCAATCAGAGCTGTACTTGACACCTTCAGAGAAGGCAGAAGTAGCTTCAGCTGCTTGTTCTCACCCTGATGTCCTGTTCCTCTCCCTCGAGGTCAGGATTCCTCCTCAGTCGTGAATCTCTGCCTAGATTGCCAATTATTTGCCACCAGACTTTTTTCAGATTCATTACCTGATCAGGGGACCAAAATGGATAAACTCATTTTTACAGCCATTGCTTATGAAGGAGTGCAAATAAAACTGGCTCTCTGATTATTTTTTTTTTCTACTTAACATTTCTTCAAATGCATTTTATTATGGAGATATTCTTTCTGCAGTTCTAGGAAGGCAAACCTAATTAAAGTTACTTTATTGAGGGACCTTATACCAACGCTTGCTTTAAAGAAGCAAATTGTTAAAGCCCCAACTCCTTTTTTTTAAACTCGAATATATTTTGTCCTGCTGTTGAAGAGAAAATATATCTTTGAATGATGGATATCTCAGAAATCCGATTTTATTCCCCTTTTCTCCTTTCCTGATGGTCTTATGTTTCACATTCATACCCTTTGGGAAAATTGCCTGGGAAACTTTTCTGATGATACGTTGAAGGTCATCTACAGCAAATGTGATACAAAGTGAACCCAGATCTCAGGCTTTGCAAATGTTCATTATGTAAATTACAGGAGCTGCGAAGATGGAAATGAGGCATACAGATGCTGTTATGCACGAAAAAGCAGAGGGGAAACTTCAGATTTCCTTTCACTACAGAGGCAGTTGGTGTCTACAGGCACTTTTCTAGCATGAAAAGGTCTCAGAATCTCTATGGGTGTTATTTCAGAAATTACTAGCTCTGTGGTCCTCAGTGTAGCTCAGGAACTGGGATAGATCTTTAAATTCATCACGCATCTGGGGAGAATCGAGGGCCAGATGCAGCTGCAACCTGGATGGGAGGAAATGGGGAGGGCGTCTGTGCAGGGCAATTATGAATGCCTGCCCAGTATTCTTATTTCCGGAATTAGTTTTGTTGATTGCTGTTAGTCAAGACTAGTCCTGACGAGGAACGTATCTGTGTTGTGAATTGCAGTGCAGAGACGCACAAGTGGCAGAGATAAAGATTCAGCACTTGATTTCATGCATCCTTGGGCATATCACTTGGAGGCCAGATTTTGAAAGATGTTAGAGATCAAAGGATGAAGAAAGATAACCAGCTTCATTTTCAGATGTATTCCTGGGCATGTATTTCCTGCACATTTCAATAGGAAATGAGCACCTTTGTGCTTTTTTTTTTAGTATTACTAAATGCCTTTGGGTAGCTGGTTTCATCAGGAGGACCAAACATACATTCAAATGGCAGACCTTGAACTGCATTTTGTTTCAGTTTCCCATCTGAAAAGAGTGTGAATATCCCTTTCTTCTGTTTCTCCCAGGTCTTGCTCAGGTTTGAAGCACAATTCTACTCTAAGCAATAAATACCATTAAGAGATACTCTAGGCCTGATTTCAAGAAGTGATGAGTACTCAGCAGCTAATGGGAGCTACTGGTGTTTGGCGGTGTTGAGATTCAGCTGCAGTCTCTCAAGTTCAGTTCCTCAAAAATGAAGGAATCAAAAACTCGAGACTGCTTTTGGTATTTTTGGCTTAAAAGCTCATTACAGAAACTGGGATGCAGACATATTGATGATGGGGTGGAAGGACAACGCCGAGTCAGGTGCTCTCCTGTCAGGGGACTGGCACTATCTAGGGCAGATCAAATGGGAGAGCAGGACAGAGCCTTCACCCCCCAACCTCCTTATAGATCTGCTCTGACATCCAGCAAAAAAAAAGAAAGAAAAAAAGGAGAGGAGCTGTAAGACAATACTGGAAGGGAAATTCCAACTCCCTGACCCCAGGACAACCTCACCCTTCATGTTAACAGTGCAACAAACAGAGGAAAAATGATGAAATTGCCTTAAAATGAAAAAAGAAACAAAGAAAAAGATTTGTTGAGTCATCCAACAGTGTTTGCATCAAGATATTTTGTTAGCAACTGTGCTAAAAGAGTAAATGTAACACGTTCTGGTTTGGCTCTTCCTTTAGCAGCAGGATTGATTTGCATTCACACATGGAAATCTGGTTTACAACAAGGTTCTCCTGCCCCTTCCTTTCTTTCATTGTTTCCATCATGTATCTTGGCTAGAAAATCTGCTCTTGTGAAAAAAAAAACAACCAAAAAACCAACCCCACACCATGCAAACCTGGGGCAGATCATTCCTCACCATGCACATGTTTTATTTCACAGGTTGTTTTTTTTCTGAAAGATTGTTTTGAGAAGCAGGAAGGTTTCGTCCTCGGCCCCACCGAGCTCCGGCACTGCCTGCCACATTGGGCGAAGGGAGCCTTGCTCCCGGAGGAGGAACTTGTTCTCCCCGAGCCCTGGGTTTCGCAACACACGTAGGAAACATCTTGCGCTGGCCTTGATTTATGCAGAAACGTTAGCTAATCTCTTTTATGTAATCACCAATAGCTGTTTCTAAAGGCTAAGTCCCCAAAATGGAAGGAATGAATTAAAAGAGACAGATGAGGTTTGGCTGACTCTTTGTTCTGATTACAGCCTCAGAAATAACCTAGTTAGTTCGTGCCTATTTATGCAGGGGTTCAAATACATCACACACCCACCCAGACGGGAACATACAGGTTATTTGCTGTCCAGCCCAGTTGCACAGTCTGATCCTGCTCACACCAAAGCCACTGGAATTGCTCCAGGTTTATTCTGCTGAAATAAGATCAAAGTCCAGTCAAAAGTCGCATAAGACTGGATTTTCGTTTACCCTGGATCCCCTTGCTTGGCACCACTGCAGGCTTTGGGAGCTAAAGGCATGCCTTTCCCACCCAGAGCTGGCTGCCTTTGGTCACCCAGAATGACTCATAGAAGGTAAAATCTCTGAAGTACCCCCTGCAGCAACTGCGGGTACACGCTCCGCAGAGTGCAGGTCAAGAGCCAACCTGAGGCTCAGTGACCCACTTGGCTGATGTGGTGACAAGTTGCCCCAGCCCGCATGCATAATGGCACCTGAAGGAGTGATGTTCCCAGCACGTCCGGACGTCTGTGATGCACAGACCCATCAATCAAACATGCACTTGGGGGTGGACAGGGTGCGAACAAGCCTGGCCAGAGGCTCAAAATCCTGCTCCTGGGAGAGAAGATAGAGTGTCTGCTCAGCCATCCCAACTTCCCTGCTTAGAAATAAAGATGCCTCTTGTTTTAGGGACGGAGCCATTGCCTGGCTCATGCACACTGATGAAAGACTTTACTTTCTCCCCATGGAAAAATATTGCTGAATAGGGCTGCATTTAGGTTCCCTTTCTCCACCAAAGGCTCCCCTGCCGTGACTGACTTCAGGGGTAGCTGGAGCAGTCCCACAGGCCTTAGAGAATATTTTCCCATTTTATGTAAACTGAGCACCGGCTCTGTAAAAAGGGAAAGAATTTATGCTTGGCAAACATTTCCAAGGAGCCAATATTTCCCCGTTACTTACTCATGGCTTGTGAATACAAACCTCACACAGCTGGTACCTCTACTAATGATCCCATTACAATATGTATTGAGCTGATACTCTGTGATATCTCATTGAGGTATTCATCCATGTCGGAAAGGGTTTGTCCATAAAAACATCTCCTCTCATATCGTCATAGGATGCTGCCTGCATTCATTCCTCCTTCCTCTGTCATCTGATGCTGCCTAATCCCACTCAGTGACATCAATCACAGGGGGAAAATAAGACAATTAACTGGCAATTAATTAAATTATAAACTGTAAGGAAGAGCAGAATATTTGTAAACCTTAATAGCCTTATTAACATGCACATTACAAGCTAGTTGCACAATCTTATGGCTATGGATGTCTTTATACATCCATGACATCACACAGACTTTAATCACGGAGTAACTGTTGTTCACCTCAGAGGGCTGTGCAGTGGTTCAAAGAACCTGCCTGGACAGCCTGGAGCCATGACGGTACAGCTGCTTTACACCTCCCCTCCTGCGGAAAGCTGGAGTAAAGGATCACCGGAGCACGTGCCATGCTGAAGCGTGCTGCCAGCCGCAGCTCCTGCAGCATCCATGCTGCATTCAGGCCAGAAGACCGTGGGGATGGCGATTCTCTACAGACAAGTGTTTTCTGCACAAAACAGGCATCTCTGTCGTGTGCGTCGGCAGCGGGGAGCTCTACTCAGCCCCTGGGCTCCCTGAGCCAGGCTACGAATATATTGACTTGCAACAACTCAGAGGCCTGTGGTGACAACCACCCGGTCCAGGGCTCTGTCTGAGATGATCATGAGTGGTAAGCCTCGTCTCCTTCCCCTGTTCCCTGCTCAGCTGGGCAGGCCTCTGGCTTTTCTGTCACAAGGACACACGTGCATAGGGCTAGGGCTGAAGCCTGAAAACCTGTCGGTGACAGTAACAACGGATTATTATTATATAATGCATCTGCAATGTGGTTTTGGTTAAAGCAATTTCCTGTAGGACTAAAGGAAAGTAAGTGGGAAGAAAACAACGGCTTGGGTAAGGCACCCACTGCAAAATTGCAGCAGCTGTTACAAGGCAATGGCAGAGGCTCTGTCACTGAGGAACTGGGCTCAAAGCTTAATGCATCCAGTAATGGTGCCTGGCCTCTGCTTAAAAGTCACGAGAGAGGAGGAAGAAAACCAAACCCAACCCAACCAAGCCATGAATGAGAGCATGAAGCCATAGCCAGCCCCAAATGAGGTACCAGGACCTATGGCATTGAATGGTCATTGTTGCCACAGCATCACTACATGGTCCTTGGGTACCCTATGAATAATCTTCACACAAACACCTCAAAGTCCTCTCTCTCTCTCCCATACTATTGCTATACTTTTGTCTTGGAAAGGTGACTGAATCAGTCCATCTAATATACACCAAACCCTTGACTTTTTCCTAGTCTATTTGTTCCAAAAGAAGTACTTTGTGAAGTGGGAGAGTGACCTACTACAGCAGGGAAATTAAGAGTGTAGAAGATGGATTGAGCTGTAGATCAGGTTTGCCTCCAACAGCAGGTATAGCCTAACTAGGCTCTGCCACTCTCCCTCTCTCAAAATCAGCTGTATCCCAAATCTCAGCTGTGTTAACTCTGGTGCCAGTCCAGTGTTATTTCTGTAACACGTGAACTGGGATGACATGCATCTAGCCCATTCGTTTATTTGTGGAGCGTGGACCACTGACCGATAGCCAAGTGCTAATAAAAGCAGTGTTCTCCCTCCTGTGCCATTCTGTGCTAGGTACCGGAGGCAGGCTGGACCTTCAGGCATACGGTGCTCGCTGTGAGCAGCCTGGGGTCATCAACCAGCAGTGGCTTAAGATTTTTCATTCTTAATTTTGATGGAGCTGCATTGCCACATTGTTTTCTCTCCCAGTTCAGCTCTATATTTAGCTAGGGATTCTGTCCTCAGCTTATTTTTTTCGGCGAGGTTGGTAGCTAATGCTGCTCTGCTGTCGGTACGCCTGCCTCCCTTCTCAATGCGCAGGCTGTTCTTGGGATGCATGAGGCAGTCAGATGTGACAGAAGCTGAGAGGTTTCTTTCACAGCTAGGAAGGGAGAGGAGGGAGCCAAGCATTTCCATACCCACCCTAGGAGCTCCGGTCCCTGGGGAGGGATGGAATCCGATGCCGACTGGCGCTGGGAACACCCACGTTCAGCTAACCTGACTGCAGCGTTCGCTGCAGGATAATTTGCTCAGAGGAGGCATTACGGCAAGAAAAAAAATAAATTAATCAAACAAGATGGGACATCAGACATTTTAAAAATAACCCAGGGTGAAGCTCCAAGAAACTGTGATGACCAGGGGCCAGATCCAGATTCCCTAACCCCAGCTCACGTCTGGGGTAATTCTGACCTCGGCGGAGTCGCCTGGGCTGGTGCCGAGGCCAGTGAGATCAGAATCTGGCCCAAATCACTTGGCCTCCTGCTGCACCCCATGTTGTAACTATCCATGATGTTGACACATTCAACTTGCCACTCATTTGTGGGACTAATTACACATTCGCATTTGTCTGCGCTCACTCGGCTCCTAGCAACTGCAGTCACAGTCCTAATTAAAATAATAGACTGAGATTGGTAACATTACTGATTTAACAGGAAATTAGAAGAGTTACGTTCGCAGAGCTTAGGTAATTGACACCAACAGCGCTTTTCGTGTAATGTGCATTCTGTGATTGATTTCGTTCCCCAGTCAGACCTAAAAGCAGCTTGGGAGCACATCCCACCATCAGATTACACTACAGAAGAATTAAATGACTATTACACCACTGCCTGCTCTAGAGCTGGCAGCTGTGGGCTCGAGCACGGCTTTGAGCATCCAAACCAAACATTAGACCTAAAATTATAAGCCTAATGTAAAACAAAACATGTTCGGCACAACATGTTCAGTTCCCCTTTTAAGAGCTTCCCTGCAAGGCGCTCATCTGACAGTGCTCCTGCCCGGGAAGAGGGCTGCAGTTGACACAGGCGTAGCTTGTGCGTCCTTGGTTGCCTCAAATACCAACTCCCTTAAAACAGGGCACGGCTTAAAGATACTACAGGTTCCCGTAGGCAGATGGAAAGGCTCTGTGCACACCGCTGACTGTGCAATGCACAGGGACGCTCTGGTCATACAGTGGTGGAGCTGAGAGCAGATGGTGATGGGGAATGTTCAAGGCGTGTAAGAAGATTTCACTGTCATGTTGAAGAGAGAAGGCTCTGCCGTGTTAAACCCATCCTGCAGCTCATTCCATATGAAGAAGATCTGTGTGTGGGTAATACTGCAAGGCAGCAATATTCCCCATCTTACGGAAGGGGAATCGGATTTCTGGAGATGGCCCTGAACGTTCTCATGGTGGTGGAAGTCAAAATGGGTCCATACTAGCCTCAGAAAGATGAATCAGTCTTTTTCTGTTGAGGAAGCTTCTGACTCCACAGTCTTCATATATGTTACTCATGAAATAGATGCTGGCATTTTCAACAGAACAGGCTGTCACGAGCGTAATAGAGTAATTGTCTCAAAAATGAGGTGGACTGGTTCAGTGTCAGTGGTTGCAACTGGGGCTGGTATCTTGCTGTCACCTTTCTTCCCAGAGCCTGGGGCCACAAGGGCAGATGGGTTTCTAATGTGACCTTCCGAATGTCACATCTCCTTCAATTTCCTCCAGTTACAGTGTTGTGTTGTCCAGTAAGTTCCCTATACTCTGTTGCGCTGGGTAGTCAGTTCTTCTCAGAAAGGCACATACAGACCCATTCAAAGGCACCAAAATGGAGAACCCATCTCTGCCCTTGGTAGTTTCATCCAACTGATGGCCACTTCAAAAAATGTTCTGGTCAATCCACATCCTTCTCTGCTACTTGAAGGCGTTCTACGATCACTACTAAGCAGCATCTACAAACAGATGTTCCTGAAGGCGACAGTCCTAAAAAATGAGGAGAGTGAGAGTGGACAGTGCGGGGGACCTCAGGGGTGAGGACAGGGTGGGTGTTTGTAGGGTTTTACACAATGCCACCGCTGCAGGGAGGTGTGATGCCTTATTAGATACACCCCCACGGCAGGGCAACCTGCAACACATTTAGGGTGACTGAAAACCACTCACTGGGTTCAACCAGTGACCTTCTGTATAACATCACATGTGACACTGACTAATAGCTTTTATATACCAAGAAATATTATTTATATCTGTACATCTATAGATTGAGACAACATCTTTGGGAGCGTACATAACTGCTACCTGCTTCTGAAGAAATGCATTTCCTGTGAATTATCCTGAAAACTGTGTAAGAAATGCCAGAATTGCATCAAGTTGCAAGAATATTAGTTACTTAATAGTCATATGCTCCTGTGGGCTCCTTTCTCTTTGTGGACTCAGAAATGTGCTGGGAAGAACAAAGTACACGTGGTCTGGACTTTCTTGTCTGATATTAATCCCAGCACAACAGGGCTATAAAATGTTTTCATGAACATATATGTCTTCTACGGAGAGCTTCATGGAATAATACTGCCGAGAGAGCTGCAACATAGGAAATACCCATCCACGGTTTATAAATCCTATCCATCTCGGCATGTCTCAGGGAGTATTATCAGGGCCCTGGAGAGCTAGTGCAAATGCTACTCTTGCAGCTTGCATAGATAATTGTTTATAAAAGTCTTCCTTTCCTTCTGCTGTGCCTGTGAACGATTATATCCAGAAGGCATTTGTTGTGTCCGTCTCGTTTGGCTCCAGCAGCTCCCAGAGGCATTGCACACAGGATGCTCCAGTAAAGCCCCTACCTTCCTGTTGGTCACAGACAAGAAGATTTGGCTATGCTGCAGGTATTTCTCTCTGTGCTTTATCCCACGAGAGCCAGCTTTCAGGTGGTAAATGACAGTCTGGGCTTTAATCACTCTGTGTGCACACTGAAATGAATACTGGGGCATTTGCTTCTGGAGTGTTTCCGTATCCCACAATTTAAACCTCCCTGCTATTAGCAGATATTTGATCCCATAAATATTGGCCAAATCCTCAGAATGGATGCCTGCTGTTCGCAATGATAGCATCGAGCTAGCCTAAAAATTAAGTGCCATCATCTTCTCCCCGTGTCCCTTGTTGAACTGTGCTGCCGCCTGTTACACCCCACCAACAGGGCAAATTGCTGTCAGCGGAGGAGATTCCGACCACCCCTGCACGCAGTCCTGCCTCACGCAGAGTTGGTGGGGAAGGTCCGAGCGATTTGAATGGTGCAAGAAATTTATATCCTATGGGTCTGGGTTGAGGGAGAAGCCTCGGTTCCAGACACCGAGATCCACCCATGCCTGACAAAGCCATGGCACTGCTCAGAGCTCCATGGCTTGCTGGGCAGGAAAAAAATATCGGTGGTAGTGACCAAGCACTAACAGGCAGAGACTGTTTCTTGCTTAACCTTTTGCTTTGATCCAAGCTGAGCAGGGGAACATGCCCTGCAGCCAGCATACCCTTTCCGTGCCTCTTTCTCACCTAAGAAACACAACTCCCCATCTCGAGGAGCTTCCAGCCTAGCTACAGGTCTAGAGACAACACATGGGAAGAGGCAGAGAGGAAAACATGATGAGTCAACGCTGCGGAGTAGGGCACACAGCACCCCAGCAGCCTCACCGCTGTGATAAATTGAAAGCCTCATGGCAAAGCCAAGTTGGAAGCACATGCCTTGTTTGAAGGCTGAAGAAGTAGGCGACAGATTCCGTTTGATCCTTAATGAGAGACAGTGTGGGCACAGCACAACTGGCCGGGGAAATGAGAACGCGACATTTACGTGTGCTAACGCAGGTGAAGCGGTGGAGGTGCACCAAGGGTGACATGGTCAGCGGGACGGGCTAAGGAAGACCATCTTTGCAGCTGCGCTCTGGATGGAGCGGAGCTGAGCAGGCTTGGACGCGTCAGGGCGAGACAAAAAGGATATTGCAGCAACCGGGCTGCCGGGAAGGCACCAACCGCCCGGGCGGGAGCGGGAGCTGGGCAGGAATATGGAATAGGCCGTACAGTAGAGATGCTATCCAGAAAAAAACCTGCACGTCTTAGACATAGCCCGGAGGTTTAGGATAACCTACGTACACTTATAGTTTGCTGATAACCGCGTGCTGGCAGCCAGAAGTCCTACTTTGTTACAACAGCAGCCGTTGACAAGCGGCGCCGAGCGCATGCGGCCGGTTTCCGATCCGTCCTCCTCACGCCCTCATGCCCGAGGACGTTAGCGTTTCGCAAAGGGCCCTCTCCCACGGCGGGAAGGTGTAAATCTACCTCCCGCCCGCCCGCAGCACTTCCCCACCCCGTGTTTCCACAGAGGAACGGGGCTGCCCCGGCCTGACCCGACCCACCGGGTCCGGCCCGCCGACGATGCAGCGCGGAGGCCCCTGCCGCCGGCCGCCATTTCGCGGCGCCTCCCGCCAGCGGCCGGGCCGGGCCCCACCTGCCGCCCGCCCTTCCCCCACCGCGCGGCGGCAGCGGCGGCGGCGGCGGCGGCGCGCCCCTCCCCCGCCCCGGCCTAGCGCGCCCATTTCCGCCTGGCCGGGCGCCGCGCCGCGCGGCCTCCCCGCCCCCTCCCCGGTGCTCAGTCATTCAGACTGGGAGAGTCAATAACACGCTGACATCACCAGCGGCGCGCGGGCAGGGCGCGGGGCTGCCGGCGGGGCCGCCGCGCGGGAGGAGGGGAGGAAGGGGGGGGGAGGGGGAGGGGGCTGGCGGGAGGGGCAACGCCCCCGCCCCGGGCTGCCCGTGGCGGAGCGACCCTGGGGGGTGCTGAGAGGAGAGCCCTTGTGGGGGACATGGCTGAGGGGAGACCCCTGCGGGGAGATGGCTGAGGGGAGAGCCCTTGGGGGGTTGATGGCTGAGGGGAGAGCCCTTGGGGGGGGGGGACACGACATGGCTGAGGGGAGAGCCCTTGAGGGGGAGATGGTTGAGGGGAGAGTCCTTGGGATGGGGGGAACATGGCTGAGGGGAGAGCCCTTGGCGGGGGGGGGGGGGACGGACACACATGGCCGAGGGGAGAGCCCTTGGCGAGGGGAGGGGGGGGGACATGGCTGAGGGGAGAGCCCTTGGGGGGGACATGGCTGAGGGGAGAGCCCTTGAGGGGGGACATGGCTGAGGGGAGAGCCCTTGGCGGCGGGGGGACACACGGGACATGGCTGAGGGGAGAGCCCTGAGGGGAGAGCCCTTGTGGGGGACATGGGTGAGGGGAGAGCCCCAGGGGGAAATGGCGGAGGGGGGACCCTTGAGAGGAAACAGTGGAGGAGGGGCCACGGAAGGGAAATGGCCGAGGGGAAACGGTTGTGGGAAGGCCGCAGAGGGGAGACCCGAGGGGAAACCGTTGAGGAGGGGCCACGGAGGGGAAATGGCTGCAGGCAGGGTGATGAGGGCAGGCACCTGGGGGGAAATGGCTGAGGGCCACTGCTCTTGTCCCTGGGCGTCCACAGCCTCTTCTCATGCGGCCTCTGGTGTTGGCGGTCCTGCCACAACCTCCCTCCACCCCTCCATTTAAACACAACCCCCCCTCCCCGCCACCGGCCTTCCCACAAAACAGGCCGAGGGAAGGAGGCAGGAGGCCGGTGGCACGGGAGCGGGTGCTGGTGCCGCCGTTTCTGTGGGGCCGTGTCGCCCACAGCCCCTCGTACAGGGGGTCCTGGGCCCACGGTAGCCCCCAGCAATTTGAATAAACCCGTGAGATACGCTCCTGCAACTAACGGGAGGGACATCTCTACAACATCAGTCATTTTTCCTAAATATACAGAGTCTGTACTGTGACTTGTGTTGTCTGCTCTGCCCAAGCACGGAGGGGGAGGGGAGGGTGATATAAAGTCATCATCAGGCTGTGCCTTCCGATTCCTATACCAAAGATAGAGAATATTATAAATTTAATAGATCTTCTTCATAATTCATAGCTTGCTTGTGGAAAAAAAAAATCATAATAGCTTGGTGTGATATGTCAGGCATCTATAATTCATGGCGCTGAGATCACACAACCACCATACAGTGGGAGTTCACTCCACTGAGTGAGATGTTTGTAATTAATCTGTGAAAAGAGAAACAAAGAAGGCAATAAACTAGGAAGGACAATAAATGAGGGCCTGATCCTTCCACCCGCACTGACATGGAATAGTACTCGGCCAGAAAGCTTGAATAATCCCTGGCTAAAATCAGTAAAATTAGCCAAGAAGTGGGGTAAGTGGTAAATTTGTCACTGGGTGGTTCACTACAACGCAGTCAGGTAGACGCAGACCGTACTGCCTTTTCGGGTAACGAGGTGCCAAAAGCAGCAGGACCGCCTATGCTTAAGCTAAGCTTGGATCAAAGTACGAGGAGACGGCAAGCGCTCGAGTCAGGTCTTGCGGCCACGGAGGTGGTGCGAGGGAGCACTGAGGCTGCGCGGTGGGGACCGGGGGACGCCCTCTGTCCTCCGTGGCCCACAGGCTGGCAGATGCCAGTTTGGGGGAAGCTGAGAAGCTTGTGATCCGCTTGGGGCGTTTGCATCAACCTCATTGACTTTGGCAGGAGTGGGGCATATGCTGAAATGCTTTGCTGAACAGGGAAGTTTCCTCGAATCAGAGCCTGAGCGAGGATTCGAACAATTTGTGCTACTAATGAAGATTGGCTGCAGAGGTGGAATGAGCCGAAGTCGTTTCCTAATTGGAAACAGTGAGCTGGAGATCTCTAGAACCCCTTTCCTCTTGCTATTGTCTATTTTCATCCTGGTAAAGCTAAAGCTGGTAACTGTGATGCAACAGCTTAAAAACTCCCTGTGGTTTCTCACAATAGACCAACCGTCTACACTGGTTTTCAGACGATGCAGGGAAATCTTGTAAGATTGCATGGCCAATCAAGGAGAGGGGGAGAAATTAATTTCTTCTAAAGCGGATGCTACAAGGAAAATGAAAAAAGAAATTCTCATCCTTCTGGGAGTTTGTCTAACGTATGGCTTTAACAAGAAAAAAAAAAGTGGTGCCAGGTCCATCAGACAAAGCTGTATGTCACAATTAAATCATTTTAATCTGAGATAAACAAGCCACAGGGTAGAGGAGCATCACGGTGAGGCAAAAGTAGCTCCAAAAGGAAGCCCAGGCCTCACTCCCAGGGAGTTGTGATAGTGCCAGTGCACGGATGCTGGAGGCCAGAGGCATTCATTGTTTTGTTTACTCATTTGTGACGCCCTCAAAAAATAATTGGTTTTCGTTTGTTGCTTGTTTGTTTGTTTGTTTGGCTGTTTGCATTCTTTGGATTCAATTTCTCCTGCAATATGGCCTTAATTTGCATTGCGAGGATCTATGTTTATTTATGCATTTACTTTGTTCATTTAATTATTTGTTTTAATTTTAATTACTCCTAGGCTACTGGCCTTGCAAAAGGACAACGGCCACGTGGTGTTGAGGAGAATCCGGAGGTGCAGCCCCAGTCTCCGCTGCCCGTACAGCTCCCATCCCAACCCTGACGCCTGCGTGATCTTGATTGTTGCTGCTCTTTGCAGGCAGCTCTGAGACTGAGGCACAAGGGGTACTTGTAGGATGGTGCCTGCAGGCTCAATCTGGTGTGAACAGTGAAATCCATGAAATTCCCTTGTTTGTAGTCCACATAGCATTCTCTGTCTAACCCAAGCCGGGTTTGGGCTCTGCGGGTCTCAGTGATGCCCTCTGGTGACGTGGACCCACGGGAGCCGCTGGCAGCACACGTCCTCCTCCAGTGGGGCCACAGTTGGTCGAAAAGTTGCACAGGAGGGCACTTTTCCTGCTGTATAGGTCCTCAGGGGAAAGTAAGTAGAAATTTGGAATTTATCGGGTTCTCCAGCTTCTCGACTCGGCCTGCTGATCACTTTCTGCTGCATGAGTCCCTGCAGAATCCCGTTGTTTTTCAGCAACTGGGAAATAGCTTAAGGGAACACCTGAGCATCCGCTGCTTCACACTGATGTTGTGGGCAGTCAGGAAGAGGGCCCCACAACCCGCAGATTAGGTGTCCTGATGACCTGATCCAGTTATCACACGGCAGAACATACTAGAATTAATGATTTTGACCTTTACTGGGTCTAACGTAGCCATCCAAAAAGCGTGTGACTGTGCTAATCCACACCAAAGGAGCGCTGTGAGGCCTGATTTGTTGTTGTGGGTACGACGCTGAGAGCTCCTGGCACAAAAAACTTTGTGCAAGTGCAAAATATTTTCCTCTGCATTTTATTGGTTTTGCCTAGGAGCCTCCTGTGGCTGAAAAGAGCAGCCTGATTACCTAACCCATGTCTGACAAAGGGACCAAGGCAGTGTTAAACTTCATTCTGCCGTTATTTCTCCTGCGGTGTTTGCATCATAACATTCTGTGAGGGAAACGGTACAGAAGTCCCTGTTATAAAAGGAGGCATGGACGGAAGAGAAATCTATCATGACAATCTTTCTTCCCATCTACAGCCCAGAAAACACAACACAAGCTTAGATTTTATTACCCCAAAACATCACATGCAAGATTGCCCAGGATTTAGTGACTGGGATCCACAGTGCCTGCACAGGTCAGATCTAACGGCAGATGGCAAGAAATGTGGAGCAACAGACCTACTGGTCCAATCCAAACCCAACAAATATCATCTGCACCTATCCACCAGGGCTCCACAGCACGTGCAGTCTCAAAATGTGCCTGTAAGCCTTAAGTGAAAGGATTGATTTTCCAGCCTTAGCTCTTAAACCCTTGTGAAAAGCCCAAACGCTATGTATGCTGCTCTCCCCTGGCTGGACTGCCTGGCACCTCTGTGGCCGTGGTCCTCCTGTTCATCCCCAGCCTTCCCCTCACCTCGCATCCCGGTGGTAGGGGTGCTGCCTCACAACGGCTTTGGCACGGCAATGGCATGGGCTAGAGAAGAAAATGCCCTTGGCCACCTGCAGGCGAGGGGAGAAAGAACAGTTTCTAAAAAAGACCTTTTGAATTTTCACAATCTCCTTTAAAAAAAAGGGAAATAGGCAGGCAGAGAAAGCCAATCTGGGTGTATAAATAACCAGTAAATGGCAGGGTGTTCACCCTTCCCACACTCTGGATTACCTAACACGTCGCATCGCTCGCTACAGTTCGAGATGGGGGAGCTGCCAGCAGAGCAGTGCTGTGCCTGATAACCGGAACAGCCCACAGGATTGCAAGCTAGCATTCATGCTCCAAAACGTAAACAAGGCAGAGCCTCCAAATGCAGTCACCCCGCGTCCCCGGGGGCTGGAACAACCCACCGCCTGAGCTTATCCAGGCTAAATCAAAGAAAAGCAGGAGGGGAGTTATGGAAACACAAACAAAAATGGTCCGAGCTTCCACATTTTCTCAGGAATCCGATATACAAAAAGCTCAGGGGTCCTCTCCCTTACCCAAGCAGTCAGGGCAGTGCAGGAAAGGCCATGGCAGAGGGCTGTAAGCCCTGGCTTGGCCTTCTGTGGGGTCACAGGAGGCAGAGTTCACACCGCCCCTCGCTTGTCGGGCCTCCTGGTACACATCTGCTCAGCACCTCTTTTTCCTCTAAGCTCAAAACCTCCCCCAGGTATCTGCCTTCCCAGTAGGGCAGTGAATTAGGAGAGAGCCAGGAAATCACCTCAATCAATAATAGTAATAATGGCACCTTTCATCCAACAGTCTCAAAGTGCTTGGCAGAAACAAAGCAACTAATATGCCCTCCCATCTGCCCGGTGAGGCAAGCAAGCAATATTATACGTTGTATAGTGGGTGAGCAGGACCCGAGATGGGGGACGACAGTACTGTGGTGACGCAGTGGCAGACAGCAAATAGCACAGCAACCGAAGCCTGAGCAGCATCTGCTTATAATCATTTATCATTTTGAGTTGGCCTCTGCGTTCAAATCAGTTGCCAGGCTTTTGATACTGTGATTCTTTAAATAGAAATAGGATGAAGGCAGGCACCCGTTTTTTGTACCTGTCCCCTTCCTGCTCTGGACTCATATCCAAACTTCTCAGTTTAACCTTGTCTTTATGGCGTGTTGAAATCAAAACACTCATGCGAACATCCTGAAACGCTGGGGATTTTCAGCTCAGATCTGAACTTGAAGCTGTTCTCCCAGGCTTTGCAGTGCTTGCTATTTTTAGCTTCATGTCAAAAAGTTGAAGCAGCACGTGGTAAGATGTTATGACTCTTAAAATTACTGTAAGAATGTTCTAGGGAATGGTACCATTTCATCAAAAGTAAGTTCGTTGTGTGAGATAACTCCATGACCTTTGATGTTGTATTGAATTTGTAGGTCACTGGCTATTAACGTTGCTGCAATTTCTTTAGCAATAACCCAGTGATTACGGAAAGGGAAGTAGCTATTAATATGGTAAAAGGCACACCTAAGTGAGGATGTTTTCTCATGTAGACTGTGAGGGGGAGGGCTAGACACCCTTCAAGATGTTTTCTGTAGCTCTTTTTTATGGTAGTAAAGATAAGGACCTGTTCTCCCTTCCCCCAAGACCTGACAGAGTATTGCCGTTGGAAAACAGTGCCCTGGCATTGGCAGTGAAGGATGTGAAGGCAGACAGCAGGTGAAAAGAGGCCTCTCTTTGTTGGCCACAAAGCCAAGATGGTCTGCTTACAACACACACAGAGGCTGCAAGATGACCTTTTTTTAACACCCAGACATGTCAGGTCTGATCCGTGCTTCTGAGGTCCTCCCAGGAGTGTCCTGTAAGAAGTCATAGATGGTTTTGTGGCCCGGACTGCAGTGGTCCCAGGAGGCTGAGGACAAGGGACCCCTTTCTTCCTGGCATCTTGTCTCACCCGCCAGTCGTTGCCCCACAGAGATGTCTGTAAGCCCACTGCCTGCTTGGTTACCACTGGTGGGACTTCTATCAGTCAGTTCAGCCTCGTGGTTTTGACACTGGGCTCCCCCAGTTTAGGTCCCTGATGCTGTTGACATGAGCAGGAAGCGTCGTGTACAGCAGGAATGGGGAGATTCCCACCAAGGAGACAAAAGAGAGGAAATTGCCCTATGATGGATGGATGGGGAGAGGAATATAAGGCCAGAAGCATCTTCGCAGCACCAAACAGAAGTGCACATCTCTGCAGTAAGATTCTCATCCTCTCAAACCTAGGGATAGTGAGTAAAGGTAACCAGCCACATCCACCATAATTCAGGCGAACTACACTTTGTTATGCTTCATTTCTGCAGGAAGGTCTTCTGTTCCCCTGTGAAAAGCTGCTGTATTTAACAAACCCAAAAGTCTGCAGAGTAGACTATCTACTCAGAGAAGCACTGCAAAACACAGGCAGGGAAAAAGATCTGGACGTCAGGGAAGAAAGCAGAGGGGTTTTAGCGGCCCAGCCACACCAGCGTTGGAATGGGAAAAGCCATGGTTCTTCCTAATAGAGGAGGAGCTCAGGTGTTCGCTAGCGTGGGTTGCTGCAAAACCCTACCAGTCTTGGGCTGGTTAGGAAAGTGTAGTGCTACCTACACTTCATTATCAGTAGGGTGGACTGATTTATAGTCCCACATGCAGTTATAGCTTAATACTAACAATAAAGACGTTTCTCAGGCATTCCAGCCCGCTACACCCACATCACCTTCTTGCCTTTCCTAAATTTGCATCTGATTTACGGTCTCATAAGCAAGATGGAAATCAGTCACCTCAGTTTCCAGACGGTCTGGAGCTAATGAAAGGGAAAAAAGAAGAGGACAGTTTCCAAAAATGGCCTGGGTTTATCTCTGCCAGCTTTCAGAAGAGTCTATTTTGAAACCCCCATGATTGGACTAGCTGTAAGTGCAACTGTCCCCACTGCTTTGTTGATAAATACTGAACCCCTGACATCCTGCCTGGCAAGTTCTGTGAAGTTTTTTTTGATGTAAAGCTCCTCAGTTTGTTTTGTGCTGTGTAATCATCCAGGTTTCTGGGACTATTCCCTGCAGGAACACCCTTCTGCTCTTACTCTCATCTTTCTCACAACGTACTGCTTGGTTTCTTCAGTCCTTTGCTCATCAACACTTTCTTTCCAAGATGCTGAACCTCAGCCATATTCTTCACATTTAGTTTATGGGAGAATTGAATCCCCACGGACTGCTAACCACCACGCAGTTAATTGGCTATCCTCAGCTATATTTTTCACTTAGTTTGGATGCATGCTCCTGAGAAACCAGCAGGGCTTGAGAGCCCGTAGTCCTGAGCATGAAAGCAAACACTGCATCTGCTTCTCCCATCCACCTTGCAGGGCTTCATTCACCTCCTGGGACTGATGTGGGGAAAGCATTTATAACTCCGTAACCTCCTGGCATGTGTGTGGGGCAGCATCCTGCGTCTGACCTACACAGAGCATGACTTGGCTGCATTTTCTCCCATCACCTTGGCGTGGTCCCCAGCCTACTTACTCACTAGCAGACCTGTCTGTATCCCACACCATTAAAACAAGCTGCTTAAAGGCTTAGGGCAGGAGGCAGAGCAGTGCAGGCAGACATTAGGGCTCTCAGCAGCCTAAAGTCAGCTCCATATGCTTCATCTTGCTGTGGGGACACAGCTGCAGATAGTCACCAGCATTAGTTATCCCCTGATGCTTAGTGTCCCTACAGGCAGCCTGAGCTTTGGTGCTCCTGTGAAGCCCACCTTGGGGGGACGGAGGGGCTCTCAAGCCCCATGGAGGGTAGGTTGGGTGGACTGCAAGTTTCTCGTGAATGCTCCACCCGAGGCTGTGAAGTGGGGGGTTTTCAGGGGAAGGGAAAGGGACAGTGGCCTGCCTTTGGATTGTCTTTGGGTTGCCGTTCCACCTTGCGATGCCTCTACTCTCCCCGCCTGGCATTAGCGTGGGGAGCTCTTGGCCTTCAACCAGCAGTACGGCTGGAGCAGGAGATCTAGATGTGCTAGTAAACATTTTGAAGATGGAAAATAAATCCATCCATCTCTGTAAGAAATGCTGCCCCCAAGAGAAATTTCTGATCATAGGCAAGGCTAAGTGCACAGGCACCAGCAAATTCACCACCAACATTGATTTTTTTCATTATAAATTGCTCACTTGCTTTTTCACATTCGCTTCTGAAGAGAAATGAAACAGTGGCTACTGAAAATAACAACAGCTAATACACAACCAAAAACCTGACTTGCATACGAAAACACTGGATTTTCCACAGGGGCTTTCCCACTGTTTAAGCTCCTTTAAACTTTTAAGTATGAGCTCCATTAAGATTATAAAAATGTACTGCCTTAACTGCTGGCTTTTTCACTGGGCTGAAAGAAAGACAACTTCTCAAAGGCTGATGGAGAAGAGCAATCTCAGTATTAACAAACAGTCCTGCACCAACATTGTTGATTGATGGCAGAAATGAGGATGTAGATGGAGGAATTGGGGACTTTCCAAATTGTAAAATGGGGAAAAGAAACCAGTCTGCTCTACCAGGGCTGGAGCTACATAAGTCAGATGCCTTAGGATATCCAGCAATGGCCTTCTCAGTGACGCTGAAGTCACGGGTGGCCTCATCCTTGTTTTCGAGTAGTTGTTTACTGGAAAATATCGCAAAGGATCATTTCCCAAGAGTATTTTGCACAAAGCACATGGACCCCTACCTACATGGCAATAGCTGCTGTTCAGACACCACTAGAGACAGTTTTCCTTTCTGGGTCTGAAAGGAGACTGGGGAAGGGCAGGTAGACACGGAGTGAGAGTGGAGAACAAAGAGCAGAGCAGAGAAGGCACATTGGTCCTTGACCCCAGGAGTTATAGAGGCCTGGGCAACTTTAACCCTCTTGTATCTTCTACCTGATGGCTTCAACAGTGGCTGGAGGCCAGCAGAAGACTTCCAGTGTCATGATGCAAGGCCCAGGAGTGGTAGAAGCAGGAGACAGGACTGATCCTGGAATAGCTGCAGAGCTCTGTGGCTTTCCAGGAGGGGGGTGTGACCTCCTTCACCCTCTTGGAGTGAGTAGAGAGAAAGCTATTTAGTATATTTGACCTTTTCTCAGTACGGGACTAGTTGGACGCATTGGTTTCTCGGGGTCTTTTCTGGTGTATAAGGGAAGTTTCTCCAGGAGACCATAATTTGGCCCATTAGTGGTTTTAATTTTCCTACATCCCGAGCTGAAGGTAACCGGAAGAAAAAAAGGTTGTGTAGTACCATATAACTAACAGCAATCTTTGCACCGAAGCTGAGCCAGGCAACTCTGATGGTACAGAAAAGATGCTCCCACCAAGGTAGGGCATTTTTATATTTGCTGTCCTGTGGCCTCTTGCCCATGCGATGAGCCATGTGCAATTGCTGACAACCCATCTGGTACAGGGCTGGATTTACACCATCTCATTCTCTGTTTATAGGGGTGATTCATCTTCGGAAACACTGGCTACTAGATGCTGTTAGAGGAATATTGCCCACAATGGCATGCTCCGTGGTTCATTCTAACCTTTGATTTTCTGGGTGACATCAAATGATGGGAGTGTTTTTTTATGATCGCTTGTATTTGTACAGGCAAGTACAAGGGTGGGCAGGTAGATGGGAAAACAACTGTCTCATTCTGTAGAGAGGAGGAAATCAACTCCACGAAAAAAGAAAGTAAGAGATAAAAAGGTAAATATTTCCATTGTCCCTAAGGCACAATCAAGAAAAGCCATCATCATTTTGCTCAGACACTAGTATAACCTCATGTTTCCCACAAAACATATTTCCCTGAGATCAGTTAGCACGTATCAGGTTTTGCCCATGAATACTCATGAGACACAAATCAGTCCCTTTAATCCATGATTAGTATGTCACCCCACGCTCAGCAGTTGCATCATGATTTGGTGTTATTGTTGAATGGATGCTGTGCTATTTAATTGTTTTTTGCTTAGTGATCTGTTCGCTCTGTTAATATTTAATTCTCTTTTTCCATCCCTCTTTCTACCCCCGAAAGGCCTAAAGAATAGGAGAACATCTTTCATTTTCTCAGGCTTCATGTACTATTGTAAGAAAATACCTATTCATAATCTACTGTAGGTGATAATGATGATATACAGTCATAATGCTGGAATTCTTAAGTGGTTGCCAATGCTGCTTTATAGCTGAGAAAAAAAAAAAAAAAAAAAAAAGACCTGATTTGAAATAAAGCAGGTTAGTATGTTTTATTTGCCTTTTCCAGTGGTTCGGATAATGAACAAATTGTCATCTTTACACATCCTCTGCCAGATTCTGAGCTGAGTGCTGCATGCAAGCCTGAATGACAGTAAACAATGCACTGCCTGGCGCTTTGCGTGCTTTGCAGAGGTGAATTCACAAGAACAAATTAGACCTTTGATTGATCCTTTAAACAAAAAGAAAGGAAAACAGTAACATTAATTTATACGAGCTCTAGCTGCATTGCATTTTTTTATAGTGATCAATATGCTGGGCATTGTAAACAGCAGCTTTACATAATAAATAGCTGCATTATGTAATGCTAGTTAAATTTAGAAATGGTTCTTTTATTACCTTTAACACACATAAAATAGAGCGTGATAGAGCTGGAGCCCAAGAGCTGCCGCTGTCTGAGGATGCAGAGAACAGCTGGGCCTGGCTGTGCGCAGCGAAAATAAAACCCAAAGCCCGATAAAGCAGCAGCTCGCCTCAGACTGGATGCTCTGGGTCGCCGTCAAGCATTTCGGTGGGGGTGGCGGGGGCGGGCCCCGCGCTGAAACATGGCATGCTCAGGAGCAAAACATGTCTGCACAATAAAGATAGAAGATTTATTATGAAGGAAAGAAATGTGCTACTTTTGTTCTCCCTGGTGTCCCTATAAAGCTTTTGTTTGACAGGCTAGTTTGGGCTCTGGTTAGCTACAGTCTCTTCTGTGTAGCTGCTGGCTGCTTTGAGACCAGTTGTGTGCAGACTATAGATCAATTATCTTCCTGCTAGGGATAAACAGTGTTTTCCTTTTTCCTCTTCAGTAGTGTTTGCTGTTATCCTGGAGCATACGAGCCCTTTCTTTTCCCTCCCAGCCACACGCGCGCACACACACACAGATGGGTTACGGGAGGGAGGGGATGGAAGAATTAAAATTTGTTGCATTAATCTTAATAGGCTGATCCTTTTGCAGCCTGCTGCTGCTAACTTAGCGTTCCGTGTGCTGCCCATTTACAATAGGCTGGAATAACCTTTTGTTATAAATAATTACAAGACATCTCAATCCAATAAACACACTGAAATGAGAGCCTCTGAAAATGTGAGTTTGGAAAAATACAGCTGAAGAAGGAAAGTCCCATTGTGAAATCTTTAGCTAAGCAGAAACACTGTTGTTCGGATGTTTCATAACGCACAGGGAGCTCCAATGTGGGAAACGAGGGGACTTTAATTAGGACATGAGAGCTTAGATGTTTCTTCTGCTTACTGTGGCTGGCACCGATTTATCGGGGGCTGAAGCGCTCTCAGAGAGGGCTGTAGCTGGAGCCAAACTGCTGATGGAGTTAAGTGCTCTCTGTTGCCTGCACTCTGCATTGCAATTATAGGGCTCTGAATTAAAAGTTAATCTAAAGCATCATCAAATTTAAGTAAATTTCAGATCTAGGTCATAACTTTACAAGGAGAGCCCATAGGTTCTTAATGGACTGAACCAAAATCTTGATTCAGAAGAGCATCCAGCTTTTTAAAGATACAGATTTGGACCAATATCAGGAATATCACTAATAATTACATGTATTTGATTTTTCTCAACTACTATTCACAGCTTTAGTATAAATATGAATCCTGCCCAGCATCTGTTGTGCCTGGAAGTTTTCAGGCTATTGAGCAGCATGTAGTCACTTCAGAGAAATTGTTAAAAATTATTTAGCTGAGCCAGTGTGAGACACAAAGAGTTAAAGCTAAATCCCATTTGAAAGTAAACTTTGCAAAAGCAGTGAATTTTCTCAAAGGCTGACTGCTCTTGATTTACAAGGATGTTCCCAGTCCTGATTTCAATTAAAGAGAAATCCTCAGGCATTTCTGCAGTTCAGCCTTGTTCTTTATTCCACATTGTTATATATTGAGTAATAAACAAAACAAACAAAGACTGTATTCTGCAATGAACTACATACGTCCTGTGCAATCTTGGGGAAATCAATAGGTCAGAGTCTGGCCTTGGATTGCCTCAGTATCGGTTGTCAATAATTCCCCGAGCTTTAGTGGAGTTTACATCTGTGTAAGTAAAAAAAAAGAATGTGGAGATAGAAATCTGTCTGTATATTCCCCTAAAAAAAGGGAGAAAAAAAAGAACAATACTGTAAATCCACTCCTTTATACAGAAGGAGAAATAAATAAATAAATAAATAGGTAGCTGGCATTGTTAACTTTAATTTATTTGTCAGGCCTCCCAAAATCATAAGAGTACATTTTAAAGAAAGCATGTTAAGCCAAGCTTTGGGATCTTTTTCCTTGCTTTCTGCTTGTTGCACCTCTAGCTACTGGTTCTCTCACTGGGGTCTGCAGTTCCCAAGGGTCAAGACCTTGTTTGTACAGCGGTGGCTGAGTCTCACATAACAGCACGGCAGCGAGCACCGAATCTTTAAATAGTAGTGATGATGATGACGATGATGACAATAAAAAACCTGTTCTTGACAATCTGATTTTCTTTGCAAGCGCTGAATTCGTGACTTCTTTCATCCTGCTCCTGGTAATGTTTTAATAGCTGTGTATGTTTTCCACCGCAGCAGACAGCGCTGAGTGACGAGGCTGTGCTGGGTACTGGAGAGGATGGGTTTGGCGTGTGTTTCCTCCCAGTTGCCTCCTGCCCCACCGGCCCCGGGACTGGTGGTTACGCTCAGCACTGAGCAGGTCCTGCTGGATCTGGATGCAGCTTTCCAGGTTACACATCTGGGCTTTGCGTATTGCTCACGAAGGAACGGATTGCATGAGTTTGTGCTTGATGGGGCGATTAGTTTTCCATCGATTAGTTAAAGCGAAGGAAAAGGAAGGTAAGACAGGGGCCTTTGTCACCCTGCGAGGTCAAACGAACAAAAAACCCATGTGGTCCCCTGCCTTGGGAGGGGAAGGAGGCAGAGGGTGGTGGTAAAAGCATCTCAGCCATGCCTGTGATTTCCCCGCAGCCCCACGGCAACTCTGTGACAGAGCTCAAGGTGCCAGGGCTGTGTCCCCACCCCGGCCATCCTCCCTGCCCCAGGGCGAACAGGCAGCCTCCAGCCGGCTGGCTGCATCTGAGCCTTATACTTCTGGCTTAACACTTTCCTGGAGCAATAAAATATTTAGATTGGAGACATTTTAATGTCTCCCTCTATTCCTGTTGTAACCGAGTCTTGTTTTTAAATAGATCAGATTTTCATCCCCATTTAAGCCAGCATAAATCAGGAGTTAATCTAGGCAAAGTCACCTGGCTCTACTGAAGGAAATGCACTTGCAGGAGAACACAGTCAGGCCTTGTTCTCACAGAAAGTGCTCACTGCACTGGGAGAGCAAAACTGTGCTCCGTAACCCACCTTTTGACGTGGGGTCTTCGTATCTCCCATCCTCTGTCAGAGCCTGGCCAGAGCTTGCCCAGCCTGCGTGTGAGGCTCCACATGCCCTTTCATCCTCCCCACATGCTTCTTCCTAAGTCTTCATTTGTATGCACACGCTTAGTAATCACTCATTCTGGCCATAAAACCTACAGGATTTTAAATTGAACTGAAGTCCCAAATGCTTTAAAAGAATTTATGTTGCATAATTGTACTGGTTTGCCTGAAAACAAACAATGATGTATGGCTAAAATATTCTCTCAGGGAGATGACTCAGATCCTTCCTTGTGGCTTAGACCTTGCCTGGCTGCTGATGGTGCAACTTGTAATCTCTTCTCTAGATGCAGGGCAAGGGAAGTCACAAAAGAGTAATGCATGGAGCAAGGGGCATAAGATGAGAAAACACAAGTTATTTGGAGCTTTTGGAGACACTCAACACATTCGTTTGTTCTGAATCAAGGCAACATTGGAGATCATGGAAAAGAAAACCAAGCCCCATCAGTATTACACACCAGCCCATCTTGCAGGGGGAGGATTGTGGCTGGTTTTGTGCTGGCTGGCAAAGCAGCTGTGTGCCCCGTGGCTCCCACCCACAGGAGCAGCCTGCAGACAGCACAGGACACAGCTCTGCGAGTGGGGTACCTGGATCTGGGGCGAGTGGGTGTCCCACCCCAGGGTGCCCCGCAATGGTGCGGCTTCCCAAAGTGCCACTACTTCTGCTTGGCCCCGTGAATGGGCAGGTTTGGGTGGGTTGTAGTCCAAGAAGGTTGCGGGCAAGTCCCTTGTGTCTGGATGTCTTATTGCCAAGGGCTGTGCAGAATATCCCGGCAGCTGGGCTGCTTCATCTGTGCTGTAGAAATGTATTTGCCACCGAGTCGGCAGTTCGTGTGGTTTTTGCTGTCCCTGTTCTCACTTTAAACGTCTTTCCACGCTTTGTTTTCTGTAATCATGCTTTACGTCCCAAGAACATAATCTGACTGTTGGTATTTAAGTTCATTTTTCAACCAAGGCTCCAAAAGATACATGAAAGCTTTACTTTATGGATGTGACATTCAACCACTGCTTAAATGTCCTTCAGCCATGATGGCCAGCAGGAGCCGTAAACGAGTGTGGGAAAGATCAAAGGGACCTCACTTAATGTGTTTGTAAAGATCTATGTTTGCTTGCTGCGTACATACAACCCCAGATTGCAGAGGTGGCTTTTCAGATTTGAGTTTTTTCTGCTCTTTGTAGATCTGGGGATTTCCATTCTGAGCACGCAATAAAACCATGGCTGCTGCTGCTGTGTGTGAGCAGGCGTTTTCAGCATGTTGGCCTCAGGTGGATCTCTCTCTTTCTTTCCATCATTACCAGCTGGGCAGAGGACACCTAAGGGTCTGTAGCTCCTTGTTAGCGCTGGAAGTGCAATGCATGCTCCGGTGTAACTTGATGCACTTACAGCTATGCAGCCCTGCAAGCGCCCTCCACCCTTCCTTTTTCTAAACCAAAAATATCAGGTATGAAGTTACCATTATGGAGCGTATTTAAGTAGTGTGTCTGCCTTCTATTCCATTCCAAGCAAAGCAAAGCAGAGCAGTCCAATACCATCAGTTTGCAATGAAAGAATATTAAAAATAGTAAGAAAAGAGAAAAAAAAAGATTAACTTCATGGCAAAGAATAAAATAAGAAATTTTTCTTTTTTTTCTGCAGGCAGCGCCAGGCATCATCAGGGAACATATCAATTCATAACAGCTGTGGGTAGCTATTTCTGTCTCAGACTTCAATAGTTTAATTGAAGAAGCATGGTAAAAGTTACCAGATCTGTGTCCAGCAAGGTTAATTCTGAGGTTACCAGATTATGATGCAAAGAAAATCAGCCAGTGTTTTTCTCTCTTACTATGAATAGCGTAATTGCATTATTGCTACCGGAAGGGCAGGCAGCTCTTCTCAATCTGTGGTCTCCCACTGTGGAGGGAGTAACCTACGAAAAATCGGTTTCCTTTACAAACATACCCTTCTGCCTTTCTCATTCAATGCCTACTTAACCATACTGTTGAAGGGGTGGTTGCTAATATCACAACTGCTTGTGATCATGTTTTGCAAGAGTCATACTTTTCTGTAAGTCCAATGAGTAATTTTTGTGCTGTTTTATTTTTAAAGATGGTAAAACCCAAAAGAGTTGTTAAAATGTTTTCAAGCAGCTTTTCCGCAAAAATGCTTGTGTTTTTTTGCTCCCACCTTGCCAGATCTCCTGTTCCAAAATTATTTGCATGGCTCTTCTACCCTGTAGCATTAGTGACAATGGCAGTGGGAGGCCACCATGTTTTTTTCCAGAGGATTTCCAGCCTGAACACACCCGCAGCCTAAAGGAGGAGGAAAAAAGATGCACAGTGAGGGGGCTTGCAAAAAGCCCCGTGGGAAGGTGGTGGCAGAGAAGAATCTCTTGATTCCCGGTGCAGCGCTCTGTCCTGTCCAGGGGGCTGTAGCCACTTTATGCTGCCCTATTCTGACATACATCGTGAGAAATTTTTTCGTTTCCTGACTGTACAAGTGTAACTCACAGAGGACTATTGGCAATGGTGATTTAGAAGTGAAATTAAAAACTTTCCATCTCAGCTTTAGACAGATCGATCTAGAATAGGGCTAGTGATATACTTTCATAATGTGCTTTGAGAAACTCTGGTTAAGATACCTGAATAGTGCTAAGTACTATTAATAGAGCTGATGATAGGGTAAGTTTGAAACCCCTTGCCAATGAAATACCTACTACCATCAAAATGCTTTCAAAATCATGCACGTTCCCCCAAAGGGTACCCAGGTTAAAAAAAAAAAAAAAAAAAAAAAGAAAACAGCAAACACTGTGAAATATTTTATTTTTTTCACTCTGGAATGGCTTTCCAGTTTTATTGTTTATTATATATAAGGTTGTCCCTTTGGCTTTGAGGAGAGTTTCAGAAATTTTCTTCTGAATCAAAATGAAGCCAGCCTTGGAGATGTCAGGCTCTGCAGTGAGCTGGAAGAGGCAGCCCCAGCAGCCTGGTTTTGCAGTACAAGTTAAGTGCGCTGCAGGGCTTCCCTGGGGATCTGCTCCACTGCTCAAGCACCGAAAAGAGAAGATGCCCCCAATCTTGCATTCACAGTACAAGCCTGACTCGAGCTGCCTTGTGGTTGCTACAAGGAATATGGAGACTAGTTGATGAACTTAATGCTGTTTGCTTCTCTCAAGCTATATATAAACTGCCTGGAGGATTCACGTTGCAGCCTGCTCCAGCAGGATCTTGGTCTCCTAAGTGTCCAGAGAAGGGAAGGGAAGAAGGAAAGGGAAGCGAAGGGGAGCTCCCACCAGGCTGCAGACCGCCGTCTTCCTGCCAAAACCAGGGATGGCAAAATTGGGGTGCAGCCAGGCCACGCACCCTGCATGTTCGGGACCCTTGCTGCATCCTGTGGTTGCAATACAGCCCGGGACTTCAGCACTGAGCTGTCATCTGCATCCAAGGAAGAGGGAGGAGGGGAGATCCTTGGTTCTCCTGCCTTCACATAGCGCGAAGGCAGGGAGCGGGGAAGAGCATTTCTAGAGTCCTTTTGCTCTGACCGCGGAAATGCAGTCTCAGTTCTCCAGCTGTCACTGGTTAATCGACATCTTCCCCAGAGCAGAGGGGGAATGAGGATCTGACTCATGATTCAGAGCCGCATCCCCACGCCTGGCCTCCTCCAAGGGGAATGCTGCCCTTTCCTCAGGGCTGGTAAGTCCAAAGGCATGAAAACAGCAGGGTTTTAGAGTTGCCGGCCTTAAAACGGACTTTCAGAAATAGTTTCCTCAGATATTACCTTGAGCAGTTTCTATGTGTATTCTTGCCAACAAGCTCTTGTTAGAATATTTGTGGAAAATAAACTCTGGCGAGCCATGAGCAGAGCCAAGCAGATTAATTTAAGACAAGCAAATATTTGTGGGAAAATTTGTGTTTGTTTGCGCTATCCACCCAACACTGTCATACAGCATTTTCCATGAGTACGTAACTCCACTGAGGTACCTTTTGATCAGAGAGATAGATCAATTACCATGTATTCATTTCCATGTTTTTCAGCTGTGAGGCACCAGTAGAAATTTCGGTATTTCCTCCAAGAAGAATTTGGTTTTGGCTCTGAACTTCACTTGAACAGTTAACATTTCTGGAGCCATGACCTCAAAACCACAAATAGAAAGAAAAATAACATGAGATAGATGAGCACGAAGTTCTGGAAGCCCTAAAGAGTGAAAAACAAATTTCAGTATGTTTTGTAACCATCCTCTTGAGTTAGGAAAAAAGGACATTTTAATAAAACTGTACCCTAGATCCCACAGAGATTTGCTAGATAAATCACAAACACACAACTGAATGTGGGCTGAAGGCTGCGTCTGTAGTCCTCCGGCTCTGGAAACATCTACCTAACCATCTGGGCAAGAAGGCTGGTGTTGGCTGCTAGCTAAGCCGCCCGGACCGGTCGCTGGACTCTACCAGCACTCGGTCCCATGAGCATTTCAGTAAGGCTTGAAGCCTGGCGGTATTTTTTTAATTGAGAATCACCCAAAGAAAAAGGGAATTTCTGCCAAATCGACACACTTGGTTTGTGAAAAAAGATCCAAGTGCATGACTGACCCCCATCTCTAGGTTAACATCCCTGCCCCACCGGCCCCTCTTGCGGCACCTTTTGGGCTGCTCTCACTGAATCAGAGACGTGGTCTGGCCACTGCGGGGGGCTCATGGAAGACTTTGACTTTCATTTTTTTCCCCTGTTCTGGGTGAAAAATGATATCAAAATATGGACTGTAGCAACTGGCTGGTTATGCCAGCTTGCAACTCACTCTTCTGCACTGCAATGTGCTCTTTTTCAAGATCTAAAGATTTCATACTGTGTAAATGAAGCCACCAAAAAGTTCAAAGACCCTCGTCCGTCCTGCCCTGCAGAAAGCAAAGACGAGGAGGGATGTACTGTGTGTGTCTCATACGTGTAGCTTGTCCCCTGCATATTTATCTCTCACCTGTGGGCATGGACTGATAGATTTATCATATTCTCCTGCCAGAGAAGCTCGATCCACTTCACAGAGGGCAGATCTTATCAGATCCATTGATTTACAGCAGGTAAGAGTCTGCTCTGAATTTCCACAGCACCGACACAAAAAGCATTACCTATTTTTATGCAGCTTTCAACTAATATGTCACATACGGGAGCCCAAGCAAGCCTCCCTTGGCTATCATAGGTTTTATTTCATGCAGGTCCCTCTTTTTGTAGTGAACACATTGTGCAAATCACTCAAAAGCTGAAAATCCTCCCACGCCTCTTAGCACCCCCCCCCCCCCCATGAGGTGAGCACAACAGGTAATTCCTTCCATGTGCTGTGAGAAGATGCTGGGAGAGCTTCATTTCAGGGGTCCTGGCAACCACAGTGTCAACAGGGACACAAAGAGTTTGCAGAAATCAGTCTTGAAGAGAGCAAAATGTCACAGCCAGCTTTCTCCCTTCCATGTGTGCAACACCCCGCTGAAGTGGAGTTGTTCATTCCTCCTCCTCCTCCTCCTCCTCCTGCTGTCTTTCCATCCATTACTTTTCAGGCCATTTTCTCTGACTGTCCTCCTCCTGCTCACAAAGTTTCGTTTCAGGCTGACGTCCCTTTGTCATTTCCCACAAATACACTGCGGCGAGAGGCCGTTATTTGGCTGTACCCAACTAAAAGGACAGAAGGAACCAGAATTAGATCAGTAATTCCACATGGAAAATGCCACACAAACACTTCCAAGTTTTTCCAAGTCAGAAAATAGAAGGGGAAAAATCAAGTAGCTGTGAAAATCAGGCCTGATTTTCACAAGTTTCGGTAAAGATATCCTAGCATGGGAATCCCTAAACTTGCATGAAGAGCTGTGAGTTATTGATTTCATTATCTCAGGAGAAGGGCTTAGAGCTCAGAGAGAGATGCTGCTTCTGTTTGCAGCTCCATGACAGAAAAAAGGAGAATTATTCCAAAACCCATCTCTCACGATACATACTGGCTCCTGTTTCTCTACCTCTTAAAAGAAGGTGGTTGGAGTTGAATAAAGCAGGTGGGAAAGTGTGGGATGCTCATGCAGCACCAAGGGAGATGGAGCAAGAATAGAGGGGATCATTAGTTATGGTTTATGTCAGGTGTCCCCACGTCCCAGCTTGTGTCCTGCTCACCACCCATCGAGGGTGCTTGCTAACTCATCAGTAGGATGGTCGCTGTACTAGGTGGAGATAATTTATCGTAAAAAGCTATTTTAATAGCTGGGTATGTGTATGCACTGAAATGATTTTGCTGTGGATCGGAGTCATATGACTGGAAACAGGATCATAAAGTGCTGTATCAGACTGGAAGGAGCGGAGTGTCACGGGGGTCTGTGTTAAATCCAGTTTGAAGATAACGCCTTTGTTAATGGGGAGCAACACTGCGTGAATGATCTCAGCAGATGTTCCCAAATTACGAGGAGCGATGAGCAATGCAACTAGTTGGCAAGTAGGGCTTTAAAAATTTGCTTCAGGAAAAAAAAGAAGTGAGAAACCCCATCTTGCCTGCAAGCATACAGTGCTTTACGTTAGCAACGCTGCGTGCTCTGCTCAAGGCTGATGGGGCTTGCGGTATCCGGTTGCAATAGGGTGAAAGCGAGGGGAGACACAAAAATAGCTCTGCAGCCCACACTCCCACCCACAGAAAAGCACAATCACCCAGGAGCAGTTGCTTGCTGCATCAGCGGTTGCTGGAGGAGTGTTCTCTGCAGCTGCAACCTGCCAGCGCCGTGGCGTATGTCCCCATCCCAGGGCGCTGGCAGGTTGCAGCTGTGCTTGGGGACAAGGACCATGCTCTTGTTAGCACCCAAACCTTCATGAAACAGAGGATTTGCTTTACTTCGGGTGCAGCTGAAGCCATGTTTGCTCTGGCAGCTTGTGAGCTGGCCACCGTTGCCCACCTCATAGCCCACCCCATCTCCTGAGCAAGCTCAGGGTACAGGATATGTTCCCCACATGCTTCCTGCTCCAGTTTGGCCAAATCAGCCTCAAGCGAGGAGATGTGAGATTAACCACCTGCTTTTCCCCAGGCCATGTGCTGCCTTTCTTCCCCTGTGGTTTCTCATGGAGTTTCTGAGCAGAAGAGGTCTTGCCTGGAGGCTGTCACCCCACGCCCAAGCCAAATTTCTGGTGCTTTGGTTGTCATCTCCATCACACTGAACCCTCAGGGGGAGTTTCTGAGGGTAGAAAAGATGATGCTGAGACTGACAGAGCAGCAACCATTCAAGTTTCTCCATCCTGCATATAAGACCTCAGCAAAGGTTGAAATTGGTTTGCAACATAAGGCCAGCTGCCGCTCCTGAACCCCAGACTTGAACCCCCAAAGATGACACCTCTCTGGCCTCAGCCTCTTGTTAAGAGATTGACTGGGGGCTAAACCTCCCCAGGTTGCAGGCAGAGCTGGATTCAGTTAGGAAAGGGGTGGTGTCACATGTTTCTGACACCCAGGACCAAATTCAGTGGCCTGGGAGGATGCGCCAGGACGTGTTGGTCTTTGGGAGCAAGTCCCACGTCCTCAGAAATCACCCAGTTTTGTGGTTTCTCGCTGGTGATCCTCAGCGGCTCCGAGGGTGGCATCCCATGGCCGTCATCCCCCCAGTGCCACGGTCCCACTGTTGTACTCCTCTCCATGCCGTGGTCCTGCTTGCCGAAAGGAGAAGGTGTTGGATTACCCCGGCTCTGTTACTCCCTGTGTAAGCGCTATGGATATTTTTGACTGTCCTTTTCTATTCCAGCTGAAGTCGGTGCCACAGGCAGCTCTCTTAGTAGATTGCTTTTGTGATTTATGCAGGTCCAGAAGAGTCCAAGGATCATTTATCTTCAAACCAGGAGAGAGATGAAAGAGTCATGGTAGTAAAATTTCCTGTGGAGCTAGATCTGAGCATCAAAGAGGGGAAAATGTCATTGTTTTACTGAGACAAGACAACGTGAGGCAGGTTTTAATGCTGGGGGATTTTTTTAACTGAATAATTTGCCTTAAGAAGAAAAAAGAAGCTTTGGGAAACGAAAAGAGGGCAAATGAGCTTGGTGGGCACCGCTGGGAAGCACTCTCTGGGGAGGGTCAGAAGAAGCCAGGTGGAAGCAGATCCCGAGGGTCACACACTCCTCCTGGGACAGGCAGGGTCAGGCTGTAGCTGCCAGGTCTCCCCGTTGGGAGAGGGCAGGCGGGACCCCCCGCGGCCGCGATGCCCGGGCACGGATGAGTCTGGGAAAGAGGTGCCGTCAGCCCCGTCCCACGGTGCCCGCACGAAGCCACGTGCTCGCGCCCCATGAGGGTCTGCCCAAAATCGTGGTGGGCTGACTTTGGGTCTGCACAGCAGCGTGAGCGTGTGTAGCGCAGAGAAAAAAACCAAAACAACAAAGTTCCTAATCTCAGTGAGTCCGACTGCAAATATGGGAAACGCCTCCCGGCCGCACTCCTCCTCCCGCGCTGCCGTGGTTTGGCATGATGACGGTGCATCTCCTCGACCAGCTCCCGGGCTGGGGGTTTGATGGAGCATCACCAAACCGCAGGATCAGGTCCTGCGGGATCGGGGAGCATCTCCTGCCCTCGCCCTGCCTCGGGGCTTGCGACCAAAGCGCAAATCTTGGGAAATTTGATCATGTCAGAGGGCTGGAAGGAAACCGAAGGAAGGAGAGGGCTGGGAAAGGGTCCGTTTACATTTGCAGCGGATGCTATCTAGAGGAGGAAAATACTTTTATTTCCCCTGTGGACTGCCAGTTGATTTTCTTGCGGCAGGCACTAATGGAAAATAATAAAACCCATTTTAGTCAGGCTGTATCTAGAACACTTACAGGTCAAGCCAGTACTCAAAACAGACCGTTATGGAACATAACACATTAGTTTGTCACCAGCGTCTACAGTGGCCAGGGGATTTTTACCATTTGAAATTGAATTTTATAGGTCAAGGCCTTTTGCGGGTCTTGAAAAACAGTGCATCTCTGTAAAGTTAGCATGAATGTGGAGGCAATTACTAGGTGTAAAGATACGCAACCTTTGTGTTTGTTAACAGTGCAAAAAACCAAAGGGGACCCATGGCGGGAACTGTGATACGGCTGTAAACCCCAGAACATCCTCATTAATTGTTATGGACTCAAATTTTTCAGTATCGTCTTCCTGCTGCTAAATCAAACCCACAAAATGCACAGGAGGCATCTTTCGCTGAAAATTATGTCCTCTTGGTTTATAATTTAAAATTCACTGATGACTGTAAAGGAAGCTTGGTCATAGGAGCCCAAGTTTCTTAGAAATGAGTCAGAAGTAGATCATTTGCTTAGGAGAGATTAACTTATTTCAACATTCAGATAACCTCAAACATCTTCCATGTGGTTTTATACTTCACTGTATAAATAAAGCGGGGACATGAGGTGGTGCCTGAACTGCCACACACACACACACACACACACACACACACGTGCACACACACCGATGTCTCTGTTTTCTTCTCCACCTCCCCACCCCTTGCACAGCCCCGACCCCGCAGTGCTCCCACCCTGCTGATTCAGGAGGGCTGTATGAGGGCACCCAGCGCTGGCACTTTGATTGCCCAAATTAGAGACAAGGGCTGCCGAAAGCCCAGCTTTGAGCCTGCTGGAGGTTGAGGGTGGTTCGTGTGCGGGGTGTCCGCAGGCCACCCCCATCCCCAGCAGCCCCAGAGATGAGGGTCCCCAGTGCCACACGGTGCCCCGAAGCCAGGCATCCTCCCCAGCGTTCCCGCTAAGAGCTGCCTGGTACCGACAGCTTTATTTTGATGCCAAATCCACGTGCCAGGCGGCTCTGGCGTGGGGTGTCCCGGGCAGATGTCCCCACACTGCTGGTGGGACCACCGGGGTGATCTCCCAGGTGGGAGAGGAAGCCTTGTTGCTGGACTCGTTTACGTGATGCTGCCTTTTCTGCCACGGCCAAACAGATTCCCGTGACTCACGTACCGCATTGACTGCCATCATAATTAATAACAGCAAAATGCTCAGGCCCAGTCTGCAACGCCCCCCCTCAGCTGAGCAGACCCTCAGGCGAGCGGCCGGCGGGGTGAGACCTTTTGCTCGCTCGGGGCAGGCACGGTGCGGGCATCCTCCCTTCATCTCAAACACGGAGGAGCGACGTATCATTATCCCCATCTTCTAGCTACGGCTTTTAATGTGAGGCTTTGGCACCATGCACAGGAGGTCCCTACAGGCCTTGTACATCAGAACTGCATTTTATTAGTCCTTATCCGAACTGCACTTCGCTTTACGTTACTCCCTGTTGTATTTTCTCCCTTGCTTCACTAAGCAGCACCTTCCAGGAGAAGGGGGCAAAGCCACAGCCCCTTGCCAAGGGGCTGAACTGGATCGACCCCTCGAGTCGGCAAGTGTGCCAATCATCAGCTATACACAAATAATCACTGTGCTTTTCTTTTCTTTCTTTTTCTTTTATTTATTTTTTAACCCAAGCTAAGTGTGCAGCTCAGGAGTGAAGTGTGTTGTGTTGCTAGTAACGGATGGTAGGTGGGAAGTCCATAGGGCCACTCTGTTTCCCAGTAATGTCCACCAAAGTCTGGAATCACTATCATTTCTGCAGGTTTTGCCTGTAATTCAACTTTGGTAAAACCCCCACTCAGGGAGGAATTAATAGCATGCTGTGGCTGTGCTAAATATTGATTGACTTTTTTGTCTTTATATGGAATGCTGCACAGGCTGTTGGACAAGAATCTGAGAACAATAAATATTAAATCTGCTAATGTTTAGATAATGACAAAGATCTCCAGTTCCTCACGCACATAATGAAAATGTCTCTTTTGTGCTGTGTGAGGTACTTTGATGGACAGTAAGTGCCTCTGCAGGGAGGGTGGCAGCGGGAGCCCCTCCACGCAGGTGGAAGCAGAAGTGATGGAGAAAGAGGTCCCAGGGCAGAGCAGCTTTGGAACTAGGAATAGCACTTGTATCTCCAAATTGCCATTGTGCAATGCTGCACAGTAGCTGAAAACCCTACCGCTTTTCTTTTTCCCAATGCTTTTATTATCCTAAAGCTTCTAAAACCTTCGTTGTCCGTGGAGAGGAAAGATTACCAAGTAAAATTCAAGGATATAAAACTTGGGGGAAGAAAAAAAAGAGATCAGTTTAAAGAGTATATGAATATAAGAAATAATAAAGTTCATGTCTGGAGGCTGCTTTTGCTGACTCTGGCAAACGCACACTCATTTCAGGGACCTGTGTTTTCCTATGGGTCCACTGAGCACTCTGCAGCACTGCCAGACCATGTTCTGCAGCTCTACCTGCAAGCAGCATTTTGATCACCCTGTTTTCAGATGACAAAAACATTGCATGGGGGGACCTGTGTCCCCAGCTGATGGTGATTTTCAAGTTGAATCAAGCACCGCTCTACGTTTTGGACGAGCTCGCTGTCGTGTCCAGCTCATCCACCCTCCTGAGCAGCGGCAAGCAGGCTACATGAGCTGCCGACAGCACGAAGGGCTCGGAGGAAGGACCCGAGTGATAAAATCCATTTGGCTCCTTCCATGTGTTGTTGCACCAACAATTGCCCACATTGGAGTCATGGAAAACTACTGAAGGAAAAAGTCCTCTGCAAGATGCAAATGGTTATTGTGCGCTGGCAAGGAGAGATGAGCTAACACACGGAGGAGAGTGACTTTTATGCAGAACGGAGTGAATCTCCCTCCTGTAAAATGCAGTGACTGCGGACATCTCTGGGTACCAGCCCACAACTCATAGCAAGTGCCAATGGGAACCACCTTGGGTGCATGTTGGGTGCAACTCTCCACCTAGTTGGCAATTTTACCCGGGTTGCAAGGTATCCAGCACAGGGATTTGACTCTTATGGAAGTTAAACATATGCAAGAACTTCAGGATCAGACACGCTGATTTTTTCTCCGCTGCTACGAGCCTGTTGCACAACAAAAAGCCTCCAGTGCAGAGCACGGACCTCCACTTTCTGCATAGCTCCTGGCTCCTGCAGGGTATTCCTGCCTCCCATGCATCCACCCCAGGAATCTTCCCACCCACGGTCTCCTCTGCAGGCAGTGCGGAGATGAAGGCAACCCTACGAGGTGATTTAAATGTTAGGTTGGCTGAAGCGCCCCGGGAAATTGTCTCTTTCTCTCTTCCATGGCAGTACGTGGAGTGTCCTGGTGCAGCAGCACAGTTTGGGTGCTGAAGGCAGGGTGGGCAGGTCCCACTGGGGTGGGCTGTCCCACGCAGGATGGCATGCAGGGCAGGCTGGCACGCAGCGCTCAGCTCCCACTCCCATTCCCAGCTCAGGTATTTCGCATCCGTCTGATTCCCTTCATCATTAACTTTTTGTTTTTAAAGGCTCTGCTATTGCTGACTCCACAAAGGTCTCTGCAACATAATGAGAGAACTTTTCTAATGACTCAGAGATTTCTAAATTAAATGTAAAATGTTTATTGCAGAGATGCACGGCCATACATTATGCATTACTGTTTTAATACAATAACGTAATTCTGGTAGAAATTATCCATGTGAGCTGCAATCAATTTTAGCTACTACTCTTTGCATGCTTGACAATCTGGTCATTCGGCCGTGGAAAAGTGCTTTTACTTGATTACTTACACTGTTGATAATTGCTGTGGCTTTTGGCAGTGCCAGGACGTTATTTCGCTCCCTGAAATTGCCAACACTATTTGTGGAGGGACCGGGCGTAGTTGCGGCCACTCTGCCAAACCCCTGCGGCTTCACCCGACACCGAGGAATGCGCAGACTCCAGCACAACCCTTGAAGACTCATTTCAACAGCGTGGGCTTTCATGGGCTGCCACGGGCCTGCCTCGCACCGCCAGGTGAACGGCATCATCCTCCCTCCGGCTCCCGGATCACCTCTTGCAACAGCCCCTGGCTGTGGCCCTGGTTGGAGTGGTGGCAATCACCGTTTTGCTGATGCGCCCCCAAAATCCTGTACTCCCTTCGCTGGGTGGGCTTCAACATTTGCCCGTGTCCTGTGGATTTTGCTTTGTCTCCAAAGCGAGTGTGCCGGGGCAGCGACGGGGCGGTGGAGGCGTGTGCTGTGCAGGAGTGCAAAAAAAGAACGTTCTTTATTTTATGTGATAAGAAAAAAATCCCAAAGGGGAGAGATGCTGAAATAATAAGCTCGCAGTAGGGATGTGAAGAATCAGAGGCATATATTCCCTGTGACTACATTTGGGCGGTTGTTATACTACCATCTTTCTTCCTGAGTTTCGTCAGCCTGTGTTACAGTAACCAGAGAAGGACGCCTAAAATAACTGTGAGCCTAAAGGTTGAGTTAACCCCATGTGCTCACGCGTTCCCACACGCTCCGCCAAGCAAAGCGGGGTCCCCTCCCCGGGCAGGACAGCAATGCTGCTCATTTGAACTCCTCACAGGAGCACTTGCTCGCACCGCCACGGCACGGGAAAACTCTGGCTGGGGACCGGCAGCCTGGAGATGTCAGGTGGAGCATCAGCCTGACCAAAAGGCTTGTTCCTGCCCCCAAAGAGCTTACAGACCTCCCCGGCCATAGCCCACAGAGGAGGCAGGTCCCCACGCTGCCCCCTGATGCCAGCCTGCTCTCGGGGTCCCTCCGACATTAACCCGAGGCGTCAGCTACGTAGGCGAGAGGAGAAGGTTTCTGCTGGTGTTTGGCCACCGCTGACTTTAGCGTAAGGGCGTATAAATCAGAGCGAGGGCTGACGCTCGTAGCTACCAGCTTTCGGCTGCGTTGGGCTGATTTATTTTGCGTGGGAGCAGCGGTAGCAGTTTACGCTTCCTAGTGCAGATTACAAGATAAATCTGGCTTTCAATGAGACCCATTGGTGACTGACACTGACAGAGCTTTTAAATCACCGCAGCTGCCTGGATATAGCCACCGGCCAGATTTGGCCCTGCAGGTCAGGTCTCTTTTTGGCTGGTGTAAATCAGCACAGCTTGGATTGAGATGTGGTGTCAGGTTCAAGCACTGGTCTCATTTTTATTTAAGTGTCTGTATGGTAATTCCAGCTCAGAGGGACACCTGAGGGCTGCAGCCCTTCTCTGCTTAAACTGCCAGCTTTTGCCACGCTAGGATCTACCTTTCACAGTGAGAGCTTTAAGTATCAACTAAAAGTCTCCTTGTGGATGCCACACAGATGCTCCTTTTAAGACCCACCTCACGCTGCCGAGGTTCACCCATATGAAGATGAATATCCTCCTCAGCACTAATTTCAATTACTAATATGCTCCAAAAACTTTTCCGCTGACTTTGATGCTATGGACAGATTGTCAGCCAGCGGAAGCTGGCCTGAGCTCCCTGAAATTGCCAACACTGTTTGCTCCTGGAGATAATCTGCTCTTGCTTGGGTAAACTCTACAGCGTCAAGGTAGCGAGAACCTCCAAAGAGGAGATGAAAGTCTTTGCTGTGCTCCGACAGCATTTGCTGTGCTCTTCTGACATACACCCCACTGCCATCAGCGGGTTTGGCATCACTGCCAGATGTGCGCTGCCATGACAGCCAGGGACTGTCCTGGTGCTCTTGTTGGTGGGACTGATTCACCTTCTCATGATTGTGCACCCAGAGCAGGATCAGACCTGCAGAGTGAGCAGGAGCACTTGCCTGCTCCATCCGCGGAGCTGATCCTTGGCCAAGCGTTGCCGTTTGACACTGTGGGAGCGTAAGCATGTGTATATCCTCTATCAGCATCATACCCAGACCATAAGGTCATTTCTAGACAGGTTTTATCTGGAAAAATTACACCATAAATGGAATAACCTCACCAAAGCACAGTATGTCATAAAAACAACCTTTTTTTGAAATTAATTGTGTTTTGCTTTTCTTAGCTTTTTGCACGGTCCAGGACACACCAGTCTGCGTGGCAACGGTCCATGGTCTGGGTCAGAGGAGGAAAAAGCAAAACATCAGCTCATTCCTCTGCCTCTAGCAGCCACTGTTCATCATGCCGAGAGCCTGATGCAGGCAGCCCCGACTGTGCTCGCCCAGTTCACATTTCCATTTGTACATATTTCACATGGCCGATGGGTCGCTGGAATTTTCAGTTCCACGCAGTGATGGTTCAGTGTGAGTTACCCAGGGAAAGGCACGTGTTTGCTGTGTCACTCAGTATCCACCTGCTTCCCAGCCTGCCACCAGCCTGGCAGAATATCCGCTTGGTGCGGACATGTATCGTGGGAGCAGTCATCATAGAGGATCAGTAAAGTCACCACCAGTAGAACGGGTCCACGTAGTTTTGAAGATTATAGTATTTTCTATAAAAGTCCAGCAGTCCTAGAGACAACTGACAATCAGGGGCCAGAGCACTCCAGTACCTCCGTGATGGACATGGCATGAAAGTCAAGACAAGTAGACAGCAAGTGAGGTATTTTTTCGTAGCTTCTTTAAGTCTTCACGAAACAAAAGCTAAAACCAAAAAGTGCTGTTGTTCCTTCTCGGCAGTGTTCAGAGAGGCTGGCAATACTGAAGTGACTTTACAAGTGGAAGGAAATTTCCTGTGGGTTTGGGGTGCGTCTATTTATTTATTTATTTACCCTTCATTCTGAGGAATTCACTTTGCCGTACTTTAGATAAACATCCGTTTAAAGCACAGTTTTCTACGGTTGCGAACTATCTTTGTGGCTTTCATTACCATCCTGATTAGACCCCTGAGGGCAGGGCATCAGCTGGTGCAACAGGACATCGCGCCACTGATGGGCCTTATGGCAATTAGCGGTAGTTGCAAATTTATCTCTTCATGTAACTTAGTAGCTAGATGGCACTGAAGGTATTTTGTGGCATCTACTGTCTCAGGTATGGCAAAGAGATGACTAATTTGCCTGTGAGTGGTAAATAATTGCAGAAATTAGTATTATTCATTTTTATTGCTGTTGGACCAAATTCTGGCTGCTACTATCGCTGTCTCACGTAGGTGTTGTGACTACAATAACATCTCAATGTGATAAGCAGTTCAGACCCCTCACTATCCAGCCTGTCACATCCCAGCTCCGTAGGCACTCAGTGGGAGAACTGGTGCTAACACGTGTTAGTCACCTATTGCAGATGGTCTGAAGACAGCTAGAGACTCCACGTAGATACAAGATAAGGCAAACACAGGACATGGAGCAGTTTAAAAGAAGAGTAAGAGAAGTTTGAAAAAGGCTGGGAGAAGAAGAAATCGCCGTTTCTGGTACTGTTTATAATTTGTGACTGACTTGGCACAGGGCTTTCATTCCTCACCACAGAGGGGAGTTGCCAAACTTGGGAGCAGCTCTGGATTTCAGAGTCTCATGATTTCATCTCCTTGGCTGCTGGCTTGAAACCGTGGTGCTCCAGGACCCTTATTTATTTTATGATTCAGGCAGAAAGTTCTCAGTCAGAATCACAAAATCATTATAGCTTGAACAACGTGTTCAGTGATTCAAGACCATTTCTCACCCACGTTAGCGCTTCCCGTGCTGCTCCGCTGACTCCACCACGGTTCTCTGCAGAGTTTCTCCAGCTTCAGAATTACCTTTTGGCACCACTCCTGGTGAATGAAAATAGGAAGCTGGATTGCTTCACTAATAATCTTATTTCCAGTTTGTTTCAATTATGCTTCTTTTCCAGTGGGTGTTAAGTGGTTGTTTTGGTCTCACTGGTTCAAGGCATGTAAAACATGTATATAAGTTTGTGTATAAGAGGGCTCTGCAGAGAAATAGGGGAGCTCTGTTGCCCTGCTCACTGCAGCCAAATCTGGCCTAGCACTGACCCGGGGAAGGAAAATGCACCCCGACACCAGCGGCATTGGAAGGCTGCAGGTCTCTGCAGTAACACGTGCCGCTGCTCAGGGACCGTGCTCCAGTGCTGAGGGGTTGCTGGGGGCCACCGGAGCAGCTCCTTGCCGTGTCTGTGAAGTCCCTTGCAAGCACAGCCCATGGCAAAACTCTGCACAGAAGGCAAGTGCAAATAATGGGATATTTAGAAATGAAGTTTACATCCAGTTAAGCCCAGACTGAGCTTTCTGGGGGTTGCTTTAGTCCACCCCTTCATCAGCCCCCACCTGAGAGCCTGTTTCCCCCTCAGACCGGTGCTCAGATGGGCAACCGTAGAGACCGCGGTGCGAGAAGGGGACAGGGATGCCTTTTCCTGACATCCAGCTGATTTGGAGACTATTTCAGAGCTGCCTCGGTAGATCCAGCTGCCTGACAGGAGGTACTTCTGACCCACTTGTCTGTGCAGAGGAGTAGTAGGAAAGAGGAAGAGGGTTACATTGCTGCATAAAAGAAGCCGTGCATCTGATTGACCTAATTTTGATCTTTCTTGCAGTCTTTTAACTCCACTGGCTTCAGCAAAGGAGTGCTGATTTACGCCAGAAGAAGCTGACCCCATTTCCATGGCCTGCTCTCGCCATGCACTGGGGCCGTGGTGACGCTGCTGTCATCCGCTGACCCATTTTCCCTCGGTTCAGGTTTCTGCAGGAGCACAGGACCGTGGGAGCGCAACGGGTCCAAACGGGGACGCAGCCAAGCTGGGACGTGGGGCAGCGGGAGCCGGGCAGCCCCCACGGCCGGGCAGGTGTTTTTCTCTAAATCTGAGTTTTCCTGTCTCCTTCAAAATTCACAGAGCCAAATCATGGTGAGAAACCCCTCTGTGGGTTATCAGGGCTGCAAGTTAATGCAAGGGCGAGCTTGGCTGGCTGGCTGGGTGGGTGGGGGATGCCCAGCCCCAGCCCGCTGCGGGTCCGTCCCCTCCCGGCACCCTGGACCACCACCCCGGCTGCCGGTCCTGTACCTGGGTGCTGTATCTCCGTGGTGGTGAAGGACCTAGAGGCATGAACATCTCCATACACGGCAATCGCCGTCCCCTCCCTCCTCCCGCACGGCAGCTTTGAAACCCTGTGAGAGCCGCATCAGAGGAGCGTTGGTGTTGAAGTTTGTTAATTAATCTGCTACAGTTAACCGTGTCAAAAGCTTTCTTCAGATCGAGCGAAACGGCTCCTCACGTTTCCCTTTGATCGAAGGCAGCGAAGGTGTCGGTGGTGGGCGCTGGCAGCGCAGCGAGGGTGAACGTGCCGGAGCGGGCACCGCTTTCGGCAGCAGCTGGTCGTGAACTGCCCCTTCTGTAATTGCATATAAACCTCAGGAGACGAACCAGTACTGCTCTGCTGTTGCTAATACCATCAGGCGTCCTCCGATAAATGGGCAGGAGGGGTCCAGCTAGAGCAGCTGCTAATTCTTTAGCACCATTTCCTATTATTTTCAGAGAATAGCAGCACAAGGTGCCCGGTGGGCATTGGCGAGCAGCAGCAAAAGCAGGAACGTCTCCTTGCCTTTGTTTTTATCTAAAAACTGCCTAGTCAGATCAGTTAATTCAGGTTGGGTTCACTGGATGGACTTGAATGAAAACACATGTGAAAAATATTGGAAAGATGCTTTATTTTTGAATGTTAATAGTTTGAAACAGTCAGAGGCAATCACAGTAAAGCAGAAAGGAAAACAATACCCTTGAAAGGTATTTCAAGTAACTGGAAAAAATAAATGAGAAGCACTAAAAGCCATTAGTTTTTCAGTGCTCCATGTCAGCCCCGGCTCTCCCTCTTCCAGTGTCCTCAGCCTGTCAGTCAGTTCAGCAAATAGAAGTTTTTCACCCAGTCTCACCGTTAAACTCCTCATACGAGTTATGCCTTGGCTGGGATGACCAAGAAAGGACGCAGGATCTGATGTTCCATGATTAAATGGAGGTTTAGCTGTCTCAGGGTCATCGAGCGCTGACCAAGTCGGGCCATCGGGAATGAGGTTTCTGGCTTGGGCAGCCTCATCTTGCAGCTCCTTGCGTTGGTCTCGTTTTACAAACCTGGGGAGCTCCGTTGCCTACATATTCCATGGTTGGTCTGACCTCCAGCTGGAGGTGTGACCGCTCGCCAACTAACTCTGTGGAGAAACTGAGAGCAGAGTTTGGTGCCGGTCCAGCGCGCTCCTGTCTGGCCATACGACGTTCCTCTGTGTGTCCGTGCAGGTATCACGAGTGCCTGGGGTTGGACTATCCTTCTGCTTCCAGGACACATATACCAGTTTTAGGGGGTTGAGTGTAGGAGGACAAATCATCTCCCTGGCTGCTTCAACCCCAGCCTGAAACCCTCCCCATTTGCCTGTTACAGAAACACAGCAAAATGCAAAACCGTTGCCAGTGCTGTCAAAATTCAGGTAAAAGGTAAAATTCAGGCCAGGAATGAGAAGTGCCTCTGCTTTCTGAGCTCCACATCTCGAGGAGGAGACCACGCTGGCTGTGAGGGGCAGAGGAGCTGATGTTGCTCTTAATACCAGCTTGCAAGGCGTCCCTGTATTTGCTGGCCACCTCCTCTTCTTCTGCTTGACAAAGGCAGAGTTTTAAGTGCTTTATCTAAAATAGCTATGCAATGACAACCCAGGGATCTCAAAACATCGTTGTCCCCCAAAGAAACCTTGAAGAGTGCAGAAAACTGCACTCATGCCGATCCCCCGAGGGAACGGCGATAAGATTTAACAACAGCCCTGAATCGTTGGGTTTCTGCGTGGACCCTGTCATTGGGAGTGAAAATAAACAAAGGGAATTTCTGCCCTCCGCACCTCGCCCAAATAAAACAGACAGCTGGGGCTGGGCGTACGCTGAGATCGGATCGCAGGAGTTTATTACTGCTGGCAGCAACCTCATCAGCCCCGGAGTCTGTGAATGCCTTAAAATATCTGCTTGGGGTTTCTGGAGCAGCTATGCATCCTTTTGGGGTTGGGTGAATTTTATGGCTATAATCAGATGCCTCCATTACTCATTTCTGCTCTTTCTACCCAAAATGTCTGACAAGTTCAGCTGCTAAAGGCAATGTGTAAAAAGCAGGGCCTGAACTGTCAGATCGCCCAAGTACTGCCTCGTCTCCTGCCTCGTCACTAATGAGAGATGGGGTTGTGCCGACAGACGCCGACTGGCCGGGGTAGAGAGGGAAAGGAGAGCTGAAGTGATAAACTCCTCAATTTAAAGTGACATTTTCTGTGTTACCCGTAGCTCTGGCTCTGACAGCCTTTGCAGAATTAAAAGAGACACCAGGAGGGAAAAAAAAAAAAAAAGTCCTCCCCCTGCCTGATTTTCAGTTGTCTGGTCTACACCATTTATTTTTAATACTAATGTGACATGGTTTAATGTTCTGTCAATTAAATTAAACTGCCGGGGTGATGTAGACGGAGCCTGAACTGAATCCCCAGGTGAAAAACGATCTGCTCGTCCCAGCAGTTTTCCCAGCCGTCGCCCCACAGTGATGGACACGGACCAGCTGGGCGCCGGGTTGGAAAGGATGGGGGAAGCGCGGGATACGGCCCTTCCCCATCCTGGCATTGCTATTATTTACTTCCCCATTGTGCGGGAAGAGCTCTGCGAGAGTGGTCCAGGCTCTGTGTCGACATCCCGGCTCTCACGTCGTCACGTGGGAGGGGTGAAGTGGGGATGAAAGTTTGCCGTGTTATTGAGATGAAGTATTTGAGTTGACCCGGAGTGGTTCTCCTCTCCCGTATGTAACTTCTCAGGGAATTTTGCAGGAATTCCTCAGGAAATTAGGGAATGGAAAACTTCCGTCAATAGTAAGGGTTAAAAAAACCCCCGATTTGGTTCCTACACAGGCTGAATTTTGGTATTACTTTGAAAAAGCAGGATCTGGCTCCACACAGCCCACATGATGGGTGTTTCGGGAGGTCAGGTTGTGCCTAACCACGGTGGTTTTATCCTGAAGGACCCCGTGGATGGGAGAGGTCACGGTTCCCACGGAGCATCTCTAAACCCGCAATGTACCGGCAGCGCAGTGGAGCTGCGGCTGCCCAGGTCCTTGTGTGCTGGGGTGTGCAGACACATCGGGCACGTTCACCGAGGGCTGTATCTGTATCTCCACCAATTAAGAACAAACTGGTCTCCAGGGAGCCCAGACAGGCCTATTTCATAAGCACTAAATCAAGACACGGGAAGCTCCTGCAGGACTGCGTCCATGGGAAGACATATAAGCATTGCACAAGTAATCTTACTAACAGAATTAAAAAACCAAACACTTTGCACAAAAACTGGCAGATGATCTACAAATAAATAACCTCTCAACATAAACACAGCAAGAAAAATTCATTAAGGGCCTTTTAAAAGCATTGGATTTGACTTAGCAGATCTTTTTCAGATGTTCCTCTCAAGCAAACCTAAACATCAAATAATAATTGTGTAAAGGCAAGTACTATAATAACACTGAAAATGCATTATGCATCTTTTCCTTTGATAAAGGTCTCTGTGCTTTTATGAAATGTTCATTATCAGTACTTTCCCCCTGTATTGAAGACGAGAAACAAGTGCTTTAGAGTCTGAACACTTCAGCGTGCATGGTAGAGAACAGAGCCGACGGGGCATTATTTCTGATAGACTGATGTTATAAAACTATCCTGCATGTTCCCAGAAAAAATTCTTTCTGTTATTTATTTGAAATTAAAACCAACTCAGAAAAAATTTCCTTTTTTATAGCAGATTCACCTAATGTTCTGTTTTCTTGTAATTTATATTAATAATGATTGCTGTAATCTTTTAATGTATTTCAACAGTTTCAGCAGGTTTATGGGGTAAGATTGCTATTATTTACCTCAGTGACTGGTTTTATGGAATAACTGCAGCTTTCTGTGGAGGTAGATCAAATGCTGAAATGAAGGAAAATAAAATATAACACCGGTTCTCACCGCTCATGTAAGAAGCAAAAAACCAAAGAGGGCAAAAAGGACAGGATATATATTTAAAATGTTAATATAGAAGCCACTCTACTTAGACTGACTGGACTGTTGCTTTTTTATGTTATTTATAAGGGGTTTGGACAAAAGGTGGAGGAGTTCACATCAGGGAGCAATCCAGAACTGGTGTCTCAAGACAGAACCCTTCTCTCTCCCTACTTCCCTACACTGTGATTTTGAGGATACTTGGAGGTTTTTAGCTCTTACACCGCTGAACATAAATGTGCCTCCTGACCAGGGCTGGCCAAAGCCTCCTCAGAGACTGGAAAATAGTACAGCATTTTTTTTTTTCTTTCTATGGAATGGCATAAACCCCCCACTCCAAAGAACCCTGGCACAGCACAAATGGAGCCGTGGGTACCAGCCCCTGCGCTGGACCGCTCCGGCCCTGGAGCTCCACAAACAGTCAGGGATCCCATCCAAAGTCCCGTGAAGTCAAGGGGCTCCTCTTAGCTTCAAAGCCAGGAAATACATTCTTAAAAGCTGAAACCAGTTTTATAAACACTTAAGCCTAAATCTGGAAACCTCTAAAAATGTAATTTTTTTTTTTCTTATATGATAATTGGAAACATGTGTGCCCAGCTCCCACTGTATTTTGGAAGCATCTGCCCTAAGATGAACAAGCCCCACTGCTCGCTGGGCTGGAAACTCCCCAAATCTCCACAAACATGCAAAAGCAAAGCTTGAGAGCCGGCAGGGCGAACATCGAGGATTTCAGGAGAAGTGGCCCCTGGTTTATGGCTTTAAAGATGACAATTGCAAAGGCTTTCAGATACCAAAGGATTTGGCAATGGGATTATCATAGCAATTAATGACACACGAAGAAACGATCAGAGGAATGTGATCTCTTCTTTCCCTGTTTGAAGATTTTCTGTGGGCAAAACATGATAGCTTTATTTATCCTCTGTCAGAGAAGAATTCCATTTTTTCTTGCAATAAAAAAGGCCTGCAATGATTTCTCAGATTATTTCAGATATGTGAGATGAGTTGTGACAGGTCCGATACATCACATAACGCTTGCCCTTCCTGAACAGCGGAGTGGATGAGCACTGCAGAGCACAGGGCAGGGATAAACACATCTGAACTTCTAAATGTTATTGAGATTTTAAATTTGAAGCATTGTATTGGGAAAATGTGGAATAAACCAGGCAACTTTCTTCCCAAACGGTGATCCTCATTTTAAAGCCAACTTGAGAGCTGGCTGAAATTACTAAAAGTATCAATTCTGAGCAAAAAATCCAGTGCTTCTTTTGCTCCTACCAGAAATATTTGTTTGGTGCACCAAAATGCAGAAGTATAAATGGAAATCAAATACACAAAGAATTCATTGAAAAAACAAGCTCTGTACTTACCCAACAGAGTTGCAATCATTTCCTGTGTTATCCTTGCAAAGTTAAGAAATACTCAGAGCTAACCCTTTTGAGGGATTGCTACAGACACCACAGAGGAAATTTAACAGTAACTTGGAAGTTTTTTTAGTTTATGATGTTATTCCTTAGTCACTTTAAAAAAAAAGGATTGCTTTTCTTTTACAGAAGCACTAAGATGGGATGCAAATAATTTTGTATTCAGATGACTGTTGTCGTTTTCCCTCACACAGTTGTAAGATTTGTGCCTTTGGCACCTCTTACTCTTGATAACCATACATTTCTGATGCTGTTTTTCATCAGCGAGCTTACCATCTTCAAAATTAGTCATTGCAGAAAAATCCGTGTAGTGGCAGGGATGATAAAATAAAATTGTGATGAGAAGGGCTGGAAAACCTAACAGCCTGAATTTCAGGTCAAGAGCAGCACTGATTATTTTGAAAGAAGTCCTATGCTTATAAATCCTTGGCAGTGCCGTCAACTCATTTTGTATCAGACAGTGAAATTAGGATTTTCTCTTAGATGAAACCCTGATCCTGAAGAAAAATGCTGGCCTGTAGATTTAGTGCATGTACGTGCATTGGGTCTGGGCATTCCTGTTGTAACTCAAGCAACCATTTGCAAAATCGGCTTTTCCTGCTCCTGCTCTGCAAAACCTGGCTGCCGGTCATGTCACTGCCTGCACTGAGCCCTACAGGATGGCTTACTTTGATGTGATCAGATAAATCAGAAGAGCCTGGGTTCACCAGCTCTCCCCCAGAGCTTTATTTCACCGTGGGGCGCGTCCTCGCGGGGCCGCCCAGCCGCTCCGGCCAGCCCCACTATCATGGACGCGATCTCGGGGGTTTCCAGCACTTCCCCCAGAGGGAAGGTTTCATAACAGGTTGAAGTTCCAAGTGAGGAAAGGTTTCTTGGGGTGCTGTCACGTTGACTTTTGCTTTGCTCAAAAGCAGCCACCTCTATCCAACCATCCTCTTGCCCCTTGGACATTTTACTTTTCAATTGCGGTCATGCAACCCTCAGCACCTCCTCCCACCGTGGCCAAGCCCCTCCGCCTAAGCACTTCAACATTTTTCTTGCTCTTCCCTAATTCTGTCCAGTTTGTCAGCCCTTTGGAGCTCATGAGCTGCCCAGAAATACAAGGCTGATATTTTCAAAGCTGTCGAGGTTGAGATTTTCAAAGCTATCCTCTGCTTTGAAAATGCCTCATTTCTCCTTTTTTTTTTTTTTTTTTTTTTTTTTTTTCTGCTGGCATTAGAATCTCCAAGAGAACTCTGAAAGCCTCAGCCTGTGGATTCAGGGGACAGGGATGTGGGTGAAGCAAGCGCCCAGCCCACGTGAGGAAGGGGATGCTGTGGCTCCGGGCTCTGCTCAGCCCTCCAGCTGGCCGTGCCATGCTGGGGCATGTGGGAAAAGTCCTCCCAGGGTTGCACTCAGATCCCTGCATTCCTGGGGGTGAAAGCCAGAGAAAAACGGGCATTGGCACACTTACATCGCATGCCATGTTCACATCAGCCCTTCCCATTATCACGCTGCGCGTATGACACTTTTTGCGGGTATTTGTTGGTAGTAAGGAGGGACAGAAAACACAAAAACCCTCTTAAAACTAAGAGTTAACTTTGCTTAAAAAGATAGTGACAAATCACATTTCTCCATACAAATCTGTGCAGAGCCAGAATCCTCCCCTGTGTAATTTCTGACTTCAATAGGCAAGGGCTGGTCGCGAGCCGTAATTAGAGCTGGCTGGGGAACAACGGGTTTGTTTCATGGCAACTTCTGAGGTTTCAAAATCTGTTTATGTTCTGCAGAGGAAACGAAATCAAAACATGTCTAATGTGAGATGGGAGTCTGTCAAAATGTCCATTTTCTGAGCAGAGAGATCCTTGTTTCGCAGTGGGTCTTCCCTTGCCCTCTTCACCGCGGTCAGGGCACGGACCGTGTGTGCAGCCGGCAGCAATTATGGGGTGGATATGCCAGGGTGCCAAACACATCGGTGCTCAAAGCAACTCATGTGTTTTGATAAAAATAGATGAAGTTGAAAACACCATGACCGCTCTTGCCTGAAATGTTCAGCTTGTTTGGGATCACGCTGACCCGGTAATGCATCGTGCCAGCGTCCTGGTGGGGCAGAGGCTGACCCAAATGGACACGCTCATCTTCTGTTCGGTACATCTGTCTAGAAAGACCTTAAAAATCTGATCTTTTTGGTAAGGTCTAGCAAAGACTTTAAAAATATCTGCTCTGCAGGGATATTAAAGGCCCGATGGCATACTTGGCAGGAGTGGACGTCTGCCCGGGAATCGCTGGCATTTCCTCTCCTGCCCCACGTGTTTTCTGACCGTCTGCGCCTCTGCTGCTTTCCATCCCAGAGCGGCTCAGTGCAGCTGCGTATTCAGTGTGTAACTCACAAAATGCTTCGTGATCCTTTCTGTGAAAGCTGCTAATCAATTATAGCTGGATAGTTTAGTCCTAGCATCATGCTGTTGAAGAAGTATTCTCTGACGCTGAAAGAAGGACTTGAACTAGCAGATATTGGTAGTCCTTGACCTCTGAGCAGTTTGAGAAATAGCACCCCTCTATCGCTATGGATGCAGAGAGACTTATAAAAACCCCTGTAGACCAAAGGACTGGCTTTTTCATGCTGGGGTCTATGCAGCTGGAATGATGCACAAGGGGGAATGCCAGCCAAAATTTTTCTCCAGTTGGGTAATACAATTTTATAAAACTTGCAAGTTTGTAAAAGCTTTGGACAAATTTGTGATCTTCCAGATCAACTAAAACTTAAAAGCCTTTGAGATAGCCATTATATTGACATAAGAGGAGACCACCTACGGGAATCGCCAGCCTTACCCAGCTGGATGTCAGCAACTACCTTCCCAGCCTGCTACACCCACAGAAATTTCCACTCTGACCTCAGATAATATGAGCTATTGCCTTCAGTGAACAGGAAAATGGTTTCAAATAGAGTCCCACTTTCATGTACCAGCCCCTCGATTGATGAGGACCGTCACAATGAGGCCGACTTCTTCTCTCTGATCTCCCAGATCCTGCCGACTGCAAGAAGACAAATGCAGTGGCACATGCAAGAAAAGATCTTTCCTGGTGTTGACATCTGAAATCTGGGCCCTTGCATTACTGCTAAGCCGGGAGAAGGGGAGCTGCTCTTTGGGGGCGAGACACAATACTTCTGCCATGTAATACGCACCCCAAAAGTTTAGCTTCTTTCTAAATAACGTAGCCCCTTGCTTTGCAGTGGGGCGGCCAGGAAGTTTAGAATAAAGAACAGAAACCGTTCTCCTCTGCCAGATTCACCATCATCACATGTTTAACCCCTTTGGCATGTGAAGGAAGCCCAAGGGCTGCTTTTCCCATGTGAGAATACTTGGGTTCATTAACAGATTCCAAAATACACAGGAAATGGGGAAATCGCGGCGCAGTGAGATTAAGCTACTGCTTCCAGCTCTGTGGATGGCGATGGCTGCGGAGCGAGGGCTACAGCCTGTTTCAGAGTCTGAACCACAGTTTCCTTCTGAGCTGGGGCTGATTTCATTTGAGGAAAAGATAAAAATACCCCGCGGGTTAGATAACCGCTTATCCCTCCCTGGCCCTCGTCTCCAGACCTGCGTGCAGACGGTGCCCGGCCGCTGCGGGAGGTGACACGGGGCTGTGGGTGGCTCGGTGGCCCCAGGAGCAGGCTGAGTGGTGCAGCCGTTTGGGACAGGTTTTTGGGGCCCTTGCAAAAACGGCATGTCCCCTGCAAAGGCCTTTCTCCAGGCAGTATTTTCAAGGGGAAACGTTCAAAGGTGGTGTTGAAAATGCTGTCTCCTGATTTTCCCAGCCCAACCTCACTGAGTCAAGGAATAGCCCTGGCTCATGTCCCATAAACTAGCATTTTTGCGAGAGAAACCTCTGTGCTTCACAGTTGTTCAGGTTTTCCCTCCATCAATGATAAAGGACCAACCCTACAAGTGGGGTCTGAAGGCCTTTTAAATAGGAAACCTTGAGTTTCTGAGCAAAATGTATCCTCTGACTCCCCAGAAAATAGGAAACACACCGCAAGACCGATGTGCGGAGTTCAGTGATAGTATGAGTGCTGCTATGAACCGCATGCCATTACAGCATGCAAACTGGTGTGGCCTCAGAGAGACAGCTAAACCCATTGCTGGCTGCTGGGGTGCTCCCATAAAATAAAATCATTCCTCCCACACTTAAAATAGCACAATCTAGATAAGGAAAGTCGGCAAATTTTCCAAAAAGTCATCTGTCTTCTTATCACGCCAGTCATTGCTTTCCCCAGGGATGTACAAGAATTAATTCCCTTTACCCACAATTAGCAATTTTTATGACTAAGGTTCTTTTCCTTTCCAGAACATTTTGCACCTGAAAAGTCTGTTTAATTAATTTTCACAGAGTGGCGAGTCTGACCCCAAAGCAAAGGAGCAAAGTGAGGAAGACGGATGTAAAAACGTGTTGACCCAACAAAGGACAGAGGTGCTTGGGCAGGATGGGGTGCTGAAGCTGCTCCCTGCAAGGGTGCAGATGCATGGGATGGCTGAGGACACGATGCTCTCTGGCCACGCCGCTCACCTTCAGAGCCGACAAGACTGGCCATCCCCAGTCACTGCCTGGAAAACACACCGGTAAGCTCGTGAAGGCTGACCCGCGCCCTCCCTCTTCCCCAAGTGCCCCAAAGCCACGGGGAAGGCAAGCGCTGCTGTCAGCGTGCTGATGGGCTGCTGCACCTCAACGCCTCGGAAAGTATGAGGAGATACCTGCTCGTCTTGTCTCTCTCTCGTCCCCTCTTCTCAGAGGAGTCGCTGACTTCCAGCTCCGCTGCATCGCTAACGTCCCCCAACAGTCCCACTGACATCAGCGAGACTTCTGCAGCAAAATGCAATTTGAGATGGCAAAGGGGCAAAAAATATGGCTCTGGAGTGTGTCCGTACTGGCCATTATTGCAGTACTAATGGCAGCAGGTTAGCCTATTAAGAGAAAGGAGGGTAGTAACTTTAACAAGGGCACTGGCTTCCTAATAGCCTGAGTGCCTTCCTTAGTACACTTCAGACTTAAAAAGCCTTTCTCCAAATAGCTCTCTGCTGGTTAAATCACCAACAGAAAATAGCTTCGAGGGAGGAAGATGGGTTTCTTTTGCATGCAGACACATGCGTGTACATATCGCCCTGAGTTTGTCATGCCCTGACCCTCTCTCAGCTGTCAGCCTGGCCGGCGCTCGGAGCAGCAGCTATTCCTGGGCGCTTCCCCAGGCACTTGCCAAACCAGAGAGACGAGTCACAGCGCTTCAGGGTGGCAAAACAAGGAGGATGAGCTGAGTGACTTTGAGCCACGAGTTAGAGGAGGTAGCGGAAAATGAAAGGCTGAGAACAGGAAAACCTTTTTTCCCCAAATTGCATGCATCTGATGCTAAAGAGCCTGAAAATTTCTAAAAATTCTTCACTTTTTTTTTTTTTTTTTTTTTTTCCAGAGAGCATGTTTCAACTATACTAACACTTAAAAAAGTTACCTTAAGTAAGCCTAGGCCTATAATCTTTGCTTTGCCATGAGCAGGCCATTCTTTTTGAACAGCCTAACACGGACAACTCCAGCATCACAGGGACAACCCTAGCATCACAGGGGGACGGGTCCCAGCTCTGCTTCTTCACCAGCCCCCCAGAATAAACCAGTGTGTGCAGAACTGGGGACCACCCTCCTGTAACAACTACGCGCTGTCAACATGCTCCTTCTGTAGACAGGCTGAGATTCAGTGAGTCCATGAAGGACTTCTGTTTTGTGAAAGAAGAGTCAAAACGTTAGCAGTATGCAACGGGCAGAGAGGACACTCGGCAACCGCCGGGTGACGGGACCTGTTGGTGCTGTGGGTAGATCAACCAGAAATGTCGTGCTCATTTCATCTGGTAGCATTTGGTCCATTTATTTTAATTGCAAATAAATGCAAAGCAGAAAGAACGGGTTGCAGTTATTGTTGGAGCCGGTAAAACGTTTTCTGCGAATAGAGGGTTGGTCTTCAACCATCCAAGTAAAACCCCTTGCCTAAACAATAAAGCTTAAAAGATGAGCAAATTGCTGTTTATGGGCTGTTCCAGTTCCATACCACTCAGGACGAAGCCAGGGCTGAATACACAAGCAAATTTGCTGCCTAGCTTATTAGAAAAACAAGCCTTGTGCAGGATTTAAGACATTTTAAATCATTCACTCAGAGCAGAGAGGAAAGACCAGAGCAGCAGCAGCAGCCGGAGCAATATTAGTGGGAGCCTTATCGGTCCAGATCTGCAAACGCTGGTGCGGGCAAAGCGCGTGTGAAGGACATAGCATTAATATAACTGGCTCGTGGCAGCCTGAAGAAATAACCCAGATAGTGCTGTGTGCCAGCCAGCCCACCTCAGGCTGGGGAATGGGAGCGTTTCCCCATGCGTATTCTGATTCCTGGCCCAGCGCGGGCTGGAAGGCGTTTGCTCGTCACCCTTATGTGTGTTGAGCAGCTGGACCAGATTTTACAAACTCAAGCTGGTTCGGGGAATGCAACGCCTCGTTGGCATGCGGCTATTCAAGCTGGTGCCTATTATGTCGCTCATATTAAAATGCTATGAAAACAGGCATTGTGCACTGAGAGGCTGAGCAAACCTTGTTATGCAGTAATTATGCAATCAGTATATAATCTAATTTCAGTGGCTGGGGTGTGGAAGGGAAGTTTTGGTTCCTAGATGCTTGTAGGGGTCTCTACAATGAAATATGCATATAGACATATTTACAACCAGTGGCAATAAAAATTCTGAGCAATACTCACTATATTGAGCTTCTGTGATGTCGAGAGCAACTTACAAAAGCCCCGCACAGCTGGTTAGGCTCAGAAAGACTCTTGTACTCAATAGTCAGACTTTCTGCAATTGAAATGCTCTACAATTAACAGCGCCTTCTGGAACCGGGCAGGAAAGAGCTTTCAAAACCCATGAAGGGTTGGTTTTGGGTTTTTTTTGTGAGATTTTTGCAGCTCTTCCCCTGAATTTGAGAGGAAGCCAAAGCTTTTCAAAGCTTTTATAAAACAAACAAGCAAAACCAAATCCCCTTTCCAACCTCCCAGTGAGAGGAACACCCCGGACAAGCAAATCGCCCTTTACCAAGATGCTTCCTTGGTGGTGAAAGTCCCACAGGCAGAGCAAGAACTGGAATTTGGGTTTCTTGCCTCCCCATTTTTTCACATCCCTGGTGCTCATTGTGGTTTGAACTCAACTATTTGCTGCGGCAGGGTGCAAATTTTGCTGGGGGAGAATTTTATGGTTTGAGCCTGCTGAGAAACTGTTTCCAAAGAAGGTTCAATCAGGATGGGTGTGTTCCTATGAAAAGTTTGACTTTCTCTGTATCCACTATTTTTACAAAAGAGCGTTAGTGGAAAAGCTCCCTTAGTCCTTCTTTCTATGGACACACAGTCCTGTGGCTCTATGGGGCAGAAACTTAGAGAGTCAAAGAGGAGTCCAGGATTTCTTCTATGTGATGGGCCAAATTCTTTGCTGGTATAAATAGATTGAACTCTGCTCAGTGGGACTGTGGCCATTTATGCCAATAGAGGACTTGGCCCGCAGTCACAGCCTGTTTCTTTTTTTAAACCGCAAGAGACATGACCCTAACTGCGTGAGCCAGGTTCAGACCCCGGCTACCATCACTTTCTAGGCACGCACAGCTATTTTGGTCAGCGCTGCTTTGGTCGGCACCCGGGAGACACCGGAGTGGGGAACGAGGGGACGCGGAGCAGCCCCAGGTTTGGAGAGCCCACGGACATCCCCGTTTTCTGTTGGGTCTCAGGAGAAGAGCTGCCTGGTGTTGCAGCCTGGATCAGCCTAGCTAAGCCCGGGGGGGGGGATTAGGAGTAGATTTAGAGAGGGTCTGTACGTACGGCTGAGGGCGTACGTCCCGGCTTGGCTTTGCACGTCGCAGACGTTCGCGGAGGCTCCCGAGAAAGGACTTTCTCAGCCATTTCTCCTCCTGCACTGTCTGCCCCGAGCTGCTGCGTGTTGCAGCTCTCCATCCCTTCCTTGGCCACCTCACGGCATCTCCCCTCCCCACGCACTTGCAGAAATTGCTGCCTGCTGCTTTTTCTCCTCCTCTCCCGGAGATGCAGATCTCCTCTGGTCCCTTGGCAGAGGGTCCCTGGGGACTGAAAAGCGGGGAGCCGTGATGTGTCCCCTCCACACAGGCCCCATGTTGTGCAGAGCTCCCACAGAGGTGGCTGAATTTCATGGGGGGAAGCTTTGAAGGGCTGAACACCTGCGTGGGGCGAGCATCGGGGCTGCGGATTTGGGCTGGCGTCGGAGAGCTCGTGGAGGCTGAGCAGGTTTTCTCCAACTCATAAAAAATGTGCTTTAAAAGCTAATTGATTTACACATCTGTTTTTTACAGAGCGTTTTAAAATGGCAACTCCTGACCCTAAAAAAAAAACCCGACGCGCACACAAAAGAATTCAATAAATCATTAAAGTGCTGCATCCACAAGCACAGCCATGCCTAACCCTTCAGCTTCTGCGTTTTTTGGGTACATGAAAGCCAGAGGTTGCCATTGCCAACCAGCTAAACGCTGCAAACCACGGCCGCCTCTGGCCAGTCATTGCCCCTTTGAACCAGCACTACAAAGACTTGCTGCCCGACTCCCACCTGCGGAAAATTCTTTTTGCTGCTGCCCCTGCGAAGACGTGATGGGAAAACTCACCTGGGCAGGGGCTGCCAGCTGCGCGGCACCCCTCCGTACCCTCCCCGACCCGTTTTTGGGTCGGTTTCCTGGTAAAATAAAACTCCTGCGACCATGCTGGCTGCATGGACGCATTGCTGGCTGCCTGTCTGTCTGCCCCTGAATGATTTTTTGCTTCCCCCAGTCAAGTTCAGTGATACTGATGCTGGCAGGATGAAGGCAGACTCCTCTTCATCCCTCTGCCTCCCAGCCCAGGGCGGCGCTCGCCCTTGGTCTTGCTTCCCATACAGGACACGCAGCCTGGCAAGGGAAGAGGTTTCCACTCTCATCCTCCTCCTTTTTTTCTGGTGTGACATTTTTACTTCCTACAAAATTGTGTATGCCCTCTGGACAAGTGATTAAATTAGAAGATCAACAATACATGAAGAAGGAATAGGATCAATTCGCAGAGAAGTGGCTGAAAGTGGTTTATTACATCTTTTATCTTTTTTTGCTGGGACATCATTTGCCAAATCATTAAAAGAAAAATCAAGTCAACGGGTTGGCCAGCAACTAAAAATTGCCTTTTTCATCACAAATTTATGTGATGACAATATTATTTTGAATAACATAATAAAAAAAAATAGACTAACCAAGACTCCTTTTGAGGTCAGGTTCTGACTTCTGTTACCCCAATAGCTCACTAATTTCCTGTAGCAATTCAAGCCATCACATACACATTTACCACCAAATAAGTGGCCAGGGCTCCCACGGCAGCTCGTCTGATGACAGACTATATATGTGCACCCAGTGCCTGCTCGCCAAAATACAAACCTCCAACCTTTTCTCTGCTTGCACCACCAGATCAAGACTCTTAAAGAATATTTTCCATCAATATGCAGGCGGTGTTACAGTGCTTCTTGCACCTTACATTTACATCCACTTTCACCTCCTTTTACGCCAGCAGAAGGCCAGAAGGCAAGTAAGAATAAAGCCCTGTTGCCAAAAAAACCTTCCAAAATGAGAGAAGTTGCCAGTTTCTATCAAGTAATAATTTCCAGGTGCAGTGAGCTGTCAAAGCACAAGATGTGCTGAACTGGGCTGGGAATAACATTGCTGAAATCACCAAAAAATACTGCAAATCCCAGTGACAGAAACCCTTAGAGCTGCAGGAGGGGCATCAGGCTTGTTGCCTTTTCCTGATTTTCCCTTGCTCTTTTTTAACCTTATTTGAGCTGCTCGTGACTGGCAAGAACATTGTCTTCTGCTTGAATCTATCTGGATTCAGGATATACAAGCTAGAGAGAGATCCAAAGCCTGTCAATTATCAGCAGACAGGAGATGATAACGCACTTGAAATAGGTCCAACATTTAAAACCCCTTGCTATAAAAAGGCAAAAGATTATTCAATCACAGAAAACAACAGTGCAAGACCTATTAGACCATGTTTTCATTGAGAGCTGTATCTTCTGCTTTTGCTCCATCATCTGCTATTCACATGACTCCACTTAACAACCGTATCTGATTAAGCTTGTTTGTGTGCCGGGTGGTATTATTTTTTTTGTTTGAATTAGTGCCTCCTGTTTTTTTTCTATTTCCTAAAATATAGCTGAATTATCTCCTTTCAGCCAGAGCTTGGGTGCTTGGTTATTCCACTTTTGCGTGGTAAAGCCGAGGATCCTCACTGTTGTTGTTTTATGGCTGGGATGGGAGAAAACAAAACTCATTTTCATGCAAATCCCCACTGTCTATCAGACATCATAGTTGTCAAGCAGGTCATTAGAGGCCTACTGTGTAAAATGAAGATTACTAATTAGAGCTGAAGAAATAATTTGCAACAAATAATTTATCCAATGAATTTAGATTTTTTCTCCTTGTGGAGTCTCTGCGAGCAGGTTGTTACTTCACCAGAGTTGGCCATTATTTGAAGTGTTTTTAACTCATTACGCTCGTTGCGATTGATTCTGATTTTTCAGCATTACTTTTCTGAGCTAGATGGTTAGTCAAAATTGATCACAGGATATGGGATTTATCTCCTCGCTCAGGTGTCAAAATATGGCTGAAATGAATAAACATCAGCGTACGCTTAAAAAGTACATTCCCTGAACACTGATTTGTGTTTCTGCAAACATCACAACACAATAGTAGTTCGGGAATTTTCCATTAAAATACATTTATCTAGGAAAAAAACGTAACTGCAAAATCTAAAATTTTACCCTGGGCAAATCTCACATAAGGCAAAAAGAGCCTCCAGTCTGTGGTGTATTATGCAAGTCTTGTGAATAAGCATCACCAAAAATAGGAAAAACAAGGAGCTTATCCTGCAGGGAAAAGGGGAAAAAAAGCATCTGGCTGCTAACGTCCCCAAAGGCCCTGTAGGACCCTACATGCATCCGTTAAATATAGAAGTCACTGAAAAAGAAAACTTATGTGCTTTGATTCATAATCACAGGAAACAGGATTTAGCAAAATCTGATCAGTTCACTATGACGGAAAATGTCAAAACATGGATTTTGGATAGTTTTGATTGACCGTTTCTCTTCAACCCGTGACACATTCTGTTACTTTGGCTCAAAATGTTATCTGATTCAGCTTGAAAAGAGAAACTGAAATTTTCTATTGATTTTCCTCCTGTTACAAAAGTCAATTTCTACAGACATTAATTCCGGTGTGATGCACTCTATGAACATTCAAAGAAAGGTGGAGCATGAAGAAAGGAGCGAAATTCACCCGGTGAATTAATTCCAGCATCCAAGCACATATTCACAGGAAACCATTTCCAATATTCACCATCTTTTTTAATAACATGGGGCAAAGTCACACCTATGGCCGATACTACAAAATCCTGGATTGCAAAGGAGAAGCTTTATTTTCAACCCTGCTGATGAAGAATGCGGAGACCAGTCTTGTGGCGGGGGGGGGGGGGGGGGGGGGGGGGAGGATAAGAGAGTTTCAATGAATTAAAAAAAGACACTTTGTACCAGACTCTTCAATCCCATCTGCTTCATATCTGGAGCACTTGGTGTTCCCTGCGCTGACTCACTCGCCTTTGTGTTTGCAGGCGGGAGAGGCAGCGTCGCCGCCAAGGAGGGATGGGAGATGGAGAGATACTCAGCAGAAAAGGAGGGGCGGCGGGGGGGTGGGGGGGGGAGAAGCAGGGAACACTCAAAGCTGGCTTGTCTAGTCTAAACAGCTCCCAGGGCAAAGCAGGCGAGGTTGATAAAGCTGCCGAGAGGGGAAAACGGGTTGGGGAGAAGCGGTGAAGGTCTTTTGCTTTGTGGGTCTTCCATGGACCTTCCACCGCAAACCTTGGGGGGGAGGGAAGTCAGGGGAAGGTTGTGGGAACCAGGACTTTTCTCCCAGAAATCAGGCATTTTGGAGCGTGGCTGTTTGGCGGCGGGTTCTGGAGCTTTTAACGGCTTCCTCGCCTACTGTCTTGGCTAAGAACAGCCAAATCTTTGTCTGCTGTCACCAAAACCAAACATGACTTCGCGACGACCACAGGAGTCCCATGGAAGGGGAGGTGGTCTGGGATAAAAGGAGGTCTGAGGTTCAGCAGCATTTCTGCTGACTGAATAGCACTGGTGACAAGGGGACACGGTGCCTTGGGGAGGGAGAACCAAGCAGCGTTCAGGGACATGGGCTGCGTTCCCAGCCCAGAGATCAGTGCTGGGTGCAACCCTGGATAAGTCTCATTTCCATCTGTAAACTGGAAATAACCGTTCTTCTTCAAGAGGTGCTTCAAGTTCCCTGGATAAGGCATTTTATATAAGACCTAACTTACTATTTTGGTACGCAGATAAAAAGCACGCATAGAAAGGAGCCCAGATCAACCCCCAGACCAAGAAAAACCTTATCCTAGGCATGCCAGCCTACCTCTTTCACTGACTAGCTCTCACGTGCAGAACAAGCGCAGCCTAAGCAATATTTGACTCTGCGTCAGCCCAGTTGGTCCCACAATATCTGCGTGGATTTGGAGCGAGGCCAAATGGGCTCGAACAACTTTGCAGTGAAGGCCATCGCCTCTAACTGCCTCTCTGTGGAAACGAAGCCTTTCACAGAGCCGCATCGCTGCTGGGGAGACAATAGCAGCATGGCTGCAAATGCAGCACTTCTGTGTTTAAATACATTTTCCCCCCGAGTGAGCATAGGTTTAAAAAAAAAAAACAAAAAAACCACCACCAAAAAAACCACTGAAGAGAAAAACGACCTTATTCAAAGCTGGCTGAACTCAATGGGAAGACTCCCCCTGAATTTCAATGAGCTTCGACAGGCCCGTGGGGCCAGATTAGCATAAGAGCTGGGAGGAAGATTTCCAGGTGCTCCCCACACCCAGGGCCAGGTTTTCCAAGAAGACTCAGCACCGATGTATTTTGCCCTCCAGCTCTGTAATGTGTTTACAGCCAGGCAGCCTGGCAATGGCAAGAAGAGTTTCTGCACTGCGTAGGAAACCCTGGCTGCCCAAGATATATAGTTCCAAAGAAGATTATCTAACTTTCCATCCACGGCAGAAGAGATGCCGCACGACTCGTCCCAGATGTGCCCGGCTGGCTGAGACACGCACCCGCGCTGCCAGGGCGGGCGCCGGCGCAGGGTTTGCCTCCCCAGCCAGGCTTGTGATGTCTCGTCACGGTCTCCCTGCCATGGCTGGGAGAGCCCAGATTGCACCACCACCACCAGCTGGGGATGGGGATGGGATGGGGATGGGGCCAGCAGCAGCTCCAGGAGAGACCTGTCTTCCTTTGCAGGGATGCAGGTGGATGGATGTACATCAGCCCACGAAGTTTCAGCCCCTCCTCGGCATGGGCAACTTGGCTCTCGTGCTGGGGAAAAATTCCTTCCTGACCCCTGTGTCCTCTCTGCAGAGTCTGGACCAGGAGGAGGGGCACGGGGGTACATCGCTGAGCTGCAATGATTTCCCATCTCAGGAGCCGCGGCACAATATTCCCGGTCTCGCGTGGCCAGACCCCATGAATGCTAAAGAAAGAGCAGCAGTTACTCCTAATACCGCCGTTACTATTGTTATTGCGGTGGATGGGGTTTCATCGTCATGCCTGGTTTCAACCGGCAGAAAACCAGGAGCGAATCCCACTAAAATCTCATCAAACCGTTGCCGGGTCTATCAGCAGGCAGCGAGCACGGCTGCAAAGGCAGTGACATTTGCAGGAGGTTTTATACAGCTGGGAGGTATTTAACCCTTTCTCCCAGCAAGTTATTAAAAAAAATATGTGTATTTGAGAGAGCAGAAAAACAAATCAGGCCTGATTGCGCTAATTACCAAAAGCATAGTAACACGGTTAAGGTCTCTGAAGGAAGAGGCGTCATCTTCAGCTCCCAGAGACATGCCCATGTGTAGCTCTCTCTGCAGTAGCTCTCGTTATTTTAACGGGGACCCGAATTTGAATTGCAATCCGGTTCTCCATGCTGCTTTGGATTGAATACAGCTGGTACCTGGCGGTGGCTGCTGCCAGGGGAATCTCACTAATGAGAGCAGGATCCGTCTCGCTCTGACTCCGAATCTAACACCTAACTGGGAGTCAGCCTGACCGTGTGAGCCCTGGTGCTGTCTTATTCAAGACCTAAACGTTGCCTTTGCAACCTCTCCCTGTGCTTTGATCCTTCTGCTGAAACGTTTAACAATTCCCTAGAATTAGCCCATCCAAATAATTTATTTATGGGTTTATTGCGATGACCTGGTAAGACTCGAGGTCACTGCAAATGTACCAGTGTAATACAAGGCACAGTCAGCCCAGACCGCGGTGCTGGGTCTTAAATATCTAAAGACATTCTCACCAGCATTATTTTTGTATTTTTTTTTTTTTAAATGCTGAACTGTATGTTTTAGAATACACAGCTGTCTTTGTTCAGAATAAACCAAAAATAGCAGATTTTCCTCTGCTTAGCTGGGTGTTAAATTATTTACATTTCAAAACTCATAAGTAGAAACAATGACTGCATTTCCAGAGCCTACTCCTGCTGTCAAATATCCTTTTCTCTTCTGCAACCTAATTTAGACTTCCTTTTTAGAGTTGCAGTTCAGCTCCATCTTCAATTATATTAGAGGAACCAAGATTTCAGGCCATTATCTCATCATTTCCATGAATAGCAACAAGAGATGTTCTCTGCGAAGGCAGAGATAGCCCTCGTGGTGGCTGCACAGGAGGTGGCCCATGGCCAGGGATGCTCAGACGTGGAGAAGGGGCGAGGAGAATTCAGCTCCTGTGGTCCCTTTGGGTTTGGGCTCTGCGAAGATGCTTCGCTTCACCCATGCAATCCCTACGAGGATGTCCTTGTCCCCTCCAGTGGCAGTGGAGAGCCTCCCCAGGGAGGTGCGGTAGAAGAGGGCACTGCCCACGGTGGCTTGTCCTCCCTGTGTCCCCCTTCTGGGACCACCGAGGCGGTTGGTGCTCCCTGGGGTGCTTGTGCCCTTGGGACACCGAGCCTGGCTGGGAGGACATGTCCGCTACAGCAAACCCCGAAGAAACTGCACTGCCATAGAGTGTACTGATAGCCCAAGAAGAAATCAAGGCATGGCGGGACGCTGCATCCTGAGATGCTTCACGTGGTCAGGGATGCGACGTTAAACCCAATGCCTGGAGACCAGCCCAGGTCAACAAAGCTGCTTTGATAGGGGTGCAGGTTGGAACCTGAACAAGAAAAGGTCTCAAATATCACATAATTTCAGCGGGCTGCTTCTCTGAAGGGTTGGCTGAGGCTCAGCATTTCTTTACTAAACCCCAAACTCCCCTTGGCACCTCCTCGCTTCCCGCTCACCCTTGCCAGGTGCTTTGCACTGCCGTTGCCAAAACCCTTGCGCAGGTGCCAGCCACCTTTGCCCTGTTCCCGGTTAAATCCCTGCGTGCGTTACCGCTGACGTGGTGACTGCCTATCCGAAAGGCAGTGGGAGCTGAGCGGCAACATGAACACCCTGGCCAAGGAACGAAGGCTTTAGATCTTTTTCTGCGTCGGTTCACCAAAACTCATTTGTCACTCTTGCTGCAGACCAGCATCCCAGTAGTGTATACTCTTCTTGGACAGTTATAAAAGGAATATCCTGCATCTAGCTGGAGTCTCAGCATTGCCAGACCCTGTGATTTTATTACCAATCTTCTGATAGTTGGAATTTTTCATAAAGCTGCGGCTCTTGGATGCAAGTAATTAAGTGAGACTCTCAGCTTTCACTGAGAAATGAGAGGAAGTTTCTAGTCCTCATGTTTTAGAAAAGCTGGAAAATGTGCCTAAAGGCACAGACTCCAAAAGGCAAATTAAAAGAACCAATATGTTTTATTTCTTTTTAAAAACAATTGTGATTTAGGGATGGGAATGGCGGGCTTGATTCATGATTTATAGATTCTGCGCTTGGCAGCTCTCCAGGCTCAATGATGGCTCCATGCAGATGGAGCTGGGGCTTTTTGAGAGCTGCTCGGTGGTTTTCACCTGGTTGCCCACAGCACTTTTAAACAAAACCCCCAGAAAAATCTGTGTAAGACTTGTTCTACAGTAGGCACAATTGAAAAACAGTACGTGCCATCTTATAACCTGGTTAGATCTGAAATCTCACGTACTTAGATTCAAGTGGGAGATACCGCTGCTCTGCCAACGTGCCGAACGACACGTTTAACTGCAGTGGGTGGCACTGAAGGTTTGAAAAAATGGGTTTCTGTGTGTATTTTGGAGGGCTCAGAGCTGGGACTGGCCTTTTTTTAAATCTGGCTGGTATTTGCATCGCCCCTCTATGTTATTTCTTAACCTCGCTGTGCTGCTGCTCTCTACCAGGCCGCAAAAAGCTCCCGTGCCCTGCCATGGCTTCCCTCCCTGCAGGCTGTCCCGGGGGCTCGGCGGATCGGAGGCCAGCTGAAATCCGTGCAAACGCTGACTCCAGCGGTCCCCAGCTCCGGCTGTGGATACAGCTCCCTCTCCCAAGCCATTACGGCTGATGAGACGTGAATAGGCATTAACGGCTTTATTGCCCTGTAATACCAAATGCACAGTGAATATCCTAATAAAAAGTTGTTCCTCGGGAAGGCAGCGCCTTGTCAATCTTAATGCTATACCCGATATACATGTGCTGTGCGTGTTTGTGTTTGTTTTGAGAAGAAACACCCAAACTGCCTTTCCCACTCTAGGAGCTAAAAGACTGTGAAATGCTATCACACCGCGCTGGCCCTGAGCTACAGGAGCACAAATAGGTGTCAGTAAATGTTTGTGAACTACAAACACCCATATCAGGGAGGCTGGCGATGAGATTTGTATAACAGGCGAACAAACTGGAGATGCTTTTCTTGCAGGGTGCAGGGGGTCTGGTTAGGGAGGCAGCTGTGGTGCCAGGCTGTCCCAGCTGAGCCTCCCCCCAAAACTGCAGCCGAGTTATCTTTGGAGATGAGCCTGTGTAGTTTTGGGCTGAGGCTCTCCAGTGCTCCTTCCCTCACTGGGCAAGGGTGGGATAAAGCACTTCTGGTGGGCATCAGACCCGTCACCTTCTGCAGACGCATCTTCTTATGCAGAGAAAGGGCATCGAGCAGATGTTGTAGCTTCAACAACCCGAGGTTGGAACAGGTCTCTGCACGGGTTGCCTGTGTTGGTCCCGGTTTCTGGAGCAAACCCTTCATGATGGGGCTGCACCCACTTTCCAGGTCGGGACCTGCCTGACAGTGCCCCTTTCCTGCTCCTCAACCCATCCCGATGTCGACACGGCCTCGTGCCTGTTCGCAGGCTGTGAACTCTTCTCCTCCGGGTGTTTCTTGTGGTGTTTGCCCCGTAGCACCCATCGCATCTCCGGGAAGCAGCAGGACCGTGCTGGGTGTTTGCCAACCCTTGGGGAAAGCGGGAACGTTGGAGGCCACCACGGACAAAGCTCCTGCAGGGTTTGGTCCCGAATCACGGGGCTGAGAGCAAACCCTTATGTGTGGGCATTGCTCAGCGGGAGCATCCCAACCACAGCGCCCCAGCAATGGGGCAGGACTTCTTCCCGCACGCTTTCCCTCTCACCTCACATATTATTTCATTTTTTTTTTAGTGAAAACCTGTTGGAGGCGGCTGCAAGCAAAACAAAACCCCACCAAAGCTCATCTGCCAGCAAGCGCTTGTGAACCAAGAGCCTGACTTTGCTCGCCAGGCGGTGTAAACCAGAGCCGTGGCACGGCCGGGGTGTAACTGGTGTAAACAAGAGGATGCTGCTGTGTGGCCAAACCTGGCACTGCTGGGGAAGGCGATGTTAACAACTCCACCTTAAACTGCAGAGAGCACCTTAAGCTTTCTTCTGGCCTCCTGCCACCGAAACTGCTCCAGGCTGAGCTTTAATCAGAAGGAAGCCTGTGCTTTGCACAGTGGGGGAAGGGGCGGCCAGAAGGACATTTCTCCATTGATTTTTTAATTTTAGAAGTTTATTTCTTGGGTGGTGGGTTGGTTTTTTGTTTTTTTTTTTCCCCTTGACACAATAAATTTCAAATTGATTTTGCAATCCTGTCTCCCCCATCCTTGTACTCTCCCTCTCAAAGGTAATTGAGATTAGAGGTTTCATTTGTCCCCCTGGCATCCCCTGGTCCCCTGTGATGCTCTCTGAAGAGGGTTTCCACAGCTGGGCCCTGGGCAGGGACACATTGGGGGAGGTCAGCTCCATCCAAGGACCCCTCCGGTGGGCACATCTTGGGATCAAGGATGTGCCTCCTTGGTGGGTCCTTGGATGGAACCTGCACGGCCTTTGCAAAGTACCTGCAGCTCCCCCAGCCCCGGGCTGTCCCCCCAGTCTGTGGCTCTCCCTCCAGCCCAGCCGATGAGACAGTCTATTTTTTTACCAGGCATTTCCTGCTAATCAGACCATTAGTCCTTGTACTGATTAACCAGCTAGTTCTCAATTTAATTAAAACATAAGCTTTTTTGAAGAGCCAGAGGTTTCAATCATATTTTATTCTTATCATTCCAGATCTGATTGGCATTAGCCATAAGTATCAGGGGGAAACCAAAGCAATTAACCCTTTCCCTTGCTGAGGGGGGGGGTGTGTCAAATTTATCATTGACTATTTCCTCAGGGAGGCTGTGGATTTTTATAACGCTGCTTTGCACCAGAGCCTGAGGATCTCTAAACATTTATCCTTACTTTCACAGGGTTGCTCCATTTCATTCAAATACAATGCAAAAAAATATGCCAGCAAGGAAGCCTAGCACAAACCCAGTATCATTATGCTGAGAAAGCAATGTAGGGCCAGATCCTGATCAGAGAGGAAAGCAGATTCGGTGGATTAGTTTAGGTTTATCGGGTCTGCTTGGTCTTGCCAGCCCCTGCCAGTGCCATGGATGGTGTTTGGGCGTGCAGCCCACAAGCAAACACCGGAGCGGGTTCGTGCACTGCTGCAGCCTGGAAGAGGCTTTGCAGGTCACACCATGTTTTTAGGCTGTTGGAAAGTGGGAGACTTCAGCAGCCAAGTAGGAATTTAGGGTGGGGAGAGACGTGATCTGTCGCAATTAACCTTGAGCGGTGGGTGGACGATGACAGAAAAGTTCAAATGTTTGTTTTACAGTGAAAATTGCGAGCGCTTGGCTCACCTGGCGGCGCCTGGCCGTACCCAGCCGTGCTCGTGAGGTGCGGCAGAATGATGCTGAGCACGGACTGGCTGGCAGCACCACGACTCCCGAGCCTGGCTCTGCTGTGCCCGCGGAGCATCGGCCCCGCACGCTGCAGGGAAATTTGGGACAGGGCTCTTTTTTAAGTAAGGCTTTGGTATCTCATTACCAACCACAAAAATATTTGGCTATAACTTACTCTTGGGGTTTGGGCTAAGTCCAGGGACTCCAGCAAGAGAAAAGTCAAATCTAAATAAACGAGTTCAAGTTCAAACCTCTCTAGCCCCGGCCGCAGGGCGTTCCCCTGCCGCCAACCCGAATGCCTGGGGTGCTGGGAGAGCCCTTCTGCAGAGAAACTGCTGCACAAAAGGGGTTGGAAAGTATTTTCCAGAGGCAGCTAATGGCCCATCTTTCATCTTGCAGAAAAAACGAGCTAATAATTTGCTCCTCTGCATTTCCCCTGATGGCAAGCTGCGCCTCTTGGGATTTATTTCTTTCCTCCCCACCTGACCGTGTTTCCCACGGCCCACGGGCGCACAGCCCGCTCCTTGCTGCACGTTTCATCCCCCCCGCTAGCCTGGACTAAATGGACGCTTTGTAAAACATCTCCCACTGCGCTTCTGCTTTGTGTTTCCTGGTGGAGGGCCACGGTGGTTTGTGCTCGGAGGCAACCGCAGCCCTGCCCTGCTCCCCTCCTCGCACCTGAGGTTAAACCCTGCCCGGGCACCTCCCCGAACGCAAAGACACCCTTGCAGAGACGTGAGCTAAATCCTCGGTCACCCCCGCAGCCCTGAGCCCGGGCAAACCTTTTTTAAGCCTTGAGAGCACCGAGGCGTTTGCAGCAAGTGTCCCCTTCAGCAGGGCTCCTCCTGCACCTGCTTTGCCGAGCGTCGCGGTGGTTATAAACGGATCCCGCAGAGTTTAGGGAATTGCACAGCCTACTGCTTTTTGTTTCAGATATTGCTTCCATCAGGAACGGTTTCCTATCCATCTTCCCAAACACATTTGGCCGGATGGAAATAAAGAAACACAGATTCACATGCTGGAAAAGATCTGCCCTGAAATCTCTCGGATGGGATCGTGTTCGGTCCCAGCAGGAATATCCGTGCGGCAGCGGCTGGGCAACCTCTCACCCCGGCACTGGGGATGGCTGGTGCTGGGGGTGGCGTGCCCCAGCTCTCTGCTTTCATTTCAGCCATCCCCTGGAAGCTCTAATGGGATGAGGAAGGTCAGGGGGGTCCAGGTCTGGCAAGTTACGTTTTCCACGGGTAAAATTTCCTCACCTTTTACATGCACGCGAATTGCATTTGCACTGAAGGAATCGCACCATGGGGTGTGCGCGTATTTGTGTGTGCAAGAGCAGAGTGTGCTCATGTAGTCACACATCGCTGTTTCTGTCCCCGCAGCGATGCCTGCTCCATAAGTGGGGCTGTGGAGAGGGACTAACCAACCGTCCCGGCTCTCTCTGCACAGGGACGTGATGCTGCTGGAACGATCCCCCAAACTGGCGCCTGGGAGCCGCTGCTGGAGAGGTTAGCTCACATCAAGGTGTGCGTGGATGTTCTTGCACCAGCGGGCTGCGTGGAAGGGAGCCGCTTTGAAGAGAGTCATCTACAAGGGAGACGTTGGCGCGCTGTGCTGGTAGCACTTTTTTCTGCTTGAATTGCTGTAACGTCAGCCAAATAAGGAGAGATTGCAAATGATCACAAAAGCAAGGGAACTCCTAGAGTTCAACATGCCGGGAATATCAAGCTACTGTCTGGAAAAATACAAAAAAAATGCTGTTGATTCATTCCTGCAGCCCCTGACATATAAATTAGGTAACTAACCTGACCTGTGACTGTTTCTCTGAGAGACCGGCTGAGACATGACAAATATGCCTTTCAACATACCAGGGCTGATTACTGAGAGTGCTATGGGAATAGCTCAGAGCCTCATGGTTACATTATAAAAAACAAGACGCCACTTAAGGCAGAGCACGCTGCTGCCGGAGAGCCCTTGGGCCCCGTCCGCCTGCTGCAGAGGAGCTGTGCTGGGAGCCCTTGGCATAGTGGGATGGGTGATATTCAGGGCGTCTTTAGGGAAAATGCTCACTCTCATTCATAGGAAAAGGACTTTGGGCTGTTTTTTGTTTGAGGGACGGGGATCAGGTTTGCGGGGGGTCTTTGCTGGTCATTGGTGTGAGCACAGGGTGCCCCTCCGTCTCCCGGGGTGGATGACGGTGAATCCCCCCTCTCCAGGGCCAGGAGCTGCTGCGCCCAGGAGTCAAACCTCCCCACCCCCTGAAGTCATGCCGTCGGTATTGCCACTGATAAAAGCGGCTTTCCAGGCACGCAAAAAAAAAAAAAAAAAAAAATTTCATTGCCGTCATGCTGGATTTATTGCGTGTTGACAGACCTTGGAGCGGGGCAGCTCCTGCTTCCCCCAATGCTGCTGAATCACTCGTGGGAAACGTTGGGTTCAGCACTTGCTGGGGAGGGGCTGGGCAAGCAATACTTGCTTGAACTATCCCCCTTTGTATTAAGGCTGTAAAACCTGTATGTGTGTCCCAAAGCCTGAGCCAAGGAGATGGTTGTGGGGTCCTGCTGGTGGGGGGTGCAGGACTGGGGGGCTGTACCGGGTGCACCTCGCGGGCAGGGGCCAGCCCTCTGGAAAGCGACGGGGCTGGGGCCACGCTCAGCCTGAATGCAACACCCTGCACCACACTTTTTCCCCATTAAAACAAGGACAGGAGTGTGGCACCGGCTACATGGCTTAGCTGAGACTCTGCAGGCGAGCGTGGCCACGGTCGGGGCCGAGGGAGATTTTGCAGCGCTTGTGGCACGGGAGTCAGAGATTTACTGGGGCAGATTTTCACCTACTGCCTGTTCACACCTGCGGACAGCTCAGATGTTTGGGGTTGGCATTGCTTGTGCTTGCATCCCCCTGCTCACCCTTGCTACCTGCCCTGCTCCCCTGAGGGTGCCTGGTCCTGTACAAAATGTGCCATAGCCTGTGCAAAACACGACATTGCCTGCCTGGTCCCCTCCACAGCCACATCCTCCACCGGCTAATTTTGGTCTGAGCCAGCCTCCAGGCATCCCACACCAGCATCTCCCACCCTGCTTGAGGGTGCGGGTCCGGACAAGGTGGTGGTCCTGACGCTGCATGTTTTGAGGATGAATTTTTCTCGGCAGAATTATCCCGGCTCGCTTCGGTCTTTGCTAACGACTCCTACTCCTCTCCCATCTGTCCAAGCCATTTCAATCCTTGAGTTTCAACATGCGATTTTGCAATGCATGGCTTTGTTTCAAAGGGTGACCAAACTGCAAATCAGCCCCTTCAAATCCCCAGTCATGCGCTTTACATTAAGCAATTAAACTGAGTAATAAATATCACTTTGTTGTGAACGAGCCTCCATTTCCTTTTCTATTTTAATAACAATAATGGTCAAACTTCTGTTTAAGAAGCAGTTTCTGGTTCTATTAGGAAATGTGCCAACCTATTCAGAGAGACACAAGATTTGATGGAGAGGTAATAGCTTTTTTTAAGCCAAATTATATAATTAGTAAAAAAAAACAGCCAAGCTTTCAGGCACACAAGCCCTTCTTTAGGTTTGGGGAGAGGCAATGGCTCCTGGCAGCTGCAAATCAGCTGTGTGTCGGGTATGGCTCTAGACCAGGTCTCTTTGATCAACACTGCTCTGCCCGGGGCGTGCTGCCTGCACGGGGGCATGGGCACCGGCTCCCACACTTGCCTGGGCTGGGTTTAAGGGGGGCAGCTCTGGTTCGGGCAATGTGTGTCCTCAGGTTACACTGAGCATAGTTTCAGGGCTAGGTGTATTTTTTTTTTTTGCAAGTTTGAGTTTCTCTCTCAGCTTTTGGGAGGACCTCTGACCTACAGCAGCCACCTCTCGTTCGGTGTTGCAGCCATACAAACAAAAATCTGTGTTAAATACACGCTAGCCCCAAATGGCCTGTGTCTCCTGTTGTACACAAAGAGCTCGCAGTTTTTACAAAAATGTAATTTTTCTGAACACCCGATACGGGCACATGGGATTCCCACAAATTCTGGCACAGCCTTTGCTTCATCTTTCAGACTGGAAACCTCTTGGGGCAGGGACCATGGTTTTAATTATACACAGCTCCCAGCTGAGCAAAACCATCAGTCTCTATTAAGTGAATAAATAATTACTTCAGCAAAGTACAACTCATTCCTGGCTCAAACCCATTACCGAAGTGTTCATAGGTCATGGCGTATTTGTAAGCATAACTTAAATAAGATATGCGGATTGGACAACCCATCAGCAAGGATGTCAAATTAGCCTCCAAATCCTGTAATATATTTTGGTGGCAGATGCTTCAATTTATCAGTAGCACACAACCGTCGTTATCCGCCTGTGCAGGAGCACAGGACCGTGTCACTGGACTCCACGTGAGGTTGTCCCAAAATATTCTTTGGAGACTGGGGGACAAGAGCCAGGTGAAGCTGCTGACACCTCACAGCACAGCTAGCCTGGGCCAGTACTCCTCAGCAAAAATGAAATGCAGGATCAACCCCTCTTCAGCACAGGATCAGGTCCCACAAAAAGACACTGTGGTACCGGACTGCTCCCAGCACCAGAATCACACAGGTTTAATTCCTAAGTTGGCCAGGCACTGGGGAGAGGATCTCCGTGCCCACATCCCATCACAGCCCCATTAATGTGCAGAGGAGACTTTTAAAGTTGAATCGCCAGCAAATATTGATTGGGGTATGCCTGTCACATCCCTTTTTTATGCCACTCACTAATTTACAAAAGAGTAACAAGGAGATGGGAAGAGGATAATTAGGGGGGGGGGGGGGGGGGGGGGAACAGTTCCCGGGAGAAAAATACAGATGCCAGGGTGGAATGCAGGATTCCCACTTGTTCTACTTTGTGCCTACAAATTCCTGACCTGTGTTTATCCGTGGTTTATTTGTGATCAGAAGTAATAGACAAACTGCCCTGCTTCCCCAAGGACTCACGCCCTATGGGCTAAAGGTTTTCTCCTCTCTCGCATCCAGCTCTAGAGAACAACTGACACTTTTGGCACACAACCGCTGCTGTGGTGTCGGATGCTCGCTCTGGCTCTGCCCCAGATCATCATCTCCCATGACGATGTCTCCTGCCACAGCTCAGCCTCCCGCTTCGCTGGCAATAGCTTTCCATCAGGCACAAGAGCTGCTGGCTCCTTTCCTCCCGCCATCACTATATTCCCTATTTTATATCACTCTGAAGCTCTTGAGCAGCTGTTTCAGATCACCTTCAGCCAAAGTCTCCATCCCCAGCCATGCTGGACATTGCTCCATGTGTTTCTGGGCTATCTCAGTCACACTTTCCTCTCTCAGGGTTCTATCACCATAATTCTCCCCAAAGCTGCTGTTGCCTTTATGAGCTGCTGTGTACGCTCGGGTACCACTGACTAGACAGCAAAGTCCCCAATTGCTCTCATCATCCCATCATTCACTGTTGACATCGCCGTACATTACCCGTGTGCCGCATCACTGGAGTAGCTTCTCTCTAGTTCATGTATCTCCCTGGCACTAGCCAGATTGGTGATCACAAGCTTTATGGACAGGTATCACCTTCTGGATATTTTATCCAGGAGGTTACACGACTATCCACTTCATCCCTTCCAATGCCACCAAATGCTACATGCTCTGTATTAGGCACAGGATTGTTCGAAGAAGAAAAAAGGATAAAAATCACAAATGCTACAAGTATACAGCAGACAGACATCAGAGGAGTCTCAAGACCCACACAGGCAGGAATCTTTTGGGGTAAAAAGGCAGAGATTATTGCAGGAAGTCTGAGAACAATGCTTGACTATTTAAGGACAACAGCGTTTCCTTTTTGAACATCAGCATCATTTATTTGTCTTGGAGTCCAGCCAGATACCATTTGATGTCTGCTCTCTTGTTAAGGTGGAAAAGTATTTGCAAGAACTTGCTCAATGTTACCAAAACATAATTGACCTATATCTCTATTCATGTGCATTAATGCCTCGTAAACCACCCATGATTGCCGCAAGATGTTATGGATACCAAAAATATAAACGAATCCAAAAAGCTGTAGAATTCTTGAAAAAAGGTCCACTGAGGACAATTAAAATCAAATGTCGCAGATTACTGGCAGCTGGGAAGATACTGTCTGACCGCATTTGCCTTGTCCCTAATACTCTTCCCAAGCCACCCAGCACTGGCCATTGAATAAAGACAAGACAGAAATGGGCTTTTGCAGCGATGCGGCGCGATGTCTTTATGCTCACCTATGGAAGAGGTGCATTTTCTAGCACCACTCTTTCCTGAGCAGGGCTGCAATCAGCCTCCGTGCCAACCCTAGCACTGATTTCTGATTTTCTCTGCCACAACATCAGATTTCAAAGCAACATCCAGAGCTAACCACCCATTGGCTTCGAAGGCTTCATTACCACCATATTCTACAAGGAATATTTAAATCTAAATAGTTATCAGGCTTCATATCCTACCGAGCAGAAAGGGGTCCCTGCACCTCAGCAAGGCAATGCAATGCTGTCCTACCGCGTACTGTGTTATTTAAAACAAGACCAGACCCTTGGTCTCTATGCAGAGCACTGACATGTCTCCAAAGAAAATCACAACAAATGCATGGAAGAAAAAAAGATATCAGGTCACTACAGTTTGCTCAGGTACAAGTTGGCATCACACGACAGGTTGGCATCACCACTTCCATGGGGGATAACGAGCACAACCAGCCGAGCGCTTGCATTTCCACACTTTGATGTGGTCGGGGCACTTTGATCCTAGATGGGAACAGGAATCTCATTCCTGTGTTCGTGCGTTAAGACTGCTCCTCCCTTATTTTTGAAAATGCCTGCAAGTCCCCACAGACTGAGGAATGAGAAATAATTTCATAACAGCAGCACAGCTTTTCCTATGCTTTATCTCTGACCTCACCCACCACGTAAAAAACTTTCCGCCACCCAATCATAAAAACAGAGCAAAAAGCCCAAGATGCAGGTGGTGACACACGGGCCAGTGTTAAGGTTTAGTTACGCAGACTTCAGTAATTAATGAGAAAAGGCAGTGTGAGCTCCATTTGCATAAACAGTTAAAGATTATTTCCAAATATTATTAACCACAGCAGCAGAAATCACAATTGCTTCTCCAGTCACACACAACACGAAAAAGTCCAAGCTTTTTTCTGCAAATCAAGTTCCAGTATGATAAACATTTTAACCCTTTCCATTAACCACAAGTCAAGAAGCCATAGCAATTAGGCTAGAAAGGGGGAAAGAAACGGCTGAAGCCAAAATAGCAACAGCACATTTGGACAGCACTGCAGAAATGACAAAAAACTGGCCGGATTTCAGCGTCTGGTTGCTTTGCAGCCTTAGGGCAGGTCCGGCCATGCAATCTTTACATAGGAACCGGACTCTGCCCACTCGTCTCTTCTACTTTTCTTACAGCAGACAGCGGTAGCCGGGGGAGTCTGCAGGCCTGATAAAGTTGCCTTAGTGCTTATTCCATTAAAGGCAAGGCGATTGTCTCCAATTTTTTAATTAAAAAAATCCCTGCCTCAACCCAAACAAATGTCTCCTGCCCATGTGCTAAATAGCTTAATTTCCCCTTCACTTATACTGCCCTGCAACTACTTCCATTCGTTATGTCATCACCGATGACATAGTTTGCTCGAGGCCCTCAGTAATGAAGTGCAAAAAAGGTATTAAAAATAGAGACCACTTCTCTGGCTGACTGAGGGTTAGTTTTAGTGCAAGTGAGGGAAGAAGGGGGTGTTTCTTTCTTCTGCCTAAATAATGACAGGACTCCACGGGGCAGCCTCCAGCATTGGCCATAACTGCTTCCTCCAGACAGCCCCCGCGGCCCCCAGTCTGGGGAACTTGTTGGCTTTGGCTTCGTTTCCAGCTGGCCTGATCTGGGAACAGGTATCCCACAGCTTGCACTGCTCTGATCTTGATTTATGAGGGCCTGAGATCCCTGATTAAAAAATCAGGAGTCCTGAAGCAATACTAGCGTTTCTTTGCAGCAAACTTTCTTTTTTAGTCACCCATTAGGGACTGCAAACTGTTAATGAGTCTCCTGCTGCTTTTCTGCACCGCTTTGTGGTCAGAGCCTTTAAATTCAGATTGCGTTTGCAACCTCATTGGATTTCTTTCCTTATTTCTCCTCATTTCTGGTCTTTTGGGGCAGGTTTTTGTTCTGAAGACTAGTCCCAATTTGATACATTCCCTCACTGAGGACACGGTTGCATTTGAAAATGACATTTCTTCCTCATTTTTGCATTGCTCACGGAAGTGCTTTGAGTGTTGCAGAGGCTCTAGAGGCTCATTATCCTTAAAAGTTTACCTGTTTACGTAAAGAGCATGTCGTGTCTCTGAAGAGCATTGTCGTCTGCTGCTTCCTCCTCCATTTCATGCTCCTGTTGGGCAGTTCTTCATCCAAGGATGCAGGAAAACAACAGACTGCTCTGCGGCACCAACACTCAACCTGCGTAGAGCTAGACCTCAACACAAGATGCTATTCTTGTGTTATTCAATATGCTCTCCCCGAGGGGGAGGCTGATGCCCTCACACAGACACATCCCTTCCCAACAGCCTTCCTCCCCATCACCGCTCTCGGCAGCCTTGCTGCTGGTTGGATTGCCGAAGACCCGCTAGGACACGGTGGGAGCCGGGAGCCCTGGCACCACTGACCGTGTCAGACTCACCCAACAAAGCCCACCTAGCCCCTGTGCTTTCTTGTCTTGCTAAAAGCAGGCATAGAATACCTTAATGCCCCTAAAAGCAAAGACTAGTAGCATTTCCTTAAGCAAAAGCTCAAAGAGCTCTAATTCTGCTCAAAGACTGGAAGACAAGAGAGGAAAAGTGGAAAAACCCTCCTCTGGGCTCCCTCAGCCTCTTTATAGGAGAAGACCTGAGCCTAATTCTCTCCAGCTGAGCTGCAGGCTACAACCTGTCTGCACCTGGAAACCAGAGCCCTCTGCATGTTTACGGCTTGGGAGGAGACTGTGGGCTTAAGGTGATGGTGAAGCTTGCGGGGGATTGTTGCACGTCTGATGTCTCTGCAGCTCTACTGAATTACAAAGTGCAAGATGGAATTGTTTTCTTTTTCTTTATTCCCATTGTTTTAGTGAGCTGCAGTTGCATTCCTGGGGCAGTCTGCTTTTCAGATTGGCAAACTGTAGGTTAGGCTTTCAATTGATTTACGGCTTGTTTTCCTAGGGCGGTTAGCTACCTAACACAGAAAAGAGAAAAAGGATCTAGACAACATATATTATCTTGTTTCAAGACCTTTCCTTTCACTCGGGGACTAAAGGAAGGCCCCTCTTCCATGTAGGAAAAACACAAAGCAGCAAGAAAAGTGCAGTGGTACTCCTTGGGAGTTGAGGATGGGGTTTTGGAGATATTTTAAATTATTTTGTGGGAACTTCGGATGTTATTATACCCCGAGTAACTCACAGGTTTGCATGTATCCTCGCAACAGCCCTAAGAAATAAGGAAATACTAATTCCACCTTACACTGAGAGAATTGAGGCATAGAAAGAGATGTGTGAGGGCTTGCTAATGGGAAATGCAGAGCACCTGCCTGCCCGTGGTGGAACATCCTGCAGGAGAGCCATAAGTGACTGTGGTCCTCCGGGTGCTACTGCAGCACCCTGTCTGATATTTGGCTAAAACGCAGCTTTCCTCCCCATAACCAGGGTTCCCTAGCACTGGCCCAAACCATAGCTTTAAACCAGAGCTTCAGACCTGTCCTGTGAAGGGTTGAGTCTCTCTGATGAGGTGCACCAGGCCCTCCATTTCCCCCGTTCTCACGTGGGACAGCTCGCTGACTACAGAAATGCTATTTTTGCAGATACCTTTTGGCTAGACCCTGAGCAGCTTTGGGGTGACCTACCTCCTTGGGTTCTTGTCCTCTGCTTGGGTAAGACGCTCAGAACTGTGTTCAGGAACATTAAACCAAACCTAAATGCAGCAGATGTCTCCTGAGAAATACCATGATGCAAATTGTAATCATTCAGCCTCTACTATGCTATCAGACCTGAGAATAAACAGCAGAGCAAGAGCATCCCTGTGGCGCAGCAGTTGTTGGCCTCTACAAAGCCTGATGGTAGACCAGCCATCCCGGGCCCTTGAGGCCACTCTAAGATGCTGCTGGGGTTCAAGGATTCCCATATTCCCCCTGCAGCCAGGGAGCTGAGCCAGTCGGAGCTGAGCACCTCCAGGAGTGAGCCCACTGCTGGCATTAGTCCATCGGACTAATTAGTCTGCGGACAGACTGAGGTGGATCACCCTTACCTGGTGGTGATGTTAGGTGTGCAAAGCCCGCGTGATGCCTGAACCAAGCCCCCACCCTCAACAAATGTCATTTTTTTTCTTTAAGAAATGGGGCAATCATGACAATGCATAATCCTATCTTGTAGACCTGTCTGACATAATTATCGCTGCCAAAGGTCCTGCTTACTTAATGGCTCAGTAATAGATGAGGTTGGACAGATCTTGGAGCAAATGAATGTATTTAACTGGGAAGTTAGAAAATGGAAGGAGGGAGAAGAAAAAAAATAAAATAGGATCCTATCACATTGCTCTTCTTAGCTTTCAACTTTCCCCCCCCCCCCCCCCCCCCGAATGTTTCCAAAACACCAGGAGTACAACTTGGCTGTAAGTCTGTATTATGTAATAGCAATTTCTTTGTTTCCTCTCACTTTAAGGTTTAGCAACAGGGAAGAAAAAAACCCCTCATATATAGAAATGGGGGGGGAGGGGATGTTAAGATGATGCTCAATCCCTTTGAGCTATTAATGGAGAATTGCATAACCGCTGCCGTGGGGTTGCTAGGTTTTACCACGTCCCTGCGCCGTGTTAAATATTAACAGTACTTGTATTTCGGCGTTATGGCTGCTGCCGAGCCTGGATACGGCCCCACCAATCCCTGCTGCTGGCCGGGTTTCCATGGAGCCGATAGCACCCCTTCTCTTCATTCACAATGAAATCCTCCCAGCGCTTGGCTAAATCCATCTCCGAAAATGAGGCGTGTACAAACGAAGCAGAGTGGTTTTTCGGCATTTGCTCCATGCCTCATGGATGTGCGGGGGTGTGCTTGCTTCGTCTTAAAAAAGCAAGGCTTAGAAATGACGCCTATTTTGTCTTGCCTGGCAGATCTGCAGAGCCGCATGGTGCTTTTAACCCTCATGTCACCAGCTCTGAAATAGCTACCTGTGCGGCTGGATTCCTTTCAATACTTAAAGGGGGCTTATAAGAAAGATGGGGACATCTTTTTAGTAGGGCCTGTTGCAATAGGACAAGGGGTAATGGTTTTAAACTAAAAGTGGGTAGATTTAGACCAGCTATAAGGAAGAAATTTTTTATGATGAGGGTGGTGAAACACTGGCACAGGTTGCCCAGAGAGGTGGTGGATGCCCCATCCCTGGAAACATTCACGGTCAGGTTGGACGGGGCTCTGAGAAAACTGATCGAGTTGAAGATGTCCCTGCCCATTTTAGGGGGGTTGGACTAGATAACATTTAAAGGTCCCTTCCAGCCCAAATGTTTCTATGATTGTATGATTCTATGATTCTTCCCCCCATTCCTCCTCCTCTACCTTCCTTCTGTTTCCTGGCTTAAATTAAGCTGCAAAATCTTCTGGATTAGATATGCAAAAAGTAAATACAGTACCTCCTAAACCGTGGGTTTGCTGCCTTTTCCCCCTGTAACACAACTCTAATAAAAACCTTTCAGATTTACATTTAAAGCATCTTAATGGAGTTAATGGTGCAGATTTTCAATACATTGGCTTCATGGGACCAGTTTATGTCCATGCTGGGACCAGTTTTCATCCATGCTGGATGCTGAGAGGCTTTGCTTGCTGTTGCTCTTTGGAGAAGGGCAGCACTAGATGCTAGAGATCTGCATATTCAATATGCATGTGAGCTCAAACAGCTTTTTGTTATGTCTCTAATTAGGCTAAGTAGGGTGTTGGATTCAAGTGCTAATTAGAAATGACCACTCTAAAATACATTAGGATATTTAGGGCTGTGTGCTGTTTGCATATTCAGGTTCCAGCTTCTGCTGACGGGTTTGTGTGACTAATGAGATGAGTCCATCCACCTAATCCCTTTTAACCTGTGACATTATTTATTTTCTTTTTTTTTTTTTTTTTTTTTTTGACAGATACACCATGTCTAAGAAAATGGTTTCTAGCAATGGGAATAAGCACACATAAGGCATGGTATTGGCAGTCAGAGGCAGGAGCTGGCAGTCAGGACTAGTCCAGCCCTCTAAAATAATGATGTGATTATCCCCCGTTTACCCAGCACTGAGGAGGGGGTCCCTGGGAGTACCCTGGGGGGGAATTTAGGCTCACAAGGTCACGGGGTGACGTAGGTTGAAAGGGGCCTCAGGAGGTCCGTAGCCTCGCTCGGAGCAGGGTCAGTGAGGAGGGCAGACCAGGGTTTATCCAGCTGGGTCCTGCAACCCTCTAAGGACGGGGACAGCCCGGCCTCTCTGGGTAAACATCGCACTGCTCCTGACCAGCTGCTTCACTGCCATTTTGGAGGTGTGAAATGAGGAACCTGATGCCCTCCTGGCGTATCCTCCCCCTTCCTATTGCAAGTGCAACCTGTAAGCCTACAGGCAGGCTTGGAAGGAGACACAAGTCTTTCCTACAATTGCTCTGCTTCAGTGAGGACTTCAGGTCCAGTAGAAACGGGGAATGACAGCTCAGATGGACTGATGAAGGGTATCATCAGAATCAGTTGCGAGTGTCAATGGGGAGGGTTGTGCCCTGAGCTGGGCCAGGGGAGATGGTCTCTGCTCTCCTCCTCTTCCACTGGAGCCATCAAAAGGCAGGACAGAGTCCAGCCCGTGATGTTCATAGACATGAATTTCCAATGAAGTGGCTTGGTAGGAATAAATGTAACAAAAATCTGTGCTCCAAGAGTTTGACTTGAGGGATACTGAGAATATGACACCTAGAGATCAGCTGAGGGGGTCGGGGGGGCTCTTGCACCTTCTGAGATGAAGTTACAAACAGGAATGAGAACCCTTTGGGTCACTTGTGCAAATAGTGGCTGCTTGAAACAGCCACTTAGTGGAAACAATAACAACATCTGCTTCCTAACTCTGCCCTGTGGGCAAGGCTGTGCCCTCATGGTTATGGCTTGGCAGCACTGGGGTGAGTTTGGTCAGTGCCCATACGGTATGGCCCAGGCAGTCTCTCTTTGGAAGGTGTTTAAGAAGAATGCAAACAGGGTCCTGCACACTCCCTGCTGAATGAATCTGGTGCTTGGCCAGAGCATCCCTCATCATCCCATCCTGCTGCATCCCAAAGAGGCCTGTCTGCGATGCTGGAGGTCAGCTGCACTCATTATAATCTGGGTTATTCACACAAATGCCTAGCATGACCTGCGATGCCCGGCGCTGGAAGGCAAAGCACCCCTTGCTCCCTGATGCCTACCGGGGAGTCACCACTAGGAACTGTATGGATATGGGGTCCAAATCCATCCCCTCCCAGTCGGAGAGGATGCAGCCGCTCTCAGGCCTGTCCAGCAGTCACAGCAAAAGCCCGCGTCTGCTCTTGACGCCACTGTCAGAGCTAAACTGAGGTTCATTTTCCCATCCCCGGGAGGAGACGGCTGGGCTGGGGATGCTGCATTTCCCACCGTGGGCAGTGCAGGCTGGCAACCTGGGTAAGCAGCAAAGCTGCGGGTCTGAGCTGAGGAAAACTGTTTTAAAAGCCATGTTAATTAACGCGACGCTAAGCTCCACGCTCTCCTTATTCTGGGCAAGGACTGTCAGGTTTCCAAATGTGTTAGCTATTACACGTGCTACGTGCCAGACCTGTCTGGGATTAACCAAAGCATTCGCACGTGTGACTGTCCTCACGCACCACAGGGACAAAATCATCCTGGCCCCGTTTCAGCTCTGCAGGTGCTGGGCACAACTGGGCACCAGCACCGTATCCCCACAGCCCAGCTGGGGCCACCGTCCCTTTTCTTCCATCAGCAGATGCATTGTCCCTGGATATCCGTAGCCTCCTTAAATTGAACAGGAGCTGTGTTACGGTGAAGCACGGCTTTAATATCTGAAGGAAGAGGTGGAAGGTGGGGATGGGGAGGAACAGGGAGGGCACAGAGCCCCCAGGCGAGGTGCAGGGCTGGATGCTGCCAGTGTCGGTGCTTCACGCGGGAGCTCGCCCTGCCGAACGAAGCCGCAGGGCCGTCCTCCCCTGCACACGAGCTTTTCCATGGAGACCCATGTGTGCAAACAAACACATGCCAGCTCAGCACTTTTGGAAGCTGCTGAGAGACTCTTTTCAAGCACAGGGCTCAGCACACACTGTCCTTTTCTTTCTTTTTTTTTTTTTTTTTTTTTTTTTTGACAGACCCTTGGGAATAATTAAACTTGCCCGCGCGGGCAGGAGGGCCAGGCTGCCTGCCTGCCTGGCAGACAGGGGGGCTCTGAGCCCTAAAAACGTGTCCCTGCTGCGGCTGCCTCCCGCACACCCCCAGTGCTGTGCAGGGACTTGGCCATGTGGAAAAATTAGCCATGAAAAAATACAGCCCCACTCGCGAGCCTGCAGCTGAGAGAGGGGGGAAACCAGGCACCCCCCCCACTCCAGCAAAGTCAGCAGCACAGTCTGGCCCCATCCCGCCCTGTGCGAGCCCACCGGCACCGGGATGCCCAACTGGTGTTACTCCCCATCGGTGACCCCTCTGCTGGGCAAGGGGCTGTCGGTGCTGCAGCCAGCCACAGGCTGAGCTGGTGGTGGGTATGGCATTCACCCCTCCAGGTTTTGAGACCTTCTTGAGTTACAGTTTCTCCCCCTGGCTCCAACCTGACCGACCGGCAGCTCCGATGGATGTTTCTGACCTGCTCTGGCCTGTTCTCAGGAAACAAATGATGTTGTTCAGGTGTTTAATGATGCCTTAATAAACATCACAGCTATAGCTACTCCCTCTGTAGACTGATTACTCTTAGCTTGGTCTAGTTACCATGTTACAATGTTGAATTAAAAGTTTTCACTAAAAGTTCGTAAACGTTTGGGCAACACTGGGTTGTGTGAAACCCAGATCAAAACACAAATGGGCTGTGCCTTGCCTGAAGTCCCAAAGCAAAGGGGTTGTTGTAAAGCTGGTATAAACCCAAGCTGGTCTAGGTCCAATGTTTGCTTGGCTCCAGTTCAGATTCATTCCTGAAGTCAAACTGATGAACTTTCAGCTCTCAGGTACATTTACAGGGGATGAATATGGACATATCTATGGCTTAACAGAGCCGTAATTTCTGCCTGAACGCTTTATTATTTGAAAATCATAAATAAGGTGAAGTGAAAAGGACAAGCCCCTTTAATCTATGAGTGGTATGCTAAATGATGGTGGTAAATCTCTGCTGACTTTGTGGCAGGTATAGCTGATCTGCACTTCCAAAATGGCAGTGATTTTATCCCACAAACCACACTGAAGGTGTGGCTATCAGCTTTTTGAGACACACACCACCCCCCACCCCCCCCCAAACTACTCTTGACCAGGCTTGGATGGGAATAGTCAGCAAGGCATTGCAAAGAGACTGGGCATATTTTGCTGTTCTGATGAAGGAAATGCCCACCCTGCACTGGCCGTGAACTTTGTCAAGCTCCTTTCTTATCTCCTCCTCTGCATTTCTTATCACTCCTGATCTATTTATTGCTCTGCTTTGCATGCTTTTCCAGTCTGGTAGACAAGGTAGACAAGGCCACCTCAAGGCCAGCGTGTTTGGGTGTCCCTGAAAAAAGCTCCCACTCCAGCAGCGTGGAGGCCGTCTGTGCCACGGGCAACCCCGCTCCCCTCCAACGCGGAGATGCTTGGAAGTTATTTTGGTGAGTTTTATGCAACGATGTGCAACCTTGAAACCCACGTGTCTCTGCAAGATGATCGCACTGCTGCTGGAGCGCAGTCGTTGCTTGAAACCATCCACGTCGTGTGTGCGTGTGTGTCTAACCAAAAAGTGGTCTACAGGCTGGTGGACACCCCATTGGTGGTGGGGCTCTTTTTTCAGTTTGGGCTTCAACCACAGCCAGGACAGAATAAAAATCAATGAATACATACAGATTCAGGCATAAATGTCCCTTCTGTTTCAGGGCTTAATGTTTATCATTTGGTGGAGGGTAGGCCGTGCACACGGCGTTTTAGTGGGTTTTATTTGCAAAGCACCTTGGGGTAGTTTTACAGGAAAGGCGCTATATTGAATTTTCTCATGATGTTATTTTGTACAAACTGCAAATTGCTGCTGATCTGCTTGTCTCTGACATGCACACACATTCAAAGTTTAATTTCTACACGGCCCGGCCCCCCGAGAGCTTTGGTTCTGGGGAAAGCAGGGGGAGCCTCTGGGAACTGTCAGTCAAAAAAGATCTTCTGAAAAGGTTTTTTTCCCCTCTGTCCATCTCTTAATAGCTCTAGCTGAGATGTCTGAGCTGAGGAAAACTCCACCCCTGCAGCTTCTACTTGGAAAGAACAGAAAAATCCAACTAAATCTCCTTAAAAAAAAAAAAAAAAAGGAATTCATGTTATTCAGAAAGAATTTCTGTCCTCCCTTCAGTCCCACTGGAGTTTTCTGTAAGACAATCAATGAGTAAGAACCAAGAAAAGCCTTTAAAAGAAAGTCCTTTGTTGCTTTCATATTTACCACATTGTGCATCCCAGCCTCAAATCAGGTGACCTAAGAAGCTGAGGAAAAAGAGAGGAAGGAAGAAAAATAATTAACTCTGATGAGGACACTCATGCACTCACCTTCACTCATGTTCCCTGGAGGGAAGCTGCTGGAGAGAGGCATTTGTGCCATATAGCACCATAGTGTCTCTACTAGAAACCCCAATCCCCAGCGTAGCACGGGGCCCATCAGCACTGTGGCACCTCGCTGCCGCAGGATCTGATGGCCATGGAGGTGTCCTTCACCGTGGGACCCAACGGGGGAGCACATTGGCATCCAGAGAAAAAGGACCTTTAAAGAGCTGCAAGAGGTTTAATGGAAATAAAAAATCTGGGGTTCTTCCTTAATCCTTGCAAGTTTTTTTTCCATGAAAGTAAGGGCTGGAGAAGTCTTTTTGAATGAGATAGATTGACATTTTATCAGAAAAAAAGTTCTGGTGTCCCGAAAGAGAGATAAAAAAGTTGGCAACGTGGTATTCAGCACATGGTTGCAGATCTCCTCCCCTGTTCTGCCATGGTTGGAGGCATGTCTGGGCTCAGAGAAGAGGGCTAGGGGAAAGGAAACCTGAAAGACAGACTTTTTGAGGTGGCCCACGCACACATTCCTCCTCGCAGAGCTGAAAACACAGGTGTCCAAATTACTCCAGGAGTCACAGTATTTTTAAATATTTTCCAAAGTTTTAGAAAACGCAGTATAAACTGTATTTTACTCCACCAATTTTGTCCCAAATTTGGGGTTTTCTGTTTCCAGCCACTTTGTAAAGACCATCTCAGACTCTTGCATGGAGCTGGTGGCTCAAAGATTTATTTTGAGTTCATTGATGGCCAATGAGGGTGAGAAACTGAGTGCATTTGGAGGGGAGGAAAACCCACTTTGTGGTTATTGAGGGCCAGAGTGGGAGACCAGCTTCCAATCGCACAGAAGCAAGATTTGCAGCTGTTTGTACATGACATTATTTCCTGGGTACCTAGCTTGTAGGTGCAATTAAGGACTAGTAAATCTGAGGAAATCTTAAATTAAGGTACCAAAATGTGCCTGCCATCATTTGTGCCTGCCATTTTTCAGCTGTAATAATGGAAGTCCTGTTAAAGCAAGGGTGAAAAATTGGTCCTATGTCAATAACCTGTATGAATGATGCTAGAGAAAACTGGCAAGTCATCAAAAGACCCTGTTCTCTATTTAATTCTCTTCCCAGCTCATTATGGATTATCACGTTTTGTCTAGTTAGTGGCATGATTATGGAAATAGAAAAACCATTTCTCTCTGCTTCTTATCGAAAAGATGAATGAGGCACATATAATTGGCTTAAGTTATCATTTAGAAGTGAGCTCTGGTGATGCAGGGGGTTTTTTTTGTCCTCAATTTGAAGTCCTGAGACATGGTAAACTGCTGGCGTACTCCTCCCGTTGTTTTTTTATCCCCAACGCCCCCATGCTTAGCCAAAAGCAATACACTTATTAAGGGCTGAAGTACTTTTTTCCAGAAAGATCCATCGTAAATAACCCAGCAGCCTGAGATGATCACCAGGGCGTAAATCACCACCAATACAAATAACAGCTGAATGGCCCGAGCACGCCCAGGGAGCCGCGTCCACCCTCGCCTCAGACACAGACCTCATCCCACCGCCCTTAACCCCCCTCAGCCGTGGGTGCACCTACGGTTTGTGCCGTCCCAGAAAGATGACACGAGCTCCGGGCAACCTGGACTCCCACCTCTCGGAGGGTGCTGGAAAAAGATGGGGGATTTTGAAATCAACGTTTTTCTTTTTAATAATGAGAGAGAATAAAAATGGCAAGGGAAGGGGAGGTGACATCACCAGAAAGGGCTTTTCTTTCCCCAAATTAAGCTCTGAAATGCTGGAGATGCTCTAAAACAAGCACTTCCCATCGTGAGTCTGAGCCTGACTTCTGGCCCTGGTTACAGCTGCATCAGCCCATGGAGACCACCCAGTCTGCACGCAGTTGGGCCCGCGATGCCTCTGTTTTGGTGCTTAAAAGCATCTGCCAAAGAGTCCAGCAGCTGTGAAGATGGGGTCATTGGTCCTGCTTGTGCTGTCAGTGCGTTTCCTCAAGCCTTAGAAGACACTGTCCAATGTTGTTAATTGGAAACTGTAAAACATTGGAAAAAGCCCCAGCAGTTTGGAAAGGGACCTTTCCCCCGCTCCGTGTTCTCTTATATCTTTACTCAAAGAGAAAATGGTGTCTGAGGAAAAATGTGGAAAGCGTATTGGTTCATCTTGATTTTCACAGTGGAAAAAAAGAGCAGTGGGAAGGAAACAGGATCCTTTCCCTCTGGTTTATATTATTGGAGCTTAATTTTCCTCCAAGTATTTTGTTCAAAGCTTATTTTTAAAAACTCAAAAATAATAATTGCTGAAATTCCATTTTTTACATGCAAAGCATCATTGGCTATATTTTTTTTGCAGCTTTCCTTGGCAGTCAGTTGGAGCAGCAGAATTCGATGGACCTTGATGATTCAGAGGACTGAAGATGGCTTGAGAGGACATAAAACTGCCCGGGCAACAACTCTCTTGGCCCAAATTGCCTCTGTTGTGTTCCTCTGTTGCCTGACAATATGCTATCAAGAAAACACAAAATGCTGTTCTTTTTGTGCAAAAGTCTTGCAAGATTTCTTGCGTAGGTTCACTAAAATAAGCAAAAGAGACAAAAAGGAAGCAGAAAAAAAACCCTTGGAAAATTGCAGAACTTTTCTCTCCAAATCACCTCTGTGGTGAAAAATGTCACAGAAAACTTTATATTCCAAAAATATCAGCCAGCTCCGTGAGCTGTGAATGAACGTAGACCCAGGTGAGATCAGGATCAGGCCTAATTTGTTCGCGTTTATGTTAAATTCCTGAAAGTAATTTGCCATTTTTCCGGAACCAACCCCCAAACTGTATTTTTAATGTCTAGAAATACGCTGGTAAACAATCCATTATATTGTCCTCGCACAATTATTATTTTTCGAAGTGACAGGGAGATGACAGGAGACTGTGGCTCCAGGTTGTGAATGAGCAGCGGGAACAGATGGGTTTGCAAGAAGCAGCAATCCTGCTCTCCTGCTAAAGACGCTACAAACAGGAACCCCCTACTAACATGCCCCGAAAATATAGATCAGTGGAATTGTCTCTAAACAGAGGATTTCACAACAGTTTCCAGAAAGCATCAATATCTATGTAATAAGGAAATGGAGCTGCAGATGCTAAAGTACTTACTGCACTTTTTTTTAATATGGGGACAGCTTCAATTATCCCACTATCATGTGCTAAATAAGGTTGATTAATCAAGGTTTAAGATAACAGAAGGAGTTTTCAATGCCATTAATGTGTCTCCTGGGATTCGCCCTTCTTTTGGGTAATGGGAAGCTTTTGGTTGTGAAGACGTAGATAATAAGGATTTATAGCACTGTAATGTGCAGTGTTTTTCATAAGGGACACTATGGAAACAGGGGAACTTGACAGCAAATACTGTTTCAATTATTTAGTTGCCTACCGGCATGCCGGGATGGGGCTGTCTCTGGTGCCTCACCCCCACCTCAGCCTTTTGCTTTCTTTCTTTGCCTTTATTTCCCAGCAGCACTGGTGTTTCTGCTTGCAGATGTGGACATCCCCATCCTCTTGCCAGACAACTATCTCAAAAGAAGGAAAAAAGTCATATAAGGGGCTCTTTGCCATTCCCAAATTTCTCAGCAATTTTACAGGACCACAGGTGGACTTCACGTGCTCCTCTATGGGAAAGGTCCAGAGTGAAGGGTCTGCTGGTCTGAGCTGCAGTGGTAAAAAGAATAACTAGACAACGATGATCTCAATGTGAGTTTTCACAAAGGATTTCTCCTGTAGCTCTACTGGGGTCTTTGAAGGAAGTCTGAGCAGAAAGGGCTGGTATCATAGAATCACAGGATAATAGAATCATAGAATCATTTAGGTTGGAAAAGACCTTCAAGATCATCGAGTCCAATCATCGACCATGCCCACTAAACGATGTTCTGGAGTGCCTTGTCCATGTGCTTTTTGAATACCTCCAGGGATGGTGATTCAACCACTTCCCTGGGCAGCCTGTTCCAATGTCTGACGACCCTTTCAGTAAAGAAATTTTTCCTAATATCCAACCTAAACCTCCGCTGCTGCAACTTGAGGCCAATAGAATCATAGAATGAGAGGTTTTGGAGAAAATGTCAATGAATCAGTAGTTAGGTTCTCCATCTCCTTTCTAACCAAAGTCAAGAGAAGTTTCTCCGTCTTTCTCCATCTGCCTCTGCCTTCTGGGCAATTTCACAAGCAATTTGTCATCTCATACTTTGGGCTCTGCAGCTTCCTCGTTCATTATGATTCTTCTGTTATTACTTCTCTCTGCTGCGGCAGTTTTCTGGACCCTCAAGCATAAATGTAAGACCCTGCAGTGGTCAGCTCTTAACCCAGGATGATTCGAGCTGTGCCACCGCTCACCCCTCAACACCAGGCCAGCCTGCCAGCCCATCAAAATACACTTGGCAATCCCATAACCCCATCCTGGCAATGTGAGACAAAATAAACACAAAACCTAACTGACAACTGGACTCAAATAAAATATGTGCACTGAAAAGTGCGAGGATGACTCAAGTGCTGCAGCCAGGCATCTGGCGGCATCCCAGCGACATTTTTCTCTCTCTGGCTGTAGTTGCCACATCCAGGCTGATATATTGCATTTATAATTTTGACAGGTTATGATGTAAAGGAGGCCACTTCATCAGCCAGGAAGGGCATAGGGCTGAGACAGCCTGGCTGACCTTTTAATTAGGCTTTGGTCTTTCTCCTGCCTCTTCCCACACACTCCCCTCCTCCTACCGCTGTAGAGCATTTGCTGGAACGCTTATCTCGGATCCCGCAGCCTCCTCACCCCTTCTTCACACTTTGCTTTTAAGGCCATGGTAGGGGGGTGAATCCTCAGTCCCTTTATATGGAAAATGCACACCCTGCAGCTCCAAATACCTCTTTTTTACAAAATGTACTGCATCCTGTGCAATGCTATTATGTGTTGCTGCTACGCATGGGTCTGGTTTTCCATTGGGAAAGGATACGTTGGGAAGAAGGTGAGGTCAGAGCCTGACCGCAGGGAGGACAGCCCCAGAGCCCCCCCCCGCCGCCAGGCACCAAATCCTGCACGGAGCGGTGAGGGGCTGGGTGGGCAGCCCCCAGCAACAATCACTGCACCCACAGGCAGTGAGCAATGGCTAGGGTAGGAGGGTTGTTATCCTGTTAAATGGGAATTTTACTATTATCCTTAGTGAGAACTGAATTATTTCCTGCAGCAGGCGCAGAGTTAGACTGCTCTTTTTGAAAAATGTAGCCTGAATAAATACTGTATGCATCCCAGATGAGGTTTTCTCCTCACTATGTTCTCTAATTTCCTTCATACAGAAGAAATACTTGTATTTGTTGCTTTCCCTCATTATGCATTTGCTACTAGGGCTTTCAAGCCCAAAGGCCTTCACTTTGAATAGAAATGCAGCTTCTGGTGTTTCCTCTATTTAAGCAAGGAAAGCAAGGCTACTGGAGAATGCATTGCTTCATCTCTGACCTATTTCTATGCTCAGCACATTTCCCCCTACCCATAGACATGGGAAATTGTCCCAAGCCCCGACGCTGCTTTCTGCTTCCAGTTCCCTTGAATGTCCCTCGCGGTGGGGCTGGCTTGCAGCCAGGGGAGCAGACCTTCCCGGGGGGTAGCAGCACGGGTCGGCTCTTTCCCCCATGTTTCTGCCTCTTCAGGGTAAGTTTTGCTCCCTGTGAAGTGTAAGAAAAATGTCATTTATCAGGGAAGGTGCTCCATACGTATTTAACACTGAAAAGGAATCTCAGGAGCAGACACGTAAGGCAATTACATGTGTGTTTTTCAGTCCTAATTAGACTGAACTCTGTAATTGTGAGACGCATTTCTGACCCTTTTTTTTTCATTAAAGAAATAACCCCTCTTCTAGCAGGGCTGAGCTAAACCCCAAGTGGAAAGGTGAGGGAAGGCGGAATAATTAACGATGAAGAAGATGCTGCCTGCCATGGGAGCACTGCTGCATCTCCCATTAAAGTATACCCTGCCGGTGCTGGAGCCCCATCCGTGATGCTCCTGGGACTGGAGACCCTGGTGGCCAGGGCTGGGTTGTCCCCAGCACACGGGGGATTAAGGGACTGAAACGCCAGCGGCAGTTTTTGCTTCAGCACAAAGGGGTGCCGTTATCTTCATGGACTCTAGTGACCTTCACAGGTGTTAAACATATAACAAATGTCTGTGGGGATGGACATTCCATTAAGAGCATTATTACTCTTAATATTTATTTATCCTATGGTAGGGCCTCAGAAGGGCTGAGCTGTGCATTGAAAAGAGGGGTCTGATGACAAGCGAGCTCTCCAGCAGGATCAAACATTTAGGAGAACCAGAAACGGAGTGTGGGAAGGTTGGGGACAGCAAAATATCTGGGGTTTGGGTGAAATCGCGTCTGGACTTCAAACAGCATTTGTGGCCATAAGGAGCAGGCATTGGTGGGGGTGTTATGGGCACTTACAGCTTTGACAGGGCTCCAGTTGGGGCAGCTCTGAAATCCACAACAGCAATTCATGAAGGAGAATAGAATATTTAAAAGAAGGGATTTATACAATTTTAAGGCAGCTCACCTTCCTTCTGCCCAGCGTGGGTAGCGTCGTGCCTCCGTGCCACCCAGTGCCGGCTCTGCAGGCACACAGAGCACGCCGGAGCCCAGGGGCGCCATCGGCAGCGTCACGCGTGGACGTGATGTCCCACCGCAGCAGCCTGGGGGTCGGCTCAGCTCCCTCTGCCCGGGCTGGTTGGGTACAGATGGTTTTCATCGCACAACAGCACGACAAAGGCACCTCTCGGGAGCCGAGCCAGTTGGTGCATGGGGGGGGCGTTATTTAGGATGGGGAGGTGGGGGGGGAGTGATGCAGCTTTATTATGCCTCGTAAAAAATAAAGTCAGGAGAGATAAAAATGACACTTCCATTTGAAAAGAGGGAGGAATAAGCCAGATAAAAGATACGATTTTTTCCTCCAAGACAAACTACTAAATAGGCTCTTCTTGTTCACTGAGGTTCGGTAATGCAAGTTGACAGGATATTAAGGTTATTTCAGGTTCTTCTGTCTCCCAGGGTCATAAGCCTTCTGCTATGCATGTTAATCCATCTTAGCATTCCTCCGAGTAGCTACATAAGTAGGGCAATCGGTTTAGTATGTACTCCTTCCATTTACAGCCTAGTTGGGAGGAGAAACCTACTAATTAACAGAATACCCCTAGAAAATCAGGAGAGATTTTAATATTACAGAGACACTGCACAACATTCTGCAATTAAGGAATAAACCTTCCTCGGAAATATTTCAGGGGTGAGACGAGGAGGCGATCCAAGAGAGAAAGAACCGTGAGGCACTTATCCCGCAGCCCTTCCCTCTGCCCATCTCTTCCTCTGGATGGCTGGGTGACGCCACGCACGACTGGTGAGCCACATCTCGGTATGACTGAAGAGAAAATAAGAGCCCGAGTCTCCTTGCATCCTCCTACAAGTGCAGGCTTCTCTCCCGAACAGCAGCTGAACAGTTACTGCCCATGCTGTGCCGGAGGATGCTCGTGCATCGTGCATCATTGCCATAGACCGGTTAACCCCCTCGTGCCGCGGCAGTGTGTGACCAAACCGTGCATCCCCAGCCTTTGGTGTGCTACACACCTGAATATATTTGCCTTTTTTGCAGGTTGTTTAAAACCCCACCAGCTTTCGAGCAGGTGCTACGATGACATCAGTGAATAATGTTAAAAATAATAGTGCTCATTTTGAGCCTGATGTGTTGAAAAGCCAAATAACTGCCCTGAAATTCTCCACTCTCTCGCCTTGTTCAGTGTGACTCACTCCAAGTTCCCAAGTGCTTTCCAAATTATCTAATACCACCTGCAAACCATTTCTCTGTCTTAATAACTGCTCTTGTTCTGGGCAGCACCAGAGCACAGGGCAAGTGGGGCTGGGGGTACTTCTGCTGCCCCTTCTCAGCTGCTGCAGCGACAGGTCCACTGAGAGCAAATGTACCAGTATTCACTTGAAATTAATTAGTAAAAATAATTTTTAAAGTCTCTCAATATTTTGCTTTGGGCTGGCCTTTAACAAAATGTTTTCAGATTTTTATTTCCTTTTTTCATTTCTGCAAGAAAGTAAAAATATTTGTTCTGGTCTCTGGTTTAGCCAGAGATTTTAAGCAGGCAGCTACTCAGGCACTTCTGTTCTTAATTCTTCCATTAGCGGTGGGAATGTGCTTCTGCTGTGCAGCTGGGAGATGGGTTTTGTCTAACCCTGGTTAATCTGTGGTTTCTGCAGAGACCGGTTGCATGCGAAAAAAACAGATGCAGGGTTTTTTTTTTAAAGGCTGACACACAGAGCGAGTTAAGTAATTTCACCTTTTAGGATGGGACTTTTTTTCTGAAAGACAGAAGGAGAGATTTCAAAGCTAATATCCCACTCCTGGGGAAAGGCATGCTCTAGATCAAATAGCCTCCTGATCCACAGCCTGCGGACGTCGATGGGAATAACCCCACTGGCTTTAATGGACTTCAGATCAGGTCTCGATGTGTGAACGTCCTGCCACAACTACAAGGTGCGGTAGCCTTCCTAAACCAGTTGTCGTCAGAGATATTACGGGTAGATTTCCTCTCACAGGCAACGGCTTCCCTAACGACAAGGAAGAATTGGGAAGAGGGTGGTAATTGGGTTCGGAGATCTCTGTAACATCACCAAAACCAGCAGTGGTGCGGGGCTGCTCTGGCCATCCCGGGTGCAACACAGCCACAGACTGCCTGAGCCCAGGAGGGTTTTATTCCTGGACAGATGATGAAGAATCATAAAATTTTCTACATCTTTACTGGCAGAAGCTGGAATATAGCATGGGCTGTGTGATACACAGGGGAGGACAGGTGGAAATTTGATGAGTGTGTTTATAGATAAGAAGGGAGATTTTTTTTCAGTTAGTAAGATGAAAACATCTCTCTCTTCTCATCCGTTGCCAGCCCCAAGTTAGGTATGATAGACTGTAACCTCACTCTGAAAGGTGCTGTGGCTGCACCAGCACTGGGGCTGCCACTGCAGAGCTGCTGTCAGCTGGGGACACAGCTGAAGTGGTTACAGAGCAAACATCCTTAGGAAAAAATGAAATAAAAAAATATTGGTGCAACTGCTGAGTGAAGTAAGTAGTATTGTATTTTTACTTACAGGTGAAATATCTGAAATTCAGAGACTGAGTGTATGCGATGCGCTGGACAACCTGGATGTCCAAATGACATAACTCTGCCTTTGTGGGGAGGACCAGAGATATCTGCTTTCCACCGGGTCTTTCCTGAGGTCTCCTGAAATGATTGGAACAGGCTCTGCTACCGGGGCATAATCCCATTCCCCTTCAAATGCACAGAGCGGGACGTCTCACCACTGTGGCACGGCTGGAGCATCCCCCGTGCCAGCCCTTCCTACTCTGCCGGCCGGCCAGGCTGAGTTTGCAGCAGAGACTTGCTGACTGTCACTTCTCACCACTCAGCCAAAAAGACTGGAAAATACAGATGGTCTTGCTTAGGAAAGCCTGGTTAATATTTCATCTCCTTTTCTATTCTGGGGAAACCAAATGAAACAAAATTATTTATAAAAGATGGCTTTATCCCATTTTATTAACAAGATATAATGAATCGGTGAATTCGTGGAGTAACTCCAGTGATTTTGAACCGATGAGCAAAGGATGAGTTGGTCTCAAAAACCAAAATGCCATTCAGCCAACGGAGTAAGTAAAACAATAAATGACTGCACATTTAGAAAAATCAATAAGCCAGTTGCACAAAATATTACATGATCCAAGATTAATTAGGGATGACAAATTCCCCAAAAGGGTAAAACATAGGACAAATATAAAATCTAAATGAGAATCAAGTTAACAACTTGCAAGAGGAGCTGTTAGCACTTGGTGCTCCAACACCCCATGTTGTTCCAAAGATCACAGCTACAATCTGAGCATCTCCAAGATGGATACGTGTATCATGTGATACGTGATATAAAAATCGATGGGTATCTGTCAGGAGGTTGAGAGGTGAAGAGAAAGCCAAGGAAGCAGAAACCTGCCCGGGTGATGGGGTTTTGCTCTTCTCGTAGAAGAGCTGTGTGTCGGGATTGCACGTGCCCGCAACGGTTGGCCTCGGCAGACCTCGGAAGCGGAGCAGCACCAGGGAAAACCTCCAAGGTTAATTCAAGAGCTATAAATCTTCCTTTAGCATCCGAAGGAGGGCACAAGGTCCTGCACCCAGCACTGCTCGCTGCTCTGCCAGGGAGGCGCCCGGCCACGGCTAAATGGGGCGCTTCCAGCCCCCAAATCTCCCCCCTGCTCAGCTGGGGCTCCAGGAGAGGAAAGGTCCCCATAGCCCTGGGGCTCGTACCAGTCTCTCACGATGGAGGTACGAGGCAAAAGCTCACACACTTCATCTTCTCCTCCCTTACTACACATCAGCTGAGTCATTGTAACAGTGTGTGGTTTTAATCTCATCAAGGAGGGCTGAAATATTTCAGTTTAAACCTCATCCCCACGGGTTTAAAGTGATTGCGCAGTCTCAGCTGGCCAACAGCATCCCTACGGAGGTCCCGCTGCCCAGCTGCGGGATGGTGACCTGAGGGATTGCTCCGTGAACTCAGCCTGTCCAGCCTCGTTACCGTCTGATTTCTCTAGCAACCATTTTTATTAATTTTTTTTTTTTTCTCAGCCTAGAGAAAAAAACCTTTTTGCATCAGGTGAATTGGGATGTTGCTATACAAAAGACTTTGAGAGTTTGTGTCCTCGGCTGCTGCTCTGAGGTGTGTGGAGGTGCTGGGGTAGACTGGGGTTTTCTTTAGCAGCAAACTGGTCTGTCCTCCAGGAGCCTAAACCGGCCTGAAATGCCGGGGCTGGTCTGATGTGCAGCTCCAAATGTATCTCATTATATCTCAACAGAGAATGAGATGTCATTGTGTTAGGTGTAGTAAATCACTTTAGATTAGCACCGTTTAAAGCCAGGTTGTGGAGTTCTCGTTTTATTGGGAGTACCAACACTTTTAAGCCAGTTTCACCGTTTCAGCCCTATCATTCAAGGAACAAAGTGCATCAGCTCGACCTGGCCAGGAATGCCCCCAGCCCTGTCCATGGCACATCGTGGCCTGTAGCAGCCTGCACAACTCACGTAGCGGGTTATTCCCAGAGCCTTTTTTTCCCCAAAGCTTTAAATTCACATTCTCCCTGCAGCTGTGAGCGGTGCGAGCCCCCCTGTCCCGCGCAGCCTGTGAGCTGCCATCCCTGACTGTCTGTCCCAGATGCGGTAACTACAACGTGGGTGGCCGCTGCTTCTCGCACCAGAGAGCTGATTTAAATCATCTTGGGCTTGCATGTGAGTCTATTTATTTTAACGCTGTGAAGCTTGTTCATTCTCTAGACAGCATGTAAGGGCTAAGGGCCAAAATCTGCGCTGATGTATAGCTTTCACTGTCATATTTATAATTTAGTGCAAGGGGGCTGGAGAAGCGTAAGTCAGGGCAGAAGACTGTGAAGAAGCTGCACCATGCTCCCATCCACACTGTATTTAATTTAGAAGGTACATTAAAATCATGGAACATGTTTGACCTCATTTTGTTTGGTTTGCCTGCAAGATTTAGTCTTTGTTTCATCTTTTTGCTCCTGGGGACCATGCGACCAAAGGGAGATTCATAACAGGAGCAGAGCCAGCAGTTTCTGTCCTTTTGTTGAAAGACACAATGATGCGAAATGGGAATTAAACCATTTTCTCAGCACAGCCAGATCAAAGTTGAAGCGAAGGAGATGCCAGCTCTTCTCATTGATTTCAGTTTTGCTCCCCTGAGACCGGCAGTACGGGAAGGTCACATGTGCAAGAAACTGGTGCATCAGACCAGAATTTCTCGAGCCAGTGTTTTTCTTGCAGCCAGCTCCCGCAGGACACCCTCTCTGCTCAGCTTGGGTTCATCGCTGTCTTCCCAGGGAAATTGAATCCAGTGAGCAGCATACTCCGGGTTGCTGCAGATGCAGCCGTGCCTCTGGCTGCAAACAGCCCTTTAAAGGCAGGGGAAGGTGGGGGCTTCTCTCACCCTGTGCCAGCCACACGCACGTAAATCATTTATGTTGTTGCAGCAATTAGCTGCTGTAACCCAGAATAGGAGCTCGAAGTGGGACATCTCTCCTCCAGGTTTTCTGCTTACATATTCACCGAGAACATGCCCCAGTTCCTCATCACTGCCAGGTCACATCATGACCCTTCGTTCTTGTGTCTGCAGTAGCTGGAGTCAGGTTTTCCTGGCACGGGGCAGAGTTGAGGTTATTAATTGCCCTTTCTCTTCTCCGGCCCCTATCTCTGAGGTTTAAGAGAGCCAGGAGGGCCAGGACGTCTCTATGCTCTAGCATTTCTTCGAGGGCACGGCTGCCACTCACATGCAGACAGGATGGCACGCAGCCCTGTGGGGGAGCATGCAGGTGCTCCCAGAGCTCAGGGTAAAGCTGGTTGGATCATTTTGATAGCCCAGGGCTGTTTTAGCATAAACCAAACAAGCGATGCAAAGCTGACCGAAGGGTAGCGAGGTGTAAGCTAGAGCAGCCCCAGGGCTACCCTAACCCACACGCCAGCCTGGGCAGGCTCCCACTGGGCAACACTGCGCCAACCACTGTATTTTGAGCTCTCCTTGAAGGGCATTAATTCTTCTCTTCCCACACCTCTTAATTTTTTTCAGTCTTGGGACAAAAGTCATCGTTCAAAATAAGCTTCTAAATTGGGTTGTGGTGGTTGGTGAAACATGCTTTAAAGCATTTACTACACTGGAGAACTCTACGTGAAGGATGCTTTGAGCAGCCTTACCACTAGTTAAAAAGCTTCCAAGTGCAGGAGTAAATTCACACACACAAAATCAGTTTTCAGATACAGTAGGGAACCCATTAAGCTTTGTGTGGTTATGCAAGCTGATACAAATGCCTTATTAATTAGAAAATCAATCATGCTGTCCAGCTGATTGATGTTAATCCTACACTGAAAGGGGGAACAATAGTATAATCAAGACTAGATCATTTCTTCCCATTACAGCGAAGGGGACAACACTGCATTTCAAAGTGATTCTGCTGTAATGAGCTGCAAGGATATATGCCATGTGGTAAGGGCTTTTAAGATGTGGCACATTATTTTGATCAATAATACTCAAATTCATTCTGGATCCTGAATCTAAGGAAATTTCATATGAAGATTAAAGGAAATTATAATACGATCAGAGGTGATTGTAGAGGAGGAGAGCTGTAATTATCCAAGGGGCAGGATTAATAAAGAGCCCAAACCCTGTGAAATCAGAAGACAGCAAGAATACGCTGAGGGTGCTGAAAGTGTTTCATGGCATCCAGCTAATGCCTCAAAACTGTAAAATAATCTATTTTTAAAAAAATTGATAACAGTTCAAAAGCCTAATTTTAGGCAATTATAGAACAATAATTAAAGGACCCAACTGATTCTTCACCTGTTCCACATTATTCGCAGTCAGCCCTGCCAGCTTGAGGACTGGTAGCAAATAGCCCTAGCAGCCATATTCATGCCATCCCAAAGCAGTGTGGCTGGCCAAAACCTTTTGAAAAATACATGCAAGAATCATGCTAAATGACTGGAAGATGACTGGGATACAATCCTTTCAACACAAGTCAGGCTCTGCAAGAAGAAAATAGCTCATTACCATGCAAATGCATGTTGTCTTGGTTCCAGGCTAATTGTTGTATAGCATATCCTATATAACATAAGACAAAGCCTCAAGGCTTGTAAGCCAAGTAAAATGCAAATTACATCATTGACACAGCTGAAGGCTCTATGCAACTTTAATCAAGGGGGGTGCAATGTATTTGTGAGACAAATGAGCAGGGTAGTTATATCAGAAAGACAGAGCTCTCTAATACCCAACCTGTCTAATAGGCTAGAACATGGGTAAGAAAATATTCCCCTTGACCACCAAAGTCTAAGGATATTCACGCTCGCAAAAAGCATCATAATCAGTCTGTGCCAATGTTATTTAGCATTTCTGTAATAGTTTACGGAAATGGTCCAGACTCCAGTGGCTGTTCCATTTCTTTCCCCACTGGTTGTTGTACAGAAGCACACTGAAAAATTCAACAAGGATTCAGGCGTCTCTGGGCTAGAAACACAAATATAATTCCTGTCCTGAAGAATGACCGGTTTAAATAGACATAGCAGTCACTAGGCTGATATACACTAATACCAGAGGCTGGGAGTTATTAGATCAAGGGCCCATGTTAACCTGAAGTGCTGGTCTCCAAAGTAGGGGATTCCAGCCCATGGTCAGTAGACAAGGACCCACCCCTGGGCTGCCCAGAAGAATCTGCAAAGCTTCTGATTCACTGTGCCAACTGGGCTGCTAGCCTTTGATGATGGATGGCCTTTCTGCCTAGAGATATGAGCATCCCTCTGAAACATTTTAAGGAGGTTGGAGGTGAAAAAGTCACCATCTCTTTGAGGAACAGGCATTGAGAGAAGGAGAAGAGGCGAGAGAAGAGAAGAACCAAAATTTAGGACCGTACAGCCAGACTTCTGGCTGATGCAAATTGGAGTGATTCATAATCAGAAAGCTAGCTGATTTGGGGGGAAAAGGCATTGGAAATGCCTGATACATAGTCTGGGAAACTGTCTCATCAACTTCTCAAGTAGTTGTTCCTTTTCCATGGCAAGCCCTGGTGAGTTCTCTGAAAGAGCTTTGCAGAGGCCCCAGGAGACACAGAAGTTTTGCAATGGTTCCTGCTGGCTGCTACAGTCTTGCCTCATTTAGTTTCAATATGAGTAGGCGCTCCACGTGTCCTGGGATCAAACACAGAGTGGATCTCCATGCTGTTTCATGTACTATGCACACTGCAGCTGAGACATTTCCAGTTTCATAACTCAAGAATTCAGAAATAGATATAAATTTACACATTCCACCACAAACAGATGGTGTCTTTGGCTGGCTTTCGCTGCGTTCCTCGAAGGTAGCACTGGGTTGCAGAAGTCAATCTTTCTGCAACGATCTCCGCTTGCAGGGGTTTGGGGGTTTGTTTTGGTTTCCCACTCATATTGCACCCTAGCAGGGTCTCAATGAACACCGGAGGACTTACCAACCTATTTCCCATGCCAGGAGATGTGATAACAGCTAGAGATGGCCACAAAACAAAATTCTGGTTCGCAGTTCTCCATGGCACACAGCAGGACTGGTGTGAGCAAAGAAGATACCAGCCTGTATCCAGAGTTTGTGGCTAACCCAAAGCTCTCAGAATGAGGAATTGGGAGATTCCTCCAAAGTCACCTTTTTCTACAGACCTAGGGAAAAAAAACTGTCTGAAGAAAAACAGCTGCTACCCCTTCTGATGCTGAGGATGTGACTGTGATCCAGGAATATTTGGGTGGGTTGCATGCAGGCCTTCTCAGTCTGCAGCGGTCATTGGCTTAAAGGACATATTGCCTCTGGATGAGGACAGCTCAGGGGAATGGTCCTCTCAACAGAGCACATTTACGTCCAGTTCCAGCAAAAAAAGGTAATTTGCAAGGAAATGGTATCTAGTAACATGCCCACCAGCTGCAAGAGAACTTGCAGCAGTTTCCCATCTCCAGCACAGCGGCTCCAAGGGCTGGGGAAAGCTTGACTGCTTGCTGCAAGTCTGCTTATCAACCTTCACGAACGACCACTGCTTCCTCGTGCTTTCCGCAGCTTAAAAACAACTTCACACAAGTGAAACAAAACCAAACCTCACAAAGAGGGACCATGCCCAGGGACTGGGCGGGTGAGGGATCACCCCACACTACGGTGATGGTGTCAGACCCCAGCTTAGCTTCATGCCACCAGCACCACCAATGCTTCCTAAGAAATTCATCCCCCCCAAAATCACGTCTTTGCATCTCTTCTGATTCCCTTTGCATCCCTTCGCTGTTTATCCTGCATGGCCTAAGCCAAAGTGCAGATGCCATGGAGCAGTTGGGAGCAGTGAAGAGCTTTTGGGACACAGAGCTGGCTGAGCTTTTGGGGCTGGTCATGTAAGGGGAGTATGTGTCATTTGGACCACCAGAGAAATGCTTCCCAATGGTGAGAAACTCGAGTGAGGATTACATGTTACAACCACGGATTCCTTCAGCTTTTGAGCTGACAGTGAATTTATTGAGGGGATAGCAAGAAACAAGAACGACCTAGCAACAAATGCGCTGGGGGAAGCAGCTCTGAGTATTTCTCAGCCAGTCACTCAAAGCGAAGATATGCAGCTCTTCAAGCAGCCTATTTAACACTGGCACTGTACAGTAAAGGGAAGCTTGCCAACATATTTCATTAAAATACCTTTCCATCAGTTAATAATCATTCTCTGTGCTTTAATAACACTTCCCCGCCAAGATTTCCAAGCAAACCCATAAATGTCAGCTCAACCTTGGGAGAGAAGTATTCTTAGAGATATCTTATATGTGGGTAAATGAAGAGACAGAGAGATGTTCCCCCAAAGTCCTGTATTATTGCCCCAGCCCTGCAAGTCTTTGTGCATGAAGCCAGATAACCAAGTGGCTGTTTGCATAATGATGGCCTGAGTTAGTGGCCAAGCCAGGAATCAAATCCAGGACTGGTGACTCTTATTCACTGCTTTTCCCCTTCTAATAAAACTTTCCGCAGACGCTGTGGATAAGAAGTTATATGCCAGATTCCAGGAATAAGTAAATTGGAAACAAATGTGCTGTGTGACCTAGTAAAGTGTGTTTACAAGAGGACTACTACTACCCATTGCTGTGACACCTATCTGATGCACGAAGAGATCTGAAATTGGATGAGCAGCACCTTGGGTCTCTATTCCCCTTACCGATGCCCTGTGCGGCTCAAAGGTGGCTTTTTCATGTGGGTCAGTCAGCTTCTGAATAGCAGCATCAAATATTTATTTTTTCCAAGTCAGAAGAATAGTCATCTTCCTTGATTTTTGTCTATGGTCCAGCCAAAGAAATTTCCCAATAACTGGGAATTTTCCTAATGGTGAAAAAAGTACCTGTGTTACCCATGCACAGTATTTCATTTAGACTAAATTACTGAGAACAGACAAAAAAGCAGAGCTATTATTCTGCTTGAAAATAGGGAAACTTTTGCTGTCTGTTCCAAACAGAAATTGCTCATACTAAATATTGTTGTTGGTATCACCTTTAAAAGGAATATGTCAAGGATTTCTCTGTGCATGTGTCACCCTTCATTTTTTCCAAGGTGTGACCTTATAACAGGGCCACACGCTGATCTTTCTTTTTAAGAACTGAAGTCCCCCAAATGCACATGGAAACAGATGACAGTAATGAAACCAATAATAATAGTGGCATTATGTTGTGGATCAAAATCTTGATCCAAATATTTAATGGTATGAAATACATATGGACTTTCCAAAGGCAGCCTTCAAGGCATGCAAAGCTATAGACAGTGCAGGGAGGAGCAATTCCTCCACAGAAATACTCTAATCGTTGTGGAAAAAAAACCCCTACATTTATTTCAGGAACTTGGAGCCTTTGTTCTCACATACTGCTATTGCAAAATAGCCACGAGACTAGCTGATGGCACTGGAAACTCCCTCTCGCATGGGAAGGGGGACATATTTGCTAAGGAGCGAGGATGCGGCTCAGATAGAAGGTGCTCTCCTGCTGCAGGGTTAAACCAGCCGAGGAGCCAGGCAGCGCGGGGGCCTGAAAAGGTGCCACCACCTTGACTGTTTTTCGAGGCAGGCGTTGTGGGGAGCCCAGTGGTTTGGGTGTATATCTGCCACTGACATAAGCTCCCAATGCCATCAGCAAGACCCAGAAGAGCCTTGTGTGCTCTAAGCCCAAAGCGTTTCACAATTAGGTTATCTGATGTTTCCATCCCAGCCTCTCTAGAGACACTGATGTCTGTCTTCCACCCTTGGAGGCAGATAAGTAGGAAACCACACATATTTCTAGTAAAGCTGGATGTAATCCCCTATCAGAGAAAGCTTCTGATGTTTTAATATTTAGCTTTTTTTTCCCCTGACTTTAAAAACCCCCAAAGCCATAAATGCATAGAGATGTTTTCTGTGTAAGGGAATTCCTTCTCAGGGAGCTGCCTCAGTTTGCAAAAGAGAAGCCAGAAAAGATCCCAAGGCCACTGGAACACACTTGATTATATCATTAAGCCTCTATAAGATGGCCGGTCTTTGCATAATAGCAATATGCTTTGCACAAAGTGTCTCTGAGGTCATGCTTTTGGGAGACTGTGAGCCAGGTTTTGAGGGCACCAGGTGAAAATATTGCGGGTACACGTGCTAAGGAACAGTTTCTCTGTACCCTTGGTGTGATGGGGCTGCAGCCTTAAGAGATAAGAGGAGCCAGAACAGCACAGAGAGTCTTATCTGGTCAGGGTCAAATTGGCTGGAGAGGATACAGTCAATGTCAGAATAGTATCCCACGTGCTCAGCGCCTAGTGGCATGCACAAATATCATTTTTTATCAGTACTGATGTCCAACCCATCTTTTAATCTGCCGCTTGACCTGGCTGGCAGCCCATGGAAGGGAGTTCCCCAGCTCAACTGCCTTTCTCGCTGCCTGCGCTCCTTTTTCTCAACGAGATGGAGAAAGGACAGGAGAGGAAATGATAATGTGTTTTTCCTTCTATCGAGACTAACGGCCAGAGGAAGCACCACCTTTTAAATTAGCTGTCATTTGGAAAGCAGTCACAGGGTTCCCGGCAGAGCAACTCTCCACCCCAGCTCTGCTCTGGCATTACAAGTACAATCAAGGCCACCCGGACGCCCGATGCAATGTGATGCACAGATGTTGATAAATTCTCCCACGTGAAAAAAATATTAAGTCGTTACAAACAAAACAGCCTCATAAAGAGAGCTTAGGAAACTATGATAAATCAAGTTAGTTAGGCAGCAGAGTTGGTACAAGCCGCTGTCTCAGCTAATGCAGATTGAGAGTTCAACACATGCTGCGTAGATCAGCATTTTAAGCACATACCGTTTACCGGCCTTAATGAATACTAAAAGCCCAATAAGCAGGAGCCAGAGCCACTCAGACATGGCTTCATACAGATGTCAGCAGCATTGTCTTTCATTTTATTTGCTAATGAGTTATCGATAGTGGTAATTTGCTGCTGATAATGCTGCAGGTTATAAACGAGAAAAATTAACAAGTTCTGTTAAATGAGGAAACAGGCTCTACGCCCTGCTTCGTCCCGGTGCGTGAGCTGATGCCAGGCAGGGTTGCAGGCAGCGAAGGTGTCGAGGTCCCTGTTCGAGGCAGAGCCGTGGCGGTGCTCGCTGCGGCTGACCACCACTGGGATGCTCGGCCACGGCCCCAGGCACAGCTGCTCCCTGCCAGCAGGGAGGGGATTGATGAACCTGCTGCTATTAGCACAGCTCTAAGTACCTCTGACAGGGACGGAAAGAAGGGAAAAGAGCAAAACGACGTGGTCTGGGCGTAAGAAAGCCGCAGGCTGGGTTCGCCCTGCCACAGCTGGGGACTCTGGTAACCCTGAGCCCTGGTCGTGACCCAACCGCTGCCATCCCCAGGTCTTGACGGAGTTCTCGGTTGTACTGTTGTAAATCCTGAACATCATCCCCATCCATTTGCGGGAATACATATACATTAATGTAGGTACTGACCTGCCCACCTCACTGTGAGAATTGGTTTCATACTGTTTGTAAAGACCTTCGAGGAGGAAACCCCAGGCCCATGCAAAATATTATTATTTCTACCCATTAGTGGTTAATGGATAGTGGTTTTGATGTTAAATAAATAACTGTAGAAGGAAAAATAATCTGAGAGCAGCTCCTAGCCAAGAAGGGAAAGTGTTAGGAAGGCAGCAGTGGCCTTTGCCTGGGCAGGGCAGGAGGGGATGGCTGGGGACGAGGCATGGCCTGGAGGTCGGTGCCTTCGGCAGCTCTTTCCTGACACCTGGGCTCACGTGTGCAGTGATTTTTAGCAAATCTGCATCCGTTCACCAGTCTCTGAGGTAGATGCAGTAAAACATACTGTATTTTGTAGGTCAAATGAAGTTCAGTCGTTCGCTAAGCACCTTGAACTCCTGGGATGAAAGCAGCGTTGATCAATTCCTGAAGTGCTGGCTCAAACCAATTTTCGGCGCCAAGCTGGGCAAACCTCCAGCCGCATGCAAAGTCAATAGGGTGCTGCCTGAAGAAAAACACTCAGGAACCTCAGCACTGGGTGCCGGTGAAATAAAATATTATCGTTACGGTTGCTACTGTTAATGAGGGTCCAACGTTTTCAGTCCCTCAGATAAAAGGTGGTAAGTAAGCGCATAGTGTTAGTGCTGATGTTTTTGTAATGTAACCAATAAGCCATGTGTCCATGAACGAGCATTTCTGTAGGGCACTGCGGTGTACAGCAAACACTGCCGTAATGGTCACTGGCGGGGGTTAGGGGATGCTTGGGAGGCACTGGAGAAGTCTTCCACTAAATTGGTCACTTGGAGCACCCTGAGCCCCCAAGATTTAGTATTTTAATCATTTAGATGTATACAACAGTGCAGAGGACAGTGTGGCTTTTATTTATCCTAGTGTTAGTGCGCTCATCCCCTCTGTGCAGGTCTCATGCACATCTTGGAAAAGCAGGAAAAGCATCATTGAGTTGTCCTATTTTCCATTTATTTTTCTATAAAAGGCAGTCACGCTGATCCACTTTTTCTCCACTGAAAGTGAACAGGCATCCCTGGCTCTCAGCTGGAAAAGTCTGAGGAAAAACAGGATCAGAGTAGTTTTCAGTTTGCAATCGATGGTCTTGAAGTCCAGTGCCTGGCTGTGACTGTGGCTGTCAGCTCCTTGGCACCAGGACAACTTGTGCCTCTTTGGGAACCCAAAGGGATGATCGCTGTGGCACACAGAAAAAAGGAAAATAGAGTTGCAGATGTCATCTCGGGAGGGGTGTGGGGAGGGAGAGCAGGTTGCAGGAGGTTTTCCAGCCTGCCCATGCTGGCTGCCAAGCATGGTCCATGGCTCTCCGCCTGGCCAGCCCATGAGCTGCTCCTTGCCCGTTTCCCTGCTTTGTTCCTCGTTTCCTTCCAGCAGGATGAGCTCTGTCTTGGGACGGTCGATGGAGAGGCTCCTGTGGCTGCGCTGGAGACGGGGCCAACTCTGCTTGCCACCTTCTGCTGGCAAACCCTGTCCAGATTGTGGCTGAAACACCGGGCAGAAAAAAAATGCAACCTCTCCATGCATGTCTGGATTTCACCTTCAGTTGTCTTCTTTTACAGTGTTTAATTTTAATTTAGGCTAATTAAAGTGTTAGTGGTTATAGCTGTGGATTTATAGGTTTAGGTGCCATTAGTAAAGCCATGACATCATGGATTTCATGGAGGACTACAGCCAGGCTGCCGCTTGCTGTCTGCACGTCTGTCACCACAGTCAAGTTACGGGATATAGGGAGTTTGGATCGTAACCAACAAGCAAGAGACAGCTCCCAAGTACTAATTTAATTGTGAAATCTTTGATTTTCCCTCCCCCATTTGCTGTTTGTGGTGCTTATGGAAATTAATTTAAAAGTATTGTGCAATTAAAAAAAATTAATGGTTTCCTTCCTCTGGAATTGAGAGCTTTCTTCTGAGCAGGAGGGAGGGGTTTGTGAACATGTCTTTCCTTTTTAGGGGGCTGAATAGAGGCTTCTATCCTCTCATGTTTTAATTAATTTTTCTATAGTTGCTTCATTAATTGATATTTATGTATTGCTTGTTGTGCATAAATTCTGGAAATGGCGCATAAGAGGATGTTCTCATTACAGCTCTACAAGTGCTCGGCCAATACTGGAATATTAATAATTGGAGTCGCATGGAAAAGTACAGTTTGTTTCCCTTTCTCTGAGGTTTCTGTCCCATATGGTGCCTTCAGGGAATAAACAGTTGCATCAAGAAAGGCATTTTTTTTGTCTGCTGCAAGAATACTGTGTCTATGGAGGTAAACGCCAAACCGATGGGGATGCAGCTGAAGTACAGCCTGTGTAGCACCGTGTTTTGTAGGTCCTATAAAACTAAATATGGTCAGAAAACATCTACCTGTGTGCGCTTTTCCCAGTCCTGCTGGCTGGTGGTCCAGCTTTCAGGCAGCTTCCTGCTGGGAAGGGCAGGCAAGGATCCAGGCAAAGCATTTCCAAAGGGGGAAGTCTGCTCCCATTTAGCACTTGAGTGCCCACCGGACAGTCGTTCTGCTGCAGAAGCATCTGAAAAAGAGGAGACCGCTTTTGTCACTGCATGTTAAAACCTCATCCTCTCTGAAATCTGCTGAGATCATGCTTCAGCCTAGCAGCCCTTCCACCCGTAGTGGCTAATTTAACCTTACCAAGAGTAATTTTCCCTGTTTAAAAAGAAAAAGAAAAAACATTGGGGATTTACTGGAGCAGTTGTACTGGGTGTCTGGGATGACAGCTGCAGTTGAGCAGAACATCCCTCTGTCATCCACACGTGTGAGCATCCCTCCATGCTCACACATGTCCCCCTGCCCAGATGTGGAAGTACGTGCTCGTCCGTGGCCGTGTACTCACCAAGTCAGCGCCCCAGCCCTGGGTGGGACTGCGGCACAGCACCTGCCTGCGGGACCCCGGCTTGTGCTGAAATCACTCAGGGCAGCGGGTGTTCCCTACGGCTGAAAATCAAAGTCTGAGGTACGTCTTGTCAATGCTCGTGAGCTGTCCCTAGGTTGACATTTCTCTGTTGACTCATGGCTAAAAGAATCTCCCGCACAGAGCAATGGGGCAGTGTCATCTAAAGGCATGTGGTCTGCTCAAGAGTGACGAGTTATGATCTGCTCATGGAGCTATTGTTAGTTGAGATTTTATTAATCATTTACTACATTTTGTGAGGTTAGTCACCTGCATCGTCTCTGTGCTGACACAATAATTTACCACTACAAGGATGAAAAATAAAATAAAAGATCATTTACTGGGAGCTCACAATGCTCTTACCAGGTTACAAAAGCGGCTGGTGGAGAGAGATTTCTGCTGGGGAATCAAAATAAAACAAAAAGGGATGATGAGGCACAGCCAAAAGGGTATCACTGAAGATCAGTTTTACACTGAAGTGTGTGCTAATCAATTATTCAGAAACATGGCATTGAACTATCTCTCCCCGTGGGTTTATAAACCTCTCACTGGCTTAGCTCTGGTAACAGTTATCCAGAGATATGTAAGGGTATCACTGGAGGCCACAAGAGGACACTGATATTAGGCACATAACGTAGATAAGAAGGATATTAGAAAGCACAGAACTAGCTCATCTCCTGTTGTAAACCTATATTACTCCATCAAGGTCAATGGTATCTCCGCCAGCTTTCACCAGCTGTGGGTTGGACCCACAAGCTATCACATAGGACTCAGAAATGAGAGAGCCTCACCAGGCAGCGGCAGCCTGGCTTGGGTCCACGATGTTCCTTTTCAAGCTGGGAGCAACAACTAGGGCTAAGCTACAGGCACACAGCAGCCTTTCTCACAGCTTGGCTTCTTGTAGTGGGACACTCAGGGAAATGCAGGACAACGGCTCATTCGTGCGTGGGCAGGACATGGACACAGCTGGCCGTGGTGGGTGGGCAGGGTGCTGCGCCATGTGCCCAGGGGAGCAGAGCTGGGCAGGAGGTTTGAATCTCCTTCAAGCATTTTTCAAAATAATTGATAAATTATTTATCAACTATAAATGGTCAGGATAAATCTGTTGGTAAGCAGCAGCACAGCACAGTTAGTTTTGACAGCTATAACTGACAATTTACAGCTGCTCGTAGACCACTGTTAAGGGTATTACTCACTTAGTCTCCTAATATAATACTTACTAGAATAATAAACAATCCCCCAACCTCTCCCTGTTCAGGAGGCTGTCTCCTCCTGGCTGCCATTGCTTGCTGTTCTGGGTATTTCCCAGGCGATGGACATTTGCAGCCCCTGGCTCATCGCTAACATGGCAATGAAGCGCAGGATTTCTCCCCGGCCGTGGCTGCTGAAGTCTTGGCAGCAGTGGTAGCCTCTTGAAAGAGTGATGGGAGATGTACAGCAGTCATGGAGATGCATGGTGTGGACCTCTGCCCCACCAGCCAGCAAAACACTGCTCCTCCTTACTGCTCAATGTAAGGAAACGTGACAATTTATGTTCTAGACCTACTCCAGGGGCTCCTCTTGCAAAGGGGACGGAGCAGCTCGGCTGCTGATGGTGAAGAAGATGTCTGTCCTGCTTATGGGCAGATGGTAAGACTGGGTGTTAGAAGGACAGAAATGTGCTAAAACAGACAAACAGCCCTTCCCCCACTTAAAGCACTGATATAACAAATATGCAAAAGTCACATATTTTGCAAGTGTAGAGCCTTCCTAGCAATAATTAGCTTCTAAACATTCCCCTGTCCTGTATAATAAATGAACAGCATAGTAAATGTTATGAGAATAATTCATTATTCATCACGAATAACAAATGAAGGGAATAATTTACCATCCACTAACGTCTAAAAGGGCCCCACTTCTTTTTTAATCACGTAGGGATGCTGAGGGCCGAGGAAGAGGTCCGTGTTCGGTCACCCAGACCCTGCGGCGGCTGCTGGGTGGGTTCCGTGGCCCCGGGGCCAGCGCGTTGCTGCTGTTTGCCGGTGGTACCGTCACACAACCTTTTGCACGGATAAGGATGGTGGTGCATCTCTGATGTCCTTTCCACCCCCACGCTCTTTCCTGAGCCCATCTGACTCCACACAGGACTTTCATACCTGGGCACGTTACATTCCTGCAGCCCTGGCAAAGCCTCTAGTATGCTGCTGTACTTTGACCGTGACAAAGAGCCCTGAGGTGTCAAAACAGCAATCAAAGGCATGGGCACATGGGCAAAAAGGAAGAAAATTTTTTGGCCTCATCAGCTTTATGGCACACACAACACCTGCTTTACCTGCCTGGTTGGGCAGGGGGATACAATTCTCCCACCACATTCAGCATGGCAGCCCAAATCCAGCCTTGCTCCCTGCCACCACACGTCTTCCAGGGTTTCCCCTCTTTACCACTCTATAAGGAGGTCTCCTTTTCCTATTTCCAATATCAGATTTGTTTTTCCTTGTCCACAGCCAACCTGTTCTGGTGTTGCCCATGTTCTTCAAAAATCATAGTGCTGGACCACTCCTCCATGGGATTTAACCCCTTGCCAATGCCTCCCTCTTTCACCCTTCTCCTGGAGACCTGAAAGCCTCCCCAAGCCCTTTTCCTTGGGAGCTTAATACTACTGCCTCCTTGAGGGTGGCATTTGTGGACTCATTTCTGTGTTACCTCTGCTGATTATTATTTGCTTATTGGTCTTCCTTTTCTTGTGTTCCCCCAGTGCTCCAGATGACAGACAGCACATAAATCAGAGCACAGCGAACAGAGACGAAGCTATACAAATTTTGTGTGTGTGTGTGTGTGCGCGCCTGTGTGTGCTGGCAGAGAAGGAGTGTTGGTGGATCCTTTCGGTGCCTTTCACAACCAGGAGTCACATTGCACAGAGAGCACAAGGAAGCTGTGCTCCTAGCCCAGGCATCTCCTGCATCCCTAACCACTAAGGACGACTGAGAAAATACCCTTGAGAAATGGGTCCCTGAAAAAATCACTCCGTATGCCACACTTGCCAGCTGCCCTGGGACACCAGCAACCCCTGCAGATTGTTTTCGTGTGTGATTAGTTTAAAAAAACACCTAAATGCATATGTGCAGCTGATAGACCTGAATATAAAAACTAAAATTTGGCATTATGATTTTAGGAAGTTATTATTTTTTATTCTAATCTTTCATCTATATTATTGCTCCTGGATAAGAGTAAGCACCAAAACATAAAGGGTAGTTAAAAGCATCTGCCTATTACACAGTAACTGCCCTCATGTGATTTTAGCTTGGTGAGTATGTTTAATGTTTTCCAATGATTTCAGCTCCAAGTTTTGCTAAACTTGCATTTTTGGAGACTATTTTTGAGTAAAGACTTCCATAGGATAATCAAGATAATGCCGGCAAACTGACTTATGACCTCCAATATCTCAAAATATTCACAAACCTGCTGACTAACTGGGCATATTTTTGGCTCTGTGGACTTTCCATCCCTGAATGGAGTGATTAGTGACAAAGAGGGGGTTTATATTTAAATCAGCATGAGCTAACGAAACTCTGGTGTGTGCCGACAGCAGCCTCAGAAGAATACACCATGGTGCTGTGCTGAGGAGCAATTGATGCCTCGCTGGCTGCCACTCTCCATAAAACCCGACCACCCCAGCAGGACCTGGACTTCTCTCACCCACCCAGATACCAGGAACAGAAGCATCAAAATCATGCAACATCTCCACTCTAATAACATTTAACCAGGGAGCTGAGATGATCAGACCCCCAGAAGAAGTCTAGAAGATGCTTTCTAAAGACAAGTGAGAAAATGAGAGTCACACCAAGGATTGCAGCTACCTACCAGCCTTTCTGGGCTGCTCTTTTCCTCAGGGCAGTGTAGAGGGATGTTTCACTCTCATCATTCATTACGCATATCTTCTGGCTCTGGAGGATGGCCAGATTTTCATGCGTGTGCATGACTTTACGGCTAGATCCCACACAACCTACTTGCAAGAAGCCAGCAAAGAGCTTCCTTAGATACCTGCAGAGACCTGCAGTTCAACAGGGTCCCTAAGATGATCCATAAAATGCATTTCCCAGGAAGCCTTGATTTAGGCAGGCTGTTTTAACAAGTCTTAAACCACTAATCTGAACACATGCATGGGGGGTATGAGCTATGGTTTGACCCTCCACATGTGCGCTCTTCAAAGACAGAGAGATGACCCACCTGATTCTGGCTCAAAGCATTGACCTGCAGAGTGGGACCTTAGTGTGGGTTGAAGGGAAGTTTACTAACATTTTGACCCTTTTAATTGGCATTAGGCCTTCTCAGGCTTTATCGGTCAGCTTTGAAGTCTAACCAGCTCCCTGTGAGGATTTCGTATTTGGCACGTTTGCATGAGACATAATGTGGTAACAGAGGTAGCTTTATATGTATGGTAATTTTTAGAGTTGAGTGACATTTTTCAAATGGATAAGTTCACTGAAAAATGCAGGAAGCAATGGTATTTGTGAAAAAAATTAGAAAGTGTACGAATGTTTCATTTTGATATGTCAAAAGAAATGGTTTGGAGATACAGAGACATTTTGTTTCAACATCACCAAAACAAAATATTTTGACTTTTTGTTTTGAAACAAGTTTTGTTGTTTAAAAACTGACCTAAATTTTAGGAAAGGATTTTTTAAACCAGCATTATGTAATAAAAACCAGAGCATTTCTTTTCCTTTTGAAGAAAATGCTTGGGTTTACTCATTTTCCCCCTGTTCTTGGATTTGACAACAAAACTGAAAAATCCATATTCATCTACCTTTCTCACTGTTAATACTCACGTCGCATCTCCAGCTGCTAAAAGAAAGCAATGCTTTCAATCCATCAACGCATCACTGCCATTACTCAACATCCCTGCTTTCGCTGTGCAAAAAGGGGGCTGCTAAAATGGAGTTTTGTCTGTGCCCAAAAGCATGGTGGCATCCCAGGTATGTGTGACCACGGGTGACTCGGTCACCCCGGCACAGGACATGGACATGCCTGTCTGCCCCATGGTCACGGCTGCCTTCGAGCCCCACTGCACCTGGGCTTGCCCGCTACCAGATGCTCTGCCCTTATCAGGGCTTTATTTAGCCAAGCGGGTTAATGAATAACTCCTTGTTTCGCCAGCGAAATGAACCCTCGCTAGAGTCTTATCTCCCGATCACGCGCAGCGAGAGAGCAGAAGAACAAAGACGGATTTATCGTGTCCTCTGTTACTCACCGTCTGAAATGGCTGATAGGGCTCAGCAATGCGGCCGCACCGCTTTTTAATGGCTAATTTATCTGCTTTCTGCTTCCCTTCCCAGCCATGAGTTTCGATTCCAAAAATAGCTTTAATCAAACAGCCGCTGTGGAGCCAGCTCTGCTGATGGCCAGCTTGGTTTCTGCTCCAGCTCTGGCGCTCTCAGACAACTGGTTTGCTGGGGTTTAAGCTCACCGTCCTCGCCAGCAGTGCTCGCTGCAGAGCAGGGGCCCTCCAAAACCAGTAGGCACATTCTTGTGTTCAGGATGGTGCGGACAGTGAGCCCCCATGCCCTGCAGAGCCGAAGGACCATGCGGGCATCTCGTGGTGAGGAAGTTCTTGAGATGCTGCAACTCCCAGAGGTGTTTAAAGCCACCAAGCCCTTGGGGGTACCCTTACACACTGTAAAAGTCTGTTCATTAACAGCACATGAGTTTGGGGGTTTAATATGCCAACAGACAGGATAGTTCACCTCCGTGTGAGAAAGGACTGTGAGCTGCCTGCAATACTCACACATCCCCGCTGCGGCGGTGTCTGAGCATCAGTGGAAACACCTCCTGTTGAATGCAGTGGAGCCAGGATTTCAGCCCATACTTCATCAACAGCTACTGACACACCTAGTCCTCAATCTCACTGCTTTCTGGGCCTTGGCCTCCTCATCTAATTTGATTAAAAGTTCTTCTGCCCAGGGTCTCTCTGGACATTAGACATTATAACATTTTCACGATGGGGTAGCTGGACCCTTTTGCCACAGAAGCACATCCAGTACTTTTTCCCTTTCTCCCTACATTCCTTTGGGAATTTGCGGCAAGACTCAGGATTGTGAGGAAATCCTAATAAAAAGCAATTTCCTATACGTTGTTCTCATGCCCTTCATGGCAAAAAAGCCTTCAGCTGTCTATGTCTAGACTCTGCAGGAGAAAAGGGATGCTTTAGTAAGGGTGAGCAGGAAATTGAAATGCATTTCAGTGCCCTGCCCAGCCCTGTGGTTAGAAACTTCTGGTTCATTCACAGTGCATTGCTAGTGCCATTTGCTTCTATTTTAGTTTATTCCCTTTTCCTCCTACCCCTGTTTCCTATAACAACCCCAAGCACAGGTTGACGCTCGGTGGCTGGGATGGAGCAGTGACATATCTGCAGCACAGGGTTTGGTAGCTAGCCACGGCGACCCAGAGCACACGTAGCTGCTTTAAAAAAATCTTTCTCCAGGACATCACAATTCAAAAATCATTTCCAGTTCTATTATTATTCTCCGCCCAGAGCAATCATATTGTGGTCTGCAGTGCAGCCAGCTCTAGCAGTCACTCCTATTAAATATACTGAGTTTTCCTTCCAGTTTAGGGTTAACAAAAATTAAATTTGTGTGGTCAAATATAGGCAGAGATTTCATTCCCATGAGGCCATGTCTGCATTATTGAATCTCAGCCTTTTTCATGTGAAACAAAAATATACCAGTCATAGTTTTTTATAAAATAAGATCCCACTGAATTATGTTTAAGGGAAAAAGGGTAAGTTGGGGTTTTCTGCTGTGATCACAGCAGCGAGGAATGAGTATTATCCAGGCTCCAGCAAGGGAAAGGGAAATAGATGCAGAAGATAAGTACATGGCAGCATTGACGCTGCTCATAGCTGAGTCTGGATGGGTTTGGAGAATGGCATGCGCTGGATAAATTTTCAGAACTTTGCAAATGATGTTGGAGTGACCCCTCAATGCTCTATTTGTAAATATAAAGTAATAAATTCCTTCACAGGTATTCTTTGTCCTTGTTACTTGTTTTCCATGAACATTGGAAAACATGTTTCCATAATTATGATCAATGGTAGCAATAAGCAATAATAATGAATAACAAAATCATCATGAAATTAACAGTTTTGATTATTATTTCTGAACTTTTTAGATTTTTATCAAGAATTTCAGTGCTAGTTCTCCTGTTAGGCAAATCTGCTTTCATATTTGATGTTATAATAAGAAGTAGAAGCAGGGATCGCCAGTAACCTGGTCCTACATTATCTCCCTTAAACATGAAGGTAGGTATCATTAAATACGGATCTATATGTATATGACCAATCATTTAAAATAACCTTCATGGCTTGCAGTAGGTAGGTAATAACTAAATAACTATTAACTAAAACATAGTTAGGTCAAAAATATTGTTGAATGGTTTTAAGTGTGACGCTTTTACTGGCTTTTGGTTAAGAAGAAACAACTACATGAGGTTCCTAGGAGAGTTATGGCTATGGAGGGAGTGAGCTATCTGAAATACAAGCTTTCTGCCTTATCAGACTTCTTTTAAATGGCTTTTTTGCAAAATTACATGGAGTTTTGGAATTTCCTCTCCAAATTCTCTGTCTGCACTTTTGGCACTTGCTGTACCTATGCCGTTTCATCCCAGAAGGGTGCTGCAGACAAGTGTTGAATCTGCACAAATGTTTCCAAATCAAAACAGTCAAAGTGCTACTCTATATCCCTGGTTCTCTGATGTTTAGAAATAAACATTGGCAGTGCTTATTTAGGGCGTTTTGGAGCATTTCTGAGCGTCTCGGCAGCATACTCCCTCCCAAACTGATGGAGTGTGCAATTTTGTTTGGTGACTGAAAAGTGCAGTCTTGGAAACACTATTTTTAAAAAAAGGGAAAAAAGAGGAAACTGAAGTCCTGCATGGAACATCTGCAGCAGCCGTATACTTAAGCCATGGCACCTCGAAGGTCCCTGGGGACAGCCGGGAGCAGAGCCTGGTGCCTGCCCATACTGGTGCTGGACGTGGCACAGCATCACCCAGATCTCGGCCAGCAGACGAGTGTTGTTTCACATGTGCCCTCAGCTCTCTCCTTGTTTCTTTTCCCAGCGTTCCTGAATCTCCAGCCCCTTCTTTGCACATCTTATTGTCTCCTGCTTCCCTCACTGGGAGATATTTTTTTCCACACCCCACCTAATACTATGTGTAAAAAACCCATAATATTCTTGCTCTTTGATGGCACGTTTTGCTGTCACCCAGAGAACAAATTCTAATATCTAAATTTCCAAAATTATTTTGTTTAATCATTTTCTACTTCTTATCTTGCCTGTCTTGACTTCCTTCTTATAAGTCTTGATTTGCTACTTTTAAGATTTACTGCGACATACAAATTGTTTCTATTTGTATCTGCATGTGAAGTCAGTTGTGAGGTGTCTTGGGAAAATCTGCTTTAAAAACATAATATGAAAATAAACAACATCATGGAAAGCTAAGCTGTCTTATTGTCAATACATTTTCCACCTTATGAGGTTTTCTTTCTTTTTTTTTTTCTTTCTTATCTGTGCATCATTTACATTATTGCCTTTTTCTGGGAATCACTCCAATGGAGGGACTAAAGGGCCATAATTTGATGGAATACAGTGACAGTGATGCCAGATAAAATGTGCACACACTGTTCCTTTCAGTTAATGTTACTGAGATAGCAGGATGCTGGAGAAAATGGATGACCTACTTTTATCCTCTGCATTAGGGATACGTTTTATAAGGTGGTAAGACTGTTTTGAAAATATATGCAAAATCCAAAGGGGGTTGTACCAGTATCAATCCCGTGACTTCCATTTATACTGGTGTAAGTAAAATCAGAATTACAGAATAAAGATAAGGGAAAAAGTACAAAAATTTTTTGTGTCTGCAGTAAAGCTCCACCCTGCTATTCTTGGGAAACTTCATGTCCAACTCTGCTATGAAATGGCATTCAATCATCCTCAACTGCTTTTAATTATATTAGCAGTGTTATTGTAGCTGTTATCATCTAAGGATATGACTGAAGAAGTATTTATACAGAGAAGTAATATAATTTTTTGGACCAGCTAGTACACTGACAAGCTTTTTGGCATACAAGCCTGAAAAAGGGTTTGTGTGCCTGAAAACATATCTGCTTTTTTTTCTAAACTATCAGTTTTTTCTAATAAAAGGTATTACCTCTCCCTGTAGACTTTGTCTCATTTAATTATATTAGCGTTGAAAATAGGTGAACCAAATTGCATAAGATAATTTGTTTTGTTCCCAAACCAGGCTACTAGATCCAGCTGGAGCCCTCTGTTTCCAGACTGCTTGAAAAGAGCTAGAACATCAGGTTACAATTATTACCGTATGCGTATTAACTCATTTTAATGAAAAATATCAGAAAGAGCATAAAGCATCAGACTTTGGGCTTTGAAACAATCTTTGTCTTTCAGACGTAGGGGTGAGGCTCACAAAGGTTGTGTCTACATGTACTTGTGGAGGGGCTACCCTTGCTGGGGGTGTGCAAAGTGACTGCTTTTGGTGCCAGCATTGGGTTTGGATGGGTCTCAGGTCTGACCCAGTGTGGCAGCTTCTGTATCTCCACCTTGCTGTATAATTATTTTCATACTGACCCATTTCTCTGTCTGGAAGAAACCCAAAGCAGAAGCCCCAAAACACTTGAACTCATTCTATTTCAGCTCAACATGAGTGAGAAGCATCCAAAATCTTTAGCCAAAATAATTTCTTACCAAGTTTCCAGCCAAATTTGCAGGCTCAAGAGAGTCTATGAATCAGAGATAAGCAGCCAGTCATTTGCTGCATAACTTTGCTTCTAATTACAAATGGGCAAACATAATATATGGAGTCATTAATTGGTCAAAAATAACACTGGGAATTCGATGTAATGGGATCAATGCTTAGATACAATGATGAAAAATTAAAGTATTCAGTGCATGGGCAAAATGTAAGCTGCTTGGCTAGCAAAATGAAAACAATTTTTAATGCTTCCTTGTACCTTGACTACATAGTGTTTAACTTTATGTTTGACTTTAAACATTACAGAATGGTTTTGTTTTGGTCACATGCACAGTGGCCTCCTCTTAACATTTATTCCCCAGGAGTAAGGATTTTATTTAATGCAGAATTTGCAGACTGAAGGGATTAATCTTTTGTATGTCTTCTTCCTTGGAGAGGTGGGTTTTTTTGGAAGGAATATATTTGTTTCATAGCTCTCTGAGTATATGTTTTGATAGAAGTTCTTGCTCCCTTTCTCCCCTTCTCCCCAGCTTGTTTACTCAGGGAATAAAAACTTGACCTTGACTTTAAGGTCTTTGGTGTTTCAGACTGTACAGTCAGCAGAGAGTAAGGGGAAAAATCGATGTGAACCGTATTAGACAAGTAGAAGAGTAATGCATAAGTGCTGGGAAGTCATCCTGGAAATGGAAACAACTGAGGTAATTCTTAAAGGAGAGCACATCCCGTTGATGCAACTCTTGTGGTTAAAACCCCACATCCCACCTTCTCCTTTCTGCACCCTTTTTCTCCCCAGCTGTCTAACACAACCCTGGGGCCAAAAGAAGATGGGGAGATACCAAAGCCCTCCTGAGGTACCTACCTCAGCCAGGTGGGGGTTGGAATCGGGAGACAAAGCAGTGGCCCATGGCTTCACCTCCCTCCAACTCTGCCTCTGGATACTACAGGGGTCCTGTTAGCATCTCCAATAAAAAAAATATATCAAAAGGATCAACAAGACAGGTGAGAAAGGGCAGCTCAGCAGATAAGAGACGAGACATTGTTAATGAAGATGTCAGCGATTGATAAGATTGCGTTTGTCACCAGCGGACTCACAAAGTACCCTGTCCGTACTGCAGTTTGGGAGAAAATCTGTTGTTTCTTTGCCATTTCTCAATTTATGGAGTGAAATTCTAGCTGAGCTGCCTTGGCATACTGTCGGGACATTGAGGTCAGGGAGGCAAAGTCAGACTTCATCTACCAGACATGCCTTTCCAGGAAGCTGTACGGATCATTGCATTTAAATGCAAATCATGTTTGGTTCAATATATTTAAATACCAGTGAAATGTCCTCAGCAATAATAGCAGACTGTTAATACATATGTGTATGAAATTCTTAATTAATTAGATGACATTAGAGTACCAGTTGTGTTCTCAAAACAGCTCAAAAGTACTCTTTTAAAGGGAATTAATATTTAATAGGAAAAAATGCAATAGCTTCCTGGAGTCTAAATTAAATGCATGTACCTTTATAGTTTTTACAAGTGTTTTACTCATAATTTAGTCTGCCAGGGAATTGCATCATAGGTGTTTTCTACTACAGTGGGGGGTGCCCTGGGAAGTGCACAATCCATCAGGCTTTTCTTCAGAGCCTGATTCCCCTTCTTAAACAAGGAATTGCTGGAAGGCTTCAGGAAAAATGTCTGTCTGTCCCTTGAAAACAACCTGCTGGAGGAAGAAGGAGGGGTAAGGAGGAGGGGTAGCCCCAGGCAAGGGGCAGATATACCCTCTCGGGCCTGGGTACCCCTTTGTAGGCAGGGAAGCCCATTCTGGCCCCCATCCCACCATGGGTAGAGGCTCCATGTGAGCTGCAGGCAGCGCTGGGGGCCAGCAGCATACACGCATCTGAGATTTGTGCCCCTCAGCAGGAACCAAGTGCCACATTCCTCAAATAAATTAGACCCACATATGTACATCCTTATTTGCGAATAATCCATATGTGTCATCAAATAATTTCCATTTTCCTTCTTATGCAGCAGAAAATTAAGCAGAAGACAGCTAAAGTGAGCTTCAAGCAGAAGCACTCTAAAAAAACCATGCTGTTGTGAAAAACATTGTTTAGGGTAACTTGAGAAGCCAGCTGGTAAAATTCAGTCACATTTTCCAGGGCAGAAGAATTTATAGACCCTATCTTTAACACAAATAATCTCTATTAGATTCCCCTGCTTTTAAAATTGTGTTTCACTAACCTTTATTTATCATGCTTTCTCAGGACCACAAAATTAGACAAAAACAGCATGGTAGTCTCTTTTCTGTTTAAGCACATAAAGCAAGTGTGTACAATGTCTAGCATTAAAGAGTTTCAGCCATGTTTTTATTTCCATAACTGTTTCAGAGCCCCAGATATTACTGCTTAAAGCCACCCTCTATACCAGCAGGGCTTCTTCAGTACTACTGTGTTATAAATAACACTAATAGTAGTAATAATAGCGAGTAGTTCTTAAGTTATCTCATATCTTTCTTCAATTTTGTTCTTGCAACACCATGTCAGAACATTTTGTCTGAGCTGATGGGAAGAAGGGGTATTGATTTTCTCAAGATTGCTGGCTTTTTCTCATCCTATTTAGTGCCAAGGGCTGGTATAAATTGCGCCGGGAGCACGGCACAGCGCAGGCACGGCCAGGCTACATTGCGCTGGGGTTGGGGCTGCAGCAACGCCTGCTTGCTCAGACGGTTCACAGCAGGGACCTTGCTTGAAATCTCAGTGTATTTTTAGTTGAGCTATGTGAGGGATAAAAGTAGGGCATTGGTGCTCAGCAGAACCATACAGACAGGTTTTGCATACGGAGCAAAACTGGAGAACGTGGTGGGGGTTGGGCTTTTTCGTCTTTTTCTTTCTTTCATTCTGCTGACTTCGCGAAAAAGTTGAACATCAGGTTTTACCCAGCGAACTTACATGAGTTTGTACAATAGATGTGTGTGAGAGAAAAACAGCCTGTTCAGAGCCGGAGAGGAGCAAGCAGTCCCACACGGGCCAGGTCTGCATCGCCACCAGCGTTGGCAGGACCAAAGGTCCCATCGGGGGAGAGGGAGAGAGCCAGGACGGGAAGAGGTTTCGACAGCTTCCTCAAGATATCCTCTTAGTGTTCATGGCTGGGAAGCCAAGCAGGGAAATCGGCATCGCTCGAGGCGCTTCTCTCTAGCCTCATTCTGTGGTTTGGAAAGCAATTTGAATGGAAAATGAAAAGAGTTTGAGGACAAATCATAGAAGGAAAATGGGACCAATACAAGAGGAGTAGAAATTAAAGGAGTGGAGTCTGGGCTTGAAAAACTCCTCAGTATCAGCATTTCTCCCCACCAAAAGGAAGCATTTTATTTTCCCTGGAAGGAGACAAAATGAACAGCAGGAACTATTGTTGTGGCAAGAACACCTGGAGATGTGCTAGCTGCAGCAAGAGCTCGCTGGCAGGGATAGCAATGGCATAATTTGCAGCAACATCTGCAGTTGGCCCAGCAACCATCTCTCCTCATTAATTAGCAGAAGCAGTAGGTTTGCCAGACAGTCCCGTTGGCTTTTGCCTTATTACTGTACCCCTTAGCTAATGAGCCATCCTCTTCCTTTCCTGCTGAGTGAGGTATATCCAGTCTGATCGCAGAACGGGCACAGAAATCCAATGTGCATCAAAGGGGGTGACAGTGCTTACCATCATTTTGTGTATATACCCTGTGGGTCATATTTACTACAACCACACAATTCAACAGCAGTGGGCTGTAGACCTATGGAGATAATAGCAGAGGTTCATCAATGACTCCCCTGCCTCTCCCTGTGTGTCTAATTTTATGCTGCAAGGCATGCAACCATGCATGTGTGATTCTGGCTTTTACTCTCTGAAATTATTTTGGATTATATGTAGTTTATTCACAATCCTGCTTTGGTCCTCCAAGCTGACAAGCACATCCTTTCACCTTGTCTCTTTTTCTCTGCCTGAAAATAAGAACCATGACACTGCCCTTCAGGAGTGATTTGATTTCCACCAGTGAGACAATAACATAACCTAGTTCTCTTAAATGTCCATTTCCACAGTATAGTCCAGCTGCGCAAGAAAGCAACATGTGGATCAGTACACAGGGACTCCCAGGTGCCTTTGCCTGGCCATTACATGCCATCTCCATTGAGCACTGTCCTGGTGGTAAATTACTGCAGCAATGGAGAAATTAATACAAGGCAGAGGAAGGCAGCAACATTTAGCAAGTCTCTGGCAAGCTCAGCTTTCTTTTCCAGGGTTGCACTTATGATCAAATGTCAACTCCTGGACACGGCTAAGGGACTGCAGGCAGCTACCTGGGGAGCTCCAGATCTTGGTGCAAGAGAGCTTCTATCAAGTCGTGGCTGCCTAGCCCTGCTGGTCGTGCAGGCAGGATCCCGTTTGCCTGCACACAGTGCTGAGCCTCAGGCAGTCTTGCTCAAGTCATTTCATGCACAGTTTAATTCTTTCCGTAATGGGGAGGGGGACTTATTCCAAGAAAACCCGATCCAAAATGATCAAGGTGGCTTAATAACACAAGGCAAACGGCAGTGCTATGGCCCTGCTAGACAATAGCAAAACACATTCGGATACGCAGCTCAGACCTTGCTGCATTACACATGTAATTAGGTTGTTTCCATGGTAATGATCTAATTATGGTCTTCTTGGCTTTGTGTAATCACATTTGCTGCATTTTGGCAGAGCTGTTTTCCTTATTTTTGAACTGCAACACTTGGCAGGATGTTCTTTCTAAAGCCGAATAATAATTTTGCCTGATGGAAACCGACAAGTCTGTGAGCTTTTATTTAAAGCAGGGTTGAAGATACAAGACAAGACAAAACTATATATATATACATATATATATATCATATATATAATATATATGTATATATAAAGAAGGGGTTTTATCCCTGTAATTTCTATTTCTCCTTCCTTCCTACCTTTTTTTTTGCAAGTGCTTAAAATAATGAATTGTAGCAGTGGCTCCCACGTGGGAGGGAAAACTCCAGAGACCTCTCTTCTGTTCCCGGGGTTAGTGACAGGCTGACCTTAGGGCATGAGATTTCACATCTCCCTGCCTTATTTTCCCTGTCTGGAGATAATGATACTGACTTCAGATGAGATGTATATACAAAATGTATATTATTTCTACTAAGCTATTTCAGCTCCTGCTAAGCATGATACCTTAGAGACAGCTGGTGAAATCCTGGCCCTGCAGAAGGCCAAGGGCAAAACTCTTATTGATTTCCACAGTCCTGCAATTTCCCGTGTGGCTGTTCAAACACCTTAGAAAATATCAGATACAAAAAGCCAAATCTAGCAGCCTTGACCAATATGGATTGTCCACCCTGCTGCCCCAGAGCTGAGCAAGCAAGGTGGTATTGGACTTTGATGACACGTGCGGTATCTCTCTTAGCTGCCACGGCACTGCGGGAGAATCTGGCCACGGGATTTGTTGCTCAGAAGTGGGATACCCTTTACCAAGCTCACTGCTCCCTACAGCTCGGCTTATTCCCCTGTGTTATAGGGTAGGTTTAGGGAGGTGCAGAGTCCCAGGCTCAGCTAGAGCCAATGCTCGTATGGATTTATCGTGGTCTGCGCTCTGTTTTGCAGGAGAGGTGCTTATTATAGCCTGTAATCTCTCCTAATGCAGCTCTCTCCTTGAAGTCAGCCGCAAGCTCTGGCTGTTAGTTATCACTTATAAAGATTCTTAAAGCTTTCTTGCAAAACAAATGCTATATTTCTAGCTTGAGCAATAAGGGATCTGGGGAAAGACAGGAGATGAAAGGTCAAGCAAAAGGAGCTTGTGAAATCACACTGGAGCAGAACTGCAGGCTGTAGCCAGCCAGGAGCTTGTGTTGCAATTGACAAGGCTATTCATGGAAAGGTTTTTGATCAGAGTTGCCATGACAATAGGAAACACCTAAGAAAGATCTATGAAATGCTATATCGGCATCAAGCCAAGAAGTTAAGACAAATCCTACACTCTGGTTATTCCCATGAGTCAGTAGCTTTCATAGTAGTATTGCTGAAGGAAAGATTTGGTCCTCTGACTTTGAAGATTTGGGAAAACAGGTATGAAATGTAAATTACGATAGAAAAAATTTGTGCCGTAAAGAATTTGCTGCGGAAGGATGTCGGAAATCTTGCAAATACTGTTTACAGCTCTAGCTTAGTGTACTGAATATACACACAAGACAACGGAGTCCTCTGATTTTGATCGACAGGTGGGTATGGCTGCTTTCTGAATGAATACAGTATAACACCCACTCTGCAATTCCTCTAGGGTCTAGGGATTGAAATTTCCATCTCTAAACCTTTACAGAGAGATTTCAAATCCAAAATGAGTGGCACTGAATTTCAAGGACCCAGCAAAAATAATTCACTTTTGAAAGCAGCGTTTTCTCAAGATGTCAGAGGTGAGAAGAAAACCTGGTGTTGCCATTTTTTTGAATGACTAATGATGTGAGGGTGGGGCTTTTTCTTCATTTGATGCATCTCTGAGTGCAGGATCCCTGGAGCTTACAGCAAGGACCAGAGACTGTGTCCTCTGCTGGTTTGTTTTTTGGTTTTTGGGGTTTTTTTTTCAGAACTGACCATGCTGTTAGCCCAGAGAAAGTAAATTATGTTATTGAGCCATATGCTTTCACGTTATGTTCTGCAAAGAATAAAACTAACTGTGATTAGCTATTGCCACTTAAGTTTTAGCAGATTGACACCTCTTAAATGCCAAGATATACCCAAATAAGCCCACAACAAATGCCTGTGAATGGACAGGCAACTGCACAGCAGTCATGGTGAAAGTCAAATAACAGCAGTGGAGTGGGGTGGGATTTCAGGTCTGCTCTGTCACTGCTCCTAGTGAAGTGAACAACTTTTCTGAGGACCCTTCAGCACATCACAGCTAACTGACTTCCATATCTTTCCTGCAGAGCAGGTAGGTATGAAACGCGTACCTTGCTGGAACGTGGTTCTCCATTGATATACAGCCACCTCCTGGATGGGATGATATAGCAGCTGGTGAACAGGGCTTAGTCATTTGGTGCCTCAGGTACCCTTCCCCTTCTGCTTCCTCTGTCTTTTCAGCCAGCCAGAGGGAGGAAGAGGAGGGTGGCACTCAGCTGGAGGTCAGTGGCCCCAAGATTGAGAGAGGAGAGAAAGCACTGGGGCTGGTGGGGACCAAGCTGCGGCAACCCTGCTTGCTCAAGCCTGGGGCTTCCCAGAAATGTCGCGCGACCAGGTTCTCACTGGAAACCCTACAGAAAAGCCTCTGGCTGAGGGGCAGCCGAGCTCCACCAGCGAGTGCCTGGGGGTGAGCTGCCTGAAGGGAACTGGTTGGGTCCTCTCCGTATTTTGTCCATGCGGTACAGCAGTGTACCCCAGGATACACAACAGAACCATCTGCTGCTCTTCCTGTCTCCTCCCTATCTAAGAGCTCAGCGGCAGAAGGGACAGGCTTGTCTCCAGAGAGAATAATGGTATGTTAATGAGCCCTGTTCACTGAAACTGCTGGTTCTTGTACTTTGGCTCTGGTTGTGGTATTGGAGAACATGGAATAGCATATTTCACCGTGCAGGCTGCATAGATGCCCCTGCTGTGCAAAGCCTTGCGTGCAAACCGCAGTAATCACCTTCTCTTGCCTTCAAGGTATTACACGTTTGTAGGACTAAAATCAGAGCTGAGGAGCCTGTCCTCCTTTCCACAAGTCTGCGAATTTCATTAATGCCACCAAGGGTTTTACTTGTGCCTGCAGAAGAGACCAGACCCCCCAATTTATTCTGCCCTTGTTTCCTTCTTTCGTAACCCAGATATTTGCATAATACAGAGCAGCAATGCCAAGTGCCGGGTGCCTCTGTTCCTGCTGCACAGGCTCCATATGCTGCCTATCTGTGTCAATCCCAGGGAGCTCTGCAGTTGCAGGAGGACAATTTTCAAACTGTATGCGTGTAAATTAGAGCTGACACTCTGCAGCTTTAATTCACGGACTGAACCTGACCCTTGTTCACACCCTACCCATCGGATAACCTTAACACCACGATCAATACAGCTAGATAATTACAACTAGTAGGAAAGCTAAGTGTATGTTTCCAGGTTTTTTCATCAAAACAAAGTCCTAGTGATATGTTCCTGCCAAGGCTTATACAATTCTCCTTTATTACACTGGGAGCTCGCACAAGCCTAATACTGTGTAATACTTTTTACATGAACACTTGGAGCCAGAAATTCCCTCTCATCTAAATCTAGCTCATCTATCTTGGTATGAATCTCTAATTCTGCATATGTAGAGGGGAAACTGTCCCTCTGTTTCCCTGTTGATCTAGTGCCAAATCCACTGACGTCAACAGCCAGAATAAGAATGACTGAGAAAAATGAAAAACAGGTCCCTGAAACTTCAGAGGTTTCACCTTTGGGTTTCACTAGCTAAAGCTGGTTGATATAATTTCCCACTTTCTCCTGGTTACCACAGATCTTGTTTCTTAAACATATGTTGCCCTTTTGCTCTTTACATATGTGCTTTGCTAACGGTTGAGAGAAGCTTGTCCTTTGTAGACATTGCCTTAGGAAGAGATCCTGGCAAGCAGAAAGCCATTTCACACGGCCCTAGGAAGGACAAGTCAACTTAGAGACATTCTGTGGCAGGTGGAGCACTGAGGAGGACACTGTTTCTGACCACAAAATGTTGACTCCCAAGCCAAAAGGGTATGGGACCACTCAATGCATGGTGTCAAGAGAAACATGAGCATTTTTCCCATTTTCACTTTAAATTATACAGAATCAACGAGGTCCACAAGGCACGGGTCAGGATACCTCGATCAGGACCTAAGCAACATCTCAGTGATAGACAAATCTCACCTCTGCTCACTGGAGCAACACGAGTAGGTGAACCCTCCTCCTCTGAAGTGTAATGTCCAGCTCTGACTTCTAGGACATCTGGAGTTAAACAGCAGTAGTAACCCTGCAGTGGCAAGGAAGCAAAATAACTGCAATTATTAATTGCACTGCTATAAATTCTCTGGTATGAGAAACTTTCATCTGCGCACACAGTTGTGAAGAAGCCACCATGAACATAGGCTGTAGTACACATACACACACGCACAGAGCATATGTACACACAGAGAGATCAATAGATTGCATATGGTGCACATGGCATAATTCATGACTTTTCTTGAAGGCTGTCACAAATCTGAGATGTATTGGGTGAGAAAAGTACTGGGGTAGTCTTTTAATTAGTCCACAGCTCAGCTGCGTTGTAAAATTTACTCTCTGACATTGCATCCAAAATTTATAACCTTTTAAATCAAAGGAACATCTCAGACTGAGTTTTTGCTAATCTGAGGTGTTAATGATAAAAGCACAAGCCTGAAAAAGGGACATGTTAGACAATTATTCACAATATTCAGAACTGTTTCTCAGGCCAATGTGCTACACTATAAAAATTAATCTGGAAAATATATGGGGCTCCCAGTTGTCTCGTTCATATCTCTATATTATCTGCTTGGTGCTGCTGGAGGTCGTGTGATGGGAAAGCGGCACTTTGCCCATCTGTGGTGAATGCTTCCCAGGACTGCTTGCTAAATGAGCAGGGTATGGTTGCTATAGGGCCTTCAGCTCAAGCACATCCACACTGGAGAGGAACATGTCTTGGAGAACACACCCAGGGCTTGGCAGCCTTAGTATGCCCCAGACCTAGACCCTAGGAGGACAGGTATGGTACTGGCTTGAGAGGATTTGGGGTGATGTAGTCAATGACTGTGGCTCTTGGCCACATGGATATTTTGTTTCAGTAAGACACACACTACAGTCTTCTGGCTTCTTAGCAGCTGTTGCCAGATGTGATCGACCATTTGCTAGGATAGGAAGAAGAAAGACATTATCTCCAAAGCTGCTTTGAAGAGATACTGAGTGCTTTCTGTGGAAACAACTGTTCTCTGAAAAAGTTTATGTTGTGCAGTTGTTTCTTACTGCAGGGCAGTTATACCGTACTGCTTTTTCATATATCAAAATGCTACTGAAGTTGATGGCAAAAGCATAGCCAGCCAATCTTGCATCACTGTCGGGATCACGGGCCATCACGGGGGTGGTGTAACAAGTGTCGCTGCTACCTGAAAAGTAATTTATGCAAAAAGAGAGCCAATATGGGATTGACTGGCAGGCAGTTGTTAGAAAACATTTATAAAAATTTAACCTTCCTTCATCCCCCAAATCAATTTGTTTTCAGTTATTTTGAAAAGTTTATTTTCAGTTTTGTCCAATTACAGGCTCTCTTGCAATGAGCTTTCCTTTCAAGCCACACGGTTCTTTCATATTGAAATTTTTCATTTGGAAAATGTCTAAAGGCACATTTCAATCATTGAAAACCCTTTTCCTTCAAAAATATTGAAAAATATAGCTTAAAGCAGCCACTAAATGTTTCAGTGTCTGCTATTCAGTGATTTCTAAGCACAACTGTTGAAAGAGTCGTAACTCCCACTACAGTGAATTAACGTGGAAAATCCTTTGCTCTTTAGGGCAGGGCCCAGGATAAGTGTCCAAAGAGAAAGGCATGAACATAAGAGACTGACTTTTGACGCTGGGTATACTCTTTTTTGCATTTATTACAGCTGTATCCGTACTGTAAACAGTAGATTAGAGTTTCCTAAATTAAATAGACCCCAAATAGTTTACAGGGTCTAAGTGGCCACTATGTTTGGTTTGTTCATTTGCGTTTTAATCAGCCCCAGATGAAAAGGCTATTCCCCACTGTGTCGAGGGATTTGAGGCAACTGCGCTGCAGATTGTGGCCATTGTGGGAGAATATGGTTTTGTTTGCAAAAAGTCGTGTAACTCCCTTGTTACATTTGGTGATGGCTTTTCTTTGTCATTAAAAGACTTTTCAATATCACCAAAGAAAAGGAAAAGAAAGATGTTCGGGGGATACTTTTCCATATTTCCAGTAACCCTTTCCATTTTCAGAAAACAGTCATAAGCAAAACACCTACAATGCTTTGATGTTTCAAGGTGCTGGTTCCAAAGGTTGTCTTGGCCCTGCTCCTGCAGGTCTGTATGTTCTGGGAAACGCCAGCTGCCTCCAGGGCATCTCAGCCTGCCCTGCCTGAAGGTGATGGAGCAGGAGGCGGTTGCACGCTCCCAAGAGCCCAGCCCGTCCAGAAACCCTGACCTGCATTCCCTGACACACCCCTACCTGGGAAGGATTTTGCATCTGTGAGGAGGGACCAGCACCGGTGTGAGGTTTGGATGCTGTTGGCTGTGGGTAAAAGCCCTGCAGCAGTGGAGAGCCTGGGGGAAGCCCATTAGTTAAGAGCTGAGGCACCCAATCCCGTTATCGCTAATGCCTTCAGTGCAGGACAGGGCTGCAATCAATTTCATAATAAATCAACCCCATTTTCTAATATGAACCAATTTATCTGCCAGGCTGACTTGCCAAACACTATTAGAGGCTGAGGTCAAACTGAAAAAGACATATCACGTTTTCAGCTTCTCCTCCTAACTTCGCATCTCGGAGGCACACTCCGCAGTCACTGGTTTGCAGCTCTTTACCCTCCCTGGAGACTTCTCCTTCAGGAGACTTTCATTTATAGATGATGCAGACACAGCAGGAATTATATATTTAATGACAGCCACTAACACGACAGCTTTAAGTCTGAAAATAGCACCTGTCTTTTGTCACCACTGTACAGTATTTATGGAGACTGGATAAAAAGATTATTTGAAAGGCTTGATTTGCAGCAGAACCAAGAAAATCCAGGTTTACTACAACCAAGCCTATGTTATGATTTTTATCTGTGCTCATTTAGGCTACAGCTCTGGTGAAGACACCCAACTTAAAGATTTAGCTATGGTAAACAAGATAGGAGAGAGATTTGAGATTGTTATTCATAGAAGGAATCACGCAGAGATGACTAAAAATTATTAATACATAACAAATACAGATAGCATTAGTCTAAGGATACACAGAAGAAACAAAGGAATCTCTGCCTTGAATGGTCATTGTACAGCACAGGCTTGTGAAAAATTCACGTATATGTGAGCGAGGAGCGGGGAGCTGCTGGAAGCTGGGAGCCTTGGACTGCACCAGATGAAAACACCGATGTTTAACTATTCATCTGACGTTACAGAGCAGCACAGTCAGCCATTACCATTATGAGCAGAGAATATTGATTATCCCATTCAGAAGAGTTAAGGTGTTGCTGAAAGCAAGAATAATAATAATAATTGCATCAGCAGTTAGCATCCTCAGTGGGTTTGCACGTGAGCCTGCACGTGAAAAAAAAGGGTGAGAGGTGTCTTCTAGGGGAGAAGCTGCGAAAGATGGAATAAATGGGCTTAGCCTAAAGAAAAAATTGGGGATGGGATAACATAACCAAAATTGCAGGACAAAAAGGCTTAGAGTTAATTTGCAGCAAGGCAAATACAAATCAGATACAAGTCAGGTGTGAGGAATAAATTCTCTAACAACACAATGACTACCACGGCAGCAACACAAATGCCATCAGCACCCAGTCTGAATCCAATGGCATCCCTGGCAGCAGCGACACTTGCTCAGCTTTTTCCATACTCATCTCATAACTCCATACTTGCACCCCTATTTCCATTAAACTAATTCCAGATTGCAGTAGGCGCATAAGGAAGGGCCTCACAATTTACAATTATGCCAACAAACCAGTGAGAACAATTTTTTTATCAAAAAAAAAAAAAGGATCACAAGGGCTAGTACTTCTTAAAGAGAAGACAGCCAACGCATTGCAAATGCAAATCTGGGTGAAGCATAGCTGAACAAGAAGGCTACTCAGTAGAAGTTTCAGTGACATGGGTAGTTGAAGGTGGCTGGTTAAACTCTTCCTTGCAAAGGGAGTTCCCTCTGGTGCATTTATTTGAAATCTTTTGATTTTGCACTTACAGCACTTACCTACTGGAAAATAACTCAAAGCATTAACAAGCCCAAAGTATTTTTATTCCTGGTATCTCACTTGAAACAAATATCCCTTAATATTCTTTCCTAATGCTATTTTTTTTAATATATTTTCCAGGCAGAAAAGAAATGGTCAAATCTGCAGTAAAGAAGATTACTTATGATGGGCTTTTAAGAAATTATGCACACAAAGGCATAAAAGGAAGGATGTACTCTCTTAACCTTTCCCTTCCAAAGAACCTGACCTTCTTCTATCCTAGCTTGTATTTAGCTGATGTACATCTTCAGATGCAAATATGATTTGATACAAAGCCTGCTGGACTCAGTGGAATGGTTTCCACTGGCATTCACCAGCACTCAGCCAAGTCCATACTGCTAATGAAATTTCTTAGATAGTAATAATAAACAACATTATGAGTGGTGTCACCTTTTTTATAAATCCAGGGACATTAATATTAAATTTGGCACTGCCTTAGAACTCCTGAAACTTTGGTCCAGAGGGCTTTCCATACTTAGCCATGACGCTAACTACAATGAGAAAAAAGCAGCAGGAAAGTGGGCAAAATGGTGAAAGTCTACTACCCACATTTTGAATGCAAACACAATGAAAGGAATAGGTTCCATGGAGCAATAACAAATGACTTCGCCCTGGCCTCACAGATCACAAGTGGTTTCTGTTGATGACTTAGGTATCAACAGCCAAGAGGATGCAATATTATTATTCAGAAATTTGACCCATGTGATTTTTGCATAATGTTAAAACTGAAAAATTGAAGAAAAAATATTTTGGGTTGTCATGAAGTTGGTTTTTTTCGCCAAAAAAACCCCAAAGCTCTTAAAGCTAATATTCAGTTGACTAATATCTGTTTAATCCCATCTTCAGACTAACCTTTTGAAGGAATTAAAAATGGAAATTTTTAAACCAACTAACTTAAACTACTGCACAAAAGAGTGAAAATTTTATGTCTGAATGCCCAAACTGGTGATTTAAACTTTAGAAGCTAAATTTCATACATAGTTTCTGTTCAGTCAATTTGCATTTTCTGGGGACTTTCTCCTTTTCATCAAAACATAAGATGGGCAGTGGATTTATGCACTACAACATAGTAGCTGCAGCTCTGTGTCAGCAGAGCAGGGCAGGAGGCACAGAGGATGCAAACAAAGGCACGCCTGGTGGCTGGGGATGTCATTTAACTTTCTGAGCTGTGTTCCTGAGCAGAGAGGCTGGTTTCACCACTGGAGCCTTCAGCTGCATTCGCCCCATCTCAGCCTGGCACGAGTGCAGGGGTTGGGGCACCCATCACACAGCTGGATGGCCACAGTGACCCACTGTCCCACTGACTTCCACACGATCCTTGTTTGGAAAATCGCTCTTTATGAATAAGCGCATTAGGAAACTCTGCAATAACAGTAAAATACTTGCTATGAAGTGAGTTGTAATTTCTTTCCTGATATAAAGCTACCTGTAGAAGATGATCCCACAGCCACTTATATTAAACTGTCAGTGAGCACATCCCTTAAAAGCTTTTTATTCTGTTTTTAATATACGGCATTTGACAAGGAAGAGAATTGAATATCACTGGTGCTGATTCCAGTGCAGCTCAGCTGATTTGCTCTGGCCGAGCACTGGGCCAAGTGCCCGACAGCCCAAGCCGTATATCCTGTTTTTTCATTAACAGATATTGTCACTCCACCACCTCGGCGCACTGTTTTTGTCCAGCTACTGAGCTCTGGAAACCATTAGGTGTCTTTCTCCATTAGGCATTAAGAAGACGTACACGTATTCGAGCAAGAAGTTTTCTTGGTTGCATGACATTTCCTCTACTTTTTCCCCAAGCGTTCTTGTTTATCCCACAGTGGTTTAGATACTTTGGGGTGTACGATGTACCAGGAGTGCCTGTGGTCCTTCTGGTCATGGCAGCTGGGAAGGACACGATCCCAGCAGGGACCACGTTCCACTCTCACCCAGAGCAGCGAGCAGCCCATGACCCCTCGGGGTCCATCGACTGCTTTGGGGACATTTGTGAAAGACAACTAAGAAAGAAATCCTGCTACAGTTGGCTTCAATTTACTGCACCTGTAGGTGCATCTCCACTGGAAATTGGTGTCTGCAATCAATAAAAATCAGAACCCAGATTCACCTTTAAATTTAAGGAGAAAAAAGCCCAAACCTTGTGATACTCCAGACGTGAGCCTTTGAGCAGCTGCTTACAAATCATGACTTTTGCAGGGGAAAACATCTGCACTTTCCTAAGAGCTTCCAAGGGCAAACCAGCAGCATCTCCCTGGGGTCCTAGACCTTTGCTGCTATATGATCACTGCCGCATCAGATGCTTCAATGTCATAGCGTCAGCTCATAACTAAGGGGAAAGAGCTTGCCTTGATTAGTATTACTTTGTGCTCAGTAGATATTTAAGGAAGCAATTTCTGAGTGTTATCTTCTGTGGTATGCACTAGGACATCCAAAGGTTTCTGCCCCCAGATGCATGCCTGTGGTCAGACACAGATGTGGTGTGGGACGGTAAATCTCCACCGTGTCTCCTGAACACAGTCCAGCACTCCAGGAGCAAACACACATATTTAATTTCAGTGCAATCAAGTGATGGCAGGAGACGAGCAAGGAAATCCTCCTGCACTGGGCAGCCAGGGAAGGCAAAGGAGGTCACCTTGGACTGTTCGCTGAGGATAGGACACGTCAAAGCTCCCCTCCTGCAGCTATACCCACCTGCCATGGTGTACTGGACACAATCACCTGTACGCTAAGGGAGGGTTGTTGGAGATGCAAGCTTCAAATAATTTAGTAGGAATATTGGGGCCTCCCCTTGCATCCCTTCATTTGGTGTCAGGAGAGGCTGAGCCTGGGCTGGTTTTATTTATAAACCCACAGTGAGTAATGACAGTGTTGCAATCAGCTCCCTGTGCTAAATGTGGCTTTGGCAGATACTCTCAAGCTTCAATAAATCCCCTTTGGTTAGGGAAGGAGACTGTCTTGGACCGTCTGCCACCCCATTTGCTCTGGCCAGTCTCAGCACATGGCAGTGCCCGCGGTCCCCAAAGGCTTTTGGCAGGGCTGTATCACAGGCAGCAATGCTGAGAGGAAGGCAGGAGAAAGCTAAAAACAAAGTTACCATGCAAAAAGCAGCTCAGAAAATAGGAGGTCAATCCCTGCTAAATCCATCTGACTTTTATTCTCTTTCATTCTCATTTATGGCTCAGGAGGGCCAGGCTGGTCACTGCTAGCAGATTTGTGTATCTCATTTGGCTGGTGGACCCGGATCAGTGCTTGCTGGGCTGCCTGGGCTGGACATGGCCTTCAGAGAACAGTGGTCTCCAGAACGCAGGCAGAGATGTTGCAAAATACAGACAGGAAACCTGAGAGAAGCAACAAGGCTGGGCTGAGAGACCTGGAAAATGTGCAAGGTCGCAAAGACAGCAGTGAAACCATCGTTCCCATGGTGCATATTTGAGCCTCTGCCAGGGGAAAACTTCTGAAGTTAAGCTACACAAATGGAGGCATTTTTCTGCCACAAAGAAGTTCTCTTTTGGGTCTGGGTAACCTAATCCACTTGCAGTGCCAATGGCAGCTCCTGGAAATGTTTGGCAGATGGAAGGGGAGGGAGGCAGGGAGGAGCGCCAGGGATGCAGAGGTGTTCCACACAGCAAGTCACAGTGCCACCCCACTTAGGCTCCTTTCAATAGAGGCACAAGGTCTACCAGTGCAGATGGACCTCGTGGGATGCTCATGTGGACTTTTTAGGGGCCTTTTGGGGCTTCTTTGAGAGTGCCAACTCCCAGCGTATTGTCGTGGTTTAACCCCAACCAGCAACTAAGCATCACACAGTCACTCACTCACTCCCCCCCCACCCAGAGGGATGGGGGAGGGAATTGGAAAAAAAAAGTAAAACTTGTGGGTTGAGATAAGAACAATTTAATAGAAGAGAAGAGAAGAAACTAATAATGATAATAGTAACAATAATGAAATGACAGTAGTAATAATAAAAGGATTGGAATATGCAAGTGATGCACAATGCAATTACTCACCACCCCCTGACCAATGCCCAGTTAGTCCTTGAGTGGTGATCCCCCCACAACCACTCCCCCCAGTTTATATACTAGACGTGACATCATACAGTATGGCATCCCCCTCTGGCCAGTTCGGGTCAGCTGCCCTGACTGTGTCCCATCCCAACTTCTTGTGCCCCTTCAGCCTTCCTGCTGGCTGGGCATGAGAAGCTGAAAAATCCTTGACTTTAGACTAAACACTACTTAGCAACAACCAAAAACATCAGTGTGTTATTGACATTCTTCTCATACCTAACTCAAAAAACATAGCACTGTAGCAGCTACTAGGAAGACAATTAACTCTATCCCAGCTGAAACCAAGACAGCGTATAAGAAATTGCATTTTCTCCCTGCAAGTCTCTCTAAAGAGCTGATGCTGTCTCTCTGTGGCTCACTTCCTGCTGCAGGTCATGGGCAAATGTCTTATCTCCCAGGTGTGCTATAAGAATAAATACATTAAAAATTACAAGATACCCCAAAACACAGTCGTTTGTGTCAGGTGCATCCTACAGATAGGAGGAAAAAAGTCTCTAAAGCAAAACTCAGTATATTTTCAGATTCTCATAAGTCCAGTATCTGAAGGCCACACAGCAGATCACCAGCTCACTCATTTCTGCAACAGTAGGGAATGCCAGCATCTCTGTGCTGACTGTTCTTCTTTTACAGTGAGTGGCCTCAACCTTTGGGGATTCTCAGCAGATTTGGGAGTTGATAATGATGCCCCAGGTGCTGCAGGTTGTTCTCGTAGCACCACAGTGCTCCCACCCCTTGGACCTGGCGGTGGGCTGCCCACACTCACTGGCATGGGGTGCTCCCAGCACCTTAGATGCCGACTGCTCCTGGAAAACCACCTCTGGTGGCCAACAGAGACAAGCCCAGGCTGCCTCTGGTCATTGGGGAGCCATGGGAGACTTGGAGATCTATATGTGCCTCCCATTCCTGGTGACAAATCTAGTTCAAAGTCAGTACAGCAGCACACTTATGTTAGACATGTCGTATTTTGTAGCATTATTTCATTATTTCCTGAGTACCCAGTAGAGGTAAAGTCAAGCAGAATTTTCCTGTCTTTACAATTTTCCCTGCCCATACATTAATTAGCAATGGAGATATATTAATTCTTTCATCAGCAAAAAGGGGACATCTGTCCTTCCCAACATTTGTTGGCTTCCAACCTCACCCTGACATTCTTATTCTCTTACTGCTTTCTCTTGAAAACACTGCATTTTTCAACAGCTTTCTAAGGTAGGCAAGAAAACATTGAACTTCCTACAGACTGTGTGGCTTCCAGACTAAACGCTTATCCTTCTCTGTTCTGAGTCTGAAATGAAGCCTGAGACAAAGCATAATGCTCAGGCACCCACCTGGGAACGATGGGGAAGTGGGGCCGGGGCAGAGCATCTCTCATTGCCGAACTGACAGGCTACCAGCAGCCCCACCGGGAAATGATTGATTAGTTTTGCCTTTGCCATCTGTTAATTAGCTAAGGGAATGGGTTTGCAGATTCAGAGAGCTGCCCGAAGGGAGGAAAGCAGCCGAAGACGTTGGTACCCTCAGGTCAGTACTGGCAACATACGGCAGCATTTAAAGCTCTTGGCGATGCAGCCATCGCAAGGACCAGCTCATGGGTCACATTTTCTCCAGCCAGGAGCCACTTGCTGCCCGTGTCCTGCTGCCTTCATGCAGAGAAAAGGGAGGAAGGAAGAGAGGCTGCCCCAGTGCTTGAGTGACTTTAAAATTAAAATTACCGAATTCATAAATGCCCATGTTTACATTGCTATTGGCAGAGTAGAGGACCACAGGACCACCCAGGGGTTGCAATCCAGCCCTCGGCTGCACCCAGGCCTTAATATCCACTGAACGGCATGGGCAAGTGAAGGGCAGGGTTTGGTGCCAGGACTGGATATAATTTCATGTGTTATGTCCACTTGATTGCCTACTTAGAAATTATAAAAATGTACTGTATTTTAAAACTGCAGTCATAAGACAGCAGTTTCCATCTGAATGATAATGAAACACATTCCAAGGTTATGCCGGGACTTTGCTGGTGCTATTAGAGATCAGTTCAAAGCTACAGAAGAAAAAATATATTGCACTAATAAGTGTTCCTCATTTATAAGTTCCCCTTCAGGAGTAATTAAATGTGACTTTTTTTTTTCCTTTACATGGCTGATTTGTGGGATAGCTGTCATGTTTGTGTCGGAGGCTCGAAAAAGAGAACTTGAAGATCTGAGATATTTAAAGAGAGTAACAACACACCCTAGGGAGAATTCCTACCCGGCCACAGCAGAAGCTCCCACTCGGGAAACATGCTGCCAGGTCTACGAGCAAGGGCTCAAGGGTGTTTCAGTGTACCACAGAGAAACAGTGCATGGGCCTGACCCTGCACCCTCTTCCTCATGGAGCTCAGGAGCTCCTTTGTCTCTCATGTCTGTACTTCCCATGGAAATGCTTCCAGAAATGGGGGATACAACCTTTCGGGGTCTTGGGAAGTTTCTGAATTGTTGGGAGGCAACACCCCGTGCTCTTTTGTGGCTGTGCAGATGAACCGGGAATGGACCTGAGTGTGCACTGGGGATACACCTGGGGGTGCACCCGGGAATGCACTGGAGTTGCACCCAGGGGATGCAGCCACCAGGCATCCTGCCTCTCTTTTTACATTGGTTGGACAGATACCCTTTAATCTGACAATGTGGAGTCCTACCTAAACATTAAGCATCAGTAAAGGTGGTTTTTCAAATATGAAAAGTTACAAAACAACTGCATGAAACCCATCATAATTACAGCTTTGTGGCTCAGCAAACTACGTCCAGCCTCTCCAACTCCCCAACAGCCATTCCCCATCGGTGAAGGTTATATGTGCTAGCGAGGGAAGAGTCAGCAGCAGCAGTAAGCGATTGCCACCAACTGCTCCATCCAGATCAGGAGGTGAGCGACTGCTGCTCCAGACATCTGTGCTGGAAGTTCGGTAAGAACTGGGAGAACAGCCCAGGACTGGGGGCCTGAACCTGTGGGTCTCCTCTGCAGAGGAACAACAACAGATTTGACCTCCTGGCTGCTGGCGTGGGTAGGCAGGAGATGGAGGGACCAGACGGGGCTCACGAGCACTTTATGTTGCTGAGGCTAAAGGAATTAGTGTGGGGGCTGGGATGGAAAAGCTTGATTCTGGCTTTTACAGACCTACTTCCACACAATTAAAGTCAGGGGCTTATCACAGTCGGGGTTTTTTTTCTGTTTGTTTGTTTTCCTAATGGCTTGGCTTTGGGGACTAGATGGCTGCACTTGAGCCCCACGAGCTGCTGATTTTACAATCTTCTTTCTCTGGTGCAAGTGTTTTGTTTTTATTTCCAGGCATGTGTTATTTCAATTTTTGTTTATATCTCCTGTATCAATCAGTGAAACAGTCTCAAGAAACGAGGCCAGGCCAATGAGAAACATGCAGGTTTTGTTTGGACTGAGATACAGCATTCCTGAAAATTGGCTGCACCTCAGAAAGACTCTGCGAATAATGGTATTTACTGCTCTCCACCTTGCAAACAGAGCTGAAACCCAGGCTTTTCCCACCCGTGGCTGTTAAGCTTGATGGGGAGGGTAGAGGTGATTAACCCCTGGCTTCCCTCACTTTACTAGCTCTTTAGATGGTAAAAAAATTCCTTTTCTGGGCCAAGCCTGAGAATGGACTTGGGTCACCGGCCACCCTTTTACTCTCTTTCATTTATGCTGAGGGCTGCTGCTCAGTACCCTGCTAACAGGATAGGACCATCCGCGGATGAAACCAGGCCTTTGCTGTGAACAGATCCATGTACATCTCCTTCTCCCCCTCTCCCTCCCTACCATGGGAAAAAAAATACAGTCTGCTCCGTCTCATTCCCCCATGCCCCACACAAGTAATGAGATCAGACCGCCTGCATATTAGTTGCTCAGCCCCAGCATCAGAATCCTGAACTGATGGTCAGCACCAGGACGGAGGGGCTGCCAAGTCTGGAAGATGGGCTTGGTACCCTCAGGTGTGCTTGGCTGCTGCTGAAGAGCAGAGTCAATTTTCCATGTGCTCGGCTCCAAGCAGAGCCATTCACAGTGGTGGGGCTGGTAACCAACCTCTCTGCTCAGCAACCTCTGCAAAAGTTCTCGCCAGCTGCTGAGGCAGGGATCTGATTTGCAGGCAGCGAGGAGGAGAGGCAGGGAGCAGGATCACTGCCACCCATACTCATGGAGCAGGAAGGGACCCAAGCTGTATTTTTGGGGGGCTTGGGATTTTCAGCTCCTTGAATTAAAACAACAGATCTTCCAAAAACCAAAGATGGCAAGAGGGAAAACAGTGCCAGTCTGCAATTGCTGGAGAGGTCAAAGGAATGGGTTTCCTAACGGGAATGTGACAGATCAAGGGTTTACAACTGAAAGCTTAAGGACACATGCACATTGGTGTTTGAGATGGATGTAAAAGGACAAAATACCAGTTAAAATGTACTCTAAGAAAAAAAACCACACATACTCAAATCATTACAATTCAAACAAAGCAATCGTCATTTCCCTGGCAATTTACATTTAAATGCATAATGTAATTCTTATGCTAAATTACCTATTTCCAGTGTAGTCCTTACTCAGAGCATAGGCGAGGGGGGAGGAGAGGCAGGCTATAGCTTAACCTGTGGATAGCCACTAGTGTGGGAGAGCTATACTGTACGGTCAAGCTGAGTGACGTGTATTTTGGGTTTCCCTCAAACAAACAGGGACAGTCACACTTTCAGCAGAGAAACTCAGAAACATTTTCACCTCCAAAGCCCAGAGGAGATGGGCAGATCTGGAAAAAGAGGGCCAAGATCTAAATGTTCAGGGGTACCAGGACATCTAGTAATACAACATTTTTAGACACTGGCAGGCCCCTCATCAGATAGAAAGGACTTCTCCTATTCCATCCTCAAAACCAACCTCTCTCCCAGAACTCTGCTTATTGCAACATATTTCTGCTAACAAGATAAGACTTGCAGTAACATCAGCCCTGCCTACACGTCATCCACTGCCTGCTTCCCATCTGTTAGTCTTGATATTTCCTTAATCTCTTTCTCTCACACAGCTCCGTGAATAGTTCCCCTCCGAAGCACAGGGAGTGAAATTGGAGAACGCAATGTTGCTCTCTGGGAAAGGCATATAGTGGTTTGAAACAAGAAGCTTAAAGGCCCAGGCAGGATGGTTGTTCCCCAAGACAGCAAAGAGAAAGGCAATGAGAAAATGGAGGGAGAGTTGAATTTGAAGTGTCTGTTCTTTAATTATAAATGTTCTTCCTCCAAACAGCTTTTCTTAACAGCTGGTCATCAATTACACAGAGTTACTGAGGTTTTCAGACAGGAGATCAATAAATTGGATTTTTTTCTTGGCCAGGAGAAGCCATTACATAATGGCTGCGTTTCTTCCCTCTGCTTGCCGAGCTATCAGAAACTGGCAAGCGTTCAAGACAGTAAGACTATTCTTAGACAAGGGGCACAGCATCAAGCTTAGCGGCAGCAGTGTGGTCTCTGACGCCTGGACACCGGGAATGCAGCCAGGGAGGACCAGCGCAGTATAGGGCATCTCAGCCCCCCGGGAAGGGCACAGAGCTGGATGCAGCTTTTGGAGGATATATGTTAATGAAACAACAGCCTCAGTGCAGTGGCATGTCCGAGTTGCATTTTAAAATGTGCCAGATCTAAATGAAAACAAACCAGACAGTGACAGGGAAAGATGAACAGCCTTCCAGAGCTACCTACTGCTCCACGTAGGAAACCTCGCGACATGAGGGGGAATAAATGCCTGTAGTGTAACAACATGAGAACTGTACACCTTTGCTGTCTGATTTGAATGGATTATTTGCAGTGAAATTGAGGCTATCTGCACAAAAAAGGGAGAGCTACTTTTTCACATACTGCAACCTTTGCTACATTTTCCATATAAATCAGGCTGCTGCTGTATGTTTTAAAAGGAGAATCACATCTGCATCTTTGCAGATGACCTGTCTCATGCAGACATGATACATAAACATTTGTAGAGACATTTCAGTTACCCACTATCATGCCATAAACCATCTGGCTACCTCTATAGTAGCAGAGCTTAAAAATAAAGCCACTCCCTTTACGATCTGTGGCTTACAAAAAAAAATATCTCTAGATGGGTTGTGCTGCCACAACCTCGAGCTGTCACATGCCAGCCTGGAGCTGCAGCAGTACATTCCTGTCGCAGCCAGCACTACAGGGGATAATGGATTTGTCAGCTCCTCGTGACACAGCGCTGCCGTACGGGATGGTGTGCTCTCACCCACGCACGTCTATCAGCCCTTCATCGGGTGAGAGGAAGCAGGATCAGGCTCAGTACATTATGCTTGGTAGAAACACAAACCTAAGAAAAAGCAAATTTCCCCCGCCAGGTGCCGAGTGGGGGAAATGCACCTATTCTGCTTTGACCAGTCATCAGCATTATTGAGCAAAGAGCACAGGAACAGGGTGGGCTGAAAACCCAGCCTGAAACTACTCGCATGAGTGTCACTCGTGTAAGCATCACCAGCAAGATCCCCGGCAGGGTGGTCCTTGAAGGTGTTCAGCAAAGCAATGCAAAAACCAGAAAAAACCAAAATATTTTCATGGCTCAAACACTACGGGAGACAGAGTTCAAGCTGCCAGAAAGGCCTAGTGCTCTGGGGAGAAATGAAAAGATGCATTTCAAAGCACAGTAATAAAAGCACATTACAGTACCTGAGCCAAAACTTGCTCTCAGTTCACCTTCCAGTGTAAGATCCAGAGCAACGCTTGGATGGTATCCACATGTATAAAGGTTTGGTTTCAGAAACATGGACTTTCAAGGCTCTTTCCCAGTACAACAAGCTGGGGCACAAAGGCGTTTGTGGTGTTGGCTTTCCCCAAGCCCCAGGAGTCTTGCTATGATAGTCCCAGGCGTTACATAGTCGCCGATTTTCTTGTCTGACCTGTGAACAAAGCAGTATAATTCAGTCATCTTGTATCTGACAGCTATCCTGCCTGTCTGTGCAGCTGATTTTCTTTAAAATAAGTATGGTGTCTACTGCTAGGTAGTCAGTGAATCCTGTTTGCAAGCAAGATAAGTAACAACACAACCCCTTGAGGAAAACTAGCCAAATGTTAGAAATAGCCCCCCAAGCAAAGGCTTCACAAAGCAAGTGCTCATCACAAGAACTGCAGTGGCCTCTGTGATAACATTTCCAAGATTAATTCATGCTGAATGAATTGCACAATGAACCAGCTTGGTAGCAATGCTTTTCTCCAGGACAAGGTAACGCTTATTGCCATTATCATATCTGGTACATACGCAGAAGGGAACATGCGGCAATGTTGGTTTGAATAGGCAAATTACACTTTATAGGTGAGACTAAAGGAAGAGGTAGAGGCATCTGGAGGAGGGGGGAGAACGTTAACCTGAAGTGGACCTGAGGTCATGCCAGACCTGGGTTTTAGCGGAGCTCAAGAAAAGCCTTTTTCCTAAAGGGGGAGAGGTAGATCCTGCCAGGCATGGGCAGTGGCAGCATCCCTGTGGTACCCACAAGAGATACCCAGCCTGCAGCAGCTCATCCTGGCCTGAGGGGGGTCCCGGCAGCCCCCCGGGACACTTCGGCACCAGCCCCACCACAGACCCGCACCCCTTTAGCGCAGCAGCAGAAGCAGCCGACCCGCACTCATCCCACGCTTCTCAGGCTCCTTCCCAGCCTGCGACACAGATGAATTTTTTGGTCTGTTCTGGGTCACCCACATCTACTCTTTCCCTGAAGAGGAGGAAAAATAAATTAATGAAACATTACAGCATGCAAGACGCCCTCCCCCTCACCGCCTGGCTTCTCCTGTGAAGACTGCCAGTGCTTCACCTCCTATTTGATGTATATTCAGCAGAAGATAGGGAGGCAGGGTAGTTTCTGTGGGCAGCAGAAATGAAAGGAAATGGCACAGAGGCAGCAAAAAAAAATGGGAGAAAAAAAGATCTTACAGCTCTTTGATTGTGCTGGCTCTTTGTTTGAGGTATACAAAAAAAAGCCCAACCTGCTGAAGGATTTGTCTGCTCGAGATAATAACCTTTTCAGGAGACCTGTCTCACCTTTCAAGCATGAAATTCCTCAGAATGGATCCCACCTCTCACGCAGCCCCCAAACAGTGGGGTTATTTTTCATCAAGGCTGAGATTCTCTTCTGAGCCCTTTTCCCCCCCAGTTTTGACCCATAACTATTGCTCACCCATGGGGAGGCAGCCACCCTCATCGAGGTGCATGTGGTGGTGGGCTGGAGAAGGGACCTTCTGCCCAAAGCGTGGTTGGAGGCAACTGCAGGAACCAACCTTGGGAGGGCGGGATGGGTTGTTCCCACCACAGAACCCAGACATCTACGTGCAAAAGAGAGAACAAGCAAATAGGTAAGCAGATGGACATATTACAGGCCAGAGACTCATGGGGTGTAGATGAGCAAATTTTCCCCAGAGTTATACCCTGCAAGTTCATGGACGTGTGCTGCCTCGCAGGCTGCCGAGAAAGAGTTAAATTCAGTGATTCAGCAGACATCTGCTCTGCTCCCAGGAAAGCTCCTTTGCTCAGAAGATTTATGTCAGCCTTGAAAGACAAGGACCAGACCAAACTAAAGCCAATCAGCAGCATTTTGGGAAAACATCTTCCTGAACTTGTGAGAATTTCCTCATTACATCTGCTATTTTTTTTTTCTTATTGTGACACAATCCTGCAAAATTCTAGTCCTGGGAATAACTTCAAAACATTTAAATCATTCTCTCTTCTGCAACATTTGGATGTTAAAGTACTTTGCAAGCGTTCATGGGTGTAGGCCAAGATTTTTGAAAGCCACTATTGATTCTAGGTGCCTGCGTTGCTGGATGCCTCCCTTCATGTCAAATTTCTCTAACAGGGCTTCATTTTCAGAGGTGCTGGAGCACCCAGCCTCCATAGATTAAGTCAGAGAAACAAAACCACTCATCACTTTTGAAAGCCTGACCTTTAATCTGGCAATACCTTTGCAGAGCCTGATTACCAGAGAGGAGAATTGTCAGGAGTTGGGGGATACATCCAAGGTCACACAAGAAGGCTGGGGCAAGCCAGGCATGGAGTAAACTTTGTTCAAAATCACCTTAATTGCAAGACCATTCTTCATGTGTTAGCTCCAGTAGAAAAGAAATACCTTCTTTGCAGAAAAAGGTCATTATTTTCATGACCAAAAGAGTTTTTAAGGAGAAAAAAGGGCACTGTTGAGACCTAAAAATAAAGCAACTAGCTTTTGATTGTTCTTTGGTTTTATTTTAGCTTTTTGGGAAAAGAAAAAAGATATTGAGGCAAAAGCGGAAAACAAATTTGGGATCAAATTGCATTTTGCCAAGAAGGGCAAGCCCCGAGTCCTGACAGAGTTTGGCAAATAAAGACAACTTGGCTGATACAAATGGCCCAGCAAATGAAGCATGTGAAGAAAAATTGTAGTAATAAAAGTGCCCTCTAGTATCATTTATTTATTTTTTTAACATGTGACACAAAGGTAGAAAGAAGATATGACATTTAAAGTTTAAAATCATCAATACTGTCCTAGAAAGCGACTGACTGATGGATCGGGTTAATTAACTATCCATTACTGGTACATCCAGCACAGCACACGCCAGATCAGCTGCTGGCCGATGCCACACGCAGTGCTGGAAGGATTTCATACAAAGAGGTTTGGAGCAGGGAAAGCGGTTCCTGCTTAAATAACTCCTAATGGAGGACTGTGTTTGAACGGTGATGAGAGGCTTTTATGCACCTTCAGCATGGTGAAAGAGCTTAAAACGTGAACTCTCAGCTCTCTCCTGGCCAGAAGAGATGAATGAAGGTTGTCATTGTTCAAGGCGTCATCACCATCAGAAGAAACTTTAGACTCTGCTGGGAAGGGGAAGCAGTTTTTCATCTGAGAAGCCTTATCTATTGTGCAGACCTCTATTCACAATAAAGATTTTCTTCTGGAAGGAGACAGTGAAGCTCTTTCTTGCCCCACTCGTGCTCTGCCTGGCTGCTCCGGTGGCATAGGTGGCCTCTGCAGGACACTTGAAGGACATGGTGACAACATCCCTGCAGTGGGGGAGCAGAGCCAGCATCGGTGGTCCTAGGCTATCCTGCTTAGCTGTGGGCTGCAGGGTGGTGCAAGGACAGGAGAAAGCCATAGACCCTCTGCGTGCAGGGCTGTGCAACCTAACGGCAGCCCTGGATACACTGCTGTGAGTTAGAGCAGCCGCAAATGCTGCACTAACCCATATCGTGTGTCGCTTTGGCCTTCCCATAGCCAGAGTCTAGAAGGAGCAAAGTTATTATAAAGTTACTTTTGCTTTTCCCTTCCTTGGCTGCAATTTCTATGCCCTATCCCCTAGGGAATACAGCATAAAGTGGAATATAAAGGCAGGATTTAGCTCATTGCAGTGCAGTGGTTGGGAAGAACAGATTTAGGGACTAGTCAAGCTTCTTTGGTGCCTGCCTCTAAGGTGAGCTGTTAATACGAAAAGAAACGTGATTTGAACACAGACTAGTTCTTGGAGGACTTCTATAGTCCTGACTGCTCAGAAAACTCTTTCCTTGTCCATTGCTACCTATATTAAGCACATCTTTGTCACTTAATGTCCCACAGAGTGTGATGGCCTCACTTGGACCCCCATACCTGGGTGTAAGCTAACATGGTTGTCCGTCTTTCCTGGTGAAACAGATTCCTAGGGCAAGGGATGCCAGTCACCATTCTCCTTCTGAACAAATTGACTGTTAACAAGATTTGAGCACAGATGCATTTTTAGCAGACTGAGGCCCACGCTTTCAGATCCAGATACCTTAGCATGTACAGTCCAGCTGTAGGCTCATACAGAGGTATTTTGTAGCTATTTCTCAGACACGGATTCCACATCCCTCTTAAAAAAAAATAATCAGGATTAACACTGGGCATGTATAGAAAAGTAGTGGAATGAATGAAAGGGATTGATGGGCTCTGAATTTCCCATCTGCTGGCTGTTAGTTTCTGACAGGATGGTCTGAAAGTCATTCCAAGGGAGGAGTGCACAGCACAGAGCATTTCCAAGAATACAGCTTTTTTTCCAGGAATGAATTTTAATTTTTGACCATTTCAAATTAACCTGCCATGAAGTCCCCACGGTGTGCACTCACAAACAGGAAGCTCTTCACTCAAGGCAAAAAACACAGGCTTTTGAATTGGGCACTTGACTGGAAGATCTGAAATCTATAATTCTTCTGCTGAGTTAGGAATACATGGCAGCAGTGCAGGAGACCAGCAGAAGCTGAGAAACCTTTTTCTGGCAGCAGCCAGAGCAGAAACAAACCAGGCAGCCTGAAAATTAACCAAAACAGTGCACGCTTCTCAGCAAACCAAGCAATTACTCATACAATGGAAAGACATTTGGTAGTAGATGAACAAACAGTTTTGCATAGCTAATGAGCCTGAAAATTGCAAAGGAGAAAGCACAGAGGAACTTGTTTCTGTGTGTTATAATTCGTTCAGTGCTGGTGCAGGCCCTTGCAAAGTGACTTGCTTTGACCCCTGTGACCACAGATGCCCAAGAAGCAGCAGGGAAGCCACACGAGCCCTGGCCCTCCAGCAAAGCATGCGATGCTCCAGGGGCCGAAAACACCGAAGGTTATTGGTATACTCACTCCTGTAAGGAAACAGCCCCAGCAGGGAAGGTACCACCTGAGGAGCCTGTACTGGTCGTCTCCACTCCATCCAGAGCAAGCCTTCCTCATCTTAAGCGCCAAGGAGCATTTTCACACCTATGACCCCACATCTCCCCTGAGTCAGTCAATAAAGCCAAAAGAAAGGTGAAGTGTCAGGAACAGGGCGCAGGTTGTATTGGCCCTGAATGGGGCATTGGCCCAGGGACGTCAGGCATGTGAGAGAAGCGAGCAGGAGAGCAGAGGAATAGCTGCTCTCCCAAACCCCTCTCCATCTCACGTGGTGATGGGGCACCACAAGTTTGCCTTGGTGCAGCCCAGGCCAATGCCTGTGCCCAGCTGCATGGACGTGCTGCTATGTCGGCTCCCGGGAGATACAGCAGATCTGGCCTTACTGTTTTAGCAGAGAAAACTAAAGGTAATTGAACAAAATCTGTTTCTGATTAAAGAGATTATATCTCACAGAGCGTTTTTTAAAATTGCACTTAAATGGCTTTTATGTAGCTTGTTATTTTGCAATAAGATTAACACCAAGGTGGATTGAATTACCTGTTAATTCAACACATAATTTGCTGGTACCTCCATGTGCCATCAAGGATATATTTAAAGGCGTCTTGACAACGGATCCATAGAGCACACAATAAGGACATCATTACTTAAGAAGATACATCCCCAAAGAGATGCATGACATTAACCCCATCTGTAGATGAGTAATCAGAGCTAAATCAGGAATGTTCCCTTTCAATCTAAAAGAAATGGTGCCCTATAAATTCCACATACAAAAATACTAGTAATTTACCATGATTAAACCATAGTGATTTTTTTTATACAGCAGTTTTGCTGCAGTATTTTATCTTGGGATCCTAAAAAAAAGATTTACAGCTCTGAATGCAGCGCTCCTGCTTCGAATAATCAATACTGATTTTAATATACTTTTTAAAAGATTTATTTCCTTGTTGCGGAAAAGATTTAAATTGCAGGGTGCCAACAACTGATGAATTATGATTTAGGGCCAAACCTGTTTCACTTGGAAGAATGGTGATTTTAAATTCAATGAAGTTTCTCTGATGAGTAGAACAAGGAAGTTCTGGCCCATATTTTTCTTGAAATCCCACCAATAAAATAATTATCTTGTCACACTGACAGCCACGTGTATTTATGGCTGGAAAGCATCACACCCTGGAGACACGTGACAAACATGCACTTTCTCTGCAGCTCTTCTCCAAACGCTGCTTTGTGCTGTGACTGAGCAAGGGTGGAAGAAGCGCCCAGGAAAGTGGCTGTCAGGTCACAACAAGTGAGCACATAGCTCCATAGCCCAAGCGTGTTTACTTGACATACCTCCAGAATGTTTTTTAAGATTTTGATTTTAAACGCTCTGCAACAAGCAGCATGGTGGCACTTTCCTCACTGCTGTGCATGGTGATCAGGCAAGATCCTAGCCAGGGGACACCAGCACCTCCTCAATTCAGTGCCCTGCTCTCACCCGAGCGATTAATACTCTATATCCACAGAACGATAGTTGGATAAAAACCTTGTATTTAATCTTGTCCATCCCCAAGCAGTTCATGATTGCTCCCAAGAGTCTATTCATGAGTGCTTTGTTCAGTCGAGTTTTAAATGACTCAAGAGCTGATAGGGACTCCACCACCTCCCCTAGGAGATAAATCAGTACACTTAAATAAAAGACAAGATGGTATCTAGCATGCTGTTTCTACAACATTTGCCATTAGTTCTTACCCCAAGGCAAGCATGAAATAAACATTCCCTGCTCCCAGGTTAACTGCCTGCCTTTCGTTTGGTACAGTGTGGTACGGATTATGCTATGATCAACACACAAAATTAACTTCTACCCAGTGCTGACAGAGACACATTTAAAATACATAGTTTGGCACCGCATCCAGCATTAATTTCCCAGTCCCAGACACGAGGAATGGAAAAGCTTTATTAGATCACTCGGTCCTGCTCACTGTTAGGCAAATGATTTGCTCCTTTGTGACAGCCTCTGGAGTTTTCTCCAGCCCGATTTGCAAAATCCTGAAGCATGAGGATCACCTCCCTGTGGACTGCACATTATTCTTCACATTTATATTTACATTTGTATTTTCTGCATCTGTCTTAAAATCACCCTTATTTTTTCTAGCTGCACTTCTAAGATTCCCTCTCATTAATTCCTCCCCTACTCTTTTTTTTGCCCTGCTATACCATTTTTCACAAGTTAACCCATCCACCTCCCCATAATGACTGCGAGCTGCTCAGATTTTACTTCAACTAATTAATATCTTTCTAATGCAGAGGGCTGAAGGTGGCATCTGTAGCAGGCTCCCCATGGCCACTGTGGCAGGAGACCTGCCCCTATGACAATGCCTTTGCTATGTCCTTCCTCCGCAAGGACCAGATCCCAAAGGTACGCCGAGCTCCCTGCTTCCACCAGCTCTTCCTGCACCCTTGCTTCTTTCTGTGATGAGATGGAGTATTTCTCTTCACATGGATTAACTGCAATTTTCCTATTTTTAATGTTAAGTTATTTTACTCTAACCACATTTTCCTTCATATCTAGGCAATTACAAGACAATTCACAGCAAATTTTCATGGGGATAGTTCATTACGTACTAGAAAATGTACAATAATGAAGCGTGAAAAACATGGCAGCTTGCAATGGCTTTTGCTTTTCAGACTGTGAATAAAAGTGGGGAAATAGTGTTCTGTAGAGCCTGGAAAGTATTTGAATTAGGAGAGAGCAAGATTATTTAAAATATAAAAATAGGGCAGAGACTTCCCAAATAAATTATGGTGTGACTAATAATGTATCGATCCTATTTTTTAATTCCTCCTAAAGCATTTTAATTACCTTTTAATTTTCATGATTGTGCAGTCTCCAAAAAAATGAGATTCTAGCATGTGGCTGGTAATCCATGGCTCCACAATATATGTATTTTAAGTGTTTGCTTATTGCAAAGGAAAACCAAAATTCAGTTCCTCAAGGGTTAAATCAAATTCATAAATACTGATTCTGCTATCTGGATAAGGACCTTGTGCCGAAATTGTCCTTCCTCATAGTGGATGATCAAACATTGTGGTGACAAATTGGTTTATCTCAGACCAGGTGCTCAAGTCAAAAGACGCTTTCAGAAGGACAAATCTCAGGGAGGAAAGAAATGGCTCTAATCACATTGGGCTCTGCTACATGAGAGAGCTCTTCAGCACATACAGACAGAGCAGGCACTGTTACAAGAAATTGTGCAGCAAGCTTGCCTCAAGCATTCCTCTCTCCCACAGGCTGTGTAATAAATGCAAGAAATTATTCAAAAAGGCCATTCTTGCTTCCCTCAGACATATTTTGCTGAACTGTAGCAATAAAGATCAACTCTACCAAACGTGGGGTTTTTTTTCCTCCTGCCTCATGTCTCTCTACATCTGTCAACATTAGACTATATCTAAAGAGTGGGTTGCGTATTTTACAGCTCCTTACAATGAGGCAGGCAAGCGAGGGATCTTGCACCAGGCACAGGCTTACTGGGGGTTGAGGAGGGGTGTGGGAAAAGGGTGTCCTAAAGGTCTTAAAGAACCTTCTTCCTCATTGCTAGCACTCAGTGCAGGCGTGTGCATGCATCACATGTAGTATTTTATTACATCAGGTCTGTATCTGCTCCTCCCTCCACTGGAAGGAATTCAAACCATTTTCTGGTTGCTGCCCTTTTGCTATCAAAGCCAGCACTTGGAATAGGAACAAAATATGTTATGGTTTCAGAATAACTTGCTTTTCACAGATCCCTAAAAATGGAAACAGTTTTAGTAGTAGTCTCTGAAGATGAGGTGGACTGCGGATTTTATAGAAGAGGGCATTTGAGGAGCCTACAGGCTGCTTGCGCTGCTTGCTTTTAATGCTGGAGTTCATCTCCCAAAGCCTCCCAAACAGCAAAAGAAGTTGTTGGGAGGCAATGTGTTAAACACCCCAGGCTTTCAAGTATAAAGGCAAAGACTTGCAAAAAGTCAAAGTATTTCTGCAGGCTGTCCAGGAACATGCTATCTGTGACACAAGAGGACTACCCATTGCAGGGGCATGTCTTTGCACATACCCACTTCTCCAGGGAGACAGTAATACTACCTCCTAGCGAAAGCTATCCTCCAGGTCTTGACACTTGACCTCTACCAGCCCAAAGCTAAATCTTTTAGCTCTGCAGGAAACAATCCCCAGTTCACTGCATCCCCCTAGATCTGCCCTTCAACTGATGTTCCCTGAGGATCCGCCCGCGGTGCTGCTCATTGCTTTTCTTGCATACCCTCTGGGGAGTTAAAGCCATAGGAGATGTCAGATTTACCTCTGCACACCATCACCAGCTTGGAAAGGAAGACAGCCTGTTATTTCAGTGGAGCAAAGGGTTAAGTTCTCCATTATAAAACTGAGAGCAGAATTCCTATAAAGTGAAATGAAGTAATAACATGCAGTTACACTTTATATTTAACCAGATTCTTTCTGAGCTGTTTCAGAGCCTCAGCTGAAGCAGTAGTTGAGCTTCAGACTAGGGCTGGCTGCTCTAGGGCTCTTCTCCCCAGCCAGGGGTGCTGCTGTGTCCCTCCCCCAGCATAGTCCTTCTAGCTTAAAATAGCCTCTTGCTGCTCACAATGTTTTTAAGACTTTCACAAATGTTCTCCAAATCACCGATCACAAGAAGTATTCCTTGTGCGCATCTCTTATTAAATGAACAGCATTTGCCTTGAGTTCTTCATAAAAAACCAAATCTGTATTCTTTGCAGGGAATATATATTTAAAATTTGGGTGTTTTCAATGACCTTAGTACCTTCCTCTTCCTCCCAAGCATAGACCTAGTGTAGATTTGGGGTGTCCTGAAGAGAAAATGGCTATATACAAATCTTTACGCTGAAACAACTGATGAAAACAGGAAGGATATGTGCTATCATGGAGAAAAAGACGGGTAAGCACTGAAGACGACTCCAACAGCACATGACGGGGTGAGGTAGGTTGAGGGACTCCAATAAAAAAAATAGGTATAAATAAGAGAGGACTGAAATATTTGTAAGTTATTAATTTAAAGCATCATTTTAACTAATTCTTCATCAACTGTAAGCAGTGGTTTCATGTAACCCTAATAATTTATCATCCTATATGCAACATCCTAGTGTTGAACTCAAGACATTTTAGAGGTGAGTGAGCGTTGACTGGCATAGAATGGGCACGCTGGCAGGCATGCAGATGGATCTTATTTCCAAGAGGCTCCTAACCTGAGTTTCAAAAGTACAGAGAACTAGAGCTGCCCAGAGACCACAGCCCAAGTGAAAAAGCGACTGAATGGCAAGGTGAGAGAAGAAGTCAGGAGTTTCTAGCTCCATCTCTCCAACTGCCATTAGCAGAGTCTCCTCTCCTACTATCAGTGGGGTTTTGTGAAAGTTAGCAACTTTTGATGGCCACTACCTGCCTCAGGGGCCCTTCCCAACCCAGCCCTTGCACGGCACTGACCGCTCAGCCAATGTCTCTGAGATTGCAGCTCAGCTGAATTCCTGCAGCAGCAATGAGATGTTCTGACATTTTCATTTCTCCTGAAAGTGTGTGTCCGGGGATGCCCAGGGAGTCTTATTTAGCAGAGCATTGAAACACAAGCCCATTACTCTGGCTGTCAAGCTACTTACATGGTTCTCCATCACTGCAGTGCCTACTGTCTTTATATTGTTGTAGATGAAAGGAGTTTATCCCCCAAGGTAAGGAAATGTTAGCCCTAGCCTATGAACCATGAGCTAGGGGCTAAGACCACACAGGGAAGTTTGTGGCTTATTGGGGAAATTCACTGTTCCCTAAACCAACTTCCAGATCCTGCTTTCCTCATCACCTCTTCTCCATTTCACTACTGCATGTCCCTTGCCATCAAATGAGGCTTTTGCATCTATTTTCCTTTTATGCTCCAAAAAGAAACTTCTGGCAGTTTTTCTGAAATTTAATATTTTCCTGAAAAACAGTATTTTCACAATGATCTCTAATGAGATTACACAGCCAAGCCCCCCAAATAGATGCCATATTTCAAATTCTTGTATGAAGCAAGGAAGGGGAGCAAGAAACCATGGCATTTATTTTCCTAAGTATGGAAAAACAATCAGCTCGTAACCTTGTGAGAGCACAGCTCCATTTAGTCATGACAAACCCCCCTAGGCTGCATACTATCCCAGGAAAGCTTAACACTGTCTCTGGAAATAAAGACACTGAAATGGAGGATTTTCCAATGGGCTTCACCTGTGGGAAAATTCTCACATACATCAGAGGGGCAAAATCATGTCTGGTGTGGAATGATGCTGCAAATACTCCCCTAACAAGCTTTTTTCTGCCGGAGCTTGTTTATGTGGCAAAGACCACACAGACAGTGGGGGGCTTCCTCCGACAGAGAATTTTGGGCAAAATTGCTTCATTTCATGAGATCTCGTCCATGTCCAAAGCCAAACATTTGCTTCTCAGGGATGTTCCTACACTCCCTCCAGATAAATCACGCTGGCAGGGATGACTTAGAAGCGGGGCAAATTTCATCAGAGGCCAGGATATCGCCTCAGACTTCCTTTCACCCTAACAGTAGGTTTTTAATCAGGAATGACTCCTGATTACTCCTGAGTGCCATAAACAATCAGGATTCTCTATCATGCTTTTGGATTATTACCAAAATCGTAGTGATATAATACACACCGTGCAAAAGTGATTACCGCTGCATGCAGATAAAATGCTTGCAATTAAAGAGCACTAACTTCCATGCTGGTTTCTTTAAACAGCTCCTGCTATTATCATCTTTGATAATAATTAATCCCTATTGTTTTACACAATCCAGAGCTGCTTTGGCAGTTTTCAACATGTCCCAACTGGATTTATTTATTTATTTATTTAAAGAAGCATTGTCATCAAGAAACCTGGAAGACCCAAGAAAGAGTTGATTGATCACAAGGTCCTATCAAATGTCAAAGCTGGCCCTAGCTGACCTCCCATCTATTCAGAACTGCTTTGATTTAATCTACAAACTGGCTGCCTCTCCTGCCTGTGAGTTCTGTCTGTAACCCGTGTGTCAGTGTTTTGAGATATGACCTGCTTCACGCTCCATTCATCTCATCTGAAGGACGGAAATTAAACTGGAGGGTCAGCAAGGGGCACAGCTCAAAATACACACACATTAAACTGGAGCCTTTTGTTTGGGCCCATCAGAAGAGTTAGAGCAACCATCAAAAATGATATTCAAGTGGAATTGATTTTCTTTTTCCTATTGAAATTTGTAGTACTAATACATGTGGAAGGGTGGCAAGCCTTGCCACAGCAGAAGGAAATATCATCGTGGTGCCTTCCCAGAGAAGTGCTTGAGATGCCTTTTAATGCTATGAGTATATGAGTGTGTTGACACCTCCACGTATAGTAGTGTGCACAAGGCAGTATTTCCATTATAAATCTAGCATTTCAAGTCTTTTTACACTGATCATAATATTACAGCTTGAACTGAAACACAGTGGAAAGTTCACAGCATGGATCACAATGTTTTAAACCTCATCTGTCTTACTTGGGTTTTATTATAATTTGGAAAATGCTTAGCTCCAGTTCTTGCCCTGTGGAACCCAGCCAGCAGCTCAGATGGATAACTCTCAAGGGTGACCACAGCTTTGCAGAGCAATTTTCATACCGGCTTTTACTTGGCGAGGAGAATGAGTACGAAGCATGAATCCTCAATGGCCATGCCAGCCTTCATGCACTCCTACAGCTCTGGCATGAGCCGCACCGACTCGGAGACGTACTCCTTGTACAAACTGCAGGGCAAGCCAAGGCTCCTGCAGGCTGGCTGCAGGTGGACCTGCTGTATTTGCGTTGACTCAGCCCTGAAATTGCCTGAGAATAAGCCAGGCCACTCCATCAGTTACACAAACTTTCTTGCGATAGGTGGCTACAAACCAGATTTTCATTTATAAAGGCAAGGCGGAAAGCCTAGGTTCAGCTAGGAGTCCTCTTGTATCTTCACTCCAAGTGTGGGTTTGATATAAGAGCCACTACCATTACTTTGAGGCACCGGGAGAGCATATTTACTGATGGCCAAAGAACTTGTTTTCCCATTCTCCTATTTTTACCAAGCTTCCTTTTGCTGTTTTCCCTACCCCTTAACTCCTCTCAGCTTGAAGCACCCACAGGTAGCAAGATGCACCTTGAGATGCTCAGATAACAAACCACAGGCACCCCAGACACCCAGTGGGACATGCAGCTGAGACAACAAGTGTGTCTCCTTGCAATCTCTTCTTTCTCGCAGGTCTGTAAAAATTCCCAGGCTGTGTCTGCTCTTAGCTGATAAAAGTCTAACACACTAACCTATTGGGTAGGTAGATTACTACTAAGTGATACCATTTAACTAAAGTAGCACCACCTCCACACATAAAAAGAGCAAATAAAGGGGTTCACACTTAGGGCTCCCATGTGAACACTGGTGATCATCTCCATTTTTATAAATTGCTTTGTCAATTCAGTAATATGAAAAAGCCCAAATCCCATTGTTCCACATCTTTCTTCAACCTAGTATCCTTAATAAATTAATTAAATTAAAAACCCTAACAATTTAAACTTAAAAGCTAAAGGAGGCATTGTTTCTGATGTTATGCTGCTGTTTGCAAATCTACCTGCCAATCAAAAGCAGGAAAAAAAGTAGTGATTTGTAAAGAGGTTTCTTCTTTGGAAGAAAAAAACAGAATTATATTTATCAAAGGCATATTTGCCCTTGAGTCTGAAAAAAAGAAAGCATGAAAGTGCCTTCAAATTCTTTTTAGTTCTAAGGCATGTCTTTTTGTTCATGCTTAACTGCAGAAGAAAAATTAAGAACAAGTGTGTGCATATCAGTGCATGTGTTAGCATAGGCTTTAATTGGTTAGGAGTAAATTAATGGCTGCTTGCAATATTTCTGGCAATCTGTTATAAGCTATGTAAATTTTTAAAAGAGGTTTCTTGAAAAGGCTGGCTGAAATCCTGTAATTCATATTCTGCTGGGGGAATTGATTTGAGAAATAATAATGAAATGTTTTACCTCAGTGATGAATCTCAGTTTTGTAGCACTGCAATTTTTTAAAGATTCTTGTAAATAATGCTATGAGTGTTTCTAAGAATAATCTACTTGAAATAAATATATCTGTCTCTGAATTAATAGCAATTTTTTGCTGTTCTTTTTCACCTCTTTCTTATTCCACCATTCCAAGGGTTCATTGCAAAGCCAGCATTAGCTTTGATATTATTATAATAAATTAAAATCCAACATTTGTTACCATGTGGCCTGCTCCAGTAGGTTTTAATAGCAGCTTTGCTATTGAATTCAGTGGGAACTTAATCAAATCCTTAAGAGGCAGGTCCAGTTTTATTGAGGTGAGCTGGAAATGGCCCAACACACCACTGACTATTCAAGGTGAGCCCGCCTCGGTCATTTTGGTGGGAGCCGCTAAACATTGATTGGGACAGAGGAAAAACACCTAACTTGACTGACCATGGCACTCATTAAGGTTGCAGGAGAGGAATTAAAGCCTCACATGAAGTAGATGAAGGACATAGGCCTGGAACTCCCACAATCACTCCTCCTTCAGCACACCCAGGGAAAGGGAAAATCTCCCATAGCAATGAACCAACTGTTGAACAGCCGCGTCTCCTCACTCCACTCATCATTTCAATAGCTACCCACTGTTCACATGAACCATCCACGCTCTCGATGGCCGGTGACTAACCCTCAAGCCCAAATCATAGGTCTTTAAAAAGCTCACAATCCAATACACAGTTTTCCTCTGGTTTCCAGGGAACTTGCAGGGACTGCACTTGAGTTGAACACATACCATATGCCCAAGCAAGTTTTAATTGCTATTGGCCTGGGGGACACACAGACAGAAAGAGACACTTCCACTTGTCTGGCGAACAACCCCAGCAGTAAGAAACTCAGGCCAAAGAGGCCCACTCCAGAAATACAGCCCGGTTTGGACAGTTTTATTGATTGTCCTAGGCAGGTAATAGTGAATGTCTTCGGAGGAAAGCCCCAAGACAGGAACTGACTAAAAGCAAATTACTGGTATAGCTTTTATTATGACCGTATGTATAGCTCCTGCAATGTGCCTAGCTGCTTTAGCTCTACTTTTCTCTTATCTTGTATATCTGACACTTTCCTTTTTAATGCTTAGCGGTATGCATGAAAGTATCTTGTACTGTCAATAATGCTGTTATCCTTTAATAAAAAATTAGAAGCTACCAAAAAAAGGGAGAGGGAGGGAAGGAGAAAGGCTATGAAAGAATATGGCTCAATGCCTAGAAAACTTCAATATGTTGTAAAAGGAAAAGATTGCTAATTAGGCTCTTGCGTAGTCTATTCTAGTCCCCTCTGTGCTGCAAGAAATTTAACCCAGCTCACTTGGCTGATGGTTGGAGAAGTGGGAATAGAGTGTGGGAGCTCTGGAATCAGATTATTGAGATGATCTATGAAGTAATGAGGCAGTGAAATGCAGCTGGATGCAGGGATTTCACTGTTGGGCTCAAAACATAGGGAAAAGGTTCTTAAATTAAACAGGAGGCTAGTCCACCCCACGGCTCGTCATTACACTTGGCTGTACGAAAGCCTTCCACCAAACTGGCCCCACATTGCTTGTGTGCTGAGTGATGCAAGGCAGGGAAAACAGGCTTTGGAAAAGCTGACTGATGCTCCAGATGCTCTGAGAGATCAGCCATGCTGTTCTGGAAGAGAGGAAGAAAATGATGCAGGCAGCACCACGGGAGCTCTGCGGGCCATGAGAAGACCCTATGGATGCACTGCTTGAGCTCCTGGTTTTTAACATCTGCGGCCAAACTCCATGTTTCTCTGGGATAAGTAGGGTGCAAATCTGTGTGGAGTGGAGAACATGATGTGGAGTTTGGGAAACACAAATGGGATGGAAATGTACCTGTCAGAGCAGTCATCCCCGGAGGTCTCAGCTCTACTCCTTGCACCTCCTACCGCACAGGGGAGCTTTCCCAGGAGCCACCACCTGGGTCTGGCCCCTGTTTGTCCCAGGGAAACCACAAGGAAAGTGGCTTTTGTGCAGGACCTCCAGCACAGCTGCTCATGTTATCCCTGCTGTTATTCATCAACCTGCTGATTCAGGAACAGCTGCTCCCAAGTCGTTTTAGGTTTGCTAAGCCTGGGTTTTCTTTCCTGTACTTACAAATGACCTACCCGCAGCTTCCGCTGCTGTTATTGTAATGACCCGGGTAAAATCTGTCATCTCCCAGAAATTTTGGCGACTTGAACTTGGTAAATGGTGTCCCACTAGTGATTTCAGTCGGAAAAGGTGATATTTTTGAAGTCTAACTACGTGATTTTAGCTGGAGGTCAGAAGCTCAGTTACAAACATTTACGGGCATGAAAAATTATTTTGAAAATTATGGAAGATCCTTTAAACTCTCAGAATTGTATCTTTGGGCGGAGGCAGTTGAAATAACATGCAGACCAGAGAGAGCTTCACTGCTACCATGGAGTAATACGTATGGGTTCATAAACAAGCACACAAGCTACCTGCTGGCCCATCCAGGCAGTAGGCTTGAAAAGATATATCTATGCACAAATAACACATGGCTTAATATGCATACTAATTAACCTGTAATATCTTATTTGCATATATATTAATCTGAAGGTGCTATATAAAATACTTGCTTTTAAAGAGCGCTAGTGTGTACTTGACAGACAGTCATGATAATCTTCATTTTAGGTTAAAAAAGGAATTAATAATGACTGTGGTTAATATTAAAGAGCAAGTTCAAAAAGAGAAATGGAAAACATGTGCAGCCTTGAGTCATTGGGGTAAACTCCATTGAGGCCAAGGAGTTTATTCAGCCTTTGCAGTTCAGCAAGGTGAGTCAGAGCTTCCTCCTGCTGAGTCAGATGGGTTCATTGTGGCCCTGTTTTCCCCTGGGCAGGTCACTTGTGCCATCAGCCACAAAAGTATGCCATGAATGTGTGTAATTCACCCTCAATTTAATGTGTCTCCTCCTGGAGAGTGCAGCAGCCATCATAGGCAGAGCTGCAAACAGACAAATGCAGAGGGAGGAGATGTTGTCTCAGCTAAGTCAAGGCAGGGAACAGGCAATGGGAAAACCTGAGGTGGTTCTGCTCAGCTCACACCCTGCCTGGTACCCAAGGTGGGCAAGGTGGAAGTGTGAGGGGGCTATGGACCATTGCCCCAACCAAGCTGAGTTTTTACACTGAAACAACATGACCCGGATACGCTGCTTCATCAGAAATGCAACATTTTGTGGAGCTACGGCCAGTCTGAGGGCAGTTTCTTCAGGAAAGCTTTTGGGCCCCAAGGCTTCCAGGGCACTTTGGACCACATGCAAAGCTGGACACAAATTCTCAGGTTTCTGACCCATATGCCTGGGGACAGGGTTTTGTTATGGGGGAGGGAATTCTCAACTACAAGGTCTTAAAAATGCCTAAACCCATAAAAAAATGATTTAGTGGCACTGGTCTGCTAAATCTATGACCTCAGACATAGACCACTTATGCTCACATTACTGTGGGGTGCGGATGGGCATCTGCTGCATGTCCTGAGCAGCACATATGGATGGGGAGAGGGATCCCGGCTGGGGGGACTGTCATCGCCTTGCCTTTTGGGCAGCGGTTCTATTCGCAGAAAGGAGTTTGCTGAACAGAAGCAATATGATTTTAAGACGACTATTATTTACTGTGCAAGCTGCCATTGCAAAGCGTGATTAAAGGTGTTCTTTTTGCTAAGACACAGCTCTTTTTTACTGCAAGCTCTGCCTTTAAATTCTGCTGATATTTTGAAAAGGACAGGCGCAGAGGGAGAGCAATGGGGGCAGGAAAGCATCTCCAGGCAGCCCAGGTTTAGCTGGATGCAAGTGTGGTGCACTCTTCTTGGGAAAAAGGTGACGACTGTGGTGGCCAAGGGGACTGATAGGGCTGTGGATTTTGGGAAGAAGCCTGTGGTCTTTGCATTTCACGGAGGGGAAAGCTCACGTACTGAGTGATATGTTCCCAGGTGGTGTTATAGACCCATTTAATCCAAAAAATATTTAACAAATCTATACTGACATCACCTCCCAGTAGGCTCATACGTTACGTTGCCATGGAGATAAAATCAACGCCACGTGATTCCTGTCCTCCTCGGTGGGGTGACCAAAGCGACTCAGGTTACAGGACCTGGCAGCTGGGAGTCACTTTTGGGGACCTTGGTGTCATATGGCAAGAGGAGAGGAGAGGCAAGCATCAGCCTGCTTAATGCTCTTACTCTGGGAGATCTCATCCTGGGGGAAAACCTTGCAAATCCTGCAGCTTGCAGAGCCAAGCTGGCATCCTGCACGGGAGCGGGCTCGCGCGGAGGCAGCCACCTTCCCTGGTCCTGCCTGGCCGCAGCTGCGCTGGCGGTTCAGCTGGGGCCAGGGGGAATCCTCCACATGGAGGGCTGCTTCCTTCTCCTCTCTGCAGCTGGTCCCTCGGACTGCCATCTGGAAATACCTTTCCTCCCGCTTCGGTGCCAAGGAACAGCTTGCTTACACCTTGCTTCTGTGCTACCCTCCATAGCCCTCCCTCTTGCCAAATTCCTCCCTGCAGTCCCCAGCGAACGGCACAACTCCCTCTTCACTTATTTGTTTTTACTGCCTGTCTACAAGCTTTCCAAAGACTGCTTCATCCTTAGAAAAATATCCTTCCCTTTAGCACTTTGGATGCTGTTTGCCCAGCAAAAGCCTTTAAGGGATACAGATTCTGGACCGTCACAATTTTAAAGAGGGCCTAGAGAGATCACGGTGCTAATTTTAAACAGATGGGCCTTGACACTAAAAGATACCTTGATTAAATTAGATCTGTGCTCAGCAAAGCTCTGACATAACTACAGTAACCCTATTTATAGGAGATGCCATTGTAGTGGCAATCTGTAACACACGTACTCTGCTTGGGTTCAGTTTGGTATCGCCTGAAGGAAATAAACAGCACTGTGGAAACGTAAAATCTTTTTTTTCCCCTTTTTTGATGTGAGTTAAGCAGCAGGTAAGGGTTTCTCTGCGAGGAAGGAATTACACCCACGTAGCAAATGCCATGGGAACGGCGGTTCTCCAAGCACCCGTTCCCCGGCTGCCTCCACAGGGAGCTCCCCAGGGAGGTCCGGCCATGCCGGCTCCTGCGGCTCAGAAAGCACTGTAGCACCGGAGAGAAGTGAGAGCAAAAATGCAAAATATGCGTTTAAACTTTAAAAATTAATGTTGACATTTATTTTAAAATGTGAGTTGGCAGCTCTCCAATGGTTCACTGAGTACGTTAACTTTGTCAAACGCCCATTACTTCCTCCCTTTCCTACTAACAAGAATGTTTTGAAAAGGCAAGCTTTGCAGGCTTTGCAAGCTCTGCAGCAAAGCGTATATCCCTTTTTTTTTTTTTTCTTGTCTAAGCTGCTGAATGCAAACACTATTTATAGAGAGTGGATCAGAGGCAGGCTTGAAGAAAATCTAGATCAGGGTGCTCTAAAATTTGGAAGTGAGAAAGGATTGTCTCGGGGCCAAGATTTAAAAAGCAGAACTATGGGTTCAGTCCTGACTCTCCTCTGCCTCTGTGCATCTCAGGAAGTCATCCAGCATCCCCATACTGCTTCCCACCAGCCCTCCTTGCAAGGCTGGGAAGCCTTGGTATGCTTCTCCATCCAGTGGGCTCTGATCTTCACTAGCATTTGTGAGAGTCACAGTAATACAAATAATTTCTTAGGGAAGTTCATACCTAACGTTGTCCCTGGATGCTATCCTGACACAGCACTGACCCTTGGGTCTCCAGCCAGGGCTGTCCCTCCCCTATGCAAGCCCCAGCTCCCAAGCTGTTCGTGTCAACAAACAGCAAGCCCCACGCTTTTGCAGTACCATCTGTGATATTTGGGGTGCAGTACTTCTTTGAACACAACTGTGCGATAACAAGCACATTTTGCAGCTGTCTTTTGGACATGGGAGATGTAACTACAGAGCTGCTTTGGGAATTTCTAGTGCATCCGCTGTTATAATATCACAGCGTTCAGACATATGAGCTGACAAATTTTGTGGCTGTAAACAGCAGAGGCTTGCTGAGAATCTGGACGCTAGTGTATAAAATAGGAATACTTTGCTAACGTGAAGACAAGCGAAATCCGTACGGTCTTTCCAGGCAGTCTCTCAGCCCGCTGGAAAGCCTGCAGCTGCTAGATGGGAATAGTACAATTCCAATATTGCCAGCTCCCATAAGGACTTAGCACTGAACAGTGCATTAGATATTGGTTTCAGAAGCTAGTTTTGTAAGCCTATGGAAATAGATTTTAGGCTACTCTGCTGCTGTAATAAAATGAGAAAGGAATACCTTTAAATAAATCTTTTATGATTACGGGTATGTAGTCTATAGACCTCTGATTTCCAGACCTGCTCTGAGCAAAGAAGCCAATTAATCTCCAGAAAGAGAAGACAAAATCAGCTCCAACTGTGTATTTCCCAGTAGATGACAGGCCAGGTTCTGTGCTCCTTTACTACCAAGGAAAGGCAGAATAACTGGAGTCCTTGGCTTCAGTCCCACAAAGATACTTCAGGGTCACATCAAATCAACAGAGATCAGATTTTGACCCAATTACAGCTTTTAATTATTTCCCCCCTCAACATATGTTTTGTAAAGTTTTCTCCTGAAAAAAAAAGGTTATGGTTTCATTTTTAAGGAAATTGTGCTGAAGTGCATAAGGAGTTGAATCCTGTTGTGCTGGTGATAAAGCAGTGGAGAACCATTGGGGTTCCGGAGGGAGAAAGGGACCGAGAGAAGTGAGGCTGTACGCACCGTGCATCCAGCCCACCTCTGCTATAAGGGCTTTGTATGGCCAAAGAATGCAAAATCCATTGATAATGTGTGCTTCTACACATTGTGACTGCTCCCATAGGTTATATTCATATTACTAAGTTAATTAAGCCCAAGTGGAGAAAGCCCAGTGCCTTCTGCATAATGCTTGGCACGAGGAGGCAATCTGTGCTGCTGTGAGGCTGTCCCATTTGGGGGCCTCTCCTTCCCCCTGCACCAATCACAGCAGCAACCTCAGGGCTGATTTGAGATGAGACTCTTGCTTTACTAACCCTGCGCACTTCTCCTATACAAAGAACCTTTACATTGCTTTGGAGAGAATGGGATGGATTTTACCCAGATGGCAGGAAAATAACATTGCAGATAACTGCCATTGAAAGCCCTGTTAGACTCTCTTGCCATGCAGTCTCTGCCATGTATTTTAGCAAAATACTCACCCTCCACTCCAGAATCTCATTAAAAAAAACAAAATTAAAATGGCAACATTCACCCTTCCTATCTCATAAGCTTATTGCATGTGCTGTATGTGGGTGGTGAGCATGTTAGGTACAATTTAGAGCATCATTTCCTGAGAATTGAAATGTCACCAAGAAAAGGATTGTAAATAATGAAACTTTGAAAGGAATCTGTGATCTTTGTAACAGATAGTAATATTTTAATTCTGACTTATGGCTCATCCAATTGCCTACAGTTAGAGAAAAACAATTCTTTTTCTTATTATATGGAAATCAGATGAATCAGATGAGAAGCCATCAACATCACAGCTTAGAAAACATATACCAATGTTCAGTGATGTGAGCAAAGCCCATGAATCTGCTTCAGTTTGTGGCCCTTTTTATTGCTTTTCCTCAAATATTTATAAGAGATCTATGTTCATAAAAATGTTGGTTGAAAAGTTTTCTACAGATACCATAGATCACAGAATTGTTGAGGTTGGAAAAGCAAGTTCATGGAACAACTCCTACTTAGTTAGGCTGGCAGAAGCTGGAAATCTCTCTTCTTTTCTGTAGGTTTTTCAGAGAGCCAGCCAAGTACCAAAACTAGTATTAGATCACACCATTGCTGAATCGTGGAGTAGGAAGAATGACTATTGAATGGTAAATAGTAAGAGTGAATAGTTTATCCATAGCCCCAACAGGCAGGAATATGATGGCATAATGCTTTGAATCTGATTTGAATATCAAAAAAAAAAAAAAAAAATACAGAGACATCAAACACTGCTTTAGTATAATTAAGATGAGTAAAAATGGACAAAATGCATCAAATAAATTATTGTAAATTCTTTGCCTAATGACTGATACTACAAAGATGTGCTGCAGTGTCCAACAAACAAAAGGCCAGAGGATTTCAAAGCCTAGACATGTTCTGATTTTTGTTTAAGCCCATTTCTCTCTCCTGTTGTTTCCAAAAGGCTTGAAGCTTTATACTAAGGAATTATCAATAGCTGGGGCTTTTTGCAACTGGAGGACCAGATCAGTGAGAATTTCTGATGTGAGCAGGCTTTCTGCCCATCACCAACAAGCCAACAACGTAAGACAAGCCATAAGGGTAAGATTTTGTGTAACTCTGCATCACCACTGCAGAGGACCTCAGGATGCATTTGCCTCCCCTCCCAACTTCTTGCCTTTTGCCACAGCTTTTTGAATTTCCCAGTTCCCCTTGCCTACAGCTGCTGAATTATACATATGCTGATGCGCATACGCATACACACACGTAATTCAAAGGAGAAAAAAGAAATCGCTGCAGAACAACTTCCAAATAGCTCATTTCATTCATTACGTTCTCCAGAACTCTTATTTCTGGTCCTCTGCCATCTTGCTTTTTGCTAAACAAAATCAAGATCAGTGCTTTATAATTCTCTTCCTAAAAGGGACTATACAACACTATGGCAAGAGCCTTAAGCTATTCCCCCAGGAACACTCCACAGACATAGATGGTACTACAGGAGCTCACAGCAAGTCCTCATCGCTCCTAAAGGCTGCATCCCAGTTTCCATTGGCCTTGCACCAGGGTCCCTCGTTCGCTCCGAAAGCAGCTGTGCAAACTCTGCTGGGTGAGCATGTGTGTCCCTGGGTAGTGGGCAGTGGGGAATGCCTAAGACACACCACAGCCCTGCAAATAACGTTTTTTCCTGTTCAGTGGCTAACCCAAGAGCTGGGGGGGGAGAAAATAAATCAGTTTGTATTGATGCAAAGCAGCATTTTTCCATGTTTTCTTGGCAAGAAATAATTAAGCTAACAAGCTAAAACGAAAAAAGTATCTGTTTAAGATCTGACTAAACAGTCCATTTGTGTGTTTGTTAACCCTTCTCCTGATCAAAGCTGGGCTACTCTGTACATGAGAATACCATTTTGAAAATTAAACAAAAAGGGGTCCATTTTTTCCCCTTCTCTTCCCTTCTTCTCCACCAGCCAAACTCCCAAACAGTTCACTGCCAGCCACCTTTGGCATCTCCGTGACCTCCCTTCCCGCCCACCTCTTCTTTTTCTCAAGCTTTCCTTTTGGCTGCAAACCCGCCCCTTTGGGAGAGATGTTTTGCCATAAAGACACGATTGTTTGAGATTTCAGTATTGGCCTAGTTTAGCATTTGATGTCATTCCCTCAATTACTGACACTGAATCGCCTTTGTATTAAACAGGACAAAAACAGAGAAACGAATAAAAAAATCCCATTTATGCTGACACGAGACCCAATCAGAAACCATCAGACATACCAACTTCATTCCATATCCTCCAGAAAAAATAACCTTTCCGCAAATGTAGCCCCCTGATGGTGACCACACGCTCCTCCAGGTAAACACAAGGAGCCAGAGCAAAGCATTGCTTTGGGGCTGTCCCGGGGTGCCTTGTGCCAGCATGTGAGACAGTTTTACTGTCCAAAACGGCAAGTAATTGTGTGGAAATGGAACGTTTCCAAACAAGAGACAAGGTGAATTTCTTACACACTGCAAAACTGACTGGTAAATTTTTTAAATAACTACATATGTTTTATTATCTTGGACTTTTTAATGCCTCACATCTCTAATTGTAGTAGTAATTATTAGCTCAGTTAATGAAAGCTTTGGAAACAAGATTGTGTGGGAGTATTTCAAGTCATGAGTTAAGTCTTTTAACTCAGTAATTGCCAATGATTAATTCATTTTTCCATTTAAGCACTGAAAAGCTGAAATATTATTTCCTTGAACTGCATTTTTGCTTGGCGGTTCTGAGTTAATTACTACTCTGTGAGCACCTTTAAATCAAATTCAGAGGTTTTCAGGTGTACGTATCATGAGGTCCTGGTAAATCCTTCAACATCTGCTTGAAAAAGGATTACTGAACTTGACAGATGATGCTGTTCTTCTGAAGGTCTACTCATTACGTACCTACAGCCATTAAAGGCGCTACAAGTGCAATGGCAGTAAAGAGCATAGGCTTGTGGAAATTCTCACATAAATAAGGATTATACTCATGAATGTCTGGTTTGGAAATCATCCACCTTAATTTTTCTGGATGGAGACGAGGTCTTGGTCAAAGCCCTGGAAAAATACAAGTATGTGCATAAATCACCAGTTCACCGGCTACGACTGGTGGAAGAAGCCACAATTCCATAAGGAACTGTAACCACCGCAGCTCACCGGTGAGCTAACCTGGCCTGGGGCTGGGGCTTATTTAGCCCATTTCTGTAATTTCAGCTCCAGACATGGTTCTCTTACCTGAGCAGTGGGGACTGAAACAGTACACAAAGAGAAGGACACACGACACACTGGGAGGACCAAGGAGGTGCAAAGGACACATGGCACCACTGGAGCTCCAGCTGCCCGCGCATCCTCAGTGCCACAGAAACAGGGGCTTGGGGCAGCCCAGCACACAGGCAAGCACTTCAGCTGCTCTCCTAAATCGTGCCTTTCTCACAGCACTCCTGGGTTCCCTGCCAGGACCATACGGAGACACCTTCTCTCTCAAAGACAGAAGGACTGAGGACAGGAAAGAGACAAAAAGGGTATTTTTTCCAGTGGCAAGGAATAATTTTTTCAAAGCAAGAGAGAACATCTCTATCAGAGTGCTAATCCTCCTGCTTCGTGGTGGCTCTTTATCTGTCCCTAGCGGATGATTTCCTCTTCCTTAAGGACACTCCCAAGCACTAACAAGTCCCAAGCTGCTTCCTGGCCCAATTAACCTTTGCTTTCCTGGTTCAGGGCTTGGGGACCTGCTAACCCAGCATCCTCCTTGCCCGGAGGGGGACAGCACGTTTGCCAGTGCAGCACTCTGCCATTACCTTGCAGCGGCGGCGGAGTATCACTACAGAGAAAGAAGCAGCCGTGTCAGGAGAGGGCCCGACATATGTTCTTGGCCTCGAACAACACAATTTACAATTTCTGTAGCACACTGAAGCCCACTCGTGGGTCCTGATCCTTGCTTCCAGCACAATTTCTGTTTTTTCTCCACTGAGCCTCAAATATAAAAGACACAAAAAGCCCTAAGTCTCTGCTTGCAGCCCCAATGCAGATGCCTGCACAGCAAGACAATCTTTAAGGCACAGTCCTGTACTAGGTATCTCCTGTGACTCACTCCAAGCTGGGGATGTTGCCTAGGTCTCCACTCCACACTGTGCAGGGGAGAAGCCAGCCAGCCCTGGGTCCTTGATGCCACCCTGTGTCTTACCTAGATGGTAGAAATAGTGGCGGCTACCTTGAAAATGCCCAATCTAACTCTCTGCCTTTGGCAAATCCTGATAAGGAGATGCGAGACCTTCCAACATGGACAACTGTTGGAGCAACCTGCTGAGATACGAACCTATTCAGCTAGAAGTTGGATTTGGGCCAAAAAGACCTCCTCCCCTTTCAGCTCTCCGTCTCAACTAGAACATTGTATTCCCATATTTGTTGGAGTCTATTACTCCTTATTGGTAATCCAAGATTTATTAAAAAATAACATCTGTTTACCAGAGACACTAATCTCATCCAGACTTTTAAAGTTCTTGGGTGCAAATTATCCTGGACTGCTAAATCAAAAAAATGTAACTCTACTAAATCTCGTTGAGCATTTTCTTCAGTGGCTATTGAACCGAAAATTATTTCCTTTTCCTCATCTAGTATGACTACAGCTCCCTGCTTCAGTTCAAAAACAGCACAGAAAATGTTAATCAAACTTGTTTGTTTTTTCTCTGCATCATTACACTAAGTTAAATCAATAACTTTCAGGTGGGAGGGAGAAATCCATGGTTTTCTTGTTAGCTCTTTGTGCAAACATCTTTCTTCATTAGAGACACCTGAGACCCCTGTCAGAATATACGTTAATATATAGGCCAACTTTTAAACTTCTGTCTTTATTATTCATGTTTTTTGAGTGCTGTTGCTAACGGTCATGTCAGAGGGCTAGCGGGTTATAAGTGGGATCATTAAAAATAGCTTATTTTAGTAATAACGCAGCACTATTCATATTTTATTCAGTATTTAACAGTCCACAAGAGACACTCATGCGTTCTTTTTTGCCAGATTGTCTCTTCTAAATGACATTGTCAACCATTCACATCCAGTTCATCCTCCTGAGCAAAATGGGTTTCATAAAGCCTACCATAACCAAAGCAGCTAAACAGATGGTACGCTGCATCCCTGCAATTTCCTCAGGCTTGAGTTTCATCCCTTTAAAATAATAGCTTCCCTTGAAGTAAGCATGTTCCTTTATATTAAAACATGAAATATAATAACTACAGAGACTATGGAACAATTCACTCAGTCATAGAATGAGCAAGATAAATAAATGCAGGAACAGGTAACCAGACTGAAGAGAGGTTTGCAGGTTTTCTGCTAGCACATATAGCGTCAGTTTGTTGGAAGAGCACGAAGAGTCTCAGCCTTGCAGGTTGGCCTTTGAAAGTACCGGCTCTGAGAGATAAGCTCACAGCTCCAGCTGCGGAGCTTTTCCCGCTTGCTCTTCCAGCTGCCTCTTCCTCATCATGCAGAAAAGTGATGTGCCAGTCCCCTGTCCTACTTTATAGTCCAGCATTTAGCCTAAACTGATGCCAAAGATGCTTCTGTGGCTAATGCCAGACCACAAACAACAGCCTACTGTACCACATACAGCTGTACACTCCCTTTCCCTCAACCTAGCTGTAAGGGCTGTTAACAAACACCAGGCAACTGGTGTTTTAAACTATTGCAGCCCTGGCTTGCCTGGCTGCTCTGCATGCAGACAGAGCTCTACAGCAGCTGCCCTTGAGACGGTTTGCAGACCACACCAGCAGCGGCTGGGTGCACGGTACCCCCACGTGCTCCTCGCTGGGCAGGACGGTGCCTGCAGACAGCCGTGCAAATGGTGCCTCAGGATCCTCCTACACACCTAAACACAGCGTTGACTCAAGGCGGTCTGGGCTATATACTGAGAACAAGACTCAGATTTTAAGTCCTTGTGTTTAGACTCACTGGAGCAGCGCTTGTCTGAAGCTAATCAACTCCCCATGGCAATTTGTTATCACACAGAGGTGAAGAGAGTGAATATTTCAGTACAAGATTCACAGAAAGCAGCAGTGACCTGAATGTCTCAGTGACATGTCATCGCTGGCACGTGTGCCATCACACCCATTTGTACCACAGCCTGCGGACAATGGTCACGGCTGTTCCATGATAATGTAGAAACTTGTAGCACACCATTTCTGTTATCTGCTAGCATGGCCCTTGTGCTTCACTCACACCAGGCTTCAAAATCTTAACCTGTGCTTCACAACAGCGAGGAATCGTTAGGCACACAGAAAACAGAACAAGAAAAGTGAGGGAACGTGACAGGAAGCATGAATGCCTTCGGGTCTGGGTTTTTGTTCCAAGGGAAAATTAAACTGCAGACCACCTCCTCTGACGAGAGTTAAAAAAAAAATAAAAAAATAAAAATTGGGGTCCTGAAGTGGGGGTGCAGGCAGCCTCATGCAAACAAAACGCCGGCAGCTTCATCTTCGGCAGGACCAGCCCTGCTCTGCCTTCCTTCCCCATCACCCGGGCAGCCTCTGCTGCCCTTCTCTCCATGTAGGTTTGGAGAAAGACAGAGGAAACTGAGTGCCCCTCTGCTGTGACCTTCTCACCCTAGCAGTGTAGAACATAGCCCCCTTAAAGAGCAGAGGCATTTACTGCCACTGGAAAAACCACCTCCAAGCATGGGTGCCTGAATAGAGACCAACAAAGCCGTATTTGGTCATCTCAACAGATACTGTAGTTTAAATGCTGACTTATAAGACTTCAGCACCTCTGAAAATTCAGGCCATTTCGGGGATGTCTGCAGCACGTCAAGGAAGCGTCATGTCTATATGGCACAGCCACTGCTGCCCCGGCTGAGCCTGGTGCTTGGGCAGCCGCGTGCAGCTGGATGGAGAACTGTTGGTCTTCCCAACAGTACTGCCAAAAGACTCAAAAGGTTCTGTGCACCGGCCCCTGTCCACTGCCTCTCCAGAAGCAGCTCTCTGGGGAGATTTAACTCAATCAACATGCCACTCCTGTTCTTTGAGAAGTCCCAACCATGAAAAGCTGCCTGCGAGTATTTTGCAAGTTGGCTACCCTGAAGCCTGGATTAGAGAGGGGAATGAAAAATGTTGGTCCATGCAACCATAGCTTCTACTTTGGGATGACTAGTTCTTCTATTTTCATGTCCTTGCCCATCTGATTTATTTGGATTATAAACTCCAACCCTTACTACAGTTTATACAGTTCTTAGCGTAAGAGATGCTAATCTCTGTGTGGGTAACTAATATAAATGAGGGTAAATCAACATCACAAGAATATATTAGTTAAACTGTTTCATTCAAGGAGATTAAGAGAAGACGATTATAGAGGTATTAAACTTTTTAAAGTTCAATAAATGCAATCTACTTGCTTGTTCCTATTTCCAGGGATATTATTTTGTTGCAGGTTTATAGAGTGTCCTTGCAATGAGCCTCAAAGCTCTTCCAAAGGATCCCCCATCTCTGACACAGCCAACTCTGGGGCTGGTCCATGACAGCTGTTCAGCATCACACTGGGACACTAGTAATAATAGTACTTGCAGCACTTACATAGCATTTTATACTTTCAAAGCTCTTAAATTAATTAGTTACAGGGCTAGAGTATGGATTCAGGCAGGATGTGAAACAGAAAATTGTATCCAGTGGAAACTACAGGGGGAATTTGGGGAAATGTAATGTAATTACTCAATTTGGAATCTGGCCAGAGCACCGCTGCTAGAAACGCCATGGGATCTCTAATGACCACACGTGGTCAGGACCTCAGCTTCACGTCTGCTCCAAAAGATGAGGAGAGCCCTAACAAAATGTGCTCAGTCATCAGGTACAGGAAAGGGATGATTATATGAAATCCAGTTTCCCCCCTAGACACCTTGTAGCTACGGGCACTGGGCTGGGCTCGGCAGCACCACAGGAGCTCATGTTGAGTCAGACCTCGGGAACTTCAAAATTCTTTTCAATTAAACAGTTCCAACTTTTGGTGATATTTACAAACGACCCACCTCATAAGTCCATTAACTGGTCTTAATTGGGTTAAAATCCCCAAGCAATTAGTCATCTCAGCCATTCCCCTCTGAACCCCTCAGCACACACACGTGTACCCTCATTTTAGCTAAAACAAGCATATCAGGTGGTTGCATTGCTGAGCTACAGCATTGCTCTGTGCCAATTTGGAAATGTTAATGCCGTGTAGACATGCATATGTCACAAGGGGCCAATTTTAGGATGCACAAAAGAGGGACCACTAATTGGAAGGAAGGGGGAGAGAGTGATTACGATTCCCACTCACCTCAGTGGTGCCACAGGAGAGAAAGCAAAATCTGACAAAAACAGTCAGTCTTGCCGACAGCGATGTATGCCACATATTGGGCTGGTGGAGAAAGGGCCATTTCAGCTTCACAAAACATGTAGGGTGGTAAGCCCCATGTGCTGGTTTGGGGTAGAACACCCACAGCCTGCTGCCTTTTCACACAGCTGGATTTCTGCAATGTTTAATTTCTCAGCAACACCCAAACGTGGATGCTGAGGGATCTTTGGCTGATTATGAAACACAACATACAAGGAGGGGCTCCTGGCAGCTGCCTGCCTGAGCAGCCTGGGAACTCAGCTTAGTCCAGAGAGCCCTGGAGCAGCTCAGGGATGGTCTGGGGAGAAAAGGGGGATCCGGGCAGCCTGCCTGGCAGACTGAGGACCAAGGAGCCTCTTGTGCCTGTCAAGGAACTTGGACACTCAGGCCTCATCATCAGTTTTCACACTGACTACTGAGTGCTGAAGGTGCAGGGAGTAAGGAGATGCTTTGCTACAAACATTAAAAAAAAAAATAAAAAATTGGCAAAACCGATTTCTTTTTCTCAAAAACTGTTACATTTTGTAAACAGAGTTTTCCAACATGTTGGCAGAGCGTTTCCCTCAGCCCACGAAGTGTTGCTCAACCTTCCATGGCCACAGTGCAGAATAAGTCAGGGCACGACTCGTTGCTCGGCCGCGTGCACGGCTCCAGCCGCTGGCAGGCAGCTCGCAGCGCGGGAGGTGCGAGCAGCCTCCGTGTGCGCAACCCGCTGCTGAACAGACCAGGTTTGTGCTTGGAGCTTGGTGGACCTACTCCATTGCTGGTAACCGTTTTGCCACAGCCCTACTCGTGGGCTCACCCACCTCAGTGCTGTACGCAACACAGCTGCTCCTTCCTTCTTATTACAGCAGGACCTGAGAGCCTTCCAGGAGAGCCTCAAGGGACCTGAGCAGAGAGGACATATTTTCTCCTGTCCTACCTCTTCCTTAGGGGCAATTTATAAAGCTCACTGTTCCCATACATGGACACCTCTTCCAGTGCACCACCAATGGCTATTAATTACATTCCCAATCTTTGCATCTCTATTCAACATGTGAGATGCACAGGTGCTTTATTTTTTACAGTGAATGTTGGTAGATAAGCAATAGAAAGCACATAAAGGACAGCTGTTGATAATGTCACACTTTCCTCTGACAGACTGCAGGGTCTGACTCCTCTTATTTACATCTCTGTCACATAAGCATCACTCCACCAGCTTCCATGGATTTTTTCTTGATTCATGCCAGCAGAAGTAAAACCAAGCTCAGACTTTTGCCTCCATTTTCAACTCTGGAGGATTCTCATCTCTTGCAGTCTTTTCAATCTGAGCATGTCTGGGGTTTATTTACCCAGTATATTAATTCTGGTTGTGTTTGCAAAACACTGTCACTGGTGGGGAATCCTCTCCATGCCTGAACCACTGCATTTGCACGCAAATCAGTCCCAAGCACAGATTGCCCTGCATACACATTTTCACTCGGTACCACCAACACAGCCCCTTTTTAAACAACAATCCTTTGCTGTCTGTTCAGCCAGCTATAATTAGGTTGTTCACTCAGTACCCGGCTTTGACACGCCTTTGGCAATCGTCACGTTGGAATTTCTCTGCTGTGGTTTTCCATGCCTTGCTTAAGCAATAGGGGTGCGACAGGGACCCCATTACCCCCAGCGCTAGTGTACCCGCAATAGTCTCCTCCACCCAAAATGACCACACCACAGTAACCAGTGTTTGAACATGGGACCTCCAAGGCATCTTCTGTGAAATTAGATGTGGCAGCTGGTTTTGCCTAGTTTAGAGAGCCCTTTCATTGGATTAAAACTCCTCATTTCCCCTTGGACTATAACTTGGAAGTGACCAAGCAGCAGGGAGCTGGAGGAGGAAAGAGACGTCTTCTCATTAAAGGCTGCTGCTTGTTTGGTGAAAATAACAGGTCTGAACCTAAACAACCCTGGGTGACACAACGGGACATAGTGAGGATGTGGGATCCAATCTCAGCATGATGGATGCATTCAGCTCTGCCATACCTATGCCGTAATGAGCTGCCAGGTCATGAGGGCATCAGCAGCACTGCTAGTTTGCTTTTACTGCAAAGGGCTCGGTGCTCTGGTTTGGGTAATGAGCTCCCTTGTACGCACAGAAACAAGCACAAAAAACTGCAGTGGGTGTCTTCAGCAGCACAGGCTACTGCAAACACACCACATCTGACCTTCTGTCACTTCATCAACCTTTCACAAAATTTGGAGTCATGTTCAAGATCTCGGCTCTTGTCTCTGAAGTGTTCAATAGCCTGACCCTAGGACATCCATGCAGACATTTAAAGCTCCCAGGTACAAGGCGTTTCCCACATCACTGCTGCTTTGGCACAATGGAGCTCTCCCCGAGTGGGAGGTTTGTCTCTGAGACACCAAATTTTCTGTTTGAGGTGGAGGTGGTGGGAGAGACAACTGGAAGAAATGAGCAGTGCGACACTTCTAGCACAAGGCTCATCTTGTAGAATTAGCCATTATTAATGTAAAAAAGTATACACATCTATTCCTAAAACTTTTCCAAAGGCAAGGCATTACTGAGCACTTTCTCTCCTGAAAGCAGTTACAGAAGGACCGAGGTGCAGACCAGCACACTGCAGGAGTTGCACAGTCACTGCTGAGAGGAGCACAGCACAGCAGCCCTCAGGGAAAATCATTTCACAGCAAAAACTCAAGGGGAGAATAATCTGAGGGAATTCAGCTGTCTAAGTCATTCCTGTGGCTTTGTCTGGGCTCCTTTTAATGAGGCCCAACAGTTCACCACTGCCCTACCTCTCTCCTTACAGAGAAAGCTTTGTAGGGCCGTGTGTCTCTCCTGATCCTCTGATTTCCCTCTTACAGAAGCCAGCATCTCACTCAAGCAGGAGGCTGGCGGGGAGAGAACGGTGTACCAAGTCCTGGGTTCTTCAGGGGGGATGAGAAACTAAGAAAATGGATTGTAGCATACAGTGAAGGAAAATACAAGCCAACGACAAAAGCTAACAAGGTCCCTGACATCTCTCTGGGAGGGTCAGATGCAAATGTGAGGGACAGAGACTTCATGATGCCTGTTAATGGGCTGCAGACAGAGACACACACAATCCATCCATACAGACAGCCTTTGCCCCCAGGGATGCTGCCCTAAACTCTCTGCAGCCATGCTGGCAAAGCAGGGCATGAACCCCTGGCTTTTGACTCTGTCAGTGGCACCAAAACTGAGATTCATCTTCTGTGGATGGGGGGTGGGGGGGGTGGGGTGTTGCAGTTTTTGTAGGATTCACTGGTTAGATCTAAGGTACTCTCAAGAGCATGGATACATTTCATATGTTTTTCTTCTAAGTAGATACTTCAAGGGCAGCCTTTATGTTATGCCCAGTCAGGCAGTGACTACAAAAGAAATTAGGGCATGATGCTGGTATACTGAGTTTAGCAGATTTCACAGAGACTTCAGTGGGAGTTGTGCTACAGATAGAACTCACCCTCGAGTAGGCAGGGTGAGAGAAAGAGCTGTGCGTGCATAGCCTGCCCTTGGAAGGGGCTGGGGCACCATGAGTCTGTCCCAAGTCCTGCTTTACCTCCTTTCTGGCTGCATATAGCAGTAAATAATCACAATCTTAAAACGGTGCAGCTTATTCCCATGGCTTTCCACATTTCCTAGAGAAATAAGCCAGTTTCTGCACTCATCACAGGTCAGGGTAAGCCAAGGGAAGACCAGAGGAAGTCTGACTTCCCAAATCAGCAGACAACAATAACAGCCCCTGGCTTTGTTTCAGCACTGTTTTGCTATGTACCCAAATATCTCTTGTAACGCTGAAGCTCAGGCAGAAAACAGGTTATCATCTCCCTGAGCTGTCAGATCCCCAGGAGGCATTACATTGGCAGTACTGGGGAGCAGCACAACCCCACTCTACAGCACACAACCTGCTCCACACTTCCATGTGATCTTCTGTTACGTTAACCCATTTTACTTTACTAGATAAGTTATCTTCTAGTGAAAGGAAGGGAATTAGGTTTCATCAAGAAGCTTTTCAACAAGTTGTCACCATCTCAATGATTTGGGGTAGGCAGAACACCTCATGTTCCCAGTTGCCCTCATGCCACTGCAAGCTGCCAGTCAGTGTGAAAGCGTAGCCCACTATAGCATCCGGAAAGGTCAGAGTTGAAGTGTTTTCATGGAAAGATAATCAAGCCATAAGATAAATGCCTCATCAGGAGGAAATGTCAGCTCCTGAATGAGGACAGTTATTGTATAAGACATTTCTTTACCTAAAGGAAGCAGGTTAATATACCTCCAAATTACTATTTATCACACCATATAATGTTCAATTTCCAGTGTAATTTCTACCATGCTTTCCATAGCATGTGTAGAAATCAATTCAGAGATCAGTGAATCCTTACTTCTGAATTTTTACAGCAGCAAGTCAAAAACTAATTAAGAAAAGTCACAGCAAAGCAAAAGACCATGTAACAAGGCAAAATAATATTTTGAGACAGGCGTTTAAAAAAAAAAGTCAGTCCTATGCAAAGCCTTGTCAGTTCAAATATAACATGTCGCTTTAACATATCTTTTGCAGCTTGAATGGGAAACACTCAAGAGGAAGTGTGCTTTGGGTTCCAGCAGGGAAGGCAGAGGGTGACAGTGGAGAGGGGCTTAGAGCAAAGAGCTTGCAAGAAGCACAAAAGGCATTTTAAAAAATGTCTTGAAGGAATCATCAGCAGATGCTTGGCATAAAAGCACGAGAGAGTTCATACAGGAGCCCTGGGAGAAGAGTCAGAGAGGCGGCTCGTTGTGAAGGAGGCTGACAACGGTATAAGAATTGGAGAGGGCTGGAAAAAAGCCACAAAAGCGCTGTGTGAAAAGAGGGCAATGCTGCTCAGAAGAGCTGAAAAGTTAAAGCCAAGTGTGTTTAAGAGTGCCACACATTAGGAGAGTGATGGAGTGACAGTGAATGTGAGACTCTCAGAATGAGGAGTAATTTCCTTTCAGGAAATATGCGACCTTTAAAAAAAAAAAAATCCATTGATGAACACTTTCCAATGGGCTCTAAAAAATAAGCAACTCTTTTCAAGCTTTTAAATGACTTGCAAAGCAGCCTAGATTATTTTTACTGCAATGTTCTTCTCCTTCCTTTCCTGGGCTGAAAGTTCTCCTTCTCAGGCCTGCTGCATGAGATGATGGGGTTCTGTTCACATGGTCTGCTGAGACTGGTCACCTCCGAAAGCCCTCCCTACACAGCCTCTGCCCTGGGGTATATGGGAATAAACTTTCAGTGGCTCGACCACTTCTCCAGTAATTAAAGATAAAACAAATAATGCTTAGAGGCATTGCTTAGAGCCCCACAGGACTAAGACTAATATTACTGAGCTCTCTTCTGATTTCACTCTAATTTTTACACCCTGGCCCTGCAGTTTTACATTTCCAAAAGTTATGCTGTAACCAGCTCCCAAGCATCTCACACCCGATCAGGACATACAAACCAGCTATATTGCCTCCTCAGCAACTCTCAAGTCATTCAAGATATATATATATTAGCCTTGCTGACAAGATCTACTTTGGGCCATGTTGTTTCTCACCCACCACCTTGCTCTAATAACAGTTACATTTTACAATTTTCAAAAGCTGTCAACATCATCGATCCTCCAGACTGAATGTACTTGTCTTCTATTATGTGTGTTGAATTACTTGTGCCACAATTAAGTCTTTATTTAGCTGAAGGCAGCCTACCTCCGTGGCAGTGTGTCATTTGCTCCCTAGCAGAGTAGTAATCTAATCAAATAACGGTGTAGGTCTAAAAAAATACATATGTACATTTAAAAAAAAAAAAAAAGACATAGCAGTGTCTTGTAAGATGGACACACTCCGCATGGTAAACTATCACTCTGGTAGGATAATTGGTTTGGTTTGATCAAAACTGCATGCTCTTACAGAACTGAGCGTCTGGCAGTACTCACAACTCAGCATTAAAAGAGAAGATTGTCTTTGTCAGATCTGTCATGAAAACTGAAAAAGGAGAGACTGGACTGTACTGAGCAAAAATGAAGGGATGTCCTCTAAAGCCAAAAGACTGTGTGCCTTATTTATCCTGGTGCTACACATTTAGTCTCTACTGTAAGTTCTCTATGATCCCTTTTGATGTCTTCTATTAAAGAGAAGGAAAGCTGCTAGCAAAGACATCCCACAGAAGTCCTATCCATTTCTTCCTGCCTCTTTAGAAAGGCTCAATGACCTGAGCACTGCTACATCATGCAGGCAATGAAAAATGAAATAATGCTACCTGCACTATTAATTGGAAAATGCATATCATTTGATTGCCACCCAGTAAAATGAGTCGAGGTCTACAGCTGACACACTCCATGTTTGCAGATATGAAAGGGGGCAGAGACAATGGCAATTAGCTGCCCTGATGGCCTCATCTCCCAGCTGCAGTGCTTCCAAGCACCAGATCCTGCCTAGGCTGCTGCATGTCTTCCAGAAAAAGACCCCAACTTGGTGGAAATCCTGGAAACACACAGCTTGCCACTGCCCTGTGCCAGTTGTTTCTAAAGCCAGCTGCACTCCCCACGACCACCGTGCTTAGCAGCAAGTTTTACTGATTATTCATCATGTCTCCCAGACTCTCTGCACCTGGATCCTTTGTAGTGATACTCTCACACTCCTGGCATTTAAGAAGATCCGCGTCTCACTTGACAGACATTTGTAAAAGATGCTATGTTTTGATTTGCAGAACAAAAACAAATTTGGTCTAGAATCCTGCCATCTGGTGACTCCAAATAATTCTCGCATATGGTTACAAAGACTTGCATCTTTGCTTTGCTGTATAACTTCATCACTTTTCTCTTATCTGCCCTTCCACAGCCCTTTACTCTGGGTATTACAAAACTCTTTGAATAAAAAAGGGTCCTTTCAGCTGAACACAGCATTTTTGTCTTTGTTTTACAAGCAAAAATAAGATGACGCTCAAGGGCAAGAGACTTGGCCAAAATCACTCAGCATGCCAGAAAAAAAGGATGTGATCCAACTCCCTGAATCTTCTGCATCCACCTTGAAACAACACAACCACCAGCCCACTAACACGCTTGTTTTGTTTTTATAAGGTAAACTCCTACTCTGTTAAAAGACAGAGGGAGAAAAAATCAGCCAGCGTCTTCATGACATTAGACAGAAGATGCATCATCATCTTCAAAAATGTAGTTTTGTACCCCATTGCTCTGTACAGTACAATAGAAACAGGCTTAGAAAAGAGCTGGCATGAACCCCGTCCCAGCCTCCCTCCACCTCTCACAGTGCCATTTGGGATGTTCCTTCACTGCAGATACCAGGCCACCACCTGCCTCCCTCTTGCCAATACTGCATGGGCTACAACAGCCCTAGCTTACAAACATGGTGCTTCGGATGACTAACAGGACACCCAGGGAAAATTCCAGCTCAAGCCTGCCCTGCTCCCAAGCACAGTCTCAGACATGCAGCCTGGCCATCTTTACATGCCTCTTTTGCAAGGAGAGAAAATAAAAGTTCCTCCCTGAAGGGACTCTGGCATCACCAGCTTTTAAAAGAAAAATGAGATTTCCATGCAGACAGAACCTGATTTGCTGATAAAACAGCCAACATGACAGCCAACCTACAAGTATCAAAACAGGGGGCTCAGCTCTGCCCCCCAACCTGATGCTGTGGCTGGAGCAGACACAGCCTGATAAAGCACCCTGCCCACAGCGCTGCCGTGGGAGCGGGTCCCAAACCCACAGGTCTGCAGGCGAGAGCCCTCACTCCAAGCCACACTCTGCTTTCTCTGGCTTGTGTCACAGATGAAGAGAACCTGCCTGTTGTCCCAGCCCACCAGAAAACAGCACACCTCCTGACTTAAGCTCTGGAAACAAGAGGAAAATCCAGCCCAGAGGCTGAGCCAGAATTGTCAAGTGATGCAAACAAGATTTGATTAAGATTCAGATCACGTAATTTGCACAGCACGTGCTCTTCTGCAGCTAGAACAACAAGGGCCAGCTCAGCAGCTAGCACTTCCTCCCACTGCCTTCAGGGCAACAAAGATAGTTACATCTCCTGAAGATACATGCCATGATTTTTTTATTTGCAAAGTCCAGCACGTGCCACTATGGTGTGAGCAGCCGGGCACAGGATGCTCTCTGCAGCAGAGATGTCAGACAGTCTCAGGCCTTTTCACAAACAGGAGAAAACACCATCCTAGAGAGTGACAGCCACTTTGAAAGCAACCCAAACCATTCAGTGCTCTCTTCCCTCATCTGTCCAGTGGGTGGGAAAGAAGGAAGAGAGGAGAGAGTTACAGCTCGCCAGGGCACGTGAAACTGTGCGCTTTTCTCTCCTTCTCCTCTCCCCCTTCTCAGAAGGGTCTTGGAGTGTGACTTGCCCCCAGAGGTGCAAACATAGACACTGAAGGTGTCCAGCTTGTTATCCTGCAAGGAAGCTATTGTTAGTAGCAAAGAGGTGGTTAAACAACAAAAACATCTCTTGGAAGCCTCTCTCACGCTCAGCTCAATTTGCTAATATTTTCATTCCTAGTGAAGGGTTTGTGCAAACAGCCTGCCGCTGACGTTGGAGGAGGAAAACCAAGCTAAACTGCACTCTCTGCTGCTGTCATTAGGAGTCAAAAAAACAAAAGTAGACTAAAAATAACAGGCTGGCCTCAATATACTATCCTTTAGATCCTTGGATGAAAAAAAGAAGTATTGTCACCATCAATGTTATGACCTCCCCATTATTTCCTTACAGAGCTGAAGCACAAGGCACCTGAACACCAACCAGCTTCCCTGAGGTCAGTGCCCCAAACCCTGAAGTCCCAACTGAGTTCTGCCCCAGGTCCTTCTCAATCCTTTATTGCCTTCCAGATGCTCTTCTCGTACCCAGCCCCAGCACTGCAGAGAAGAATAGCGGGCAGCACTCTGCGTCTCACAGCATGTGTCCACGAAAAGGCGAAGAGCTGTGTGCTCAAACACCCACGCTTCCCTGGGCTGCCCAGCTTCAGACTGCCCATATGTTGAGACAAGGTTGGAGAACGGGTGGGAAGCCTGTGCTCCGATAGATGGATGCACGTTCAACCATCCTGAAGGATGGAAAGTCTGTGGCTCTGAGGTTTTGGTCCCAGTCCCATACTGGGTGTAGCTGTGAAAGCAAAACAATGTTCCCTAAAGTAAGCATGATTAGGCTTTCTCTATAAACGTTATTTATGGAGGGCAGGGCCGTGTGAGCGAAAAGCTGGGGAGAATTTCCATTCTGCCTGAACGACTCGCAGACCACAGATTAGGTGATGAAGTTTAGTGACTGGGAATCCTGCCCAGACTCAGTCTTAGTGAAGGAATTAGCAGACCGGTTTAATGGATCAATTTTTTAACTCCACTTCACAGAGGAACAGCAGATATGTGAAGTTTGGAGGTGGCTATGTACGTCTCACAGAGATTTGCTACAGATTTGAGTCCGACTTGTGCACCCCCATGTGAAAGCGTGCTACCTCCCCCTGCCCATGGCAACCTGACAGAATATCATAACGGAGTAATCCAATGTGTGAAATATAATCAATCCTGCTTCCTAAATCTCTACCATTTTCTCAGTCCAAGAAGGATATTTTTGCAATTATCACACTGCCGTGTAGAGCAGCTAAACAAGCTCAGTTTTGTCTCAGTTCACTGCTTAATAGCTGTAGCAATTTTTATATATATATATATATATATATTACAGTGTTCCCAAATGGTTTCTCCTGAGGGGGCAGGCAATAGCTGGTGCATACTCTTTGCTGTAGATGGATTTTTTTTTTTCCACTATTTGTAGAAAACAATAATACAGAACGGATTAAAAAAATGAAATAGAGAAAATAGGGAAAAATAGCAATTGTTCTGGAGGGGATGAAAACAAGCTATTGATCCAATATGCTCTGCCATTTGATACCCAAAATGCTCACCTCTGAGTGCTCTGAGACCTCTCAGCACAGTTCCAACACCCTGGTACACCAGGTGATTGCCCAAAGCTTGTGTAAGTCTGTGGGAATGGATCTACCAACCCGACTGGCTTTGGTTCAGCCTTTAGTCATGCATGTAGATGACTGAAAATTTGACGAAAAATATTCACACAAAAGAAAGGGTGCAAAAGGTGTGAGGGGGAGGAACATTTCTTGTATTAACATTTCTGAAAAAAACATTTCTCCTGCAGGTCCCACTAAAGCCGGGGCAGTGAGAGCTGGTTTAGGGAAGCTTCTCCTTGGGGCGGCATTGAAGCGTGTTTGTTCACTTGTAATTGAGCATGTCCTTAAATATGTCCATTAATTAGGGACAAAATGCTTAAAGCAGCTTGGATCCTACAGGTCTCTGGGGTGTTGTGTGGAGGGGTAGTGAAAACTTCACACAAGTCCACGTGCAGCTGAGCTCCATCTTATGGTGACTTCTTATCATGGGAAAACCTGGGAGAAAATATGAACAGCAACTGAGATAAAGAGCCTTTGATCCTCTCCGAGAGCAACAGAGCACACAGTGGCTACAGCTGCAACCTGCTGCAGCCAGCTCCCACCAGCATCTGTTGGGGAAGCCAACATTGGTATCACCGGTGTCACTCTGGAGACGTGGAGAGAGATTTACCAATTTGTGGCAATAAATTTACTGCCACTGGGTGCCCGTACTTCTGATGCCAACTGTGTGGTCACCATAGTGTAAAATACAGGATACAAGAAGGCAGGCACCAAAATTGTCGTTTAGGGACCACATTCTGCCAGCAGCAAACCCCCTAAAATTACTTTAAGAGCCATGGAGGTGGCCACTAGGTGATACCTGACCTCAGCATTGAGCACCTTGCTCATAATGCTCTACCTCTGGACTCCAGGGAAGCTGGAGGCCCTGTGACCCCAGACCCAAGGGTGTTGCTGGAGCTGCCACAGGCTCCCAGGGCATGGAGCATCTCACTGATCCACCCATCAAAAAAAGTCTGATTTTGAAAATGAGCCCTGTGGTGTTGTGTTTAATGCAGGAGTGATATCCAGCGACAGACCGCCTAGGAAAAGCTGTGGAGGTGAAGGGAAATTACAGTCCTTCATTTACACAATTTTCTTGCGTTTGATTAGCGCAGGGGTAGAGGAAAGCAAAGACGAATGCTCTTGCTCTCTCCCCTACACACCCACCCCGATCACCCCTGGCTCGTTATGAACTGCATCCCCACAAGCTCTGCTTAAGCAAAACTGTGTTCCCATGGTTACGCAGAAGATTTTCTGCTGAGGGCTGCACGTGATGCAAGCGGCGAGAGTGACTCGGCTGATATGTTAAACACAAAGCGGAGTCCCCGTCCAGACCCAAGGATGCACCAGCTGCATGTTAGCAGCATGTACCCCCCAGGAGCTAACCTCTCTGCTGCACTCGGGGAGGTGAATCACTACAGTGGCCAGGCACGACTCGTGTATTTTGAGCAACCATTTCCACGGTGCGGATAAAGGAATATCTTCCCCACCGCCACTGCAGGCTTCACCTGCCGGTTGCTCTTGCTGTAGCACTAGGCACCCTCTGCTCACTCCTTCCAGGGTGGCTGCAGCCCTGATTTTAAACTGACATGCAGTGAGAGAACAGAGAAAATATTTCCCTCAAAAAAAACCCCACCCCCAAAAAAGCAGCCAGAGCTGATGCTGTGGGTTATAGTACATACCAAGCACCCTGGTGGGGCCTATCAAATTCAATAATGTGAGAAATGCAAGCAGGGCAGGCTTCTTGTCGAATGACAAAGAGATACTGTGTGTTATGAAACACGAGCAGGAATCCAAGTCACGACCTGAGAAGGATGTTGCTTGTTCATATCACAGCTGCTGGAAGGAGGGAGGAATTTCAAGTCCCACGTGAAAGGTGGTTCCTCAGTATGGTAGGGCAGCACACAACGCTGCCCACCAAGCAACACCCAGGTAGCAACGCAGCCCATGTGATTCCCTGCTCCTAAAGCCAGAATATGTCCACATGGAATATATTCTGCATTTTTAACTACTTAAGAAATTAATATTTCCCTATAAAAGAACTGGGAATAACATGTTTATGTAAAAATAATCTGGAGTTTTGCTTTTCCTGGGTATCTTTGGCAAGAATAATAGTAATAATCAGAAATAGGGCTGGAAAGAAATTCAAGGAATTACTTAGTCCGTCCTTATTCTCAAAGCAGACCCAACCCTACGTACATACTTCTTGTCAAATGTCCCCACATGTTTTTAAGGGCCTCCAGTGGTGGATACGCATGATGGTCCACAGAAAATCTATTCCATTCTTTTTTTTAAATTCAAGTTCATCATTTTTTGAAAGGCTTTTGTCTCACATTGGCCACCAAACCACAATTACACACAGAAGTCCTCTTACTCCTGGAACATTAAAACCTTCTCCAATGTCATCTGGTGGCAAGCAGTGTGGGAAACAGCTCGTATTCACTGCATACTAAATCTCATTTCTCAGCCTTCACTCTTCCTGACAGAAACGCTACTGAGAGCCTGCTCTGGGAATGATAATTAGTTTGTTGATTAATCATCAATGCTCAATGATACGGTGTCATTCCTTGTGCTTTTCGGTTTGGAGAGAGCTGTCCCCCTCAGCAGAAGGAAGCTCGGGATGGTGCTACATCAACCCAGCACCTGGAGAAGGCTTCCAGACACAGGCAGGTCTGCAGGTATGCTGTGAGACCATCACCCACCCATGCTGGCTCTCACCAAACCCAGGGCAAAAATACCAGCCAACTGCTCTGCGCAGTGAGCCCGCAGTCCTCACCTGGCTCTATCCCTTGCACCAATAAAGCATTTTAATGTTTCCAGGCCAATTCTGTTGGTTTCCACCCCCTTGCAAACACTGCCTTTGTTAATACAAGTTGTGAATTTATTTCATTTTCTCCAGGAGCTCCCACACCATCAAGATCAAATTTAAGGTGTTAATTAAATGGAATGTGTAACACTTTACAGCCCAACCGACAACAATTTGGGCTAACAGCAATGGCTGGAGGTGGGTTACAGCCGCGGGCAGGGAAGGCTCTGATTGCCCCCTGTTGGCCTCCCACTAACCAATATTCCTGTTTTCCTATATATTCTCCCACTCCCTGGATTTTGATAATTATTTGACTACACCTCACTGACAGCACATATTCAATTTAAAGGCTTTACTTGTCAGCTTATACAAGCTTATCTGCAAAAAATAATTCTCAATGTTTATGGTTTTCAGTGCCTCAGCCTCCCGGATGTCTTTAAGTTCAACTTTATTTTGCCATCATCTTAATCCAACAGCTGCAGAGGAAGACACAGCAACTTCCAGGTTAACTAGTTGATGGGTTTTAGCCAAACATCGTAAAGAGTTCATGGTCGACCGTAAATTCATTTCAGGTGACAGAGAGTGCACCTGGTCAGAGTCCCTGCACAACAACAACCTGTCTGCAGCAAAATCCAACTGCACACACCTATCATTAAAAAAAACAGACTGCCCCTGTGTTGCCCTGGTCTGTGCACCTTGTATACTAATATAAAAACTTATTTTAAAATAAATTTTTGTTCAGGAATTCTTTTGTAACTGGATAACAGAGTTTGCCTGATAATTGGATGGCTTCTATTTTCTATAATCTTGTATTAAAAGTTAAGCTGATCAATCAGACAGAATAAGATCTCTTCTAGGTATGAACTGTTCAAAAGCAGCATCAGATTTTTCAAACTGACTTACCGTCAGCCTGAATATTTTTCATGACAGTTGGAGCTGGTCAGAAGGAATTGGGTGTTTGATACTGGAAGTGCAGACCTTGTTCATTAATTTGGACAAGGTATATATAGATAGTGGCATTTTATTTTGGCCCTCTTACTTAAAAAGTTTCCAGTGTGTGTATTTATCTGCAAAAGTTCAAAATGTCTTTCTATGCACATGCTTTGCCACTGACCTCTAATTCCCTGCTTATGCAAAAGTCTTTGCAAAGAAACTGATCTGTTACAATCTCCTCAGAACAAAATACAAGATGAGTGCAAACACCAGCAAAGGCAATCCAGGGGTTTATTTACTTATTTACAGATAACTTGTTGAGGGATTTTCCCTGCTTCAGTTAACAGCTGCTTTGCTTTTTCTGCAGCAAAGTCATCAATCCACTTCAGTTTTCTGCAGCAAAGTCATCAGCCCACTGTCATGGTGGAATGGCAAACCCAGCAGTGGAATGGTGGATAAAGTCAAGCAAATGCATTAAAGTAGTGCACACTGTTTGCTGCCTAAAGCTACACAGTCCAGCCCATATTTCCAATCAACATTCAGTGTTAGCTCAGTTTGTAAGTATGAAAGCTACACTGCTCTACTAAGAATAAATTATAAATGTTAAAATAATTTTCATCAGTGTCCAGACCCAGCGCCTTTTCATCCTGCAAACTGCATTATAGTCCCCCACCACGTCATCATATTCCTGTGATCACCAGCATCCCACATGGAACAGAACAGGTTAATTTTTCCAAGGCTGAATCATCACAGAATCCATCTATAATAGCCCATGCAGAATAAAAAGCTAGAGATGTATTTAAATACCCCCAAAGTAATTTGGTTAGTCAATGAACCACAGTATCTTCTCCCCACTTACTGGTTCACTCGGCATCCATCACTTTTATTTTGTATCAGATACTCATTGTCTGGAGTGATAACAGATACGTGATCCAAAGAAAGGAGCATCCCATTGAATTGCTGGCACACAGCATAACACTGTCGTTACGATGCATTGTGGTGCAAGCCAAAATACCCATTTTTAATGTGTTCTCTGCAAAGAAATGATGGCGTCCATAACTCTGCTACATAATCTCAACAAGTTATTAAAACCAGTAACACTCTTGATGTGGCTTCATTCTGAGTGAGATAATATGGATTGGTCTTAGTTTTAAACACGTAATTCCACAGATATAGATGGTGCTGACACCTTTTTTTTTCTTTGCTTATAGAAAAACATTTTTTAAGTTGAAATCAAGTTTACAGAGTTTCATAGCACAGAAACTGTGAGTACAGTTCTTACTCCTAAAAATGCATACTGTAAAGCTGACAGTTTAAGAAGAGGTGGTAATTGGATAAATTATTAGGAAAGAGGGCACAAATGTAACAGAACACCTTTTCACTTGCAGCCGTGGGCACCAAATGTACCCAAGGAACTCTGCTTCTTTTACTGTCATGGCCATAGCTCTTTCCTGTGCCTCCAAGCTGAATTACATTTCCCTTCCACCTCCTTCTAGCAGCTGCCTCGCTCCTCTCTGATCATCCTCACCTGGAGCCTGTTCTCTTGAGACAAGGTGTTTATTGCATTGCACAGCAAGAACGTAGCACAGTGTAATGGTTAAATATCTACAAATATTTCTACCATATTTTTCTTAGCAAAAATTCACAGCCTGCCTGACGCTCGCTTACTCCAAGGTACAGGGACCTTATCCTGCCACTGTGTCCCTTCTGGCATATGTCATCCAGGGAGCCCCAGCAGAGGGAAATTAATTTTATTCCACCATACACTCCAGGAACACAGATGCTCAGAGGAATTCAGAGCAATCTCAGGTCTCAGAAATAGCAATCCAGCACCAAAACTTTGTTCAAAGGGAATTACCTGTCTCAGAACAAAGGCTGAAGTCACGGAGTCTTACAGCTTGCTTAACTGTCTCCACCCAGAAAATCTTTAAATCCAGCATTACTGTGCCAAGCCTATCGCCAAGGTCTTAAAGCCTGCTCACAGTTAGCTCTAGGCAGTTAAAGCTGCTGTGCAGAGTTGCAGGGCCTGCACCTAGTTATATATATAGGATTTCTCCTTTGTTTAGGTGTTTCTGTAACCTATTGGTCAGAGTGAAACCTGTGAAAGGATTCCAATGATGCTTCTGAGGTAAGACACAGAGACACCACGGTGGGTCCCCAGACAAACCACCTGGGGAAGGTGAGGGCAATAGGCTGCAACAGCAAAGTTGATTTTTGAGGTTATTTCATTTGCAACACAGTGGAGAGGGTCACCAAGGTGAAAACAGTCTTTGTGATGGAGGTCCTGCAGGGTGCATGGAAGGTGACTGAATGGCCTTTGCTTCTCTTTCAGGACCTCTAGCACTTTCAGGAGTAAGGGAAAAAAACCCAGCAAGATCACAGCTTATTTCTCCATTCTGAGGAGAACATAAGAAACCCAGAGATGACTTAGCAAAAAATGCTCATGCAAATCATCAGTGGGGGCTGCCTTGGGATCCTGCAGCAACCTGGCTTCTCAGCAGGCACACCGAGTGCTAATCCTGTGCTGCAAACCTCTGAGCACCAAAGCCAGCCAGCGCTCCAGTGCAATATATATCAAAGCTGAGGCTCGGGGTTTTGGCTTTCATTCAGACACATCCAAACTGTTTTGGTCTGCTGATTCGTGGCTTACCCAACAGGTAAAGTTTAAAGGTTAAATGAAACAGCAACAAAATCAAAGCCAAGGAGGATTCTCATTGATTTTTGAACAGGGTGAGGGAGCAGTAGTTTGCACCAGGTCTCCAGAAAGGGAATAATTGTAAATAAACAGCCTCCACACCTTCCTCCCACATGTGCAGGCAAACGCACTCTAAGCTGCTATCTCATTTCATTCAGCTCCGACAGCTCCTAGTATTAAAGATAATCAACCCTTTTTATTATTAGTTCCAATGTATGGCAGGCTTGCATTTTGCTCTTATATTCTTATATCCTGAGGCTTCTAACTCAGGCCAATTAACCACGTAGGATGAGGAGGGAAGCAGGAAAGAAGAGCTATCGTTACAGAATTATACGCGGGCAGACCATCGCACGGGGATACGTGAGCTAAACTGGGGGACCAACACTGTCCCTTCAATGCATGCCAAACCAGCACCAACATGCTGTCCTTCTGCAGGCAGAAGCCACTTGTGAGCAGCTGACCAACCTCCTATGAACACAGGCACCATCGTATTTATCCCTACTGAGCACTGAACACTTCTCTTAATGCAACATTCATTTGAACCCTGGAATCCCCATTCCTGACAATCAACATGGCCTATTTAGGTTACTTTAGCTCAAAATAATCCCTATGGCAATGACCAGTTCTGAAGAATAAAGCAAGCATAACTGCTTTCCACCTAAGCTCAGTAGAACCTCTATCTTTGCATTTTATCTCTTTCTTCATCACTAGTATTGTTCAGAGAGCTGGGAAAACACAGTCAGTGGAGATTTAGGAAATATCAGGGGGTTTTAAAGAAATAAAAGTCTAACATAGGTTCAGAGATTTTCCATACAGAACTACTATTCAGGCTCCCAAAAGAAGACATATATATCTGCATGTATGCATATATATGTGTGTATATGTATGTATATATACACATACACACTTACTATAGGCACGGTAGCTGGATACTACTGCACAGCAAAAATCAGTTATTCCAGCAGCCCTGGGGAAGGCTCCAGAAGGCTCCAGCTTTGCAGAGCCGGCAGCCAGGTTTGGGCTCATGGCAGCTCCTCTGGCTGCTGCAGTGGGCATGACAGGGGGCTGAGTCGAGCTCCCACAGCCTCCTCCCCTCCCCTGCAAGAGAGCAGAGAACACCTGCAAACCTCTGGAAAACTCTCCTCCAAGGTGCTGTGGGTGCACCCTGGAGCAAGCAACTCCCCAGCCATCCAAGCCGGTGCTCCTGTGCAGGGCCTGACTCAGAAATAGCGTCACCAGCGGATAAAATGCAAATTTCCCTGCACCACACAGCCATCCTCTTGCAGCAGAGAATTTCAGTTTATTTCTTGTGTGGGTGTTTTTTCCACTTCTGCAGCCGCAGCAAGGACGCTGACTTGGCTGCAGTGCTGTGGTGCGTGCGTACTTGAGCACGGCCGGGAGCAGAGACAGGGCTGGGGACCAGAAAGTGCTGAGCCAGGGTTTCACCCCCTCACTGCCACGCACCGCTGGGGCCAGCCTCTCCACAGGGCAGAGGAAACACTCAGCTGCTGTTATGAAACAGCGTCCGAAAATGGGTTTGTTCCACAGTGAAATTATGACAGCCTTGACCTGCTTTGCAGGCATCCCGGCTCTGTGCCAGGCTGGTGAATCAAGTGGTGCTGAACTGCCAAATCCACCAAACATCAAAGGAAATGAAGCTGTTCCCATGGGACTCGTTTTGCGCTCCGGCCACAGAAATGTTGCATCAGAGCTTCCCTTTGAAGAGCCAGGCAGCGAGGTGCAGCGGGATCCCCAGCAGCTCCTCGGTGGGGCTGGCCACCTCAGCCAAACAGGGCTTTATCTTCTCTGCGGTACAAACCAACATGTCTCAAGATGATTGTGAAAAAGCCCTTGCAAACATAATAGGAATGATTAAAAGGAGAGGTAAAAATAGCTAAGAAAAGGAAAAAGGTAGTAAAAGAATTAGGGCCATTTGCAAATGGTTTGTATTTCCAGCGAAATTCCTTACTGGTTGCCAGCTGTCTGAGCCCTGAAACTTGGCATAACTACAACAGACACTGAATTTGATACAGACATTTGGTTCCCCATATTAATCATGTAGAGTAGAAATGGAATACATCAGTTATGTGTTTGCCTCATCAGCTAAGGCTTTATCCCCATTAGACTTAATGGAAACCTTCCCTTGACTTTCCTTGTGGCCAAAATTTCAGCTCCAGAGCACACCTCCAAGGAGACACCACTGGGGGGAAAACCCTATGCACCCCACAGAGAAATTCAGACAGTGCAGGCTTATCTCTTGCATAGTTGGGACTAAAGTGGGCTGCTCTCTTATCCTTTACAGAGGACAGAAACCCCGAAAGACCAAAAGGAAAAGAACATCAGAATCAATGAACTGCTTGTGCTGGAGGGGAGAGCAAGTGGGTAGAGGGAGAGCTGGGAAGCTAGGCAGCTGAGTGATGGCTGGTGCACCCTGGGCAGTCAGGACACCCCTCTCTCAGGCAGCGTTTGCTGGACTGTATTACGCCAAGTGAAGCAAAATGGTCCTATGCGACCTTAAAAGACATTAAAAGGTCAATGCACATGTTTGTGGTACAGTGAGAAAAAGCTTTGAAGTACCGCCAGCCTTGCCCATGGTGCAAAAGCCAGGAGAGGAAGAAGAGGTGATTCATTGCAGTATCTCTCCTTTCTCCTTCAAACACCAAACACCACACAATTACTCTAAAACCATAACACGTCAGGGGGGTTAGTATTATAACATGTGCTTTATGCCAGTATTGTTCTAGAAATGTCTTTTTTCTTTCTTTTAGCTACTCCCACAGGGCAGTAAGCACAATACATGTGCATGCATCTGGTGTGCCACAGACATCACAAAATGAGTCAGGTCCTCAGCTGGTATTATTCAGCTTGGCTGTCCTGATGGTTTTAATTTTATTTTCTTATTTCTGTGCCTCCTTCCAAACATTCTCCCTTCTCACATTCTGTATGCAACAATAGCACCATAATACATAATTGTATCATAAGCATCTCTGCAGTCCCTCACAAAAGAAAAATAGATGTGTAGATGTTGCTGACAAAGCGGCTGTGTCTGGGTGGCATTTTCCTTAACAATTCCTGACATCAGATACCAAATCCTACCTTCACTTTCCTATATGAAGTGTTTCTCCTTCAATTCTGGTTATCTAACATACTAATCCTGAAAATATGCTTTTGAATATCTTTATGCTGGGAGTGGATTCTCAGGTTGTTCATGGCTGTGGCATGAATCCAAGTCCCTTCCCCTGCACTCACAAGTCTCCACGTCACATCATTCCCCCTGCACCACTAATCATTTTGTCCCATTAGTGTTACTAGAGTTCACTTGCCTGCTGGATAGAAACCCTCTTCTGATTTCCAGAAATATAAAGCTTTTGCTAGAACTATTAATTCCACATATAAAAGAGAGTATTTTGCTTAAAGTTTTTGTCATTGTTCGGGGGATAAAAAGAAGTTACATTTTGTCCTTTCCGTATTTAAAAGGTCTACTCATGATCTAAGAGGTGGAGTTGGTTTTGTGCTGCATTTCCATACCTGGTGGTAGATGTCACCTCCTTTTTCTGACTTGGAGAACTGCATTGCATGCGGCTATGCTGCTGCAAAGCCCTCATGTGATTTCCAAGTCTGCGTCAATCATACTGAACGAAAACATTTCATTCTTGCAAAGCATTATGTTTTGTTCCATTACAACGCAACCCAACACAAGAATTATTATACCAAGTCAGACTAAAGGTTATTCTAGCTCAAACCCAGTGCCTTACCGAGGCCCAGAAGAGAACAAAAGTACAGGGAAAGCTTGTTTGCCTCGATAGATTGTCCTCCCTTCCAAACACCAGCAATGCAAGGACTTTCTAGAGGTTATATGTGAAGCATTAGCATCAAAAAAAGCCCTGTACAAGGAGTGCCATGTTTCAACTTCATGGAAAGCATCGATTTCATTTGGTGTTCTCCAGTTCCCACACTATGGGAAACACTTGCTGCTCACCTTCTTCATACTGCTCCACAGCTTCCCTGTTACCAGAGTGCCAGAAGAGCACTGATAAGAGACAGTCTTACGACAAAGTTGCCATATAGCTTTATGACAGTCTTATGACAGAGCATCTCATGACAGTTATGGTAACAACTTTCAATGTGGCCATTTGTCACCCTCTAGAGGTGGCCAAGCAATAAAAGGATTGATACAGCCCAGCTGTCAGACTGCTCCCTCCACCCTTCGCTGCTGAGAAGGAGGTCTTCTAGCTCCCAAGGGCAGGTCCTGCTCACTAACAGCCAAGGATGCCAGGTTTGGTCTCCTGGTTTTGCCACCCATGTCATTGTAGGATATCGTACACAAAGATCTGCCTTCCAGACTCCACACAACAAACACCTGAGAGACTTGAGACATGCTATTCTTGAAAATCCCGTGAAAGAAATCTGCTCTTACAACTACTCATTTATTTAAAGGGTTATCCATAAACAAATGCCATAGTGCACACCCACCTTTTACTCCCACAACAACTGAGCTCCCATGGTAATAATAAAATCATTTGGTGGTTGCCTGTTAATCCAGAATGACAGATTCAATCTCTGTAAACAAATACTGGATATGGGAAAAAAATAAGCAAAGTTATAAACTTTTTGCTATGTATCGATCTACTAGCAGTATGACAAACATAAAGGGAGCTGCAAAGCTATCTACATGGCTCATCTTACCTATAACTCTATAAAAATAGACCAAACTCTGCAGAAGGAGGAAACAAAATACATTATTATCCATTTCTTACTTGTACTGTGGTGGTTTCTGAAAGCATACTCTACTGTGCTAGGATCTCTACGAACACAGAAGGTAAAGACGTGTGCTAGCCCACATCACCAAGCTAAAGACTGTGATACCGCTTGCCATGGATCAGCATAGCCGTCCTGCCTACCATGCAGCCACCTCCATTTGTACCATCCAAATATATTTCTCCTGTTTCTTGCACTTAATATAAAGGAAGACCTAGGCAAAACCAAAGATGCTTCTGTTCTTTGGCATCTCCTAGTCGTAATGCACCAAATCCCTCTGCCTCTAAGGAAACCACCAGGTGAAGTGGGCAGACTCAGCAGAGCCCCCAGCTTTTGCTCCCACAGGCCAATCCTTCTGGTGCCGATGTGTGAAGTGGTGATGGTCCATGGCCTGGATCTGCAAAGCCTACACCACCAGGATCCAACATACCAAGGAGCAAAGCTCCCACAAAAGCTTTTTCTCTGTCAGTACCTGTTATGAAGTGCTTTCCGTAATAATGCTTACAACCCCTGTAAGAAGTGCCACCAAGACCTGGGACACGTTTCTTCCTTGCTTGTGACCATACATAGCCATGTGGAAGAAAGAAGCCAGAGGCTGGGTGGCAGCAGAATCATTCTCCTTGCACCACTTGGCTTCATCTCATGGAAGCCCCTCGTGTGTGGGAGAAGTACTGGAAAGCAACTTAGCAAAGAGGCATCAGGAAGCAGTGCAGGTATTGTCAGAGCAGTTTGCATAAGGTGACCATTGCATTATGCAAGCTGAGCTGAAATACTGGCCAGAGGCCAACCTGTCTGTCTCCTTGTCTTTCCTGATATTTCATCACAAGCTTTACTCTGCTAGAGAAGACAGCCACGCAAACAGTTAGGACAGCCTTTGGAGTTGAGCAGAATTGCATAACTCCAGTTATCTCACACATATCTGTGCCTATTTGCACAAGAGGAGAGTCTGGTCCTATGGGTTCAAAAAAGCAATCAGCATCTGCTTCTGAAAAGATTATTGCTTTATTCTCATGATTCTGAGAGGTCAGGTAAAAAACCCATCAGAAACCAGGTTAATGTGTTCTCTGCAAAACCTGCAATTCCAGCAACAGAAAAAATGTAACACATGGCTCCATATCTCACTTTCCCTGGGTCACCTAGTGATAGTAGCTTCATTAAATTCAGCAGCAAATTTCTACCAGTGGAGAACCTGGACCAATATTCCTATTTAAAGGGGCAGTAAAAGAAACATGCATTCCCAGTAAAGCTTGCACCTCTATTCCACTTTCTTTACCCCATCAAAGGACACAGAACAAAAAGACACTTAAACTTTCACGTCTGAGGTGTGAAGACAAATATTAAGAAGACATGAAGAATTTTTTGCTAATCTCCAAATTAGTAAAAGGATAACTCTTGAAAGCTGGCTGTTTTCCAATGCACTTCCACCTAGTCCATTTAAATCTTCGACCCTTCTGAAGTGACAGGATCTGCCTGTTCCTTCTGAAGGGATGTTTTGAAGTACGCATTGGCTCCTCAGCTCTACAGGAATACGTTTAATATTTCAGTTGCATATACTCCTTCCTCCTCCACATTGTTATTTGGGACTTGCTTGTGAAGCCCAGAAACAAGGAACACGACTTCAAACTCCTCCGGAAGGACTCACCCCATCCAGTCTGTCTGCGAAGAAGCCCAGTTTGGCATCAGCAATTCTTTCAGAGAAAGCTCTTAAAAAAGCTGCATCTCTGCTGTGAACAGTGGACTGGGCTGTAAATGGAAGTTAAATACTTCCATTATTATGCTGTCTAATGCCTCCTTTAGACCAAGCATGTAAAACATTTTTGACATAGTGTATTTCTCTCATATTGACAATGCTTTGGATCTCTTGAATCTTGTCAAACCATTGAGTTCAGTTTCAGCAGTGAACCGTGCACGTAGGTACTTTGCCATTCAGACAGTCCTGCTGCTCACCAGGGCTAACTCTCACTCTTCAACACAGCTTTTCTCTGTTGAGCTTTTTCTAATAGAGGTGACATGTTTGCATGTATTTTATACTTGCAATAATCAAAATGTTACAATAAGAACCTCAATTAGTAACACAATGAAAAAGTCAGAAAGAGAAGATGCAGTAAAAATGGCACCTATCACAGACAGTTGTAGGACATGCACTCTCTAATGAACTGCCGTCCAAGATTTGTTTGGGATGATTAATAAGACATAATGACAGATGATGAATATCTCGAGAGCAACTCCATCCCTCCTACTTACTCTGTGAGTCTAACAGAGCTGACCTTTTTATAATGCCTAGTAATTTTCATACTATATCCTGAAAACACAGCTAAAATGAGCATTCTGAATTGCAATACGGGACCACAAGGGACACACCAAGCAGAGGAAAGGTGTTTGCAAAATGTGACACATTACTTATCTGCAACTTCACAGCCTGAGGTTCAAGTCCAGTTTGAGATTCTGAGTGATACGTGTTTGATGGATTCAGCTTAGCTATATCAGACAGACTGGCTTATAATCCACTTTATAACTGTCACACATTAGTTGATAATGCTTAGGAGAAGATTGGCAGGACAGAATGACACGATAACAGAATTACCTCCATCACCCACCTTACACATACCATTTACTGAACTCAGATCAGAACTAGTGAGTCCGTGTTCAGGACCTCATGACAACACAGTCTGTTCAGAAACCACATCTTTCACACAGTTGCACAAATAACTGTTTTTTTTTTCTGGCCTGCCCAGCATTTAGAAAAGGTCGAAAATAAAAATTGTTTGGGGATAAAAAAAAAAGTATGATTCACTTTGAGCTTTCCGAAAAAAGGAGGAGGGAGGGCATACATTTCAAAACCCAAAATGTTCACTTCAAATAAAAAATTGAAAACTTATTGTTTGACAAATATTGAAATGAAACATTTCAGTCATTCTGTCTTTTTTTTGTGACAGGTTACTTGATGCTTTTCTTTCCTACTGAAATATTAGCTGAGGCTTATATTAATTTGCAAAACATATCAGTTAAGACCATTTTTCATTTTTCCTCCAAAATGATCTTAAAATTACAACTGTATTTCATGTTCTTTTACTCCATAGACATCCTATCTTTCCAGGAAGCACACAGGATTATCCATGTTGAATGTGGACTGACAGCGATAGGCCAAAGATACATATATCTTTCTACCAACTTCTGTAGCTCCCGGGTTTATGAGAAGGGAGTCATAGCTCCTCACCTTGCACCCACAGAGAGTAGCTCTTTTTATGGGCAACTTAAGTTTGCAAATAGCATTGCCTTCGTCCAACGGGGACAACTCATCCTACTTGAAAAGACACATAGCTGTAGCTTAGCGATACTGTGGTCAAGAGCAATCACTTGATCAGGTCTGTTTCCTTCAGCTTTGGGTTACTGGATCTCTTCCTTCTCATGTCTCTGCTTAAGCATCATCTCCTTCACTCTGACTCCCTTCACTCTCCTTAGGCCCACAGCTGGGTTAAGTGGGCAGACTGTCTCTGCAGAGGTTACCCTTCACCCACTGCTTGGTGGGAACAGGACACAAGAAGGAGGACTGTTGGCAAAATGCAGAGCATCACAGGGCAGGGGTCTGCAAGAAGCAAAAAGAGTTTTCTGGAACTAATGTGATGTTCCTTAATCACAGCGTTAATCACAGCCACATGGCTCAATTCTTCCCCTGTTGCTCTCCTGGACTGTGCCTATTTAGACTGAGAGTTTGTCAAAGGATGAACTTCAATCTGGGTTTGGCAGATGTAAATGCAGAGTGGCCTTAATAAAATAGTGCCACAGCAGTCCACCTCACGTCCTTTGTGCACATCTGTGAAGTGCCAAGAACACTTTTTGGTGTCATACAAAAATAATAGAGATAGATGTAGTTAATAAATAGGTAAGTACATTTTCAGCCCTCTGAGCTCCTCATTTTCTTTCAGCATAAGCCCATTTTTTACAGCTGACTGCTGTGATCTTCCAAGGGATGTGCTGATGTGGCTTGAACCAAGTTAATTTGCTTCCTTTTTCTTTTTTTTCAGGATTGCAGATGTCATCAAAAATAAACAGTACAAAGAGGGGGGAGAAAGAATAGGCAAAGCAGAAACTGATTCAGAAACTAATTAAAATAAAGCATAGTTCTCAAAACCTCTTTAAATTATTCAGATGTCACAATCCAAGGAAAAGCTGTTCTTTTCTAAGCATTATGCTTTTCTTCCTTCCTCCTCCCTGCCAAAATAACTAGTCTAATTAAATGTTGAAGATATCTCCAAGTGAATTCAGGTTATCACAGACAGTGGTTTTGGAGGCATCCAAGGATCTTCAAGTTATGGTAGTTTTGAAGAGCTAAATACATGGGTTTTTCTAAAAGTTGTGAAGTTCAGGACTCAGGAACTAAGGGGTGAGGGAGCTGGTACAGCTGCCAACAGTCCCTGTCCTTGCACAAGGTTATAACTGGGTACTGTACAATGAAGGGAGCAGCTCCAGCACATTTGGAGACTTGAGAATTAATTATGGCTCAAGGATTCACAGTCCCTTTCTCTCTACTTGCTGTGCGCAGAGGACAGAGAGGCAATAAATGGCTTCTGCTGCTGCACCACTCCAACCCCTCTTTGTCTATATGATTGCAACAAAGAGCATCAGATAAAATGTGCAACCACAGCTTACCATCATCTTACAATGAAGGTACCAAGAAGAGGGATGCTTGCTCCACTTCAAACCATGATATTCAAACCATTCTGTTGCCTCGTTTGCAACAAATAACACAAATCCCAAACTACCAAGCACTGTTTCAGATAAAGTAATAGTAGATTAGCGAGCTCTTTAGAGTGACTTTTTAATCCAATGGGTGTTTCCACCAAGAAGGCAACTCCTCAGAGCTTTCTCTTCATTTCACATCTCCCCAGCAGGAAATGTAGCAACCCCGAGTGCAGCAGGACAGGTCAGCATTTACCCATCATGGTAGGACAACTCCTCCTCCTGCCAGACCATGGGGATAGCTGAGTTCTGAGCTTTTTCCACCCGAAAGCGGGAACAAAGTCTCCAGTTCTGGGTGGTGAGAAGAGAAAAATTCCTCTAGCATGACCTTTTCTCCCCATATGAATATTTCAAGGAAACACCCAAGGAAATAGCTATTTCAGGCTGGCTGTGGGGACATTTGTGCTGGCTGAACATGCTAGCAATGCATTAAAAGACTGCAGCAGATCGTAATTCTCACTCAACCTACTTAATATCTCCAGGAGTTATCACTGGTCCTGGTGCACACCTTCCCTAACCTACAGAAAATACCCGAGCTCAGTAACATTGCTGCTGCACCTCAGTTCCTGCAGTGCCAAGACGTAACCTTCAGCGCAGGGCTTCCCCCACCCTAGGAACCAGTTCTTCTCATATCCATAAGTGCTTTTCTTAATTTGTTCTCTGTGTTACTGATGTGCAGCCTTGTGTAAATCCTCCACCCATTTTTGCCTCCAAATCCAGCCCCTGCCCACAGGCCTTCAGCTTCGCTCACTCGAGAGTGATTCTCAGAGCAATCATCTCTCCTGCAGCTGTTAATCTGTCATTAGCGTGCCATAAGTCAACCAGATATAGTGCACCATTACAAAACCTCAACAGAGTGGAAAAAATCATTTGCTTTACTGTCAACATAAAAACTTTTTATCTTCATTGACAGTTTTATTTAGAAAAATCTCGGCTATATTTTAATTTGGCTCTAATGATAGCTCTCAGAAAGCAGTGTCTGTATGTTAAAGTTTAGTGCAATAGCAGCTGCTAATTTTCTTTTTCCACTTTTTGGTTTTGTTTAACAGATATTTCTAAAGAAAGGATGTTTCTGGGGGGTTTTTTTGTTGTTGCAAAAAAGCACATATTTCTGGTAACACTGCAAACTGGCTAATAACCAACGGCTGCTAAAACCAGCTTCCTCCATGTTACCATCAGCACTGAAATGAAAACGGACATCTTTAAATCTTTATCTAGTAGGACAGCTACAATTTTCTTCCCAGAGAGCATGTTGCACATTTGAGCGCAATAGCGTCCTGCCTTTGCTCTGTGAATATCTATCTCCTACCACTATAACAAACCCAATGACTTAGAGTGCAGTCAAAATGCAGGGGCTAGTGAAATAGTTTTGTATCTCTAATTTCAGTGAGCAGGCTTGGTGCTGAGAAAGGAGGTAGAACTAATGGTCTGAGGCCCTGTTTTCTGCAAAATAAGTGAAAGAAATGAAAGCATCATTGCTCTCTCCATTCTTTTGAGCTCATTCTTTCTTTTACTGTGGTAGCGTTAGCCAGGTCTTCCTGGTTGTCGTGGTTTAACTCCAGCCAGCAACTAAGTACCACGCAGCCGCTCACTCACTTCCCCCATCCAGTGGGATGGGGGAGGAAATCGGGAAAAAAGGTAAAACTTCTGGGTTGAGATAAGAACGGTTTAATAGAGCAGAAAAGAAGAAACTATAATGATAATGATAACACTAATAAAATGACAACAGTAGTAATAAAAGGATTGGAATGTACAAATGATGCACAGGGCAATAGCTCACCACCCGCCGACCGACACCCCGCCAGTCCCCAAGTGGCGATTCCTGCCCCCCCCCCCCCCACTTCCCAGTTCCTAAACTAGATGGGACGTCACATGGTATGGAATACACCATTGGCCAGTTTGGGTCAGGTGCCTTGGTTGTGTCCTGTGCCAACTTCTTGTGCCCTGGCTGGCCATGAGAAGCTGAAAAATCCTTGACTATAGTCTAAACACTACTGAGCAGCAACTGAAAACATCAGTGTTATCAACATTCTTCACATGCTGAACTCAGAACGTAGCACTGTACCAGCTACTGGGAAGACAGTTAGCTCTATCCCAGCTGAAACCAGGACACTGGTTCAAGCTGACAATGACTTTGTGCATGGGGAGAGTACATAAAAAAGCAGCTGAGGTTCTCCACTTGGCCAAAACCTACCTGCCTTCTATAAAATATTTCCTTTGGAAACAACAATACTTCTACAGAGCCCATAACCTTCCAGCTCTGTGATTTTGTGAATCGAAGTTCATAAAAATCTATAGGCCGCATCCTCGCTGGTAGAAAATGGCTTGCAACAAACAGGCCAGTACTTTTGTTCTCTCTCCTGTTATCCACATCAAACAGCAAGAAACACAGTGCCAATAGCCTGGGAAAGCTGGCACGGAGGTGGGGACATCAAGACATTCAGCAGTTTTGGGGGAAGTTTCCACCACACCAAGATCCATGTTAAGACCCTAAAGTTTGTAAAAAGAAACCCACTACACTCTTCCTTTAAAAGTTAAGCATGGCACAAGATTCTTGGTAACATTTGACAAAAAACCCACCAGAGGCTGACCGTCAAATAAATAACATTTGTAAAAGATGTTCCAGAGGGATCGTGCTGGCTTTGACTAGACATGGACAGCAAGAATGGCAGTTGGTTTGAACTTCTGCAGAATCTGTTTTTGTTTGTTTTATTTTAAATTGTAACAATATGCAACTGATCTTCCAAAACACTTTCTTTTTTCTTTCCAAAAGATAAAACCCCAGAGCAAGAATATTTGTGCTGAAAAAAAAGCCTCTCAGATGAATAGCTTTATACATAGGAGGATAGAATTGCCTGAAATAGCTTTGTTTTGAAACAATGCATTGTCTCGCAGGAATTTTAGACATTCTTTAGGAAGGCAGCACTTGGCATTATATTTCATGCCTTTCAAAATATCTATTTTCTTAGGAAATGAAGGAAGGGGATGGGAGAGAGGTTTTTCACCAAACTGACTTTGCAGTTGTAAGGATCTTGAGCAGGAAGATGCATAAGAATGGACAGAAGAGAAAAGATTATATCCTATTCACCCCAAATGGCAACAGGAAAAATAAAAGAATGCTCTCTCCAGATCATGTGCTTGAAGAAAGACTTTTTTTGAACAAAGTCTTCTCTTTATTGCTGAAAACCTGTTTCAGCTGGACTGATGAATGCTGAAGAATTGCACAGGTGAATTCAGAAAACCACAGCCGACAAATATCACATCAGGATAGATCATTCTATCAGCTCAAACAGTCTCTCTCTTTTCCTAGCAGTTTATTTGCTGTTACATACATGAATGTTAAGCCTTTTTTTGCTAGAGCAAATATAATGTAGTAATGTTTGGCTATGAGCCCTATTTACAATGCCTCCAAAACCTGAAGGGTCTGATCTGGTGGTCTGGTTCATATCTGTCTGTCTCTGAGGTCCAAGGCAAAAACTCCAATCCCTTTCCCACAGCCCTGTGGATACAGTATTCTAGTCTAGATTAATCTCAGAAATCCCCCAGGACTCAGATTTCAGGTCTGGAGCATCATGTCACTTGAGTCTCCTGGTGGTTCCATTAATTATGGGAAAGCACCACAGAAGAAAGAAAGCAAAAAAACCTAGCAGGTACACAGAAACTTTCTCTTTCCAAGCTCCAAGTCACACAACTTCACCCCCCTCTACACACACAGTGTTTTTTCACTTTGTGGTGTATGCCTGCTTGCTACCGTATCTTGCCAGAGGGCTGGCTCACACCTCATCTTCCTGGCTTCATTTTCAGTTGGTAGTTAAATCCATCATTCAAATACTTTTTTATTTGCATATTTCTTCTGAAGAAAGGTCCGTGGTGGGCATATTATTACTCACTCTCTATTTCCAGTATAAATTTTAAGTCACCTCTTTGTCCCTTGTGCAGCCCACACACTGACGCAGCATCTTCTCACACTTCTCTCCCACACAGGCAGTTCATGAAATTACACTCCTAAGCCATACGGGGGATGATGGATGGTTGGTATTTATCTATTCCATGCAGGACTGGCTTACTCAGAGGCTGGTAATGGGTAAGAGAAGTTTTAGCTGGCCCAAGCACCATGCAAGATGCGCTGGCTGCCTACATATAGATCCTTAATTGCTTAAAGAGTTGACTTCACAAAAAATATTCCATGATTGACAGGTCTACAGGCAGCCTCAGGCAAGAGGTCAAGGAGTAGAGGCAGCTGATTGCCAGCTGGAGCTGAACACTACCAATTCATCAATCACTGACGGAGCTACCCCAGAGGAACACTGACTGGGGGGGTGGGGGGTGCAAAGTGATCAGTAGAAGGTTGCTAGAGGATGGAGCTGCTGGGGGAATTACTGAAATGGTGGAGGAGAGGTTTTGCCAAGAAATGGGAAAGGTGGAGCTGAATATGGTATTAGTGCGCTTGTCAGATAATACTACCATAAAAGAGTGAAAAACCAGCTGTAGAAATCTGTTTTTCTACTTTACCCCTCACATCAGTAATTAATTGCAGGAAATCAATCACCCCATTGCAGACACACTGGTAAACTGCACTCACAACCTGTCTCACTTTCATGTCGGGGCTTTTTTTTTCCTTGCTGAGGTGTTGAACACGAGACCAATAATTTTGCCTCAGAAATAATTAGCTTGGAGGACCTGCTTCATCATCTTCCTTCTGCTTTTCTATAACAGTCAGTGTGGCAATATCCGTTTAAGTTTAGAAAGCATATTGTTACAGGATGTGTGGGAACCACAAATACCATCTGAGGCCAAGTTACAGTAAATTCTATTCTTAGTGTCATTAATGGAAATGCTTCCTTCTCGTCACAAAAGCAAACTAAAGAAGGTCCATTAATTTTTCACTCATGGAGCAGTAAGAAGGTGCTTTAAAAAAGGGGGAGGAAGGACTCCAGTCAGGCACATGAACGACTTCAAGACCTTAACACGCTGCTGATCCCAGAGGTTGGAAACCAGTTCTGTCTGTGAATGGTCAATACTCGAGTTCTGCTTGTTGCTTTATAAATATCTTAAATATAAGCTCAATTTGAATCTGTAATTATGTTTGTGTTAGCATGATATTAGTTATTAAAGCCAAACACTGCAATAAACAGCTAATCATTACTTCTGCTTTTCCTGGCCACTGTCTGCATTACAGTAGAATAAATCAGCAGAAATGCATTTTCTACTACTTTGTATGTGATAAGACATGAGACAGTAAATATTTCACTTGGTCTTAGTGTTTACACTCCCCAGACTTGGTATTCCCCTGATTTATACCAAAGAACAGTAGGAGCAAATCCGCCAAAGTCAATGGAGTTAAGCTAGGGTAAATCAAGCCCTCTATTACCAAAAATCAATTTTCCATTTGTTTTAATAACATTAATTTAAATGAACTCACTTGATAATTTCATATCTCTGATACGTGCACAGAATTTATGCCAGGGGTAATCCTGGGCAAACCTGGGTGCTTATGGCTTCTCAGCCACTCAAATTTGAATGACTAGTTTAAATAAAAGTATTAATAGGATTTATTTTTTGATCTTGTATACCGAAGCCAAGTGCATGGCATCCGGTTAACTTAAAAACATGTAGCAGACTTCAGCCAGTCAAGCATGTTGTTATTGCCCATCTCCTTTATCCTGGGGTCCATTTACATTTCCATCTTTAGATGCACACCTAACTTGTATCATGGCTGTGAAGGCTGGAAGAATTGTCAATTAGAATTGTGGGGTGCAGACCCCACTTCTGAGCCTGCTTCCCTGACAGCTTTGGGGGTTAAACTCCTCCTGCTCCTTTGGTCTGCCTTGCCAGGGTTCTGGCCTCAAGAAGTCACCAGAGCATCAGTTCACCAGTTCCCATTTAAGATGAAAAGGGGGAAAAAGCTAGATCTCATTTTCTAAAAGTTTTATCCTGCAAAGACCCACATCCACTAGCAGTGCCTGCGTGTGAAAATACACGTTGCTGATGCCACTGTAATAACATACGCAAAAGCATTACAGGAGGAGACAGGGCTAAAACACATCCATCTAGAAATAACAAGTGGGAAGAAACCTCCAGTGAAAAAGGTAATGTTCCAAGGAGAAGATGTTTCTTAAAACCAAGGGTTGCAAGTGGGAAAAAACACTAATCAGCTTTGGGGTTATAAATCCTTTGTTCAGGGCTGGAGTGGAAGCAAACGGAAAGCTAAATATGGTTACAAAATAATTACTCTAGGTTTGCTGGCCATTGGGGGCAGAGAGAGAAATGCAATGGGAAAGGTAATTTTTTTGCCTTGAGGACCTGGCTGCAGGTGAGATGTGGAGGTCAGCTGTCACAAAGCCAAAAGACCTAAGTCCCCCTGATTTTTACCCACCCTGGAAATTTGGAAATTTAGTCCCCAAGCTCATCTCTGAGACATGCTCCCTTGAGCATCAGGCTGAGGTAAGGACTATTTTGTGAATATTGCTCCTCCACTGGCCCCAGGCAACTCTGTCCAGCTATGCTTGGCCCTATAGCTCCTCTGAGGGCATCAGCCACAAGATGTCTCATTCAATGATGCATGTGTATAGGGTCTAATGCAACCTCATCTGGAAAAGTGACAAAATCTTACACCTAAAGCCTGCAGGAAAATTACACCACCCAACCATGTTTCTTCAAAAAAGGTCACCCAGTGCTGCGTATAGGGCTCTGACAGATAACATGAGGCATTGTCTTTAATAAATAGGACATTTAGTTCCTGGAAAAAGTCCATTCCTTGTTGCTTCATAATATTGTACTGAAGATTGATAGTCATAATAAAAAAAAATCTTAGCATGTCTGCATTTTCTTACATATATTAGGTAGATTAGCAGGATACTTCCAGCAGAAGTGCTGTAAACAGAGATAAATTATCATTTATGTATCTTGTGAGCTGCTAGTGTTAGAAGTCTAAATATTTCATCAGACACATACATCTTCACATTTCTCCTCCTTGGCTGATAAGGCAAACAGAGAGTAGTCAACAAGAACTTAAAGAAAAAAAAACCCACCTCTCTGATAGCTGGCTATAGAGAAAGGGAGAAGCTCTGAAAGGCCAAGAGACCACTCCAAGACCTGAAAGATCCCTGTCAATGAACCACTAAGAATTAAAATTCATATTGGTTTCGTGAGGCACCAGCTGAGCAATGACATGATGAACAAGGAACCGTGCTTTGAGGTACAGACCCAGTTCTTTCGGTTGTGCAGAACAAATAACACTTTGAGCCTGCCTTGAAACCCATCTTGACTTTCTGCAGGAAATGTGCCCTGCAAAGTTTTGCCAGTTTTAGGTCATGTTAGTGCATCACTGCAAGGATAAACACATGAGAACAGTGAAGGCAACAAGGCGAGGAGGGGACAGGGAAGTGAGTGGTGAGAGGCAAGGGAAGAATAAGGAAAGAAAAGGGAATGGGAAGGAGAGGAGTAGAATGAAAGCAAGTACAGGAAAGCTGCTAAAAAAGGACCAAGGAAATCATCAACGCACGACAGCGCATTCATTTCCATCATTGTTCTGCTCTGAAGTCTTGGTTTCCAGATTCCGCATCACTTCTGACTGCTCAGAAACCCAGCCTCGGGAGAAACAATGCAGCTGCCTGGGCCAGCGGCCAGGATGCTGTCTGCCTAAGAACATTTTTATTCAACTTGAGGTTACAATTATTTGTTTCCGAAAACGTAACATTTGATGTAAACCCAGAGTGCTGACCTATTCCTTTTGAAAATGTAGAAGTCATTTGGGTTTTAGTCCCAGCTTTTGATTAAAAAGCTTTTAAGGGTAAACCTCAAAAAAAATTCCTATGAAAATTCCACACCAAACCCATTTTCCGGCCTTTAATTTCCAATAACCAGGGAGAAAACAACCATAAGTGGAGGGAACAGAGACACATATAAGTAACTTCAAGGAGATTATTAATTTTCCTTAATAAGGGTCTCTAACAGCACGACGACTCATGCAATATAGATAAGCAGAAACAAATAAATCAAGAAATTAAATAGAAATAGAAACCAAATGGAAAACTCAGAAGAGAAAGCATTTAATAAAAAACTCAGGGAAGGGGGGAGGGAATGAATTAGTTCCCCACCTAATACCATTGGCTGGGTTTTTTGCCCTTCATGGGCCATTTCTTTTGCCTATGTCAGGCAAAAGTCTTGGGAGACAGGAAAAGTCCTTGGGAGTCAGTAGAGCTCTGTCTTCCTCCAGTGACGGACCTGGTACAAGGTGGCCAGGTCCTTCCCATGTCTCCTTCCATCACCTAACTACAGAGCCCTCCATCACTCACCTGCCTGGTCTCTTAGAAGCAAAGACCCTGGTAGGAACTGGCAAAGGGGTGCTGTGGGGATGCAGAATAAGGACCATCTTCTGCTATAAATATACTACAGAGGTGGAAGAGAGATCATAGTAGAAAATGGCTATGTCTGGGGTTGGTTCTATTGCAGTTTTAAATTTGGATTTCAACTCTTCTCTGTCAGAGAGCCCCTGATATGGACAAGCATCTGTATTGTTGGATTTTATGGTGCTCCAATCTTGGCAGACCTGTGCAGTGGTACATTTAGACCTGCAATAAGGGATGGTGTGATTGGTACAGTTAATCAAGTGCACCTTACAGTGTTTCTACTTGTTATCTTCTTTGTATTTAACACCATTATTTTAGAATTTTTAAAATGATCAGAGCCAAGCAATATAGCCAAAATGAACAATAGCTTAATTAAAGTACCACCTTTCTTTTGTCTTTCAACCTGAGAAAATGCTTCCACTCTTTAATGCCCATCATTCCAGCATTTGCTGATGCTTTGTTTTAATGATGACAATCTGTTGCAGCTCAGACACAGAACTCACATTTTCCCCCAGACACCCAGTCATTTGTTTCTTTGTGTGTGTGCTTTATTTTTTATGGGGCCAGCTGCTTTGTGATCAGCGAAATGTCAGAAAAATCATCTTACCATAACAAAGCTGAAAATAAAATATTCAAGGAAGCAAACTCCCATGGAAATCTTTAAAGCTTTAACAAGGGAGAATTCTCATCTCTGTGCACATGGGTGACTCACTGAAGTAAATGGGAATTACGTGACTGCATCAAAGATTTCAGTATGAAGAGCACAGATTTTCTCCTAGCTTTGGCCTTTTGGAATGAATTCACAAATAAGTTTTGATGAAGATTCTAGACAGAGATAAACTTGCTCAGTGATATCGGCCATGACCAGAATACCAGAATGATTTGCAGGAGTTACAGTATTTTCCTATCAAGATTAATTGCATGCTTAACATAATATGTCCTTAAATGCTTTTTATAAATCAACTACTCACATTCAACTGTCCAATTTGCAAATGGAATGAATGATACTTAAAGGTCAATACAGATGTGTCTTTGCAAATACAGAGGTTAATTGACATAAAACTTGTTACAACTTGCAATATGGAAAAAAGCTGTTACAATTTCTGTAAATATTGTAATTAAACAGAATGTTGTTTTTCTAATTGTTAGAAAAGAAAGCCCCAAATTACCAGGAGGAAAGAAATTAGAGCAAACAGATCTGCAGGAAAATATTCTCATTTTAAGTATCAGCTAAAATATAAATTGCCTATGAAAAATTCACAAAGATATACTCATGATGCACCAAATTATCCTCTCGGGTTTCATAATTCTGCGAGTGAGTGCAATTAGTTAACGGTGGTGGTGTTATAAAACTACATACTGTGGCTGGCGGGTTTTGAAACTACTCCAGAAACCAAAGTCTGACACGAAACAACTATTGTGTTTGAGTATTAGGCAACAGGAAGTCTGCTTGATGATAACTGAGTTATACCAAGCCCTGCAGCAGCCACTGAGACACTATGTCCATTTAATCTGCAGATGGCAAAGTAGATATGCCATTCACAGCTGCATGCATGAGGATATGACATCTTTGTCTATATTAATCTCATGGCTGGCTTCACATGACTCATTCAACCTTTTTTTCTATTACATGAAAGGGAAGGTAACTAGCAAGACCTCTGGTGATTTTTAAATAGGTCCAGCCTTGCTCCAATGTACATTTCAAGCAATAGGCTACAGAGCTACTCTCCATGTTCTTAAAGCTCTCCTGCCACGTGGTTGTGTAAGTCCGCTGTATCTACGCAAATCCCTTGTATGTGTCATTAGCTCATTTCCAAAGCTGTCTTGTTAAAACACACAGGCTGTGATGCCAAGAATATGACAAGTGGGTCAAATGTATTAAAGTATATTTGGGAGAGACAATATCAGCAGGATTGTTATCCCAGTTATCAGCAGGGAGATAGAAGACAAATATATGAACAACCTTAATGTAAAAAAAAAAAAAAAAAAAAAAAGAAAAGAAAAAAATCTGCAGCATCTCTGTTTCACAAAGATAAGCTGACAGCTAAGGCAAAACACGGCTATACCCAGAGGCAGCAGGAGGAGTGTAACAGGCTTCCCAGCTCTCCTCATCCTCTGTGGCAAGGTTAAGAAAAACACCATCGTTTTAGCTCCATGTGGTTCACAGGAGCTTTGCTTTTCAGAATAGCTTGATTTTGAGATCTTGTGCTCTGCTTTTCAGTCAATATTCAGATGAATACATCTTCAAAGTGGAATATCACCAGGGAAAAAATATCAAGCTTTTCAATGTCTTTTTCCTGGAAAAACGCAAAGAACCCTAGCAGGTTTGAGGACATCCACACAATAGTACTATTTTCAGCTATAATAGCTCCTTCAGGCCTCAGAGGAGACTGTTTAGAAAAGCAAGAGACATTCCCCTCCCCAGAGAATTAACTCCTAGAGTTAGCCAAGATACTGAAAGTGAGGAAGAAACAGAAGCAGAGAGCTGTCATGGTTGGCAATGGTCATATAGACCCCTCAGGGAAGGGGTTAGCTGAGGATGCAAAAGGAAACTGGGAAGAAAAAAAAAAAAAAAAAAGAAAAAAGAAAAAAATCTTTCTTAAAGCATTTTCATAAGGAAAAATAATCACTTTCATGCTAAATTCCCATTTTGAAGTTCAGAGCTTATGTTTTTCCATAATAATCCCATCCAGTCTTATACAAACAAAAATAATCAAACAAGAGTGGAATATTTTCCCCATAAATACTTGTCCCATGTGGACAGGAAGCTCCAGTTGCTTGCAGAAAGCTGAAGCTGAAAATTCAGGCTCCAGCCCTACTGACAAGGTTTTCAAGGTTTTCTTGTTTGCATCCCTCTGCTCCATTAACAGTGTGCTGCCTGCTGAAAGCCAAGGCAAGTATACTCGGAGAATAACAAGTTATCCCTAGAAAATAACTTGTGGAGAGAACACCTTGACCCAGAGGAGTGGAACCAGACTCTGGTCAAATGTTTTAAACCTCCCAGATAAGTATTAAAAGCCATTGGCTTCTGTAAACACGTATCATCTCCACTTTTTCTGTATGCAAAAAACAAATAAATTTTTAATATACTTTAAAGTATTTGAAGATGTCCAGATTCTTTAGGAAGACTAAATTAAGCTTTTCAGAGGCTTTTTGATGATCTGCACTATGCCTGAAGCAAGCTCACTAACTGTGCTTTAGGAGACTTTTAACTTCAAAGATTGATGTGCTTGGGGGGCAGTGAAAGAAGTAATTTGTTAAAAAAAAAAAAAAGTAAGCTAAACACAATCACAAAGACTTTGATGCATACCTGTGTTGACCTGGAAGCTGAATTGCAGCAGCCACAATAGTAAGTTATAACATGTTTAGAATAGAAGGGAGTAACCAACATCTTGCAGAACTGGGAACTGGGAAACCAGTAGATATTCTTGGACTTTGCAAAGCACATCCAAAGCTGTGTCAGATCTTGGCAGGTCAAAAATTCACAGCTCCCCAATGCAGATCACTCATAGGGAACACACATGTTTGTATGTTAATGCTTTTCTATTTTCTTATAAAAGAAGAGCAGAGATGGTACTAAGTATTCCTAAAACCCTCCAGTGACAAGAGTTTCAGTACTATCCCTAGGCAAACCATTGTTACAAACTTCTTTACCTCTTCCAAAACCCCAGTGTATTGATCTAAGACAGCATTTCCTTTAACAGATCGATGCTTATGACACACAGATGAGCACTTCTACTTATTCCTTAATCCTACTTTGCCATTCATTACCTCTTCATGTGCATGAGATGTAAAGTAAGATACTGATACCAGATTTGGAAACCATGAAAAGGTAAGGGGCTTAGAGTATGACAAGAGAGACCATAGCAATAGAAGGAGACCTTGTTCACAGCTGCTGATTCCTAGCACAAAATGCTACAGTGTATCTGGATACCAAGCTGGACGTTCACACTTCTGCTAAGCAGTCTGCAGGGGCAAAGGTATTTCAGTCAAACCTAGAATTTAACGTCTAGCATGAAGGTAGCCCTGGATTAAATTCACCACTTGCGGTGCTGGCTAAAATTATTTGTCATGTTAACTACGAGATAAAGCAGTAGTATTGCTATAAGATAACCAGGCAGTTACTCTTGTTTGCAAGGAGCTGCCGGGTTGTTACCATACATCTGTTGTAAGTTACTGTGCAGTGTTTCTGAAGTAATATCTCAGTAAATAACCTGTCAAAACTGCAGCAAGCCCTCACCACGCAGGTCACTATCCCTGCAGGGGTACTGGGTAAATAGGAGCTGATCCCTCCTTTGGAAACAGAATATTGCTGAAATCTTGCAATCTTATAGTGAGAAAAGCAGAAATGCTTTTGAAATTGCTTTTCATCCTTTTACAATCCTGCTCTTAACTCTTCAATCCACTGGTAGGAAATGGACATTTATAGCGACTGTCTCTCAACTGTCAAACCTGACAACAGAATTAACAGCTCTGGTAATTAGCAAGAAAAGTACCTTGCCAGGCACAAGGGTCAGACTGCAAGGTGATCTACAGACTTTCCCCGCCCCCCCCCCGGGTCAGGGTAGGGGTAAAATCGTAAAAATGGTGAATTGCTTAGGATATGAAGAGAAAAGAGACAGGTAAGCCACAAATTTTAGCTCAGCAGATTGTAGTCAGATACTCTATAAAGACATCCGTTAACCTATACCTCAAAGTTTGTTAAAAACAAACCAAGTATCTTAGAAACACAGCAAATTAGATATACTGGAGACAGTTAACAGGAATAAAGGAGTTTAAGTGGCCACTAGTCATACTTTCAGATTCAGAGGAGAATTTAGTACTGCTCTGAACTGCTTCAGACACAAAACACTCTCCTCCCAATAATACAGAAACTAAAAGTATGAATCTGGGGCTAAGAGGCTTGCTGACCACTTTTAGAATTACCAACACCTCACCTATTTCTTGAGATGAAAAAGTATTGAAAACTACCCAAGAAATAGATGTTCATACTTCCCTGCACTCAGCGTACAGTATTTGGCAGCCGAGCAATTCCAAGCAACCCAGAGCCCCATCTGTATTAACAGCACTAGGGATACATGACAAAAACAGTCATAGATGGGCAATGTGCTCACTGTTACAGAAATGGTCATATTCCCTTTCTGAAGGAAAATTACTTTTTTACCAAAGTGGGCATTTCCACAGAAAAAGCATGTTGAAGTTGGAAAACATTCAGTTTCAGATGACCAATACCTTTTTGGAATGTAAAAATCTAAAAATTTTCAGAGACCATGCTGGTGAAGATTTTTTTTTAAACCAAGCATTCACTCTTTTTTCTTTTTTCCTTTTTTTTTTTTTTTTCCCCTGCCAGGGGGAAATATAGCCTCCCAACCAGCTGTTCTCACTATTCAGAATGCATAAATATCAAAGCAAAACAGAAACATGAGCAGTATGGAAATACTCTTGAGGAACGATAAGACTACCTAGTAGCCTGGTCTGCAACTATAACTGTAACTTACAGTGAAACCCTCTTTCTAAATAGCCACAAAAAAAAAAGATTTAAAAGATGTGCTGACAAACCAGAAAGGTCTTGTTCATTTGCAGGCTTGAGGGCTACACAGCACTGCATCGTATCAGGAGCAGCCTAGGAAAAACTCTTTGAGGACACGCATGACATACACAGTGACTTAGCACCACGATTGACATGACACAGCAAGTAGCACAATGATACAAACACCCAGAAGGAAGAACTCCCCTAATTTGTTACTAATTAGACTTTGGAAAATATGGAAAATCAATATTACTTCAGATTTTAAACTACTTTTCCTTTGTATTTAACAGCATTATTTTTATGTATATTAATAATAACCAAGCTAAGCAATTCTGTGTGTTAGCAGCTACCCTAGAACATAATCAAGCAGCCATTGTCCCTTTTGTGCTTCTAATCTAAATATACAGAGAAAGCACTGGGGAAAGGAAATGTTATTATTCCCACCTTAGAGCTGGAGAATAGAGACAGATAAGAACTGAGCAATTTTCCATCCTTAGAAGGGAAGTCTGTGTCAGAAACTGGGACAGAATGCAAATTTCTACAGCTATTCTCAAAGCAGGTTTGTTGGCATAATTGTTTTTGGACTGCACAAGTTGCCAAAGAATCCTGAGGAACATTTATGAAAAGTGAACCTTAAATATGTGCTATTCAGCTAAGAGTCCTTTCATGTTAAGAAGGTGGATGGAGAGAGATTCTGTGCAGCTGACTTAAGAAAACCATAAAGAGGAAAAAGTGACAAAAGTAAATTGAAAAGAAGATCCAAGCAAAGTGAAATGCAATCATGTCAGATACCTTAAGCACAAACTGCAGCGTATATATGGAAGACGATACCCAAGCGTAGCTGGGTGGTCCATTAGCAAAATATCAACTCATGTCACTGATTTCAGCAATGTTACTGCAGCCAGCTAAGATCATTGCAATGCACTGATTAACAAAGTGAGATCTAGACAGAGGGAGAAAAATGACATATGAATGCGTGGGGCTTTTGCTGATAAAGTACTCCTATAAATTCTGAGGGTCATATGCTGACACAAAGACAAATATAACAAAACCACACATGCACTATTGGTACCCCACTGAAATCAATGGGTTTCCACCCTCTGGTAGAGATACAATTTCAAGATTGGGTGTGCAGAAATCCAAATGTATTGAGATTTTACTGAGGAAGACAAAATTACAGGCTGACTGTGCTGCAGACCACAGCCACAGTATTGATGTAGTTTGACCTTTTTATTGAAACCCTCACTAGAAAAAAATCACACTGTGCTTGATTCCAGCCTTCAGATTGTTACAAATAAATCTACTTTGTTAGGAGCAATTGGGTTAAGTATAGCACTTAAAGATGTGTCTCAAAGGATTGCTCATCCAAAATTCTTTTATGTTTATGGGATACTAATAGTGGGTGGATTTGCAATTAGGGTTGCATTTTCCCAAGATTTTAAACAAAACACTAATATTCATATGCAACAAGCACAGCTCCTTCTTTTGGTATGGTAATTCTGCTTTCATAAAGCACCTGAGCTTCCCCTGTCCTCAGTATAACTTGTCTTATTTAACAACCTAGACAGAACTTTAAGAGGTAACCATCACTAGTTTATATTTGTCTACTAATTTGCAAAGTAACAGCTTTTCTGCTTTTAAAAGCAAGGAAGGGCTGCCTGGTTTGTGTGAAAGTCCTTATTAGCACATACACTTCTGTAGAGAAGCAGAGGCTGTGTTTCCCACTGCTGCAACTGTAGTTAGTACTGCAGTAATGTGGGGTAAGAGCGGGGGCTGCTCTTGCCCCACAGCTATCTGGGAGCCCCGATGCTGCATGGCATGGAGGTATGGAGATGCATCAGCCTGAGACACCTTTGTACAGCAGAGACTGGCACCAATGCCACTAAAAAGACAAAAGACGTGCTCAAAAGTGAGAGTTCTGCAAGGATGAAGAAAAACTAAGCTAAAGCAGCAATGGCTGCAGAACATCACTAGACAGACTGCTCCCCTTCTCTCTGGCTATGGTTTTTTTTTCCCTGGATGCTTATTATTTCTCATCCCGTTAAACAAAAGGATTGAGACCAAGTATAGTATATGCACGTGTCTGTATATTTGCAGTGGCTGACTCAGATATGAGGGTGATGGGTGGCTTTGCTAGCTGCTGTGCCCTATCAGATCTTCCTTGCGTTGACTTTGCCAGCCTGATAGACTCAGCAGAGTTGCTCTCAGGATTTATCAGCACAAGCAATGTCAGAATAAAAACCCTGTGCACTTCTACTACAGCCTGTGGCAAAAACATGATTTCCTATTTGGGAGTTACTAATCTATCACACATTAATTAATCGTATAGACTGTAGATAGAGCACAGTTGAACAAACTTGGTAGAGAGAGGAATCTGAAGCCACTCCAATATCCCAAGGGCTTCTCATAGCTCTGCCCTCCATACTCAGAAATGTCATTCTCTAAAGTAGGTCTTACATCTTTAGAAGATGAGCGTGGGGAAGAACTCTCATCTGGGATATAGAGACAGTTTCAGGCAAAATAGCAAGAGTGGTTGCTCTGGTTTGATGAGGGTTTCCTCATTATGTTCTGTGCATTTCAAATGTGAGAGTTTGGTTTTGTAATGATATTGCACATCATCTTTGAGCCTCTGGGGGCTGGATGTAGGATTTCAGAAATAAATATATTAGCAGAAACAATTGCAGTTTAAAAGAAAAAAAGTTATACTTTTCCTGATTGATAGCTTCTGCCTGCCACCTACAAAGGTTTGTGTTTCTCTGCTCTGGAGTTTCCCAGACTCTGAGGTACTTCAATTAATTGCCATTTATATAACCAATGCATCCCTTTCTCAGGGGCAATGAAAGCTCTGACTCAGGAGAAAGTCATCAGATCCCTTTCATCACTCAGGAGCAAGACCAGTGACTAAAAAGCATAATATTTCATTTGGGTTTAGTCTCATCTCGGCAGCACATTATTGCAGGCAGCTCTCTGCTGCCTAGTTTTTGTTTGCTGACTTCAGGAGTGTACTTCAAAAGCTCCCTGTCCTCCTAACAAAAGTGCTATGCCTGTCTTTTATCATATCCTTTGTTCTGATGTTTAGCCCGCATTCCCAAATGGAAGATGAAGAATAGGAAAACTTATTCGGCATGACAAAACAGTCATTGTGTTAGAAAAAAGTGTAGCATGTATCTAAGTGAAAATGTTAGAGAAAGAAACGCCTAATAGAGTAGACCTACTGAGGTATGTTTTCCTCCTAACACAGTGCCCCTGCTCTAGAACAGAGGAAAGAGAAACAGAAGAGTCATGTAGAAAGGACAGGCCCATCCGAGTCCAGCTTTAAGGAATCCTGTTCAACAGGGTTGGAGGTATGTGACAGGACATGTGGTTCATCTGCTGCTCATGAACACTCTGCCCTCAGCTCTATAAACTCCATGTACCAACTTCTTTGAGGTTAAAGGAAGATGGTAGCTAAAACAAACTTTAAAGAAAAAAAAAAGTGTTGGACAAGAAAAATTCTGTATTTGCAAGGTGCTTTACTAAAAAAGCTTTTCCTTGGCTAATTTGTCTGATCCAAGAAATTATTTTTGAGGTGCAATAGTGGTTTGTAGGTATATGTTCAGGATGTATTTTTGAGTTTGAAAAGAAAAGGTTTTAATAGAAAGGCTGCAGTCTCAGGTTTATGTCTCCCTACAATTAAAAAAATTTAGTATTTCTGTCTAGCAAGCTCAGTCTAGTCTGAGCTTTGTTTCTGGTGAGACTTACACAATACTCATACCTACCTCCTAGGTCTGATTTCCTTAACAGTACTTTGGACTGGATTTGCATCAGCTAATTAGCCATTCCAGAACAGTACAGCAAGTACCTTCCAATCCTAATCTCTTTTTGTGTAACTTGTAGTGGGATTTAGTTAGAGCAGAGCTCTCCCAGCTTTCTACGCAACTTTGAAGAGCTACTTATGCTCCATGTGGCATTTGTCTCTTAAAAGCGTGATTTACCTGGGTTCTGAGCTGCCAAGTCCTGGCAGGAGGAGGGCACACACCACATCAAGCCTCCTGAGAAAATATAGTTAGTAACTCATAGCTGTATGTCAGATTAAAAAAAAAAAAAAAAAAAAAAAAAGTGGCATCATTTCAGGAACATTGGTGGGCCTTAGCTCTGGGGAAAGGGCAAAAGTCCAGCTAATCTGTTCTCTCAGCTTACAGGTTAAGTCATCCAAGTGAGCCAAACCCACTTTTTATATGAATTAAGTAACTATTTGCACACCAAGAATAAGAGTGAAATGACAAACACTTTGCTGAAATCCAGGCTAAGGCATCATACCCACAGATACACCTGCAAGTGAGAGTGCTCTGTATTAATTGACAGCCTTTTCTAAACAGACCTTGTGCTCCCTGCAGCCTCGAGTAGTACTTTCACAGAATGTACACCAAGCCGTGACTTTGCCTGATACCCCAGAAATTCCCCTTCACTACCTAGGATCCACTGCCTTTTTCAAATACAACAGACTGCACAAAGCAAGGTACCAATGCCATTGCATGTCTGCATTTCCTGATTGCATTTATTTGCATTGCTGCTCCAGTTAATTAGTGACAGCACTCTGAGTCTCACCTTCTGCATAGACCTTCAGTAATTCACTCTTGTCTATGAACCTGCCTTACCCTTTTTCTCTTACTTCACAGATGACAACATAAACTGGTCTCTAGCCCTAAAAAATCCTCTTATTTATAATCTGGCTGGCCTTAATCTACTAACTCAAGTTCACTCTGAATGATTTGTAAAAGGTACAAAACAATTTTTAGGCTTCCACAAGGAATATGAGCTGTTTTGTTCCAGTTTGTTAATTTACCTGTATCAAGACCACAGATCTCTGTGGGTCTGAGCAGGTTACAGATCCCTGGTATGCACACATTTTTTAACCTGAAGTGTCTCCAGCTTAAAGAAATTTATCTCTCTCACTTGTTCATTTTACTACTTGACTTCAATCAAAACTATCTCCACTGAAGTCATTCTACAGATTTCATTTCTCTACTTAAACACACCATCTATCCTCACTTGTACCACCTCCCTCCTCCTACTCATTTAAATGGGCTGTTATACCAGGGTAGATTAATGTCACAGTCGTCTCCCTTGATTTAAACGGTGTTTGATTATATCTGTCAGGATATACTTCTCTCTAAGTATGTGTTCTTGCCTGATGTGTTAATCTGATGGAGTAAATGGGCCTAGAGACATGGCCTAATCATTGCACAACATTTAATAGTTAAGGCAAGGTTCAGGCCTCCAGGTACAGACTTGTTGTATTAGTAATCCCCGCAGGCGGTGGAAAACATGCCAGGTTTTGATGATATAATGGACAAAACACAAAAGGAAAGTGGAGTTCTCCAAGCATGAGGTAGTCAGCAAATACCACATTTTCTACATTTTTACATCTCTTTTTTTCCCCCCATTCCCCCTCTTTTTTTTTTGAGTCACTCTTAGAAAAAGCTGCTTTGTCTTCAGCACAATTTCAGAGCTGAGACATCAGCCATGAAAGCTGCTTTTCTTGGACCTACGGAGGAAAATTAAATTTTCACACTATAGCCAGTCCCTCCCTTTCCAACACTCCCCTGGTTAAGAAGAGTTGGATGGACCGTGTCACCTCCTTCAGCACATAGAGCTTCAAGATGAGGTGAAAGAGCAAGACAGTGGGGATGGGAAAAGCGCATGGAAGCAAAGCAAGGTTTCATGTTTTAGGCCACTGGAGATAATCTGGACCCTCCTTCAGGGTCGCACCTTTTTTGGGGGTGCAGTGTAGAATATTTAAGACCTTACCTGTCTTTGACCATAACTGGATACTGGTTTTATACCAACGTCATCAGCAAGATTGTCCGGTCTAAGAGTACATTTCCTATGGGAGAATCTCTGAAGAGGTGGTAGAATTCTCTCATTTGCTGAAAACTCCATAAATTTGGGAGTTCATTTTAATTCCAAAATAGAAAACATAACTTCAATTAGCAGAGGAATGAAGCTTCAATATTGTTTAACATTCTGCTTTAGTTTTTTCTTAAATAATAATTGAAATAAGCTTTGAGATTATCATTTTTGGATCAAAAAAATCATGATTAAAATATTGAAACAGACTAATGATCTCATTGAAGGGTTTTTTTGACGCTTTTCTCCTATCTAGCATTTTAATCAAAGTTAAACCAAAGAAGTTTTGATCTACTTAAAAAATAATTCTAGTAAGAAAAAATTTAGAAAATTCATGGAGAAATTGTGCTGGGAACACAAGTAGGGCCTTAACGTCATTAAAACCTGCAAGTTTTAAAGAAAACCCCAAATCAAATTAAAGCCAAAGCAACACCCACTGTCCTCATTTTGGATTAGATTTCTTGGGACAAGTGTCTTCTATTTCTTCCAGCTTCTCTTTTGTGATGCTCTCTGCCTACCGCAGCTCTGTTACGCGCTTCCACATCTGTTGCTGTCCTTCAGGTTACTGCAGCCCTTATCTTCACACAAGAATTCTTGCGATCGCTAATATTGGCCTTTGCTTTCTGCATCTCAGCCCAGGGCCAAATCCATTGTAAAGTTCCCTACTCAAAACTGCTGCATCACAGTCAGATTCATGCTTTATATGGAAAAAGAAAGAAACAACATGGAGAACAGACTTCTTCCCTAAAATGAATACATCAGATAAGGATGAAAATCTTCTTTGCCAAAAAAATCTTTCCTCAGCAACCTAGATTTGTGATAGGTCACAAAAGAGGAACCAAAGGAAACACTGAACAGATAGATGATGACATGAAGGTTTCCTAATAAAGCTAGATGCACTAATTTTTTTCTTAGCTGCAATTTTATGACTAAGCATAACACTTCTTATGAGCGATAGTAGAAAAGAACCATAAAGCTGACAACATAATGTATGATTGTGGTCCAGAAGACTGGGAGATAAATGCACGAGGAGAGAAGAAAGCTAGTCTGGGAAAGAATTGTTCTAGAGCTCTGCGATAAGGGACTTGTTAAACAGTTTTGTGGCAGTTACACCCAATATCGGGTGTACATACTATGGAAGTAACCACGATAACAGCTTCATATTTCTCTAGCACCTTCCTTCTAGATGGATCATTATTTATATAGCACTTGGATGTGGGCTAGATGCCCCCTATAAGAATTTACAATCTCATTTTATTCATGATGTTCAGTTACTGTGGTGAAAAGAGCCATTTATATCTAGAGACAGACAAGCAGTAAGAGTAGCAGACAATGGGGAAATGCAGTGCAATAAAAAGAAGCCAAAAATCAGGATCCCAGAGGGTTTATACACTAAGAAGTTTGGGATGACTTTCTCCAGCTACAAAGAACAGTTACTTTGGGGTGATGGTATATCATGTTATACTTGATTTCGGTACAAATCCTTCCTATGCATATTTGTTAAGTTCATACTCATTCCTCAAATTCATACGCATTGGATCAAGCCTGATCCAGGGGACAGCAACTTTCACAGCAGTGCAGGACTGTGGTTATCTATACACCAAATCAAAACATACCGACAACATCGGACCACAGAACAGTTCGTCCCCACTCCAACCTTGGAGAGCAAGACAGTTCAGTAGAAGTGGAAGAAGAGGTGGACCTGTTGTGAAGTCCACACTGCAGCTGAGTAAATGCCATCAAGGACTCAAGATGCACTGATCACAGGAAAGGGGGTAGCCCCAAGACACAACTGGCCAGTTCTGCCACCCGTCTTTAGCTCCCTGGCAGAGCACAGGCCCCTTGGCAGCCCACGTGTGAGAAGAGTACACAGATCCCAGGGAGAGCCTAAAAACAAACTCCCTTCTCCACAACCATTCATGAATTATAAAAGGGAGGAGAAAGAAGGGATATTGCACCTAACGTGCAGTGTTGCTATTTCCAGCCCTTGACCTCTTGTTTTCTGTTTCATTACCCACAACATCAAGGCTTCCCAAAGCCACCTGCAACAGAATAAAAGTAAAATGTTTTCTCTTCTCTGTCTCCTGAAATGAGTTAATTTTTAACCAAGAAGGTTTATTGATGGTATAAGCATGAGAGAAAGAGCTACTCCTAATTACATCCCTATAAACAACGGAGGTTTGGGGCAAGCAGGAAAAGCACATGGAATTAGAAGGGCTAGAAAGGTTTGGGAAAGATCCTCCTCTCTACTAAGAGAAGCTTAATGGTAATAGGAAAAATATTGAGAGAGAAAATCCTCTAGCGACAGGAGTAGCAGTGATTCACCGCTCATTCTGCATGTATTAGATTTGACAATTGTATGCAAGAGCCCACCCATCCATCAACTCTTTTTCGTCATCATCAGTCCGTCATGGTAATGGGATAGTCGTATTTGCAAGGCTGATATACAGTCATGATTCCTGGTTAACAAATCAGACTTAGCATTAATTACTTTCTGTTTTCCTCACAGAATGCCACTACAAAGATATTTTATTATCCCTTCTGTTAAATCACCATCCTACTCCCTTCAACTCTTAGTCCTTTCATACACTGGTGTGCTGGTTTTGGCTGGGGTAGAGTTAAATTTACTTCATAGTATCTAGTACAGGGCTATGTAACGGCTTTCTGCTGAAAACGGTGTTGATAATACAGGGATGTTTTCGTTACTGCTGAGCAGTGCTTACACAGAGTCAAGGCTTTTTCTGCTTCTCACCCCACTCCACCAGCGAAGAGGCTGGGGGGGGCACAAGAAGTTGGGAGGGGACACAGCCGGGACAGCTGACCCCGACTGACCCAAGGGAGATTCCAGACCATAGGATGTCATGCTCAGCATATAAAGCTGGGGGGAAGAGGAAGGAAGCAGGGGACACATTCGGAGTGACGGCATTTTGTCTTCCCAAGTAACCATTACATGTGATGGAGCCCTGCTTTCCTGGAAATGGCTGAACACCTGCCTGTAGATGGGAAATAGTGAATGAATTTCTTGTTTTGTTCTGCTTGAGTGAACAGCTTTTGCTTTACCTATTAAACTGTCTTTATCTCAACCCACGAGTTTTCTCACTTTTACTCTTCTGATTCTCTCCCCCATCCCACCAGGGAGGAGTGAGTGAGCGGCTGTGTGGGGCTTAGTTGCCAACTGGGGTTAAACCACGACAACTGGCCAGGCAGCTCACCAGACAGGCCCCCCTGTAGCCAGTACTATATCATTAATGCACACATATAATGGGCTACTTATAGGCACAGTATTACTCATGAATATGGCCTATACCTATTTTGACAAAATCCACAAAGAAAAAAAGAGATTGTAGTTACTATGCAGATAAAAAATGTTTTTCAACTAAAATGAGATTGCATGACTTCAATCACGTAAGCCAAAACACTTTTTCCTGAACTATGTTCTAACATTGTTCTTTACACAAGCATTGATTGTCTACGCAAGATAATAAATGTTGGGAGAAAGTTTTTAGAATTGTTCATCTAGAATGAAAGGTGGATGTTTCCTAATCAAAATAACTGTGCATAGAGAAATGAATGAAAAGAAAACAAACCCAGCCATTATCCACACTCGGCTCCATGAACAAAGTGGTAGGCTGAGCCAAGCACTGGTATCAATTTTCTTTGCTTAATGAAAAGGTTTTCCGAGATGTAGTCCTTTCTGCTTCACTGTGGATTGACAATACATTCTGACCTAATGGATGCTGATTACTGTTTCCATTATGCAAGGCTGACAGAAGCAATATTTCTTCAAACCACAACCTGTTGTTGAGCACAGAGCTATTGTAGTGTGACTCTGTGCTACAAAGGCCTTTTCATATCACATGTTCCTCATCTGCTTTGAACCACCAGACGTCCTCTCACGTGGCAATAGGAAGACCTGTGAGGCTGTCCTGCCATCACAGCTGGGATATCATCACTCAGGAGAAAAGACAGAACCATCTGGAAGTCTTAGTTCAACATGAAAACCAGATGAGACACATACTACGCTTCAATTCTCTAAATTTAAAGACAAAAATGAAGTAAGCACCACAAGTGAGAGATTAACTGGGTGGGAAGTCCTTAGCTCCTCCTGATCTCCCCAAGGCTTCAACTGAGCACTACCAGAACTGGCATAAGAAACCACATCCTTCTTGCAAAACAGAAAAGAAAAATTTAAATAGTATTACTGTGTACATCTTGTATCGACCCAACAGCTATTTGTATTTGGAGCATTTGGGAATTTACCAAAGCAGGGCCAGAGCCTGGGCTGCTCGAGCCAGGCCTGTGCTCAGAGGCATTACATACAGCCCTGCCACTGGCTCCTCTCAAAGCAACTTTTATATTTGATGCTTTGTATGTATTTGTTGATCACATATATCAGCGATCTTTTCACCATTTAAATTTCATAGCCTAACAGCTAAGACCAATTCTTCCAAGCTCTGATAGCACACTAGATGCTCATTTTGCTAGGTGCACTACAGGCTGCATTTCCCAAGGTGAGCTTCAGATGTCCCTTCCCACGACAGCAAATTAGCCTGGTCAATGGAGGGTGCAGTTAATCTCACAAGACCACGTGAAGCAGAAAACCAACAGGCTGGTGTCTGACATGCTGCGCCATTGCCAAATATTAAGAAGCAATGTGTCACCTCGGTACCAGGAGAAGCAGGAAATGAGGAAGAAGAGAATAGCCAGTGCTAAAATTACAAGCGTGTGGAATGGCTTTGAAGAAAAACTAAAGGTGGAAAGCTTGGTACAAGAGGCAGAAGAAAGCATATTCAGCTGGGGAGCAGAGGATCCACCATCTCCCATATCTGAGCTGTCATTGCAGGAGCTGCTCTGAGGCTACTCAGTGCTGTAGCTCTCTCTTGGTTTCGGCATCACTATGCCAGGCAGCCATTTCAGGAGAGGCCCTCCTAAGTGCTGTGCTTTGCTTTGCCTGTGGATCAGTGTCACTATGGTTTGTGGGAACCCTCAGTGTCCCCTACATCAGACAAATCCTTGCTAAACCAGCTGTGAAACACGCTTGTGCCTGCAGAGCCTCAGGAAAAAGGAAAAAAAAAAAAAAAAACCACCAAAATGAAAAGAAGCCTCTTCCAAAGAATATTAAAGGAAAACTAACATCGTTTTCACATGCTGGGTGAGGAGGCCTGAGTCAGCGCAAGGAAGTGGTTGTCTCTCTACACCACCTCAAACCACTCTCAGCTGTACCGAGCCTCTGAGCAAATCTTCTCCCAGAGAGAACAAACTAACTGCTAAAATATCTTCCTGAGTTTTTGGTGCACACATTTGCTCCCCGTTTGGCTTATATTCACTCCAGCTCTCTGCTATCAGAAAAATGTTGCAGCAAGTGTCAGGGCACAGCCGGCACTGGAGAGCACTGCCTGGACCCCGTTCCCACGTGCCAGGCAGCAGATCCCTTGCCCATCGGTCACCAGCTCTCTCCAGTCTCTGCTGACCCTGAGAAGAGCAAAACTTCTGTGACTGCTTGGAGGATTTCCCCCTGCACTTCTGCTGTGTCTAGGGCTTCACCTGCCAAATGGTGTGTTGCTGGGTGACTGGGATCTTGTTAAGCTGCACCAAAAGCAAAACCATTTGATGCTTTTAAAATAACAACTAGGACAGGAAAAAAACCCCAAGACATTGTTGGATGTGATTATTCTGCAGGAACCTAATTGCTGGCATAGTGCCACTAAAGGCACAGCAGCTGAAAGTAGGACAGAAACACGTGAAAAGCCACACACCGATCAATTGCCAGCAAAAAGTCATTACTTATGCACTCATGTATTTATTTTTCTGGGGACCAAAGGGGAAGTAGGGTTCTGTAGCTCCATGAACTACAAAGTTTCACACCAGGTTGATATTGCAGGTAATCCACTTCTATGCTAGTGAAAATACACTGCTGTCCTAAACTTGCCCAATGCAAGCAACTCGTGCTTTTTTACAACTTCACACAGCAAACAGCTACAAAAAGAACAGTACTCAACCACCATCACTCAGTGTGACATATTTGCATTGTCCCACTTCCCTCTCGGCTTTTTCTGAAGACACCTGGTGCATCTTCTCCACTGGCCACTTGGCACCTCCACTGGGTATCTGCAGCCAGGCTGTGTGACTCCTGCCCAGGGCCCAGCACCCAGCTCTGGCACTCAGGGGTCAAACTTTGCTTGTCAGTCAGCCCTGAGGTGGAGGGGTTTGCCTAAGTGGTACTGTACCAGTGTCCTGAGGAGCCACTTAATGGCACTGATGATCAGCGGGACAATGTCCAGTCTGTGGAGGTTTCCTACTTAAACTACAAAAGGTGGAAAAGGAAAGAGATTAAGTGACCTCTTTAAAATCAAGCAGAGGCACGAGTAAAACCACAGCTCTCCCAAGCTCTGTGCCACAGATTTATTCTTGGAGCCACAGACCACAGCACTAAGAAGTTGCTTGACTTCAAAAGCCCATGTGGGTGAATGAGAGCAGCAACTCTTTCCAGTTCCCTTTTGCTATGCAAGATAATCCTGGTATATCTTACACATCCTTGAAGTATCCTGTTACTTGGCTGGCTTTCCTGCATAGGATACTTCTGATTATCTGCTTACCACCTTGCCTGATGTGCAAGACAAATAGATTGGGTTGTCAATTGTTCAGAGTACTGTACATGGTGAATATGTATTTTGTTTGCTATTCTTGAGCTACTGAGATCCTACATCAATGCTGTGCAGGAAACAGCTATGGACACATACCTAGTGGATAACTATGCCTTGCCATCACTCTGCAAAACTGTACACTATTCTAAAACTGATTGATTGTGGCTCATGTAATGCGGATGTCTTTGCCAATGGAAACTGTGCTCACAAAACAACTCCGTAAGACGTGCAGCCACACTGGCACTTGCATATTTGCATGCTTCATTTAAAAGGGTCTGCTATGTGTTGTGGCTTATTTTCCAGGCAAGGGTAAGTCATATTTTCCTAGCTCTTCAATTTGTAGCAACTTCAGTCTCCTTCAATTCCCTCCAGTTTGCTGTGAACACTGCTGCTGCAATACTTTTCCATTTAGATGAACAAATAAGTCGCACAGCCCCTTGGAAACTGTTACCAGAGGTACTCAGGAAATAGCTGGCAAGAAGAATGCTGCAGTTCATATTCCCCCGGGGCAAGCACAAGATTGGCACAGTGCAAAACCAAGCCAAAAAATTCATAAATACAGATGAAAAGAAAATTCAGCATAATCCTTTTCCAAAGCTGATTGTTAGTGAATCTCTGAGATGACAGGCTGAGTACATGCCTAGCTTTCTACTGACGTTATAATGGCTGATAAGACTTTGGCAAATGAGTAGCAGGGAATGATCAAGCAAAACAGCTTTTGACTCCTTAACTGTGCCTGAAATAGACCTCCAGTTGCATCTCACATAACCTTAGCAGGAAGCTTCACCACCTGAAAGCAGCACTGCAGTAACCTCAGAAACAGAGCTGAGGAGACCATTGCACCAACAGAGAATACTGGTTCACTGAAACAAAAACTCTTTGCAGAAAGATGATTATTGTAACAAGGCAAATGAGGAAAGCGTATAGCAGAAACACAGCGAGCATCTTCTCTGCTAGATGCCAGCAACCCACCTGCCAGACTGACTGCCCACCAATCTGGGAGCCCTGCCTTCCAAAATCCTATTTACTTTAATTTCTTTGCAGATTGGGCTGTGGCTCAGGGGTACTGAACACCGCCTAGTCTCTGGTTATGCAGAGGAGTTTCCCCAACAATTCACAGCAGTCTGTTTTCTGACTTTTTTTCTACATGCTGGTTTCAAACAGGAATTTTAGCTTCTAGTCATGTTTGTTTCTAAAATAACAGCCAGATCCTCATTTGCTATAGATGACTATATCTCCACAGAAAATAAAGTTAACACCTGAATGAAAGTGTACCAGTCTGGGTTTCAGGGAGCAGTGTGATCCGACTTCCACTTCAGCTCCAGACAGGCCAGGATTTGGAGATCTTGGGGTAGAAACTATACATTCAAATTTCTTTCAATATGGTGCTTGACTTTTAACCACAGCCTTCTATGAAAATCCAAGCACTCTCAGACTGCATGATCTTTTGTCACCTATTACGTTAAATATCTACTGCTTGTCATTTCCTCTGTGGGGCCTGTGTAGAAACATTTCTAACAATGCTACCCAAAAAGCAAGTTAGTACAAACCTATACAAGCCTATTAGCCTCTAAGTGGTCACGCTGACTTAAATGGAAAGACTCCAGCTGACTTCATGGGAAGCTGAATCAGGTCAGTAACGAAGGTTGCAAATTCAGGTTTGGTTCAGTCACACAGAAGTTCAGAGGCTTGTCTAGATCTGTTGAATATGTGAAATCACGAAGGCTTTTGCACTTGCAAGAGCAAATGCTAACACAAGAGAAAAAAATGAGGATACTGCAAGACTAAGCCTTCGCACGGCACTGCCACTATACCGAGAATTGAAAGAAGAAAGGCAAAAAAAAGGGGGCATTTGGTATAGAAATGAACACAATCTCAAAAAGGGGGATTTTTTTTTTCCTCCTTCCTGGATGCTCATCTTTATTTCACTTCCTTTATGGTGTTGGCTCTTTTCATCTGGAGAAACAGTATGCTCCTCACTGCTTTCTGAGGTGGTAGCCTTGGTCCAAATTACAATCTTAACTGCATATATTATTAGTTACATGTCTATTGCGATCAGCTCCTCTCCTCAACAAAAGGCCTCTAGTCCCTTATTAACAATATTTCATCGCTGCATAGATAGATGTAGAATGACAAAGGCATATGAAATAATGAACAATGCAATGAAAGCCCCTTGGATTTTCCTATTCTACCCATAGTGCAGGACAATAATAAGGAGACATTTCATGAAATTAGAAAGGCTGCAAAGGCTGATATGGATTAAAGGAAAGACTTTTCCTCTTTGAACATAGTTTAGAACCAGCCTGTGAAATTAACTGCTGCCTACCCAGGGCTGGGGAAGAACAAGATCATATTTTTTGTGTCCTTTTTTTTATGTAGGATCTAGCACTATTCATATTCTCAAAGCACATTTTGAAATAAAGTAATAAGGGAATCTTAGTTAAAAGAAAAGATGAAACAGGAGATACTGGTCTGCATAAGGCTCTTACGGGAGCTGTTGGTTGTTGTCTGGCTGGATTGGCCTTAACAATGCTCTTAAGAGAAGGAGGCTTAGAATAAGATGCTTGAAAAGCAGATGGGGGCAAGAAAGCTAACGAAGAAAAGGGAGAGGCCAAGGAAGGAAGGGTGAGATGCAGAGTCAACAAGCTGAAGACCTTCAGAAGCCTGGGCAGACTTCTGGAGTAGGATGGACAGTTCTGTCTATCCCACAGCAGGAATGGTATTTGGGGTAAGCCAGCAATGCCATGCTGAACTGGGGCACATCAGGAACAACAGGCACAGGGGGCACTGAGCTGGCACCACCTGCCCCAGCCTGGGACAAGAGGGGCAGGGAAGCCAGGTGCTGAGCCCCTGCCCGCCAGGACACAAAAGCCAGGTGACTCTAGAAGCAGGGCAGCCCAAGCTCCACACTGCTCTGTGGGTTGCAGTTTGCCATACAAACTCATCAGTGCAGCCTTTATTACTTAGGAAACCGCACTGTTCTACATTTCATGGTGTCAAGCATCTTTAAATAAGAAACTCAAAGATGGTCTAATCCTCTCTCATAGTAAATGTAATAGTAAAGTTATGTTCAGCTTCTCTTGTAAGCTTGTTTCTGTGCCTATAAATCCCTGATGCTAACTCTTGATTTCCCTGGAGCTACTCCTGACAGAACTGCTGGTCACAGTCCTCTTCGTCCATGAAGCAGCTATCCTGCCTGGTCTTTTTTGCAGAAATGGCAGTGGGACAATACAAAGACCATGCTGGACTTCCCCACCAGCTCCTTTTTGTAAGATGAAAATCACATGGTATATTACTCAAAGACTCAAAAGCTCATTGCAGTAGCTTAAGATCCACTGGCAAAATTAAAAGTGATAAGGGATGTTAATCTTCATGCTCCAGGGTATAAACTAATTACCATCTGGAGTCACAGGAGGAAGCTTTCCTCTTTACACTGATACAGCCTTTTACTGTTGCCTGGGAAAATGATGAGTTTGGAAGAGGTTGTTTCTCTCTCTGATGCATTGACCTTTGTCAAAGACTGGATTCTCAGCTAGTGGATCAATGGCCTATTTTAGGATGACATTCCTGTGTTGATATATCACCTTCCATTCAAATACATCCATTTGATTTAACATCCATTAGCAAGGTAATGCCCCAGAGCCTTGTATTTGTCAAACTGTTTATTTACCCTTTTTATTCCGGAGATTACTGCAATCTTACATGCAAAGTGCAAGTGAACACGTTCATTGCTCCATAACTTGCCTTTCATCTGAAAGGTTAGTGTTCCCTCCATGCCTTTTGGAGGCAGCAGTAATGGTGACACTGGTACAGACCTAAGCCTTTTATCAATGAGCAGCGTGGCAGGTCTATTTGTTTGAGCCCTTGCTGACACCCACAGTCTCTGTAATTCAGTCTGACAGATTGAGGCCGTGTTCCAGATCTCACAAAAGAAGCAGAGGCGGGTATTGATTTTTCTGTTATTGTTGGTGATTTGCTGCTTCATTCCTTTAACAAATGTTAAAAAAAAAATATAGTAAACAGGAAGGTCACAGCTGCAGGTTGGCAGAGCACACAGTGCTGTTTCCCCTGTTATTCTCTTCTGTCTCTATCTTTCTGATTCAATGGGCATGTTCCACAGACCTTGAGCAACAACACTGGATAAATATGAAAAAATAGCCATGATGCTTCTAACAACCCAAAGGGACTGCAGGAGAAATCTGGTTCCAAGCATCTTTCACACTGCAACTTTGAGTAACGCTCCTGAATCACAATTCAGAGTAACAGCTGTATATATAGCTTCTCCTGCAATAACTCTGTCATGGAGATAACATTCATGTTCATATGAAAACCAGGCCCCTCAGCATACTATGCTCAGGCTTAACTGTAGCTCACCTCAGGTGTCAAGTTATTTGTCAAGCCCAGACCCAGCCCAGGTTCTACCACAGATATGCTGAATGCTGCTGGCTATGCCACCTCACTTCTCCAGGTATCACATGGACACCTCAGATCAGGCACATACCTGCTCTATGCATCTGCTGCATTTGTCCAGCATGGTGCGCATCTTGTAGCACCTTAGTCCTGATGTACAAAGATGCTAAGGGATCAATCTCCCGCTAAAACCAACAGAACTTAAACACCTAGATCCCTTCCCTAATCTACTATATTGGTTCTTGTGCTTTTGGGAGCTTTCTAATCTCCAAGTGTACTAAAGTAAACAAAAGATAAACCTTTATGAGTCTGTTGCTTCTATTATACATCATCTCAAAATGCTCAGGATTTCCCTTTTTACAGCTAATTTAGGACATAAGATGTGCATATTCAGGTCTGAACTCCTGGACAGAGCATGCTTCCATGTGCGGAAATAAGCCATCTGTAGTAATTTGCAGATAGATTCTGAATTTATTACCAGTGTCTTCAGAGTTCTCTTAGAAAATGCTGAACACTGCATTGTGTTTAGCACCGTGTTAAAAAAACAGTTGCAGTTGCTCAGGTTTGGGTATTTTTGTTTCTTTGGGGAGTGGGGTGGAGAAGAGAGGCTGGACTGCTCCCACATATCCTCAGCAGAGCAATAGAAACAAAAAAATCAACCACTTTAATGGTATGCTGATGCCTCTAATATAACTACAAAATATATAAAGGATCTTTTTTTAGCAGCCTTTCAGACTTTGAGAGATAAGTAATATCTTCGTACTGTGAGCGGAGTCATTTTCACTATCACAGGGCTTTGACAACCAGCTTCCTACATAGTTTGTCATGTTGAATGTCACTAATACTGTCTGAATACTGATACTGTTCATGACTTTTTGTTATGTCTCATGTAAAGATTTTATGTATTTAATTTAGCAAAGGCATTGATAAACGGATATAAATCTTTGGAGAGGCTACTGATAAAAAACTCCTTTAATAACACTGATGTCTGTGCTGTGTTAGGCTTCAATAATATTTACATGTTATCCTTTTTATGAGCTCAGTGGCATTGCAGTGATTGTTCTTAAAGATGATTGAAAAGCACAGTAATCTCCTGAGAACACTGACATAAATCTGGAGTAACCTTGTTCCTTCTGGAGGAGATACTAGTGCATTATTGGGAGCGCTATTTGGCCCAGGGATTGTGTCATACCTGCAGTTACCAGGAAGGAGAAATATAGATACTTAGCTTGCTACATGTCCTTGTCCTTTCTCTTCAACATCCTTGGCTTGTTTGCCAAAACAAGTATTTTTCCTTCTCTACCCGTGATGGCAGTGGTGTGCAATACCTTCTTTTGGCACTGGTTCACAAGGAACATTTTCTGCCCTCCCAGAGGATGGGCCAGCAAAGAGGAAACCTGCTCCTGCATGGGTCGCTGGTTAAGGAAGCAGGACCACCAAAATCAGCAGACATCTTTATTTCTCTTGCTCCTTGGCATTCCTGGCTTGCACTTCATCCAATGCAGCCTTGCTCTCATCAGCTGGCTTCAAGAAGCACATGAGGGCACGTCCCTTAATGGCCATTCTCCAGCAGGGAGCTTGCAGCTTGGGCTACACAGGGCAGCTGCAGGCTGAACAAATATCCGCTTCAGCTAGCAAACACTGAGCTACCAATGGTTTTGCTTTTAACGGTTATAGCTCTATCTATTCTACTGCCTTTTACAGTTACCATCAAGATGGAAAAAAAATGGCAAAATGGACTTGACTTGGGGAAATTAGTTTCATCTATTATCAATCAAATCAGAGTAGGATAATGAGAAATAAAACCGAACCTTCCCCCCACCCATCCCTTCTTCCCACGCTCAAGTTTACTGCTGATTTTCTCTACCTCCTCCTCCCCAGCAGCACAGGGGGATGGGGAATGGGGGTTATGGTCAGTTCATCACACGTTGTCTCTGCCACTCCTTCCTTCTCAGGGGCAGGACTCATCACACTCTTCCCCTGCTCCAGCGTGGGGTCCCTCCCACAAGAGACAGTCCTCCATGAACTTCTCCAACGTGAGTCCTTCCCAAGGGGTGCAGTTCTCATCAAACTGCTCCAGCATGGGTCTCTTCCATGGGGTGCAGTCCTTCAGGAACAGACTGCTCCAGCACGGGTCCTCCACAGGGTCACAAGTTCTGCCAGCAAACTGCTCCAGTGTGAGCTTCTCTCTCCATGGGTCCACAGGTCCTGCCAGGAGCCTGCTCCAGCAGGGGCTTCCCACGGGGTCACAGACTCCTTAGGGCATCCACCTGCTCTGGTGTGGGGTCCTCCATGGGCTGCAGGGGAATCTCTGCTCTGGTGCCTGGAACACCTCCTCCACCTCCTTCTTCACTGATCTGGGGGTCTGCAGGGTTGTTTCTCTCACATGTTCTCACTCCTCTGTCCAGCTGCAATTTCTTTTGCGCAGCAACTTCTTCCCCTTCTTAAATCTGTTATTCCAGAGGCACTACCACCATCACTGATGGGCTCGGCCTTGGCCAGCGGCGGGTCCAACTTGGAGCTGGCTGGCATTGGCTCCATCAGACATAGGTGAAGCTTCTAGCAGCTTCTCACAGAAGCCACCTCTCTAGACCCTCCCACTACCAAAACCTTGCCACACAAACCCAAGGAGGTAAATCACTGCTTGCTCTGTCTCTCAGGAGCTGATCTGTGCTCCCAGGCAGGACAGACTCCTTTTTGAAGGGTGTGAGGTTTAATTCCCACGGTGCCACTGCATTTCTGTTTTACACACCCTGGCCTGGAGGTGATAACAGCAATGGGGGTGCAGCACTTCACACCTTAGGGATGCTGGCTTGTATCTCCCAGGGATGCAGCTTACTAGCAGTCCTGCAGCCCCACTGAAAGGGAAGGCATGACTTTTCACTGTTTCCATTAGCACCACGCCAAGAGGTCACAACAAAGGCTGAAGGGAGTAGGATCACACCGTGGGTGTAAGTACAAGCAGGTAGTCCCAGCACCAATGTGTTCAGCCAAAACATCAAAGCAGAGAAAGGTGGGAGTAAAAATTAAGGCGGTGAGGTGATTGGCCCAAGGTCAAACAAAAGCCCTTTGCCAAAGCTGGAAACACAGCTCTTATGAGTCCATCTACAGAGCTCTGCTGATCCTCTGAGCTGCTTTCCCACAAGTGGAATACATGCCTATTTTGACAGTATTTTATTTGTGTACAACTGTAATTGTGAACTTGTCATGGTAAATTGCTGTGTGAAACTTGGTCCTATTTGGAATATTACTTCTTCAAATTACACAAGAAGTCTTGTAGGAACGCTTTACAAATGTTATTCATGTTACACCTCAGGGGCAAGATAAATAATACATAAATTGAACGAACACCCAGGCACATTAATGGGAAAGGCTATGCAACTTCAACTACCCCATGAACTTTTCGATTTTCCTTACAGAAATTGTTTCTGTCGATATTTTGATTTAAATTGGGCTGAAAGGGAGGAAGGAGGAAAGTTTAATCAGAAGGTTGTCAACAAACTGTGCTCACTTAAGAATTAGTGGACAGCGCCACTACTCACAGTTTTGTAGACTACATATCTTTCCTACAGGTAAATTGGTCCGGGAGCTCTCCGGGGGAGGGGGGACAAAAAAAATTCACCATATTTAATTTTTTTTTTTTTTTTTTTGTTTACTTCGTTTTGGAAAAAAGTTGATTTTTTTCATTGCTGGTGTATTTTTGCAAGAACTAAAAACCTTAAACTGGTACAAAATAGTATTTACTGTAGATTACTCCTAATTATCATGCAATTTTCCTCAGTGTTGGGAGACTCATGGTTAGCTGTCAGAAAAGTTATGCTAACTAAAATAAGGAAAACTATGGAAACACACTCTGCTGCAATCAGTTCCCACCCTGTCTCCTGTCATGATCTCTTGTTACTTTCAGCCCTTGATTTACATCACGAGCTCTGCAAAGCAAGGACTTGTCTGTTTATTTAGCTCCTGTAACATCTCTTATCCCTAATGCATACAATTAACAGTAACACCATAGCAATGCAAAACCTCATATGCTGCCTAGATTGGTGGCAAAGTACACATTCACCACTATCTTCACAGGCTACTGAGATTTAAGAGTTTGAATTAGAAGAGACCATTGTGTCACCTTGCAGTCAAAGGCTAACTTTAGCCTAATAGGCTCATATCCACCCTCCAGAAAAGCTTTTCTTCCCATCAGGCACAGGAGAGACATGGTCTTACTTCACAACATCCTTTCCTCTTTAACCCAGATACCCCTGTATCAAGCTCAACAGCCTATGATCTGTGGTGTTCATTGATAGCCCATTTCTATGGTGGATAAAAACCGCTGATCCTTCACGAAGTACTTCCTGAATCTTGCCTTTATCTTTCTAGTATTGGCAAGAGCTTATCTTTCAGCAACAGAATCCAGCCAGGGATGGAAGAAAATGTTGTTCATCTTGGTTTAGTACAAGTTTGTCAACCTAAGGAGAGCTTTCTTTCCCAGAGGAAAGCACTAACTCTTGTGAAGATGCAAGCAGAGATGCAGAAAGGCAGGGAGAGGTTGGCCAGGTAACATAAAGCAAGCGAGTTCTACTTGAATATCGCTACAGCTTTCTCCCTGGCCACACTGATTGGTCTGACGACAGCATCATTTACAACAGGAGATGAGCCTAGTCCAGGAGCAATGGCAGCTGCTTGGCAGCTTGGGAAAAAAGACGTTAGGCTAGATTTCAGTAAACAAGTGATCTTCAACAGCATTCCTGCACTCGCAGTTGTATTGCTGGCAAGGCCAGCAGAAGCCCCAGGAACTTGGAGAAGTTTGGAGACAGAGAATGGTGGAAAGATTCATCTCTGAAACAGTTACATACTTCATTGTACAATGATATAATGAAGACTGCACAGGTTCTTTACATCAAAAATTAGGGGGTTGGTTTGTTTTAAATAAAACAATAATTCAAGGTCAAGAGTAAATACCTGCAATACTACAAGTGGCAGGCCAAAAGCGAGAAAGCTGGCCCAGAATACAAAAAGCATTAGGACAGGAGGCAAATTAAGAAGTGCTTATAAATTGATAGTGTTAAAGCCTGGGGAACCATAAATAAGGAACACTCTAGTCAGTTATAGAAAGACTTAGATCATTTAGAAGCTAATGGAAAAGACAGTTCAAAGCTGACAAACACAGAATAATGAGGACTTTTAAATATCTTATACTTTCTTTGAATCTTAAAATGCACAGATTAAAAAGGTAAGGAACTCCAAAGAGACAATCTAAGGGTTGTTTTGCTTTTTCTCTTCTGCAAGGGGAGAGCAAAATGAAAAGTCTTTCCTGGGAACAAGTGCATTAAGTAAATGTCCTTACACTGGGAAGAAATTTAGCCAAAATAGTTAAATTGTTTAGTAGGTAGCATAAAAATCTAAGGAGAACGGCAAAAATAATTTAGAAGGAAAAAATTTGAAATCGACAGAAGTAAACATCCTGGCTGGTTATATATTCTTGAAAATTATAATAAAGTACTTTAAAGTCAGGTTTCATTTAAAAGTCAACAAACTTAAGAGTTCACTTGCTTAAATCATCCTTTACAGTAAGACTAAGATTCCTGAGTCACTTCTGTGCTTTGGAAAATACCACTTTGTGCCCAACACAATACCATACCAAGCCCATACCAATCACACCCGCCTGTTCATTCTTTCAGGCCACACCTCAAATTTAAACACATTCTATATGAATGTTCAGAGCGTAACTTTCAAAGATTATAAGACCCTACTGCTCATAACAGAGCAAAGCAGATCTACCGTTACTCATCTGTTGTTTAATTAGGTGAGCTAATCTTTTCCTCATTTCCTAAAATCATGTTTCTTTCAAAAAAGAGAGCTGACATGTAGCCCCCAGCAGATCCTTGCTATTACATAGCTCTTCCAAGAGCATAAAGACCAGACTCTCTTTCTGCACAGTGGAGCTATTCAACAAAAGTAAAAAGGTACCATTTTCACAGGACCTTTTGCACTGTAAAGTCCTACTCCAGAGCCAACTTACGCCTCTCCAACCTGACCAGCCTACTCCTACATTGCAGGTAGGTGTTCAGTGACATCCCTGAACATTTCTAATGCTTCATTAAAGCACTAAACTGTGAATGCCACGTTTCTGGCCTCACAGCCCTTGCTGGCCTCTAAGCTGCAGAAAACCCAGCAGTTCCGATCCAACTAAAACAGTGGTTGGTTACCATATATTAAATAACATTGACAGAAACTTTACTGAACTCCTACAAGATAATGTACAAATTACTTGGCCAACAAACATCATTCAGCTTTGCTTAATAATCTTGTAGTGTTTGGCAAACATACTGTTCAATAAGTGCCTTATTAAATTTAATTTTAAGTCTTTCTTCAAGATATGTAATTCTAAGGGTAAGCATGTATTTTATTATAAGATATTAAAAATACCCAATCAAACAGAGTAAGTGATTAAAAGAGCTCAGAAGCTTTAAAAAAAAAAAAGTCAAGCAGACCTACTTGAACACTCTGGGAAATGGTACTGAGAATTGCCTGGATATGGAGTTTACAGACAATTTAAGGGCTGGACAGTTTCAGGATGTTGTCTGTAGGTGTTTAATGACCAGCAGGTCTGTGCTGCCATGGGAAACCACAAATACCTGCAAATGACAAACATGGAACAAAGCTCCTATCAGTAAGAGGCAAGGCAATTTTTGGAGGATTTCACACTACTTTAGATATAGCCTTGCTGGTACTGCAGGGACAAAGGGAAAAACCTGTGTGGAAGTCATGAAGGTAACTATTTCCCATCTGTGGGTCAGGTTGTCTTGATTACATGGATGAGAAGACTTGAACTGGAAGAAGGATAATTCAGTAAGCCACCTTGTATTCAGGACAAATTGATGAAGGGTTGTAGTAATGGTTGTAAAGAATGACTGACCAAGCCATAGTATGATAGATGAAAAATAAGAGGAAAATAGTCTATAATTATTGGAAGTACAAAATGTAATTCTTACTGAGGCTTCAAAATTCAAAGGAATGAAATAAATACACACAATAATATCTTGTTCCAATTTATAAGTGAGTCATTGGAGAAAAGATTAAAAGTTAAAGCTACATATTGAAATGGAGAGAAAGAATAAGTAGATTTTTATAGTTGTGTTCAAGAAGGGAGAATCATACTAAAAGTACAAGGCGATTAAATAAACTAAGTATGTAACTGCTGCTGTAACAACACAGAAACCTCATTGAATTCAACATTTAAAAAAAAAAAAGAGAGAGATGAAGAGATTATGTGTTCCAGGACTGTTGTATCATGTTCTCAGTTACTACATACTGGCCTTAACACCACTTGTTTTACTTTAACCAGTCAGCTCCACTCACTGTATACAAGGACAGGTACAACACAGAGCATCTTAAATGCTTTGTATATCTTTTTGCCACTGAAATGCAGCCACTTCCCGGAAAGTGTGATGATGCAATGCAAAGATCCTATGCTCAAAGGAGCATGCCAGAAAATCAACACCTTTTTCATAAGGAAAACTCAAGAAGAAAATCCTCATTTTTGTTTTTTAAATGGGAAAACCTGATTTGCCTCCCAGGAGACTGAAGTTGTTTTGAAACTTTTCAACATTTAGTTATTAGCCAAAATATTTTGACCAGTTCTGCTCTAACAGAAACACAGAAATGAAGATTGAGACAAAGATATCAACTGATGGCCCAGACTCCACAGCTATTAGACCCCTAACTCAGGATCTGACCTTACCACATGAAAATTATTTGTTAAGAAACATCCTCACAAAGGACTTTCATTTGTGATATCTTGTCCAGGTAACCCACACCTGGCAGCCTTACAGTACTTCAATTTATAAGCCTCAGAAAGCTGAAGAAATGCCTTTTAAATATATCTGAACTGGTGTAAGTCTGCGTGAAATCAATAGGCAGCATTCATTTAGCAGGAAGTTGAACTCACGCCAATTCTGACTGAACTGGAAGATCAAATAAACAGATATTTCAAGATTAAGGTTTGGGAACATTAACTGAGCTTTCATATGCTTCTCTAAAATTACATCCTTAGTTCTGGGAGCCAACGACAGGAGCTGGAGTTTGACAGTGACTAGATCACATTGGTGACATGTGAAGTTACTGCCCATAGTTTTAATTTAACAAGTGATGCCATTGATGGCTAAGCACAGATGTAAAAGGCTCTGCAGTTTCCCCACAGTCATTTGTTTTCCAACGACCAGAGCAACAGCTTTTGGAGGAAAGAAAGAAAGGCGCTATGTCCTCCATCAGATTTGCAAGCTGTGGATCCATACCTCTGTGCATGACACCAAGTTTCACACCTCTGCTGCACCAGTGAGGAAAAGTCCTGGGCATCTGAATCCATCATTTATGCTGGAGGAAAAGCAAAGGCACCATGCCCATCCCTTCCTTGGCACACTGTCCCTCTTCCCCCACCCCATTCTCCCCTACCTACTTTCAGACAACAACATTCAGCATTATTGGCTCTGCTGTGGAGCCATCTCTGCATGAAGGCATTGAGGGTAGTAAATATTTTTCCTCTCCATTCAGTACCTTCTCACCATCAACCCTAAATAAGTGACCATCATTGATGAAGCTCTGGCTGGTGCTTCGTTTTCATTTTGTATTACTACATGCACATGGGAGGGGGCAGTCCTTGCCCTGAAGGGTTGACCAACTAAATAGTAAGGAATGGGCATGAAAAAGAATATACATCTTACACCTCACCATTGGCCATGGGCCTCCACAGAGGTCAAACATGTCCATGGAAGCCACGGCTGGTCTCCTAGTCTCTGATGTGCACCTCAGTCTCAGCACAGAGGGTAAAAGGTGACCTCTCTTCAAAGAAAAATCATCCCCAATTATAGTAACCTGAAATTCCTCAGCAAAGAGACACTTTTTGAAGCTGGGCCAGGTACGGAGGACAAAAGGAAACTGGTGTACACAGTAACTGTTCCCAGAACATTGCTTCAAAGTTTCTCTGAATGATCCAATTTTTATGCTATTTATCAGTGCAAGAAGGAAAATACAGCTCACCTGAGTAGATTATAGTGTTGCTGATGGTTTAAGACTTAAAGCAAGTCTTGTCATCTTTTATTAGGCATAACATTAGAACACACTGGTAAGGCATAAACTGCATCATTGCTAAGTAATATCAGCTTTTTCAACTATTATTATTCCAGTCATCATCATGCTGCAACATGTAGAGATTTAAAAGGCAAATACCATAATTAAACCCACAAGAGGCATGTGTGGAAGGAAGTACTTGCTGGGTTCATAGGTACACACTCGTGGCAGGTTTGGTTTCTCTGTGTTTTGTTGTTGGTGGTTTTTTTGTTTGGTTTTTTTTGTTTGTTTGTTTTTGTTTGTTTTGTGTTTTTTTTTTAAAGGCAGTGCGGCAATAATTCAGGCATTCAGACTTCTGTTACCTTTTTCCTTTTGTAAATGCTCAAAACAATACTTTCAAGTATAGGTTGCCTTACCCTGTTTCATTTATTTTAGAAATCCTAATGACAGTACGCTTTGATAGTATAATCTTACTGAGTCTCAAGCCCAGGGTGATGAAGGGAGAAACTCACTTTTCCTATTAGCAGTCAAGTACCACTGGTTACAATTCAGCAACTATATTTGAATGAAATTCAGGTCAAGAAATTATGGGAAATCAATGAAACTGTTTCACTGAATTTCTGAAATTCTGGATAAGGTTGCATTTGTGCAGAGTTAAGCCCAGTGGTGCCAAAGGCATGGGTTGTATCCGAGATACAAAAGCAGATAAATAATTTCTCCTCATCTTCCACAACCAGCAATTCTGCCCAAAGCCTGATCCCAGCACTTAGTTACTTCTAAAAAAAGAAAAGTATAACTCTTTCAGTAGGTTATATTGCCTTCTGTTTCTTCCTGTCACTTAACAATTTTAAAGCGGCATTTTATTGGTGTTTATCATGATTTAATGGTACAATTATTTGCTTAATATTTTGTTACCTGAAAATAATTATTTCTCCACTTAAGCAGGTATGTTCACCTTAAGGACAATTGTAATACCACTTCTGTTTCAATAAAGCTTCACTACACTGAAAATTCCTGATATATTGCTTTTCTCCCTTATAGCCTTGACACATTTTAGTTATAAAAAGGAGAATAAAAGTACAAAATTTTTAAAACTATGTTTTGAGCCTCTCATTAAGCTTAACTGTCTAACAGCACTGTGCTTCAGTTATTTTTCAAAAACATAAATTAAGGTAAGAATTATTCCATGTTTCATTCACTTATAAATACCACAGTTGTGGCCAATGTTCTTGATGCTCACAATATGAAATTGCTTAAGTATAAAAAAAGGTAAAAGGCTCATTGAAAACATCCTGGATTGTGTACTAATTTCAATTACATCCAGCAGAGAATTAGCTGATAGTTGCAGCATCATTACATAAAATTTAAACAAATGTAAATGAAAGCAGAATCTAACCCAAGGTTATGGGGTCTCATGACCTGTGAGGAGGCGTCTTGGTTCAAATGTCAGGGTTGTCTTATATTTTGTTTAGTCGACGCAAAAAAGCCTAGACTTGAACATGCCCACACCGTCAAGGCTATAAATCCATCCCCCAAAGATGCAACTGGAAATATCAGAAAGCCCCTGCTTGTGGATGTCTTACGCACCGTTTCAGCTCCCCGTTGCTCTGCTGAAGGGAGGTATGTGCTGAAGAAAGAAAAATGTCACCTGGTGCCAGTGGGCAAACACCTTCAGGCATAAACCAATGTCTTCCTGGCGCCTAGGAGAGGGTCCTCCTGCCTGGTGAACCATGCTCTCTGAGGAGCAGAAACATTGTACAGTGAGAAATCCAGGATGAGCCACTGACTGTATTAAAAAAATGGTTCCTATTTTACGATTTGGAGATCCAGCAGGAAAAAATGGAAATCAATAACATTGAATATATCAGAATCCTGAAAAAAATTCTGAATTTCATGGAGCCTAAATTACACAAGGGTGTGTTTATGTCTGTTAGTACTTCCCCCCACTCCCCGAAAGGCTGCACCAATTTTGCCTATTTAACAAGTTACAGGAAGCCCTACATACCACGTCCCACACTGATGACCTGATCCAAAGTCCCTCAAGGAAAGTAAGGCTTCCACTGACATCAGCACCTTTGGATAGGGTTGAAAGGAAGTGGGGTTTTTTCCAAAGAAACAGACTGATGAACTTGGCACATTTATAGCATGAAATCCAGTAGGACAGCAAAGGACAGGATAACTGTACCAGGGTACAGGCAGGAGGACGAAGGTAGTCACAGCATGGCATCTCTTGCTCTTTCGTCCCCAGCCGGCCGTGCCACCAGCTGCAGAAGCAGTACTGGTGGTGGATACTACTGCTGCTGGAGCAAGCCCCTGCCAAATGCCTATTTGCCCACCCATTTTCTTCCCTCCTGGGCAGGGCAGGACGGCTGGGTTTGGCCCTCACACTTTCCAAAGGATAGTGCCACGTTACCAGGCTGAAGTGGAAGCACAATTCTGAGCTGTCTGTGGATGGAATCTGCTCCTGTAAGTCAAACAAGTCGTTCTGGCCTTACCTACTACTGCACTTGCTTTTCCCTACTGCTAGTAGATAGTTTCAGTCAATATAATGCTTTCTTTGCCTTTACTCCATCACTCAGTTAACCTCTGAACAACCCCAAATTTAAAAGTTATTGCAACTAATGTTTCAAGCAACACAACCACCTAGATCAACTTCTACTGAAGCACCAAGAGGAAGGGGAAGGTTTAAAACATTTCAGTACTTAGCACCAGGGAATATTATAAGATCCTGACAGTATAAATCTTGCTTCTGAGCTGTAAACATGGGATATTTGACATGTTCACAAGATCCCTAAAAATAAACTAACTTGAATTTTAAAAGCCTTTGTATCCCTGAAGGCCAGCTCACCACCACCAGTATAGTTTGTAATCTCAGCAGCAGGAGCCACACAGCCTGGAACTGTCACATCAGTGTCTGTAGCTGTTCTGCTACAACAGGAGGGGAAGCGGGGATAATTACAGGCTGAATGAGTTGCATAATACAGCATGCATCCTCAGCAGTACATTGTGTCCTGATTACCAGCACAGAAGCTAGAGCTGCATTGATATTATAGTTTTAAATTCAGCCGTCTTTATTCTAAGAGACTGAATGCGAGAGGCAGACCAACCAATTCCAGAGATGAACAAAAAATGGTCAGGAGCTTGGAAAGAATTGTATTGTCTTCTGGCTGGCAGTCTGACAGCTGCTGATTTCTGTGTAGCACTGTGTCTAATAAATAGGTGGAAAGGCCTTTGAACAGGCTAGATTCCCCTCTTAAACTCTTCGTTAGAAGGTTTAAATTTCAGGACACCACTCTTCCAGTTATCACAAAGGATCAGGAAACCTATTTCCAGTGACTGCTGCCCAAGAGATAAATAATGCCAGGTCCTGGCAAAAAGAGAAAGGACAAAAAGATAGAAACAGCTGCTCAGTCTGATGCTCAGAGGCTGCAAAAGGATGGATTTTAACAAGAACACAACATGCCACATGCTAAAATGTCCAAATAGGCTTTGGGTTCAGTTCCAGATCTTCAAAAGGAATATTTTCAATCATGTCTTTGCACGGTCTTGGAAATTCTTATTAGCCTACTCCCTACGTGATTTCTTTATTCTCATCTTCTAGAGAGGCTAGCCCCTTGCTGAACATCCCATGCTCCATCTCTTCCAGCACTATTCCCACCATCAATCTGGACAGTTTGTCACAGCCGTTTTCATTTAGTTTTCACATAATTTCTCACTGTATTACATTGCAAATGGATTAAACTAATTTACCCCCTTCTTATGTTAACAAACAATTTTTAATGAAATCATGGCTTCCAGCAACTCAGTATTTCTTTTCATATTCTGCTGTATGTAAAATACTCACAGAGCCTCTTCCAGAATTCATTATTTGTCACTTCTGATGCAAAGATCAAAGGCCTACAGGACTGAAAGTTGAATATTCCTCAGAAGTAGACATCAAGATGTCCCATCAGTGGTTCTGGCACAGGTATATATGCAGGTATATATGTATATATATTGGTGTTCACTTTATATTTCTGCTCTTTATAGCTAGCCTTCTGAATGAAAATAGATACAATTTCAATTCAAATTCACTGGAGAAAGGTACCAGTGTACTTGTACAGTGTTTAAGTGTCTCTTAGTGACCATAGATGCCTGAGTGCTGCCAAAATGGTGCACCAGCCTAAATCTGGCCAAATACTTTCACTGGGCAAGGGGGCCAAGTGTTCATGATCAGAAACATTGAATCTGTTGTCCTTACATAAAGGAAAAACCTTTGATACTTTCATCCACCATGTCCCTAAAGCACTGAATTCCTCATCTGGATCCAGTTGTATCAGCACAAGAAAATAAAACATAAAGCAGACCCACTCTAAATAGATGTTTCTGCTAACCCAGGTTATTATGACCTCTTTCACAACCACAACAGGAACAAAAGACTGTGGGACCACATCTGAAGGGTTATCTCTAGAAGCAAGATTTCTTCAATCATGAAGAAAAGGTGAGCTTCATCCCAGAAAGCTTTAATTCTGGTCCTTACGAACTGTTGAGGGAAATACCTACTTGGAGAATGATAGGCAGACAACGTCATTGCCCAATAAAGGCAAGCTGAAAACAATAAAGAATGTTAAATATTCTTAACAGAAATAAAAACAGTAGTGGATCATTCACAGTGGTATGATCGTAAGATCATACTTAATGTTCACAATGTAAAGTGTTCCTGGAAGCTGAGCTTCATCATGCAGTATAAACAAAGCCTTATTATAATATGTTAACATGTATATAACAATAAACCCAATATTTATATTAGTAAATGGTTTGGCTGTTGCTAATATTTTAAGGGTTTGTGGTTGGTCTTTGTGTTTGTTTTGGTTGTTTGGTTTTGTGGTTTTTTTAAAAATCACATAGTATTAACTAATATTCATTTCAAAATAAGTGACCTGACTGTATGTATTCTCTATGGTATTCAGGTTGATATACACAGTACAGAAGTTTAATTTTCATTCTGAATTAATTAAGAATTAATGACTAAGAGTGTTAGTCAGGTCTTGAAATGCTGTTTTTCTCAAAGGAAGGCAGTGGCAGAATTAGTCAACTTGAAGTAGTACAATTAGATGCAGCTTCCTGAAAAGCATGAAGAGTTCAGCACATTAAAGGATATTTTACTGAGCATGTTATATGCAGCGAATGAACCTTTTGTATGTCTGCAAACCATTTAAAATTAATTTATTTTTCATTCAGTCTTACATATTGTATTAGAACTTCAGCTATCCAAGTATCCTTCATTTCTTCAGTCATTAAAATTAATATATTAGCATACTCTGAAGTAGGGCTGGACCTATAGTTTAAATAGCTTCCAACACAGCACAGCAGAAGTGTTCTTAAGGGATGCAGAATCCTGTGGTCATCATTCCTCCATTTTACTACCAAATGTTATACCATTTTTCCTCTCCCCTCTCCATGGGAGGGTAATAAGCAACAGGGAGGCAACAAGGAATTTCTTTTAAAGCCTGGTTCAGCAACAAAGAGCATGCTTGCTGCTCAGTTTATGGTAGACTGAGGTTTGAAGAGCATTTCAGCTGTACAGTGCTCCTTTGCAGGTGGGTTTTGTGGGCTGGCAGTTGGAAAGCGTGAAAAGGAACTTTCAGCTACAAGAGAAATCTGCAACTGCAAACTTGCCCAAAGGACGACTCATCTTCCTTGAGTAAGGGTCCATTACAGGTAAGTATAAAATAAGCTGAGATCTCAAGAATGACAACATTATTCCTGACGCGTTCTCCACTGAGTATCATTAAGCACTGACAGCATACTTGTCACCTGGGGTTAAACACACCCCATGGAGAGGAATTACACAGGCCCATATGCTACATTGCTAGAGCCAAGCAAATATTTTTAGGCAAATATTTTATTCACAAAAAGGACTTATTTCTCAACTGAAATAATTTGCAAATGCAGATCAAATTCACTGAATTGCCTCAGAGGTTTAATAAAAGAAGGGAAAACAAGCTTCTTGGAAAAAAATCTGTGCATATTTTAATCTGGTAGTTTGAAACAACAAGTCTCATCTTTCTGTTTTGTTTCAAAGGGGTTTTTTTGCATTTGGCATAAGAAGATGTCCCAACAGAAGATCTCCATAAGCAGAACTCTTCCCTCCCTGCATTTTGGGCCAAAGTTTGATTTCACACAAAATTAATTTTGGAGTTTTGTGGGGAAAGGAGTCATCTACATTGAAAAGGGCAGTTGCTCCGTTATACAGTTATAATACCTCAATGTTTTAGGACCTGATCCTAATTTAGGTAAGTGTAAAAAAAAGATTTGGCCAAGTGAAAACTGCAAGGCTAGGCCAATTTTTATGAACTGTGAAACCAAGGTGCTAAACCATGAACTGTGTGTCTTGGGTAGTTGAGAACATGAGGAGAAGAGCAGAAAGTGCAAGAAATCTACTGAGGTCCTACAAGAAACAAGATTGCTGCTTTTCAAAAGCTCAGTGAGTTCCCAAGCCAGCAAGGCAATTCCCATGTTAAAAATTAGGAATGTTCTTCCCCATATTGAGGCTTAAATTTGCCAAGGCTAGGGATTGGATTTAGGCTAATTTAATCTAAGACAATGGTAATATAGAAATTGTGCACAGAAAACAAGGGCAGCAAGAGACAATCATAATAATTGAGTTCAAAACCCTCTAGGAGATGAACAGATTATGCCAGTCATCAGTGGAATAAAGGAAAAAAGGAGATGAAATTTGAGGAGAGCAAGCACTTTTACAGCTCCAGCTAAATAAAATCTCTAATTCTCCTACAGAGCATTAATGTTTATTGAGCAGCAGAAATACAAAGAAAAATGAGACAGTGAACTTATAGCCACCCACAGCCTTCCTCAGGTTATGCTTGTAGGGATAAAAAGATGAAGTGGTTTAATACCTTCTAATAAGACTGAGTCATACCACCTCTTCTCATCCGTGGCCTTCATATCAGCACAATGGGAATGTCCTCACTCGAGCAGACTCAAGGATACCTACATTGTCACAACTTTCCATTGTGTGAGCAGAACATTTGAGAGTGAAATTTTTCAGCATCAGACAGGCAATATATATGGGAACTCACCTACTGAACATCCTAAATCGCTGCATTTATAAAATGGATTATGTGATGTGGGAGCCTGGGAGAGCACAGGACTGAGTGTCCTAAATGAGAGGAGCCCTTCCTGCCCTACAAGCCCATCATAGGGCTCACTGGGAGGCTGAAACAGTCACATTACTGAAGTGCTATCCCACATGCCCCCTGTCCTGCTCTGCTGATGCTCCCACCTCAGCTGTGCAACTCTCCTCCCTGATGCCCGTGAATCCCAAAAGGAAAGGGTGGTTCAGCTTCTGCTGCCAGCATGGTCACCAGCTGGGACCGCAGCCCTGGTCGCATACACAGTCTGTGAAAACTGACCTGGATGCAAGTGGGGACATAGCCACAAGCAGGCTGTTAAAAAATGAGAATTTATGATGGTCACCTCTATTAGGAAGTGGATCCCCCAAACCCAGTAATACCTACTTCACCATACCATTTCATCCAGGCCAATCCTGGGGCTTGAAGTCTGCAAGGACGATGCCTGCAGACCTCATTTTAATTAGTACTCGGAAAGTTCAGGAACACCAAAAATATGAATACTTTCATTCCATCCTGCTATGCATAGGAATATAAATTTTGTCCTTCTCTGATACACCATCTTTCTTCAAGATCCCCTGCCTCTTCAGTGAAAAGGGTGGAAATCATTTGCAGAAAGAGCAACTAGTAAGTGCTTTCCTTAGATATCCTGAACCAGAAAAATCTCTCAGCCTTTTCCCTCCCACCTCTGTCAAGGCTGATCTCTGACAATAGCATTGCTTGTTTCCTTGCATGCTTTACTAGAATATGGGACATCACACAGCATTTGCATGATTCATGAGGAACACACATCTTCACTTTTATGAGCAGCAGTATATTGTTCTCGTTTTACAGATGCAAAACTGAGATGCAAGGGGATTAAAAGGGAAAAAAAAATCCCTTTGTTCCTCCACATTTTTAGGATAATTATTTTCCACATATATGAAATTGTGACAGGGCCTTGAAAACTGAGCCTTTTAGTGCCTAGTAGCAAAAGGCTCAGCATCTCAACAGCCTTTGACCTCAAACAGCCCAAGTCTTGCTGAAACCTCCCACGCATCCATGAAGCTGCCTCAGCAGCAGAGAGTTAAGGCTGCACACCAGCAGAAGGGACCAGCCTCCATGGGGCTTAGGTGTACACAGGAGGTCCTGGCATATTCTCAGTTTGGATGCCGGGCAGACTGGGAAAGTACCTCCAGAAGGTACCCCGTCATGAATGATGTGTATGAATGAGAGATTTGGTGTTCCCAAAGCAGGAAGCCCCTCTTCTCAAGGGGAAGACAGGTCAAGCTGTGGTGTCTTTGCGTGCTGTCACATGAATTATTCGTGCAAATCTGTCAGCTAGATGTTATCAGCTACCAACAGAGCAAATCCAGTCCTTCCCTTATGGGTGATGGCACCCGAGTGAATGGCACTAAGATCTTCGCTGTTTGAGATCTTGAGTGTATATTATAATTTCAGCCCCAATGATTAAAATCTGGTACGATTAAAAAGATTAAAAGCTGTAAGCAACTGCAGACAGCCTCTCCCCTAATGGAAAGCCAGTAAATACTGAAAGATGCATGTTTCAGTTTGTGTCCTAAAATAAAGAATAGTACAAGGCTTGTGATTTGAAGTGCTCCATGTTTGCCTCTAAGCAGGCATCTCATTCAAATTCTCACTCCTCAGATCTACTCACTGATAAGTGGCATTGGCAACTACTCTGAAAATGTATCCAGAAAAAGAGCTAGAAGCAGACATATAAGCAGGCAGGAGATTTATTGCCAGATTTTGGTGTGAACAGTACTTGTCTCTCTCATCCATGACAGAGAAGATAATCTACTGAGAATGGTAGAAGGAAATAAAAATATGAACTAGGGAATGATGCTCTGCACTGTGTTTGTTGCTCCTTCCTCTCCTCGTTCCCTGCTTTCACACAAAAATTATGATATGCACATGTAGAAGACCAGTTTGGTATCTCCAGCCCCACAAACCCTGGCACATACCAGCAGAACTCCTTTGCTTTCAGCACAATAGCCAGTTTCTATCAGCTGAAGGCTTAACTGAATGGACATAAATACAAGCTTTTATAGCACATGAAGAAACATCTTAGCTATAGCAGCAACTATCTGATGGAACTCCTCTAAAATCATCAGTATTCATAAGTGAAATAAAAAAAGAGGAGGAGGTGCAAATGAGACCAAATATTTCTGAATTTTTAAGTGTATCCACATTCAATTCAGCTGTTTTAAGAAACATAGTTATCAGTAGATTAACATAAGCTGCAGGTGAAAAATTAAGTCTAAGTATGTCCAGAAAAGGATATAGTCCCCTCTAGATTCACTTAACCTGGAAAATAATGCAGTCATTACTGGCACAGATGGCCAGGTGATATAAATTTTAGATTACTTTCTTTCCTGGAATGGGTTCTTACCAATGTATGCAAGTATGCTGTCCCACCTCTTGGCCACCCTCTCAATTTTACAACAGGTTTTACAGGATTAATGACTTAACATGATTGCAAGAGGAGTTTCATATGAAATCCTTGGCCTTTGTATTTGAAGAACGTGAATTTTCGTTATTAAGATTGGACACAAAAGCATGAGAACATGACCTCTCACGCACTGAAACAGAGCCCAACTTCACTAAGGGCTTTTAATTTACATAGCCTTCAACCAGTCCCCTGTTTTCTATTTTTCTGCCTAGTCTTGATTCCCAGTACACTGCTTTCATTTTTTCCACCAGGGCGCTGCCAAATAAAATGCATCCCCAAACTGAAATTTTGATAGAACAACTCATTTAAAAAACCAAGATCAATTTTAGTAATACCTCATATGCTTTAACAGCAATGGAAACAATTGTGGCAAAACAGTCTTCAGCCATGGCTGCGATTCAAACACTGAACTGTGGCAAGGCTAACGCAAAACAGATGATAGGAAATAGTAATATGTAAATAGCAATAACATGAACAGTGATTTACACTGTCTGCATTGAGAGAAATGTAAGCAACAAGTCCATTGTATTTTTAGATTTTTCCTAGCTTTGTTAACTTCATGTTTTATTATCACAGAAAGACTATATGTAATCTGTGATGCGAGATTTTAATTAACTAATATCCCATTGTAAGCCACGTGTCTTTGAATAGGGCCTTTTTAATAATTTTTAACTGATCAATATATAAATACTAACATAACAATCCTTTATTGCCGAGTATATTTGTATTGATGTCTATACTACAGGGCTTCAGGTTTATAACCCTTACTTACTCACGCATCTCTATATCGCTTGATTATGTAATTCTGTAAAACTACAAACATGCAGGAAAGTTCTCATTAATTTGGAAAGTAATCTGGAATCCAATTCTTTCAGACAATTTATTCCCAAAAAATGAGTCCCACAGCTTCAAATATCTAAGAACTTCAGTGTTGTTTCATTCCCCGAGTGAGCTCATTTGAAGTCTTTCTTTTAAAGCAATGGTACATTGGCATCGACTGCTCTGAAATTAGTTTAAATTAGGTCAGAAATAAACCTATTGCCTATAAAAATCTTATCTTCTATAGATCAGCGGTTAGCTCATTGTTATTGGAAAATATTTCTCCCTCCCATTTTAATCCTGCTCTGTTTGGTTTTTTTCCTCCTACTTTAGAAAATAAATGCACCATGGAAAAGTAGAAACAAGAGACAAGTAAACTTCCCCACCCCCATAATTTTGCATCACTGCAGACTTCACATACCATGACCCAATTCCCTTGGGTCTTGGAGGCAGGAATAAGACAATTCTTTCAACATAGGTAAAAGATCTATAAAAACAACACTGTTGGAAAGGGCTATAGCAAGAGACTGTTCAACAGTCATCCGAACTCCAGTTAAAAGGAAATATTAAGGGCCAAATTTGTGATTTCTTCTGAATTTAAGGTAGATTAGAATCTAGCCTAGAATGAACAACAAATCATTTGTTAATTTTCTTTCCAATAAGAATCATAATATCTCAAAGGATAAATCTTTTAAAATCCAATTCATTTTACTCTTACAAAAAAGCTATTTCCAGTTCCATGTGGGTCTCAGCAGCCACTGAAAAATACGATACCTTTCTCTTTCTTTGGATTCAGGAAGCTGAAGACGCCCTTGGCTCGGAGCATCCAGCCCTGGATTACCTGTTACCAGCACGTGGCTTGAGTTCAAGTTTCATCTAGCTGCCCTGAGCAGTGATGATGTGGATACATGCATTACTTTAACTCTGTCTTCTTAGGAGTCTTGTATTGGTGATTATTTTTTCAGATACACAATACCTGGAAATGTGCTGGATTTTCCTGATAATACATTAAAATAAATTTGCCTGTAAAAGTAGTGCTAAACTTTCCATTCCAAGCTGATAGCTATCACATAATCTAGGCCACAGTTTACATCTGGAGAAGACCAGCCAAGTGCTATTTAAACCTAAAAATATATGACAATTTATATCAGTTGAGAATCACACTAGCTGTTTCTAATGGGGTTTCATTTGAAGCAATTAGAAAACACAAAGTTGGAAACCCTATCATCTCGTTAGTTTTCCAAGGCCTATTATCTAGCCTGTGTATTGCTTCTAGAGGAGTGGGGATCTTCTCCAATTACTCATTCTTAATTTATATGCCAGACTGTCCAAGCTTCTCCCTCCACGACTTCCCATGACACAAAGAGAAGCTGCTGCATCACCTAGCGGCTAAAGCAAAGCCTTCAGACTAGCAAGGACACTTGTGAGAATGGGCTTCTTCTCCCAGTGCTTCAGTCTTCCACATTTACAATGCACAGAATTAACTGCATGAAATATGCAGAAATTTAATTGTGCATATTTTATTTAGAGAATATTTAGAGTGCTTGAATATTTAAATATATAAGAATATATCCTCAATGGGGACTACCTTCTCTTCCCATGTGGAAAGCAGAGGAGCCACCATGCAGAAGTGGAGAGAGGCAGGTCATTGGAAAGTTGTAATTAAAGGCTTCACCTTCTGACCCCCAGGCATGGCTTAAGCGACCGGAACGGAAATGTTTCTTCTCTAAAGCCCAACCCAAGTACTACTAAGTCTCACATGCTCTTCAGCTAGTCCACAAAACTTGTGTGACTTCAGTGCATATGAATCACCCTCAAATCTGCAGTCTACATCAACTTGAGTAGGAGTCACTACAGAAGTGGGATGTAGCATTATTTGGAATGCAGTTGAAGGACAGACTTTTTTGTCCCCCCTAACACAGGGGATCTGAACATATGGTTACAGTGCAGATAGAAAGAGAATTTGCCATACCATAACTCTGAGTACAACTATTAAATAAGAGGTGGAATTCCATATTATTAGATCTGATTGGGAGTTTTTTTCCTCAAAGCAATTTGCAATGGGAAAAAAAAACCAACAAAAGCAGATTTTGCCAGACTGGAATTTGCCACAGGAAGCACCTTCTGGTTTCTTCTCCATGTTTAGTATTTTGTGGAAGCCATAAAACAGAGTGTAGCATGGGATACATCATGCTGCAAAACTATCCAACCCCTGCAGTTGAATAGAGGCAAGAGATACCTGAACTACAATTTCCATAACATGTTCCCAAGGCATATAACATTATACTGGTTCTAAACAAAACGCTAAGTATTTCTACACTATATTGCTCTTCAGAACTCCCTATTCATAAATATTTTCAATATTTATTCCAGTTCAGGACAGAAACTTGTCAGAATACCAGAATTTTCTACGGGTTACGATTTCCAGTGTTAGCACAGCTCAGATAAATATTCTCTTTTACACCATAGATTTTCTTCCAGAATGTTTTACATTTCAGTAATTTCAGCATGACAGGACAAGCATTAGAAATTTGCAGACAATTATGCGCTTTCAATATCTTAATTTTAACAGGAACCTCGAGCGTTGTTATCAAATACAAAGTGAGAAACACTTCTCCTATGTAAAAAGTTACAAGCTATCCAATACAGGTGGTTGGGTTCGTTTCTTGTCACTGTTTTTCTCCCTCAAACTGATAGGGAAAAGCAAAGAAAAACTCTAGGAACTGCATATCTTACAGCAAAATGAAAATCCTTCCTTAAACAGTCCATAGCATAAAATCTTCCAAGTACCAAAAATGCTGCCAAGAAAAGTTTTATATACACATACACAGGTTGTTAATACTTGTGGTATTTTCAGACCTGACACCTGGAGCTTCACGACACACGTCAGACTTTCACAGCCTCCTAGCAAAGCTGCCTGCACAGTGAGGTTTTTGTCAGATGCTTCCTCTGATTCATGTTCTCTACAGCATGTGCTTATATCACTGTTACGCTGGTTAATAACCTGACCCTGAAAACTGGAAATATACCACAAATCACCATCATGGAAGAGTTTACGTCTCAACTTCCCGACTGGATTCAAAGTTCAAATGATAAACTCATCAGTGGGTGTACTGCTTTCTGGCTAATGGAAAAATCTGTTACTAGCGGAGAACTATTAATCTCCCAAAAAGAACTGCAATGCCTTACTTCAGATGATAACTTTGTGGTGGGGAATGAAAGAAAAATTGTATGGCAATTATTGCTGACCCTTACCATTAAAATGCCACTTACCAACTCTTCAAACCAGGGATTCAAATCCAGTGGGCAGCTCGCCAACAAGATCAAAGTCAGTAGGAGCTTTGCCCAAGTGAGTAAGTATTAGTAAGTGCCCAAATAAGGCACTTATCCAGAATGCAAATATTTCTTCCTTATTCAGCATGTGGAATTCCCATTGATGGAAATGAAAGTACCATGTGTGCAGAAAATGCAAAAGATATCTACAGCATGGATCAAGGGAAAGAATTTTGCCTGCAGTGTTACGAAATCTTAATCATTCATACAGCTCAAGAACCCCAGGCTGCGGGGAAAAAAAAAATTGCACATATTCTGTGTGAGAATTACACCATCCACCATTTCAAAACTTTCTGGACTGGAATAGGGTTATTTTTCAGTTGCCAACTGAAGAAGTGAAGCAGCTCAGTGGGTTTTGCATGGAAACAGAGATTGAGGTTTATCAAAAAAACCTAGACTAATTCTTATACTTGAACAAAAGTACCGGATACCTTTAAATGACCACAACTTAGTCTTGTATCTCAGAGATGCCATGTTTCTAATGCTAATGTACAGGCAAACTCACTTCAGCACCACATTTATAACCTCACTGAACAAGGATGTGGTACCTGTCTCTGTGTCAACAGTCCTAGAGGACAGCACTATGTTATTTTAATTCTTCATTCCTATACAGAAATCAGAGAACTTACTCCCCTTCGGCCAAGTTTCAGGATTAGATTTTATTTACAAGTCATTCAAGGCTCGAATTGACTGAAAGACGCATCATTCATAGACAAAGATTTTGCCTGCAAACTTAAGAGGTGGACAAATGGCAAACTGACTCAAATACATCTGTAACTAAAGGGCTCAGATGTGAATTGTTATCACTCACAGAGGTCAGACTACCCAGGCTTCAGCAATGTTCTTCTGATTGTTAATATTCTTGAAAGTGTTTGCAAACGCCCCAAGTTGCATGTTGTTTACTAGTTGTCATTCACCATTTGCTATTCCCTGTCAAAATGTTTCAGTCATTAAACCAGAGAGCAGAAAATATACCACATGCCCAATCACACACTGTGAATAATAAAAGTAGACAATTTGTGAATGGTTTGTGAACAAACCCAGAACCAGAATAGAATTCATGCAAACCATTTAACAGACATCTGAATAACAGATCTCTTTCCAGAGAACAGCAATGATTTGCAGGTTGCTTCTCAATTAAAAAGAAAACAGTTAAATCTATCAAGCTTTGTGTTTTGAAAAGTGCTATTAGTGTTGTCCTAATATTTCACCTCTATTTCTGCTTTCAAAGTGGCTATCAGGAGACTACTTCAATTTACCTTTTCTGACAAAAATAACATTTGTGAGGACTTCAAGCTGAAAATGCTTATCAGGAACATATGTCAAAATACTTTACAAAGGAATATTGATTATCTCAGAACTAAGAAACCTAAGTCCAGGAAATGCAAAGAGAAAGTTAAATATTACAAGAAATCCAAGCATGTAAAGATAGGAAAGAGTTCAATGGGTTCAGGTTTTATTCTGCCCGCCATACTTTTTTAAAAACATTCTGAGACTGAAAAACTAAGTGTTCAATATTCACTATGCAAAGTGGCTTGCTAGCTTGAGCTCTCTCAGAGAGGCTGTACAGAGCTCCTTCTCTTCTTTTACTGAACCAGCATGCAACCATTTTGTAGCAAAGACACACGTGACCATCCAGTTCTCTTCTGTGACTTATATAGTCACACAACAAAGCTGAAAATTTACTTTTGTAAGCATTCATACCACTAAGTCTGAATATTTGTAGAAAGCAAGCCCAAAAGTAAAATAAATGCCTCCAAAGCACTTGTAAGTGGGATTGCTTTTAGTGTTATCAGCCACGCAGCTCACACACAAATGGAGTAGATTACCACAATGCCTGGGGTGTGCTCATTACTCAGTTTTCCCATTTGTTTAAAGATTGATATTCTCATGGCATCTCTTTGGACTAACATCAGCGCATCCTATGGTGAAACACAACATTAGACCTTTATAGTGTGCGTGTTACAACATAAATCTACATTGCCCACATCTGTTCTCAGTACAGAACACCCCTTCCCCAAAGCAGGAGTTTTACAGCTGATCAGATTACATTTTCCATGTTCTTCTCATGGTGTTCATTCTAGATGGAATTTGTTTCTATGCAGAAGATGAGCACAAGGCCTGTGTGCTATTTAAGCTGCAATTAAGTCCTCAGAAATAGGTCTTAAGTGATGCATAGGCTGCTGTCAGCTCTCTAAATTTCACCCTATGTAATTTCTTCCATCACCCACTCACATTATGTTATTGTCTATGGCTTGAGAAAATTACTACTAGTGCATTCATAACTTCCATTCAACAAAGAGGCTCAATGATTGTTTTCTTTAACGCCCTCTGAGCTTCCCATATTGGCTGTTGTGCTTTTACAAGTACATTTCCCCAGTATGAAATTTCTCTTCCATCTTACATGGGAAGGAGTATAATTTAGAGTTCACCCTGGAACATCTCATCAGGGAAAAAGAATTGGATATGCACCATTTCCATTCTTAATATTATACTGACCTCTAGAGTAAGAAGTGCCACACACCTGATAAATCAGCTGGATAACTAAGAGTGAAGCAGAAAGTAAGGTGAGAACTACCAGGAGCTGCCTGGTCTCAGGAAAGGTCTTGGGAGCAGGGCACTGGCACAGCACAGACCCTCAAGGCTGAAACAGATCTGGGTCAGCTGATAACTTGGAATAAGTATCTGGTCACGCCATAGCCTTCGTGCATTGTCCTAAGAGTCTCAAAACAACCCCATGCAGCATCTTGCATTCTGATTCATACCCTGAGGACTACAGAACTTAAGGCTCATACAGATTGGCAACACTTCACACAGCATTGGATATTTTCTCTCATTTCCACTTTTCAAAATAATAGTATTTTAAGATCTGAACACATTCTGAGCTATATATCCTTTGCTGAAAGCATTCATGTAGCGATATAAAATATGTTCATAGCTTTCTTTAAAGCTATCAGTTTCCTTTGTTTTCTCTTTTCCTTTGTCTGAACACTTAACTAAAATATTGCTTCAAATACTTCCTTAGTCTGAGTCTGATTTTTTTCAGGAAAACTTTTCAAGGTTTCAAAAGCACGTTCCAAAAAGACTTAACTTGAAAGTAGGCTTTACTTGTCATCACCTAGATTCCTGCAGGAAACCCTATGGCCTCTTACTGGTAAATTACTAAAATACAGAGAATGAGAGCAGAAAACAACTGCTTTATACCACGTTGACTGGACTGCCTCTTAGGAACAGTCAAGAAATAAAAATACCTAAGAACAGGTTACTAAGGGTAAGAGAATCCATTAAGAGATGCATTGCTGCTGTTCAGGCCCCAGCCAGCCTACAAGAGCAATATGGGTAACCCCTGCCAGTTTCAAGACCTACCCACAGAATTAGCCAGCTAAGTTCCACTGTCAGCCAAGCGCCTAAAAATTTCATTTTACACCCTAAGTACAAAGTTCTCTGGGCCTTTGAAGCTGTCTTGCAATCAGCTAGAGATATTTGGGTGTGATGGGCCTTTAACAACATGTGGTAGCTCCTCATACCCAACAACAATGTTTTTTCTTTCTTTTTCAGTATGTCAGCTATTTCTGTTCACTCTTTCCCTCATGTGAAGTCAGGCCAATCTGTAACAAAAGGTATGGTCACAGGCAAAACCTGTGAACTTCTGCTGTCTGGAAGGCAGTAAAGTTACTTTCTTTGATCTTCTGTATTACTTCAGCACAGCTCCCAGCAAATTTAAGAACAGCATTGGTAGAAGTATTTCTGTTAAAAAAAGGTCCTCTAAGAATTACACTGATACTTAAAAAACCCTTCCTAGATGTATGTTGCAGTACAAAAAGCTTTTATGATTTTTTAAAATAGCAACTTCGAAAAAGACATTAAATGAAAAGAAAGCCTCATGCTTAAGGTTTCAAAAGGTAGACAACTTGTGCTGATTTTCTGTGTTAATTCCCTTCTTGATCAAAAGCAGCATGTACTTTTTCACAAAACCATGAAAAGTTCAATTGTCAATAAATACAGGTCAGCGTTAAGGCTTTCAAGTAGTCAAGAGCTGAGCACAAACAGCAAGTGAAATAGCAGGGGCCACAACCAAGTTGGTATCAAAACACAGGGTGCAGTTAGAGCAATAAAGGGTACAACAGGTTTCTGCAGAACGGAGCTATTTTTTCCGGAGTAGCTTATACACCAACTACATGGATGGAAGTACATGACAGCCAGCAAGCAGAAGTCAGGAAGGGGCTCACCTAGCTCAAGCTGAGACCATTCTGCACCAGGGGACTAGACAAACACAGCACCCACTGAACACAGACTGCAGTCACTCACAAAGGAGGCAAATGCACAGATACTTACCCCCTCTGCAGCACTGCTGGCAGTTTGACTGTCCTCAGAGGCAGAAGAAGAGGTCAGCAAAAGGAATTTGATCTTACAAGGACAATCCCCCTAACACATTCTCCTTAGCACCCACAACATGCCCACGAAGACCCTGTTCAGAGCTGTAAATCATCATCCTCTTGCAGATCTCATTGGACAGCTAAAGATAATGCTGCTGTTGTGCTACAGAGGGAAACTGAGCTGAAAGACAATGCAAAACTCTAACCCACTGCAGTAGGGCAGCAGGTGCTTTGGGTTAATCCTAAAGACTTTGCAGGGGAAGCCAATGGATCTTCAGCCCTGCACCTGTGAGGCACATCCAGCTGATGGGCCTTAAACTGCATCTTCTTTTCTTAAGGGGGCCACATGCCTGAAGCAGTACATACAGCTCTTCTTTGAACCCACTTTTGGTCTCACTCTACAGTACTGTGTGAGCCTCCCAGTAGTCTTAAGGTGTCTCCATGCCTGGGTGCTGAGATTTGCCATCCCCAAGCCTTAGCACAGATTCAGGCTGATGAACAGCCATGGTACAGGACAACTAGCTGAATATGGTAGATGTGCCTGGAGCACAGAGTAACTCAGCACACAGATTCAAAGAGGTCTTAAGCAGTAACATGGTATCTTGTCTGTAAAGCCATCCAAGGCAGAAGATACCACAGAGGGAAAAGCTCTGATTCAGATGCAAAGCAGTATAGAAGGCTGGAGGTATGTCACTGTACCACTACTTCAGAGTTAAAAACATGCACATACACAAGGCTGTGATGCAAATCACTCAGCAGGAATTAAATCTTCAGAGAAATTCTGCACTTGGGTCACTGTGGGGAGGTGGGTTGCACAGTCTGTAAACATTGCTATGATCAGATATCAGTGATAGAGTGGCTACAACCTGACCTAGAAGAAAGCCACCAAAGCCTGCATTTTATTTATGTGTTTTACATGTTACCTCCTAAAATAAAAATCAATATGTGTCAGACTCGCGATGTTTAAATGTGTAATTCCCTTCCTAGTAAACCGATGCTTCCCCTTACCTGCATGATAAGCAGTTCTGGGAACACAAAGTAGGAAGAGACTGTGGAAAGGAGATGAGAGGGAGGGGCTCAAGAGACTTGAGGTTACTGGAGACACTGGAGGTGGAGACAGCAAAATCAAAGTCACAAACAAACGGCTCAAGGTCAAAAAACAATGTGCATTGTTGAGATGTGCTGCTTTGTTTCTTAATCCCAGAGTTAAGAGAAATAGAAGTCCAGACTCATTGTGTGCATTCTCCAGGGCAGGATTGGGAGGGGAACAAGTAGATATGTAACCAAAAGTCAAAAATCCATAAAACAATAAGAAAAGCAAAAGGGAGAGTGAGAGGACAAGGCATGCCAAGAACGGAAGCCCCGCTCTTCCAGCAGCAGAGCTGTGCCTGCAAAACAAGCCAGACTGGAGCCCTATTTCATTACGAGCTGAAGGAAACACTCTGCATGGGGCAAATACACAGGTCAAGGGCCTAGTGTTGTGTGAAATGCAAGGATGCAGTTTCAAGAATACCTTGGCTGATCAGCAGTCATTGCCACCAAAGTTCTTCTTCTTTAGGCTGTTTACTAATTGGCACTATGCTGGGCTTTCTTTGTTTTCCCTCTAACCACCATGCTGTTTCTAATTTTTTTTTTACATCTCTGATTGTGTTTCAGCCTATTCCTGACCCAGAAATGAAAATAATTAACTTTGTTGTTGCTATTCATTATCTGCTCTCTTTCTCATTTAGTAAGTGCTTGGCTCTTGAGTGAGTAGCAGAGAGCAATGACTGAAGTCCTGTGGTCCAAGCTGGGGGAAACTGCCAGGAAGCCTTTATAAACATAGGTAGAAAGGGTGATGCATTGGACACTGTGCTTTGTTATAGTTTGCAAGAGCCTCAAAGTGTGCTGGGTTTGTATCTATGCTCTGCCATGCTGCTCTTTATTGAGTAACTTGCATTTTAAAAAACAGTGGTGTTCCTCTCTCTGCAGGGACATACACTTGGCTGCCAGCCTGTGTGATTAGGCTGGTTTATGAATGTACGAGGAAATGCAGGGGGTGACAGCACTGGGGACATAGGGGCGGGGCAGGAGAAAGCCATTTTTGTGGGCAGAAATGTCCCAACTTGGACTGGACAGAAAGCTTAACATGATACAAAGTCCTCATTTCATTAATTTCAATCTTTTTTCTGTTGATAAAGTTAGGCCAACTTTTCCAGTGGGGACAGAGAACCACTGGCCAGTGTCTGTATATGAGGCCACACTCTCAATCACACCTGAAAATTTAGCATACAGTGCTATGGTGGGGACTACTGGTGCCACAGGCCTTCCAAGGACACCTAGGAGATCCCTTTGCCCTTGCAAGAGAAAGCTTCCACATCCAGAAGTTAAAACATGTTTGCCATCTATGGCATTCACAAACTTGTTGCTTTGGCTACACACCAGTTCCTCCTCAGGATGGGTAACAGTAATTTTACAATGTTGTTTCTCAATAAGTTTAAGCCAGCTTACGCAGGCCACTAGAAGACAAAGTCAAGCTCTCTTCCCCAAAACTCACACGCACTCCATGTGCTGCCAGCCTCTTTGTGCACCAACACAAGCATTTGTCTGGCCCAGATTTTCCGTTGTAGTCTTAGTTTTAACCTAGATGAGTTTCTTGGCCTCCTTCTCTGAAAGAGCAAGTGAGTTGTGGTGAAAGAAGGGACCGTGTAGGATGAGGGACAAGAATGGGCAGGCAGGAGCATCATCTTCTAGAAGTAGTGACAGCTTTTCATGACTTTATATGATTACAAAATTATGGCTCAAGTTGCATGATACCATTCTTGGACGACTGGATAACTAGAACTTCCTAAATAAGGATTACAAGTGATAAATAATTAATGAAATAACAGATAATACATGGCATGCAGTTAATACTCTTTCTGGGAACAAATGTCTAATTATTCAATTCCTCTGAAAGACAGTCATTCGTTAAACATGCATGTGAGCAAAAGTAGTCTAGTGTGAACATCTAAGATTAGTTAATAATGAAGAACATGAATGTGGTCAAAATGCACAGTCATTCAGAAGTGAAATAATGTCATTTGGATGTGAGCAATGTTTTTGTAGCATTCAATCAGTTCTCTTAGGATTTGATGAAGTTCTAAAACTTTGTAGTGTCAGGCTCCTTTCTGACATTTGGAAGCCAGGTATCTTGACAAGTTTAAAGGGGTGGGGGGGTGCAGAGAGGGGGGAAAGAAAGGAGACAGTGAAGGGGGGGAAATGTCATGGAAGGGACACTTCTTTCCAGCTCCAAAGAATCTATTGAGGAAAAATGGCAATTTTCTCATTACACCCTGAGGCCTTGCTGCCTGAGGTGCAAGCTCTGAATCCGAAACTTTCCTAGCACAATCCTCTGTATAACCAAGCAGAGGATGGTACGTGCTTAAGGTGACAGCCATGGGAGGAAATTTCCCGGAATACTTTGACACATTATTGTTTACTCCTCACTGTGTGAACAGAGAGTCTGTGAACTGAACTTCCACAGAGGCATGTTTTGAAATGGCAGACTTCAGAATACCTATTTATTTTAACTTATGCTTATTGTCCTCACCTAACTTCTACTCGAAGTTGAGTTTTATTTCGAAGTGAAACTAGTTTGGGCCAGATTCAAGGCCCACCAGATGAAAATGAATGAAGTCTCTCTGTTCCACTACATCAGCTCACGGTTTAGCCTTGAGGGCAGATTTTCAAAAGATTTCAGGGAAAATTTCAAGTGTTCACTATGCCTATTCAGGGCTATATTACCAGAAATGTCCAACCACCTGACTAGGGGACAACTGGCACCCAGGCGCTGACTGTCCTTGAAGGTCGAGTTAGATTCTGGTCACTCATTTGGGTGCCTATATAGAAATGAGCTTCTCTGCAAATCTTGCCTAGGGCAAGCAGTGTTATGTACAGCCTCAGAGAACAGGATTTACCAGCTTCCAGATTTGTCTGGCTTCCAAAGGCATTATTCATGAAAAATTCAAAGAAAGGAAAAATAAAGGATCCAACAACACTCTTACTAGATTAAAACCTGACTCAAACATTTAAATTAACAGGCCCATCATAGTTACTTACTGATTTGTCAAGCAGCATCAAGTCAGTATACAGACAGAATTGTGTGTGTGGTGTAAATATAAAAGGGTATCCCAGACAACTGCAGCATTCCCCATAGCAACAAGTCATGTGAACTTTTCAGAAAATGTAAATAAAACCATACAGTCATGTCATTGTGCACAAAAAATCGTGCAGAGTAGATGCCCTACAGATATGAACTCCGTAATAATCTATTCTCCTGGAAGCCTAGGTGATTTATTTTCCCACAGCTTTTTTTGTGTGCATCTGAAAGGAGTTTGCTTCATTTAATGGCTCCCATTTTGTTCTGGGGCTTGTTAGTGCAAAGGAGACAAGTCTAATTTTGCTAATCCATGCTGTGAAGGGAGTCAAACAGCATTTCCTATATTCTCTGCCAGTATGAAACAAAATCATACTTCTATCAGCTTCTTAATACTATCTCACAAGATAAACTTCTTTTGCTTATAATACCTGACACTTCTATGTATGAACACACCAAAAAAACTTCAGAACAAATTGATCCCTGGTGTAACTGCATTGAATTTACTGGAATTAAACTAGTACTAACCTGGCATGTTACAGGGTCAAAGCAATAAGCTTGAGAGCCTCTTCTTCCTGCAGGCTTACCCTGACAGTGAAGGTTACTGGTGCCAAGCAGAGCTCCTGCCACTTTCCTAGAGCCACCAAAGGCTTGAACTGGGATTACACAGCAGTGATAGGGAGCTGTTGTAAGGCTCCTGTTTTTCCCTCCTCCTCTTCACTCAGCAGAAATCTGGTGAAGGAAGAAGACTTCAAGTCAATGTAGTTCACTGATTCCTCATGAGGGTCTGAGCCAACATCTAGAAAGTCAATGGGAACACCTCAAAATCAGCAGCATAGCAGCTTTTAGGAGAGCAGTAGAAGAAGAGGTAAGCTATGAATACAAAACCTGCAATTTTGCAAAGGAAACTAGGAAGAATGTGTAAATCCCAGAGGGACCCTGGATACTAAAGTCCTTTACCAGAGTTCAGAATTTTGCAAAATTGGGCCTCTCTAATTGCTTTAAACTACAAAATGGAACAGACTACCTTTTCTTACCTTCTAATTCTTCGGAAATAAGTAATTGCCAAAATAATTACTTTTTTTTCCTAAGGTGGAAGCCTAATAACGTTTTCCAAAATCTACCTTTGTTTTTCTTACTGGTTTCTTGGTGGGAAAAAAAAAAGTGTTGCCATTTGAAAGACTTCGATCTTTCCAGCTTTCCTTCTTCAGAATTAATAGTAGGTGTCTCTTCACTTGGGAGATGCTTATGAAAGAGGAGAGAAACTACTGTTCAAGAAGTATAAGCTTTTGTATCCATCAATAATTTCAGGTCTACAAGATCCATAATCTGATCAATGCCCATGTGTGATCCTGCCCTGTTTGGGCAGGATCTGTCTTTCACAACTGATCCGGACAGCCCCAGGACTGGACTCAGCACAACACTCTAGAACCTACTTCAACCTCAGTATCAATAATGCCAGCAACCAACCTTGGCAAGGGAAGCAGAACACACCCACCTTCAAGAGCTTGATGACCCTGCTTAAATACAGCTCAAATCCAAGGCAGGAGTGGGTACGGGAGAATCTTGACTTAGGGAATACAGTCAGACCTGTTTCAAAGCACAAAATTTGAATCTAATTGCAAATCTTTATTTGCACATTGTGTTATAGCAGGAGGGCTCCCTGCAACCATGGAGCTAAGATGGCAGACTAAGTAGGTGTACATAGGTAGAAGTGTATCCATCTAACATGAAGGTCTTCTGATTGCAATGGCAGGTGAAAGGCTCACTGAGAGGCTAAGCAAGGCTTCACACTCAAGGTACGTATGGACATCAGTGAGCAACAGAAGCCCTCTGTTCTCTCTTTTAGGCACAAAATCCTCTGTACCTCAGTATTTTTGCATTGCACTATTATTTACCCACCAGGCTGGGGTAGCTGAGTGGGGTATGTATCTTTCTCTTGCCTTAATAATTAATACGCAAGCTCCTCCTGCCTCCAATGGAGAAGATGTTCTCCAGCATGCCAAGTGAGCCTTTGCCCAGTTTATCACCAAACAAGTGAGGCAGAAAATTGTCAGAAAAGCTTTGAAGCTAGGAGCCATATTTTGCAAATACAAAGTTTGCTTATGTGGTTACTGATGAAGGGTGTTAAAGCAAATGAATTTCTCCCAGGGTTCACCTCCATATCCCAGAGACTCTCTTGCCTAGCAGTAACTGCAACCTCCGCACAACAGGTCTTCTTGTGGCAGTTAGAGCAGAAAGACTACATCAATCTACTGAGGTATGTGTCTGTCTGAGGTATCGTAGGGTATTTGGGGGAATATACTTTGTCTGCAATTTACAGCATCGCCATGCAAAGGTTCATGCAGCATTTCATCCTAAAGGGCCCATTCATGGAAGACAAACCAAAGAAATGCTACCTTTTTCGCAAAGTGTTTTATAGTACAACATGAGTTCAAAAGATTGGAAATTATAACCACCTATAACAATGTTCAGGGCTGCTCTGACACACAAACAAACATTGTATTTTACACATCTCCTAACTGCAAGGGTGACAACTTACAGAACGGGCCTGCAGCTTCAGCAGACAGCACTGTGACTTGGAGCAAAATATATTTACAGCACCTAAGGGAGAGGGAAAGACCCAGTGGCCTAGAGCCTATGTTTTGTAACTCATAATGCAGCAAAGGTATGAACCAAGGCTGGGAGACCCTGAACTCATAGAGCCAGCAACCCCAAGGGTTTTTGATGCTTGACAAGCAGCAGCACACAGCTGAGCCTGGGCTATACTGGCCACAATATGAAACAGCCTCTTGAGAGAAACCCTGATCCTAAGTAGTGGTTTGTGTGATTTTATCCAGGTACAAAACCGCCGGATCTACATATTACAGATAAATATATAAACAAAGACAGGTGAACCAAGTTTTTTTCTGGTGCATTTCCCATGGAAACATTAACAACGTGACATCAACATAACAGAATCCCTAGATGCTACAGGAATGGGTCATACATGCACCTGGAACAAGAGAAAGGCACAGGAGAGGCTTCAGATAGCTGTAGGGGGAGTGGCCATTAGTGACCATACCTCTGAAATTCAAAGACATGGCTACTTTTATGTGGCACATATGATCTGTGTTGTCCATCTTTGGGCCTGCTTCCTACCTTGTCAGAGCTCTGTGTCTGTGAAAGAGGCTGGCAACCCACCACTGACAAATACATCTGCCGGGACCCCTGTACACACAGACACCTTGCAGCAAGTGAGGCACTTTGCAGGATTAACCTCTTGTCTGGCTGTTTTACAGTTTGTCTGCACTGATAACCTTCACTGACTGTAGGTTCTCAGACATGAGCACATGAGGTAATATTTGCTCATTTATTGTTATATTTATTTGGCAATACATGGCAAGAATATGACCATTATCAATGAATAATACTTCAATAAAAAGGCTCTTTACTAAAGCAATGACTCTGGAAACAGATACTGTACTGTGTATAATGACAAGAAAATATCTATCTATTGTTGAAATAACCTTTCTAAAAAGAACATTGCAGGCCCAGGTGTCCTCTACAGATGTTAAAGGAAATCCCTCATCATCATCACCCCAAAGAAATAAGTGCACTGAGAGAATTACTATTTTGGATAAGTGCCCATGTCTCAGACATACTGTACAGTAGCTATGTCTTCTCAATGTGTTAGTTGTATTCAAATGTTTATGCCATTTGCATGAGCTATGCGGAAACCTCTCAGTGCCATTTGCAGTCTCACAAAAGGACAATTCTGGAAGTTATCCAATATAAGCCATTGAAACTGCCATTCCCCATTGACCAAGGCTGCAGAAGCTTGGAGCACAACCGTATTTATGTGCCCTATTCACATTAGCCCCGTGGCTGCCCTCCAGGCCCTACCTCTTACATACGTGCATTGCACAGATATTCTAGTCCACAGATGGAGGCTTTACACAGAAAACACGTCCTTGGAGCAAACGAGCAGAATCAGTGAGAATAAGGCTTAGAGGCAGCAGGTTCACAGGAAACTATACCTCAACACTAAATGCCAGAGATGGAAGATTGTAGGGTTCAGTTATATGGAACTTAGTTATTGGGCCTGAAAATAGCTCATGGTCACAAGTCTGTTCCAGGCGCGTTTAGAAGGCCTTGAACACAATAAATAAGAAGATAGAAGAAGAAAGATCCCAATTAGGAAAACACAGGTGCACATTCCACGATAAAGGGAACTTGGCACAAACAACCTCAATTCAGGGGCTTATCTTGACCAATTGGACTAAGACAAGTCTTGTATGCTTTAATTAACACAACCAATTATGTCTTGTGTTTGTGCACGTGGACAGTACCAATGTAACCAATCACCGCTTATGCTTGTGCACGTGGACAGTACCGATGTAACCAATCACCGCTTATGCTTGTGCGTGTGGACGCCAAGTGCTTGCATGTAGTAGCCAATCAAAGTCTCTCAACAACTTAGAGAATTGTATAAAAATGATTAGCTAAGCTCAATAAACTGGCGACTTTAATCATCACATTGGTGTTTCGTCGTCCGGGCCCCGCACGGATTAATCCCTAAACCCTACAGAAGATGCAATGGGACAGCAAAGTGAAATCGAAAGCAGAACCCCAAATCTTTAAACATTCAGAATAGCAATACTGCATGGTAGAAAAATACAAAGGGAGTGTCAGATTCAAGGGGGGATTAGAAACAATCAGCTTTGAGATAAGAAGAAGTTAGGAGACAAATAACACTAAAGAAAAAAACCAGGAAGAAGCTACCAAAAAAACCCACAAAAAACATTGCAGAAGCTGTGACTAGCCCTTGGTATGCTACAGATCTTCAGTTCCCAAGACAGGGTGCCAACAGAAGGCACATTCAGTGAAAGTGCCCTTGGCAAGGGCTACCAGGAGGCTAACAGCAGAGCCCAGCAGAGAAATGAACTCCTGGCAACAGGGCTAAAGACAAGAACATTTCTGTGTGAATAAAGGACGCAAACTGAGGTCACGTTGAGTGTAGAGCCCCAAGGCGAAACACACGTGGATTTTTCAAGGGATTAATGGGTCTTTTATTTCCTTTCCAAACTGTTACACTGGCAGCAGCCACCTACCCAGTTGCATAGTTGCATCTATGCTGAGAAACCTGAAGGAATTGGGCAATAACGTACAGTCATTTCAAAGGGATTTCGGTCAGGTCTGGTCAGGTTTTTCTATGCTAGTAGCAAGAAGATAATCTTAAACTCTGTCCTGTTTGACTGGGCAGGTAAATATCAAGTTTGTTTGATTTTTCTCATATTGGGGCTAATGTTGTGTCTCGTGTTTTCCCATAGTTTACTCATTCATATCACACACAGCTTGGTTTACAGGATTCAGTTTCCTCCCTAGTAAAATGCAGCCCTTCTAGGGTGGAAATAGCAAGGAAAGACCTTTGCACAGCAACATGATCAAAAGTTTGCAAGACAGGTGCAAAAGTTACCTGGGTAGGCATTATCCAAGCCAGTGCTGGCTTATACAGCCATCAGGATACTGGGTTTGCTCTTCACCTCAGCAGCACCACCCATATGAGATCATGACCAGAGCTCACACTCTGGTCTGGCGTTCCTGTAATTTGGGGTAAGAGACATCATCCAATATTGCTTCCCTCCTCCTCTTACACTGCCTGTGTTTCCTTCCCATGTTACCAAATAGAATGAAAATACCATGAACAGATGAAAGCACAGCATAAATTCCCAGGATGGCCCAAGGAGTTAGCAGACCTGGGGAGGCTGTGCTAAGAAGCAGTACATCCTCCACAGTCCCAGGCACTGCCCATGAAGAACGGCTGAGACATTTTGCCTCAGGCCAAGTTAGGTACGATGAATAGATAAATAGGGTTGGAAGGCAATCAGTAAGGATCCTAGTTCAGTTATCCACATTTGGGTGTAAAATCCCAGGGTGAGTTTGTATCACCATAGGGAATTTTAGCAAAGTACTGACTGAGTTTGGAAATATGCCTTCCCCTTTCATTTCCAGTAAGCACACGTGTAATCTGACAGCGTGTGAGCTTAAGTGTGGTTTTTATCCAAAGGAAATGGAATTGCATCTTGTGCCCACTAAACATTGCTCACCACCTCCTAGGAAATTTAGCTGCATGAAGAATCATCCAATGTCTTGGAACAGTCTCTGGGCCAGGGTCACTTCTTTAGTCTCAGCTGTTCTAAATATTATTTCCATAATACAGATTGTTGCTTTATTGCACCTATTACCTAGAAGTGTTTGCTTGGCTGCCTTCACTGGTTTTATAGAAATAAACTGCAGGTTTAGAGTTCTGGTTCCTTTTGTTACCAAAGACTCTCAGGAAATGTAGAACCATGTTAAATTACAGGATTTTTAGGTAGATCACATTTAAACTCCCAAGGATGGATGACCACCAAAACCTCCAGAGAGATGTTCTTACAGCAAATCATCCTGTTAGGATTTTGCAATTTATTGTAAATCTACATTTGACTGCCCTCAGCTATCTGTTTACATTTATTTTAGCAGACTGAAGATTGCTTTATCATCAAATTTGTATTATTTCTGTAAGGTGCTTAAGACTCTAATGAAATCTTCCTTAAATTCATAAAGCTGCCATGAAAGTTATCCCTGCAGGTGAGGTTTTCCCAAGGTGTTCAATGTTTTAATGGCTATTCACTCCCAAATTTTCAACATGCCTTCGGAGCTACTGTCACTAGGGCTCGACACCAATTGTACTGAGATACCGACTTGCCACTGTTATGGCAGAGGCAATGCAACCTCCCCTATCCTGTGCAGCAATCCTACACGTACTCAGCATTACATCAGCCCTCCCCAGTTTCCACCTCCATGTTTTTAATACTGCTGTCTTAACTAGACTCCCCTTTTGACAAATCATAAAGCAGGAATGGAGAAGCTTCAAGGTAGGGCAAGAACAGTTATTAACATGCAAAAGACATTCATGAGGATATAGAGCAAATAAAATTTAGTGGAAGGAGGAAGTGAATTAGAACTGACATTAACAGATGTTTATGAAAAATAAATGGAAAAGAGACTGTAAAGGTTTACTGTGTCTCACACTATATCAACAAGAAGTGCACCAATGAAATTGAATGGCAACAACCAGTAGAAGGGATGATAGGAAATCTTGTTTCCCAGAACACATAATTAATTTGTGACGCATTTGCCATGAATGACTATGAGGCCAAATAAGCAGGACTCTAAAAAAGATTCAGCTGTTCCTATCAATAAGAGTATCCAGATACTTTTAACTGTGAATGAAATCCAGGAGGAACAACAACCTTCAAGAAATCTGTAAGTGCTGAAAAACCCAACTTCTATCAAGAAATGCATTTTATCCTCTGAAAGCACCTGGCACAAGTACAATCTTTTGTTGGAAGCAAGAAAGTGAATTTGATGCTGCATTTATATTGGTGATCTGTATGTCCCTACACATCTAACTTGGGATTTTCTGTCAACCCCACAAAAGTACCCATGTTTCTTCAAAAGTGCAGTTATGCCCACCATTTGGTTGTTTTCAAGTTTATGTTTGCTTTCCCTTTATAGGGCCAATCTGTTAGCTAAAAGATAATAAAGTGGAGAATCTTTTTTTCTCCCCCACTATTTTTTTCAAAGCCTTTTGAAGTATAACCTTTTCCACATTGCTGGCCACACTATTAATGTATTCTTTTGTTTTCAAAGTGTATTTAGTATAATCTAGAAAGTCCACAAAAAGCTTCAGCACCACTACAGCTGCTTTTGCGTGAATCGTCGCGAGTAACGTCGGGGGGGGACTGGTGGAACCCACAGGATTGGGCTTGTACCTTGCTAAACCATTACGGACAAGGAACCAAAGCCAGTTTGTGCTTACTTCGTACTGTTGAAGGAGCCAGGTGCCCGTGAGGGGCCATCGCTGGGCGGCCGGGCCTGTCCCATCGCGGAGCAGGGCCGGCCTGGCGGCAGCGGCCACGTTCACCTCATCGGGGAGCTCGGGGTGACGGGCCCGGCCGCCATCCCGCGGGCCCGAGTGAGGGGAACCAGGGTCAGCGGCGGCCCGGGGGTGGTCGGACAGGGCCACGGAGACGAGAAGCGACGCTAAAACAAAGAAATTCTTCTTCGCAACGCTCACCTCGCCCCGGCTGGGGAAAGGCGGCGGAGGCCGCTCATTGCAATGGGGACGGCGCCATCTCGCGGCGGCCGCGCCGCTGGCGGGCGGGAACCGCCGCCCTCTCCCCGCCGCGGGGCCTCGCTGCCGCCGTCCCAACGCGCAGGGGGCCGGGGCCGAGGCCCCACCGAAATCGGCCTTTCCCTGCATGAGTTGGGGTGCCGTGACTGGAGCCAGCCCCAAGGGCGGGTTTCTAGCACCTGGGAAACTCCGAACGTCTCAAAGGACGCGACACTCGCTGAGAAAATGCTGGGGTTTTTTCTGGGCTTACAGAGCCATTTTGGGGGGAAGCACTGTTTGTCCACAAGGCGTGAGCTGGGGCATCCGTGTGGAGCCCCTCTGGGCTGTGGCTTCCTTTCAGCACACTTCGGAGGTCCCGAACTGGGGGGAAGCTCCACCACGTACACGGGAAGCGAGCGTGCGATGCCAAGGCAGCCAAAATCATCCCATACGGTGGTGGCTTTGGTCAGTTATAAACAAACCCCGGACTCTTGGGTGGAGAAACACATTCCCGTGTCACCACCTGAGGAATCCTCGCTTGCTCATCCGAGCTTGCGTCTCATTCCCCTGACTCACTGCGCTGCTGCTGTAAACAGCTGCCCCAGAAGGCTGTGAAATGGCCGCCTTGGACAAGACAGCCCCTGGGAGATGAATTTTTCAAACATTATTTCAGAAAGATCAACAGTGTAGTCAAACATCACAAAACTGTAGGATGCATGGGATTTTCTTGAAGAAAATATGGAGTGGAAGGTGTTCTGGGTCTCTCTTTAAAAAAAAAAGTTAAAAAAAAAAAAAAAAAAAGAGATAAAAGAAGAAGGAAGAAAAAAAAAAGACCAGAGAGGAAAACAATGTAAAGAGGCTTTAATATTTTACTGAATAGGAGGAAAAAATTCAACCCCTGCCTTCGTTGACTCGCTTTTCACCCTCATCACATGATTGCACTTAATTAACTTTACTATTGCCTGCTGACCTAAGCCCTGGAGTTACCTGGCAGTCCCAAGGGACAGGTGAGATCCATCACTCCTAATCCTGTCTGCCAAGCAAAGGACAGTATATTCTACCTCTTTAAAAGGAACTGCACAGATACCCTCCACCATTTTCAGCTGTTGAGATTCCTGTGCAACAGTTACAACACAGCTATATGGGCTTGACCCATTATGGAAAAATTACTGTTGATTGCAATGAATTTACAATCCAGCCCTCTCTAAGTGTGAATTGATTCCTCTGTTTTTATTTTCCTCTCTTGCTTCCCAAGAGTTAATTTTCCTGCTTCAAAATATTAGAGAGTAGCCTCCAGGCTTTTCGTGGTTACAAGTATTTTACATCATCCTTTAATCTTCTGGAAATCACTTTGTAACATCTTTTCTAAAATGCACTTTCCCAGTTCCTCTATGCTTTCCCAGGGATCCTGCTGCTATTGTAAGAACAAATTTAATTTACATTGATCTCTGTTCCCAAACGAAGCTGAGTACAATCAGTGAGCTCCACTGTTCTATGGAGTTCATTAGTACTTCATTGCAATGGACATCACCTCACTTCACATGTATTTATGCTACTGAAAACAGCATCTATTAACGTATACTACTCTGTCCGTGGCCCAAGCCCACAGAGTGCTTTCAGAGCTGAAAGACTAACAGGCAAAGTTTGAGGGCATAAATCCAGAAATTAGACTTGGAAAGTGCCTCTTCAACTGTCACATAACCTGTAGCCTTAACTCTGGAGAAACCTGAGTTTGTAACACTGAAGTCTATAATGTTGGACCCCAGTACTGAAGTGTGTAACGCTGTGTGTGGCATCTACTCTCTCTTCAAGTTAGCAGGTTGGAGCTGACAGTCACAGACTCATTCACTGATGACTCGCAGCAAATTACTTAAGGCTAAAGTTGTGCAAATCCTCAACACCACTCTGTTGGGCTCCTTTGAAAATCTGTCCATTAAGGGTGAATTGCCTTGTGCGAAGAACTGGAAGTCCTGCCTCCATGTCTGCACATCTCCCCACACCTCCAGGAGCAGTGATAATGAGATTTACCCATGAAACCCCACCATTGTGGAAATGCCTTCCAATGCTCATTCAAAGAGGAAAGTACTTAAATTAATGCTTTCAGCCTGGCAGAAGCAGGGCACAGGAACCAAGATAGCCATCAAACTGCAAGCCACTGATGCTCCACAGAGGCAAGGACAGGGATCACAGAGTCATATTAAACAGCAAAGCCTACAGCATTTTCAGCTGCAAAGCTGTGTTTCAATTAAAAGGCAAAGAAAAAGATGCAATTAGAGGGTCTGTCAGTAGGAAGCATGAACAACAGTAGAACAAAGAATTGGTCTGGGCTTGGTCACCATTTAATAAAAGCTGATTTTGAAAGAGAAAATGTCCATACTGCACAGATGAATGAGGGTGGCACAATGGAATTATAGTTACCAGGAGAGTAGCAAGACAAAGGCCATCACAAACCTCCCTCAAAGAGAAAGAGATCTATTGAGCTAAAAAATTCTTCTATGCAAAATATTGGAAGTGACACACCAACTGGAACGTTAACTCTGCAAAGTATATAATAGTGGCCCATCTTGTGTTTGACGTCCTGGATAGATTAGATGGACTAAAACAATTTTCCCCTTCTTCAGGTTCTGAGGTGCTCTAATTCAAGGATAAACACATGCAGATGGAAGAAAAACACATTGACATGTCAGCACAGAGCTTCTTCCAAATGAAAAAAAAAAAAAAAAAAAAGAGAAAACAAATCTTATTTAAAGCTTCACAGAGAAATCTGTTTCCCACTGTAACAGCTCCCTGGTGCGCAAAGGGCCACACTCAGTGAATAAGTTGATCAGTTTGTCTCTCAGTGAGACAAGCACAGCAAATCAATAATGACCTTGCCTTAAAGAATTAAAGCCTGACTGGAGCACTGCTGGCTTATAGCTGTCCTTTACTCCCCTGAATTGCCCTGCGGTAAAGCCAACAGCCATGAAAATTCCCTCATATTGTCAGTGCACTAGCAGCACATGGAGACTGCAGAGCAGGGCCTTCCACTGCCCTTACCCTTCTGAGCCCCCTACCAGCTGTGAACAGCTTTCCACCACGGCTCCTGCTGTTTAGGCACAGCATGGAATAGCCAGCTGGAGCAGTGGTTGGGTGCCCTACAACTACACGACTGAGTCAGACTCCAGCTAGAAATCCTTCTAGTTCACCTTGGTGTTAAATTGCAATGATGGTATCTTCATGCATCAATGGAGTAACTGTTCTCTTTTGGCTTCATAGCAATGTGCCCATCCACCTGCAGTTACTGCACTGCTCTCTGAAGGAGTCAAGTCTTGCACCCCACACTGTCAGGGCATTTCCAGGGGGGCAGATCCATTACCTTGACAATCAGCTACCTGCAGGGCCTCTCTCTTTCTTTCTATGATTTGTTTGAGATGATGTGGAGTAGCAGAGTTCAGGCTGTTTTCAGTGAAAGATGTCTTCTCTGCCTCTCATAGACTAGGTACAAATCCTCAAGAACAGTTTAACTTCTATTGCTGTCAAATTTCAGCACCTGTTAATCCCTAAACCTTCCAGGTTAAACCAATGTAGCACAGTTAGACAATCATACAATCAAAATGAGATAATCTGGCTCCCATACATAATGTTCTGAGCCACCCATTCCTACCGCTTCCTTTGTGCCAGCACTGTTGCTATCTACCTCCTTAGAGACCTGGTTCAGGGAGTTAAATGGGGAGAAAACAGTTCACTTCTGTCTGTAGAGTTACCTTACTGCCCATTCAACTCCCTGAAACAGATTACCATCTGTGCAGGCAAGCAGTAATGCAAAAGAGGGTATCTATAGAATAAGAAGTAAGTATAGAATTAACTGTAATAAATTACAACAACTAAATATGTATTATTCTCAAGTATTAATAAAACTAATATACAGATTGATACAGAGAGGGGAGAACAGGATATTTTCACTGGTTTTGGTAGTAACTGGCCTCTGGATTGCCTATAAACCTTACCTATGCTGCTGGCAATGCTGCACTAATAATGAGGAAGAAAAGATTCTGCTTCAAGCTACATAAAAGCCCTTTGCAAACCAGCAGCTTAAATGTAATTGTGGTAGAATTACACCACTGATATTCCTTCATAAGGTGACCAGCTCTGTGAACAGTGAGAAAGTACAAAACCAAACAAATCCATAGCTGGCAATTACTCCAAACACCTGTACCAACCAGGCTCATTAAAAGTAATTGGGAGGCATGTAAATGATGTTCTACCATTAACCTGGCTCAATTATTCAGAGTTGGTGTGTCAAGCTTTTAATCAGCTACAAAGGCAGCATTGCCAGATGCTTTTTCTGAGAGAAAATTATAAAGGTGGGAGGGAAACCATGCTGCCATGTAACTCCACATTGTGCCAGACCAAAAGGAGCACTCATAATGGAATAATGCAAAAAGATTCAAAAAAAAAGGGGTCACTCCTATGTTCTTTTAAAGGTCTGGTTTTATACATGTCCTGGTTTCAGCTGGGATAGAGTTAGTTGTCTTCCCAGTAGCTGGTACAGTGCTATGGTTTTGAGTTTGGTATGAGAAGAATGTTGATAACACACCGATGTTTTCAGTTGTTGCTCAGTAGTGTTTAGACTAAATCAATAATTTTTCAGCTTCTCATGCCCAGCCAGCAGGAAGACTGGAGGGGCAAAAGAAGTTGGGAGGGGACACAGCCAGGGCAGCTGACACAGACTGGCCAAAGGGGTATTCCATACCATGTGATGTCATGTCGAGTATATGAACTGGGGGGAGTCGGGGTGGGGATCGCTGCTAGAGGAATAACTGGGTGTCAGTCAGAGGGTGGTGAGCAATTGCATTGTGCATCACCTGTATATTCCAATCCTTTTATTATTACTTTTGTCATTTTATTATTGTTACTACTATCATTATTTTCTTCCTTTTTGTCCTATTAAATTGTTCTTATCTCAACCCACAAGTTTTATTTTTTTTCTGATTCTCTCCCCCATCCTACTGGGTGGGGAGGAAGTGAGTAAGCGGCTGCGTGATGCTTAGTTGCTGGCTGGGGTTAAACCACAACAATACACAAGGACTTCAGTGGTAGAACTCAATTGTTCCTTCCCTCTGAAACCGGTTCTCACCCTTTGTACAGCGTTTTAAGACCTCAGTCTTAAAACCTTGGCCAGATTCTGCCCTGTGATTTGCATGGGGCCCTGCAACATTGGAGGGAAGACACACATCTAACTTTGCCTTCTGACTCTGGGGTTACTTCTGCCCAGTGAGCAGTTCTCAGCTTAAAGGAAAGGGGTAAGTGAAGGCTGGATATGTGCTGGGGACACTTCTGCCTCTCCTGGGCTCACGTCCCAAAGGCCATCACTTACCGAATGACTGTTGTTTGGCAGTCTGGATGGAAAGGCTTTCTGGTTTGCTACTAGCTGAGAGGAGCACACGTGGGAAAACTCCTTCAGAAAACAAAACTTGGAGGAGATGCTGACTGCAATTTTCAAGGAGCACCAAGGATACAGACATGCCTGCTCCACTGGGTTCAAGGAGATTCGGGAACCAAATGCCTTCAGGTCTCTTTGAATATCCCAGGTGGGAACCAGAAGACTCCTTTCTCCCATGAGCTGACTTATCATCTTTATACGTGACCTGTGTGTCTCCTTACATGACTTTTTAAAAGCCCATCAGCATATCACCTCAGCATGTGGCAATGGAAAACTGCAATAGCAAGAGGTCACGGAGGGTTAACGTGGTGGCGGGGGGGAAATAATATTATCTTTAATAGGGCCACTGTCAGCCTTACTGCTTGCAGCAGTTCTTTCACACCTCTGCTGCTGGATACAGCGTTTTCTGGTTGTGGGCTCAAGGCAGATTTCATTTACCCTGGTGAACAGAATGACCTTAATTTCTTTCAGCCTCCCTGAAGTAGTTCCAGATTTATTCTGAGGCAAGGGGAGAATCTGATCCTAACTTTTTGAAAACAAATGAGTTTACTACACCCTGGGAATTTTCAAATATGACACATCCATCAGTTTTCCTTTCTGACTAACATTTGGCAAAATGTAACTGTCAAAACTTTTTAATTCAAACCAAATCATTTGTTATTTGTTCCAAGCCACATATTAAATGTCAGTGACAAAAGTTTCCATACAGCCTTTGTGGGTTTGCACACATAGCTACCCTATGACCTACACCAAGGAACAGCCCTGGAGCTTGGAGAAGCTTAAATCCACGGAGGCGAGGGTGTGAAAACGCAGCTGGGCCCAGCAGCTTCTGCTGTTGCAGTAAATCCCACTTTGCCCCTCTGCACATCCCTCTAGCCTTAGAGTCTTTAGAGGTGAAATCATGAGCTCTCCTTCTCAATGCAGTTCTTTTTTGGCACTAAAAATCCCTCTGAGGCAAGGACAGTTTGGCATATTTTCCCTGTCTGACCATCAAGCTCTTAAAAAATTAAGTTATTAATCATCTAAACATTCACCTCTGCTGCACTACGGCTTTCTGGCCAGAAAGTCCCATAGGTGGTTATTTCAAATATTGCTCTGCTTCCATTGAAGACTTTTGAATTTAAAAAAATCTGAAGTATGGACAAATGCACCTTGTGATAATTACTGCCTAGCACTATACTTTTAAAGCAGTCAGCTGAGTTTCTAGTTTATATTTCACTAATTTGCTTACTTGGTAAAAAAAAAAAAAAAAACAAAAAAAAAACAAACAAAAAACCAAACCCCACACTCATCATGTGGTTTATCTGAGGTCTACACACACAGCAAAGCATTGCTTGCAAGAAAGAAGAGAAGTTTGCAGCAAAATTGTTTTGTAACAGATGTATCAATGGAAAAAGTTAGTAACTGGGAGTGTTCTCTCTTTCCCTGTCTCGCAGTTGCTATTAGTGCTGGTCTTTAGGGTGTAGCTTTCCTCTTGGGCTTCTGTGTTTGTTTTACGTATTGTTTTCCTCTTCCTTTTGGGTCAGGAGCCTTTTTATGATCCAGCAAGATAATACTGAGCAGCAGCACCGCATCTGCAGGACAAAATGAGCCTTTGCTTTAAATATCCAAGAGACAAATGGAGGTAAGTAGAAACAAATGGATTAAGCTGTTTGGGCTGGGGAATTGCTGTCAGTTTGTTATTCAGAAATTATTAACAACTAGTACGTTGGATTTGTTTTGGGTTTTTTTCCCCTATTTGACTGCAATGTTAAGAATTTAGCTAAAGTCCGGCATGGAAATATACTGAAGTTGTAAATGCGTTCAGGCCTTTGGTAGGGATTACAGAGTTCGTTAGGACAGAAATCCTTTAAGCAGGGTTTCCTAGGCCTTCATGGCAGGCCTTAAACACATTTTCCCTCCTCTTCTTTCTTCATCTTGCAAAGCGTCTCTGCACTATACCTAATCAGAGAGTTTATCCTGCTCCTGTTATCTTCCTGTATTTCATATATATTACAGAGGTTGTATTTGCTCAGCTGTATTGAATCCTATTATAAAAGCAGGGTGCAGAGGGTAGTTTCTGGATGCACAATGAATCTCTGTAACTAACAAAATATAGCACCTGCTCTGCTGGAAGTAACAATGTGAAGCCAGAGTTGACAGGGTAAGTGATCCCACTTCATAATCCTATAATGTTGATACAATTTGGTGGTACCAGCATAAAAGAGATACTCAGAGCTAAGCTGGACTTTGAGATAAATTTAAAATTGTGTCTTTAAAGGAAAACCACTCAGTACAAGATTTGATGACATGCAGATCTTTGACTCATAGGGTGTCATATCTGGCAGTTAAGTGGATGAAAATAGTCTTGTTTATTGTGTTGTACGAAGGCGGCGAATATTTCAGTTTAGAGAAGAAAGGGGTGCATGTCCAAACAAGACTCCACATATGCATCAAGAGCAGACAATAGAAGACTAAATATTCTTGACACTCCTTCTTTCTGTTTTCTAAATTATCTTTTAAGAATCTTGAAATTTACTGAGATGGAGGGTTTTTTCTGTACTGTTCAGTGGATACTTCTAATATCAAACCTTAAGTTACATTAATTTTGCATGCATACCTGTGGTATGTTTTTGGTCTCCAACCGCATTATCATGGTTTTTAGAGCCAGGTTTCCAGACTCAACTGCCAAAAAAGAAATCACTGTTATTTACTGTTTACTGATCATTCAATCTTATGTTTGTTTAAAAGTTTTGTAGGAAAATATTGATAGCAAACAATTGCAGGTCAGAGACCACAAAGTTAGTTCATATATGAAATAGAATGGATGTTTCCCCAAAATATTTTGTAGAATTGACAAACTTTTTAGATTAGTTTCTTCTTCTGTTCACATAGACCAGACACTATGGTCCCTCATGCTGTGAAGTACCAGAAAGCAGAGTTGCATTTTGGTGCATGAAGGACATGTAATTTATGAGAGGACATTACCTCTATAGAGAGCAACAACCTTGAAGTGGGGATATATGAATTATCTTTCTGTTGGTCACATTACCTCTGGCTTCTCCCATTCTCCTCCTGCCTGACCTCCTTTCCCATGTAGACCCAAAGCTCCTTGGGGCAGGGACCTTCCCTGACTGGGTGTTCATACAGTGCTTGCAAAAGTCTTGCTCTTACATAGCAGCATAGCACAGATAATAAATCAAATGTGCTGGCTTTATTCATCCCTTTCCATAGCAAAAAAGTTCACTAAAGTTGATGGAAGTTTTTACATGGCAGTACCAGACATTAAAGTATGACCGTCAGTTTGTTGGTTTCATGGAAACACTGAGCTAAACTGCATTTATGTTGGCAAACCCATGCCCAGAGAGCTGAGTCACTCTGCACAAAGCAGCAGCTATGGCTCTTTGAACATTTGCTTTTCCAAAGTACAACCTTCCTCTTCCACCAAGGCCTCCAGTATGCTTCTTGCTGCAGATGTTTACTTTTCATACATTGCACTGAGACAAAAACAGAGGCACTTAGACTTCCAAGCTATCACACTGGTAACAAGGGAAGAGAGAGAAAGTCCTGTGTCAGGAACAAACCCAGAAGACAGGCCTGGGTTATGTTTAGAACTTCGAACCACTAATACAAAGAAACAGGGATGTAGGATCATTATTAACCTGTATAGTTATTTTCACACCCTGACTTTAAACTTATTTATACCAGTGAGTATTTCTACTGGCTTTTCAGTTTCTCTTTTTGCACAGCGTGAAATGCTGCTCACAGCCTGTGTAAAATCTGAAAGGGCAGGTTTTGGACACTTGGAAATAAACTGCTGCAGTCATCAAAGCCACATCAAGGTACTCAAGGGGAAGTAGGACCAGTCACCCCTTCTCTCCTGAACTCTCAGCTAGAGCACAGACCTTGGATTTCTGCTATGAGCAGTTCATACTCACAAGTCCCTCTGCTCCTGAGTTATCCTAGCTGGATTTCTAAAACAAAAAGGCAGAATCATGCTAATTGTAGAATCCAGAAGCTAAGAAAAATATTATGCAAAGAAGACTATACAAAACAATATCCACCTGTAAAATAAAAATGTGCTGGGAGTCAGTGGAGAATAAAGAGAAGGAAACACTAGAGCAGCCAACTAGAAAAAAAAAGGCCAGCATAATACTCAATAGTCACAGGAAGATCAAAAATAAAATAAAACTACTTTGAAACCTCTCAAATGGAATACACTGCAGAAGAGCTGACTGGTCCCAAAGAAAGCTGTCAGAATGGCATAATGAAGGCAGCAGGCAAATTTAAACAGGATGTATCTTAAAAACAAGGAAAAAATATTCCTATAAGCAACATCTGAAATGTCAGAAAGTAAAATACTTTCAAAAGAAAAACATTGGGAATGGGAAAAAACTGAATTTGAAAATCTTCCATCTAGTTTTCTACTAACCACTGCTGGATATTTGACAGCCTTTTAAATTATTTCTCAAGCTCATTTAAAAAAAAAAAAAAAAAAAAGTTTGCTTTCCCATCCCCTCAATTAGAGAAAAATCATCACATCTTTTTATGTTGAGAGTTAGCTGATGAATGTCATGTCATGTATCACTGCCTCTGCATCTGACAAGAATCAAAGGAGAGATTTTGAAATGCAAGTGTCTTTGAACTGCTAATTATGCTTAACAAAGAAAGTGTTTCAGTTGTTGTTTCTTAATGAAATTTCTGCTTTTACCTAAAAGGTTTTTCTGCCACCTTATTTCTTGACAGTATGAAGCTATGTTGAAACCAATAGTAATCTATTTATTCCTGATTATACTGTGATGTTTAAAGAAGTGGGAAAATGTCCAGTCTTTCTTGCATATCTGAAGCTTCTGGTGATTTTTTGAGAAATACTGGCAAAGGTAACCCTCTGATAGAGATTTTGTTCTTTTGGATACGTGTGTAGACATTAAAAACATCTGTGAAAGTTCTGAGTGTGAGAGTAGGATTTCAGCTCAATTTCACTGCCCCCAGGAATTTCTCTTCTTAATTTCTTCTTCCTCAACTCTCTCTTTGGGGCCTTATTCTGAGAGGGATTTAAATACCCAGAGAAAAGCTGCACTCAACCAAACTACTCAAACAAGAGCAATCACCAAACAGGAGGATAAGTTATAGGGAGAAAAAGACAACAAGTGGTAGGCCAGCAACTCGACATTGTCTCTAATTCCACCACATTTAAGTACTTTGGTTAAGATTCAAAAAAAGCCACACACACACCCCCAACCCAGGAAAAAAAAGCCAACACCCTCCCCAGAAAAAGAAAAAAAAAAAGGCGGGGGGGGGGGGTGGGGGGGGGTGGGAGACACACACACCAAAAAACCCACAAAAACCAAACAAACAGCAAACACCCAGACTTCAGTGCAACCCCTCAGAGCCTCAAATCTTTTGACTTGCATCCTTCTCTAATTTTAATGCTTCTTAAGTAAGGCCAAAAAGTGAAACTCTAGGAGTCTTGAGTTAGGAAGCAAGTAATATATATGTCTACTCTGCTGGGTGCAGGGAGTTTTGATCTGCCAGAGAAGAGTTTGTTTTGTATGATCAACACCAGGCTATATCTTGCAAATTAGGAAGCTTCAGGCTAGGAAAATACCAGAATATGAGGCTATGAAGAAAGTCCAACTGATGTAGAGAGCTGCTGGTAGGTCAGGAATTGATGGTAAAACCTGCAGTACCTGGTATGGATAAACAAGTTTTATACTGTTACTCTCTATCACTGGAATCATGGATTTTCCCAGGGTTAAGCAGAGCAGATTCACAATAATTTTTAAAAATTTAAATATTCTCTGATTTATATTCCATGAACTGAAGAAGGGAGTATAAGATTTGAGCTAGCTCCTCAGACTGTAAAAGACACCGTAAGTTCAAGAGGATTGATTCTCATTTTCCTTATATCTGCTTTAAAACAGCTTTATACATACAGGCTGAATAAAAATGACAGTCAGGCCTATTAACTAGTTTACAATTGCTCCTTTCCATTGCCAGTTTGTCCCCCATCTTCCTGTGAAGTACGCAGATTTGGAAAAATGTTTAAAACATATAATAAGTAGTACAATTCAGAAACTGCATAAATGGTAACATCCAAGAGTCAATTGCTCTTCATCGTTAAATAAGAGGGCATTCAGAGACACTGCCATGCACCAGAGCCTGGGATTAGCTCTGAATTGCCTCTTCTGTGAAAACCTCTTCCCGCTGTTTTATCTCATCCATTTACAAACATTCTTCCTTTCCACCCACTTGCAGTCCCTGCAAGAGTGTTTAGGAGTTCAGCTCATTTGGCTGGGATTAAGATGTGGACATTTGCTATTAAAAAAAAAAAAAAAGTCCATAATGTGCTGACAGTATGCTTACATGTTCTGTTACTCTAGCACTGACTGGTTTGAACACGGTGAGCGTGCCAGCTTGATAGCACCGGTAGGATGCTAGGTTGAAGGAAGCAATTTGGTGCCATTCCCAATAGGTCCTGGGGAGAAATAACTGGACCTGAAGTGTGGAAGAGGCTCACTGAGGAACATGTGGCAACCTTCTCCTAATGACTGCAGCACTGAGACTCGGGGTGGGGACTGCTTTGGGGAGAAACTTTGTCCCCGTCCGTAAAAAATGTGCTCAAGGATGAAAAGTAGAAGGAAAAGAAGAGGGGGATGCACCACAGAGCTCAGTCCACTTTACCTTGTGCCTTGGGTAGGCAAAGAAAGAGCTGAGTAGTCTCAGTGAGATCACTAATGGGACACTACACGAGATCTTCTCAGTATGCTCCTGGGAAATAGTGAAACAGTGAAAGAAATGTGAAAGCAATAGAGTAACTTGCCTGTAAACTGTGGAATTATGTATGTTGGGAGAGGCTGAGGACAGTTTAAAAGAGTGCAGATGGGATATATAACGGGTTATGGCCATGCTTCATCACTGTACAGACTAAACAGCCCCCATATGTTAATTAAAGCAAGCAGCCAGTGGGACAGCAACATCTTCTGCTAGGATGTGTGCTGTCTGGCCTGTGTAGGTTGGAAGAAAACACTCCCATCCCTATTACAGTGCAGACTCTGTTGGAGAATTGTAGGCTAATCACATTCGTTACAATTAAGGTCTTAAAGGCAGCCATACAAGTACATTAGACCAAAAATCCCATCTAGTCAAAATTCATCTATGCACATTACCAACAACAACCTTGCAGGCAAAAGTTAGCATGTATTTCCCATTTTCCAGTGCTGAGATTTGCATGTCCCCAAAGGAGCAGTGTGTTTCCTTGAAGCATTAGTAAACCACACAGTGGATGCGTTGTACGTCAGGTTAACCTCATAGAGAGAAGCTACTAGCTGAACAGTTGTATTTTTCGTGAAGCACATCTTTTACTTTTTACCTAATGGTGGGTAATTCTGGAATCTCCATCACTGATGATTTTGGAAAACAGGTTAGACAAACCAGAGGAAAGTGGTGCAGGTAAAGCTGAACCTGCCATGGGGCAGCAGATAGACCAAGTGACCTTTAAGGGCCCTCCCAGTCTTCATTTTCTGTGATTTCTCTAATTTAATGCTTCTGTTTCACTAACTAGACAGCTGGCCCTGTATTAGTTGACAAATAACAGAAGCAATGCAGGATGGATTAGATGAGGCCAGTTTGGAGTGTTTGCTTTCATTTTATGAGCAGTCATCCAGCTCTGGAGGAGAGCTAACAGGCTACGTGCACAGCTGGTCTTCGTGTTTTCAGACATATGAAAAGCTGAAATCTTTCCCAGCAAAAGAAAGGTTGTGCATGCAAACACTAACCATTTTACAGCTTTTTAGAAAATACCCAGTTGCCTACATTAGCCTGTGATACCGTTTGCGTGACATGTATTCCTCCACTGTACCGGTATTGCTATCACAATATTAACTTTTAAGTGAGGGAATGGACTTCATCTGGATGTTTGGAGGCAGAAGTCTTCCCATCATACCACAGCTTCAGTTTTTACCCAACTTACCAGACTGAACTTCGTGCTGCTACAATACCTAGCCTCAAACCCACATGTGTTGGTCAGCTAAACAACTGAAGATCCAAAATGTTTAATACTTTCCAGTGCGCTGACTGAATAGCCAAACATTTTGGGGACAGATTTGCCATGGCTCCAGGCCTAGTTCTGCAAGTGCAGGTCATGCTGCATCTACTCCAAATTACTGTGTTCCTGCCCTGAGTGCATTAGGCATCCCAATTTGGTATTCCTTTTTGCAGATGTGCTGTTCTTTTTGGCAGATATACAACAGGTTTCAGTTTCCCTGAAACCTGTCTGTTGCACATGCATTTAATATATTCAGGAGTTTTGTTAAGAGATTGAAAGTCCTGGATTTAGAGCTGTCTATCACAAAGCAAATAATCTTGAAAACATGTGTGTATTTGAGCAAGAAGAGCCAAGTCCTCATCTGGCAAGTGAACTTTCATCTTCCAGCAGCAGTCTTTCTCCAAATTTACAGTCTCAATTGTTCACATGAGAAACTTAAGATTTATCTGAGTCAGAAAATACCTGCATTTTCGTTTTTCACTGCTAAGAAATATGTACAGCTGCTCCCATTATTTCAGAGGGTTTGGTTTGTTGTTGTTTTAAAATCACTTCCTGGTCTCTTTTTAAAATTTTTTTTTTTTTTTAAAGGTTCTTATTTTTCGAGCTTAGGAGTCATGATGAATAGAAACCTGTGAATGCAATTCTGTTCAGATTCACGTGTTAAGTCATGGGTCCCTCTCGCGTATGTGCAGGAGTCAAATCACGTCCATGTAAGAGGATTGGCAGTAGCTTTGGAAATACCTGTTCTCTTTCCCATTTTGCACTCATGCGCCATGCTTCCAGCTCACTTTTTTTATAAAAGCAAATAAACATTTTGTCTGCAGGCATCAGATATTGTCTCAGCAACCATCCTTGTATCAGTGTGCTGCTGCATAGGGTGGGAAGGGAGGCTCTGAATTATGTTATGTGGTCTGAATGTGTCTTACACCGTTAAGATTCATGGTACTATTAGAAGATCCTTTTCTCTCTCTCATCTTTTACTCAACACCAAACAAAGCCAAACAAGTGGTTCATACAGTCCTGTGTCATCCATCACGTACCTGCTCTTCTATCATAACCTGTGCGGCATTTTCAAAATCAATGCTTGTATTTTGTCAGTTATTATTCAGCTGTTTTTCAATACTCTAAATCTCTTGATTTAGGGGTTGCCCAAGCTGATGAGGTGATCAGAACCAAACCATTTCAGGCACTGACAGCTCAGCCATCCACACAGAAACATGCCACCTTCCCCGGAGCCATTGCCACCAGCCCCAGCCTGCGGCTGATGCTCCTCCAACACACCCTCAGCTCTATCACTGAGCTCCTGCTCACTTTGAAGAGTTCACTTTACTTCTTGGAGTATATCTCTGACTCACCCTTTGCCTCCTTTTACCCATTCAAAGTATATGCCTGCGCCACGGAACTGCATGAGTTGTTGTGCCCCAGGGAACCAGCTAGTGACTGCTTTGTGCTGTGGGCATATGTGAGCTTTGCAGTCTTATCACCAAGCCAGATAGACACATGCCCAGGTTTTCTCCCCCTGTAGTAACAAGGTGCACCTTATTACATGTTTTATTAAGTCACGAGTACAACAGCAATCCTAGCAGGCCCCCAGTACAGCTATTGATCCTAATCTAATGGTAAAGCAGTGCTCGGGCAGGACAGGCTTTCAGGTCTTGACGGCCGCTTGTGTTTCGAGGTTCTGGTAAGGAAAAGGTGTTGAAAGAACATTTGAAACAATTTATAATCTACTTTTGTGGATTCAGATAGGTCAGATAAACATCTGAGCACGTTTGTTGAGGAAAACAAACTGCCATTCTGAACAGCTGGAGGTTTAGCCATCCCCAGAGCAAAGTCCATCAAACCTAGAGATGTGGCAAACTGCCAGGCAGCTGCATGTGTGTCATTTTGATGGTCACACAGGAATGCCCTCGGGGCAGGAGGGGATTAATGATAACTCTCTGAAACCCCAAGTGCCTCATTTTTGAGCTTCCCATGGCGGTATATTTCTTTTTCCATTTTCACTTTGTTCTTAAAGCTTCACTCTTCATTTAAACCCTCTAAGGAAACTCCGTGCACAATAGATGTACGTTACCCTTTCAGGAGACAAAGAACCTCTTTCACAAAAATAAATACTGAAATCTATTTAGTAATGCCCCTCATGTATATATCTCTCACTCATCTTCCCTAAATATTAGTTCAGAAAACAGCTTTCGTTTATAGCGATTTCATTGCCATAATCCAGATAGCATGGATTATTTCTATAGTGATGTTCTAATGCTAATTTGCAAGAGTGGAAGGCAATTTGCTGTCCTAACAAATTACTTGTGTCCTTGGATGAAACAGACAGCAAAGACAGTGCCCCTGGCTAATTGGAAACACTAGATAGATATCCATAATGTTCTATATACAAAGCTTAGTGTTGGAGATGTTATTAACATTCAATTTAATACCTACAAAATTAAAACTAAAGCTTTATCCTCATTTCCAAGCAGAAGCCTCCTTGGAAATAGCTTGATGTGGTGTTTTGAAAGATGTCAAAAGATCACCTCTTCATAATGACCAGGAAGATGGGAATCCAATTAATGGTGTCCGGGTATTTATACAAATGCTTCTTCTCAGAGCTGCCCGTCACAGCTAACTGTATACAATACAAATCAAGCTTATAAAACCAGAAACACACTTCACACTTACTCTGAACCTGTCCGTGAAAATGGATGGAATGAGGCCTAAATCCAAGTCCAGCAGTCTAATGTAACACTTCAGAGCCACTGTGTGAAATACAGGATTTGGTGGACGCTGTCCGTAACTACAGGTAAAAACACTTATGAACTCTTAGTGTACAGATCCACATGCTGATGATAATGCACACAGTACAGCAGCCAGTCCAGACACTATTTCTACATCCCCCTCCTCCTTCTCTAAAGGAGGGGTTTAGGGTTAAAACAGTGGATGTAAAAGATTTAGTTTCAATCATCAGGCCTGATACAGGTACAGGGCACAGTCGCCATAGTTCACATTCCTTACCTGGGTATTATCCCTGTTCATTCCAGCCCCCACCAGTGTCTATGAAGATGACAAAGACTATCCCATCTTACAACAGCTTGCAAGTACATCCCAGACCAGCCAGTCACGTGCTGCCTTACGCTAGGTCACGAAGCTAGAGGTGCTTAGACAGAGCTGTATAGATCATCCTTCACTGCCAGAAGGAAGGTAAAATTTGGAAAAAAGATTCTATAAAGAGTTTGAGAACTGAGTTTATCTTCAAACCATGGTGTGACAAGAGTGCCATTCAGCTAGCCTGTACAATGGCTAGTCAATGGGGGCACTGGGTGCAGGACCAGGGGCATGGAGACAGGACAGCTGGACCACTCAGCTCTGCCAAGGCTTGAAGTGCAACTTGGCTTGTCGCGCTCTGGTCGGGACCAAACCAGCTCTTCCCTGCCTTTGAAGCCTAGAGCTCAGTGAGCAGCACAGCGTGCAGATCTAGGCCAAAGTGGGAAAGCAGCATCTGCCAACTTATTTGCAAGAACTGTTGTACCCACAGCTGAGTTCACTACAAATATTATTTGTGAGGGACAAAAAGCGATTAGCATCTAACAACTGGCTCTTAGTAGAGTCACCTTCAGACTAGTCAGGCACAGTCCTACTTAATCTGCCTGCGTTTCCAGAGCACTGATCACTATGTATCTCTGCATCATGGCCATCCATCACACCACCAGTTTCTCATCTAAATACTGCCAACAGCACTGCGAGTAGCCCAGTGCTGACACTCCCTCCTTCTCCCTCTGCATCTTATTATTTAAGTTGCTGCTGGCAAAGAAAAGGAGAGTGGCTGTGTCCACAGTGACATTAGCAGAACTGTCAGCTTAATCAATGCTGATCCTTTCCCTCTCAGCCCTGCTTCTCTGCTGTTCCTTTTTGAGGCAGAAGAGCAGCCCTATAAATTCACCACTGTGCCCAGTCATCCAGAAATACTGCTCATTTTCCAGAAAGCTTTTGGTAGCCTGACTGCCTCCAATTCCACATGCTATGTCCCCCTTGGCCACCCAAGGTCTCCTGAGCAGAGCCATTGCCAGGGCTCCCAGAGCCCACACTTCTCCCCTGGTCAGCAGGAGCACCTCCGGCAGCAGACAGGCAGAGCAAGGAGCCTTTCTGCTCTCTGCAGATTAATAATCATGGGAGAAACAGGATTACGACAGCACTAAAGGCAGAGCAGGTTGCCAGAAGTTCTGGGTGCTTTGAGAAAGAGCTTTCTTTCAACCAAAGAAATTTGTTGAAAGGTTTTCCAAAACCTTGGAAGCCAGGATGTTTGTAAATAGCCCATAATCTCCTCCATTCCAACAAAACGTGCTTTTGTGGTTTGGAAGGGAGGAGGCAAACCTCCGCTAAGAATGCAGCTCTATTCAGCTCGCTCATCTCCACCTGGGCCATTACTGAGCAACAGTGGGGTCTGTGGAGGGGAACAGAGCTGCAGACAATACTTCCTAATGCGAAATGCAGAGGATTCACCACGAGATGATCCTCTTGGACTCCAGCTGCCCCATTAAGTCAGGCAGAACTGGTAGGCAGACACGTGTGTCAGTACAGAGAGGCAGCTGTCACTGCTGCCTTTCATTGTCCTCAGGACTTCAGTAGGACAGGGAATAAAATTAGCATCTCCACCTCATCCAGACCCTCACCACCGTGTCTCAGTACCATACCCTTCCCTTTTGGTAATACAGTTGTAAGCAATGACTTATGAAGGCAGCTTGTTTGGTATTTTTGTTTCTGTAGGGTTTAGGGGTGTTTTTTTTTTAAAGACAGTTTTGGGAAATAGGGATATTATTTTTTATCCTCTTCAGTTCTCCAAGCTGACACACCAATTCATGATGTGCCTTCTTTGATATAGTACGTGAGTCAGCTGGAACTAGATTTCACATAACAAAGCATTAGTAATGTAATTGGAGAGGAAGCATCGTAGCATAGATAAACATTCTTGGAAAACCAGTATTCCAAAATGTTTCGTCATCCATAATCCTCCTTCTCTGTCTTGTGTCTTGCAAGTTTTGTGTGTGGGTGTATGCACACACTTGTCTCTCTCTCACCGTGCCTCTACCACTTATCAGCTCATTGCAGTTCTCAGCCTACTGTCAAGATCACTCTACCCGGTTGTCATCCGACATTCCCTAGAGTTGTCTGGAAGGGGAAATCTTGAGTGCAGTTGATCTGCCCCAGCATCATTCAGCCACAGGACCTGAAGAGTCTCTCCTCCATCCAGCACATGTGAACCACAGCCAAGGTACAGCGTGTGCCAGGGACAGGAGCGGTCATGCTCTGGGACTCAGCACTCTCAAACATTATCTTTCCTGCAGTTCATCCCGTCACAACATAGATGTGGCCTCACATTATAGATATGTTCATTGTACTAATAGTAGGGTTGTTACCTATAAACTTTCTCTCTTCCACTATGTCTCCATGTGCTTCTCTAACACTATCTTCTTTGCAAAATCAAGAAAAATTTAAGTACCTTGTTCTTGCACAGAGGTTTCGCTAAGACCTTGAGGGTCAGTGAAAGAAAGGTTTATTTCTTTCCTCTCATGACAAAATAACACTCTCCAAGCAGCACTGCAGTATTAATGTGTTACTGCCTTTCAGGAGGAGCAATTCCATCTGGTCGATATTCCCACCAGCGTGGCTGCGGGGAGCTGGCTGTTTAGCATCTCTAGATCACACGGTGATACGAACCTAATCAACTCTCTGTCTCAATTTTCAAATCTCATTGACAAGCATATCTTGTCTCCCTTGTCAGTACTGCTTAATTTTCCTCTTCCACTAAGCTATTATTTAATTCAGTGGCAGTAGCTAGCACTGACAGGCAACATAATTTGTAGGACTGACCTGGGGCCAGGGTCCGGAGCTGTAGGACTCTGATCCTAACAGTCCCACAAGCTTGGACAAAGCACTGTGTCCCAGTTTCCCCATCTTTGACATAAAAGAAATGTTTCTGCTGCCAAGGAAGGCTGGAATGATTATACTCTAGAAATATTCAATGCTAAACACTTCTACCAGTCTATTTATCATGTTTATAGAGTAATGGCTTACAGGAGTAAGAGACTAGAGAATAGCCCTATAGTTACAGAGTTGGGCTGGAGTATAGGAGATCTGACTTCTGTTCCTGGCTCTTACACAGGTAACAGGAGAGACCCTAGGCAAGGTTTGGGTTTCAGACCTCCACCTTTAGAATACGAAATACAATCTTTCCCTTTCTGGAGGCTATATCGTTCTTATTTGTGAGTTTGCAAAGATATCGGTTACTGTCGTTTTTTAAGTCAATTGCTACATGCACAGTTCTAGTATGGATTCAGTTTATAAATAAAGGACAAGAAGGAATAACTGCAGTTAGGAGAGGTTTTGCAACACTCAGTCAATGTCTGTTTCTTGTATTTAATGAAATCTAGCACATCAGAATTAATGCAATGAGGGAAATGGCTCTCGTAGCCAATGCTGACTTCACTGACTTCAATAGTCCTTCATGACATTGAGCAAGACAGCTATTACTTGCGCCTGTTTCACTGAAAATAGGGAGAGCCCCATCAGACCTAATACATACTAAAAAAAAAAAAAAAAAAAAAAAAATCAAACAAGATTGCCTACAGTCTGGAAGACAAACTGACGTGCTTTGTAGATTTTCCCGTTAGCGTAGTTTCCAGACAAGCGTCTCTACCACAGTTCAAAGAGTTAAAGTAGTGCCATGCCAGATCTCCCACAGAAGTTTTCAAGGAGCATGCAGAAGTCCAAGAGGTATAATTAATGTCAAGTGGTGTGTGCAGGCAGAGTCCGTTCCGCTGCGTCCCGTTGCCCAGCCCACCTGCTGCCCACCAGCTGCTCCTCCACGGCTGCCCTGATGTGCCCGTGAAACTCCCCTCCAAATGCTCTGCTCTGCTTCTTTCCGTGTTTCCTGAGGAAACGCTCAAACAGCTCATCTGCTCTTTAAGCAATTAATGGACTCCATGAAGCATCTGGTGAGCGGAGTTCTGTAGGGCCCCTACTTTGCAGCAACTCACACCCTGTGGCACACGTACACTTCTGGCCTTATGGTCAGTAGCTGACCAACTGGTGCAAATCAAATTCTGTGGAGTTACACTGACACGCACCAGCTGGCTAGTTGCCCTTATCAGTTTGCATAGGTCTTGATCACATACGCACTCACATTGATTTATTAGCATCAGTAAAGTTACTCCCAGACCTGGCCTCTCTGTAGACCAGTGCCTAGGCCTGCACAGAACATGCTTTTTTTTGCAGTTATGCAAATTCATCTGCTGAGAATATCTCCCTGCAGCCCTCTTCATCCTCCCTCTAGACCAATAGTTTAGACTTAGATTACAGAAGGGGTTTTTTTCCTGATAGGTTAAGGATGGTCGCAGTAGCAAAGATGCTCACTTGAGGACACCAGCTAGGTGCTGGCACTGTAGGTACAGTTGTAAGGAAAACTTTGGTTAATGCAGAATATGCTTTGGGGGAGCTAGCTGGACAGAAAATGGGATTGAGCCATCCGTCTTCTCCCAGAAAGAGACAACTAGTCACAGAGCTCAGCTTTTTAGACAGTGGAGCAGGAATCAAAGCCTCATTCTACCAATTTTATCCTTTTGAGATTTGGGAACAGAGATAAATCCTTCCCTGCATTATGCTGCTCTCAAGAGCAAGAAAGAGGGCTCCCAACGGTGCTGCGCAAGTAGGAGAGCAAGCGACAGTCTCAGGCCTACCTCTACATTCCTGTTCTTTCCAAAGCATTCCACCTGCACAGAGTCTTATTCATGAGTATTAACGATAAATTTGCTTGCTGACGTGCTTTAATTACTATGCTAGTCCTGCTAGGCTCCACACGCCACTTCCTGCTGGAATATCAGATTTTGATGAAGGAACAAGGAGTTTGTAGATCTGCATGATGTTGCTGCTCATCACATGAGGGTGAGGAGGATTGCACCTTCTTCTTCAGTAATCACACCTCCGTGCTGTGACCCCACCACCTTCTGCCTGCCCTAGGGCCCTCTGTGGCCAAAAGCCCTTTGTGGAGGAAGCGAGAAGCTGCCAAAAGTACACAGGGAGATTGGCTAATGATTCAGCAACGGCTGCGGGAGTGAGAAATGTTCCCTGCTTATTTGGGGTTGCTGACCAGCACATTATGAACCAGCGAGTGAAAATACAATCACCATTACGAGCACTGACATCTAAAGGCACTACCTTCCAGCTTGTCGGGCACAGGGAGAGCTGTGATGAATTAGCTTGCTAGCTTGATTGTGGCAGGGCACGGTGAAAATACTAAGTTTCCACAATACCTGTGTTGCATAAAAGCTTTTGTACAAAGCCTAACCACAGCTTGTGTAACTTGAAGGTAATGGGAGATGAAGGAAAATAAAACAGGGTGAAAGCAAGCAACTGGTTATAAGGAAAGGATAAAAAGCAAAGTGTCTCCATGGCAGGGCAGCAGTGAGGGACTTGTCTCACTTGTGAAAATGACTTCCATTCTCCTTCTCTCTGGTTATGTCCCTACTGCCTGTTTGCCCGTTTTATTCCAGGTTTGCCTTGTAATATGTACTTATACGTTTGTCGAAGGTCCTGTGCAAACGGAATATGAAAATAAGCCGCACCCCCTAGACACCATTAATTAGACAGCATTAATGACACTTGCCATCAGCCAGAGAGGGAAAACCTTGGGTGAAAAGGAAAGCCAAAAAGATGTGGCATAGAACTGAGGGCCTGTCTTAAGGGATGTTTCTGTCCTTAGTGTTGTTCTGTCTGTGCTAGGATTAGGCCTAGCTTAAAATAAGATGAGATCAATAGAAAGGGTTGGAAAAGCATGTCTGCACACAAAAAGCTGGTCTGCTCTAACTTGTATCCATTTACAGAGGTCTCCCATGTACTCATCAGCTTTCCCAGTAAAGGGATCGAGTTTGTCTCTTCTACTCATCCCTGTCTCATTTCCCCCAATAGAGAAGTAAGCATAGCTCTATTTGGAGAGCAGGTGGCAAACAGCCATCTCATCCCCTTGTTCAAATGTTTGAGACCTCTTTCCCTGGCCAGAAACTAACTACAATCTTAAATCTCAGCCATGTGCCCCAGCCCCTTGTGAAGGGTTGGACTGACCTGACTCTCCTCAGATCTCCTTATCCTCCCCTAATTCCACCCCTTCACTCGGAGCTTCCCCTCTTAAATCCAGCGTGAAAACGAGCGTCTCTCCAAGGCAGACACCAAAGACAGGCTGAGCTTCACAGCTATATTAATAAGGAAATTAAGACTAATTGGAGGAAGTGTTGTTACCTCCATATATAGCATTATACTCAATTGCTGCACTATTTCTAGCATCCATGTTTTCTCATGAATGCTTAAATACCAAAGCCAGTTCAGATCCACAGCAATGACAAAAGGCTGTAGAGGACAAATTTGTTTCTTAGCTTATATAACTGCTATAGTCAGAGAGAGAAGTGACTTAATTTAAACACAAAACGAGTTTCATGAGAGGAAAATATCGGTCATAAAGAACCGTTTAATCTTTCAGAACAAGGTGTCTGGAAAAACAGCTGGAAGAAGCAGCCAGCCGAGCTCCAGTGAGCAGCGAGGGGAGCTTTTTCTAACAGCTAACCATGTCAGCGTCAATGGCAGATTCTCCCTTCCTTGGCCAAGTCAGGGCCAGATGACATGTCCAACCCCCACAGAAGTATTAACTGTATTATGTCAAGATCTACAGACACACCAAAAAACCCCTCTCTTTACTTGGAAAAAACTCTCCCCTATAGTCAGTGATGAGGTGGTGATCTCTTCCATCCAGAGATCCATTCCACAGGGCAGAGCTGTTTACAGTTTTTTTCTAGGGTAGAGGGAGAGGGGTACGGGCAGACTGGGGGTGCAGGTATCGCCAACGGGGCACCTCTGGTTTAACAAGGGAAGGAGGCATATATCCAGGTACGAACTGGCTGACTTTTCCCCTTCCCTGGTGTGCAGGTGAGTGATCAGAAGGATCCCCCCGCCCCGAAATCGCCTCTGATAGGTCTCACAGAGCTGGTGGGTCCGAACGTGGAAGGGAGGAACCCTCCTGAGATGCAGGAGGGTTGGGGTCCGTTCCGCTTCCATCCCCAAATCCCCCGTGACGCTAGGAAAACGGCAGCCTCTCCCTGAGCCCCAGAGTTTTGTGGGGGCTCACTGGGACCCCGTCAGCACCCCTCTTTAGCCCCCTGTGCCCCCAGTGCAGGCTCCTCGGGGCAGGGGCTGTCCCCGACAGTTTGCCACCCTGCTGCCATCTCCGGCCCAGGGCCTCTAGGTGCTGCTCTACAACCAGCAATGGATTTCCCGGCAGGAGGAAAGGGAAAGGGAAAGCGATGGCAGGAACTTCCTCACGTTGCAGGAGGAAACTGCAGCAGTTCTGGATCACCAGAAAGTGCCTTTTTTTTTTTTTTTTTTTTTTTTTTTTTTCTTTTTTTTTTCCCAAAGCGGCTTGTTCATTCTTGTGTAAACCCACACACGGGGCAAGGCTATCCGTCCGTGTTTCCTGCAGGGATTGCAGCAGAGGGATTAAGCTTGAGCAGAGCGTTCTGCATCACATTTTGACTAAGCGACAGCTGTAGTTTAGCTTTTCACGCAAAGGAAAAAAAAGAGGTTAAACCGAGATATCTAACGGCATTGTCATGATAGGAGTTAACCCTGTTAGGTCGAGAACAAGAATACCAGTGATTCCACAGAGAAGAGTAATGCACATGGGGCTGATGCTTGAAGGTGAGGCTTAAAGCTTCAGGCATTAACAAATTAACATTTCGCCTAATTAGATATTGATCACTATCACAAAGCATGTCATGACCACCATAAGCTTACCACAATGCACTAAGCAATGATGGAAAATTAGAACATGTACCAGAAAGCATATCGATTGCTTCTCCTCTAGGAAGTTCGCTCAGACATTTAGCAAATCTGAGAGTCTCATCCTGCTGTTTCCTAAATGAGTGACAAATATTCCCTTATTCCCCGAGGGCAACCTCACAGGTTTCCTCTTCACTGCCATACTATGATTTTCACGTTGCATTAAGGTAAAGTGTTGTTCCTCCTTTCCTGATGCCCCCAGGAATGGAGATTTAAGGAGTTCATTACCCAGCTGATCCCATGCCAGCTGGGACAATCAAGGAAGGTAATTTTGTCTCACCACCTGTAGAGAGATACTGTATTAAGAGTGTCTTCTTGTGTGTATCCTGTGCTGTGCATGATATAGCATGAATTCTTTGTGGCCAGATGAACCCTTAACACCATTGCACAAATACGCTGCGAGCACGGAAACAGTAAATAACAGATCTGCCTGCCCTCGGGTAATGAGAACTAATAAAGTTCGTGTTGCATCCCTGACAGTACGTGTATACTTATATAAGGGGTTTATTACTATACATACTGCAGAAAGAAAGAAGCAAGAAGACTGTGTAAGTTTACCTTGGTTCATCTGGTTCACAGGGCCTCTCTGAAAGTGCCCACAGGAGACTGTATTTCCTTTAAAATATTAATCCCAGCTTAAGGAAAGGATGGTGCATGATCAGGCACAAACCTTGGAGAATGGCTCTTTAATTTTTCCATCTGGGAACCCTCCTCTCAACAAAAGCATTTAATGCCTATACGTGATCTCTGGTGGCTGTTGCATGCTGATGCGTGAGGATTATGTGATGCTGCTCATAGAATGAGAAGGTCTCAGACATGCAGTGAGAATTAGTTGGGTGGCAGAGAGTGACGGTAGGGTGCAGTGATGGGAGTGATTGGAAGATGCTCTTCTGCAGCGTAGTCTGACACAGGTGATCCTAGGAGATATAGGAGGCATATACCTCAGGGAAGGAAAAGCCTCGTTAACCTTGGTACATTTAGTTGTCACCGCTTCATTGTATAGAAAATAGTCCCTGACAGGAACGACACAGACACTTCCCAGCTGCAGCAGTGTCCAGGCAATCCAGCAGGAATATCGAACTGTGGATAGGAGGTCCTGGGCAGTACGGACAACGGCACAGCAGGGAGACAAACCTGCAAAGGAGTGGGTCCTACCCACTTCTCTACAATGTCAAACCGTGTCCCAGATGAGAAATAGTGCTTGAGAAACAGCAGGGAGCAGAGGTACTTTACAGCCTGTACCACCTACCAGACAAAGCGCTAGGCAGATTCCCCGCACCTCTTGGAGAACTGAGATCCCCTGTTTCTCATTTCTCTCTAACACGTGTGTTAACGTTTGCTTCACGTCACTTATGCAGTTGCGATGAAAGCTAAACACTGGGAGCGGGTACCTGTGTTCACTCGTGACGCAGCCTGTGGTCCATGCTTGGACACGATTTGGGAGCTGGTACTTTGCTGAACGCAGCCTCTGACTGTTCCCGCTACCTGCACGCTACTGCCATGGCAGCCTGAGCCTTCAATTTTGAGCAGGTCCCACACAAAAGTTCATTTTGCAGCACTTTCCCTCCAGCCTGTTTCAGAGCCATGCTGTTAACCTGCCTTTGCCAGCCCCCCTCATTCCTATGCTGTTTCATATAGCCTATGGCAAACTTCCCATTTGTGTGAATACACAGCCTCCAGGCAAAACTCTCAGCAAAGTGCAGCTTCCTGAGGGCTAAGCAGGGAAAGGCATCTGGGGAATCCAGCCCCATGCCAGAGGTCTTAATGCCTGCAGAAACATAAGCCCCCACAATATCCTGCTGTCCCTAGATGGGAATTGCTGCAGTGACTGACCCAGCTGCCATCACTGCCCAGACACAAGGCAGGTCCTGATGAATAGATGGACAGGCTTTCAAAAGATTATATTGTGTAGAATCAGTTTTGACTTCTTGCCTACTAGCCGGATCCTCACGCTTCCCCCTGTGTGTACATACACACACCACAGTTTCCTTGCATTGGGAATTGGAACGTGATTTCTAAGTTTTATGGTATTTGTTGATTTTGCTGCAGGCATTTGGGTTTTGAGTGAAGAGGAGAGAAAGCTGCTTATGCTTTTCAATACTGGAGTGTGCGTGTGTCTGTGTGCATGTTCTGCATCTAAGGCAGTGTTAATGATATCTGGTATTTTTTTGCTGGAAAAGAATGGGTATCAAACCCTGCCTTCTTCAGCACTACAGGCATCATCTCTTGCCCTGCCTTGCAGTACCTCCTGTAATTAGGTTTTATGTTAGAGCTCAGAGTCCGTTTTCTGTGTCAGACGATGCCTCAGCAAATTTTGGCTAAAGATTGAGGATTGGTATCTATGGGAATCAAGCCAGAACTTATAGCAGAAACACAGGTTTTATTTTTCACTGAATTATATCTTAACAAATATCAGCAGGTGTGATAATTACTTGCTGGATGAAATATACTTTTTTAATCATATCACTTGTTCCAAAACACTGTTTCTGGTATTTTCTCCATGGGCTGATTTATTAATGACACCTTGCAAGCTGAGAAACGAGGACTTTTCCCTTCCAGCCTTTAACATAGATGAAGCGGTATGTTTGGGATTACTAACTCAGACTCGCTGTAAGCTTCCCTAAAATACAGAGATAATGACCTGCTCTTCATGCAGCAGGTGCTCTTGCAAGACCTCCTGTGACTCTATGTTACCTGTGGCCGAAGACTGCCACGAGCTACCTCATGCTATGAGAAGTAAGGGCTGTTGAGCAAGCCAAGGCTGTCTTTCTCCAAGGGTCGGTGGCATCACACCGCCTTACACTGATGGCTGAGAACTGACGTGGTGAGAGTCCAGCAAAGCAGAACCTACTCGTAGCTGAGTGCCACTTCATTGTAGTCGGACAACACTTCCAGTTAGAAGAACAGTTACTGCTAAAAATGGATTCAGGTCGGCTTTTTCAATGCTTTCTCTCAGGCAGGATATTCAGCGAGTTGTCCTAGGCTCTGAGTGCACTTTCTCTGCCGAATGTGGACAGGCCGCTTCCTTAATCAAGAGCCCCCCCACGTCAGACGTGTCACAGCTGTCTTTCTGGCCCTTTTCCTCTCTGCATTCTCATCTGGGCTTTACCTTCTATTTAATTGATCCTTAAAATCCTTCTCAACATAAAAATCTTAACAGTTGCCACCATGACAGGTCCATCTTAGAGGCAGCTGGATCCTGCTTCCCCCCCTCCTTTCTCTCCTTTCCCCTCTCTACAGCTGACAACGTAGCCTCACATAACGTACAGGCTCAGTTCAGGAGAACTAGGGGAAAAAAGATCAAATACACATCAGTCAGTATTGCTGTAGGTGGGACATATATTAATAAGACAAACTCCTCATTTTCTGAGGACAGAGATTATATTTAGCACTGGGAGGAACCTTCACTGTGGACGTGTAGGAGACTGACGTATCCACGACAGGTATTTTAGGCTCTCAGAGGCTGTTCAGGATCCAGCATTAAGTGTGCTTGTTGGCCCAGTCTACTAACACTGGCCTAAAACAGACACCGTGCCACCTCTGAGTCACAGACATTTTCTGTCAACTGCCTGAGATTCAAACATATGTAATATAGGGGCTGATTTTGCTTCAGCATGTTTTCTAATAAATTATTGCTCAGAAATAAAGCAGTAAACAAATGGGAATTACAATGAAACAAGACAACAGTGATAATACCATCGTATGTGTCTGGTAGTAATGATGGGGCTAGATCAGATAATGAAGGTGTGAAACGGATAAACATTGGCATCTCTAATACCCATAATAAATTCCGGGACATTGAAAAGGCAGCATGATATCAAGATATAACAGTTCATAACACTAATGACAACAGCCTCGTAGAAAAAATGATATTTAGAGTGCTAGTCATTGAAGGAAAGTGTCTCAAAACACATAAACCACCACAGGACCACAGAAAATGGATATAGCCAACATACAAAATAACCAGAGTAATTCTCCTGCTTGTCCTCAGCTTCTTGGCTTACACTGTATCTCACAAAGCACCTTTTGCTCTTTTGGTTTCATCCTCGCATGTGCCACGGGGGTGACTCCTGCTAATGATAAGAGCGACTTGAATTCCCATGGATTTAGCATTAACAAATTCTGTGCAGATTCCTCTATCTGACAGGCAGGAAACTTTGTTATAGCAAAACATTTTAAGCTGCTCAAAGTCACCATGTTTACAACGGGGGCACGGGGGAAAGATACTCTGCCAGAGTCAGAGGACACGATCCGAAGCGCGCTCTATGGGGGCGGCATCGCTGCTGGTTTGCCCGGGGCCACTTTGCCCTCTCTCACCCAACCTACGCGTCCTGCGATGGAAGCGGCAGAGGTGAGAGTGGGAACCACGTTAGATGCGACCGTGGTGGGAGGGCAGAAAACTGCAGCGTGGGCTCTTCGGGGCGGCAGCCTCGCAGGGCAGGCTCCCACAGCTGCACCCACCTCTACTGCGCCGCTCGGACCGCGCTTCAATCCCACTGGTTTCAAAGAGAAAGGGGTAGGTATAACTTTCTTAACCAAGCGATCCTCACTTCAGGGTTCATTATTAGGCCAAAATTAAAACCAACAAATCTGCTGAGGTCCAACAGCCCCAAATTTAGCAATCTATTTTAATAAGCCATAACAGCTCTGCAGAGTCCCTCAGGATGTCACTGGGGATAAAGAGCAAAGGAGTGAAACCAGATATCTGTCAGCATTAGCAGCCTAATAACAATGTCTCACAGAAGGTAAGGCTGTGACTTATCCTTCTCCTTCAGAGTTTCCTCATCATTTTGCAGCTAGGGAACCGAGGCACAGTAACAGCGTTTGTTAAAGAGATTCCTTTCACCGTAAGATCATCCTCCGGTAACAGCTGCCCTGGAAGAGGCACTTGTACTGCAGCCCAGCTTAATGCCATGAAACCGGCCCCGGCCCCAGAGATGTTTCATTAGCCCCCCTCCTCCTCAAAGAGCAATTAAAATATACTCTGCTGTCAGATCGAGCTTAGCTTTGCAGCACATGCGGTATGTTTGCAAGTGATAGCCATTGCTGTCATATATTGAAATTAATTTCTCAGACAAAAATCTGCTTTATTGGGAATGAAAATGAGCAGCAGACACATCAACACAAGCACAAGTGTGTGGCCAGCAGGACGGCAACAACATTTGTGATAAAACAGCCTTTCCCACTGTTCCCTTCCCCCTCATATGATAATTTAGTTATAGTGCCATTTTTCCAAGACAACTAAGTGCACATAATTTTCTCTTTCCAGTTGACTGCTGCAGAGTGGCTATGCTTGAGAAAATTAGTTTTTATCATTTTAATCATCTAATCTTCATAAACCTTTTAACGCAAAAACAAAAACTACTTAACGCACAGCAAGATAATTAATATTGAAAATAGACTCTGCAGGGGAACTGTAGTACCTGCTGCCTTGCATTAGACTCCCAGAATAATGAATTAGCTAGGAGCTTTAAGTAAGTTTGTAAGAACAATATAAACAGTACCAACACAGACACCACTTCCATTTGCTTTAGATAAATGACGTCAAGAGGCTACTTAATACGTTGATAGCCTAGCATCAAGAATAGCTTTACCAGTGTCCCTGCTGAAATCTGTCACTCGTAAAAAAAGGCCTTTCATTTTCAGAAATATCACTTCAGAGCTGACAACAAAAATGTAATGATTTACCTGACCTGGAAGAGGAAAATTTGCCTTTTCCCCTTACCCCACCAAGCCACAATTGAGCGAGGGAAGGATTTGCAGCTGGAACTTGTTAGGAGCAGCCTTGGAATGGGTCAGACTAGTTTAGCAAGGCTCCCCACCTCCATAAGCTGGACCAGGGGCCCAAGCTGAGGCTTTCTGCTGCCCTAAGGGGGCAGAGAAGCTAGATATTCCCTTTTCCAGCAAACAGCAATTTTATTTATTTTTTTTTTTTTAAAAAGAGTGGGGGGGGAGATCGCAACTAATCCTTTCTGCTGAACACATCTACCCCTAAGCAATGTCACATAACTCATTAATGCTGAGAACTAGGCGCTGCCAGCAGAGACTGAAAGGACCCCTAAATGCCAAAAATAATGTGTGCACTTACAGAGCACTTAACATCTTCAAAGTACTATACAAATATTAACTAATTATTTAAGGAACTAATTACTGAAAGATGCTTATCGCTTTTTCTGAGCACATGCATTGGGTGTATGCCAGGGATCCTTTGAAGGACCCTGTTGAACTTGCTGGGGCTGCCGCTTGCTTTGGGGGGTTAATGGCTGGTGTTTTGGGGTGGGAGGCACCTTCGTCTTGCCTGGCTCATGGGAGGACGCTCAGCTTGGGAGGACGCTCAGCTTTGGAGGACCCAATGACAGTGGTCCCTGTCCTGACCCAGACCCTGCACCCATAATTCACAAGGGCCCGTTTCCAGATTTGACCCCTCCAACCTCTATGGCAGTCAGGTATGCACAAATCTGCATGCCTAATAAGCGTGCATGAAAAGTTTGTTATCTGCTACAGTTACAGTCACTTCACAAGGGACTGCTCAAAGATGTGAGGTTAAAAAACCTGTACTGAAATAGAAAACGGTGGGAAGGAAATCAAACAAGAATACAGATTCATTTAAAGCTCAGTAGGGAATGGATAAGGATAGCAAAACAAAAAAAAAAAAAATCAGAGTGAATTAATGCTGCCAAAGGATTTAAAGAGAATACGAAAGACACTTATTATGTGAGTATCAGGGGAAGACAAGCAAAAATCCTAGAGAGAAAGTATGTCCATTAATTAGTAAACTAGGGTGAGTATGAAACTAATGATGACTAGAATCTATCTTTAATGAGACAGATAAAAGAAATGTGAACAATTCAGAAATGAGGAAATGAGGAACGGCCAATAAAATATCTTTTCTTAGTAACATGTGAGAAAATACTTGAGGGAAAATGAGCCTATACCTAAATCAGCTGACACAGATGAGCCTAGGTTATTGGTGGAAGTGGTGAAAATGCCATACCGCATGTGATTATTTTTCCTAATTTGTGGGGAGAAGACTAAGAACTGACTAAAGAAAAGCCTATACAGATGCTTAAAAGGAGAAATAAATGATCCCAAAACAGTTTTCTGAAAAGCTACGTTTTACCCTTTCTAAAATAAAGAAATCGGCATTGCTTTGGAATGCAGCGAAGGCGAGGAACACGAAGGCCAGCGGCACAACCTGGCCCGTCAAAAGGTCTCTGCAACGGTCCCTGAGTGGCTGCAGTCCCTCGTGGCAATGGCCGCTGCTGCCCAGCAGCTTCTTGCTAAACCTGTGATGAGAGTCCAGGCAGGAGGTCCCCATCCTGGCCAGGCACCCTGCCACCGCTGAGAGCCCCGGGAGCGATGCCTGGCAGGGAGCAGGATGCTTTGCAGATGGTGCTGAGCGAGACGTGCCAGTGCATGGCTTTCTGAGGTGTTTTGGTGACCTTGTCACAGCACGAGAGCAGTTGCTTTTAGCAGGTGGAGGGACCACAACCCCTGGCTGCAGCCCTCCAGGGAAATTGTGCCCCGGGTCATTGTGCGGGATCCCAACCATTTTGGGGCAGAAATCAGAGTCCTGCCTGGGCTTGCATTGATGCAATAAAGACAGAACTGCCGATTAGCTGAGCCCGCAGTGTCGGATTAACATAAGAGTGCCCCCCAAACACCCCTTTTTAGAGGTGTTGATCCACTCAGCTACCTTGGAGGCAATTCTGGTCATGGGTGTTTGGCACGCCTGAGAGCTGGTCCTGGCAGCACGAAGCCTCAGGCAGCGTCGGTCTAGCGAGAATAAATCTCACCAGACAAACTTGATTGCCTTTTTGATAGAAACAGAAAATTAACAGATGAAGGGAATGCTGGAGCTGTAATATATTTGCATCTGAGCGGTGCATTTGATACTCTGCCTCATGAAATCTTTCTAGAAAAATTAATTTAAATCAGCTTGGAGATGAACACTGTCTTCTTGATTGAAAACAGGCTGGAAGGCTATAAAGAGAGGTTAACAGTGAGTGGCAAAGCATGGAGTTGAAGATGAGGAGACCATAGAAGAACTACAAAGCTTACTCTTAAATAAGTTTTATTTAATATCCTCACTGTTCATCTAGAAATGGAGGCAGAAGCAACATTTTAATAATATATGCAGATGAGATGAAATTAGGAGGAACTAAAATCCTCCACAAAAGATACGAACAGATCCAGAGAGAGAAGCAGTATGGTGAGGATGCTATAAAATGAATTCAGGGTTAGTTACAGAACAGGAGAATTTGACCAGTTTTCCTGTTCACTGGAACAAACCAGATCAATCAGTTTTCATTGGTAGGAGGAAAGGAGGTTTTCGTTCATAATTTTGCATGTCTGCTCCTGCAAATGTGAATCTTGCTAGCCTGAAGACTTATGAAAATCCACTTCTACCCCAGCATCCTTCCTAAACGGGAGGTCTTGAATTACACAGCCAGTTGTACAATTTGGATATTTTCTAAGTTAGTGACATAAGGCAGGGTTTTGACTTCCACATGGGTGATGGTGCTTAGAGTTCAGACTGCAGTCTCCAGGACAGATGTGCACACCCAAAATTACTTGCTAAAAAAAATTTTCAAATTTAGCATTTTAGAATCTGCCTGCTAAATATCTGAAACAGAACAGCAGGTGAAAATCCGTCTTCCCCCTCAAAAACTTGCGGGCACAAGTTAGACCCAAGTTAGAAATGAGATACGGCAGCAAAAGGGCAGCGCAGTTTGGGGCAGCAGAGGTTCAGACCACCTTTAGGCTGCTCTGCTGTCTCTGCACCTGGACACTGTGTTCAGTTCTGGGAAACTCATTAGCAAGAAGATATTGAAAAATTGTAGTGAGTTCAGAGAAGAGCAACAAAAATTATCAAGGGGATGGAGAGATTCATTTATAAAGAAAGATTAAAGGAGCTAAATCAGTACTGGAAGAACTGAATTTGTAATATACTGTCACTCCAAGAAAAATGGCTACAGAGAGACATTACAATCTAGCGTTGAAAGGTATAAACAACAAAGAGAGGGAAGAATTAAGTAGCACAGTAGGGTGTGAAAGAAAGTATGAGGAGTTGGGAAACATAGACTAAATATCAAGAAAAAAATGCCTGACAAGGGAAGCCTCATAGGTTGCAACACTTGAAGTAAGAGTGAAAAAAAAGCCAGAAGATGTGCAATGGGGGACGATCGCCCAGTCGTCCCCCCACCCCCAAGAGAGCCAGAAGACCACCATGCTTCTTACTGCCTTCTGTGGGAATGGCGCAGATCCCTAGCTGGGGGGTTACGTCACAGCAATGATTGTATGAATAGGTATGAGACTATTGTTCACTGTGAGCTGTGGTGACAGTATCATTTCCTTCATATAATTTCATATTTCCTCTAGCAACCATTTGTTCAGAATGAAGAATTTGGAATCTGGAAAATTTTTTCCTTGATTACCTGAGAGTTTTTGTGGTTGGTGATACTGTGAGACCAGACACACGCAGAGGTTTCCTCCTCCATGTAAAATTCACAATTTAATCTCTCACAGTCACTTGTTACTACTCTACAGAAGTGCACTTTTATGTTCTTAAGCGTAGCTGCTCTGTGCCAACAGCAACAAGCTCAGGGCAGATATCCTTAATGCCTTGTCCAAGCCAATACAAGTTATTCTTCAGGATTTCAGCCTCCTAAGGACTGAGTAGCTAATGCAACACAGCATCTCGGTTTTCTCATTTATTTTGTTTTACTTCATACGCTGTATTGCTTTCACCTCTCAAATATTGATTAAGTCAAGTCAAGGCCTTGTACTAATCAGTGTTGCACAGTTTGCATTGTTATACACGTGTACCCATTATAACTGGTTTTTGTAAAGTAGTTTGTGAGCTATCTGTTTCCAGCATTAGACAAGGTCTGCATGTTTTAGCTGAGGTCAGCTCTTGTGTGTTCAGTATCACCTAGGCTCTGTTTACAAATAGTGTTCTGTGCATTAGAAAATGTAGTTTGGTCCTCCCCCACTCCTAGTGATGGTTAATTAAAGCAATTCATGTGAAGTAAATCAACTTCCGTGAGTGATTAAACAAAGGGAAAGATCAGATAGGTGCATAATATCTACCTTTGCTATAAGCCTATACTATCAGAGGAAAAAATTGGAAATAAATTAAATTAAGGACCTTTGGGAGTACTGTTTGCCCCCACCCAAAAGTAGCAGTCTGGGAGAAGCTAGACACTCTCGTAGCACTGAGAGCTAAATTCTTCTGTCACTTGCACCATGTGAAACTCCTAAAATGAGCAAAGCTTGTAGTGAGCTTATTTGGAGAGAGAGCGCAGACCCGCTCTCCGAACGGTGGCAACCAGTGGGGCAAATTCTGCCTACCTAGTTCCTGGCAGCTGTCAAGTGTAAATTTCTAATCTTTGCCTAAAGCCAGAGATATAGTCAAATGACTTTGTATTACTGTCATTTGTATTCTGCCTCCGGACACTTTCATTCCTCTTGCTTTGAGTAATATTTTTTCAACCTTGCCTTCTCATTAAAATTTCCTCTTCATTATGGCGCATTTCAATATAATTTCCTCCTGAACCGAGCTCAGGGTACAGCCCAACTAATAAGAATTGCATGATCTGCATTATTATGCACACATAACCCATTATAATTGAATCTTATTCCACTTTAATTGCACGTGTTTATAAACACTGTGTTCACTGAAACAGATTATGTGTTTTAGTTGATTGTGCCATTAATGATTGAAAAGTCAGTGCCATTTTGTGTTAAACCCATTTTTGGTTTGCATAACAAGCGACATAACGTAAAACTCTTCTGGAGAGTCACCAGATACATTTCTAATTTTCTCTTATTTGTTTTTAAGTGTTGAGAAGAGTTCTCCCTACACTGAAACCATGCATCTTTAGAAATGCAACATTTTGTATCATTCAAACCATCTTCAGCTTTCCAGAGCGTGGCAGCATTTTAGTCAAATACCTGTTCGTGGTTGAATTTGGAGGCCAAATTTATTTTAGGGACAGAGACCTTGCTCTCAGTAATTTACAACACGCCCCATCACTGAGGCAAGCCCAGCACTTCTGCATTTTCAGAGAAGAGCTTTGCACCCAGAGCTCCCCCTTTTGCGAGCGTGCTTAAATGCCCCCGCCAACTGCCAGGCAGTTTTGTTTCTGGGCAATGCGATAAGGTCAGCAGATGCAAAATTATTTAGGAAATGGACCTCCTGAGACTTCAGATACTGAAGAGAATTGGAAAATTTGGCAGCACACTGTGCTGTTTTGGTGCAAGGTCAGTTAGATAAGGTCAGTCAGGATGTTAAATCTAGCCACTGCCTAGTTTGTCATCAGGTTTTATAACAGGAACAAGGGAGCCTGATAGACCAGAGTCTCCAGAAGAAAAAATATTAAAAACAAGCCAGCATTTTCACCAAGATTTATAGAAAACGTACTTCTTTTTATGTGCCTTTTCTCAGATACGTTTACCCTGTGTAGCATTAACAGAGATAGATGTGCTATATCTGGGCTCTGTTCAGCTTTTTCTTCACATATGTTTATCCTGCTGCTCTTTAAGCATCTATGCAGGGCATATTCTCACCCTAAAAGCTGTCCTTCAGACATGAGTAACACCTTGCTGAAGATGCTGACAGGACCACCAATTGCAAGTATCTTGCAAAGAGTCCTCAAAACTAGCAAAGCTTTTTGCCACCACTGCGTCACAAATCCAGGCTTTCCCTTGAGTGTCCCCTGTTACAGAAAGTCGGTAATTGGGAGCTGACTTCATGGCCCCAAACATACATCTTGGCTTGTTAAATTTAATCATCATTGAATAAAAGACTGTTACGCTAGTGAAGGAGAAAGAAAGGGTTTGTCCTAAGTGGAAGAGAGGTTTTGGCAGAAATCAAAATGCAGGTGATGTGCTCAGCATCTTCAGGATGCGATTGTTTATGTCTTTGACAATAAATAATACATCACAGGCATTGACAAATGGAGCTTCACAAAAGCCTCGAGAAGTAAATCAGCAGTTGTTATCCAGGACTGAGAGGGAAATGGGGCATAAAAAGGTTAAGCAGCTTGACCAAGAGGATACAGCAAGCCTGTGGCAAAGTGCAGCTCCTGTGATGGCCAGGTCTATGCTGGTAACCACAAGCCCTTTCCCGCCCGATTTTCTTTTGGCTGTTATCAGCTGCAAAGGTATGGCCACTGATAGTGCATTTGGATACTAAGTTGTCTGGAGGATGTGAACTCAGGAGATAAATTAATGTTTTTTATGTTCTGTGATGGATTTGCAGAGAATCTCAGAGGCTTTAATTTGGACAGTCTGGGTTCTGCCATGCCTTTTTGGTTTCATCTATTGGATTTTTGGTAACTATAAAGCTCTCCAGTGGGACTGGGGATCTGAAGTGTTTTGGGGTGGAATTAAGCAATATAGCGTGATTCTCTGTTTATAACAGGAAGGCTTTTGTTTTGTGCGTATAGGGATTTGGGCAGGATATTAATTGTTGTGCATTATGACTCATAGTAAACTTACTGCATCGTCTAAACTATTTTCTAGGTGTCATGAAATATTTAGGGGTTTCATGTCTCTTGAAGTACAAGATTTTGTCCACCTCTACACAGTTGTGTAAGTAGGGATGTCTGTAAGATTATATATATCAGGAGCTACACTGATAATGCAGAGGTGATCTTGCGGGTGTTTACGTCTACTATGATTTATAGCAGCTTGCTGTGATTTGAAAATGCTTTGGGCTCAATCAGGTTAATTCACACAGTCTGGATTCAGTAGAAGCAGGATCTCAATGCTCTAACTGCCTTGCCCCTGGGGTTTTTTTCCCTTCCTTCCTTCCTTGCATGACATCTTGCCTGCGTGGCTGGTCATGTCCAGACCCCTAGTCCTCCAGCTGGCTCAGTGCAAGCAGACCGTGGTGGTAGCAGGTGGCTCTGTTGAGGCTCGCACTCCAGAGGAGAATTTGTTGCTTCTAGGGTAGAGGATTCCAGCACGCCCCTCTTTTGCAAAGTTATTCCAAGCCTGTAGTCAGGACCTAGCGCTGATCAAATGCTTTGCTATCCTGTGCTGAGAAGCGTGGCAGAAGTGAAAAGCATTACTATTATTGCTGTCCTTTGAAATGTAGTCCCTAGGGGAGCTGACATTTGAAGGATTCACTGCATGTGGTGAGGTCTGCTGTCAGCCTGGGAAGCCAGGATTCGTGAAGGGTGGCTTACAGATACTTTGTGCCGTGCATCGAGGAGGTAAAGCTTTTGTTTGTGGAGAACAGCTCTGCAGAGCTCTGGAAGGAGCAGTTCCTGTAGCTCCAGGAGAAGAGTTGGTTACAAGGTCAGAGCTTTTAGGAAGGGCAAAGAGAAAACAACTCATGCATGCATGCATGCACCTGTGTGTATTTGCATGCATGTGCATATGCAAGTAGGTTTGTGGATATAATTATCTCCTAGGTTCCTGGATGATTTGGAGAACAAAGTATAAAGTTCAGAGTACTTTTTCATCTTTGTATGAACACAACTGCATTAACCTTAAAAGAGGAAAGAGGAGGGATTTAAAGCACTGCAATAAGGCTGTATTGAGGATGAATCCCTTGCAAAACCCTTGTACTAAATCAAACTCATTTTAGTTATATAAGCTCATACACTCCTCTGTCACACAAACTATTATTTTTACACTCTCAGTACTGAAAAATGGCCAAATGTATTATCATTGGTTTTAACCTGGCAAAGATATTTGCTCCTGCCCTGAGATGCTGTCTGCCAAGCTTCAGGACTGAAGCAGATTTTTATGCTTGAAGCTTTGTACACACAAGCCTCTAGGAAAAAAAAAAATAAAGAAAGAAAGAAGAGTTTATCACTGACAAGTTGGCACAATCTTAGCTAGTGTTGAGCAGCTGGAGAATCTGGAAAGCACATCAGACTCGGAATCAGTGGGGAAAAGAGGAAATTCTGCAGTTACCAGAGTCTTGCCATAAAAGGAACAAATTAAAGGGAGAAGTGAGCAGGCAGAGCACTTCAAACATGGGACAGTTTGCAAACGGCAAAGCATGGTGATAAGACCACTAGAAACCAGCTAGCAAAGTGATTAAAGAAGTGGAATTGCCTTTTGGTTCTTGGGACGGACAGTCAATTGCATCCCAACAGGATCACCAGAGATCTGAGTGCAGAAGTCAAGCCACCACTGAAAATCTGTACTTATAGGCAGCACCTTCTCGCTGCCCTCCCAAACGCCTCTTCTTCCAGCAAACACTGATAATCTGAACCTCTCACCCAGGCTGCTTTACTGGGATTTTAGTGGGGAAGGTGGGTAGAGGAAGAACAATTCAAGAGAAGTGGGGGAATAGGATCGGTGGCATGCACAGCTTAAAGAAAATGTTTAGGAGTACATCGAGTGGGAAGCTGGATGTGAGGACAGCTCGGCTCCAAGCCCCAGGAATTCCCTAAAGTCCTGGGAATGCCTGCAATTCAAACCCCGTGGCCAGGGGTGGGAGGTCACATCTCAGCACAAATGTTTCCTGTCCTCGCTATATGGGGTACTCCTGGTTGTGGAGTGGCTTGGTGCTCTAAGCTAATACTCGGGAGCAAATGGAGGGGCTTTCAAGCACCAGAAATACCCAACGATTAACTCAACAGTGGCTAAAATAAAAGCAGCGTCATGCATGGAAGAATATTTGGCATATTTCCAGGTCTTAGCAAATACAAAACCCCATCAGTCTAAAGGAGCATTAAGAGTTTATGATGTGGAAATAACTGGCTGGTGTGTGACGCATTTCCAGCTTATGGTGAGCCATCTATTAGAAGAAAATGTTTTAGACATTCTGGGGCTGGACTCAACCTCGCTGCTGCAGGCCAAATGCCATGAACATGAGGCGAGTGTTTCGGAAACAAAATAGCCTACCATGTGCAAAGAGGGAAGAGATCAGGAAACATTAGGCGTAATTACTTCTCAGCTATTTAGTACTCTGATGAGGTGATGGGGAAAAGTCTTCTGTAATAGCTGAGTTCGGGCAGCTTATGTCTGCTATGGTGTCATCTTTGCTGGCTTCCCCTCGTTCTCAGGCATCTACCGGATGGACAGAAACCTTTTACAATTTGACCATTTGACTTGAAGCAAGCTCCTAGAGTAAAAGGGAATCTGCCGAAATGGCAAAAGTGAGTGAACTGTTTTCAGTGCATCTATTTTAGCAGCAAAAAAAAGAGGCTGCTCAGTCATGTCCAGCAATCAAGGTCAGCATGACCTTGGGTTTGAGTAGCAGCACTCTACCCACTCCAATGGAGTTGGGTGATTCTGTAGAGTCGGAGATCTCAGAGCACTCCATGGACACTGCCTGGGTTTACACATACCTTCATCAATAGAAAAAATATTTGCTTTACAAATGAGCAAACCAAAACACAAGGAAATAAAGTCTTGCCCAAGAAGTCAACAGCACACTCAGCAACCACAGAGACTATAACTGCCAGTCCCTCTTTTTAGCTGCATTCTCCTTGGGAATAAGCTGGGGAAAAGTATTACCGTCTACTTTCACACGTATTTCTCAGTGACAAAAGATGGCAATGAAACCTTCACCTCCAGAGTAATTCCAAATGGTATTCAGAAGATCCATAATCATTTCCTTAATGAGCAATTTTTGAAGAGCGGTTCCTTTCTCTAGAGAAGTTCATCATTGGAAGAAAATCTTACGTAGTTTCAGGAGGGCAAGTCTCTTCCTTCCATAACCCTGGGGGTGCAGGATCTGCCTCAAGGTGTCTGCACTTGGCATGGTGGTAGCAGACCCAACAGCGCACCTCTAACTCCAACAGCTATGGGCATTCATGCAGAGAGCACAAGAAAATGTGAGCCAAAACTCAGTCAAACTGAAAAATGGGCCTGTGTGGGTTTTTTTCTTTCAGATACTAATTTTCTGTCCTCTATGTCTTTTTAATTCTTCTATCTGCTATTTTTTGTCAAAGACAAGATTTGTGCTTTTTATTTGACATAGTCTTTTCAATTCCTCTGAAAAAAAAAAGAGAAGCTCTAAAGATATCAGTGCCAGTTACAAAGGACTACACTGAAGATATCTCTGCTGGAGAAGCTCTAGTAGGTATCACACAGCACCAAAAGGAAGGAAGGTTTGGTCCAAGCTTTTTACCTCTGGGAAACTGTCTCCTCTGCAATGATTACAGATCTAGGCTTATTTTCCCATCATTAACCCTAACACTAAGAAACTTCCCAAAAGCAAATGTTCATTCGTCTCTCCTGAAGTACCAGGTACTTCTCAAATGCATATAGAATTTGGGCACTCACTTACACACTTGTATTTTCATTTCAGACAATACCACCTGGATACGGCGCAGCACGCTCTTCATGGCCTGAACTTTTTAAAAGAAAATGTACAGACACTTAGAGGAACAGAGAGTCCCCTTTGCTTCCTGACTTGATTATCATAGTAAATTTATGTGCTTTGCAAGTACCTTCACGCCCAGAAGGCAGGATGAGTTGAGGAGATGCTTGATCAGATAAGAACAACTCCTTGAATGGCATCCTTGCTGCTTCAGTCACTCCTAAGAAAATGTGTCAAGAGGTACTTTCGTTGGTAACATGACATCTCAGCAGCGCTCTTCCTCAGCTAGCTTTTCTTACGTGAGCTAAGGAGACATCTACTTTATGCCAGCAGAAGGAGAACATTTCACCGTGCTCTGTAAGAGTTGTATCATTCTGCTCTAATCCCACTGCCTGCTGAGAAGCATCGCTGTGGCACAGAGGTATGGCATTTTCCAGCAGACGTGAGCAAGCCTGGTCAAAATGCCAAGCCAACCTCAAGACAGGTAGCGCCTCAGCACAGCCCTGACCTATCCCTCGCATCCCTGCGTCTTGGCGGTGCAATTAGTAGGAGGCCAGAACTGGGCTAAACCCAGCCGCGCAGGTTTCAGTGCAATTAAACTGGGGGTAAAATGAGCTCCTAACTCTCCGCGGGAGACTGCGACCGCAAATCCTGGGAGCGCTGGCCCGTGAGCAATACTGCAGCAGAGCGGCAGCCCTGCCTGCGGCAGCGCGCGCTTCGCCTGCGGATGCCACAGCCCTCTGAAGGGACACGGCGTGGTTCAGCGCCGCTCCCCAGGCGAAGGTGGCAGAAGCAGCAGCAGCTGGAGGTCACTTAGCCAGAGAAACCGAGGAGGGAAAAGGGGAAAAAGAGCTGCCGACGCTGAGCTGATGCCTGCCTGCTCCTCCTCCTGCTGCTGTTTCCTGGGAGATGAGGATCAGACCAGTTCTATTTTCAGGATTTAGATAAAAGTTTCAGTCACAGGTCATGAATCTTTCAGTTGCAAGAAAGCCTGACTCTTTTTTCTGCGGGGCAGGAACAAGACAGCAGCCGCTCTGCTGTGCCTGCCAAGCTCAATGTTGCCTGGCTGGAGTGCCCAGCTCGGAGCATGCTGCTTCTTTCATCCAGAGGCCATAAAGATGCTGACACCCACGAACGTGCACACCAGGGATATTCACGCATGGACTCACAGACCTGGCCTTCAGTAGGTATTTTCTATGCTCCTGACTGGTACAAAGTCTCTTCTCCGAGCCCTCTTCGACCACTGCCTTGCAGGGGTTAGGATTTCACAGAATCACTGCGAAACGAAAGATCTCGCCACCGGAGCAATAAAACAGAGGGCTGGGAGGGGGTTCTGCGTCACTGACCCCAATCCTCTGCAGTCGCAGGCCACCATTTCATAAGATCCCTTTCATCCACCAGCGAAGCTGCTTCTTAAAACTAGTTTGGTTTTTACCTCCAGCTCTTTGTCAAGAGGACTAATTTAGTGCCTCATTCTTCTGATGGCTGGAAACCTTCTCAGAATTTCCAGCCTAAGTTTATCCGTGACCCATTTATACCTATTTGTTCTTGTGCCAACACTGTTCTTGAGTTGAAATAGCTCTTCTCACTCTCCAGTGTTAACTCTCCTCCCCCCTGCATTTATAGACAGCAATCGCATCTCTCAAAGCCAAACAGTCTGCATTTGCTGCATTTCTCTGCAGCTGTTCCCATTTTAACAGACCTTTTCTGAGCTTGTGTGCCAGGACTGACTACCTAGTGCTCCAGGTAGGATCTCATCAGGCCCTGGCTCAGTGATGTTCACACTGGACGTCTGGTGCATCATAGGTCCACAAATTCCTTCTCCAGGGTCCCTCCGGGCACCCCAGAACAGCTAACTTCACTTAATTCTCCTCTATTGTTTCTAGAAGATAAGCCCCATTTCACAGAAATAATGCATGGCATGATTCTCTCAGTGCCCAGCCTTGCCCTTTGTACGATTACATCCCTCTTCACACTTCCATCTCTCCTGCTGCAGCCTGCAAGACTATCCCCCTTTTTTAATACAGTTTTCTGGACCTCCACTATTGTGCTAATCCACCCTAATTTCATCTCAGCCACAAATGTTAAAGCATCTCCTTTTGTGCCAGGAACATTAGAATTATAAACGCAATCAACCTCCCCCACCAACCCTAAAGGGACTCCAGGGGCAGCCACTGTACCCCAAACTTTCCAAAATACATTATATACTCGCCCTAGCTCTCCAGACATTTCCTGCACAATTTCACTAATCCCCATTTTCTCCAGTTTGACTAATCTTTTCACTATGCCAAATACCTTGTAGAAGTCCAGAGAGATTAGATCAACTGCACTGCTTTTGTCAAGAAAATCAATTATCTTATCAAATAAAATCATCAAATTCATCTGACACAATATATCTTTGGTAAAGCTGTATTGCATTCTTCCCTTCAAAAAGAAGTCCTTTTTCTTCATAAAGCTTTGTATAACGTTGAGGTCAGACAAACCAGCCTTTAGTCACATTGATGATATTTTTCTCTTAGAATATACTAAGCAAGTACTGTACAAAGGGGTGACAGGAACAGTGCCTCTTCTGGAGACAGATTCCCCACATTTTGACTCCAGCAAAGCCACAGCAGAATAGCACCTAACCTCTCTATTACCTGCTTTTCTATTTCTTTTATTTTGGAGTTTTTCACATTCTTTACTGCAAAAGCAGTTTCAAATTGGGCTTTTACAGTGTCAAAGTACAGAATCAGGGGTTTAGGAATCAAACAGACCAAGTTCTAGAAAAGCAGTGCAAGACCTGTATTTCCACATGACCAGTAGAAACAAAATACTATATTCTTTTCCCATGGCAATTAGGGTATCCGTTCCCTAAAAGAGGCCTGAGAATTGCGAAGTGCATAGAAGCACATGATTAGAAATTAAAATGAAATTGAGAATATTACATGTGTGTCATGGTTTAACCCAAGCCAGACTAAGCACCACGCAGCTACTCACTCACTTTGTCCCCACCCAGTGGGATGGGGGAGAGAATCGGGGAAAAAATAAAACTCGTGGGTTAAGAACAGTTTAATAGGACAGACAGGAAGAAACTAATAATGATAATAGTAACAATAATAAAATGACAATAATAATAATAATAAAAGAATTGGAATATACAAAACAAGTGATGCACAATGCAATTGCTCACCACTTGCCAACCGATGCCCAGTTAGTCCTTGAGCGGCAATCCCCCCCAGCCCCACTCCCCCCAGTTTACATACTGGACATGACATCACATGGTATGGAATCCCCCTTTGGCCACTTTGGGTCAGCTGTCCTGGCTGTGTCCCCTCCCAACTTCTTGTGCCCCTCCAGCCTTCTTGCTGGCTGGGCAGGAGAAAGTGAAAAATCCTTGACTTTAGACTAAACACTACTTAGCAACAACTGAAAACATCAGCGTGTTATCGACATTCTTCTCATACTAAATCCAAACCACAGTACTCTACCAGCTACCAGAAAGAAAATCAACTCTATCCCAGCCAAAACCAGGACAATGTGTTTTGCTGGGGTTTGATCCAAAGGCTTCTGGGTGGTGCAGCTAACAGGCTATTAGGTGGTGAACATCCTTCTGGTGGGGATCTAATTCTTAAGCACCTCTATATCCTTTGGTCACTCATGGAAAAGGACCTGGATTTGGGGACCTGATAGGCCCCTGTGTGTTAATTTTATGTTAGCAAGTTATTGATATTAACATCTTTTCTCTCCCTTGTTGTCCCTCCTCCCTTCATCCTACCCACTAAGGAATTCCTTTTCTATGCTCAGCCAGGCCAGCTTTTTTACTTTTTCCCCTCAAACCTTTGGTGCCCCTCCTTATCTTGGTGACGTTACTGTCCCTTAGGATGGCCAGATGTGATTGTATCCTGCCAGATAATCCAATAAACAGTGCTAGCTTTTCATAGATCTGTTCTGTGAGTAAGCCCTGAAGAGGTCATTAGCCCACGAGAGGTGCAGTTTATGTCAGGGAGGAAGATGAGGACAGGGGAGGGTGGAAGGCCAGGGGCTGGAGGGGTTTCCTTGTGCAGGTCACATCACATCTTTATGCTTCTTTTTTGCTTTCTCGTGGCTGCCTGTCCATTGCGATGATACACTCTTGACCCTGCTCCTCTACTACACCTTCGTTCAGCACAGCTCTTGGCCAGGGCTCCGCATCTCATCCTTCCTCTTCATTTTTAGTAGCCACGACGAGATGTAGGAGCACTAAGACTGTTTCAATAGCTACTGAGACAGACCTCCAAGACATACTGTACAAAAACTGCAATATGGCATTTTACTAACTGTTTATACTACATGCAAACAATAAAGTTGATGGGTTAATGAAAATTAAGAAAAATGAGGGCATTTCACTCAAGCTGTTCTAGGACCATCTCAAACAGCCTTGCATGGACTTGCAATCTCCTACTCCTAATATAAAAAATAAAATGAATGGTCAGTGATTGCAATTAAAAGAGAAAGTAATGAAACTGAAACATGATTATCATCAAAGACAGACTCTAATAGGATACCAGAGTCCAGCTGAAAGTTCAGACAAATTTGAACTTAGTGGCAAAGAAAACCCCACTTAATTTTCTGTTTCACAAAACAGTTTTATGAACCTAGTAAGGAAATTTTAACAAATCTGATTATGCAGGGAAAAAAGCTCTTGTCATAATTAGTCCAATTCAGACATCAGATGCCAGCGAAGGGGGAAAATTCCTTCTCATTCATATTCCTGTCAACCCACTGAAATCAGAAAGGCTTCAGGAAAGTTTAAGGCTTCCTTTGTAAAACTATATTGCTTGACAGTAACTGGGTTCATACTTACGTTTATGTGGTTCTTCCATCATACTCAAACATTATTGAGTGTTATTATTAAATGGACAAAAGGTCTCTGGAGCAAAATCCCACTTCAGGATTTAAGATTTTAAGAGTAAAATGCGTTTGTACATCTAAAGTCAGGAACTATGGCAGACAGCAGTAATTATACAGTAGAGAATATATCTCGTATATGTTATACCAAATACATAAACGCAGAACCTTGATCCTCTATTTCATTAAAAATGGCTATATTAAAAATTAATGGCATGACATTTCTTCACAGTATCTCAAATATTTCAAGGAATGTTGTAATACCTAAAATACCGAGAGGCTACCGAAATAAAAAATGAATAACTTTGGGCAGACAGCGTCCTTTTGTTCAGTGGTTGTACAGCTCTTGACACAATGGAGCGGTCCGTGAAAGGGAACCCTGAAAGGACGAAGCCATCCAAAATAATTAACGCACATGATTGATTTCTTTGCAAAAGAGAGGAAAGAAAAAGCAGACCTTCAGCTTTTGGATTCAGACCTGTATTCCTCATCACGGTGTGTGGGAGAGATCGCTGTGCTACCAGTCTAGTAACACTGGATTCCTAATTGGCTCCGGATCAACAATCCTTCATGTTATCCCGTGTTCAGCAAGGCCAAATTTTGCCCATTTCCACCAGCACAGATAGGAGTAACTCTATCGACTGCTGGGGAGCTGCTCTGTATTTACACAGGTGGGGCCGAGAGCTGAACTGGCTCTCCATTTCTTTACCCCTTGGAAAGGTATAATTTGGACTACCTCTCTCCTGAAATCCTACCTTGACAAACACGCTGAAGCACCTCGTTACTGACCTCGTATATGAACGCAGCCCCTGCCTTGGCTTCCCCCTGAGTTTTCTTTTAGAGAAAAGAGGAGCGGCACGCACCCACGCCGCTGCCCATGAGGGCCCAACTCTGCCTCTTACCGACAGGTGAAAGACTCTTTTTTGGAACTGCTTTTCACACAGATATTTTAAACCCTGCAGGCTGTATGCACGGCAGCCACCCGTCGCTGCGGCAGAGCGTCGAGGCTCTCGCACCCCGCAGTCTGGGGGAGGTTTCAGCGCGCTCTTCGCCGGGAAAGGCGATGCCAGGCTCAGGCAGGAAAAATGGGAAAGCAAAGCCCCATCACAGGGTGCTTCGCTCTCCAGGGCCATCCCCCCAGTGCTCCCCCACAACAGCTACGCCGTACAACGCCCCACAGACCTCTGCAGGGAGAGGGCAAACCGTGCTTCAATACGAGTTCTTCTCAGCTTAAGAGACCTCCCTGCTCACGCGGGCTTCCTGACCCTTCTGGACCGGCCAGCAATTAAACCCGACCAGAGCAGAGGTTTTGCGTTGGACCAAGAGGGACAGAGATACTTTGCTTTTTTGGTGGACTCGCTCCTTTTCGCGTTAGTGCGACGGCTGAGGGCCCGTTATTCTATCGCCGTTATTTACCTCCGCTCTGCAGACTGCACGATACGTCCGGAGAGCCCGGCAGGCGCTCCAAGGAGTCGCCTTGCCTTTGCCGAGGGATTGATTACGTTAGAGCTTGCTGCTGGAGGCTGAGCAGGGGTTAATGAGCCAGCTGAATGCACCGGCGAGGGGGGCGAAGCAGGAGCCCCGGTGGGCAGCAGAGGCGAAGAAGGGAGAGAGTTGGGTTAGTCTTCTGTGCAAAAATAATAGCAACTCGGGGCGAGGGGGGTAAATAGACATGCTGCGTGAGATAAACGGGACCCTAGGGATATTTGTTCCTGCACTGCCAGATCCATCATGCTTCCCCCAAAGCGTACTGCATTTCCAGGGACTGGGTTTTTTTTTACTATTTTACTGCACCAAGAGGTATTTGAAATATAAGCATGAAAACTAAGTAAAGAAACTACATCCTTCTTGCCGTGGCTGTGAGAACGGATTAGAGGAGCGAGCCAAAGATTAGAGATGTGGCGTGTGCGCCTGTGTGCGTGTGTATGTGAGGCACGTCAGGGTGCTTTTATCTTTAAGCACAGGCAGCTGAGGCCAAAACGCGTCCCCAGAGCCTGATCCTGCAACATCCAGCTGGTCACACTGGAGCTGAGGCGTTAGTTGCATAAGTATCTACTTGCTGGGACTGTTTTTTTCAGGATTGTTTCATCCACTCACCATTAAAACGCAGCTGGTTTCTGTGGTCTAAAGTCCAGCTGGGAGCCCCTGCAATAGAAGGGTAGGATTTGTGTACTGTTGGACAAATCCTCGCGCAGTGCTTTTTGCTAAGGCATCCCGGTAGGGATGAGCTCCGCAGCTTGCAGTGCATTTTCTGTGCCTCTCTTGGAGTCCACAATTTAGAGTCAAGGTTATTTCTAAGAGTCCCAAAATAGAGCAAGTACAGACACAAAAATTTAGAGAATCTACTTAAAACTTCTCAGAGCAGAGAAAAGGTCAGATTACAGGTGTGTTTGTGGACAAATTGTTCCTTTTCTTTTTTTGGCTTTTTTTTGGTTGTTTGTTTGTTTTTTTAAATTACCTGAAGTGGAGAAATAATGAAACATTATTTGAATAGGCATAATGGGTATAAAATCATTTCAAACACATGTAAACAAATAGCGTTAGGTAATTAAAAATAGAGATAACTCGCTGGCTAAATTCCTCTGGAGTCCTCTTCACTTCAGCCTTTGATGGTACATTAATATTTTTGCATATGCAGAATTCAAAAAGGTATCAGAGAGGATGGAAAAAAGAGATTTCCTTTATCAATGAAAAAATATGTGTTTATGCCAAAGGAGTATCCCTGCAGCCCATGTTAAAGGCAAAGCCTTATCATTCTGCCTTTTTCCTCTTGCAAAGCATCTGCTTAGTTTCCAAATACCGTTTGGGTTTTTTTTTTTTCCCCAAGCCGTGCCATAAGCACGTCCTGTGTCTTCAGCTGCTGTGGGGAAGAGGTGGCAGCTTTGTACTGGGGCTGTAAGTTTTTCATGGGGGGGAAAATAACTTTGTTCAAAACCTATATATCTTTGGAGATGTATGTTTAAGACCAAATGTTGCCCTCAGTGGTATAAATCCCAAACCACCCTACTTCAGTAAATACAGTCAAATCCTTCTGCTCACTCCAGATTTACACAGGACAACTGAGAAAATATTTTGAACCTTGGTGAATTTTTGATATTCACAACCATAAATCCTCTGCCGGCAGCTTTGGCGGTAGCCACACAGCCTGCAGCAGCATGCCCTGGTGCGGGTTAAGCCCTTTTGAGCACCTGCTACAGACTATAGGTCAATAAAATTAAAAAGCAGCATCTTCTGAGAGGTTTCTCCAAACAGGCTGGGCTTCGAACTCATCCCAGGCAATGTCCCTCCTGCTCCCCGGCTGCTGTGAAGCTGCCCCCAAAATCCTTCTTTACCCTCCGAGCGGGGCTGCACCACCCACAGCTTCCCACAAAAGCGTCCGTGGTGATCACGGACGCAAGAGCCAGGGGACATCAAGACACGGATGGGGGAAAATGGAAGAAAAATTCTTTCCTGCCACCCCATTCCCAGGCCCGGCACAACCCCGAATCATCCTGAACGGTGCAAACCCCCCGGCTCCGTGCACAGTCCCACTAACGCACTGCACACCTCCGCAGCTATAAGGCAGCTGCTAACGCTCGTGCCAGAGCAAATATCACGAGATGTGTTGTTCGTCCTCTGTTTAAGAAAACTGAGAGGCCTATGGATCAGTGAAGTTATGACAGCTCTGCTGAGACCTTGATGGCTCTGACGTCTTGGACACATATGAAAAACAGCCTTTCCTTCTGGGTACACTTTAGTCCAAAGAAGAAAAATAAAATGGCTGCGAGATGGCCGTGAGGACACTGCGAGGGAGGTTGTGCCTTCAGGAGCAGACGTATGTGACCAGCAACATACAGCGTAAAACACGCTGCACAATATGGAGGCTGCTTAGGCAGTTTTAGGCTCTTGCTATTCTGAATTTAAAGTTTATCGGCAAGACAGCGACAATATAAGCTTAGCAAGACTGAATTTCAGTCATCTTGTTTCGGTTCACAGGCAAAGCTCACAAAGCACTTTGTAAAGGCAGAGGATTATTCTTAGCTTACAAATGGGAAAACTGAGGCACGGTGCTACAAAAGGGCCTCTCCACAGTACAGATCCTGACTCCCGGGCTATTTACCTGTCTGCTTCTGTTATTGCTTCCTTGAAAACTCCCCCCACCGAGGCACGGCAAAGTCCCCTTCCCTCCCCCTTTGCAGGCTCCAGCCACAACTTGATCTTTCACACCTGGAGCGCAGAGCTTAGCGTACAGCACCAAATCATCAAAGAAACCCAAACAGGCATTTTGCTGATGCAAAAGACCTTTCAAAAAGAGAGAGAACAGAAATAGAAGCATGAGCTTCATCAGAGAAGAGACTATTCCACCAAAGCAAAGCAGCAGCTGAGTAAAGAATAAAAGGAAGAACAGATTAAAGGAGATACTTGAGTCCTGAAGAAAGGAGAGCTCTGCATAGCAAATGATTTGCAGGGGGGTGGAAAAAAGGCAAGGAAAGAATCATCTAGCAATATCTTGCTAAAGTTGCCGGAGAAGTAATATTAACATAGGAATAGGAAAGTGTGGATAGAAAAAGCCATCAAGAGTTGGTGGAGAAACAGCTAAGCACTGTATGTAAAATCGGAGAGCATCAAAGTGGCCAATTTGGGTTTTCTGTGAAAAGTGACTAGCACAATGCATTATCCATCACAAAGCAAGGAAATCACAGCAGTGTTGATTGGAGCAGCTCTTCGGGAAATTATTGAACAAGCAAGAAACAACCTCTGATCATGGCATTCCAGGAGGGGAGTAAATTTGGAGAACTGCACACAGAGCTTAGACCAACATGGGCTGCAAATGTTTGAACAGTAATCCATTGCTTAACAAATGGGAAAGCAGCAGGCAGCAATTGCTGCTCAGCAGAACTGTTCAGAGCAGGAAACCATCTCTGCCCAGTAGTTGCACACAAAATCAGGCTTTGAAAGCACTGGTACTGAGACCCAAACTGAGGAGAGTAAAATCACTGAAGCGTGAAATCCTATTGGAATTACTCAACACTCATGCTGGAGACCGGCCCCAGCAACTGGGTGTGCATCCTCAGATACATATTTTACCAGCCTTTAAGCAGTAAACATTCGCTGGGCCCAGAAAGCAGCACTGTGTAAGCAGCCTGTTTTGTTGGATTCTGTTTTGTTGCTGTTCAAACTTACAGTCAATCTTCAGTGATTTACTGAGGAGGATTGGGCACACCAGAAATCATTTAATTTCATCATCTCTGCCAGGAGAATTCAATAGTTTACACTACCCATCATTGTGAAAGATGCTCTTTGAGTCTGGATTTTCCCTCCAGGTAATCATAAAAGGATGCCTGACCTGTATCTAAGCAGAAAACATACTGAAGTCAGTGGAGTGGCCCCTGTTTGCACCAGCAGAAGCAGTCTAAGGAGGGAAAAAGGTTTATTCTGATGTCTTTGCTGATAACTGCCTTGGGTATGTCCCATCTCTGCTGCTCCTCAATATCGCTGGGGACTAGACACTGTTGCAGTATGTGGAAGCTTTGATGTTTCTGAAAATTAGCTGTGCTTTATGATATATTTGCTCTAGGTAACATCCCAACTGGCAAGCATTAATTAACTGGCACATCTAGAAGTGCAGGAAAACAGTAAGCTCTTGGAGATGGAAAGGAAAGTAAAGGAAGGGTTAACCAGCCTTTATTTTTGCCAGCAAGTATACGTACTCTGTTCCCCATCCGCCCCCATAAAGTATGAAATGTAGCAGATGTTTTGAGAACAGCTAGCCTGATCTATCAGCCTCTATATAAATGAAGGTTGAGCTAGTGGAGAAGAAGGCAGAATAATGTTTACAAGAGAAGAGCAGGAAGATTTCCGACACCTGGGCAACTTAATGATGGCAGATGGCAAAAGCTGAAGGCGAAGAGAAGGAGCAATGCGCACCAGCAGCTGGTGAACAAATGGGGAGTAGGAAGGCCGCTGCTGAAACTGTGCAGAAAGAATTTAATACCGGCAGTTCTGTAAGAATGATAGTGTGAATATGCAAAGAAGAGCCTGTGTTTTAACTCCTCAGACAACTATCGTCAAAAGTACCCAACGGATTGTCAGCCAAGGAGATTTTCACAGCAAGAAGCCATCTATTTGCATCAAATACTGTCAGCCTGCAAAGCAGCAACTTCTGGGTCATTTAACAACACTCCAGATGTAGTTATTTTCTCCTAGGCAAGTGGCTCAAAAAGAGCTACGCAAGAAAAAGACAGAGTTGGCGTATAAAGGGGGACAATCAAGCAGCATGTGGAAGTGATTATCTAGTTGGTGTAATATAACTCAGTTAAATGAACAGATTTCCAGGACACATGGGTGTCCTATGATTCTCAGCACGAGAGAGACTGCAAGACTATGGCCAAGCACAGGGCTGCATTTTGCCATCAGTAAACAAGCGATTTCTGACTTTATGCTAAAGATAATAGTTTATGACTACTCAGCCAGGACAGCCTGGCTGAGTGTTTCCCTGTGGCGGCATGTCAGCTATTGCACTCTGAAGTTGCAGAAGACACAGGTGCTGCCTGTTTTACCGCAGGAAAAAGAAGGGAAACGAGCCAGAGCTGTAAATATAGGGGCTGACGTCAACTGGCTTCCTCGATAATTCTTGCATTTAAAAGACAGAGGTGGGATTAATGCATGTAGCCAAGATCACCATTAGGAATTTATCTTCCCCCATGTTGGACTCGCCCTTTCTAGGGAATAGCTGCCATCTGCAAAACTCAGTTCCAAGTTCAGGCTCCACAAAGCCCAAGAGTATCTAGATGTGTATGACAGAATTTGGCCACTTTTGAAGGATCCTCCTCCTTGTTAAGACTAATTTTCCCTTACACTGTAATTATACGTAGTTAATACAACCCATTACCTGCTGCGCACGTCACATCTGTAGCTCTGCCAGGCTAACACTGCATTGACCACTGACACTCTACAGAGGGACCCAGCATGGAAGAACCATCGACGGATCATTCCTGCAATTCTTTTAATACGCAATTCACACCAAGTATCTATGGATTAGTGAGACTCCCTGCTGCTGTTTGAAAAAGTCTCAGCAAGTGGGTAGAAGGAATGCTGTCTGATAGGTATACGACTTCAAAACAAATTCATACTGTTCCTAGAGAATTTGTCACCACAGGGGAAGAAAAGGTTATTGTATGTGTAACCTGCAGCTTTAATTATATTGTGTACTTCCCTGTGCAATTAGAAATGTGTATTTGTAACAGATAGTTACACTTTCTAGTTATGTAGCTATCAAATTCTCGTTATAATTAGGATGACTCATAATGAAATTATGCATTAGTTGCTCCATTCATTATATAGTTTGACTTACAGTCAGCATGCAAACTATAAATCTTCTGAATTATTCCTCTCCTTCATCCTCCTCGGCCATTTCCTAAGCAAATACTGGTCCGAAACAGAAACGTTTTAAAGTGTTGCAACTCCTTTGCAAGCAATGGGTTTTCTCAAAGAGGGTCTGCTGCTGCAGAGCTGAGCAGCAATCTCAGCTCCTGTGGAAGTCAGTAGGATTTTGCCAATGGAGAGCAAAGTGAAAGCACATTTCAGCCCTCTCTTTCTCAGGGCAATCCTACTCTGCAACATTCATGCAGTCCAGGAAGACAGAAAATTGCCATACCTGATCAGATCAGTGCTCCATCGCTCTCTATATCTTGTTTCCAGCAAGGAGCAGATTGGTGTATCAGAAAGATGCAACAGCAGTAAAGCCACAGCAAGGGTAGGGAATGTGCATGAGCCCCATCACTGATGGCAGCTGCTGGTGCTGCTCAGCGATTAGAAAAAGCCTGAGGAAAGGGGGAGTATCTCAGAATATCTCTCTAAGACTGAACCATTTTGAACTAATCGGCCCCTAGACCTTTCTGATCATCCTCCATGGGCCTACACCTTACACTTTGAACAGTTTACCCCCCTTTCAATTACCACCCAATGTAAATACACCTCCCCGTCCGTTGGATCACCCAGCTCTCACAGATAGTTATCACCTGTTGACCACTAAGTCTGACTGACTTTAACTTACTGCGAAGGATTGAAGCCTTTGGGATCACTGTGGCAGGGAGGTCCCTTGGTAATTCACTGCATAAGGGAGGGGGGAGCTGGGATAGTCATCCGTTCTTTATGAGCCACCTTGCATTCAGCATACAGAATTGGTGAACTGTAGGCATGGGTGGCAATGATCACCTGCTTTAACCTCTCATTGTGACGCTGTTGTGTCCAGTTCAGTATTGAAATCCCTCAAAAGATCGTCAACAAAGTCAGCACCCCTAGACCTGAGTATCTCCAGCAGGAATCTCTCTAATGTCTCTTGGACTGCTGTGTCATCCCACTTAAACCCCAACTGCACAGTGAACCCCTTTGTGAGACAGAAGTATCTTGCTCAGGACAAGGAGAACTTTTCTCCACCCCACCCCACCCCTTTTTTCCCCTGCCTTAAGGTGAATGTAGTGCTTATGCAAAATGCTAGATAAGTGGCAGTGAAAAAATTCTTTAAATTATTCACAAAGCAGGTGGTGTTCTGGCAGCTGTGCTAGCAGTCAGCACGTAATGGTCCTCCCCAAGATTCATGCCTACAAAATTCAGAGTCCCCTTTGCTCCCACCAATTTTGGGAGAAGCTTAAGGCGCTAATAATCCCCCCGCTGTAAACTGAGAAACAAAACCCTGAGACTTCCCCTCCAACACAGTGACTGTGTAAGGTGCGAGGCGGCGGGGGGGGGGGGGGGGGGGGGAAGGGGAAGGGAGGATGTCCAAGAGCAACAGCCAGTGCAGGCATAGGGAAGCACAGAACGCAGAGGCAGCCCCATTAGGAGCAATGTTGATTCAGGGGCAAATGTCATGCTTGTGGTAGCCCCAGATGTCCCCATCAGCATCCATGGCTTGCTTGCGCCAGCAACAAGCTTGTTTTCACTCAATAGCTTTCATGAAGGCCAATTGAGAAGGAGGGGAGACCTGTAGCCCACGCTGAGCACACACACTGACGTGCTGTTAGGTACAGCCCTTGGCAGTGTGGGCACCTGATGTGTTGGTGGCAAGAAGCGATGTGGGAAAAAAAGAGGGTTTTAAGTTGGCCACTTTCCCCCTAGGAACAAGGCAGGATTTACCAGCTAGTTCAGCACGGACCAGCAGCCTCCTGTCCTGCAAGAGCAACTTTCAAATAGTCTGTAACAGTCACCAGTGCAAAGGACCAACACAAATCCAAACCAGAACTTCTCAGAGGAGAAGGCTCACACCTTAACCAGCCCTCAGTGCCCTCAGGTCCCAATCATTTAAAAACCTAATGCGTATTTGCCATTAGTGCTCTCTTAACACCTTCATTCCCACGGTGTCAGGCAGCCACAGCTGGGTTTCCACCGTCATCTGCTTTCCTCCTTAATCTCTCTAAACGCCATTCATTTCTGAGACCTCTCCATGCGTGGCATCTTCATTTTAAGCCAAGGGCTGTGAACTTGGTCGTACCAAAAAGTCAGGCAGGTGCTGAACAAGCAGCAAAAATGCTAACTCCCCACTTGCTCTCTCCCAGCCTGCCTTGGCACCAGGTTGCCTCTCCGGTCCTTCAGCCCGTGTGCCATTGCTGCTGGCAGTGACACATCTGTGCTGGTGGCTTCTACATTTGTCCACTAGGGACCACACTGAGATCAGCAACACCGAACCGACAGCAGATGTTAACAAGCTTTGCTCCATCTTGACCTGGGCTGGTTATTAACTGGCAACCAAGAAGAAAAAGGTTCCAAGGCGTCAGCAGAGCACTAATATGTCTGACCTGGGATCTGGAGATGCGCACGGTTTTACCGAAAACGGGAGCCTCCAATAGCATCCTCTCACCACCCCTCTCGCCCACATCACAGGCACTGCGAATGCTGAGCATCGCTCACGTTTCTTCTGCTCATCATTACCCCAGGTGCTGTCAACTTGCAAATTTAGATCGCGAGACCCTGCTAGCCGCAAAGTGTATTTTGCCTTTTGGGAAGCGTAGCGTAGCGCACATCCGTGACTCTGTAAATAAAAACCACGGTACGGTCCACGCGTCCCCTTCGTTTGCTTTGTGCCACCTCTGCCTTATAGAGTTTTATGAACTTTCAGCTTCCAACCGCCACTTCCACCAACTCCTGCGACAGCCTCGGCTTGCGGTGGGGGCGGATGCCGTCGCGTTCATCTTGCCGTTCACAACAGTCGTGAGAGCTACGGCACCTTCCGTTCCCGGGAGTGATTTTCTCCTTAGTTTCAAAACAATGTGTGAAACCCTGCTCTGCAGAACGGTAGCCTCAGTAAGTTTAAGGATGACTGAAGCTATTTCCTCTCCCGGGGAGGTTTAAAAGCTACGGAGGGATGAATGGGGTTAGACCTATCGCTGCATTTCTAGCAGCCATCCTATTACAGCACTGAATAAAAGCAGGAATGGCATGTCTAGCCTAGGTTAATAAACCCTACCGAGTGCATGCCTTAAAAGCACTACGAAACAGCCTTAAGTCAGCTTGAGATAACTAATTTCAAGCATGGCTGTCTAGTGTGCCTGTCATTCCTATTGTCCTTCCAAACTATTTCAGACATTTTGAGCAGGGAGTACTAAGCTATGAGTTAGCGGGGGTTGTGACATTAATGGTCCAAAAAGGTTTAAGCACCAGGAGGGAACGATGACAGCGCTTAACAACCGGTGGCAGTTTGGAGGATTCCGCTGGATCTCTGTTTGTTAATAATTAGGCTTCGCCTCGGAGGAAGATGTGACAACTCTCGGAGGTAGGATTTGCATGGAAAACAAAGGGAGCTGTTGCTGGTCGGTGCCCGTTGTTTGCGCTTTGCTCCCCGGCTTTCCGAGCCAGCCCACCCAGGTGCAGTGGGCAGCAGCGGCGAGGCGGCCGTGGGGAGGGGGTGATGGGACCTGGGGGGGGGGTGGGGGTGGGGGGAGAGCCAAGGGTGGAAATACTATTGATAGTCCTGCGTTTTATGGCAGAAATGCCTTGAGGACAAACCGGTTCAAATCTCGCCGCCTGCTGAGGGTGCATTCCACGTTGCTCTTCCCACGGAGTAAAATACATAGAGGTCATGCAGAAAACACTTTACTCCTTTTTTTTACTGAGCCTGCTGGGCTGTTTCTGAGATGGGAGGAGAGGGGAAGCTGCCCTAAAATAAAAGGGGAAGAGGAAAGCTAGGGAGCTTGTAAGATGAGGGGGACATGCTATTAATGTGTAAAATGTGTCTGGAGTGCCACCGATGTCATTTGAAAAGGAGAAAACAGAGCCAGGGTGGGGGGGCGGGAGGGATTTTCCGGGTGAGGAACTCCTTAGGTTATAACCTACTGCAAAAAAAGGCGTGATGTGTCCATCCATTTTGCATAATCAAAGCTTCCTCTGCACTGTTGGCATTGTTTTGCTGGACGAGAATTGTAGTTTCAGACAGAAAAAAAGGTTCGATTTCCTCCTGTGCCGCTGCCAGACCCCTGCCACTCTCCCTCCCTCCCTCCCTCTGAGAAACAACGCTGTGGGGAAGGATGTAAATGACATTTAGTTGGATGCTGAAAGGGTTGGGAACAAGGGCTGAGGGGGGAATGAACGGTCAGTAGCATAACAGGAAAGCTTCCCCTTGAAAAAACCTGGTTTCTTCCCAGCCAGAAGCCCAAGAGGTAATATGCAAAGTTAGAAGCCTCATGTACTTTTTTTATGATGCGCCTGTTCAGCATTACTAGACAAGAAAATGTCCAAACATCAGAGAGTCAGGTCCGCGTGGCAAAAAAAAAAGGGCAGTGAGGTTTGCGTGGGGTCCTGCTCAGTGCTGGGCTGCAAGTTTGCATTTTTGTCATTGCATATGACCAAGATAAGTAGCGGGAACTTAAAGAATGAAAATCTTCTCTCCGTGCGTATGCAGAATCCTTATCATTTGGTGTGTTTGATCCGAGTGTGATGCTCCCTGCATTGATGAATTGTTTCGACTTGTGCATTAAAGTTTCATTTCCAAACAACAGAGAGACTTCAGAGTGAGTGGTATTTAGTAACAATAAAATGTTCTGCTTACGGAAATGCTTCTCACAGGAGCTATTAAAAATGCACTTAAGAAGCTGAGAGTCATATCTTGCAGTAAGAAGTATGGTATCACTTGCCATGCTAAATTTTAAAATTAAGGTTATGGTGCCATTTTTAATCTACTTTAATGTGGGTGTCATTAAGCATACTTTACAACACTGTTGTCAAAAGCTCACAACTTAGAGAATTCTGTTAGACTGATTGTTTTCATTAAATCTTAATTAGAAGAAGAATTCCTTTATAGCAGGGACTTACCAAGTAATTTGAATTTACTCATCCTAACTAACGTTCCCTTCAAGGAGAATTTCAGTGTATTATACCACATTGTAAATAGGTCATGAAAAAATTCATTTAATAACAAAACACTAATGACAATTTAACAACAAAAGTGCTAAATGCATTCAGCCAAAATAAATACAGATTGTGCCAAAGAGAAGCAATATTGGACCAGGAATGGTAAGAATTCCTTTTAAGAAACATAACATAAATATTCTCCATTTGATCCAACCAACAACTTTTCCATCAACTGCACTACTTCACATTGCAAATTGGGGAAAAAATCATTTTGACCTGTGTTATATACACTACTTAGTACATAAGGATAACAGTGAAAACTTTCTTCCAGAGAAATTGTTTCTAGCGGTTTGCCGTATGGATCAAAGAGATGTTACGCAGAGATATTAAATCTGTGTCAGAAACGAGCAATGCATGTGGAAATCAAGTACCTATTTTTCCTTCTCCGTCTCACTTTTGTCCAGAGGCTTAGACAATTTTACTTTGTTTTACATCGGCGCCTTTCGGAGGGAAGGGGCTGAAGGGGTAAAACCACAAGGACGTGGGAGGCTGCGTTCAACCTGCACCCAGCCACAGACTTCTCGGGGGACCTGGGCAAGTCCCCCAGCCTCTTTGCAAAATGGGCAGGGTAATAGCCCTGCCTTGCAAATAAGGGTGAGGATAGTGTACTAACGATGCAATGGAAATACAGGCGGCGGTGCTCAGGGAATGGGCCTGAACGTAAAGCTCCAGCTAAGGCAAAATGCAAAGCAAAATTTTGTATCAGGAGCAGGTTCATATTTCAGGCATTTTCAACTCTAAAGTAAGACATATTGCAAATCCCATGATCCAAAACTAAATCTGCTTTCAAAACTATTCCAGACAAATTTGCCACTTACAAAAACTTCTGCCAGCAGCAAATATCCATTCATCTGAGATCCTGTCAGAAGTGACTCCAAATCTCTCAGCATTCCCTTCGCTCCATCAACACACAGCAGATAACGAAGCAAACTGCATCAGATTGATTTACTGTGCCGAGAAACAATTTCCTTGTTTTCTTCAGAAGCTCAATAAGTACTTTTTGCCATGAATCTCACTTGCCCTTCTGCTTATGAATTGTCTGTGGAGCTCATGCAATTTGCTAATTTATTTATTTATTTGATATTATTTGGGAATTTCTTCAGTGAGTAACTCTCAGCTTACAGATCTTCTGGGAATGGCAAATGTTTGCAAATTCATACTGTGTTGCTTAGTTCAGTCATGTGGTGTTCCTCGATTAGATGATTTGTATAGCCAACTTACAGAAAGTGAAATGCAAATTTCACAACCAAGAATACTGTTTCATATTGGATTTCCATCACTATCTGAGCGGTCAGGTTTAAAATTCATGTCTTGCAAGTGGTCGTATGAGCAACACATAAGCACTGAAGTGCTCCCACCAGACAGATGTGAGAGCCGGGTTAAACAGCCTTCAGTTTCATATGAATATTCATGAAAAGTGTTTGAATTCTTGCAGCTCTGTTAAAATGAGTAGTCAGCATCATCCATCGTGCACTGCACGGGCCGTTCTCTCACAGTGCTTGCCACGTCCCCCTATTCTCCCTAACTCTCCTGTATAAGCCCACAATGCCTGTGGAAACCGTGTGTGCAGCCAAAATAAAAGGGAAAAAACCCACCATCATGGAAATTTCTAAATTTTCCACATTGTAGCCTCTCCTGTTGTGCCTGTCTCACACATTGCGTGACATGAAGACGGCCAACAGGGAGGACAGCAAGAGAGCATCACCGGCGATGCAATAAGTGCAGGAGAGAAAGCATTGAAAGAGGGGAAAAATGAGGGTGATCTCTGGCAGAGAGGGCGACCAGCCACACACAGAGCGTGTACGTAGGAGGTAGGGACTGACACAGCGTGAACACATAAATACACCTGTACAATTTTGAACAATGGATCTAGTGAATTTGGGTCATTAACCTCAAGGTTTACGGTCGTACCAGACCCAGTCCATGGCAAGCCCTGGAGCCGTCGCTCCCGATCCTTCCCCGTGCGGGGGCTACCTGGGTGCTCGCCACGGGTGCAGTCAAGCAAGGGGGTGACGTGGTTTGGCTTTTGTCACGCAGGGGTCTGATGACATGGCACAGAAGAGTTCTGAAAATAACAGACAAGAAGAAAACTATCTAACTAACATCTGGTGCATGGTTTAAAAGTGGCGAAAATCAGTTGAGAGAAGAATTTCTGTCAAGTGTTTTATCTCAGAGACAAATGAGAAGGAAAAGGTTATCAAGCAGGAATATGTTTGCCTTTTGAATTATTTTTGCACTGTACTTATGTCAAAAAGGAGGAAACCTTAGGTCTCCTACCAAGTGAGCTGTATTGTCCAACTACTTCCCACTTTATTAAAGTCAGGCAAGTGCTGAATCAACAAGGTTGCTGCGACTGCACAGAGCCAGCCGGCAGTGTTATGCCCCCATTAGATGGACTTTTTTACCTTTTCAATTATTTTAAAGTCCACTGATCCTAGATATCCTTATTTATTCCAAAAGGAGAAACGTGCCTAAACTGCACTCGGCAAGCGCTATGTGTGAGCCACGCAGTGAGGGTCACTACGGGCAACACATGCGTGTTCGTATTCTGTCAGGCCCAGATTCTTCTGTGTAGCGCCAGATTAATACTGCCTGGGGAGAGTAAGAGAGCAAGAATTAGAGGAACTAAAAGCAAAGCAAACACAGAGGATCTTTGCTAGGACAAAAATTGACTTAATGTAGTCTGGAATGAAATCCAACTTGAAACTCCCCCTGGAACTCCCCCTGGATACCACTAAAACGCCTATTAGGTCTTCAGATACTTTTTCTTTCTTAATATAAAGCTGTCCCATTACCCACAATTAACCCTCATCTCTGCTTGTGCCAAGTGGGAAAAATATGTATGGACCACTTTTAAAGAAGAAGTTAATTTTTAAAGGAAAAACACAAAAAAAGTCAAATCCCAGTGCTCTCTGCCCACATTGATGGTTGCCCCTCTGGTCTTTGCTTTGGTGCCTCTGATACTTGGTTGAGAGCAGAGAGCTCCCACTGATAAGCCCTGCAGGGACACACAGCAACATCTTGGACCTGTAGCATCTTCTTCTAAGATCCTTGAAAGGTTGGAGGCAGCAACACAGTCACAAATACACCTGGGCATCCCCACTATTTATTTATCATCTCCTTCTATAACTCTACAGGAGGAGTGACCTGGCAGCCTTGAGGTCCTCAACAGTCTTTCAAAACTACTCTAGAAAACGCACAAGCTCTTTAGGTAACCCTTTGCATCACATAACTGGACAAAACCTCATCAAAGCTTGCACCAGCCTATCTCGCCTGCTGAACTGTCATGGTTTAACCCCAGCCAGCAACTAAACACCACACAGCCACTCACTTACTCCTCCACAGCCATCCCCTTGGATGAGGAGGAAAATTGAAAACAAGCAAAACTCATGGGTTGAGATAAGAACAGTTTAATAATTTAAATAAAAAATAAATAAAAAAAATTAATGATAATAATGAGCGAAAAGGGAGATAACAAAAAAAAGAGTGAAACTTAACCCAAGACAGACAAGTGATGCACAATGCAATGCTGACCACCTGCTGACCGATGCTCAGCCAGTCCCAAGGCAGCGATCAGACTCTCCCACACAACTCCCCCCAGTTTATATGCTGGACACGACATCACACAGTATGGAATCCCCCTTTGGCAAGTTTGGGTCAGCTGCCCTGGCTGTGTCCCCTCCCAACTTCTTGTGCCCCTCCAGCCTTCTTGCTGGCTGGACATCAGAAGCTGAAAAATCCTTGACTTAGTCTAAACACTACTTAGCAACAACTGCAAACATCAGTGTGTTATCAACATTCTTCTCGTACTGAACCCAAAACACAGCACTGTACCAGCTACCAGAAAGAAAATTAATCCTATCCCAGCTGAAACCAGGACATGAACCCCTTGGCACTGATCTGCACCACAACTCCCCATCACAGGGAACTGGTAGATCCAAAAGCAGCGGGGAAGGTCTTTTTCAGAAGAAAGGAAAAAAAAGTCACACTAGCTGTAGATGTTGTCGCCAAATCACTGAAAGGGGGTTGTAGCTAGATACCCAGACAGCGGACAGGAGCAGTCAGGACCTGTGCCCCAGCCATCCCCAGGTACCCAGCAATTTTGTCTGAATTCTGTGTTCCTCCCGCTCTGCGTGCCACTGCATTGTCCTAAACGAACCACTGTTAGAAGGATTTTGAAGACCAGAGGAGACAAAAGAGCATTTGTCCTATTTCCCCACTTCCCTTTCAGTGGATCAGAGAGGGACTGAAGTTTCTGCTTAAGCCCAAGGTGGTTCATCTGTCCAAGGTCACCGTCCTGGCAGGAGCCCTCTGGACAGCACTGTCCTTGTGTGCCTGCTGAGGCACGGTACCAAAGAGGGCACAAGATAACATTGCCTGCCTTAAAGAATTGTTGCAGAAAACATTCAGTATACTTGGCTGTATTTTACTAGCGGGCAAGCTATTTTCCACCTCAGCAGAGTGGTACTTCTTACTGACAACCATTAGTTATTTGCAAATTTAGATAGGCCTTATAAACGTCAGGCTCCTGAGTGAATAAATAATGTTTCAGAGCAATAACTTGAAATAAGTCAAACTAGGAATGGTGAGAAGGCCAGGAGTATGGTCCCTTTGGGACACACTCCCTACCACTTCTAATTAATATCTGGTACTTAAAGCATCACAGCCCATGGTTAAATCAAAGTCAGAGGAAACAAAGGAATATAAAATCCTCCTGGAGACTTGCGTCCCTCTCCATCCACAGGAGCAGGTGTGCTCCTCAGCGCTACTGCCGAACAGGCTGATGTTCTGACCTCGGTTAAAAGTGTATGGTTTTTTTTTTTGGGGGGGGGCAGACCAGGGGACCCAGCAGCCAGACTGCCCTGGCAGCTTGTAGCTGCCCCAGGGCTGGCATCGCCCAGTCCCGCTGCCTTCCCCTTCCCCTTCCCACCCAGCCACCCTCTCCTGCACCTTCCCAGGCTCACACCTGGCCCTCTGGGGAGCCAGTTCAGCTCACAAAACCTTCAGGAAAACTGTGCTTTGGTTTTGACTGGCTGGGGGAGCCCAGTTGGGATCCAACAAGCACTGGAGCTGGTGCAAGAAAAGCAGGAGAAGGGCATAGCCAGGGGTGAGGTATGGGGAGCAAGGAGCAGTCACAGTCCTGGTACAGCAGGTTTTCTATCCAAACCACCCTAAATTCCTCTGTCCTAATGACCCAGTGGGACTTCTGCAGAAATAGGCTTCAGATGATCACACCTTGACCACAAAAAGATGTTGCAGAGCCCAAAAGTTATAAAAGAACTGAAGGGCAAGAAAGGACGACAGCTTGTCTGCCCTCCTTGGTCTTCGATTGTCGGGGCCCATCTAGCTACTGATGAGCAGTTTTTAAGCTTATATGTTGAATTCCAGAGCTGCTGTTGTGGTGATAGGGAAAGAATTGATTCAGGTGTGAAAAATAGTCTTTGCAGACCTGGTGTGAGGAGGACTGTTGTGATTTGGCAGAGTTTACTGATCTAGGAAATGAGAGTTTCAGAAGGAAGGCTACTAGGACTTCTTTCGATTCCTTCAACAAAGCATATATACTTCAAGGCCTAGGGAGCAATAATCCAGGCAGGGAACAAAGAAAGTTCATTTGTAACCATAGCATTTTATTAACTGGAGGATCTGCAAATGAAAAGTCCCCTGGCTTTTGAAAACTCATGTTAATGATGCATCAGGGCATAGCATAAACTTCTGACAAATTCCCCCTCTTCGTTTACTTCCATACGATATGTTGATCTTGCTGCCACTCTGCTCTTTGAAAGCTCTGCTGCTCTCCTAATTATTAATTGCATGAAACAAGTGTTCCCCCATCTTTCAAAAAGCATCACAGGACATACTGTCTGGTTGTGAAATATCCCAAGAAGTCCACAGCAAAATGGTTTTGGTAGAGTTTAATTAAGATGATCCCGTAATTTGTGTGCAGCTGATTTAGAAGGATATTGTCACAGGTAAACAGGCTTTGAAAAAGAAATTGCTTTTATCTCTTCTTGTTTTCTGTTTTAGTCATATTTCAAGTGGATTAGTATAATCTTTCCTTGGCCAAACTCTACAGCCAGTCTATTCCATCATTGTTCTAATTTTACAAAAAGAAAATGATTGAAAGCAGTTAATTAAAAATCTCTTCAGAGATGCATATGTGGATGCGCTTATTCAGTAAGAACTTACAAAATAACTCTGCATTTTAACACAATTTATGTGGTGCATTAAGCGTGAACAGGATGTCTTTGTTAGGTGCGCCTGCCTTTAGATGGTTCCCTACATGAATATGCTTGTAGTATAGAGATATCTGCGGTAACTCAGCTCAGTCAGAGAGGATCCCCTTTTAAACTAGGTTTGAGTTTCTAGGCGGGTTTCTTTTTTCTTTTTTCCCTGTGTGATGAAGAAGTTGATTGATTTCAAGTGAGGCATCTTTCCCTGCTGGGACCTAGACTGTCAAAAGCCATCACAGAACTTGCAAAATTCTGTCATAACACCAGAAGCCCTAACTCTACACCAGAATCATCAGAGTTCAGGGAAAATTCCCAGTAATTGACAACAGAAGTTTTCTTAGCAATGATATTCTGCCAGGCTGAGACATTATTTTCCTCACACACACGCACCCACATGGGGGACAGCACTAACACAACCAGTGAACTCTATTGACATGAGTGAATTTATCATCAGCAAGAAGACACAAGTGTCTTCACACTAAAACCTTGGACTAGACTATTCATAAACTCTTAAGAGCGATCAAAAAGGCAAATACCCATCATGTAAAGTGTCTTTGATTTCTTATGAGCCAAATAAAAATTCTAAATTTCCTTGAGTTCAGGGTGAGGGGTAAGAAAATCAGGACTCTCAGTCTCAGTGCTGTGCCCTTCCTTACTAAAACTCCAGCACATCTGTGCCGTAAACGCAAATACGCGCTGGGATCCAGAGCAACGTGTAGAGGTTCTCCTGGCAAAGCAGGAGGACGTTTCCTCCGCAGAGATGTTCCTGCTCCAGGGTATGTTCACCTATGGAGTCCACGCAGCAGCCCTGCTAGGCTGCAAGCACGCTTGTCAGGCAATTTAAATATACCTAGGGAGGTTCCTAGAAGATTTCACATACTCCACGCCTTCTTTGAGCAGAAAATCTTGGACAAAATAATTTCTCAGGCCCCTCTGTTTCTAAGTTCACTTACACCCTCTTCAGCCTCCATCAAAACATGCTGTTTGTCTACTCTTTCCACTCTTTGTCTACTCTTTCTACTCTCCATCTTCTTGTCTCTAAAAGCCTCACGTATCACAGCCTGCTGGTCACTAGCCAGGTATCCAGATGGTACTTGTGTACCACATTGATAGGTGCCTTAGAAATAGCAGGGAGAGAAGGGAGGAAAAAAAAAAAGCACTGGAAGACTTCAGATGCTCTTTTTGATAAATGGCAATTGTAGATCTAATTAGCCGGTTCCCTCCTTTGGAGAAGCTGGGGAAGCAACAACAGTCGCAGTCCCACAAAGCAAACACGTGAGGACATGTCTCTCACCGTCAGGTTTTAGCTTTCCACTCAGAACAGTGTCAGGCAGACGGTCCATCTATCAGTCCCTCTTCTTTGAAAGACACCAGGCTTTCATCTGTGTCTGAAGATTTCTCTAAGTGCCCGTCACCGTACCGCCTCAGCACCACTACTGTGTCAGCTACTTTTGCACAGGCAACTGGTTCCTAGAAAAAAGAGCAAACACTGCTCACCTTAATTGTGCGAGTATCCCTCCAGCGATAATCAGGCTAATTGCTTCAGTAAGGCCAGCAGGATTTGGCTCTAAATCAACCACCAAAATGACTTAAGCATAAGCGTGCGAGTTCCTTAACAACTCCAAGGCCCGCTCGTTAAACCTTATTTACATCTCAGAAATGCCGTTTCTTTTCTCTCTTCCATTTGACAAGGAGAACGGTAGAAGGGATGAGGTGTCAGGAGCACCTGTGTGAGTTGGGGGCTGAGCCCACCCCGAATGCAATGGCAGGGAAGACAGGTCTCCTTCCCCTTTGCTGAAACGCCTCGAGAAGTTCTGCCCACAGGATCTCCAAGTTGCATCGTGTCTGGGGCTCACACCAGCCTGCGCGTCTCCTCCCGGGGACGGCACAAAACCACAGAGGAAACAGCCAAGAAGGGAACCATTGCCCGAGCCCGCTGCGGCTGCATGTTTGATTTATACCTTAAAGCATGAGATAACATATCCTTTAAAAAATTCGGCTTGCTCAATAACACTGATACATGCTCTCTTTACCTACAGAAATTTCTAGATTTTTTTAAGTTGTATTAAGCAATTGGTGCGTATCTTGTGGCAAATATTTTAGCATAATAAAGAAGTCTTAGAAGCTTCATTTTAGCAGGTGGCTCTGGAGGGGCCAGGGACTTAAAATCCTCGAAGTCAGCCGGTGCGTTGCGCTGGACGCTCCCCAAACCAAGGTACCCAGAGAAGGCGCCGAGAGGAAAGGCTTGAAATCCCACCTCCACCAAGGGGTATGTGGCACAGAACCGGCTCTCGAGGTCGAGACGTCCGATTGGTCTTTCAGAGAACCGCATCTTTTTAAAGAGTATTTTGGCCCATCTTGACTGTTTCTATAACCGCAGGCCCTGGGAAGAGCCCCAGGCTGGGCTGCGGTCGGTCGTGCCTGTCCCAAAAGTAGGGGCGAGCTGTTCCCCCTTGCCACGTACCTCGGTGCCGCAGGGCTTTTCCGTGACCCGCAGCAGCAGCTGCCACTCAGATGCACAACCGTGAGCCTCTGGGACCTTGAATTAAAAACCCAACATGCTTATGGAGTTTAGGGACCCTGAGGGCGAGGGAGGAGGTAAGTGAGGAGGTCAAGGGACCACATTTTGCGCCTACAACCCACCTTGGTCCTGCTGAGGTTTTTAAGTCTCCTATTGGAGCTAAAGCTTTTTTCTAGGCAGTCCCAGTTTGTTGCCTCCCCTCTTACAAAAATCTCTACACGTCTCTAATATTTTTCATTGTCAATCTCTGCACTCTTTTTATATCCATTAAAGACTTTATGAGATAGGATGACCAGAAATGAAAAAAGATTCTGAGGAGAGAGCACGCAATTGATTTATGTTAATGGCATTGTAATAATATTTTCAGTGTTTGATTTCTTTTTCATTCTGTACACAGCTAAAATGTTGATTACTTTTCTATTTCTCTCTCATTTATTGAATGGCTACTTACATTGGGCTCCCCAAATTTATTCTCAGGTCTGTCTCCAAATAATAAGTTAAAATATAATTAATTTAAAATCCACCAACACACAAGAAGTTGGGGTGATTCTTTCCAATCAGTCTTACTAGAATTCATCAATGAGTTTCACCAGCTGTCACGCTGCTCATACATTTGTCTTCGTAAAGCTCCTCTGACTTCACTAGCTTTGACACATTTAATAACTGTTAATACTAAAAAAAAAACCCCAACCCTGTCATTTCTATTGAACCGTGCCATAAGCCTTAGAAGCCCCCAGATGTGCATGAATAAATATCATAATCACCTGTGACAGCATCCTTAATTATTTTTGTGTTTCTTTACACTGATAACTTTCATCTCTTAGGCACGTCGGAAATATAAAAAAAGCTAAGCGTGCCAAGATGTGTTAGGAGATTATGAAGGCAATCGGAGAATAAATGTTACTACTTAATTTTGCCTTTGTAACGTATTCTGTCTTGAAAACTATATTAGGTGTCAAATTGCCTCACCTTAAAGGGATTAGAATATGAAAAGTATCCCTCAGTGTTGGAGGGGAAAAAAGCCTGACTATTTTTATGATGGTTTGATAACCCAACAGAAGGGATTATAGAGCATGATGCCAACAATAGCCAGAGACTGAGTATAAAGACCTTTTTTTAGTCCCATTTGTCAGCTAAAGATGAACAAACTGTTTTGGACAAAAGCCAGCCTGGTCCTTGTCTCAGAGTTGATACAAAATCAGATACAAATATTTCATCATAGGTATGACAAAGTCACTTGCCTTTCTTCTGTTTGTTACAAGGTGGCTGCGCACTGCCTTACTTTGGCTGATGGGAGACAGAAATACAATATCACAAATTGTATCTGGGATCTGCTGAAAGCTGGAAAAAACAACAATAACAACAGTTTATCTTGAAAGAGTTCCCAAAATTAAGGGCTAGATTTTCAAAGCAGCTTGGCATCAAGAGTCCTTCAGACTTCCCTGGGAAATGGAGAACTGAGAACACGGGCATCAGCCTTTCATTTTTAAGCTGCCCCTATAAACCGACTAGCGGTCATCACACCTTTCCTACAGGTTAGAAAACAGGCGCGTTGCGGGCGAGTGATTTTATGTTAAGGTATTTCAAGGTTGCAAATGGTCACATAAACCTGTTTTGTAACAGTGTCGCCCAGTATCAAAAGTCTCTATATTTTGTGAGGAAACACATTGTTAGCTGCTTCAAGCAGAGGCACAGGAGCGAGTCCCCAGCATGAGACCTGAATGCGTGTCTGTGTATTCGGTTCGTGAAACTGTCCAGCAACATTTGTGCGCCTTCATGCATGATACATAACACAAAGTAGTTACTGAACTAATAAGCCTAATTTTATCTAATTGGGATATTTATTATTGAAGCAGGTGACACGGTAGCCAATTAAAGCTTCTGGTTGCGCCAGGTAGAAGACACACATATAGCCATAAAGATCAAATAAACACATTTACACATTGCACATGAATGCAACATTTGCAAAAGGCGTCGCACAACCCCGTGGGGATTGCCCGAGCCGTGGGAGGAGAGGCAGCGCCCCATTTCTCCCACCCCTGTGAACGCGCCAGTGGGCTTTGGAGAGGTACCGAGGAGGGTCCTGCACGGAGGGGAACCTGCAGGGAAAATGAGCTCAACGGGGCTGGAGCCCATGGGCTTCTCGCTGCGTGGCGAGTCCCCAGGCTGGGGATTTCAGCAGGACTGAAGTCCCCACTGCAGCCAGAGCCCTCCCACAGCCTCACCCAGGCACTTCTTGCTCGATTTCTTGCCCCTCTGAGCGGGACTGCAAACGAACTGCAGTCTGACAGGGCTGAGTATATAATTCACAGAAGAAGCCAAACCCCAAGCGTACGCACGTTTGCTGTGTAAGTTTTGCACCTATATATGTTTTGGCAATGTCTCAGAGGGGCAGGGCGGCAATTAGCCGGCCACATTTGAGATACCGTTGGCATTGCCCTGCTGGCCACTCCGCGTTCCTTAAATGCGGAGATACCTACTGTGCCGAACCGGCGATGTGCAGCGAGCAAAACCCTGCCAGCTCCAGATGACATACTGATGTTCCGAAAGCGGCAACCTTCGGCCACCTTTGCTCTGGCAGGCTGTTGGCCATCCTGCAAAGTCAAGCGCGTTGACCCAGCACCAGGTGTAGCCCAAGAGCGTGCTGAGCACCGAGCCGGCGTTGTGCCTTGAACAGGGAAGGTTGCGCAGAGCCCAGCGACTAAACACACGCACGCACGTACGTTTTCTCTGGCTGCTTTGCTTTCCTGGAGGGCTTTATTCATATTTCTAAACTGTTCGGTGTGAGCAGCAGAGAGCGATGAAAGATTGGGACAGTAGCACCTGCAAATGAATTGCTGTATCACGCGTGCTGAATGATTATTTTGCAGCTATCTGAGGCTGGTTGGGTGATAACTAATATCCTGGGGCGGAGAGAAGCAGAGCGGCAGTGGTCTGGCCAGGGAAGTGGAAGGTGGGGGGGTAATTAGAAACCATAGTGTTTTCCAACTCTTTCTTTCTGGCTATTTTTTTTTTCTGGGTGAGGGGGTGTATTTACAGCATCATGGGAACTGGACCAGCAGCTCTTCTTTCAAAGAGCTTGTTGCCTACCATTAAAATGCACTTTATATCATAAATCCGAAAGAATGACATTTTCATTCATGAGGTTTCATAGTAACTACAGAAACACATCTTCCCTCTCTGAAGCAGTATCTGCCTTTCCGATTCTTGGGCATGCATTTCCCAGGATAGTGGTTTTTTTCCATTCCTTCTTAGGTGTTATTTTACATGTTATATTTCCAGCTTTCACATGCACATGACTAGGAAACATTGCTTATCCAAATAGAGTTCCTTTTCCTCTCTAGCTCGTCTTTTTCATCTATAACTTATTTTATTTCCAGACATGAAAAAACAGTTACAAATTATATCTGACAGCATCTCCCCAGCTCCTGAAATTTCAGATGTGTCTTGTTCTGTGGTACCTTTTTTTTTGCTAAATCCATGTGAATAGGACAGAACATGTGTTGCAAAAGAAGCGTTTTATCATAAATTAACCCTGATTTCTTCATTCAGATTCTAGTGATACTGTCAAATTACTTTACTTTCTTCTAACTCCTGATTGTCTTTACTATCCATCCTCACAATTGAAAAAAATCGAACAAACAGGCTATTATGTGTGAAAAGTAGTTTTTAACCCAAGAAAATGAAACATAAAAACAAATGCTGAAACCAATGAATTTTAGAAAATGCAAAACTACAGCTGTCATCCTTATCATCAAGAGTGGCAACAACATCACAGCTAAAACTGAAAATCCTCAAATTCAGTCAATGTTCCATGATTGTACAGTGTCAGGTACTTAACTGTACCAGCCCGAGGCAAGAACTGATCCCTACTCAGTAAAGGGTTAGTGTTTCGACTGAAAAGGGATGGTTCCTCTTATGGAAGACAGGTGGTATTTTCTTATTTGAAAGCAGATGAGCAAAGGCACAGAAAAATTACCCATATTGTCCAAAACCACATAGGAAGCCTAAAACAAAGTTAGCAGGCAGTCTCCCAGATCCCAGCACAATGACTAAACCCCAATTAATGTCTCCTACATTCATGGAATTGCACCCATTTTTGCCTTATCCCCGTGGGTCAGTGCACTTGGTGTGAGAGCTGCCACCTCAGTAAGACAAATGCTCTGCCTAGACACAATCCTGTCTTCAGAGCCAGCAAGCAAGCAAGCCTTCTGAGGAACATACAAGAAACTCCTTAATTGGTAAATGCAGGATAATCTATGCCAATGAAGGTCTTATCCTGACAGAGATTAACTTTAAGCCTTCAAGCATGAATTTTTATGACCGTTCCAAAATCTAATTTATTAGTGCTAAATATTATTACTCAAAGCAGTCACATTACCCGTAGACGTGTCCACTCTATCTCGGGAATCTCACTCCCACACCAAACTATTCTGTTACCTATTTAATTAGCACAATTTTCTGTGACGGGCATTAAAGGATAATATGAGACCTACAGGCTTGTCAGTTAATGAGTCCTACCAGGTTAACGGAAGAGGAGAATGGAGAGGGGCACAGCATATTTTAGACTAGTCCCAGTATTCACAAGTGAGATTTTAAATCAAGGTAAATAACTCTGAAATGCTGCCAGACTTGTTTCTCTGGATTTCTGAATGGTTTCCACTTCACTGTTGCCATGCCAACTTTTGAATTTGCTTTGTGCCAAACTTCATACAAACAAATTTGCAGAAAATTCATTTCAAAGTCTGACTTATGCTAATATGAGCAAAAAGCAAACGTAAAAGGAGCAAGTATCAGCGTTAGGGCTACGGCTGCTCTTTCTGTGATCACTTAAATGAGGAAAAGAAACAATAAAGCCAGATTTACTTTTATCTCACAGCTAAGCCCTAGATTTTGCGCAAGCAGATACCTAATGCACCTAAAACTCTTAACCAGCCTTTTTTCCAAGCACACAAAGCAAAGTCTAGCTTTGGGGTAGGAGGGAAGGAAAACTTCATTGTGTCTTTGTAGGAACACTTTAAACTCTCTTTTCAAGGTTCATTTTCCCATTACAGCTCCCAGAAACTCATATAATGCTCCAATTGAGATCAGCAGAATCAGGCAGCTGAAGGAAGTCCGTGTCAAGAAACCTACGTGGAAAACCTGTTGTTTTTGTATGCACATTTCTAAAGTTATTATCAAGGTAGCGGGAGCTAAAACATGTATTTTCCCTTGAGCATCCCAAGTTATTCAGATGCCCAAAGCGCTTCATCGCTGAGCACTGGCGAGGACTTGTGCTGCGGCAGGGGTCTGACCACAGGCAGCAGGAGCAGCTCCTCGGTCAGATCAGGTCACCCCTGTTCCCACCAGGGCCATCACCTCCTGGGGAGAGATGAGGCTGGCCAGAAAGCTGCAGCCAATTAGAGGTAATTAACACAGCTGGAAATCCATCCCAGGCAGCTATTAGTGAGACACTCAGGGGAAGGGAGGGGAAGAGGAGTCCAGACACTCTGTTTTTCACTTTCCTGAGCAGCTACTCAACAGAGAAATGTCAGTGGGAGACTCACGTCCCCTTCTTCTCTCATGTGCTGAGGAAAAATACCCCAGGGTGCAAGTCCTCCACCCCGTTTGCGCTCACCCCTTACCTGTCTCCACCACTCCCTCTCCAGCTACCTCCGAATATTCCAGATCATCCTTTGCCCTCTGTGCTGCCTACCGTGGCCTTACTAGGAGAAGGCTTCCTCCGCCCCAAGCCCAGGCGGCCACCATGCTGGGACAAGAAAGGAGAAGGGTACGGCCAAGACGATGAACGTGCTTTCTCTTAGGTACCTCAATACCTTGAAGGGACCAGATATAAATTAAAAGTGACCTTTGACCCCATCTGCTTCTGATAAAACGGGTTATGAGGGAAGGACCAAGGCAGGACTGTGGTGTTCCAGGGCCACCCTGTCCAAGGGCAGACAAGCACCGCTCCCGGCCAGGTTGCACAGACCTCGGAGAGGGCGGCACTTCCCCAACCTCCTCTTTTCCACTCCCCGGCACGGAACAAAGCTGTGTGTCATTTACCCAAATGGCAGCTGCAGCTCCTTTGGAGGCAGCCCAATTTTTCAGATTTGCAGTTACATTCATGGACATTTAGCCTTTTTATAAACAGGTATTGAGTTTGGGTCAGCTGGGGATAAGCCAGGGCTGCTTCTTTCCCTGCAGCAAAGCTCCCATTGCAATGAACTCATGCGTGGCCTGAAAGCAGCCTGGACAGAAGGGCTCCAAAGGCAGTAACTCAGTTATCACTGCCCTACAAGATACACAGAACTCCTGGAAGTTGCTTTTATTGTTTAGAAGAACAAAGACGGCACAATCCTCTTCCTCGCAGGCAGCAACCTGACCCTGCTCCTTCAGCCCCTGCTATGCAGCCCTTTAAAAACAACAAACCACCCAAGCAAATCCCCCGAAAAGCCCCAGGCAGCCTTTTCCAGCTTCTCCTTCGCTGTTGGGCATCCAGGGGGGACGCTCCTGCTGCCAGAGCGAGGGCTGGCTGAGCAGAACCGGTGCCCGCAGCGCTGGGCTGGCCACCGCTGCTCGCGCTCTGGCTGGCCTGTCTGTGATTGAGCCCAGGTGAGGAGCAATCAGTGCGCTACGCTAATTGCTTCTGCGCCAACCTCCTCTATGTGATTTTGCCATAGTAATCGCTCCGCAGTCCAGAAGATAACGACTTGTGGGTAGTGCAAACCGTACACCTACTGCCGGGTGCTCACCCGTCATCGCTCTCACAGAGCCAGCCCAGCCTTCTGCCAGCTCCTGCTTTGCCCCACTCAGCTATAATTCACCTTTGCACGCACACTTCTGCTCTGTCCTGTCATGCAGAGACATGAGTAAAGAGCACATCACTTAGGTAAAATTATCCTTCTCCCCTTGGATCCCATTTTCCCCTCATTACATCCTTCCCCGACCACAGTGAACAGCCGATCTTCTGCAGCACATGCCCCGCAAAGGTGGGTAGACATTTATAGTGCCACTCAAAATAAGTTAAAGGCTTGTTATCTTTCAGAACAATTTGCCTCGCCAGCTGTTAGCTATCCGAGTTTGCTCCAGCAAAGACCCTCTGGTATCCAAGTGTCTAAAAAGTTAGAGAGAAGGTGTAAAACCACAGAATACAACAAGCCCACAGGGGAAGCAAGTCTAAGGACCAAAAAAAAAAAAAAAAAAAAAAAAAAAAAATTTCTTCTAGGCAGTGCTGCGGCAGCACGCTGGCCGCATGCTGATGCAGACGATGGGTCTGGGCAGCTAAATCTTTCCTCCCTTTTTTGGGCAGGCAACCTTTCATGCCCAGGCAGGCCCATGAGGCTGACCAGCTAGCAGCACCAGCCACAGCACAAAACGAGTCCCTAGTACCGAGGCTGTCCACATAAGAATAATTGCGAATGCAGAATAGCCAGAAAATGGAGAGTTGACAGCATGAAAATGTCAGTTCAGAATTCAGTGGGAAAAAAAGTGTAAATCACTCATTTTTAAGGACATGACTAGTCTCACTAAGTAGTACATTTAAAGTAAAATTATCTGGACCAGGGTAGAGAAAGGTCAGTTAATCCTTTTCTTGGAGCACGTAGTTATTCCCTGGGATGTATTTTTTTCTTGTTCCATGCAAGTCTTTCCATCACGGGGGTCTTAATCTTCAGCACAATTAAAAATTATTGAATTTTCATTTTCACAGTTGCTTTGATCTCATCTTGCTGGGGGAAATGCAGTTGCTAGCCCCACTTCTCCACGGTATTAATTTTTCCATTGGCTTTATGGAAGCTATCAATTTACTGGCTGGCTTTTGTCATGATTTAAAAACATCATCTCAGTAACGTTGTTATCTTCCAGCCATATTTCACAGATATTGTGAAACTGGTTTATACTGATATCTTACTTAGCATCTGGCTGACAGGACAATTGCAGGGAAATATTGCCGGAGATATAAGGCCATTATAAGATAAATAATGAGCTTTAAAGCTTAACAGGTTGTTTTCTTTAGAAGGGACCATGGCGGTGTTCCTATGCACAAAATAGCCACTTGCCATACAAAGGCTGAGGTGGCAAGTGCCCCTTAATGCATGAAATAAATCCTAGAGAGTGGCTGAACAACAGCTTAGTTCTGAGCTGAAGTTTTTCATGGCTTCTTGAATTATCTAATTTGCCAGAAGTGAGTGACTGCTTCTGGGAGTGTACCATAACTAATAATGCATTCCGGAGTCATTAAGGTTTATCATGTAAATCTCTATTTGAGTGCTTTTAAAACGCATATTACTTTCTTGATAAACTACGATGGCTCCTTAGGAGCTGTTAATACAAATTAGGGTGCATACCATACGTAGTAGAAAGCCTTATGAAAAGTACTTATTCCACATGCACTGTAATCAGCTTTTAAATTATATTAAATACTGCAGCTGTAATGTTTTCCCCCCAGTCTCAGGGATCAGATCGCTTTTATAAAAATATTTTTTACTGAATTCATTTCCTCAGATAAAAGCCCAGTTTTGAGTTGTGCAACCAGGAGGTGAGAAGTTAGAGACTGAAAAATTGCAGGGAAGGGAGGACGAGCTCCTTTCGTTCGCACCAGTTAAAAATCCCCAGATGCTTTTCATAAATAATTTCCATAATCTAAAAAATCTGTTACTTTTGAGCAGAAATTTCCTATGTACATGCAGAGCAGAGCTTCTTGCTTATTACTCTTACCTCCTGGCCCTTATGTTCAGTGTCTTTTCAGCGTAGTGCAGCTACCTTTACCCTGCATGGCGAGCTCACTGGGGCACATTTATTTATAGGCACAGTGGGCTTAGATGTTTATTTACTGCACCATAGCGCTACTGCAAACATCATCGCTGTCTGGAAAACCCTATCCTGATGCATATTAAATGAATAGGATGAGAGAAAGAAAAGTTGCCTTGACTTCAGCTAGAGTTAGGTCAAATCACAACATCTCACCTTGGCCTTATCCAAGCTCCTTCAAGGCAAAATAAGGTCTCGAGCCAGGCGCACTCTGCAAGGCAAAAGCAGGGGACCTGGAAATGAGATGGTTGCTGGGGGAATGGTGTAAACATTAGCTCAGCTGTAATTACAGACGGTTTGTCTAAAGAAGATCTTTGGCTTGAAATAATGGCTGAGAAAAATCTGAGTAAAAGCCCCAGGATCTGCCCCATGCTCGATAAAGTGACCTTGTAATCACTGCAAGTGGCACGTGATCTCGCAGAGCGGTTATCACAGGTCAAGGGAGGATGGCTTCATATGCATACTGTGACAAATAGAAAGACTGAATAAAAACTGCCTTCGTATATGGAAAGAACACGAGGATGGGTCCTGTTTTGCTTTTGTAATGGAAGGATCCCCAAACCTCTCCACGCAGCGTCCTTGCAGCCACCATTATTTCCCGCACCCCAGCGCTCCCATGTCAAGCGGAGAAGGCAAACAGCCCTCTTGGCTGGAGATGGGATGATGCCACTTTGCAGACCTTCTCGGGTACTTGCAGAATGGGCCTGGGATCAAAATAGCCGTGAGAAGTGGCCGGGAAGGGAACATGGAGAGCAGCTGTGCGCACTTAGAGAGCATGAGAGCTGTAAGCTGCCGCAGCACTCCTCTACCCTACACGGTCGGCTCAATTTACTTAACAGGGTCTATAAAACCAGGGAGAGATTTTTTCTCTCCGGCAAATGCTACTTTCCGATCACCAGTTACAATTTTTGCTAGCCTTTGTAGTGTCACAACTTGGTACCAATTATGCATTTGAAGACAACCTGCTGGCAAAAAGCTGTTAGCTTTCCATACCCTATTTTTGCTCACTAGACGATTGCAACAGGCAGCAGTGCACTACAGCAAAGAAGGTTTGCTTATGCGTTAAACCTGCAGGTATCCATCTACAAAGTTCTTTATTCATCAGTGATATATCTTTCTGCTGCTACTTCTGCTGTTGAGTGCATCCTATATACATGTATATATCTTCTTGACAGACTAAGACAGGTAGGATTTGGAGAGAAATGCTGCTTTTCAAAACAGCCTCAAACAAAACCTCAAGCAAACTCCCGGCATCAGATCCAGTTTCCACCATTTGCATCTTTGAGCTCCATCATTATCACATTCTGCCTGAAAGCTTGTGGTTTTAGACTTTAGCAAGACCTGTTGAAAGCAACATAATTGAAATGTATTAAAGCCTTTTTTAACGGCCCCTTTGTCTCACATGATCCATGATGAAATTTCTGAGGGAGTGTTTTCCTTCCCTGTGGCTCTTCCCTCTTTTTTTTTTTTTTTTCCCCCTATAATAAACCTGCTTGGCTTTAAGTACAAACTTTTACCTTTTCACACCCTTTGCATGGAAGAAGTTTGGTTTTACTATGGCAACCATGCGTCAAAGGTAGGATCTTTTCAGACTTCTCTTTCTCCTTTAAGCAAAGATTGGAATATATGTGGCAGCAAGGCTTGTAAAATCCAGTTTCTACAGATGTCGGTCTGAACTGTTTCTTTATTTATGAGGAGCATCGGACAGAGTAGGCAGATGCAGTGTCAGATTAGCTCTGCTTGTCTCACAGGTGCAGGGTAGACGGCTTTGGATGTGCTCCAGGCACCCAGGCACCAAACAGAATGGCTGTCAGAATAATGTTGCACTTTTATTGTATGAAAAGCAGTGTGAAGCACCAGGTTCCTCATTGCTTCTTGCACAGTGAAGAGCAGCACTATGAAAGATTATAGTACAATTGGGAGGTACAGAGAAGGTGATAATTTATACGATAATGTCCAATGATAATGTATGGTGTATCCATTCCCATAAACGCTGAGACGCTCTCAGAGTTTATCACTTTCTACATGATTTTAGTCTCTACACAATTACACACTAAGGCCTTCAGTTGCCAGGACATGTTGACATTTCTTTCTTTTTTTTTTTTTTGTTTGTTAAACTGAGCAAGCATTTGAGCGGTATTCCATTAACCCAGGCCTAGGAGGTGGTTTTGGCATAGGATGCTCCTGTTGCTGCCATATCCAGTGCCTCCAGTCATTGGCTTCATGCCTGGGTTTGACGTGAAGCGGACAGCAGGGCTTTGCAAGACAGGCAGTTGTAGGCAAACAGATCGGGGTGCTATAAAATTAACACGTAAGCGTCGGGGAGAGCGTGAAAGCTAAAAATACTTGCTGCGTGCCTACAGCCAAATTTGGAGCTTGCATTAGACAGGCTTTTTCTGTCGTTCCTCACCCCAGCTCCAGGCCATCTCCTTCCAGCAGCTGAGCCAGGAGCGCTCAGCCCCAATGGCTTTGGGGTGCTCACTGATGTCCCTTTTCACGGTCCCCTCAAATGGAAGTGGCAGCCGAGCAGTAGAGCTCTAAAGCTGCTGGCAAGTGCAAGCAGGAGCGCTGATAGTCACTTTTCCAGCACTTCCCCACCTCACTTTCTAGACCTTTCCAGGTAGATCATGTAGAGACTGAAAACACTCAAGTCCTGCCTTCACACAACTCCAAAAGGCTAGGAAGACTGGGAGTGCTGGAGAGAGCAAGAGGGGGAGAATTACCCTGGAAAATGGCTAAGGCACTAACCATTTAATACACACAGTTCTGCTAGAGAGACTCACAACTGTGTGCAATGGCTGCGCTTTTCAAGAACATTTTCTTTAAAGTGTTTACAAAGTGGATTTTGTAACTGTGGAGGGGCAGAGACAGGTACATCCCAGCTGTATCACACTGTGACCGTGCTCAACCACAGCAAAGAGGTACAATTTCATGCTACAAACCTGCACAGACAACAGGCAGAAGCTAACTTTCATACAGAGAAGAGGTGTACTCAGAAAGCAATGTGGTAGGGAAGCATTTCGCTTCCTTTCTCTGCAGCACTGTTGTGCCTTTTTGTTTAAAATTGTTGAGAGGTGGAGTTAAATTTACAAGCAGCAAGGACATAGGAAAAGTTGATAATAGCCATGGGCTCAATCTATAGGGATTGATCCTGCCAGTGATTGAGCTGTCTTCCATTAAACAGCTGATGGCAATGCTGGGTGCTCAATTTACCCTTCCAGTGCCAGGATTTTTTTACTGAACTTCCTCCCTACCCTCTCCAGGACTGTCAGAATATCTCTCCATATCGCTAAAGACTTAATTTCCTTGATTATTGTAGTAATCCAACACACTAATCAAGCAGATGCAAAAATTTTGTGAGCAGACAGTCATACTGACCGCAGTGTCCCAGGGGGATTTTTGATGAGACTATGAAGCCAGAGTTTTTCCTCTCAGTTTCAGAGCTCCCAGAAATGATCTGAAGACACAAAAAAAAACCTCTCCCAACAGTCTCACTGGACTTGCTAGTCACAACAGTGCCCAGCAGCCTGCATCGATTTTCCTGAGTAGGGGAGCTTTATTTCCAGAAGTGCACACACAAATCCAGGTTGCTGCAATAGTCCCTGAAAAGATGCTCTTTTGGGAGGACAAAATGCTGTCACTAGGTATTACACACAGCTCTCCTTCACCTCTGACCCCTCCAGTCCCTCTTCCCATTCCCAGAAAGTCTGGTCTCATCAATCCACCTGAGGTATTTCAACCTTTCTGACCCATTACCAATCAATTAGATAATTAAGAGATTTCCCCTCAAGCTAAAAATCACAAGTTCAGCAATTATTAGTTATTTTAAACCAAACACCGAAACAGATCTCCTATAGCCTGTTAAAACTTCCCTGAGGTTTCAAAGGACCCTGTCACTCATCAGAACTGTATTTAACCAGCTCCAAAGCAGCCTGTCCTCCAGCTGCACCGAGTGATATCCCACTGGACCCACAGCCACGTGTGCAGCAGTGGGGCTGGCGGAGAATCACAGCCCCCCCCCTCCCAGGATAAGAGCTCAGACCTCTACCTGAGTTTTAAACCACACAATTACTCCCTGGTACACCAAGGGGTGCAATGAACTGCAGCGGTAGGAAGGCAGGCAGGCTGAAGTCACTGCATTTTGGCCAAGAACATGCATCTCCTGCTGTGGAAATCAGGCAGAATGGTACCTGGAGGTTTGCTGCAGGCCCCTCTTTTGTAGCAATCAGTGCAGGGAAATCACGGAAAGCACATCACAGAGGGACAAGAAATGAGTAAAAGCCCATGAAGCATTGGGACCAAGTATCTCTCAGAGAAAACTGTCACCGAGATTAGTATTGGACAGCTCCAGCCTCAACAATCTCAGATGAAATATGACTGAAGTCTGGTGTGTGAAGCAGTCGGCCAGGAAGGGGGAATTATTTCAGCTCAGGGTTATTTCTGTTTTTAACATTTCTGTGTTTATTTCTGCATTTCAAAACACAGAGAAGACAACTACCTGTGTACCAAACTGCAGAGGTAACTGGAGTAGTTTCAGACCTAGGTGAAACTACAGAGGAAGGAGGAGACATTTCTTAAGTGGGAAAAGTCAGTGATAACCAGGACAATTAAAACCCTTTTACCCTCCTGGTAAAATCCCTTTCCTGGCAATTCTGGGAGATGTCAGCAATAGGTTATGACCCTCAGATGTTGATTAGGGAGCCTATGTTCCATCTGATGATTTTTAGGTCAACTTTTTGAGATTCACATCAGAAAAAGGGTTGTTGGCCAAATTTAGCTATTTTTCCCCACAATTCTTTTAGCAATCTTACCCCGACCAAGGAACAGTTGGCAAATAAAGCAGCTACCTTCTTATCCATGAGAGAGGGTTCACCCAGACACGTTACTGCAGACAACTATGTTGTAGCAAGTAGTTAGCAATAATGAATAATTAATGAATAAATAATGTATTTATGTCTCAATACCCCAAGGTCTTTGGGCACCTTCGCAGAAAATAATTAAAACAATAGATTACAAAGAAGATGACAAGTCCCTAGGCAAGTGGATGTACATAAAACCACAGCAGTGCAAAAACAAAGAGGCTGTGAATATGATGCAGAAGCTAAAAAGTTCTTGTGCTTTGCCCTACAGACCACACAGCTTCTGATCTTGCACCACGCCCCAACCCTGGGATGTGAAGAAGCTAAAACCAAAGGCAAATATCAGCCCTAGCAAGCAATATTCTCAAGCCTTACTGTCATGAAAACATCTTACCACCGAAGACTGATAGCTAGGGAGGGAAAACACAGGTTTGCAGGCTACAGAGGTGCCCGAATCTATAAGTGCAACCAGCGTGAGATGCAGGTAGCTCCTAGCCATGTCCCCTGTGAGGGCCTTTTCCAGTCGATCCTCCAGAGATCCAAACGGTTTGAAGGGCAAAGAACAATTCCTCAGGATTTCCAGCTTTGCGCCTCTTACGTAAGGCTGTCCACGTATTATGACTGCTAATAGCTGGGATTATCTGGCCAGACGCCATCATTAACAGAATGCAGTCAAGACGCAGGTTATATAAGTGGACACCTTTGTTCTTTGGGATAGTTAGAGCCTTCCCCAAGCACAGCCTTAACTGTGAATTAAAGTAAGCAGCCTCCTCTCCCTGCTGTATACAGACAAACTCTTTCCAAACCCCTTTCATACCTGCTTGAATAACACAATCTCCTTAGCAAAACACAATAGGCTAAAAGTGCTTTTTTTCCAAGTGACCTGGTGGAGTCACGAGGAAAGGTTTCCAGCTACCGTTTGAGAAGCTGCACGAATTACATTTAAATAAAAGAATTCACCAGTCTGAATGGTTACGAGCAAAACGCAGAACGACTCTGGGGTTGTTAAGTCTCGGGGAGCAGAAGGGGAAAGGGGCTGTTCGCAATCTGGAACACCTCTGTCCTTTCTATGCAGATGCTCAAAGAAACCTCGTGCCAGATCTTAACTTCTCTTGATGGTGCAATATAAAGGCCCCTGGAGGCTAAAACCTACTATTAGATACTTCCAGTTACTTACGAGCACCACAAAGCCAACATTTCCCCACTGCAGAGAAAGAGCATAGTTGTCACAAATGCCCATATATCCAACCTACAGCATTACCAGTTACCACATTATACTTTCAATTCTACAGCACAGTTTAGCAATGCTGCAACTTTACTCCATCTTAAGCAAGAGCAGAAATCTCACACTGACTTAAGCTCAGTGATCCACCTGAAAACTAACTCCATAGCTCTAAATACAACTCAGCTTGCCACCCGCGTGATGGTATTGGGTGAAGAAAGTGGCAAAACCGTGCACGCGTAGGAGTAAAGGATGGGACAGCTTCCTTCAGCAGTGCCCACAGTTAGTTCAGCTTCATTCAGCTGGGAAATTTTGCCTTGATTTTCATTGCTTACCTCATTCCATTCCCTATTACATTCGTAATTGTCTCAGAGAAGCTCATCATTAGGTTTTCTCCATCGTTTCTGAACTCATCCCCAGGGCTCAATGCAGTGATGGGGAAAGCATGAACACCCTCACGTATTAACGTTTCACTTAACGCTTGTCAACATCAACACTTCCCCACCTGCTGAAGCAATGATGCTTTTATAGAGGGGAGAAAGCTGTAAGCCTTGGGTGAACACCTTAAAACCTTTACAGTCAAATCAGGACCCAGTTTCATGTGGTCCCACAAAAGCAGCAAAGCCCTTTCAGAGACAATATAGAGTCGGTGGGAATCGTATGTCACAGCATCCCATCAGCCTCTTCCCAGATTTGGGGTTAGACCTCCCTGGTCCCTCAGCTGAGGAAACCTCCGAATGCTTCAGTCCTTCCTCTCAGTGGAAACACTAAGCATAACACGTGGTGTAGGTCACAGAGCCAACTTTCAGCAAAGAACAGCAACTTTTAGAGATCAGGCTGCCTCCCTTCTTCCGGTAAAGCTCAGCATAAGGGAAGCAGTTAAGTTTCTGGGCACTGTTGATTCCCCAAATGAGCTTGTAAAATACTCACCGAACAATTACAAATTACCTGTGAAATCAACTCCGGCACCAGTAAACATCATGACATGGTGGGAAACTGGCTCCCATGCTTTTATTACCTCCTCCCTCCAATTATTCGGGACCACTAATGAGCACCATAGTCACCTGGGACTTCACCCAAAACACATAGAAGTCGACAGAAGTGCTGCCCCTTAAGTGAAGGCAAACTTTCAGGTTTGTATTAGACTACCATTACCACTGTTCCTTAGCCCGTTGTACTCCAAAATATTCCATTCTACCGTTTTGTAGAGTTTGCTTCCTAACTCAGCTCTAGTTGAGGGTCTGAGGTATCCAGACCATCTTTACTTTGCTCTGCTTGACACCTGCACTGGCAGCAGGCGGGCACAGCAGCGATGCACTGTCTGGGATGCTCTGTAGACTCACCTGACCTAACTGCTTATAATCCCACCATCGCGAAAAAGAGGTGATGAGCCAACAGCTGAGGCAAGGTTGCCCCTTTTCCATGCTTTCAGCTGCTGAAGTCCCTTTGGTGGCAGGTCAGGGTCAGCCAAGGCTAACCCCCCCTCCCCAAACACTGGTGCTACTGGAAACTTTGGCAGCAGGAGAGGCTCAGCAGGGGCAGGGACCAGCCCCGACCCCTGAGGCCACCAGCTGCCTGCTGGAACAGTACGAGGCCCTCCACATCAAGTGGACACCACCAGTGTCCCAACATTATCTTGTGAGAAGGTCAAGTTTATGGCCAGCCTCAGCTCACACCAGGCTGGATGGAAGACGCTGAGCCCTGGCCACAGCTCGCCAGTGAGATGAGGATTTAGGTACGAAGCGTAGTTGCCATGTCCTTACACTTGCCAAAATGTAAGCTTGGGGTACCATAAAGCACATGCTGTTGAGTTTAGAGGTTGTCCTTCTTCGTACTTGAATGTTATAACTACTTGTAAATTAATGGTTTATGTCCATTTGTTTGGAGAATTGTGATCGGTACGTGGTACGGCTCTGAAAGTGCACAAATAATTACTGCTTCAGAGCTGTTCAACCAGGCTGCCTCCAAGGAGTTTTTTTGGTGAGTTTTTGCTGCTTGTTTTTGTGCTGTTGTGTTTTGGTTTTTAAACAGTAGATTAAAGGGTTATTTCTGTAGGAAACAGACATCTTGGTAATATTGAAAATGAAATGTCCTGAATCAGAGCCTAGGAATGTATTATTTCACGCACTAGCTACTGAATGATGAATTAATAACAGTATCTCAAATACATCTTCCATCAATATGCTTATTCAGATTCCATCAGCATTTAATTAACATAAATTATATGACATGAGGAGGATTCAGGCAGTCATAAAAAAAGAACACTTCTCTTGTAAGCTACTGAAATTCCTGAAATTCTTGTGGTTTCTGCAAGGCAGCAATTCCCCCCCCCCCCCCCCAAATTAATCACAAATCAAATCTTTTCACAGTAAATTCCGAACTGAGTTTTTCTTCATTTTCTGAGGATAGAATATTAGATCTTTAGCTTTGGTTTGGGTCGTCTTCTAAGTTTTATGCCAAGTAATAGCAGTTATAGAAAGGAAATAATGGCAGTATCTAGCTGCAGAGGGACCTTCAGCAGTCCCTGTAACCCTACAGTGAGGTGGAGCATCAGTAAACCACACAAGCCATTTCTCATTTAAGGATCTTAAGTCAAGAGAAAATAGTTATGACTGTCCTAAAAGGCCTGGGTATTTTCTTTTTTTTTAAAAAAAATATCTCATAACAGTACAAAAGGTCTTGCTGCTCTGCCTTCAAAAGGGTGCAAAGAAAAGCAGACTGAATCCGGGAAAGGGAAAGTTTAGGTACACACTAGAAATGTCAGCCAAATGACCAGAGTGATGAGGAGGGAAAGAACAGCTGTAGTCCCCCATCGTGCTGAATGGCATCCAAATGCTCATTTGCAAAAAGAAGGGAACCAAGTGCAAAAGGCAAGAGGGAAAGACAAGGACATGCGGGTTCCTAACGGCAGAAACAGGGATATCAATTTTTCTGTGTGCCTTTCTGAAGCTAAGAGAGGGAGATGCCTGCTTTAACCTACAACAAAGAACTAAAAGCTGGCTGAGTTAAACCAGTGAAAAGTTATTTGTATTAAGTATCACATTAAAGGTATATTTTGCTATTATTTTTGTGGCTCATGCTTTTATTTAAATGTATTCTTTTGCCCTTAAGTTTTGTCCAGTGAAAAAGTTGATTCTGAAGTGACCTGACAAACCAAAACATTTTATCCCTATAGATGTGGTTATCCTTTAAACTAGGACAGGGGACTGCTAAGAAGCGTCCAGCTCCCCAGCCTATTACTCCAGGGAGGGCAGGCAGTGCAGTGCGTCAGCATGGATGCTGCCGTGCAGGCTAGGATGGCAGAGCTGCATGTGTGTCTGGAAGTAGCTTCTTCCAGAGACTAGCAACAACTACAAAAGCTTTCTGATATGTAGTAAAGAGCAGATCCTAGCCTCAAAAGTCTTTGGGCAGTTTGTAACAGGAGGCTGACTCTCCTTTCTACCGCATGAAGGAGAAAGCATAGCCGTATAAATAAATGGAGTTAACGTATACTGCAAGTGGTAGGGAAAAGATGTGCCCTGCATTCAATTACACTGTTCTAGTCCATATAATCCACTGCAAATTAGTTTATATAAAGCTCACTATCCAATAGCTCTCCCTGCTATTGTTAGGAGTTGCCATATAGTAACAGCACTAAGCACCACGCAATCCTGCAGCAAGCAGCTGTTCATTCTCCAAAGAGTTCACAAGAGACCAGATAAGCAAAGGAAAAATAATAATAGCGCAAAGCATCCAAGGTTAGGGAGCGAGCCAGCAACTGAGGCAGGAATAGAGCCCATGTCCTTCTTGTCCTTCATCTGTGCAGTGGACTCCACAACATGCTGCTTGGTCAGTTAGCTTCTTTTGGTGTAAGATGCTGTACTAAGACTCCAGTATTAATACCCATACTTTCCATAGGTATCATACAGGTCTATAAAGGCTGACAAATAAACCAGGAAGCATAGAATAGTGCCTTGAACAGGGCAGTTCTTTCCTAAACTGGCAGATAATAGGTGTCACCATAAAAAGCTCAGAGATAAACCCACTAAAAGCACTACTGTAGGAACCTGTTTTCAAAGCACGCCACATTCATGCCTGCAGTCAAAGGAGCTGTGAATTCGTGAAGCCCATCTCAAACTCTGGTCAGAGAACAAGTCTCATTTGGGTTTTTCCCATTAAAGCAAATCACTTGCCAACATGTTTGAGCCTCAGAGGTTGGAAAGGGGAACTGTGGGACCATCGTTTTCATATCTCCATTCACTTCCATCCCATCCTTTTTCATAGCCAAAATTGAGCGGCTCAAGAACAGTTCTTCAAAAGCTGTAATAGTGGCCTTTAATCATCCCCCCTGCCTCAAGATACTATTAAAAATTGGAAGATTAAACCATCATGCCTCCTTCACCCACAGTGCAACACATCCCAACTGTATGTTTATGTGACCTACACATCTTTGGGTACACGTTCACACCACAAAACATTACCAAAAGCAGCTCCCGGCAGAAGAGGTAAGAGCGCGGACAGGAGATTTGGTACCACTGAGGCTCTGGCATTTTTACAGTAGTGACTGAGATTTTCAAAAGGGAAACGAACTGTCCAAATCTGATTACAACTCTGTGTGAATTGGACTCCTAACCTCTTGGGTCATTTTTTTAAAAACATCCAGGCCAGAATCAGCAACAAAAGCATTTGCTTTTTTTATCCCCCGCTTTGCTTTCACATTTTTCATTACACAAGTATGAAGCAATATTGTACTATGACAAGCAGTCAGAGCTAAGCTGAAGCGCCACTTCTGCTATAATCCCTCTCTTTCAGATGCTCATTTCCCTTTCTCATGACATTCTCAAGAGGCTTATTAATAACAACTGGGGAGACAGAACTTTTCCATCTCTAACTTTGTAAGGGATAAGTTTTCCCTGGAAAGTATTACTGAGATTTCTTCCCCAGACATCCCCCCTCCATGCCCCACTCCTCAAGAGCAGTGGTATTTCCAGAAATTAAGTTAGTTCCACTAACGGTGTTATATCCTCCATTCTTGACAAACCACCCTTCATTGCCTTAATGTTCTCATTATGTTTGATACATTGCATCACTGTTCATTTATTATAGCATTTTAACTTAGGTTCAGATTATATATCACTGGTGGAGCTCTCTGGGATAAAGGGCAATGAATACTTTAATTGCCTGATAAATTATTAAGGACAATCCTTTAATTGGGTAATGTGGTGTTTACATCTTTGAAGCAAATACTTATGGAATCTGTATGGGTACAGATTTTTGCTAGACACACAGCTACCAGCCGCTATCTCCCCTTGAGAATAATAGTTTTATCAGGCTATTAAAATAAACACCACACAGGATAGATTGTACCAGATGCCAGGCGAGATCTGCAGCTGGAACAAAGAGGAGAGCCTCCATCAAAGTCAAAGGAGGTACATTGACTTACATCAGCCGAGGGACTGGTCTTCTGTATCCAATGGGTTTCACTCAAAGCAAGGCAAAATAGCAAGAGACCTACATTTTAGACTGCTTTAGCTAACCTAGTTCATTTGAACTGAAATGGGTCACCGTGTACCCACACAAGGAGTTCAGCAGCAAACCCAACTTCAGAAGGAGCACAGGGAAAACGCAGCTGGGGAGAGCAAGTGCATATTGTGTTAAACAGAGTCTGGCATGACAGAAACCTGGTCTTCTGGCTGCTCTTGCAATGCAGGTCAAAAATAAAACATCCCCTGGAAGGGCACAGTGTAAGCAGCCGCTTACAGCCCATGGGGAAAAGATGGGGCCGTACAGCTGAGAGGGAGAGGCACGCTCCTGCCCGAGACCCCGTTGCTCCCGGCTTTCTCTTCTGTCTGTTCATCTCTGTACTTTGAAACTGGGATTTCTTGAAGTTTTGCAACATCCCTTCTTCCCTGAGCTGTGTGAATGTGAAAATATTTGTCACATCCTTTCTGGCCATATGCTATGCTTCTTGCTTATTCAAATAGAGAGAAGGGAGCAGATTGCCTAGGATGAAGCTTTGTGTTGCTTAGAAGTATTCAAGAAATGGGCTTTTCAGGATAAGTTAACATTTCAAAGGTGTTTCATGTCTATTTGTTATCAGCTTTTTGTAACACAGTGCGCCTGAGCTTAGACCCTGCATACAAAATACCACCAAAATGTATTGTACTTTATCTCACTCCAGCTTGACCCTGCATGTTGAGCTCTTCACTGGTTCAAGGTAAAGAGGTGCTAAGCCTACAGAGGACAAAGTCACTCTTCTTCTGTAAATACTCAGTGGCTCCATTTCCAGCTGGTTTTGGAGCAGTCTCCCTATGATTCAGGGCAGTCCATCCTGGGATCACCAGGGCTAAGGGACAAGTAGTGGGCAGGAGCATGCAGAGAGCCCTTGGGGGGCACGAAGATAGGGGAAGCAAGACTGTATTAACGCCTGTTTTAGCAACTTGGGCACAGATACCCACTCCTTCCATTAAAGGGGCTTGCCAATTGCAGAGAGCCACAGCAAGGGGCAGACGTGGTTGCACCCAAATGAGGTTAGCTGGAAGATGGGCGGCACCATCGCCAAGCAGATGTAATGGGGGAGCCTCTCCCGTAGCCCTCCGCTATATCCTGTGACTTCCTTCTCTCCCCAGAAATGTTTTTCACCAGAATTGCACAGCCTAGGGCTTCCTGGATTTCCCTTTATTTAAGGCTCCACTCCCATTCCTCTATGGCCAGAGGACAACAAAGCAATTTGGGAAGAAGATCTGTATACACACACACATACATATTTACATGCACGTAATTTGTATCTATACATGGCTTTTCCTAAGAAAAGATGACACTTCAATGTCTTTCCCTGTCAAGAGGTCACCACACTTTGTTGGGGTAGGAATTCAGCTCGACATCCTGCCATACAACCCTGGGGCACAGTGATAGCTGGGTGTGCCACCCCCCCTTTCCAGCAGCACTTGGGTAAAAACACAGTTAAGCCTTACAGATAAAAGAGCTCTCTGCCCTTTCAAGGGCTGCTGAGGAAAATGCAGTCACAAGCCTACTGCTTACTGTCAGTTGAATCCCAATAACAAAGTCAAATTAGGTGAAATCCCAGCTGATGCCTCCTTACAAAAGCTGAGGTTGAAACAGTGCATCCAGAAAAACATCTAATTCAATGCTCAGATCTTAAGAAAATCAATCCCTGTGAACATGTACCCAAATGAAAACAAGTGTAGATGGAGAAATTCCTCAGGTTAATGCTTCCAAACAGATCAATGCACAAACTCTTGTGGATTGATTTCCTGGAGCTCCAACTCCCCATTAGCTCTTCAGGACAATCCTAATCCACCATGGATCTATGAAACCAGGGAGTGGGGCTATTGCAGTTTCTGGCTCCTCCACTAATTCTTCTCCTTTCTACTCCCCCCCCAGACTCTGGCCACTTGCCCACCCCCTCCAGCCTTCCCTGCTCCCTGTTGCCTCTCCATCTTGTCCTCCACCACGGAACAGCTCCCCCAGCCATTCCAGGGGTTTCTACCCCAGCTAACTGCTTTCCTGCTGCAGGTTGCAAGGTTTTCAGCAGAGGACAAAGCCCAATAGCATTAAGAGGCTGGGCAGGAGCAAGGGCCAAAACAGCCACCAGGGAAGGCTCAGCGAATTCCAGATGTGCAGAAAAAAATTCCCTTCCCCACCCAGCTGTGAGCAGGCACACATTCTCTCATTTTAGCATTTCTGCTGTATCATACCATGCAAACAGGTGGTGGAAAGAACTCAACCCAACTGTGCCCTTGCTTTTACGGGATCCATTCCCCTTCCTTTCACCGATAACCTTTGAAATCAAATCCCAAGAGGACCCCTTTGCCAGTCAAAACATCGTTGTCTTGCTCAATCAGTTATAACTGCAGGGCAGCTAAGCTGTGTTATGCCGATCGTGCCGATAACTGGTGCAAAGACACTCTGTACAGCTCAATAACCATTACAGTTACCTCCAGGTAAAGTTTACCTCCAATACCCATGCTATCAGGGGAGAGTGGCCCAGAGAACACAACAATGATGAGAAATAAAACAGCTTTAAATACATGTTTTGGGGAAGGTGGTGGTGATTTTCAAGTGTCATCAGGGCCTTTAGCTTCACACACAGTTGGCAGTGGAGCCCCAAGGGGTTGTTGCACAGGGGGACCCTGCCTGGGGCCGGACTCCTGCCTGCAAAGCCTTCTGGAGAAGAGATGCTTCTTATCACCACCCTCCTCCCGTGCAGGGCTGAGGGAAACTGCCCATCCCAAGGGCCACAGAAAACGGCACGGCTGCCAGCTTACAGCACAGGAGCCCGGGCACCAGCTGCTGACAGCCCACGGCTGAATTTGGCCTTTCTCCCAACAGCTCTTTGCAAATTTAACGGGTGCCATTTCCCACTTCAGCTGGCAAAAGCTCTGCATTTTATTTTTCTTTTGGATGCCTGCGTGCAACTCCCAAAGCTTTTGACCTGCTTGTGGTTTATAGTCTCTAGGTCCACTTTTCTCACTTTGACATTAGCTTTACCACCATCCTCTCCAAGTCAGTCCTTTACCATAGAAAATATAGCAAGAGCAAAGTGAATATGCCTCTGGCTGCCCTGTGCATCTGTAAAGAAGGTCCTATACAATAAAGCGCAGTAACAGCCTGTAAGGCACTGCACCAACTCGCTGGCTTTAAATCCCTAATGCTGGGATGAAATTGTCTCTTGGGGTTATTCCCACAACAAAACCAATGTCTTCTCCAAATGGAGGCGGGGGGTAGGACGGGACAAATTGCCGAGCAGAAAGACAGCCGTGCAGTCAGTCAGACAGCCACTGCCGAGCTATGACAGTGCTCGTGGGGCTGTTTGCTGCCTGCGCTCAAGCCTACGAAGGCAACAGCAGCCCCCCAGCCCAGGCTGTGCACCACGCTCATGTCGAGCACAACCAGCAAACGGGGAGCAAAGCTTCCTCCTTCCTCGGGAAATGCCTTGCAGCACCATCCCTCATACCTGCACACATGCGGTTAGTGCTATAGGAGTGGGACTTCTTTGGTATAGGGTGCAAAATATAGACACAAGGCTTTAGAGGACCGCAATCATAATGATGCAAAGGTCTTGCTGGGAACACGAGGCTCCCCAGCACTCAAGGTCACACTGAGGTGGATGAGGTGAAGAGGACAGTGAAGGAAAGGGCTTGTCTTGCTGCAGAACCATTTGAAATGGAAAACCACCTTTGATGGGAAAGATCCCACTGCATTTTCCATACCCTGCTCCATTGGCAGCTTTCTCACCTGGCTGCAGCCTCAGTGATGTGTCACACAGCTGTAAAGTGACATAAAAGACAAAAAAGGGTGCACATAAAACATGTTTTGAAAAATAAATGCTCCCAAATGCTATAGGCTGACAATAACACAGGCTAAAAATAATACAGAGTTTAATTTGTAGCGCTCCACAAACTATTACAAACAGGCAGTGGGAAATAGCTTCCTATTTTCTTCCCTCCACCTCAAGGCATTTCTTATCTGCCTTTGCTGGGGTGACCATCTATCATATCTCTTCGAATGTGCTGGAAAAAACAGGCATGTTGCATCTGATTATGTCGCTTTATCTCCACCAGTGTTTTAGGAGCTGCTCCCACTTTGGTTATGTTAATCTGATAACATTATTTCTGAGTGAGTTGCCCCAGCAGAGGGATTACAAGCTGCATAGCAGAGGCCAAATCCAGCGCAATCAAATATGCTGCTTTTGTATTTCAGACACTGATGTCAAAGGATGTGAGCGCACCATTTCTCTGATGTCAGAGGCAAAGCAAAATTCCAACTTTCAGAGAAGTTGTTAAAGAGATAATACATATACAGAAGTGTCCCATGTTGTACAAAATGGGTACAGGGGCAGGGAAGAAAGCACAACAAAACCTCTCTCCTAGCAGGACCAAAGCTGCCTCCAAATCTGACCACGTCTCCTTGAAGGCTGGAGGAGTTTACACAGCTTTTAGCCCCAGCTGACCTCCGCATCCCCACTGCTGTGGGTTGCAGCAACCCCGCTCCCTCCCGAGCCCTGCAGCTCTGGCGCCGGGGCTGCAGCCGAGCTCCTGCTCCCTGCCAGCTCCTGCGCTAGCAGCTTCCAGCCAAAGCTGGAACATGGGCACCAAGAAAGTGACTCATTTCCACAGCTACATCACCTTTAATTTAGCATTAGGGCTGCCTACAACAGAGGGCTGGAGAGGGTGGGTGGACAGCCTTGCACCAGGGGACGGGGAGAGTGGCAGCGGACACAGCCCTGCAACGTACACCCAGGAACACGCTCTCGCACATGGCTGAGTGGCTCCAGACGCCACAGTCCAATAATTTGGAGCGTCATGTTCCAGCAATAAAAGTGAGAATATTGTGGGAAACAACCTTTGATACCCATATTGAAACTGCAAGCATCAGAGCGCTCAGGCTCTACTTCTTCAGCATCAAAGCTGCTACGTCAGGAAGAGCAACGCAATTGTGTCCTGAAACATCGTGCCTCCATACCCCAAAACCCAGCAGGGGTTTCCCTGCTGCACACTCTTCCTACGGCCAGCCCCGCTGTGTGCTCACCCATCTCAAGGTCCAGGTTGGGCACTGGCAGAAGCAGCACCCATTTTAGAGGATCAGCATTTCTGCTTGCTGAGTATCTAATCTCTCTTGTAAAGATGGACAAATAATGGAGCTTCCAGTCTGATGGACAAAGCAGGTCACAGAGAAAAAGTTTAGTTGCAGTTGATCTGAACAGGACATTTTTAACGTAAATAATAAAATCCCCATTTCATTTCAAGTCTACTTTAAATATTTTAAAATCTAGTGTTTTTGGTTTTTTTTAAATTAAGGGACATTTTTAAACTAGAAAACTGTTTCAAAACCGAGTCCAAGAGTTTAATTCTGAAAGTTTTGAAGCAGTATTTCGTGAGCTTTAAGACAGAGTGACAGTTTCAGAAGTCCTCCTTCATCCGCAGCCAAAACTATAGCTCTGATTTAGGCCATTTTAGTGAAAAGTTTGAGTACTTTGAAGCAGAAAAATTCCACCAAGCTCATTCAGCCCTACTGCTGGAGATGTCAAATGGAGTTGTAGTTTGCCAAGACCTGCACATCCACCTGATGTGAGGCAGCTTTCACAAGGTAGCAAATCCATTTGTTCACTGATCAAGTGGATAATTATGCAGTAGATAATTCTTGGTTGGTCAATTTATCTTTGACTGCAACTATTTTATTGTCATTCAGATTTATATCCTATGAGAAAGATCCTTTCCCCCATGCTCCTTGTTATAACCAACAAGGAAAACCAGGAAAGGGGGGGGGAATATCAGCTTATTTGGAATTCAGCCCTTTCCCCAGAGCAGCAGGAGTTGCCAGCCTGCAGCTCCAGCCCTGTCACACACCAGTGCCCATGCAAATACTTTGGTTGTGCGAACCATGGAGGTAATTAAGCTAAACCACGTAGTTAAGACCAGAGCTCAGGCATCCCCAAGGATGCTGCTTTTTCTGCTAATTTCAAATTATTGAACTATAGCAACACAGGCTCGTATCACTCACGATGACACCTCCAGGAATAATTTCAGCAATGAGTTGACTCAGCAGTATCGCCATCCTCCCTATGGCATGGCAGTGATATGCTGGAGCAGGCACAGGTTGCAGTACTCGATGCTTTAGGGGACTCGGAGAGCTGGCATACCTTTGCATTGAGGCTGCCAGAACAGGCATTGAGTTTGGCATAGCAACTATCTGCAAGGAAGAGAGGTTGCTGGACCAGCAGAGAAGAGCACTGGGGAAGCGTTAGTGACAACTTCTGCAGCCTGTTGCCCATCCGTCCCCTCCCCGTGCTTCTTCACACAAAAAACCCTTATATAGAAGGGTCGAGAGCAGAAGTGTGTCATCTACTCCGTCTGCCGGGATTAGAAAACTAGTATAAGTTATCCTTTTCATTAATTACTTGATCCTACCTAATCCCCAGTAGATGATGTTGACCTCGATAGACCAGATCTAGGTTTCTTAGCCTACACAACCTCTTTATGCTGTTTCCTAGCTTCCATTACAGAGCTACTTTCCAGCTCTGTTACATCCTGGCTCCCTTCCACTGCAGCTCAGCAGATCCACGGCATCTCCGCTGCGAGTCCTGCCAGCTGCATGGAGCAAACCCAAGCCCTTCTGTGCCGCTCCAAGAACTGGGGTTTTCTGTCATGCTGCCCAAAAACATTGTAATTGCTCCAGAAAGGACAAAGAAGTGTTCGAGATGTCCCCCACCCTGGAAATCCAGGGAGATTTACATCCTCCTGAACGTAACATTTCAGAGAGCTCAGGGGTTTTGGACATCCCAGGCCAAACTACTACCAAGAGCATAAAACCACAGCACAAAGGAGGCAGCACTGTGGATGATCCCAAGCAAGTTCTAAGTGATATCAGTACCATGACATATATAAATTGATTTTTCAGACTAAGCCCAACGGCTACTTATCTCCAATAGCAAAATTAACATTCAATTAGATTTGCTAAATAATTCATGGCAATACATTTCCCGTGGTTGCAAGTTCCAGCAGTGAATCATCAGTGTTTCACATTATTGCCCTGACAGTAACTAGGATTATTTCTTAAACAAAAGCATCTCTCATTGTTTCCACCATCCACACCCAGATTCTTCTGGGGCTTGAAGCCTCACCTTCTCCTATTGCCTAAGGCTACATTTGAAGGGATAAAAGGAATTGTTGCTATTGAGATTTTTAGTTTAAAGCAATTTAACCATACATAGAAGATTGATTTACTGCTGGATTTTTTTTTCCAGCAATGAAACACATTTGGAGCTCTGCAAATCTTTTGTAATGAAGCGATGCAGAACCACTGTTTAGTCATGCCATTGAAATGAAAGTTAACTGAAAAGTATTCTGGGGACCATGAACCCTTTGCCAAAACTCAAAGAAAAGATTTATATTGTCAATCAAAAGGCACAAACGTTTCCAAATTGTCTTTTGTGGGTGTGCATTGTTGGGAGAAAGGCAAACAAGACATGGTAAACATTTCCTGCAGTCTCCGAGATATGCAGGGTATCAAGTATTGTGGGAGGGATGCAAATAATTTCCTAAGAAACTTCTGAACAGATACACAACAATAACGCTACAAGTTGAGAGGGAAGAAAATGGTTTTCCATCCATCACTGAAGCACCCCTACCTTTACCAAATCCATCCTTTTTCATTATCACATGTGAGACCAAAGCAAACTCTCAAAGAACAGGACTTTGGCAAGAAAACCACAAAATTCACCGTGTTCTGCTTTGCAGTCTGAACTATGTTTTCCCTTGATGGTCAAACATACAGAGTAAACCCCACTGTCACTCCACCAAAGCCTGGGGAGCAATCCCAGGCTTGGCCCAAGACAAAGACAAGCTGGCTCCTGGCCTTAGTGGCTTTCTGCTTTGACATTTGAAAGCCTTCTCATTAACTGCTTTTTTATAAGACACGTATTTATACACAGGGAACCTGGAAACAGTGGCTAGGGCATATGCTGGTTTGGAATCTAAGAGCCTGAAACTGTGCCTCCTGCTAGCTAGAGAGTTCCGTTTATTTGTGCAGTTATGTTTTACACCCTTCCCTGCATAGGATGTATAATTAAAGCCACCTGGAAATGCAAAGTGCCTTTCACCACACAGCCAGCTGACAGTGAAGCCACTAACCCCAGTTTCTCAGGACAGTATATTCCTCTGACTTGGTTTTACATCAAATCTCAAACTCAGTCTGGCTCCATCTCTGCTCCCCAAGGATGGGCAATTCAGTAAATATGTGGTACCACCTGCCCAGCTCCACTGCCTGCCCTGGAAATACCAAGTGCTGGGGCCAGCAGGGCTGACCTTCACCTCAGAGCACCCACAGCATTGCAAAGTCAGACTTTCAAGGCACCACGTACACACACTTAAAAGCCCAAGAGAGGCACGGTGAAAGAGAGGAGACCCACGCGATACTGCACAGGCAGTACTTTCTGAACTGAAACATTTTGTAAACAGGGTTTAGCAGGCTGTGGATAAAATTTGAGCTCTCTATAACCCTAATCTTAGAGATTACTAGAAACTCTCATATTGCTGAGGGATCAAAGATGAATAGCCATTTTAGCCTGTGCTTCCACAGCAACTTTTACGACGTTAGATATAATGACTAGGTGCTCAGCTGGTATAAACTGCTTCAACTTTATTTTCTCCACTAGCAATAAGAGTCAGTTCGCACCACCCAAGGACTTCTCGCAAGGTCGGTATTAGATAAAGCCGATACACAGGTCTCACTAAACTATATAGCATTTACTCATTTTTCTTGCGTTTCTTCTGAGATCTCCACAGATGTTAACCAACTCATTAAGATATTGTCTCTGCTGCAGACAGTGGAGTTTGTTCACATGCAAGATCAGCAACAGATACTTCAAAAGAAGGAATAAAGAAAAAAACCTCCCACCACTTTTGCTGCCGTGTGGCTAACAGTGGGACTAAGATCCACTGGTCCTGCACAGCACATGGCAAGGGAGCACAGCACTAGTCCCAGGTACCAGGCGCAGGCTAGCTGTTTCCAAATTCCCTGCTTGTCCCCATTTGCAGGTACACACCTGGCGTTACACAGTGGCAACTTCAAGCCCAGCAAGGGAAACAAGGTCATTGTAATCATGATAGCAAGCAAACATCACAGCTGTGGACTTACAGCCTCAGGCTGTGGGCGTCTCGATGAGACAGACTGCGATTCTCAAGAGATACGCAACTAGCTGGCAGTGTCTCAGCAAGCAGCAGCATCCCCCGTAATGAATGAACTTGCCATACTCTGCACAAAAAATTCAGAGGGTGGTTTATGTCTTAGGCTTTCATTTGGTCCAGAGCTATAACTGGCTGTGAAAGCCGGAGAGGAAGTCCGATTCAAAAGCTTTTGAAAGGGAAAGGGACAAAACAAACCATACATGTGCTCTAAGAACAAAGTGTTAACCCCATCCACACTTCTCTCATAATGCAGCCAGGTAAACCGTAGCAGTGATCACGTCCTGCCGTGAAAGTAGGCAGCATCCACCCTAAGAGTCTGAACAGCAGCTGTTAAGAGATACATTGCGGGAGCCTCTCTTGCATTATAAAAAAGTTAGTGAATTAGAGAGATTGGCAAAAGATAGGAAAGGCTGGAGAACACTTGAGCATGATGCCAAAACCCACAAGCCACTGAATGGCTCTGCTGTTTTGTGAGCTAAATGGCTATTCATGCCGTTAAGACTGAGAGTGACAGCACTGACAAGATTTATCAAAGAATATCTACTCTGGGCTCAATGAAAAATTGCCCCAGTAAAAACCCTGCCAGCACTGCTGACGTATATTATCTTTATTAGAAAGGCCTCTCTGATAACCAAATTCATTAGGAATTTTAGCAATTCATTTCTTCTTATAAACTTCTGCATATGAATTCAGCACAGATGCAAATGGCAGCTTTGGCAATAGATCATTATATTAAATCAGGGCTACATTTGTCAGTGGGTGTAGCAAAGAGGAAGGTTTAAAGTAAGGGGTTTTTTCCGCAAAGCACACTTAGAAGCAATATATGGTATGCTACTGAAGTGCCAGTGCTACCACTGGAGTTTGTATTTAGCCCCCCGCCTTAATCCCGACAAGTTAGATGCAGTATGGGGAGGTCGATGCCATTGCCCTCAGGGTGCCGTAATTAGTGTTCTTTATTGTTCATTTTTCTTTACCAAAATCTACACATGTTCCAAGTTAGACACAAAAGCAAAAACAAGAAACTTTGCTAATGAAAAGTTAGTGAAGCAGGATCCAACATCCCTCCCACTGAGTTTTCCCACCAAAGCTGCTGGGTCAGGAGATGGCAGGCTTGGCTGTAACAACAAGCTCCGTCTCCCTGCCAAGCCCTGGTGAGCAAGGATGGGAAACTGCAATAACTGTCACTTCTAATTTTCCCTCCGATGTGACAGTGCAGAGGGATGAAAGGAGCAATTTGCCCCAGCTGCTCTCCTGGGCCAAGCAGCCAGACGCAGTGCTGCTTGGACATCCCTGCTGCATGAGAGCTCAAAGTGCCTCCAGACGCCCAACCCACAGCTTTCCCAGACTTTGGCTTTGTGATTGCTGCTTTGCACGAGCGCTGGGTGAGCTCCAGCCTGAAGCAAAGCAGGGCTGGAAAGCTGAAAAGCAGCAAAGAGATGGTTCTTGCTAGGGCAAAGGATTCCCCGACTGCATCTATCCCAGCTAGCAAAGCCGCTCCTCAAGCTCAGGTGCACATGATGCACACAGCAAGGCATCAAAAATGGCCATGGGGACAAGGCAAGGAGTAGGTTCCCTCCAGCACACCCTCACATCATGAGGCTGTGTGATGTCCCATCCCCAGGCTGTCCTCAGACACAGGGTCTTTGTGACCTGGGCCATGGCAGGAGGTTTTGGGAACGTCATCCTAGGTATGCAGAGCTTAAGATGTGACACGAAGTACTGCGCAGCAAACGAGCAACCCCACCCTGCCTTCACACAGGCTCGTAGGCAGCTGATTCTCTCCATCGCCTGATCCAGGGACATCCAAGAGAGGTCACTTTGTGAGATGCAAAATTATGAGATGGTGGATTCAAGCAGGAACATACAGCAGGCTCCAGCCAGGGATGGCTTTGGACTCTCCCACAAGTCCCCCGCCTCTTACAATCTGCCCTAACACTGGCATCGTTTAGTCTCAGCAAAGCAACACGGTGCTCTCTTGTTCTTTAACTTGGGTCCAAGGAGCCACAGAGCGGTTAAAAGGAGAGTGTGGTGCCAGCACAGAGGAAGCTGGTGAAGCCCATAAGCTCCCATAGCACTCCCCTGCTAAATCATGCCCTTTCTCCAGTGATGGGAAAGTTTAGCTAGGGGGGTTTTAGGGCAGAAGGGGCTTATTACGTGAAACCAGTTCAACCTCCTCCAATATGTGTGCTGGGACGTTCCAGCTGGCAGTGAAGTTTCAGCTGCCCCCACCTCGGAGAGGGGTCAGAGCCACCCTGGCAATTCACACTGCCCTGGCAGCCAGGCTCTGCTGCTGTGCCTGAGAGGATGCTCAGAGCCCAGGCAGCCCCATCCAGGCAGGGGCAGGGGATATACAGGCAGCCCCATCCAGGCAGGGGAGATACAGGCAGCATGCAGAGCCCCGAGAAGGTGTGCTTCCAACTCCTACGTAGCCTTAGAGAGGTGGAGAGGGGGATCTGGTCTCCACACAGAGGTCTATGCCCCGCATGGATCACCAGATTTCCTGCCTTTAAAAAAAAAAAAAAACAACAACAAAACAGTAGGAAATTGCACCTAGGAGCAAATCTCCATGCTCAAACCCATTGGTTTCCACAGCTGCTTATTCAGCAGCCTGGAACAGCAAAAATTCAGAGTTCATGCACAAGTTCAGTGGTATCCCCTGGTGCAGCAAGATGAAGCTTTTAGCAGCAAGGTCACACAGAAATTCCCAAGTTCGCCGTGCAACATCCACCCGCTCGCACACAGCCTTACAAGGCTCTCAGAAAAGGAAGCAGCATCTCTTGTTTAAATCTGCACATTTCAGTGCATTAATGAAGTTCTCAGCTGTCCATCTACATTGAAAGGACACACTACACCATGCTTTAAAGGGTCAGGAAGAGAGAGTGCAACAGCCCTTGACTTCTGACGGCAAGTTACTCCTTTAATCCTCACAACAGAGGCATTCAGTGTGGTGCTGAAGGCCTAAAGTCAACTTAATCCTGCTGCTGACCTAGAGAGATCATTAAATGCAGAGGGCTGCACAACAGTTGTAAGCCACGAACCATGAGCTTGGCTGTTCCCCAATCTCTACCAAGAGCCACAGGTCAGGGTTTCCCAGCCCCTCCTTTTCCCCAGGCAGGACTGAGGAGGCACACATGCACACTGCACACCCAAAGCAGCGGTGAGGTGTGCTGAAAAATCAGCGTTTCAGACCAGTAAATCCATTCCTTTTGACCTGTGAAGAAATGGGTTTAACCTGGGGATGGTATTGAGGCAAGTCTCACAGTATAGACAAATAGCGACTTGATTTTAGTATCGTATTTTTGCCACTGGATGGCCAGTTTTGCTAAATTACCTGTTTAATCCTCCAGAGAGCAAGAGACCAACAAAACTTGCAGTACATTGTTATTGCAATGGGCAGGTGAGGAAAAGCACCTTACACACCGGGGAGCCCATCCCACACAAGGGGAGGCAAAGAGTCTCAGCAGTAGTGAGTGACACAGTGCATTTAGCCAAAACTCGACTGGAAGAAGAGGAATAAGGGCTGACAGACCTGTTATTGTAACAAAAAGTTTATCACGGTCTCTGTGGAAATGAGGTGTCCTTCCCTGCACCGACTGGCAAACATGAAGAGACAAGGCAAGTAGATTGACTGGAATCCCAATTACATGGCACAGGGTCAGACAACAAGGGTACTACATTCAACTCTCCTACAACACTTCAAAATCCTTAAGAGGTAGTTTAAACAAAAAGCTAAAATTCAAATCTCACTTCTTGCCGGCTAGAAAAGAACAAAGAATTTCCCACTATGGCCTCTGAAAGATTAGGCACGTTACTGTTAACGCTGTGTAAGAAGTAGACATTAATTAATGCTGAATTGCAAAGAAATTCCAGTAGTATCACATATTTCACTCCTGCTGCTGCAGCAATGAACCCATTATGAATAAAGAAATTAAAAACATATATCAAAAGCCAAAGTTAATGATCTTCCACTTATTATTAAGCGTGAGCAACATATACCACTGGACTAGACTGAAAGAGGAGGAACATATCTCAGCTTTTGTTATAGGATAAGATCACAGCCCAAAGCACAACCTTTGCTGAGAATGAAGTGTTTATCAAGCAATTTCAAAGATACATGCTGCGACCTTGAGCCAAGCACTTCACATCTGCCACCCAGTAGGTTTTCTATCTACCAAACATTAACAGAAGCACTTACCTCCTGCAACTTCGGAGTCAAGTTTAGGGTGTGGGGAACCACTTTGCTGCTCTGTCCTCGTGTGGCAGATGCTACAACAGTTGGGGACATCCTGGAGACTCCTCTAGCCACAGCAAGGAGACAGTGAAATCCCATCTCAGGGTACCGTGGGTGGGTATTTAGGAGCAGCCCTGGTGGAGGAGCTGGGGGAACCAGAGACACCCGGGAATCATGGCTGGCAGGAGCAGAGAAGCCCAGCAAGAGGTGGTTACAGCCAGCAGAGGGAAAATTGGGCTCAAATGAAGAGCCAGAAGTGAGACAAGACCAGCTGAAGCAGATCAAGCAGTATAGGGTCAGTCAATGAAAATTGTATTTGTGCTGCCAGGAGGGGGTTGAGGCTTTTTGCATTACCAAAGATTAAAAAAACCAAAGGTGTAGGACTGCATTATCATCCTTAAACACAAGGGCCAAAGCCACAGCTGCAGTAAATCGGTGATGTTCCAAGGACACACGAGAGTGGCTCAGCTCCACGAGCAGGGGCACCAGCTCTTTTCTTCAGCATTTGCCCATTTCCAAGACATCTGTCACCTTGCAGATGAACCCAGGCTGACACTCAGCTAGGCACATCTGCAGCTGCAGCGAACCTTTCCTGCAAGGTCCCATCTCAGATATTTATTTCAGTAGTTCTCGCTTTCGTATCTTTACTATTTTTACTACATCCTTTAGTTTTTTTGGCTTGAACTGAACCGCGTGCCTTCACCTTATTTCCACCATTGCTCTGCCTGTATCTGATACGTGTGTCAGCGACTGCGAAATTCCACGAAGCTTAGCTAAATCCATGTTATCTGGTAAATAATAGCAGCATGTCCCCCGTTCAAAGAAAATGATGAGAGGTTTATTACTGTAGCATCAGATGAATTTCTGTTTTATATAATTATGCATTGAATTTAAAAAGAGATGTCATGCAGGCAATCTTTAGAGTCATAATAGACAATCTGTAAGAAAGAACAAAGGAAAATAATGTTAATAAAACATTACACCCTAAGCAAGAAATATGCTTCATGTATCATACATGAGAAAAGATAGTTATTTGACGTAAAACAGAATTGTGACCTTGCTGCAGAAGGGTTCATTACCTAACACCGCAACAAGCAAATTAATGGATTTTGGAATGCTGCAAATAATAGTAAGAATAATCATTTTGGTTCCTGGCATTTGCTTGCTGACAGCCAGATTTAGCAGCAAGCGTTTTGTATTATTATTTATAAAAGGGTTTGCAAATAGAATTCCACATAACCTTAAAGACATTACGGAAGCATGTGTCTAATGCAAGGGTATTACACATGAGTAATCAAGGTTTTGTAAGTGCTTATAAGCCAGGCAGCAGAAGCCCAGAAACAAAACGCTGGCTGCCAGAAGAGTACATGCTTTATGCAAGGACACGTATGTACATGGTACTATCAAGTATGCATCATTCTGGCATTTGAATCCGCACATAGGAAGGTTATGATTATGGTTACTATGGAAATTACTCATGCGGTTTCATATGCATTTTGCACGTGATAAACAGTTGGGTGACAATTAGTCTGTTGATACTGTTTAAGGGAACTGTTGCACTCCTGGGAAGTGTCAAATTGTCAGGTTTGGAGATTGCCCTCTCTGCAGAGTCTCTCCTTTGCTAAGCGATAAGGGTTGTCTGAATTATCTCCTCCAGTAGGACCCAGTTCAGTTCTTGGCCCTTCTGGCCTGGACTGGAGCTGCCTGGAACCCTGCCCCAGCATCCCACCCTCCAACACAGCTCCACCTCAAAATACCAGCAGCAAATTTGCTTTTTAGCAGCCGATGGAAAAAGTTTGCCCTCCCCACCCCCTCAGCCAGCCTGTCTGCAGAGCTCTGGGAACGGGCTGCAAGAATGATGTGTTATTTGGGGTGAAAATTTACTGGAAGAGTGACTGCTGCTCCTGGAGGGATTGGACGGAGAGGGAAAAGCTGATGGTTTTGCAGTGACAGAGAGAGCACTGAAGTGCTCTGCCCCAGCTAAAGGATGTGCTGCCAAAAATTAAGAAAGGGAGCAGGAAAAGGCGTACGGGGGAGGGGGGGTCACCTCATTAAACCCGCACAAAAACCTAAATCAGGCCTTCAGAGCAGCTTGCGATGAAGCAAGTATTCTGCGTGGAGCTGGCAGGATTGCCTTTGTTTTTCAACAAAGATCACAAATAGGTTTCTAAAACACCTTGATGCGTTTAAAATGGTAAAGTTATTAGGCAAGTAGGTACAATAAAAGAAACATCGCTGCAAATGGAAAACCCCCAGGCATATACGCCTTCAAAACGCTATTGGAATTTTAAACCCTGATAATTGCTTTGTAATGTAAGCAATTGCATTATGAGCGTGAACACCGCAGCCAATGCATCACCGCAGCCATACCTTCGGCTCCGGCTTCAGTCATTCCCCTCAGCAAAGTACCCTCTGATTGCAGGAGGCTTCGGTGTAACTCGCGGCCCAACTGATTGCATATACCGGAGTTCATTTAATGGACAAACCTGGCTTCTCTGTAGTTGTCTGTGCAAGACTGGCAGAGGGAGAAAGCCCCGTGCCACGGCAGGGTGCTGGCTCAAACGCTGCCAGCCAGGAGCCCGTCCCGGCGTGGAAGGGATGCTCCGGCAGCTCTCCCCGAAAGGGAGAGCCCTAAACAGCTTTCGATCCCTAAATCCATGATTTATTAGAAAGCCACTAGAACAATGCAACTTTTCTAACAGAGAAAATTTCCCTCCTCTAAGCAAAACAAATTAAACCAGAGAGAGCTAAAAACAAACCTGACTGCACCCTTGCAGGCTGTCATTTCTTTCAGGCTCGCTCTGAATTTAGCGGCTTTGGAGGCTGCATCTAAAATATATTCAACCTCCCCTGGGTCCCAGACATTTCTCCTCGCTATCGCCTCAGCCTCCTTGCCCCGGGGGCAGCGGCCAGCACAGAGCCAACGAGCCGCCTTCCTCCCCGCCACCTCTTCTACGGACTAATGCACACAGTAAATTACCGGCAAACAAATGAAAAACCCCACTGTATCACAGAGGGACTAAAATTAGCAGGGAAATTGCCTAGAGGTACAGGAGCGGTTGAATTTGGTACGTGGCAACGAGCAGCTCCCTAAAGCAGGAGCCGCGTGCGGCCGGGTTTGTGCAAGCGGTGGCCAAAGCGCTATAGGTGACCCACCTATAGCTGGCAGGTCCTCCGATGAGTTTGCTGCTTATGCTTTCCATCGAACTCAGGCTGAAAATATTCATGGTGGGTGTCTGCCACAGGCTGAGTTTCAAGGTGGGGAAAGCTTCACAAAACAGCTTCACAGTTTCCGAGCAGTGGGCTGGAGAAGAAACGCCATGTTTTGTCCGTGTTAAAGGCTCTGAAGCATTTAATTGAAAAGCTTTAGCAACCCTGTACTTAGGAGGAGGAGCTGGGAATTTGGCAGGAGGGTTTTTGTGTCAAAAGCGTGCCTTTTGCCGTTTCTGGGGGAAAAGAAAAAAAAAAAAGCAGATCTGGCCAAATTGTGAACCTATCGAGGTTTGCAAACACTCAGTAAAGACCTGCTCAAACAAACGTAGCTGCCAAATTCTGCAGCCAGGCTTGCTCCTGGATGTCCCTCTTCCCACCGGACCGCAGGAGGGGACACTGTCCCTCCCGAGCCCTCGGGATTCAGGGGAGAAGGCAGCAGTTCCTCCCCGTGTCCTTCCAGCAGAGCCGTCCCCAGGTGCGTCCCACAGCCCCGAGCCTCTTACTGGGGGCTGGGTACGTCCCACCAGCACCAGCAAGGGTCTGGCCCGTGATGCAAGGGCTGCGCTGGAGCTGCCTTGTGCCCTCCCCGGTGTGATGGGATTATCTGGAATTGGGACTGGAGTCTGTTTTTACCCCCACCTGTAACTGTCCCCCAGACCTTTCAGCAGCTACAGTCACTATCACCCCTGAGAGTGTTGCAACTTTCTGTACTTTCAGTTCCTCAATTACATTGATTATCACATAAAACACTCCTGGTGCTACAGGAACAGACTAAAAAATAATAAGTTTGTATCTTCCTAATACAAATGAAACCTATTAGTACTCTTGAGAGCGTAGCGGGTTCATTGTTTTGCAGTAATGAAGCTTTCATCTCAAGAGATCCAATTCATAAAAAATACTCATCAAGGCTGTGCACATTTCCTTTTTTTTTTTTTAATGCCACTGACATCCCTTTAAGTTCAAATCTGATTCTGGATTAGACCTGCAACTGAAATAAAATGGAAGAGCTACAGAAAATTTAAAATTAAAAATTTTAAATTAAAAAAAGTCACCTCTGATTGCAGGGCACACCCTGGCCACCCTCAGGCAGGCAGCCCCGTGCCCACCCCAGGCTGGAGGCACTCAGATCCACACACCTTCCCCTGCTATAAATAGCTGCAGCCACCTTTGCTCTGTTTCCCAAAATAGAAACACACTCCAAAGGAGATAGGAACAGCAAAACACTGTACATAAGCACTTTTTTTTTTAATAAATATGAATTTGTAACCAAAACCACTCAAGGTAGGCAATAATACAGGCAAGGAAATGCTGTCTGCAGGCGCCTGCAGGGGAACCAACTGAAGGCTGCAGGCACCAAGTGGGGGGTGAGGAATAAGCAGGTTTTGATGCTTGTCCACTTCTCCCCACGCCAAGCTCCAAATCACAACGGTGTCATTAAAATGTATAACCTAAAACTTGAGATCTGCCCCTCTGGCTGCTCCAGCGTTTCAGCAAGGGTAAACAGTCCGTCTTCAGGTCTGCCCACCGCCTCCGCAGGGCAGGACAGGCTCTGGGGGAGCATCCCTGCTCCAGGAGAGTAGTGTGGTGGGACATGGCACCCAGGCCCTGCCCCGACACTCTGCTCACATCTCCCACTATCCCTGGGAAAAACAAAAATGAGCCTGCTTTTCCCAGCCTGGTGGCTTCAGCCACACCACGGTCGCAGAATGGCACGGGACGTTGGAGACCCCAACAGCAGGCACCAGTGTGCTCCATCCTTCCCTCCATCGAGGGAGCCTGGAGACAAAGCAAGCCGGGACGTGCCCCACAGACATCCCTCCCACCAAGGGCTCGTCTACTTCTCCGCTTCCCTTCCACCAAGAGGCACAGGCATGGAGATTTGATAGTCGTAAAGGTTTTGCTCCGTCTTTCGAGCTTCAGTAAGAAAATTAAAAGGCAGGAAAGAGGCAGAGGAGAGGCTTCCCCTTGTATTTTTCCCTCGGGCCTGAAATGACAGCACCCAGCCACGCAGCAAGTTGGGGATGCAGGGGGGGGTCGCCTGCCCTCCCACACCTCAGCACCCACAGTGGCAGCAGGGGAGCCAGGTGGGGAAAGGATGAGCATCTCTCTTCTCATCATTCTTTTCTCATCCCTCATCTCTCTTCTTTTTCCCCCGATTGAGGGGGAAAAGTCAGGCCTCGCTTATCACAATTTTGATTATCTAAAAACCCATCCCTTATCCAGCAGGAGGTCATGTTCCTGACATGGGTCATCACCTCAAAAATGAACTTGATCATCTTAAACCTCATTTGTCAGAGCTAGTTCATCATTACCTATATTACTTGGTAAATGAAGGTTTGAGCACTTTAGGCTTTGCTGGTAGGGGCAGCACATTTTCACATAAGCTTTTGCCTGCTAAGGTTTAAACACCCTGAAACCACAGGTCTGAATCTGAGTAGGGCTGGATCAGCCCTCCCCAAGCAGAGCACACGATCCTGGCTCTCTCTTGTCCAGACATTAGAGATGCCACAACACCTTATGGGAACACAGATTTCATCCCAAATCGCCGAGACCCATGGCACACAATAGCCATACTGCCAGAGCTGCCTGCGGGAGCCTTCCTCCGGCTGCTGGGCACTTCTCTGGGGACGGCTGAGCTTTAAGGGTGAGCTCAGGACCCTCTCACAGGGATAAAAGACACCTCATGGGTCTGGCATTTTGTTGCTGTTTGTTGTGTTAATTCAGAGGAATTAGTGCCATGGGACAGAAAGCGCATAAGTCCAGCGAGAAAATGTGGAGAGGAAGGCGACTCGCCCGGTGTCTTGGCTGCAGACTTGCCCCACGCTTCACCCTCCCTCTGTTAGTCCCTGCCAAGAGCCAGCTGAAGGCTGCTGGAAGGGTTTTGCATTAGAAAGCTAGGAATGATTTTTGATTCTTAATTTATCTGGTAAAAGGAATTGAAAGCAGCTCAGCTGCACCCGCTTAGGGTTGTCTGTCTGTCCCCTTCTCTGCCCTGCTGGGCTGAGCATCGTGCATCACCATCCCACCGGCGCTGTACGCACAGGGAGTCGGAGCTTTCTGGCTGTAGGTGCCCAGAATGCTGCAATGTGAAAACTTGTTTCTAGCCCTGTACCATCGCCTCATCCCTCTGTAAACCCAGGCAGCTCTCGCCGCAGAGCTTCCCAGCATTGGGCATTCATGGGTCAAACTCCTCACTTACACCAACTTTCTGAACACAATTACCAGCTACTTCAAACACAAAGCGTTCTTAGCCTCACCTTAGATCAACTTTTCCAGCAACACTGGTTCCCAGAAAAAAAACAAACCACAAAACAAACCCACACAGATCTTCAGCAAGAACCTTCCCTCCAAGTCAAGCATCCACCAGAGACCAGGCAGTGCTTTGCTGCATGCCGAGGGGGGGGGGGGGGGGGGGGGTCAGGCAACCAGGGCTCATTACCAGACCAGGAGGGCTACGAGGCAGCATCAAACACACCAGGCACACCTCCTGCAGAAAGCCACCCTCTCTGAACCCTTGTAATTGGTGATCAGTCCCGCACAAGGCTAGAAATCTGGTTCATTAAAGCATGAACTGCTGAGCCCCTCGTTAGATCCCAACAACATCTTCTCCCAGGGGATTATTTACCCTGCAGACAGGGTTACTGGCCCTGGAGCAGCAAAGCGGAGGTGGTGCAGCTGGGGCACATTTCCCATCCACAGGGTGATACCACGCTGTTTCACAGAGAAGCTGCTTCCCACACACATCAGAAAATATCCAGTATAGCTGAGTACACACAAGGCATATGTTTCTGTATAATGTACCTATATGGTGTAGCTCCTCTTTCTGCTTTCGCTGTATTTTATCTTTAAATTGGGAGAGCTTTTTTGTAGCAAATCATCAGAGAGGAACAGCTAGTTACCAAGGAGATTCTCTGATGAATCAGAGAGTGACTGGTATAAGATCTAGACAGGCTGTAGCTTCTTAATTCGTGAGACCTTACATTTTAAACAGGGGGAAAAAAGATCCTATCACAACCAACTGTGGACCACGCCAGCAAAAGCAGCTTTTATTTTTGCCGTAGGAGCAAATAGCAAGCACGCTGCGTGGGAAATCAGTGAGCAGCCTAGAGACGAACGGGAGCGTCTCTCCGGCACGCTCTTGACTTGGAAAAGCAAATACCACCCAAGGACAAAGTGGCCCGATGGAGGTGACTGAGGGAGAGGCTGGGAAGCCCCTGATTCCACACTGGCACATGCAAGGATACACAGGGATGAGCGAGCACCGGAGAAAGAGCTGCACTCCTGCTTCCTCACAGCCCTGGCATTTTGGAAAGTAAAGGTCGCACGGCCAGGTGAGGTGCTGCCTATCCGTGCACCGGCCACGGGTTCGGCACAATATTGGGACTGCCCCAACCCTGAGCCCGCTTTGCTGCCTGACTCATGCGGTTTTCTTCTGAGGAGCAGGTGAGAGGGATGAATTTTACCAAATGACAGCGAAGGCGTTGACTCCGTGCTGAGCATCCCACCCTTGCAGGGATGGCCAGCATGCCCTGGAGGGGCCCAGGCAGCCAGGGATGCGCAGGCAGAGCAGATGGGAAGAAGATTCTTTACAAAGGTGGGGATAACGAGGACCTCCGTGAAATTAAGTTTGGAGAGAGAGAAAGTTCCGCTTTTTGGGGGTGACTTTATTCAGAGGGTCTTTGCACCCACTTCCTTCTGGTGGTGCATTTCCGAATAATTACTGAACGCTGGTGCTTCGCCTCTATTTAAAAACACAAGTAATTAAAACTGCCTGGGAACTACAAGAGCAGTGAGAAATACTTGGAGACATCAAGAGACAAGATATACTGAAACCTCCTGCTTGTAGATAGGTTGTTTTCCCAAAGGCGGAAACTACAGAAGTATGTAGATGAGAGGGAAAATCTCCCTGTCAGATCCCCTTGAAATCTCCATTTTGGGCACTGCTGCTCCGCTGCTGCTAAGGTAAACCTGATCCTTACCGGGGGAAGCTGCAGGACGCGCCGAGGCGTTCGGGACAGGGATGGTGCCGAGAGCTTAGACGGGCTGCTGTGAACTATCAGGGAGTGAAGATTAAAGCGTGTGTTAAAGAAAATTCAGGCTTTACTGCTAAGTGCACCCTGGAAAGGATTTCTTAGAGCAGTTACATCTGACAAGAGACTGGCACAAGCCAGGCTTTAACTGAGGTTTCGAGCGAAGGACATTTTATAGGCAAACAGTTTCAAGTGCTGTTTTGAGATAGAAATTACACTTGCTCATCTGAGGAATGAATTAGCTGTTGGTAGCTTTTGTGGGCTGGAGCTAGAGGCTTACAGTAATGTTTTCGTGATGCATATTGTGATGTTGTTATGGGGGGACAACTTTAAGTACCCTGTGGACCTCATTTGGAAAGCAAAATACTCCAGAATGCTGCGAGAGAGACCGAAAACAGCATATGGGGTAGTGAAGGGGCACAAGAAACACTTGCTGACAGCAAGCTGCTTTTGGCACTGAAGAAAAAAATTGTCAGGACATTCCAAGCTGTGGCTCACAGCCAGTAGGTAACTCGCTGTCCCCTCCAACTTCACATGCAGGGGCTCATACAGCATTCACTTGCTGCACCTCCCAGCTGTGCCAGGCAAATTAAAGGTGTAGTGGCAGCAAATTGAAACAGGCTGCCAGCTTTCATGTACTTAATGGGCTATTGAGTCTTATTTGACTTCATATTTATGATCTTTATTCACTTTGGGGTGAAGCTGAAGTCATTTATACGTTAGCATTTAAACCGGGGAAGGGCTGAGGAAGCAGTAACTGCACACAAACTTCCCACAGGCAGAGCACAAGCCTCCACACGCTCCCCAGCTTACAAACACTGTGCTATGCCACAACAGTGCCATTACTCCAGCCTTGGGCTGATTTGGAATATCCACATTCCCCAGAAAGCATTCAGAGTTCGCTTTTCCAAATGTGTACAAGCAGTAGCTGCTAGACCATGAACTGTATCTGACACAGTGCTTTTAATCCAAGAGTAGCAAACAGGCAGGTGAAGGATTAACAAATGGAGAAACTGAGGTAGTGAGCATTTAAATAATTTGGATTAAAACCTGCAGCTGAACAGAAAGTGTCCGGATAGGAACTTAGGTCTTCACTTCCACTGCTTTGCAGTCACTATTAGTCTGGAAAGCCTTGGAAATTCGTCACTCATGACTTTTGCTATGCAGCAAAGCTGGTCTGGGCACAGGGACTAACAGTAGCATAGCCCCTGTGTGGTGCAGTGCCTGGGCTGGAGGAATACCTGCATTCTGCCTCTGCTTGTGAATTTTGACTGCAGTAAATGAGTAGGAGGTTGACAATGGTCTAAACGCTGGCTTTGGAGTCCAGTTTGTTGCCATAAACATTTGTCTGCGTAAATACCTAGAATAAGGTCAAGGAAAGAGGTGGGGATTCGTGAGGAATATGAACTGCCAGGTGAAGGGTGGCCTCCACCAAGCCATGGTGGCTGACAGCACATCTGGTCCCTCAGTACTAAACTGGTGTTGGAATGGGGAGAGATTGTTACAGATAAAGCTAAAATACAAAGAAACTGATGTATTTTGTCCCGGACCTCTGCATGCATATATTCTTACATGGTGTTTCTGAGAAATCAGTTATTCTCAGCACATAGAGCGTCTGTTGCTGAGCACAGAGTCCAGGCACTGGGGAAACTTATGAAACAGCCATACAGATTAGCTCTCAGCCATAATCCACTCCGTCCCACTTGAAATCCTGTCTTTCCCCAGGAGAGCTTTGTTGCCTTGCTAGAAATCCCCTTATTCACCAGCAGCCCCTCAGTAGGGCAGGTGGGTTTTTCCTCACAGGGGTACTCTGTGCTAGCTTCAGCCATTGACTTCTCCCCACCCAAAACCAGTGCTTAGGTGGATCCCACAGAGTATTTCCCTTGTGTCCCCAACACGGTGTCCCAGCATTGCCTTACCTCGGCTGGTCACTCCAGGGGACAGACACCCCAGGAGTCCCAAGGCTGCAGTGGGTTCAGCAAGCCAGGTTTGGGAGCAGGACTCAGGACCACCCCAGCCCCTCACACACTCTGGAAGGCAAAGCTCAGCACCAGCACAGCAGGGAGGCACAGGATCCTTCCTGACAACCTTCTCTGAATGACCCAGATTGCATCAACGAGCTCTGGAGGGAGCCCGCAGCCAGTGCTCTTCAGATGGGAGCGTAGGATTTGCAACATGGGGCCCAAGAGAGACAAGGAGCACGGCAATGGGAAAGGAAAGCAGAAGGCGTCAGCACCCTTCCCACCTTCAAAGCTGGTAAATGTCTCTTATTTCCCTTTCTATTCTTTCTTTTAAACAAGCTAGAGAAGTCCCCCCCTCTCTGTGCCACTCGGCATGCAAAGTGGCAGGGTGTTAGGGAGACCCCGATGCGGAGGACTGAACCTTGTCTTCCAGGCTACTATTCAAAAGTCCAGAGGCAGCCCAGCAGACTGGAATATTGCATGTGTCCAGAATGACCCAACATTCCTCCCCTTTATATTTAAGGACCATTCGGTAGGTAAGCGTACCAATAACCAGATGCTGCATGTAGTGCCAGCAGAGGGACAGTGGTAGCAAAGGAGTCTCCTGGTTTTTGCATGCTTGTTCGGAGGCTACAAACACTGAAGTATTGATGCTCACGATACCCTTCCAGGTGAAGGACAGGCAGAGGCAGCAAAACCCAATCAGTGAAGGGGTCTGTGATGCTCCCCCCTTGCCCAAAACGATGCATGGTGGGACATGCCAGAAGTCCCCTCTCCCATGAGAGTCTCCCTTTGGGACACTGCAGCTCTGCAGCGTCTCTTGGACTGAGCAATGCCTTTTGGCTCATATAATCTTATTTAAATGCAACAAGCATCTTCCCCTATGCAGGTGCAAGCCACAAGCACCATTATTCTGGGCATATAAGCCACTTAAAGCAGCATTGCCTCTCTCTTAATGAGAGAGAGGCATCACAGCAGTAGGTACACTATGGACTACTAATTTACTGCTAAGTGTCTTGACCCTAGACTTTAACATGCATTTAACTAGAGGTCTACAGCAGACATATTACAGTGCAACTCTAGAAATGCACTCTTACAGGAATAGTTTTAGTGCCAGCTGAACTCAGTGGCAAAAGTGCCTCCAGCTCCCATGTGGCTGGGGACTCACTTCTATGCGTCCATGTACAGGTAAACACTGTTGGGTGGAATATTTGATTAACAAAAGCATGAGGCAATGCAATTTCAATAGGCATTTCACCAGAAGTGAAGCAAGGTGGAAAGAATGGAGTTAGACAGAAAATGAATTAACTGTCATTTAGGTAAAGCTTCTCCAGTACAGATCTGAAATCTGCACTCCTGATGCAGCCCCACAGATGCTTGTAACCCTTGTGCTTGAGGCACACATCAATATTCTCTGCTGGGCTGGGTCCAGATCAAGTTGGCTTCACTTAGCTTCACACTCACCCTTCAGCACAGGCACATACCTGCCACTTAGTGCTCAGAAATGTCATTTCCTAGCTGCACTGCCAGGGGTGTGCAGGAGGGATAACAGGCCAAATTTCAATACAATGTCAGGCAGTTTAACTCCCAGTTTGCTCAGCAGAGCCATGCCCATTACGAAAATGGGTCAGCTGCACCCCTCGGTTGGTAAGCTGGTCTTGCTAACTGGTATGTGTCCAGCAGCAGTTTTATGCTCCTGCTAATATCAGTGGAGATGTTAAATTGCCTTTAATTAGAGCTTTGAAAGATCCCACTGTTTCTCAGCAATTAGCTTCTGTACTGGGTTTATTTGAATTGAACAGTAGCCCTCCACACTAGAGATGTGACAAGCTTGGAAAACTGTCCATTTTTTTGTTCTGCTTCTAATACTCAACTCCACTGCCAATGTGTAAAGGCTGGTGAGGAGACAAAACAGGTCTTGTACGAGAGAATAACGAATAAAAAAAATCTCAGAAATAGCTTAAGCCCATCCATGTCCTACCCACATGCTCACAGTTGGGTTTATGCCGCTTAAAACCAAAGTCTGTCTCTGCTAATACACAGTTAATTAGCTCTGAGTGAAGCTGTGTGGTTTTGAGAAGCACTGGAAGTTTCAGAGGTGGGGGAGCATGATGGAAAGCCTCCTGCTGCTGCCAGCAGACCTGCCAGGTCTCAGCACTGCAGGCTGCCTCCCCAGCAATTAGCAGGTCAGCATTAGGAGGCAAAAGTTGTTCCTGGATGGGATTTGCTGTCAGCACAAGGTCTCGGTGTGGAAGGAAAAGACCTTTCCATCCTGTCTCCAGCCCTCTCCCCTCCCATCCTGCACATGTCCATCCTTCAGCATCCCCCAGCTCCGTCATCCTTATTAGATTTCCTCTGTCCCACTCGGGTCTTATTCTCCCTCCCCAGCTGGCCTCTAAGATGCTACATCTGACACTGCAAACTGCTTTATCCCCCCTCCACATCCCTCTGGCCTCCAGGGCTCCTGCCCCTCTGCGTTGCTCCTACACCAGCTCCAGAGCTGTAGCAACGTGCTGATCTGAGGGATGGTGTGCCTTCACCACCTTGAAACAAGCCTCCAGCCAAGTTATTAAAACCATTTAATACCACTTGTCTGACTGGTACAGAAGTTACACTACTTAAAATAATAGCATTTCTCACTTGTTACAGATAAAACAGACCCCTTTTAGTCATTAAGATATGGCCTGATGTACATTACAAGATATTAACAGCCCCATAAGTGAAATAACAGATACAAGACCAAAAGCAAAGTCATAAGTGTTCTCAGATGCCTCCAGATTAATCATTTTATATCTCCATAGGAGCATTCGCCAAAGCTTTCTATCCCTGTACAGCCTTAAAGCCACAGGACACCTCTGTTCCCAGTTACAGCTCTGCCTTGTCTACAGGAAGCAAAAGCAGGGAAGGAAGGTGCGTGGTTGCCTCCAAACACAGGCTGATGGAAAAGCTGAAAACAGAATCTGGGAATTTTGATTCCTGTTTTGTGTCACTCAGGGGAAAACACAGTCCCTTGTTGTGTCATTCCTTTACAGTGATTATAAAATTGATACTTTCAAATTTTTTTTTTCCTTCAAGTGCACATCCACTCTTGATCTCATGGGCTTAAGCCATACTCTTGGTATTTTTGGAATTGATTGCAACCTCCTGATCCATAAAAATAAGCAACACCACCAGCAAAACAAGAGCACAGGTGCTGCTAAAATGGCAATCACTCCTCAGGATCCAAGCCTGCAGTTACACAGCCCAAGACAGAAACCCACTGCCTCCTCCATGCAGCAGAGGTGCCAATTTCCCTCCATTTGGGGATTAAATAGATGACCACATAGCAGTTAGCTGACCTGTCTGTATCCCTCTCAAGGGCTGCAAGCACTCAAGCAGCAGCACAGCTTCACCTTAATTGCATAAGCACACAGTTTGTTCAAACTGCACTCAGGCCCACACTTAAGGATTTAAAGTAGTCTTTAGCACAGTCACTGCCTCAAGTGCATTAGTCTCCTTTGCATACACATAAGGTGCTTGAAAGCTTCAGCTCCCATCCCTGCTCCTGGAGTACAAATCATGACCATTTCATTTTATGCTGTTGATCAAAAAGACCACTAGTGACTAACGTCAGAGGGGTCAGAGAAAGCAAGGCAAAAGGTTTGAGCAGAAAAATTATACCCCCTTTTTATCCTTACAACCCCACTCTCAACCCAGAAACAGCAAATTTCATCAGGGCACCAGAAAGCCACAGCTGTTTTGGAGCACTGCTCCTAGCCAAGTGCTAGCATCTGCAGGAGGGACCATCATGTCACACAAGCAAGCAGCCCTTCCAGATTGGCCATTTTTGTAGGCACCCGATACAAGTACCCAGCCACAGTCATAAGTCAATCAAACCATCTGCAGCTTCCACAAACTCATCATGTGAGACAAATGCATCACTTATTTTCATCATGCTTAACAGCCATGAACCTGGAGGCTGAAATTTCAGTTCGTGTCAAGGAACACAGTGGTCAATAACAGATTTAGCCCACAAATAACTAGGAAAGTCCTGACCTGTACAATGGGCCAAGGATAGAAAGGCAACTCATTTCTCAATTGTTTGTAGTCTCTCCAAAACTAGAAAAAAGGGCTCCCTCGGTTACATTTAACAAGTTATTGCTATAGCCTAGCCCAGAACTCCTCCAGCAAAATGCCATTAGACCCACCCTCTGGTACTACAGACAGCTGCTCCCATCCAATAACTCTGATTAGAACACATACCAGAGGAGGTGGCTTCAGAGTTCCAGCATCAAGCTGAGACCAGTGAGGTGCTCAGGTTGAGCAGTTAACATCCTTAAAGACCCTCTAGACAGTGCTGGATATATAGCATATGCTGTAAGGGAAAGTTGTTTATCTGGGGGAGGTAGTCAGCAGGGAGAAAGGAAAACAAGTCCCTCAACCCTGATCATAAGCATTAAAGACTGGGGCTCCCTGTTGTAGGACGGTGGCCAAACTATTGCTTCTTCAAGAAACTGGCTGAAATCCAGCCCTCAAAAACATTGTCAATGGCATCTTGTTAGGCGTCCCGAGGAAGAAAATGTTACAGAAATATGGACTGTCATTCATTATTGCTGTCAGTTTTATAGGACAAGTGTCAGCATAACACAGCCAGGGCCTCGTGCTTCTGATGCCAGCAGGAGCTAGCAGCCCTGGAAAAGCAGGTCAGGCAGCCTCATGCTGCTCCCCAGGTGGGGACAGGATCACCATCAAGGGCTACCAGGGACAAGCACCCCAAAAGCTCAAATCTCTCATTTCACACCTTCTCTAAATTTGGCTTTTCTTCCTCCACCTCTAACTGAAGCCTGTGGCTGTACCAAGCTCACCCTATGCCTTGATAACCAGGTTTGCATTCCTTCCCACCACCAAGCAGGTTAGCACCAGCACTTGTCCCCTTTGCGATATTGCAACTAAAGCTCTATTTCTCATGTCTTATTTCCCCAGTTTGAGATTATTTGGTGCCCACGCGCCTCCTCTCCTGGTGGCACCCCCAGCATTGCCTCTTGGTGGCCACAGGAGCACTCCAGCTCTGTCTCATTCTGCTAACCCACTCTCCCATCTGGTACAGGCAGCACCAATCAGCCTCCCTCAGGCAAGGTCTTATTACTAAGAGTGGAATTTTCCAAATATTGACTCATTTTAGCCTAAATAATGTCATTCTGATACTATTGCCTGTAAAGCTGGCTCTGTTTCACCTTCTACAATAATTCAAAAGCAACTTGGCTGCATCAAAGATAACTTGCAGATAATAGCAGCAGAACCAGGCCATGTTTAGTACAGTCCACCAGCTAAACTAAAACTGAGACCCCCATCTGCTGTTGTTAAGCAGTAATAGGCATAAATCAATACACTCATTTCTGCACAGTTCTTCCATGAGCAAATGCCTACACAGGGAGGAAAGCACGTACATTCAGCCTCACTGAACTTTAATGTAGATTACAGTAAATCATATATTGTAAATACTCTATCTTGCACTGGCATCTTGATGCAGTACAATATACATACTTTACCCCTGAAGGCTACAATACAAAGAGTAAAGATACTTTAAATAACAGTGCACAAATAAAAAGGAAATACTTCAGACTACTGAACACAATACCTTAGATGTACAAATAGCACTTTTCCACTTGCTTGCAAACATCTTCCCCATCTCAGACAGCTCCCAATTCTTTGGTCCAACACCTCCAAAAAGCTGTTCTCTCTAAAACGTCTCAGCAAGAAGCTCTACAAAACCACCCCTAACAAACCAGCCACTACTCCTGCTGCGGCTGCTGAGTGAACTATTTATCTGCTCTTAATCTAGCCTTGATCACAAGCACCTGGGACGCACAAACACCCAGCACGTCCTGGGCCGATTGCTCTGAATTGCCATAGTTTCACTGAATTCAACAGATCCCTAATGACAATTAGTATCAGCTGAGGACCTAAGAGCTGCTTCCTTTGTTTGTTTATGAGCCCAGGCAGTATTTGGAGATAACATAGTAGGGGAAAAAAAAAAAAAAAAAAAAAAATTTTCCTGTTAAGCCTGAAGTCAGGGCAGTAGCAAAAGTTAACTTGCTTGCAACCAAAAGGTTTTGCTTTGTGATACATTGGCTGTACCTCTGAAATTCCAGTAAGAAATTTAGCATTCACTTATTTAGCAACAACTTCAAGGGACAGTGAGCAGGAGATGGTTTGGATGCTTTTGTGTGGCTCGTGTTGCTAAGGAAACTGCCTCCGTGATGCCTGTGTGCTCACCAGTGTGGGTCACTTGGGCTTTGCTTCTCAGAGTAAGGGGTGAGTCATGGCTGGAGACTAAACCGTACAAACTTGCTAAGGAATGCCTTTGTCGCATACTTCCACTCACGTGTGAAAATATACATTAGTAGTAGTAGTTAATCATGAAAAACACTAGCACTCAGAGATCTATATTAATGCTTTTGCTAGTAGTAGCACGCTGTATATTAAGAACTATATCTAACCCTTCAAATAGACACAGGAAAAATAAACCCACTGGTTTTTCCACACCCTGTTACAGGTCCTGGCAATGTAAGGGTGTAACATTAGGATATATCGTGTCAAAAATGTCTTGATGACACAACACTCTGAATATCAGTGCTTTCTAGCTCCCTTCACATGATAAAACCAAAGCCTGAGTTACTAAACACCTAGTCATTTCTGAAACTATCACCAGAAATAGATGTTTGTGTGAGTTGTATCTTGCACTAGTGGCAACAGTAGGCTTCAATTTGCAGGGGCGGCGGTTGAAAAAGAAGAAAGGCATGTTTATTAAACTTTGCCCAACCAGTCAGGTGTTCTTACATACAGAAAGGTGCTGGTATGTGACTGTGATGCCCATATGACAGTTAGATATGCTCCCCACCTGTAAATTATGTAGTCTGTCTACACCCTTGTGCACCTGAGAGCTGTGAGAAGCCATCAAAGCACCTCTTGTTTCTTTATGTTTATTTCAGGTTTTTTACGTCTTGATTTTGTTTCTGCAGAGAGCGATGAGTTTGATATAGGACCAGGTGGTTTTAGGCTATCATAAAGTGTGAATATTACAGAGGTCCATTACGAGGCTTTCATTAATGTTAACAGATATTATATATTTGTACTTAAGGCTCCGTCTGGATAATCATCCAAAAGCTTAGTTGAGCTTTCAGAGCCTCCTAGGTCTCCGGCATGGCCTGGAGCTCTTCTGAGTGATCATGGGAAGATACGGCAACCAGGAGGCTGAATCGAGCCCAATTCCTCTTCTTGAGATTTGGGTCACTCCTTTGAGCTGTGTAGTGGCAGCTGGTATTTCTTACCCCAGTGATTTTCTTTGGCAACCTCTTGGGCCCCTTAGTTTGGGCAATACGTGTTCAGTGTTGCCCTGGAATAGACCTGGAATGGATCCCAGGGAGCTGGTAGCATTTCTGCTGAAACGAATGGTACATCAAGGCGTACTGAACTGAAGAAATGAGCATTCAATGACTTGTTTAACTCTGCGTGCCTTCCTGTAATGTATTTCCACTACACTTTCACACTTTAAGATTCTCCATCTGGCCTTAATAGAAGAAAGTATCTAAGGGTTAAGGGCTTAAGCAGTGGGAGGTCATTTCTCATGCCTGCTACCACACAGCACTGAGAAAGCTGGAAATGCCGGCCGGGGGCTCGTTTCGTTTCCCCATGCAGTAAGAGCTGGACTGCCCATTTCTCCATTTTGCTGTCAGACGGTTTTGTAAGTGTCAGAAGAAGAAAAGTCCGAGGCACTGCCGGCGTTCGTCCAAGCAGAGGGAGCTGCGGTTGGCTCCTGCCGGAGGCCCCAGCCGGGCACCCGGCACGTGGGCATCTTCGGAGCTGTGACCTCTGCCTCCAGCCTCCGGTTGGGGCTTTTGGAGGACCCTCACGAGGATGCCAGGCGGGTTTTGTTTTGGGAATGTAAATCACTGTGAAAGCATGGGGAGGCCCGAGTTCCTGCCGTGGAGCTTGAGAGCAGGCAGGGTTTAGGCTGCCTGGTGCCGTCTTGTTTGATTCCCTGTCTTGCTGCTTTGGTAAGCAATGTGGGCTGATCGTTGCATGATGCCTTTCCTGAAACAGATGGCTGCTTTCTTTTAAAGCTTTCTTATTACGGAAGTTTGCAAGTGCCAAGAGAAGTATTTAACCCTTCAGGGCTTGCATCCAGCACGGGCGTCCCATCAGACCATCTGCGGGAGCACCGCCGCTCATGCCAGAGCACCCACCCCGACGGGCCAGCTCGGCCGGCTCACCATATCTTGGAGTGACTTTAAGCGGTGGTTTTGTGGACCACACTTGCGTGGACCCTTTGATACATGTCTGACTGACTTCTTCAGGCAGGCTGTCTTGCAGCAAGTCCTCATCATTCATTTTCAAGGAGATATGTCAGGACCTGCATTACAGTCGGGCTTTTAGCACCCTCAGAGTCCCAAGGCCGGGCACTGTCCTCTCCCCACCTCTGCTCACCTTCCTGCTCTACAGAAGCCACCAGATAAGGAGGATGCTGGAATATGATTTAATGGTGGATCTCAACATATGCAGCAGATGACTTAAAGGCAAGGGTCCTCTACACCCCTACAAATGATCTGCCAAGGATGCGTTGAATTTATCAACAATTTCTTTTCATATCTGCCATATTCCCTACTGTCTTTTGTGCAAATACTGTGTTACTTTAGCCAACACCCACCATACCTCTTTTACCTTCAATTTTATAGGCCTTGCCAAAGAGATCGCCGATATGCTATGTTAGGTACTTCCGTTTGCTCGTATAAGCTGCCTTTTCTCCAGATATCAAAACATTGATAGACTTCTATGTAAATGTGTCTCAAATGTAGAATAATGAGATTTAATATTGCTTCTCACTGGTCTAGTGGGACATTTGCTTGTTTTTACAGTAAAATCATTACTGTTGCAGTTTATCAGCCATGCAGAGATAACAACCTTCTTATGGCTTGGATAGGAAACTTCACTGTAGAACTTGGCTAGGTGAGTTGTAGTACCCCTTCCAGCTGCAGCTGCTGCATTATGCGCTCTTAAGTTTGGGGTATTTGGCCTCATGATTCCCAGTTGTGTTCCAAATTTTCTTTTAGACTAAAGCTTGGAAGCTGAGATTAATTAATATGCAAACCTACCTCTAGTCTTCAGGCTGCAATAGCCCAATGTTACCTTTAAGTGGGATGCGATTCCATCTGGTGAACCTTGGCTCAGACGACTGATAAATTTATCTGTTGCTGCCAGCTGTGAAACGGCAGGGTGCCTGAGATGAGCATCCGCAGCATCCACCCCCATGGGCCAGGATGTTGTTCTTTGTTTCTGGATCTAGATAAAAATTCATCAGACTTTTGGGAAGGAAAAGGGTGTGAGGCTAAATAGTACAACACCACCACGAGCTGCTAGGTTCTGCCTGACTTGATAGGACTCTTGTGGGAACCCTGCTTTTGTGGGATTTTCGTTATTTTCTTGGACCGATCTGCCAGAGAAGGGCTAATCTTATGCGATGTCAACCACATATTTGCAGATAAGAACATGTAGAGATGGTTTATTTTAGATCCATCCAACAACCAGAGCACACGGAGTAGCTGTGGATGCAAGGATTCAAAGCCAATTCCTCAAAGCCCTTCCCAAAATTTAAACCAAGAGCCTCAAGTGAACATTTGACCTTATATTCACTGATTTTCTTTCTCATTATTTGTAAAAAAAAAAAAAGACGACTGATTTCTGAACTAAGACTTACTGAAGATTTAACAGCTTGGCATTTGAGCATCAGTGACTCTGTTTCACTGAATTCTCCCATCCGCTCCCTTAACTAGCAGTTAGCTCCCATCACACAGCTCCAGGGCCAGGGCTGCATCATGAAGGACCAACAGGCAGCATACGGTGATGTTGGAAAAGGCAGCAAAACATTCACGTGTTGTTTGGCTACTGACTGCAGGTGTATGTGGCTCAGAGGGGAAATCTGCCAGAGCCAGCCGCTCTGCGTATCACGCTATCAATACTGGAGCATCATGCAGCACGTCGTGGGTTGCCTCCAGGGTAGCCAGAAAACTGAACCCAAAAAACTTAAAATCATTTGCAGGCTTTGTGCCTTCATTCTGCATCACCCGACTGTCTCTAAACAGTGTTTCATTTGTTTCCACACCGTCTTAAAAAAACCTTTCACCTAGCTTTGACCTCAAATCCTTGTGCTCCAGACAGGGCTGAGAGAAGATTGTTCCTTAGGACTTCAGCACTTGTTAATTCTCTTAAAGAGATTACTCAAATCTCCTAAGCAAATATCAGACTAGATTTTGGATTAAGCATGGGTGCTAAAATGACCTTGCTGATAAAATCAGCGTGATCTAACCTCACAAATTGGAGAGGGAAGCCTTGGATGTCTTTTTGACTCGGTAGGTACCATCATGGTAAGTTATCGGACTGCTCCGCATCTCTGTTCCCCTCTCTCTAATATTCTTGCAGTGTTCCTTGAGAACCAATACAAAAAATGTCAGATCTTTGTGGAAAAGACAATATACTGACAAAGTCACCGGGGCTACGCACGACCTGCTGTTTTCTTTTACTAATGCTTATTGCTTTTTCCATTTCTCATATTTGAGCTGTCTGGTTCATTTCAGTGTCAGCACGAGGCTGGTTTGCACAGCACCCCGACTCCTGCGTTAATCAAAGTACCATTGTTCGGAAGTGGATTTAGCTTAAGGCGTTTGGCAGGGTGCTGCGGTGCAGGTGCTTGGGCACGCTGGTGTACCCCAAAGTCCACCACGGGCCCGTCTCCTCAGCACCCCGCCTTTGGGTGATTTCCCCACCGTGCAGCTAATAGGCAGAGTTATTTATGCCCTTGCGTCTATCTGTGCTGTTTTCTTCGTGTCTTGCTTGGGTTTCAGAAATAATTAACCCTGCAAAGACTTCGGCCGTGTAACAGACGTTTTCTTAAGAAACAGGAGCGGCTCAGTGAGGTTTGCGTTGAGTGGTTTTGTCATTGTGTTGCAGCCAGGAACGAAGCCCAGAAATTTTATCTGTGACGAGCATTTCACAAAAAAGAGATCATTAAGTCAAAACTGTATCACTTTCAACCTACATTTCTTCTGTTGTTGTTCTGTTACTGTTCTTCTATAACCCCAGCAGATTTCCTTGCAAAATCTTTAGCATCTGTAATGGAAACAATTTCAAATCCAGTAAGAATTCACAGACTATGCAAACAAAAAATAAAAATTCCTTGGAGAGCAAAGCCCATCATGACTGAAGCACTTACGTCTACTTTCAAATCTCTTTGCCCAATTTTCAGTTTAATTTACTCATTTGCTAATCCTAATTTTCCAGTACTGTGCTTACAATAGCTAACCAAATATCACTCATGTGGAAACACATTAAAATTCTGCAACAAACTGGAACTTATGGCTTCAAAACTCTTGTCAGCTCTGCTTCTCAACCGTCAACATGTAATGGTGGGTCAGCCTTACTCTTCTCAAAAACGTATCAGTCGCATTCACTGTTCCCTTCCTGAGCACTGTGCTCCGTTTCACTCTCACTGTTGTCTATTATGGCAAAAGTATCCTACTTCCACTAAATTTCAAGTATACCTGATGCAGAAATACAACCTTTTCCAAAAGATTTCTTCATATGCTATTATTTAGTTTTCCTTTGTTTTTAAATAATTTAATATATTTTTATAAAGAGTGTTGACACTGATGCGCTGTGCATAGAAGTAGCAAATAATTGCACTGTGACAAAATATCGGGAATAGTGCTATCTGTGCACAGCAATCAGAACTGAGAAATTGTGCGTTATACGCTCTTGACTTCTGACAAAAAGGAAGAGTGATCTGATTTTGTTCCACTACCGAGGGCTGCCATTTGAACAGGCAGATCCAAAGGCTACATTCCCATCACACCGCTCCTGGTTCCCCTGTCCCAGATGGAACGGGGCTGGGTCTCACTTCTGTGCATGGAATGCCATGCTGGGGGGGGAACAGCGGATCTGACCCCCTCTGATCCCAGCTGGGTTCCCAGGGATAAAAGTGTCCATAGGGATCCCAGGCTGAGGCTGAAAGTGCATCTCTGGATGAGGCAGCTGAAAGTCGCTTTGTACTCAGGAGTGCTAGCTCCCTTCCCTCCACAGCTGTCTCCTTTGCTCCCTTCAGGGGGTTATACTTCTGTGAGCTAATTTAAGGAGAAAAGCCTTTTTAATCTGGTATCTTACAGCCTCAAAGTATGGAGATTTTTTTTTTTTTTTAATAAAATATGAATATTAAGCTCTTTAGGCAGGGACTTTGTCTTCCAACATCCCTTCATAGCACTTAGCGTGCTGCTAGTATTACAGGTGTAAATTCTACAAATAATATAATACAGTTTAGATCTCAGAGATCTGTTTCATTAAGAATGGGCTCACAAAGCGTATCTCTATGTTGTGATAGAAAAGGCTGAGGTATGAGGAGGGCTTCCCCAGAAGTTAGTGCTGAGCCTTGCCCTGGAAGAGATTGGGGTCAAGAACCTGTTTTGATTTAGGTTGCCTCATAATTCACAAGGCTCTTCTTGTTTAGCTTCCACCAGTAAAAAAGGGCAGGTTCCCTGCCCAAGGAACAAAAATCAAGTTTAGCATACAGAGCACTCATCTGAGAAGTGGACGAGAGCTGTTTAACCCCGCAAGATAACGGCATGTAGTAGTTCAAGGCAGAAAGCGAGAATGAATTCCCTGACCAGCCTAAGGCAAACAGGTAAAAAGGACTTAAGAAAGAAAAATCCTTGTAGAAAAGAATATATTATTAACTGAAAAAGTAATTTAACAGAATAGTAATGTTCTCATACCACTGAGCAAATCTAATACCAACTCTGCAAATCTAATAAGATCTCTGCAAAAGCAGAGAAGTTCAATCTGAAGTGCACTCTTTTGAGGCTGAGGCCAATGTCCGTTAGGTACAATAGAAATACTTCATCGGCGTCAATACAAGCTGGATCAGGCCTCCACTGGATTTGGATTGCCGGTGGCTGTTATTGTCTCCGCAGAATATTCTACTCAAACTCACCACAGCAATTAAAGTAGCATCTAATTTCCACAACAATACAAGCAAATTCTCAATATGCACTGCTCTTGAACGCAGAGCGTAGCAGGCACCGCTGTGTTTGCGCCAGAGCCCTTTCCTGCATTAAACAAGAACCAAACTGACCGAGAAAAATCACAAGTGGATGGGAGGCAAACATCAGACCTTCTTAAATGAGGTGCAGTCAATAGGCAGACCCCACACAAGAATCCTAGTCTCATCCTCTGAGGGATCCATGAATAGTCAACAAGAGACATGCCGCCCATCTTGCAATGATTATGCCATTGTGTTGCCAGCCATCGTATTTCTCATTTCGCTAATGGCCAGTTCATTGTACTTCAGCTACTTCTTTATTGCACACATCAGCTGGAAATGATCAGCTTCATTACCCATAGCTCCTAAAGGCTCCATGCCATAGTCCATGTGGAATTCAGCAGGCTTCAATATACATGGAAAAGGCTGGCCATGCAATGGTATTTTATACAACGCAACTGCTGTGCAGCCAGCTATCTCGGCCTATCACTTTTTGCAGGTCCCAGCAATGTCTCCCAGTTGAGTGTTCCATTAACTTTTTCACCCCTTATTTCTTAAAAAGCCCAGAAGCAATCTTAATCCCCCTTATCTTGCTACACTATTATCTTGCTGCATTCCTGGTGGCTTCACACAGAGATTTTGTGGAACTATGTTTTTTCACTTAGCCCAAAATTGGCTTGGAGGAAGACGGCGCAAAGAGGTCTTTCCTTGAGCAAGCTACAAATAAAAATGAAAGTCTTAGTTTGTGCCTGATTTTAATTTGGATCAGATTAGAGGAGGGTTTGTTTTACTGCAGTTTAAGAGAAGGGAGCATCTCTCATTTGAGATGGGAGATTGATTCCTGTTAGATCTTCCCTTTAGATTAGTCCCTTGGAGGAGCCCAGGATGATCCACAAGGCCTTGTCTGCCGGGACCAGCCATTAAGCCAACCCTGTCAACTCTGGAAAGAGTGTCATTATGGCGTCAGTAGTGTCCTTTCCCCGATGAACTGAGGGTGTCTGTAATGGAAAAAGGACGTGTAAGATTGGAACTGCTTAAATACAACTGGCCAGGAAGAAAACGTACATAGTCCACTCACTTTGGAGTGGGCCTGAACTAATTTTATGGATCATACATTTGTAATAGCTTGCTGTATTAATAAATTCAGTACAGAAGCTTTCAAGTTCGAAGCAAGCCTCTCAGTCTATTGCTTCAGAAAGCACAGTCCAAAAGCTATTGATCTATTTATACAGGTAAGCACCCAACAGAGTTATCGGAATCAATGCAAACTCTCAGAAGAAGATTCAATACAAATAATAATAAATAAGTAAAGACCCAGGAAAAAGAAATGTACAATTTAAAAACTAATTGAAATGCTGACCCAAAGAATAGCTGTTTATATGCATTTCTCCAAAGGCAGTTCTGAGAAAGAGAAAGAGAGTGCAAAAAGTAAGTGGATAATTTCAGAGGTGGCAGACAGGGGAACAGCCAAGCAGCATCCAACTCAAAGGAGATGGGCAAGGGCTAGAAAGCGGTGGAAGCAACATTGGATTTTTTTTCAGTTTTTTTTTTAATATGTGAATTTAAAATGACTTTGTACAAAACAAGGTCTGAGCACGGTTACTGAAATCAACCCAGGGAGAGTACAGGAGCAGCACGGGTATCTGCATACATGTTTTCTGTGGCTGGGCGGTCTAATTTTGCACCCATGTTCTTTTCTGAGGTCAAGAGAAGTTTTGACCTTAACCCTGTCTTTTGGGTTTGCTGAGCCATTTTTCCTCTGCCTTGGTCACGTCTGAAGCTGCCATAGGACGGGGCGGGCCAGCCATCGCCACCAGTCTTTCAAAGTACCTATCAGCCAGTTCACAATTCAGGATTTAGGCTGATGACTGGATGGTAGGCTTTGGGTCATGCCTGTCTTACACTGTAGTGTGGACAGCCTGTCTTGAAAATATTATTTAAGTTCTTCTTCAAGGTCTGATGAAGACCAAGAGCCCCAACTGCTCAGTGCTGGGTACAGCAGTAAAAAAAGGCCAGCTCCAGCCCTGGACAACTCACAACAATGCTCTAGTTTCATTTCAGGTGTGGCCCAGCCAAAAATATAATGGGAGGTTCAGACCGAGTGCTGCGTCACCAACTTCAGTGCATTACATCTTACCCTACAAAGTAAAGCCCAGCTTTGCTTGGCTTTAAATGAGGAATGGCAACAGCCCAGTATTCTGGGGAGAGAAGGTCAGAAGATATGTGCAATTTCATCCCATCCACTTTAGTGTGCATGGAAATATTAAGACCTTGCAAAAAATTACAGTAATTATCAGCTGAAAAAAATTGGTTTCGCCTGGAATGCTGAGTCCTTCGGGAGAAGTTCATCAAGTTTTGCCAGCAAGATTTAAACTTTTCCTAAAATAAGGAAATAGGCTCCATTGCAGTCCCGATGCAGTAAAACAGACATATACCTTGTGCACCGTTTCTGTGAACATCTGATGTGAATCAGCATTGTTTGTACTTCTGTTGGCTCATCCCAGAAATCAAGCTCCTCCTCTCCTTGTAGGCAGCCTGAGCACACCGGGAACGTGAGCGAGCAGGAGTTTGGCACCAGCCTGAACCTCAGAGCTCCTTGATACAGCCACATAGACCCAGACAAAGCCAAGCATCTGCTCTGACTGCAGAGGTCACAGGACAGTTGCTTTGCTGGTACAAGTCAATGCGGCACTGCTGAAGTCGGCAGAGGTGCTCCGATGGGCACCGAAGCCGGGCAGCGAGTGCCGAGAGAACAGATCCAGGTGGTGGTGAGAAAGAACAGAGAGTGGGAAGAGACAGAAAACACTGGACAAATAGGAAAGAGGAAGAAGATCAGAAAGTGACCTCAGGTTATTGAGCATAAGATTTAAAAGAAACAGGAAAAAAAAGTACTTTCACGGAAAACATAAGTAAGCTGTGGAGCTTCTTGGCAGAAGACCCAGTGAAGGTGACAGTGGAAGATGGCTTGGAACAGAGGTCAGACCAGCTCTGAAACCTGCCAACCACAAGGTCCCAGGAGGGATCATGAGGTCCCACAGGCTGGTCGCAGCACCCATTGCGGCTTGGTGCAGGTCCATCTGCACCTGCTGTTCCTCACATCCATCCCAAGCACCCATCAGCAGGTGCCCAGCACCGAAGATGCTCTCACCCAGCACCACCGCTCCTTAAATACCTTCCAGGAGAGAGAAGCAGAGGGCAGGTCACAGGCTGATGTAATTCAGCTCCACTGAAATCAAAATAGACATCAAGATGCAGTTGAAGGACTGCTGAAGTCACTGCTGGAGGGAGGGGAAGACCCTGCTGGGTTTCATAGGTGGTCCAAAGCACACTGAGGGGCAGAGAGGTGAAAAGTTTAAAAAGCATTTTGATATGAAATGCTTTTGCTTTGAAAAAGCAAAGATATTGTCCAAAAGTTAACCAGAAGCCAAGATTTGTTCTGTGATTCCATGATTTAGCCAGATCTGCGCTTATTTAACCTTCAGCGTGAGATCAGGTCTCAGCCTTTCTATTCTTGGGAACAGCTGATGAACACAGTGTAAGAAGGTATTAATAAACATCTGCCCAGCTCTTAGATTAATATGGGGAAGAATTAATGGAGATCTTAGCACGTTCATATTTTCTAATTATGGCAGATGACTTTATTTATAGAAATAATAGGGAGAATGGAAATTGTCACTGACACCATGTCAATACACGTAATGAAATCCAATCATTTAATTGCATTACATTTGGCTAAGGAGCCATATCAATAAAAGGCCCTCCTTAGAACGGTTCAGTGGTCGGTATGTACTTCATGTTAGAAAGCTATTAAGATTAATTTTTTTTTTTCAATGAATCATTGGGAAAATAAGTCATCTCTGACAGACCTATTCCTGTGCCTCTGACCCCAAGAGGAACGGGGGTGGGGGACAAAGCTTTCCACCAGGAGAGATGAAAAGCCCCTCGTATAGCGGTCTGGTTTTCATGCTCCTTTCCGGATACTCCTTGCTTCCAACCCCTGAAGCATCCAAAATAATAAAACAAAGCCCAAACTATACTTGGGTTGTCGCCGCCCATGGCTAAGCCAGCTCATGCATCAGCTCTGCTCCATGCGGTGCCCTCCTCTCTACCGCGATGAAGTATCACCAGTGCTTCTGTGGGAACAATGTCGTACTATACCACTGAGATAAATGAAGCGCAATTTTAAACCTTGATATGTTTACGCCTCCTAAGAGACGGGGAAAGGCTTATAAAACTCCTGCTAAAGGAGACATGGCTGTTTGGATCGTTTGCAGCTTGTTAGGTAAACCCTGAAGCCAGTTTTTATTGGGAGGTGCCAGTGTTGGTGTTAGAGAGCTGCTGGGGTTTAAGCGGGCTTTGGACTGCCTGTGGCTGTTTCTCAAGGTTTTAAAATACATTTCATAATGTTCAGTTCAGACAGGCAGCTAGGGAAGTTTGGATCTTTTCACCCAGAAGCAGGGAAAAATAAAATAAAGCTACAATTATGGTGACAGATGGTCTGTTACACACAGAGCATTGCTAGTAATTTTGTTCCTTGCACATTGAAGAAGGAGGACTGGACTGATGCTGAAAAGCCAATGAAGTCCTCTGGTTCTCTTCTGTTCTTCCAAAACTGTGTTTCCTAATCCATTCTGATCTTCCAAAGCTATCAGTCTGAATTAATGAAAACGGAGTAAGAATATATTACTATTTCTATTAATTATAGAGGCAGGTTTGTGCAATAAACAGAATTCATATCCCTACAGTGCTGCCTAAGTATCTATAATTCAGCTGCTCTGCTCACAACTGCAGCATCTTCTTTACATTGTTTTACAAATTAGCAAACCTGAAATCAGCAGCCATGTAGAGTGTGATGACATTTAGTTTAACTACAGGGGATCTGATCTGCTGAAATCCACGGGTGGTCTTCCAGCACTGCTTTCCGCTGTGATTGTGTTACAGCTCCCAAATTAAGTACTCCTAGATCAGCTCCATGTTTTCTATAGAAGTGAAAATACAGATGCTTAGGAAATACTGTCAGTTACTTATTGCAACTGCTGGTACTCTTCCAAGTACTGCCAAGCTAACGCTTGGGGTGGTGCTCTTTCAGAGTTGAGCAGAAAGGAGGGCCAGGGCACTCCTGGAGCCAACCTGAATTTCCAGGTTGGTTGACTGGTTTGTATTTACTGCAGGGTACAGGGTGTAAGAACCCTCACGTGGATATCTTTGCTCAGTGGCTAATGCCCAATATTTGCATACCCCATGGGAATTTGTTTTGGGCATCGAAACCTGCAGAAACAGAACTGGGTGTGCTGTCTCCCAGTCAGTCCGTCCCCTCCCACCACCTTAACGCCAGTGTTGGCATCCTGTGGTAGGACTGATGGTGGCGACGGGTTGGGTGACCACCTTCTGTCACCCTGTGGTCACTTCCACGTCACACCAAGCCTGGGACTAGAAAGCCCCAGAAGGAACTGGCTGCCAAAAGCACTGTTGCTCCAGCAGTGGTGAAGGAAGCAAGAGCTTTCGAGGCGGTGGTAGAAGAAAAGCAAAATTCCCAGGGGCATAAAGGGAAGCTGGGAAGGCACAGGGTGATGGTCATTCTTGTTCTACTCCAGCTTTCCACCTTCCAGATTAAATAAACATTGCTTTTCTCTGCACCTGAGAGAGGAAGCAAATTGTCGATTCCCAGCTGACAAACGCGTTTGATAGCAGGGCTCCTGCCGCGAGCTCAGAACTTTGCACCAGCAAACTGGTCTGACTGGGGAGTGCTCTGGCAACTGAAATACTCCAGTAGCAACATTTTCCAATAGCTGTAATGCACCAATAGCAGATCACTGTTGATGGCAACATGTTCTGATAGCAAATGACTCCACCAGGCTAAAGAAAAAAAGAAAAGGCACTTCCTTGGGCTATAGTGCAAAAGGTTGATTTTCCATGTACTTATATATCCACTACTCACAGTGCTGCTGGTGTTACATTTTAAGCATCTGACTCAGGCATTTGAGTGGAAAGGCGATAAAACGCTTGACTTTGATTGAATACTGGACTTGAATTTCCATTGTGGTAAAAGGTAAAAATAAATACAAACAGTACGAAGAAATCAAAAAGCTACTATTGGACAAAATGTTCCACATAATTTTTTAAATCTCTGCAGCTACTGAAAATCTCTTTTTGGCTGGCATGAAGGTCAAAATTCATTTTTTGAGCATTCTTTCAGCAGGGATTATATTTAGATAGTGAACCTCCTCCTAGTTTAAGGGGAGTATTTCTTCAATTACATCCAATATTAGTCCAGCTGTTAGGATTTCCCAAGGGACCACAGCAAACTGAAGAAATGCCTTTGCTCTGGTGCTGACAGGTTCTGTGGCATTGCCCTACCCCTTTGCTTGCTTCTGCATTTGGCTCCTGACCTTGCTGATATAAATAAGAAGAGAATCAAGTACCCACTCTCTTCTGAAGTACATATCAAAAAGCATTGAAGTGATAGGCTTCATTAAGCTTGTACATCAGCTTTAAAAGAAGAAGGAAAAAAAAAAAAAAAAGCTGAGCTGGGGAATTCATGACAGCATTTCCAGTGTAAAGAAGAGGAGCAGGTGGGTTTTACACCCTCTGAAGTAAAAATACAGTCCATATTACAGCAGTCTCTGTTGAGATTTTCTGAATTACTACTATCAAATTAATATGGGAGAAAAGCCCTGTGAACACATTAGGAGGAAGACTACCAGCTTTTATTTACCTACTACACTCTATTACAGTGAGAGTGTTATAACAGGAATAGCTCAAGTCCTCTGCAGGGTGTTAGCTGGTATCTTAACAAATTTTCCTACAAGTATGTTTGCTTAAATTGATCTAAATAAATTTAAGACTTCAAATACCAGCTTTCAGTAGCCAGATAAGATCTTGAGAATATGTACATATGAGAAACATTTTTGGTTAAACTTACCTTAGCAGCCTCCTCAGTCACAAGCTATGCTGTAAAGCACCTTTATAATAAGATACACACCCACTGTATCCTGTGGGAGGTGGAAATGGCCTTCAAGATTTGAAGGTCAATGTGAAAACACAGCTTTTCTGCATTTTGATTCAAATGTAATTCACATGATTACTGGTGCTCAGGGACTGTTAGGAAAGACAGACAGGAAAAGCTTTCATAAAAGCACCAAAAAGGGTGAAAATTAACAGGCAATTGTTAAACTGCCCTAAAAAGTAGAGAATACAGACATAACCCACATGTTCTGATTTTCCACATCTATTTCCTTGTTTCATTAATGGCAGTATCAAATGCTTAGTAAAAGCCTTTTGTTGTTGGGAAGAAGGTGAGTAGAGGCTGGCCAAATGCCGGACACTCTATAGAAAAAGGCCAGAGAAAGTAAGATGCTGCGGGCTGTATCTGTAGTAATTATTGGAACAAATCCCATCTGCGTGGCAGTCAAGGTTAGGGGCAAGCTCTTGCTCTCTGGGCAGGCCTCTAGCGTGCCTTCAATGCGTGTTTTAGCAGCCAGGATCTGCTTTTAATCTCCTGCGTGACATTTGGCGTTAGGACAGTGAATTTTGTCTTGAACCTGATAGCTCCTGTCATTCAGCAACTGCTGGGTGGCAGCTGGCCGGCACCGGCAGCACAGCCCTGCTGCCCAGAGCAAAGCCAGCAGAGTACGGGATGATCGATCCCAGTGAGGTGCCATCCCAAGACAGAGGTGGGATGTTCGTCTGACTGTCACTCCTCGATGGCACAAAGGAGTTTTGTGCCTACGGCAGATGAACCGCTTCCCATTTCGCCAAGTCCTTTGTATCGCAAGTGCCGGTCCCCAACACACGTTCCCTTGAACGTGTGAGAGGGGATGGTGCACAGAGCTGCTGGAGAAAAGTGAAATCTTTTTCCCTGGTGAAGGGTACAACACGTGTAGACCTCGCACATCCACGCACGTGGACACGTGCCACGTCCTGGACACCACCACTGTGTAAGGAGTTGCGGGAGGTGGGTAGGAAGCCGCCCACGCGCACTAAGATGCCCATGCACAGCCTTGCAGTTCTCCCCAGCAGCGGGGCAGAAGACCGGGGAGCGGGACGGCCGCTGAAATAACAGGATTTGCAGAGTTTAGGGACCTCTCCCGGATCTGCAGCCTGCCCTGGTCATCCGAAGCTGGACCTCCAGGCAGGTGAACAGCCTGTGTAGGAGAAACTGTTCAGTGCCAGACCTCTCACTGACTTCTCTAGAAAGGCAATTTTTGCTGGCTATTTTGCACTTGAACTTCTGTACCGAGATGGGTATCTTCCAGCAGTTACTACAAAATAACTTCCCACAGATGGCCCAGCAACCGAAAATCTATTCCCACATCCTGACAACTTCAGGGTGTTGCCAGCACACAGTTTTGCTGCCACCGGTTCCTTAAGGCACTTTTGCCCAGCACTGTTGAAAAGGAAAACTTTCACCGTGCCCTGGGGGAAATGAAGCGTAGAAGTCCCGTTATCACTGACAGAAGTTTTGCCTCTAATTCCCCATCTGCTCTTCTGAATGTTAACCTACAGTATTGGCACATAAGCTTAAATGATAAATACGGATTCCAAATAGAAAGCAACAAAATATTAGTCAGATAGGCTGGTGGTGTCTGCAAAAATGTGGTGTCGGCACTCATGTTTTGAGAAAGGGAAATTATAGGACAAAATAACATTGTTATGTTATGTTGATTGAAGGAAAATGCTAGCACATAATAGGACGAAGTAACGGGTCAAAACCAGATTTCTTTATTTTTTTGATCTTTAATCCATATGGGATCCTCCATAGCTCCTCCTTCCTATTCTTATTGTTATTGGTGTTTAGCAGCCAAGTAAAATAGCACACGAGGCAAGAAATCTGAGAAGAGAGTAATAATGTGATGCATAGTGTTAACTCGCTGGTTTTGGAAATATCCATTTATCTTGGTTAAATGAAAGCTTAGCCCGAGTATAAGCCAAGTAATCATGATTAGGGAGAGAAAAAGACATTCACCTCCTTGGAAACTCAATACTTTTCAACAGTAATAGCACTGCAGTGACATTGTTCGAAGCTGGATGCTTGCTGTAATTAATATAGATTATTGCCATATGAGGAATGGAAGCGTCTGTGCCTGCTCCTACCATTGTTTTTGTTTCTAGACCAGTCTTGAGACCAAAATACATTGGGGTTTTGTTTCATGGACATGGCCCCTTCACTGTTCAGAGTGCTCCGCTGGCCTCAGAAGACTGGAGAGTTTTTGTTCCCTTTGTTGGTTCAAAACTGTGTAGAGGGCATAGGTACACTGTTCTCTCTTATAGAGACTTTGCTTTTGTTCTTTCTCATTATCTTTTTCCTGAGTCTCAAGAAAAATTGGTTTTATGCTAAAAAGCATATTACAGGAACGCACCTATAAAGAGATTCACGAGCTCTCAAGCTACTGGTTTTCTAAGGAGGCTAAATCTGTATCTGTACCTTCCAGTGTATCACGCACTGAACTCATCCACAAAGCAGGTGATTTAGTTCTTACACTGATTTTTGACCTAATAGACTGGTGCAGCACTGTACTAAGCCTGGCTCATCGGTCTCGTCTCAGTAGTCATTTGACTCATTGACTCCGCCACATTCCCCATCCACTTCATACCACTACTTCTGTAGATTTCATTACTAGCTTTCTGCAATATGCAGCCATTCCTATGCTCTCTTGTGTGTGCACACCACTACTGTCTTTTATCTTGTATTCCTGGTCTTTCTAATCTCTGCCTTATTGTAACCCACTTAATTTCTAACTTTCTCCCAGTCTTGCTCATCAAGCTGGATTTGATGTGTGCCCTAACTACGAATGAATCCATTAGAAACGCTTCCTTCTTCTTATGCTGGAAACTGCTCTCTAGGGCATGCACCTTCCCTGTGGGAATTAGGATTTTGCATTGGTTTTACAATCAGGCAGTAGTCCTCTGTCCTTAATACGTGACTTGGAGATCCTTACCAGTGGACAAAGCAAACAGGGAGCTCCACAGAGCACGTGTGTGAGTTCAGAGGTCTGTGGAGATGTAGCCATTGTACACAGCTTCGATTCAGCAGCCAAAAGGCAGCTGCCACTACAGAATTGCATTTTAAAAAATAAGGCCACTTAAAATGTTCAATTCTGTGAAAATTACATTAAATTTATGCATGAAAAAAAATATTTCCAGTGCTTTTCTACAGCACTTGGGCACAAAATTCTGTTTAGTGAATTTGACATGGCAAGTGATCATACTCAACTAAGAGGGCTACAGATGGTGAAGTCTGTGTCCTGAAAGGATGAGGACCCACCACAGAGTGTTTATGCTGCAAAATTTACACTTTTGTAATAAGACAAAGAGGAAAGATGCTCGTGAGAGCCAAACTGGGTATTTGCTTTTACCACAGAGGTGCTTATTTCACAGCTCCATGCCTGGGTTGTATCGGTAGGATGGAGCTATTATATCTGTCTTTCCCCATTAAGCCCATTTCTTGGTTATGAGGGAGGTGATAAATCTCTACCCAGTGTCTGTCATAACCAAATTTCTGAGCTGATGTGGCCAGCAGTATTCACAGCCTGTCTGTGGACATCTCTCTGCATTCAGAGGTCCTCCAGCAGATCCAAGAGACTGGTCATGAGGGAAGTATGACTGCCAGGCAGTTGGAGACCCGAGCTTACACTCCTCTTATTCCTCCCATCTGGCGATCTCAGACATTTAGATCTCAACTAACTGTTCTGTGCATATGCCAGCAGGTTTAATACCATATCTCTTGTTGACAGCCAGGAAAACTCAACTAGCATGTAGTTAAATAAGTTGCTTGAACTGCCAGGTCACACTGGCAGGGCTGATCCAGCACTCCTGGTCCTCTTCTCTGGCCACTGGTTTGGATCAGATCTTTCCCTAACTTACCTGCACAACCCAGTGCAAAAGTAGTTGCCTACGACGGCAAAGTAGCTTTACACCAATACCCAAAGCAGGACACCAACCTGCTTACTGGGGGAGCAGTGTGGGCTGGTGGACTTGAGCACTGGTCTGAACCAGGGGATGAAGCCAGTTGAGGAGCTTGTGCAAATCATCTCCTTGCTCTGCGCCTCAGTGGCACACCCACACTTTTGCAGGAATAACAGATGTCTCTAGGTAATGGTCTTTAGTAAGATGTGACATGTGAAACCTCAGCAGTGGTCTAGTATTCTTGCTGACTGCCCACCCATTAACAGCGCATGCATTCAGCCAGCTGCAGTCTGCTAGATCCTCGTAAAAATTAACAAGCAGACTAAATGCAGAGTGCTGTATTTTGCCACAGAAAATAAAGTCAAACAACAGCTAAAATTGGGGAGGGGAGGGGGGAAAGGGGAGCAGAGAAGGCAGACCAAAGGCAACATAAGAGTTTTTTAATCCCATCTCTTTTAGTGTCTGTGATGAGCGCTGTAACTAAAGGAATCTAACTGAATTAGAATTTCAATATGTCCTGAGCAGATTGGAGCTGTTTCCATTCATGAGCAGCACGTCCCAGCTGTAATTGCCTGCTTGCTTATCCACACAGCTCTTTACAGCTAATCCAAATGTGGACTCAAAAATAAATAGTGCCAGAGCATTCGCTTCCCGCTGGGCAGTAGTTTTAGCTCGCTTCTGCCTTTGCTTTGTTCCGGCTGGTGCTCTCGATGGCACGGGGACTGACTCAAAAGAGATAAAAGATGATTGACCCGCTCAAGGAATTAGGTAGGAGAAAAACCGCTCCTGCCATATCTGCCCTGCCTGTTTGTGCTTTTCCTCTGGGTGCTGCTTGGCGTCTGTTTATCTTTCTCTGCCCTCACCTCTCTCCCCAGCCGCATCGCTCGTGTGATCTGCTTCTCCTTCGTGGTTTCCCTAAGGGCTGCTGGTGTGCCCTCCCTGTTCCCAGCAGCTCAGCACCCTTCCTCTCTCTGTGCTCCCACCCGCAAACACACCATCAAGGTTTTAGCGCTGCTTTCCTGAAATGAAACACTCTCTTCAGGGATATTTAAAAGCCGTGTACTTCTCAGATCAGGTCTTCTCTGGACAGTGTAAAGCTGAGGCACAGCTGCACAAAGCTGGAGCTGGAAGGGATGTCCCCATGGACTTGGCGCTTCCCCAAAGTAAGGCTCTGCCTTTGCTCGCTGACATGGGAATCTGTATGTGTCTTGGCTCTCTTCCCTACTTGCTGGGTGGAAGGTGGTTGTCCACCATCTTTTAGGCTATTTTCTCCACTACATCCACCACAGACTTCTTGGGAGACTTTGGCCAAGTCTCAGCAGCCTCCGTGCCTCTGTTCATCACCTGCAAAACAGCAGTGCCAACACCCTGTTGCTTCACAGTTTGGGGTGTAAATCCCAGGGCCCTGAGATGACGGTGGTGCAGGGGCATATGAGTCGAGTCAGAAGCCACTTGGCTTCAGCAGTCAGAGGTGTCCAGCTCCCACTGTGCAACCAGTTATTCTTAAAATTAGTCTTTTTAGTATCCAAAAGAGCCTCCTCTAAGATCTGGTCAAGTGGGTACCCACAAAATCTCAGCTGGAGAGAAGATCATTCCCTCTTGGTGACCATCAAACAGACTGAATTCAGCGTGGAGCTGGAGCTGGAAACACCTCCCAGCCCTGGGAATGGAGGAGCAACGCAGCAGTGAACCTCCACTTCATCTCCTTTCTCTCACCCTCTCTCTGTTTCCCACTGGGTTTATCACAGCATGATCGCAAGAGACAGGGCGTCTTCACTGTCATCCATGTGCTTTTAGCACAGCCAGCCTGGTCCAGGGCCTTATAGCTCTTCTGGTGCAGTGCAGCACCCAGGGTGATATATCCCTCTGCAATTACAGAGAATTGTGCTAAGATTTAGAGGAGAGTATCAAGTGCAGTAGCGCAGCACTTTCACTGCCTTCATTCTCACTCCCAGGATCCTTCCTCATCAGTGTAATGCTACCTGGTGTTTGGCAGAGCAGATCTCCCCATAAAGCCCTCTTGGCTCAACTGACTAGGGCCACGTTGCAGGGGGGTGACCCAGCACTTGCCACTGCTGCACCCCCTCCCAAAACCAGCCCATTTTACAGGCAGATTGTGCCCTTCTCTAAAGCCAGAGAGCAGCTGAGATGATGAATACGGTGCTTGTCCAACGTGTCACTTGCTACGTAAATTCAAATTCAGCACAAAAAGCTAAAAATGTTTGCAGAGTCCTGACAGGCAAAGGGGACAATTATCCTCAGCTGTTCCTCAAAAACGTTGATCCCCAGCCACTGCAACGTGCCAAGAGAGGCATTGCCTCGTGCTTGGATTGCAAACTCACCAGCACCAAAACATGAGGATGGTAATAAGGGCTGGTTCTTCACTAGATTCTCTGCTACCTGGAGATGGCCTGAAAATGTCCTCTGCCAGGTACAGTGACAGGACTAGCACATCCCTTGTACAGATGAGGAAGCTGAAGCCATAGTGTCAGATTGCTCCAAGGTGGCCAGAAGGTCGCCAAAGAAGAGAAGATGGGACTTTCTTGCTTGTGATGACAGATAGAAGCTCCCTCCTTTGTAGCAGACCTGGAGACACAGGAATTTCTTCAAAAAGTTGCTGTATCAATCAACTAAATCAGAATAATTAAGACTAACACAGTGTGGCCAAGGTGAGTGAAACAAGTCATCATGGGCATAGTAATGTATAGGAAGAGGCACTGGGGAAAAAAAAAAAAAAAAAGTGGAGAAGGAAGTTAAATTTAAAAAGATCAGGAAGAACAAAGACTATAAAGTCTATAGCCGTGCTGTGTGGTGCTACTTAGACTCGTACTAGGAAGGTAGCTGTTAGGAAAGGGGAATGAAAGGGATGAAAGGCATCATTAAATGGCAGGGCTTGAAAGATTTTTCAAAACACATAACACCAGCACTGGAGAAAAAATATAATGAGATGGAAACCTGGTAGATTTAGAACTTACTTTGGAATATTTAATTTTGAAGTGTGAACATATTGCATGTTGTCATGTAGCAAAGAGGTGTAGATACCTCAGCCTTTCTGACTCTCTCTCTTACTCCTGTATATACTGGGGAGAGGGAATTAACAATCGTAAGGATGACTTGAAGTTAAAAGATATTTTGCCTTTGAAAACAAACCTAAATACCGCTGTTTTCCACATACAGTTAAGCTGCATCCCCATGTGATGGCTTCAGTTGTCACTGGCAGCTCCATTCTCCTCCTCCTTTGGACATGGAGTGTCCTAGACATGCCTGTGCCATGGGACCCCACCAAGACCACCCTGGGTCCAGGCTGTCTCCCTCATTCTACTCAAAAACTAGATGGAGCGCTCAGCTCTAAGCTCTGAGCTCTGGGGATATTTAGGAGAAGGGCCAGAAATAGAGGTGAATTCATTAATGAAGCATCATTAGCCATCAGTCTTCCTAAACTCTCATCAGTACATTAACACCAGCTGCCCGTTGTTCATTTTCCCCTTGCCATAATAAGGAACCCCAAATTCAAGGTCATCTGCCAGTTGGATTAGGCAGTTAGTACAGGCGGAGCTCCTGAGATGCTCCAATATTTATGTCACTCTGTCCTGCACCGTGCCCATTAGCTTGCGGTACAGCAAAGTCCGGTCACGAGGCAGAAATACACCATTTGATATTGCTGTTGCTGCATCACAATTTAGTGTTGCTGCTGCCAGAGCGTTAAATGTTCCCTAAGTGGTAACTGTCTTCTACTAATGCAGATGCATTTCTTTTATGAGTTAGCTTATTGCTGTTCTTCTTGGTCCACGCTTGCTGTTCTTCTTGTTATGGCCGCAGACAAGTGGGATTAGGGCAAGCAGATACTGTGCTCAGATGGAGACCTGCAGAGAAAACAGGTATTTTGGCTACACAAGAAACACTGCTCTCTGAATTGTGTCAGAACAGGGGGATTGCCAGCTAGCTGTTCACCTGGTTTCTGGTTTGCATCTTCAGTGCTGGTGAGACCTCCCTTGGTGCATGTGTATTGGGGCTTTCGTGTCAAACCACGGCCACGGCCACAGTGGGTCTCACTCAGATAGCCCTGGCAGACACCAGCTCACTTTTTACCACCCAGCTGGGCTTCTCCTCACACTCTCCCTGGTGTAGCTCCGCTTCCATCCGCCCCTTCATGTCGCCACGGACCATACTTGGGAGTCAAGACATTTCAGGCATTGCTTTTAATACTGGGTCCAGCTCTTACATTCTTTCAATACCAGGACTAGAAAACTCCCCTGGATCATCTCCTGATTCAGACAGGAGCATTTTAATAGAGTAGTTACCTCCACCACACTGCCTGGGAAACTCTTCCACACACTACTGCACCTGAATGCCAGACTACCCAGCAGTCAGGCTACACTTTACATCAGAAATTCAACAGGCCATTTTATATATTCTCCCATCCTTCACCACACAACACTTGTCCCTTTTTTCTGACTCAGAAAAGCCATAGGAAAACATACTATGGTCAGACATAGGTGTGGGTAAGACCTATTGGGGCATAAATTCTAACTGTCCATATTCAGTAAATTCACCTCAGATTGAACCACCATCCCCTTGCAGGTTGCCTTTGATACCTGGTTCTAACCTCTTCCTTTTCCCATGGGCATCGGTGGGTGGGACCACCCAAAAAAGTCTCTCCAGCCATGGGAGAGACCAAATATCTTCCATCACTCAACAGCACCCTCCCTGTCTGCCCAAGAATTGGCACTGGCCGCCACGTTGTGGCACAGGGAGAGGTTAACGTGTGGACTAGCAGGAAAACTTCAGGGCTCACAGGGAACTGCCTCAGGGTTCAAATGAATCCTCTGGCTGGGAAATATTGGGAGGAAGCATCCAGAGCACTTGGCAGCATGGACAGTGCAGGACATGGGTGTATTCAGACAAAGCTTAAGAGGTCGGTGATGATATGTTTAGGTGAATGTTTAGCTTTTGTTGGCTTTTGATGACTCAGGGTGTCTTTTATGAGGCAAAATTAATGCAGGTGCTTCTCTTTTTACAGTGGCCACATTGCCCAGGAAATGAAATGCCATAAGGGGAGCAAAGCTCATTAGTTTGGTGCCATAAATGGTTCTCCAAGGTCTCAGAAACCCTATGATTAACATAAACATAGGCAGAGGCAATTACAGATAAACACGCATGTAAACCCCAGCTTTCCATCTAAAACCATGGTCTGCAGTATCCCTCTTTGGCTGTTCACAGATGCGGTGACACAGAGGTAAGGAACATTTCATACCAATCCTGGCATAAACCGAAGCCTGAGGAAGGAAAGCAGCCAGCCCAGGGTAAAAGTGAAGACAACAGAGCAGATAAGGTAGTTCCCAAGGTACCAGCTAAGGGATTTTGAGATTCACCCTCAGAATTACATCTTTTTTGGAGCAATTTGAAGCAAATGTTGCCCCCCCCAAATGTTTTCATCACACTGCAGTCCTCTTCCAGGTGGTTGCTGTTGGGTGGACATGTTGACACTCCTTAGGACGGGACAGAGTAGTTCTAATCTTATAAGAACTATCTCAAGTCTTTATCTTGCAATGGCTGAAAAAGTTGAAACCTCATCAGGTTTTCTACTGAGTTCCATAAAATTCACCAGAGGATAATGTTCAAGAGGAGGATGAGAACAGGGGAAGATGGGAGGAGCGGGGCAGACACACTGTGTCAGCATCATGGACCTTTAGAGCTGCTCCTTGACCAGTGCAAAGCACTAAAGGGCCCTAGGCACAGGCTTACATGTATTCATAGGAGACTGCACACTTTTTACTCTGCGTTTCTGTCTGAAACATTATGCATTTATTCAGAATAGACCCAAATGTGAAGAACGAGGCATGTTTTGTAAAAAACGAAGCTTGGGCTCCTTGCCTGTGCCCGTGGCAACTGTGCCAAGAGACAACTGTGTTGATGCCACACCGGGTAAATAGTGAAGGAGACAGCAATGTTCAGGCAAACTCGAGCAGAAAGCCCGGAGTCCAACACAGCATCCTGAGTCTAGCAAAAGTCACATCAAGTACAGCAGTTTCCTGGTAAACTGCCCTATAGGAATATCCCCTACAGACTCCTGATAGTCAAAAAGCAGCTTGAAGCACCTCTTCTAAACTGTTTTTAGCAGGTATTGTCATGACTTTAGGTGCTCCATCTGTTCAAGCAATAGCACAATCCACTTTTACCCTAAATGCTAGGCTGACATCCTGCAGTAATGAGTTTCACAGGCTGATTACTTGTTGCATGATAAAAATATGTTTCCAGCAGCTGACTCAGAGAGGCAATGGGCAAAAAAAATGTAGTGCTACTTGTTTTCTCAGAAAAGAGAGAGGGGATGGGGAAGGAATGGGGTTCACAGTCCTGCCTTGGGATTAACTCAGGGGAGGAGAAAGGCGTGGAAGGTTGCTAACTGTCCTGCTGGGGCAGGACATGGTCGTGTAAGTCGTAACCGTTCTAGGTTACAAGTCCTCCAAAGGCCTTCAAAGGAGGGTCTTGGGGAGTTTGTATTGTTACTGTTCCACAGTACCGTTCCTACCTTACTGCTAACCCCTGCCAAAAGGAACCATGGACTTCAGTCGCTTACATCTGACCTCTGGAGTGGTTGCTGTGATGTCAACAGTGTTACAATTTTACACAAAATTAGGCATGCAATTGTGTGTTAAATAGTGATGGTTAGCTTGGATCGCCCAACTAATGAAGCAGACAGCATTAATGCTGTCACATATGGACTGCTCCAGGGCACTGGCACTATAAGAGAGTCTGAAATCACTCTGACTTTGGTGGGAAGAGAGACACCCCTTTTCCTCCTCTGGCATCCCTCTGGCGGGACAGACACCTCTCACCCAGCTCTTGCCCATGAGGTGCTCCTACAATTTGTTCTGGAGCTTGCAAATCTGCCTCCCTGCCCAGGCAGTCCTGCCCAGCTGTCCCTGTAGACTCAGACAGGCAGCAGAAGCTGCTGATCACCTCTAATGTGTGCCCAAGTTTTGCTTAATTAAGAACAGACTCTCTAATAGCATTCACCACCATCTCCTGGCGGCTCTGGGACCACTCAGGCTGTGGCAGCACAGCCAGCCAGGCTTTCCTGTTGTGCAGCTCATGTGCGGCATCCTAAAGTGTGCGGTGGCGATTATATAATTTTATTTTCCAACATTAAGAGACTCAGCCTGGGACTGGTCTCAGCCCAATATCCAATGTGGCCTCCAGGCCCTTGTATAGTTGCTCTGAGCCCTCCTGCATTGCTCGATGCAGAAACACCAGCTCGTTCGGTGCAGGTTTGGTGGTCGCTGTTGTTCTGTCTGAGGTAGTGTGGATGTAATCTTGAATACCAGAGGGAGGATTAGATCCAAGGTCCTGTAACCCAAATTTCTGGCCAGTATCACTATAAAAACACTTCCTAGTTGGTGGTTATATTGATTAGTTCCCGGCTATTCCACCTTCTAAACTATAGTTATTTCAGGGAGGAAGTACCTCATCTTATTGTTTATTCCCCAATACTTAACTACAGTGGTTGTAAGGAAAGAAAAGAGTCTTTTTTGGCTCTCAGAGCTGCAGCGATGACCACAGGGTCAGGGAAAGGGCTGGGGAAGATTCCCCTCCTTCTGCCTCCCTTCTTTTGGACCGCTGCCTCGTCCAATTTGCTGTGCATGAATGCAGCGCAAAAGCTTCATCAACTATTACCACCTCTTATTTCAAGCAAGGTCCCTGCCTGCAAGTCCCAGTCCTGAGCCAGCATCTCTGAGCATGGCAGCAGGATTCCAGCAGGGAGGAGGTGACGGGGTCACCAGTTTGGCCAGTTTGCCAGCCAGCTCCCCAGCCGGGGTGCGAGTTTGCCCTGGTCTGTGTCATGGACCCAGTGGTAGGGCTCTGGGCTGACTCCAGATGGAGAACCCAGTCCCTTGGCACCCATCAGCCTGCCTGCATACGGATGGATTTTGGCTCCCGTCCATGTCAGTCTTCCCCTGCAGCCACCTCTACAGGATTTAAGTATTCTCCCAGGTTCGCCACTATGTAAATATTGAAATTAGCCCTTTGCATGATTATGTAGATAGTGACATTACAGACTTTTTCAGACAAGGAGCACTGAGGAATTCATGTGCCTTCTCTGCTGACAGCATCAACAGTCAGTTTATTTTTCAGTGAGCTAAAGAATGGCCCCTAGTGTATGAAAAACTTCGGCATTAAAGCATTTGGTATCTGGAACATTTCTCTTTTTTTCCTTAAGCTTTTCTCTGAATGGAGTAAAAGCACAAAGTGCTGTGCCACGAAATATTGCAAAATCCAGCCCTCACCAGGAAGGGTCCCATTCTCAGAGACTGAGATTTTAACTGAGCCTCACTAAAACAGGAGCAGATTAGGAGGAGCTATGAGGGGAGCTGTAGCCCCACTAGCAGGTCCAATATAGCCTATGCTTCCAGCCTGGCAATGAAGTTACCACCTGGAAAGATGGTTGTTCACGTTCAGCTGACCTAGGGTAACCAAAATCTGCTAGGAATGACAGATATAGTGAATGTGCCTTGAATCAGGGTAAGAGAGCAGCAACAATTCTTGAGATCCTTTCAACTCCGTATTTCTGATTCTATGAGTTCTAATTGAAGTACAGGGTTCAAATTCAGTCCTTAAAATGAAACCCCTCAGACTCTTCCCCCTCTTCAGAAGACCCTGAGGGCCTGAGAGAGAGGCAGCAGGTCTCATATCCCGCTGTGAAACAAAGCAGCCCTTGGGCAGGAATCTAAATGGTCTGGCCAAATGGCCTTGGGACAGTAATTTCTCTGTGGGAAAAGATGTCTTTGTCACATCAGTTACATTTCCACAAAATACTGCGTTTATGAATCATACTTTTGCCTCATTCAGACACCTTCCTTGAGAGCATCACCTCAGTGAGAGCTGCAGTACAACCAAAAAACTGTGATGAGCGTGCATGTGCTTAAACAATAGCCACTTTGTCCCCCAAAAATGCTGCCATAAGAACATTGGATGCAGCTATTACCTTTTCTTAAACTACTGATGATTGCTTGTCCATAGTGCAAGTCCTTAGCGGTGTGGAGCATAGCTAAGCCTGATTAGCCAGGATCACATTTTACCAGTGGGGCTAATGAGATTTATCCTTCATTCCCACACGCTGATCTGTCATCCCCATTATTTTACATCTCACCTTGAGTTAACACATGGTCCATCTTCAGAGCACACTGGGCACGGCCACAGGGGATTTGGCACTCTGGATATAATGTGGTCTGCCACGTTGGATGGGCAGTGACAAAAAATATCCCTCTTCCCCCAGGTCCTTCCATCGTCCCACTGCAGCGAGCAAAGCCAACACTGGGCAACCCTCTAAAATGTTTATTTGGACCAGTGGCCGGAGCTCTACATCTTACAGACATGATGAGAAAAGGTAAACGGCATCTATGCTGATTGTCTCTTACGGGTTTGAATCTTTAGGACTGTGGCCTGTAGCTTCTCTTCCGTGGCAGCACTAGAGAAGTAAGGAGGGCTGCAAAGGGTGTCCATCCCTTGCCTCTCACCCCCCCCCCCCCAACCCCGGCTACTGTTCCAGCCGATGAGTGCCAGGCTTACCACGCCAAGCCAAAACAGAGTGGAGGGACAACGCCAGAGCCATGGCCAAAGTCTTCCTTGTTCCCAGGACACCAGCAGCACACCGTGACCATCTCTGAGGTCCGCACGCACACATCGCACATTTAAAAGCACGCTAATCCCCAGCCGCAGGCTTTCAGCCCCGGCTCCATCCCCTGTGAAGCCTTTATGCCTTTTGCAGGTCTCCTGCTTCCAGCCATCGGCCCACACCACTCCCATACCCCTCTCCAGACAACACACACACACACAGCCTCCTCTCTCCCCGCCAGATCATTGCCCTACCTAACTTTTACACATTTGGGTGATGGATCCAGCTGTCAGAGATGTTTCTATGCATGGTGTGTGAGGGGGAGCGTGTGCGCAGTACACTGCAGAATAGCTGGGGGATGACGAGTGGCTTGAAAGTGAGCTGGTAGCACACCAGCCCACTTAAGTAGCGTTGCTGGAGGGAATACGCTGAAGGAGGCAGAGGAATAAATGAGTTACTGGATGTCCCAGGGGAGCAGGGAATTACGCAGAAGGGAAGGAAAGGGAAGGAGAAGTTTTATGTCTGCAGACAAAGGCAGCACTCAGTTGGGAACAAAAGAAGTTAAATATCACTGATGAAAGAACAATTGTCAGTAATGCTCAGACTCACCCTTCCAAAATCTCTCTCCTTTGTAGTGATATTTGCTGGAGAGCTTGTCTTGTCACAACCGGACACATTTCCCTTTCTTTTCTTCCCTTTCCTTTCCCCCTTCCCTCCTTGCCTCCTCGCCTTCAGTTCTTCTTGCAGTCACCATTAAATATAATCACAAAAAATCAGATTCGGTGAAACAAAAACAGACGTCAATGTATCTACAGTGCCAATTAGCAAAACACAGCCTTCAGTTATTCTAATGAGACATTACTGCCAGCATCTGCTTGGGAAAATGCACTCATGAGTTCAGGCAGCAGAGCTGCCCTCAGGACACCAAGTTTCCTTGGAGAATTGGCCCATTTGCTGAAATTTTCTGCCAAGGCTGTATAGGTGTTCAACTCTTTTGATAATCCGATCCCAAACAGACATTTTGAAGCCACAAAGGCCAGCTTGGCAGCAGGTTTCCATGGACTTTCGGTTGGAGCTGGTTATCTAACTAACTGCCTCATGTACGTCTGCAAGTCTCCTCTTTAAGTGAATTTTCCCCAGGCCAATGTTCTTCTGCATTAAAACACTGTCATGGACAGGATGGTCCAAGGTTAGACACTTGGAGGAGATATCTGCCCACACATTGGGCTGGCTGAAAGCCATATGCTCCTGATTAACATGGCCTTCAGCTCACACCATGCCTTTCAGTGGGACTTACTAACTTGGGCTGAGCACTGTGCTAAACAGGGTTCACCAGTGTCTGGTCGGCTTAAACCCTGGGCAGAGCTCACCCCTGCCTGCCTGCAGAAATAGGGAGGTAGGAAGCAGTATTTCTATACTTATACACCAGCCATGGTAATTTCAGGTGCCTTTTCAAGCGTTGGGTGGTTTTATTTCCCAGGTGGCCCTGTAGAGCCGTACAGAAGGAATTTTTCATACCCTGTGGGTGATTAATAAAATGCAGGAGGGAAAGGGAGGAAGAGAAAATGGAAATAAGGGAGTGCTGACTGGAGCCTCAGGACTGCAGAAGAGAGGTGTGAACACAGAGCAAGTGTTGCTAGTGGGAAAAACTCATCCGCCAGCATCTGGCAGTGATTTTAACACGTGTAAGTTCACCAGCAGCATCACAGTATCAAACAGGCGGTGCGTTTTAGAGAAGTTACTTCCCCTAAATGACCCTTTCCTAGGAATTTTTGTTCTTTAAACTTCAGACAGGAAGATTGTCATCTGGAACTACAAATTTGTCACCTAACACATGCTACATCCACAGACTTTTGAGGAATTGCACTGTAATAATAACCTGTGCAGCAATGGGTCACTTGCTGTGGAGGAATCACCTCCTCCCAGGTAGAAGGTATCTCTCAGGCATCCCTTTTTGCAGGATCAGGCCCCAAATGTATGTATTTCATTGCTGTTTTAGACATTCACTGTTCCCCAACTGCCACTTTTTATGCTTCGAAAACCTAGCCAAGCCCTCATTCTTTCTCAGGTGTCAGTTAGGCTTTCCACACCATTGTAAGCTTGGAAAGCCAAAACACTGGTTTCATTTGGTCCAGTTTGGTGAGGAAGAAGGAAGGAATTGAGTGAACAAAATCTGTTCATATCGATAGGCATCCTACAACCATCACTGAGAGAGCTCCAATGAGATTTCCTGTTGCCATAGCTCTAATAACAAAAACTGATGCAGCTAAATATACCCTGTAAAAAAAAAAAAAAAAAAAAAAAAAAAAGTAAAGAAATTGGCTTCTGATCAGAAAAGTCCCTGAGCATTGGGAATTCTGCAGGTAAGATACAGGAGGGCTTTTTCACCCTTGCATTGAAGGATTTCTGCTATCAGTAAACACCTCAACATGAGGTAATTTGAGTGACATCTGCATAACAGCTGTGATATCAGAGAAGGGAATGTGAATTCAAAGTCACTCTGAATAATTCGGGCAGGCAGGTATCCCCATCTGACAAGCCCTATGACTGTGCAGCGCTGGAGGAGGCAACGTCTCCCTCAGCAGCACATGATGGTCCGTTTGGAAAGGAAGGAATCTGAGGGTAGCTAATTTGTGTTTATTAAAAAAAAAAGAAATAATTGCAGGTGCCTGGTTAGTCTAGATTTCCAGTGAGGAAACCTGATCCCCTTTGCAGACCTCCTAGATCTACTCATTCTGTAGTGAAATAAGAACTGTTGTACTGGGTCAGAAGCAGCATTACCTTAGCCTCTCCTGCTCTATGTGGCAGTGCCCAGCTGAAAATTCTTTGCATACAGGACCATTCCTAACACATGCCAATAAACTAGTCACATCCCTGGAGCTGCAGATCAGTCCTGTGCCAGCAGAGCACAGAGCAAGTTGATATGCCTCGTCCTTCACATGAGCGAGTGCTAAAAGGTCGCGTACCTCATGGTGACAAATAAAGGTCTTGGCTGCAGCAAATACGGGCAACTCTACAGAAGATGTAGGACCTCTTTATTAAGGCCAGTAGGCTCAGACCAGCACTGTAACTCTCCTTGGCCGTCTCATGTTCAGGCTAACATAACCTGGGCTGCCTAATTTCATCACACAGGTCCTCCCTAAACCTTCCTCTGGAGATCTATAAGGAGCTGCTGACCACGTTGCAGAGGGATCCCCGTGCTGCTGCTGTGCACAGAGATATGGAGAGGGAAATCTCTGCTCTGCCCCAGCAGGCACAGTCATGGCCGAGATTTCCTCTCTGGCAGCTGAGCCCGGGTAGAGTAGCCAGCCCGTATCCTCTGAGCAATTTGGCAAAAGAAACATAGAGATTTAGCAGAGGAGAACTTCAGTCTGGAAACGATCAAGGGAGCAAAGACCTTTTGTCCTTGGAGGCTTGCTTTCTATTAAATGTCTTTGCACAGGGCAGAAAGACCCCATGTTCTGACAGCTGGGACTTCTTTGAAAACAAGCAGCCCCCCTCGGTGTCTTATCTGGGAAGTTATCACAGGTAATCACAAGTATTAGAGAAAATCGTCTAGATGACTACTGTCTGGTATGCAGTGATCTGTACTTACACACACCACAGCAGTCAGCTAATTGTGGCTGTGCAGCCCAGGGATCCAAAATCAGCCAGCTAAGCACGGCACTCTTCCAGCTCACCAAGCAGAAAGAGGTCCCCAGGCTGTGCCAAAAGTTCACACGTACACAAATTCCCCGCCACGGAGCAGCACACGCACGCGTGCGGGCCACCGCTGCCGCTCCAGCTGAAGGCGTGCTGAGGCTGCTCTGTTAGTGGCAAAATATTGCGTGCAACGTATCGTGTCCCCCAAAACAGGGCTCTCGGGGGCAAAAATGTGAGGTCTGGTGATAGCAGATGTTCCCAGTATCATACAGAGAAAACGGGCACCTCCCCAGTGCAGGCAGGAGTGGGGAGGAGAAGGAGGAGGAGGAGGAGGGTGGACGGTTGCTCAGCGTGTCTCCCGGGCTGCGTCAGGACCGGCGCGTCACACGCTGGCACGTGCCGTGCCTGTGTTACCAGACTGACTCCTGGCAGGGATTCGGGAGAAAAAAGTCCTCAGTAAGGTGCACAAGGCTACCACTTTCCTGTTGTTCAGGGCTTTGAATAATAAATGTTTGCAAAAGAGCGACCGAACAACTGCTCCGAGCGTGCCCCCTGAGGCAGAGTTTCATTTAGCTTTATTTGCGATGGCAGGCAAGTGTGGGAGATCCGCCTGGCAGGCAGTCACCATATACTGTTCTCTTTGCCAGTCACCTGCCAGATAGATCATTTCTACAACATACCCTTCAGCCCGTCCTTTTTTTTTACCTCTCATTGCACGTTTCTTGGCTCAAGGCCACATGGGAAGTATTTGTAACCATTCTCAATTAGCTATTTGTTTTTAAATTGTCCATTTGTATCCCTTTTATGTCCTAGCTGCTCTGATGACATTAGTGAGTGATTGCACTGCGTCTGTTTTATGTCTACACGCTGACATAAGTTATGCTGTGTGATCAGTTAATGTGCTGGAACTGCATGACAATCTCTGCCTTCCTGCCTGCTTCCATTTGGGAGCAATGCAAATCCTAATAGCAGCTCTCAGAGTTAAATACAGTTTGATAAATAATAATAGAAAAGTAACATTAGATTATTACTCTACATTACTTCTTTGAAGGCAATTGCATCTGCCAGTTGACAATATATTTTTTCTCCCCGACATCAGAGAAAATTTTGACAGGCTGAATTACCATTTCATTTCCAACTAGGAAAACATTGACAAGACTTAAAGGATGGTTTTGAAGAGAAACCATGGACATCTAAAGGTGTAAATTACAGTTGGATGAAGAAACCCCAAGGGGTCTTAGGTATGGGAGACTATTGTCTGCAGTACCACCTAAGCAAGATTTTTGCTATAAAACCCCACACCATATGTGCTTTTCCTGACTATGACTCATCATCTGAATACAAATTTAATTCCAGTTTTGGGGAGTTTATGATGAAACCTATTTTCTTGTTTCTACTGTGTTTATGTATGATTTTACATCTGTCTTAACTCTATTTCTTTGTCCCTATTAATGAATGTAAGTTATATGGTTGGTCTGACACAGTGCTTTTTTCCAAGGTTGGGTGAAGCTTGGTGGTTTCAGCTTAAATGAGTGGTGGGTTTGCTAGAGCCCAAAGTGATGTTGATGTTGCTCACCTGCCATTTTGCAGACAGTAGAAGAGGAACTTCTTCCACGTGTACTGCTATGTCCATGTTATGGTGGTGCCAGGGCTCAGAAGTGTGCGGTTCACATGCTTCGAGTGCTGCCTGGATGATTCAAAAGAACCGTAACAGAAAACACAGGAGATTTTGACCAGCCTCAGGTCTGTAAGTACATTTTAAACCCACAAAGTTTGAGTGTGTTTGAAATGTACTCAAATATTTCCTTCTTCACCATTGTGTCCTCATGACCCATTGAATCATCAAAGGCTCGGAGATGAAAGAAGGACTTATGGTTAGAAAACGCAAAGGACTCTCTGCTGAAGGGGGAATGGTTTGTTGTAGCTTCTTTTTTTTTTAATCCCAGAACAAATAGCTCTGGTGGATAATTTTCTGTGAGGGTTTTCACTGTAATGAGTAACTGGGCTTCCAGAAAGCTATTTTATAAATAAAGTAAATAAGCTCCCAATCAAAAAACCTACAGAAATCAATTGCAAAATCCCCACAGTGTTTCACGAGCTTTGAGTCACACTTGGGGTGGAAAATTACCCAAACCACTAACCTGTAGGGAATCAAGAAAAGAACGTGGTCCTTTCAGATAATTTTAGTGACGGCTTTCTTCAGGCTATTTTCTACATATGGTAACACAAGACCTGTTACCATATTCAACTGAAGAAAAGACACCTCATATACCTAAACATCTTCTATTGGCCTAAGGTGGCATTGACAGGTCAAATTCACCTACGGTATAATTCAACTGAACCAATTAAGCTGTACCAAAGAAGGATTTACTGAGCTGGCACAAGAGTCTAATCTTTATATTTGCTGTAAGAGGTTTTTACCTTTTCAAAAATGGCTTTATTTTGGAGATGAATAAGTTTCCACCAGGTCAGAGTGAATCCGATGATAAAGGACACCTGAGGAGCCTTAAGCCTTTCTCTCCCATGAGATGGGTATGGAGGTGGAACTACCCACCCTGTAGAGGCTTCATTGGTTAAATATGAACTTCACATAAGAATGTATTATTTTCAACCTCAGAAATATTTACCAAAAAATCAGGGATCACGACCTACTGGACAAAAGGAAAACAGTCACAGCCCTAAAAGCCGGAGAAGACCGGGCCATACTCCTCGGGCTGGCCATGATGGTGTGCTCTATCATGATGTACTTTCTCCTGGGAATCACCCTGCTGCGGTCTTACATGCAAAGGTAATTTCATGATGGTTACCCTGATCTCACACTCTCTGCTTCACTGTCTTCGCATGGCTTATTCGTTTGACGCTTTTGATTAAAGTTTTACAATTTTTCCTTTGGTCAACATAGGTCTGATTCTGCACTTCCTTACCCCAGTATAAATCAGGCATAACTACAGTGAAAGCAAGTTGAGTAACACCGGGAGAAGTGAGGGAATAATTAGATCCCTGTTTGACAAAATCTTCATTTTTAGACTTGCCACAGTTTAACACCAGTATAATATCCATATCAGCTGGTTGGCAGTCTGCCGAACCCTGTAAGACCCTCACGGGCTGCTGCTGAAAAGTCCAAACTCAGGAGAAAACAGCAAAAAAATTTAGCAGTCTCAAGAAACAACGCACTTTCAAATGAAGAATGGAGAATTCATTTGGGAAAGAAATCAAGCTGCTTTGCAGCATGTAGTTTTCCATGTAGGTTATTACTTTCATTTTAACAAGTGAAATCCTCCTGAAATGTAGTAATTTGCTGAAAGTGAAAGATCATCTTTCATCATTACTGCACTGTGCTTAATTTTTCTGAGGCCTTCTCTGACTTCCTTCTCTGCCACAGAGCAGAAAGTTTGGCCTGTGGTTCATTAGCAGCATTTGAAATCAGTTTTCAAGTACTAGCCCTGTATAAAATCCAGCCCAGACTGTAATAAGACTGTCAGCAATGTTTTTTCTGCCCTGATCAGTGGAGTTAGGAGAATGAAAAATGTGTAACTGGGGATCAAAACATTAGTCTGTCATGCCCAAAACCACCCTGGGGCAGCGGCCAATACCTGGCACATTTTTGGCTTATCTGCCACAGGCTTCTTCTTCTTTAGGCTTGTACAAATTGGTATGAACATCCTCAATTATATTGATGTACCTGCAGGAAAATATTCCTTCTTGACCCTGCAACGATACGGAAAAAGTAGCGGTGTCTGAGGATGAACTGTACTGATTTGCAGCATCTTATTTGTGTGCCATAAAGGCATTTGTCCCTTTTTAGATCCAGGCAAAGTTTAGATTTTGAAAACAGAGATCAAGACCTGTTAAGTATCCAAGAGCATTTGCTTTTCCAAATTGCTCTCCCAGACCTTTCAGCAATATCAGGGTCAATTGCAGAGGCTGCTAAGGTCAAAATTGCTCATGTGGAAAGAGAGGATTTACATTACAAACCCTGTGAAAAATTGCCAGAAGGTATCAAAGCACCTACAAAGTATCAAATATTCCATCTTCACAAGTGTGTTATAGGTAGGTGTTACTTTATTACCCCCCCGTGCATGAATAAAACAGCAGTCGGAGAGGTGAAAGTGAGAAGAAGACAACCCAGGAGTCTTTGCTGTCACTTCTCTTTGCACAGCCAGATCTCCTTAGAGGTTGTTCTCCTTTACAGACAGCAATAACCCTCTGACAAAAGACTGCCTGGGAGAGGGAGAAAAAAATCCTTTCACTTGATTTCCCCCCAGAAATCATAGCATAATTTAATATAAATATAAAATGGAATATACAAGCAGAATTACTGCCAGAGTAAAATACCGAGAGAATTAGTCAGAAATCTTTGATATCACTTACCGTGTAAAGCCTTTTATAGGTTTGGCAAGGGGCAAGCAGACCCTCAGCCCACTCACGGCCAGCGGCAGGACGGCCGCGCTGGGTGTGAGCCGAGGGGCTGAGCGGGGCTAAAGGGGAGCTCTGGGGTAAAACCTTCCCCCAGCCCGTGGAGGGATTTTCACAGAGTCCTCGGTGTCCCCTTCCCACTGCTCACGTCCCTAAGGAAAATACAGCTGCAGATTTTTAAACATATGCGAGAAACCCAAGCGAACATTGCCAGTGCACACCCAGGCTCCATCGTTCCAGTTTTAGCCTCTGGTGAATTGGAGACAAGCTGAAATCCTCCAGAAGGATTACAACCGCTGACTTAACTTACAGAAAACCGAGCAAGCTGCCACTAGAAAAAGCCTTTCCACAGGTAGACTTGCATGCGGTACCACTTGTGTGTTACTGTCCCTTCATGAATATGAATATATGTACCCTGGTAATTCAAAGTTGTCCTGCCAGTCTTCACTCTAAATTGAACTGGACTTGGTGATTAACCATCAAGTCTTGGTCCAGGGTGTCCTGTCACGCAGCACTGCGTGCGTCGTGCTCTCCCCAGGGCAAGCTGCTCAGTTTTCTTCTCTGATATCACTGCTGACTCCCTTTGGTTTCAAATATACCTTCTCCAGACTAAAAGTTCCAGTTTCCTTTTCATTTATACATAGAGATAAGTGAAAGGGGTATTTTTGTGCCCAAAGCACAAACTTTGGGTACTACAGAACAATACATGGTCTGCGATGTGTGATGTGAGAAAGTCCGGTCTTTGCTCAAAGCCCTGCAACGTGTGCCATATCCTCCTACAAGATGCCCCCAGTATATCGCTGACAGAAAGCCTGAGCTGCATTTAGTGCTTATTGCCCATTCTCACCATGCTCTTATGTCTCTTTTTTCCCTACTCAGCGTCTGGACAGAAGAGGCTCAGTGCTCGCTTCTCAATGCATCCATCACAGAAACCTTCAACTGCTCATTTAGCTGTGGTCCAGACTGCTGGAAAATCTCTCAGTACCCCTGCCTCCAGGTGTACGTTAATCTTACCTCTTCTGGCCAGAAGCTTCTGCTCTACCACACCGAGGAAACAATGAAAATTAATTCTGAGGTAGGAGCATAGAATCAAATTTCTTCCTAAATGGGTTTCTGGAGGGTTACTCACCTTGTTGTACCCATTCTTTGCTTTAAAGTAATAGAAGGCTTCCAGCTCCTGCTTCACCGGTAAGTACAGAGCAGAGAAAGCAGAAATCAGTGCACGAACTGAGCTCACACCTCTGAAGGGGGCAGTTTTCCACCCCCATCCCATGCAGGGAGCGCAGCTCATCCCACACGGGCTGGTGTCCCCGGCGGCTGGAGCCTCCCTCCTCCTTTGCAAGTGCTTTACGGGCACAGGCTAGCGCTGAGCACTTGTCACATTGATATTCTTGTGCAGCTGTGGACAAGTCACTTCCCACCCGGGTATGGCTCTGCATGAGAGTGAACACCCCTAGCGATGTGCACGGAGCACCAGCGGTGGTGAGAATAGAAATGGCTTTACTACTGTGAGGCCAGGCAAGGTGCCGGGGAGAGACGAGAGCCCCGTGTCTAACAGCAGGCATGTCCCCATCTCGACGGCTGGTGACAAACTCTGCGCCCTGAGCATCCCCACGGAGGTCAGCTGTGCCGTGGGGGTCAAGGCACAGCACTTAGCCCTGTGGATGGTGCAAAGATGCTGAAAGTTCACTGAGCAGGGACTGTCAAGATAAAAGCAGGAGCATAAAAATAAAAGGCCTGGGTTTTGGGGCACCTATAAGCTAAGGAGACAGCCCATCTTTCTTGCACAACTTCCCTCATTCCACACATTGAACCAAAAAAAATGATTTTTAACAGATCTGCAGAAGAATTCCTCTCTCTGCTTCAGTGAGTACAAAATCCAGCATAACTCCATCCAGGTGGGATGGAAACAGCTCCTGTCTGGAGGCTTTAATGAATGCAGCAGATGCACAGAAGGCATCTCCCCGCCAGCAACGCAGTGCTGCGCATCACAGCCGGGCAAGCGACCGCCTCGGCGCGGGTCGCTCTTTGCTCCCTCCGCGTAGCAAGGCAGGACTGGACGAAGAAATGTCCCTCTCCCTACCTGCATTCCTTCGGATCTACAGTGCCTGGGTACCTCAGACTGCAAGCCGTAGTGAGCTGGGACGCAGCTAAGTCATTAGACTTACAAGTGCCGGATTTGCATTAGCTACTTAGTTATCCAAGGTCACTGAACCCCAAACTATGGGCGCTTGGCAAAGCGCAGCCCGTAACAGCAGAGGCCCGGTTCAGGCAGCTGACAACGTAACCTATTGTGTTTCTATTTATGGCAGCAGTTCAGTAGACCAAATTACTTCTGCATATTAAGATGAAGCGATATTAAAATTAGTCAAAGCACAGCGTGGTTGCACCGGGCCGGTTATTCTGCTGGATAATTAGCTCCTGTGGCTGAGAGACGAAGTCCTCTGGATCTGAAGTGTGAAATGGAGAAGAGCGCCCGCATCTTCCCCTCCGGTTTGGCATCGGTGCAGAGAGGAGGCACTCGCCGTTCATGAAGTCTGCAGCAGGACAGGCTCCGCTTTCTGCTGGGGCAGAAGTGAAAGTCATGCCGCAATTTGATTAAGACAGATCATATCGGTCTCTGTGCTCCACTGGATTCAAATAAATCAAGAGATTCGGCATAAATCTCCGCATTCTGTTATTGATGATTTTTGCTTGCTGAAATGGACTTTGAAATTCTCCCAGATGCTGCCTCCTCTTAATTTAATGTAGGCAAAGTTAATACTTCTCCAGGCCAAGGTTGTTTTACAGGTTAAGCTCTGCTCTCGGGAGGATTCCTAGGTTTTCCTGACATGCTGCTGGCTATGTGACCTGAATCCAAACACAGTTTTGAACGGAAGTTTGCGATGCCTATAAAATACCTGGCTTCTTGTGCCTGCCGAGGACCAGCAGAGAGCCCAAGCTCGGATCAGCACAACCCACCCCAGGCCCCTGGACAGGCGTTCCTTGTCCCCGAGGGAGCAGCCCTGAGCGCGGCCGAGTTTGTGATGCTCCAGCTGGGCGCTGGCTGTCTCTCTCCATCCACCTACTCAGGTCTGCGTTTCCTACCTTTCTCCTTGCCAAATAAACAAAAGAAAAAAAGCCGTCCCTGGCTCACTGAGCCCTGACATTACTGGGGTCATTGCAGAACGTGATGCTTACCCACCGAGGCCAACGCCAGCGACCTTCAAAAGGTCCGCGTCCCCCCCCCCAACCTCCCTGCCTCGCTGAGCACCGCTGCGCACGCAGAGCAGCATCTGGAGCCCGTCTCTCTCCTCTCCCCGCCAGCTAGCGCGGATGGAGGAAAATGCACTTTGATTTTAAATAATGATTAATCTAGGAGACTTGCTGTCTAACCTAACTGTCGGCCCACGAGGCGCAGTAAGCAGTAGGTGCAATTTATATTGACATCTACGGCGTGCTGCTGCCAGTCTCCGGTGGGAATCGGTGGGAAGTAAGTCGATACCAGTCGAGCTGCTCGAGTCTTTCCCAGGAAAGCACACGAGATTTTTCACGGCTTTTCATTGCTCTCACTGTGCATACTTTACCTCTAGCCTTTACGACAAGCCCAGCCCCTTGTCAATACTACAACCATAGCGGCTTAAATGCTTCATGGCTACACTTTCCTCCCCCAGCTGTCAGAGGAAGCTGTAACAGCCTCTGAGAGAGGTAAATTGGCCGGCGTCCCCTCGTGCCTGGACCACGGAGCCAGGCTGTCACCCTGAGGAAGGGCTGCGGTAGTTAAAGCAATTCTAGAGGCCCCATTTCTATCTCACGCTGTATCATTTTGATTCTTTTCATGTCATCGGAGCTACTGCTGATTTATACCCATGCTCCATAAGTGAGAAAACAAGCAGGATTTAATCACCAGAATCACCGTTATGCCAGCTATAACTGCCTGAAACTCAGTAATGATGGGGCATCTCATGGTTTCTGCTGAAGGTTCAGGTATTTATAACCCGGGCAGGAGTTTGCCTGCTGCAGTGGGGGAGCAGCAATGTTCTGCGGCGGCTCCCAGCAGACCCATTTCTGGGCTGAGACTGGAGAATTCAGTCTGCAAGAATCAATATCAGGCCAAAGCAGACACAAAGCTTCCCCTTCAGCCCTTGGATCAAATCTGTTGCACTTTCCAAAAGAGATGTAAAGAGATGTTCGCTGCCCAGCCTGAACTGGGGGCTTTTCTGGCAACAGCGTTTTCAATATAATGTCCTTGATTTAAATGAAGCTGCCTCCAGCTTGCCTGGAGATTTTGTGTGATCTCCATCCTTGGAGATATTCATAACTTGACTGGACAAGTTCCTGAGCAATTCTGCACTGATCAGGGCATTGGACTGGACTTGTCCAGAGGTAGTTCATACAAGCTACCTACCCAATCCTTTAAATTAGGAAAGTAGAGCTGGAAATGTAATAACCAGATGTCTTTTTAACTGTCTAGTATGTTCTTCTTGTGATCAGATTGCAAGTAACGCAAGAACCACTTTTCTCACGTTGTATCACAGAATCCTCACTTGAGGTAGAGAGCCAGACATTGTTTACTTTCAGATTTGCAGATTTCCAAGTGTTTGACAATGCAGAGTTATAATAAAACAGCATAGATTTAGTAGCCTACATTCACAGGTACAGCATAACAATTGTGGGTATAAAATTCCCTGCCAGGCACTGGAGAAAACTAAATGAAGATCAAACAAAAGAAAACATCAAAACATCCCATTATCCATGTCTACCTACTTGTTCACCCGTGCAACATTGCAGACACCAGCACAGCAGAGCCAGCCCTCCGCTATCCCTGGGATCTGGCTGGGGAAGCCGAGGCATGGAAGGAGGCCAGCAGCACCCCACAACCACGGCTCAATGCACACGGAGGGTCTTTGTGCCGAGGAGCTCCTCAAAGCTGAAGCCAAGATGCCTCCAGGAGCTCAGGAGGACTGGAATGAGGCAGATAGCACATGGACTAAAGGGCAACCATGTCTTGGAGAGTGCATGGGAGACGGTTTCAGCACAAAGAGCCTGGCTGGGAGGCAAAGTAAATCAACCTCCCTTGCACAACTGCATTTCACAGCTTCGTGCTATCAGACCCTCTTGGCACGGGCAGCCCAACCAGCCCGACACGGCTGGTGGCTCTTTGCCATCAGGTGTAGGAGGCAACAGCTCAAGTTCTGCTTCAGCATCAGGTCTCCTCTGGAAATGCTTGGAAAATAGTCGGACTTGAAGGAAGTCGGACCTCCCTCCGCTGCGCTCTTGGGACTCTTCCGCAGATTTTGAGTCTGGGAATCTGTCATCATTAGGGCTTTTACGTGCCTGCTGTTTTCTGTCAAGGGGGAAGGGCTGGACTTTGGCAAGAGTGGCCAAGTCCTCATTTAATCTCCTCCCTCAGGATACTTCAAGAAACAAAAATGTATAGCACCAAAGATCCAAGAAAAAAAAAAAATCCGAGCTGGAAATACTGCTGTTACAACAGTGATAGCACATAACTTAGTAAATGAAAATGAGGTACACTTCACTGAGAAATTTCCTCTACTTATTAGGTTATGATCTATTAAAGAGTCATAGGCACTGGAAGAGAGCTTGTGGCTTTGGACATTTAAGACAAAGCTGGGCAGAGTGCAAGCGAATATCCTGGAGGGAGCAGACTGGCACCAGCAGGAAAATAGATGAGATATTACTGCCCTGATATTTTCCATCTCTAATTTCTAGAGCTCTATGAAATATTCATAATGGCAGTGCTGCCATGCTCTACCCTTAATGCTCCAGCCTGCTAGAGCCAGACAATCTTTCTGCCGCGCTTCAAATCATATTCTGTGCTAATAAACTTGCCAATGAATCAATCAAATCCTGTTACGAGGTTAATCCTTTGATCGTTATTAGGACTAGAAATTTGTCGCAGTATGTTACAAAAAAGTCACAGCATAGTCATGAAAAAGAACAGAGGAACGTTTATAAAGTATATACATTAAAACAATAATAATCAAACCCCTTTTTTTCCTTTGCAAAACTCACTTGCTGTCATTAAATTATCTGGAACTACTTCAGATGCTCACCCCAGACAAGCAGGTTCAGCTGGGCAGGCAGGGAGCATGACGGGGACCCACGACCACCCCATAACTGCGAGGCAGTGCTGACCTTCTGGGTCCCCTCGTGCACATTCAATGAGAAGTCAAGCAGCAGATTTCCACCCCTCCTGAAGCAGTTCTTGCCTAGCTAGAGAATTTAATCAAAATCCTGTGCAGGTGTAGAAAACCTTCAGGTGTGGAGGGGCGTAAGTGTCTAGAAGACAGGAGGGAGTGAGGGGCCTTGGGCTGCTCCCATCAATCCTCTTCCAGACCAGCAGCAGTAACAGCAAATTCAGGTCAAAATCCAGATGTAGCCTCAATCCTTATGTGTCTGCCCAACGCCTCACCAGCCCACACTAGCTCTTTGCGGGGAATGGTCATCTCAAGCCAGGGCCACTGTCCTGCATGTTCCATGGAATATCTTCAATGCATGGACTCCATAAGTTAGGTTTTTTATTTAACTCATCTTTTATATTCTTTGGGAATGCTAGGTTGAAAAGGTGTTAGGTAGAGCCACTCCCAAATCTTCTTTTCATTGTGACTGAGGCTGAAATTCAAGCAGCATCTTCAGAGATAAGGAAGTGTTGGACTTATGCTGGGGTCAAGAACAAAACTAAGACTAAGAGCCATCCTGGTAGCCAGGCTGATCTTCAGCTAGAGGTCGAATGAAAGGCTTCTGGGTTGTCAGCAGGAAAACTGTGTTTTGTCCTATTTGTCCCTAATCGAGGCATTACCCCTTGTAAAATTACAAATTACACAGGAAAGTTTGTATAAAGGTCTCTCGTCAGCCTCCTCCTCTGCGAGTGAACTCCTGTGCCCGCTACGATCACTTTGATCTGATCCAAGTGAGATCTAAACTACCGATTTGTATTTACAGAGAGTCAATTACTCATCTAACTGTGAGCATATGCGTGCCACTTAAGATGAAGAGGTACTTCATCAGCTCCATTTCTGCATGTGTAAATCAGCAATAATAATGTATTCACCTATCTCAAAAGGCCGCTGTGCAGATTAAAGCATTAATGTTTGTATAGCACTTGGAGGTTCTCCAATGGGAAATTCTGTAGATGTGCAAAATATTGAGTTTTGTCTCTGATAAATTTATTATTAGCTTAATAGTATTCCACTCCTATTATGAAAAGCATAATCATCTTGAGATTTTCCTGCTTGCCACCTGAAAACAGACATTGTACCCGGTTTGGAGATACATTTTTCTCCCTCTGATTTCTTCCCAGTGTTCATACATACCCAAGTGCGGCAAGAATTATGAGGAATCCATGTCGCTGGTGAACGTAGTGATGGAAAACTTCAGAAAGTACCAACGCTTCTCCTGCTTCTACGACCCCGAAGGCATTCAGAAGAACGTGATATTAACCAAACTGTACAGCTCCAACGTGCTGTTCCACTCCCTCTTCTGGCCCACCTGCATGATGATCGGCGGGGTCGCCATCGTCGCGATGGTAAAGCTGACTCAATACCTTTCCCTCCTCTGTGAGAGAATCCAAAGGATCAACAGATAAAAACAAAAACTTCTCTGAGATTTAATTACAGCGAAAATACTGTTTTCTCATTCTTCACCAAAGAACCTTAAGTTTGTAATGTGCAAGTCTGTTATAAGTTCCTTACTATATTCTTATAAGTAGAGCAATAATGCAAAAGCTGTTCTATATGCAAACATGATGTTATTATTATGCAGACAACTGGAAAAAATACTGTTTTGTGTTGACTGTCTATATGATCTTGTTTTATGCTGAGACTAGTACTTCTTTCTTTTGTACGGCCAACATAGGGCTCAGTGCGACCATTTGCCACGCTTAATCAATTGACACTTTCAGTGTAAAGGATTCTGGGGGAAATTCACCGCTGGACATTGGGCAGCCAACCACTTGCGCATCACTGAGGTCTCATGTCTGGCTCAGTCCATTCGATGGATTTGTGGCTTTGCTTTTTTATTACTGGCTGGGGAGGGGGGCGGGGAAGAAAGCATTGATAGGGTTCTTTTTATGGTAAGATGGCACAAAAGGCTCATGTTTTGAGGCCAGGATAAGCATACGGTATTTCCAGGACTCGGTGATGCTTTGTGTTTGCTCCCCCAGTTCAGAAGTAAATTTTACCCTATGGTGTTTAAGGTCTTTTGGAAAACACTTTGGAGTTTTATTTTATTTAGTGCTATAATTTCCTTCTGTCTTATCAACATCATCTTTGTCACTTGCAGAAGCTGTAGCCAAAAAAACAAAAATCACCTTGTTCCATTTTCTATTCTAGTCTGAGCCCTGTTGATGGAGATGGGACCAGAACACCTTATGTAAAAGTTTATTACTCATTTGTCTTGTATTTGCTACCATATCACTGTAAAGGAAAAATAACACAATCAGCTATTTTTTCATTTTTTACTTCCAACTATTTTAGATTTTTTTACTTGATATATATACAGATATATATATAAAGAAAAAGCTATATTATATCTAGTTGTGTATTGGAACTTGATTATGGGGGGAGGGTTCTTTGTTTTTACCAACTGGAAAGTGTACAGTACCACTCATGTATTTACAACCTTCATCCTTGGATAATAACATAACATGGAGGAGCAGCACTGCAGGATCTTATCCAATATTCATGATGTTGTTTCAGTCAAAGGTCTCTGTTGCTGTGACATCGGAATTGACAAAAATCTCATCCAATACTATGGCTCTGTTAACTGAATAGTTAGATAATCATCGCAACACATCTGGAAATCTCTTCTGACCTTAACTCAGTATGCAGTGCTAGCTGACGTGAATTATGATTTAAAAGGCCCAAGTGCAAGGATTTATTGGAAAAACGGAGATTCTGACTAAGATATTGTCCTATCCGTCAAATATTTACCATGGGGAACCTTGCCAGTATAATGCCATACACACTATAGTCACGATTTCTGCATAATTTATTTTTTTCTCCTATAGAAAGCATTCCTTTTTACGTTACGTTTTAAAGACACCTCTCGCAGTTTCTCACTTTGCACTCAGCCTGAAGGACAAACGCAAGGCAGCTCCTGTGAGCACCCTGTGAACTCACTATCCAATAGCTCAAAGAAACCATTTACGGGCCTATTCAAACCAAGAAACTAACTTTTTTCCCCCCTCAAAAAGACTGCAAAGCAAGTATTCTGCCTAGTTCATCTATATATAAGTACCTTTCCGCAATGTAACATTAAAAATTTCAAGATATTACAAAACTTTACAAGTCATGCAAGTGTAATGTGAGCTGTAAAAGAAATGAGTTCTCAGCAGTGAAAATGAACCTGCAATCTTGTAATCAGTAGTATAATTTTCTTTAGGTAAATAAATTCTTGGAGGGTGGGGGTATAATGAGGGCTCCAAAAATATGTAATAAAATATTAAATTAAATCTTTCAGATTTCAATATCTTCTGCCTTCAGATCTGACTTGTTTCATCAGACTTTTCTTTGTAGCTTCTATTACCAAGAAATGAGGAATGCTGATGCAACAGAAAATTCGCAAAGGTTTATTTGCAAAAAATGTGGGTTTAATCAATCTGTGCGATTGGCAGAAACCACTGTCAGTGGATCTGGGCACCCTCGGCATCAGTGGGACTGGAGTCGCAGAGTCTTTAGTGGACTGCCAGCAACTTTTATTCAGCCACCCGACCGGCAGCAGAAAACGTGACTTACCCCCGGTGCCAGCGTGGACGGGGGGATGGAGATGGGGGACCCCGGCCCCGCTGCCGCAGATCCCCACTGCTCCGCTGCACAGGCACGGGACTGTCGTAGCTTCGGCGGTACCACCACGCGGGGACACCGGGATTCGCGGCCTGGTCCCCGTGACACGAGTGGGTCCAGGCTGCAGATGCTCATCGTTGTTACAAAACCTTATTCTGCAGGTTTTGCCAAAAAGGGAGGGATCTAGGTGAGGGCCCAGGAGCCACACAGCCGAGGAGGCATCCTGACCCACTTCTAGATAGTCCAGGTGGGTCCCAGGGTGTATCTTCATCCTTTATAAAGTTGATTTCCCCTCAAGCAGAGAGGTTTGATCTGTGTTTGGTGTCACCATCCTCCGTCGTCCCTCGTCCATCTCCCCACCATCAGCTCACTCATCGATGCTGACGGAAGGACCACACTGTCGATCGCGATTCACAAAGCAGAAATAGTGCACAGCATCACCAGCAAAGAGCTGTGGTGGCTTTTTCACACCACTACCGACACTGATGTTGGCCATTTACACGACGATTTACACGGCCTGTGATAAAGTAGCTCTTTGGTTGCGCATGTGACATTTTCGGTGCCTGTATTTGTGTATTTTGGTTCTGGTGACAGGAAAGCTGATTGTTCCTGACATTTACACATCAAATGCTGCTTTCAACACGTTGCGCCATAAACATTTCTCCAGCGCTCCTGTGGGTGAAACATCTTGACGCTGTTGCAGTCTATAATCATTTTGTTGACATTAACGGAGAGATCTGTGGGATAGCAAAACAACTTGAGTAATTGGATGGAGTGAGGTAAAACAATAATTTTAAAGGGAATTATCAGTCCGATCGCTAGCACAGTTAACCCCCTACTGAAGCGTTAACATTGCAAACACAATTTTTGACAACTCCTGCTGCCCCAAACAGAGGTTGCGTTTCAGTGGGGATGTTAGCTATTTCTTTCTCTACCTCCATTCTGATATCATGTTTATTCCCTGCAAAAGGAACCGACGCTCCTGTAGGCAGCTCAAATGAATGAGAAATACATGGTAGTGAAATTCAGCGAACAAGTAAATCTACACTGTTTCTGAGACTGGTCCTGACTCTTCCCAGCACAAACATTTCGTCTCTTGATGCCCCAGCTGGGCGTTTGGGACAGCAAGGAATGACAAGTGCTGCAAAACTCTGGCATGTAAAAGTGCAATATGAAAATGGCGGCGCAGTATTCACAGACATTATGAGCTTATGAGAGGCGCCCCCCTGGGATTTAAAACATGCATAAGTATTCCAGGTGCCAAATTCACATGGCCTTTTAATAGTTGTGATTTTCTTAATTAGATTATTTATGTCAGGTCTTATTTCTATTCTGGAACATCTAAATCTGAAGCTGAAGTGTGAACATCCCTGCCGTAATACTCTGAAACTTGGCACCTTGCAGCAGACTTACTAAATGTCATCAGCTAGGACAACAGAGAGCTTTTTTTTGGTTTAGCTTTTCTAATTGAGGAGACGTCACTTTATCTCACAAAATGTACCCAGAGTGCAAGTGTACCCAACTCCAGCATGAGCTTGAGGTGAATACAGAAAGGAGAGATGGCTCGGGAAACACGAGAGCCTGCCCATCTCGAGAAGATGCAGTGATTTCAAACCTGAGGGACAAAAAGGGAAAGAAGTCCCAAGGCAAGGCTGGGGATGCTGCTGGCTTCATCTCCTCAACTCCATCCTCATCACCAGCCACAGAAGAGGTCAAGGGAGGAAGCTGCTGAGAAAGAACAGGCTGGTAAAATCTGGCCCAAGCAGATTCCCGCACTTGTTTGACTATGAAGGCTGTGACCTTACAGCAATACAACTGTCCCAGTATAACCTCGAAAAGGAAAGGCAATTTCAACGTAATACCACCCTAAAAATTGGCCAGCTAATTGCCCTTCTCATACAGTCATGCCCTTATTAAAAGGGCTGCAGCCATTCAAGTGGATTGAACCAGTATCTTTGCAGCAATACAGTTTTTTCATAGACTTAATGTCTGAGCATGGTAGCATCAGCTCCCCATTAGCTGCTGGACTGCTCATCATCTATCAAGGATTTGGGAAAAAACCCTCACTTTTCTCCTCCACTGAACACTCGTCACTTCCCAGCACTCGATTTTGCAGAAAGAAACCATGCACGGTTTGTTGTGTACCCAAACGTCTCACAACTGGATACAAACTTTGCCAGATTGTTTTTGTTGTGCAGGAAAGAGTGAAAAGCAGGGGTAAATATCAATTACATTGTGTCAGTGTTTTGAAAACAAGATGTTTCCATTTTTCAGTTTGAATTGATGTTGCCTTTTAAAATCCAGGGTGGGGGCAGGTTTTTTATTAGGAGAGCCTGAAAAATAAATATAATGGTTCCTCTGATGTGAAACAAAACTATCAGCAATTGCTCGGTTCACTGAATATTTTGAACATTTTATTTTTTTGCGGCAGACCAGAAAAAACGTTTCCTTTCTTCCATTTTTCTCAGCCATCAGCAAAGTGCAGAATCAGTCACACAGACGTAACCAGCAGCAGCCCCGGCCGAGCTCCAGCCCGGCTCAGGTGATGGTCATCTCAGAGAACATCACTGATCATAACTGGAGTAAAGCACAGCACCTACCTCAAATACTACAACAGCTACTAAATTAGGAGGCACCAGGAAGGAGAAAAGCAGCATTTATATTTGTGGCCTCGGCCTGAGGTTGCTGAATGTAAAACAAACCTCATTTCACACAAAGGAATTTTTCATCTTTCAGAAATGATCTGGGGAAAAAAAAAAAAAAAAAAGAAAAAAATGGAAATGCTGCCAGGTGAATTCACACCAGGCTTTTTTAAATGAATCAAATTTTTCTGAATGCTGAAAAATGTGTTAACATTAGCAGAACCCTCCATACAAGCCTGTCTACTTTTTATAGTTCTCCATCTTCATATGGGGAGGTGGTAGGTGAGTATATATTTTTAACTGAACCATATTTATTCAGGTAAGAATTTAGTGTATTTCATTGCCTAGTGATTTTATTGTAATATAAAGGGTAAGAAATGCTCATTCTAAAACGCTCTGCAAACTCTGTATGTCCAGCAATACTAAAGCGTGGCCATTTCCAGGCAGAAGAGCAGCAAATGACTCATAAGAAAGATGAGCAGACATGGGGACTCAGCTTTCTCAAGCAAAACACAGAAAAGGTTTGTTTACATTGGAAGTTCAAGAAAAACAGGTAAGAAGTAGAAGTGTCTCCAGGGGTCAGGCAGGTCAGATTTAGGGGAGCAGATATGTTCACCCCCTCTGATACAGCACAGCAGGATCAGGCACTGCTATATAGATTGAAGAAAAAAAAAAAGTATGGCTATTGTTTTCAGTACCACCCTCCATTTCTAATGCATTTCAGGGAAAAATGTTAGAAAACTGCTGAAACACTGGTTTTGCCACTCAGTTCACCCGAACTAGCTTTGTTTTTAAAGACACCATTTCTAATACACCATTGTGTTTCAAAAGCTAGATTAATTTGGTTTGGAAAAAATACACAAACAGAATTTGAACCTCAATGAAGTGATCTCCCACTATCCCACTGAGCTCTTTTTATTGACCCAACTTTATTTTTTTCAGATTTTTCAGGTTGCAGAAGATTTTGAAGATTTTCATTTTTCATCCCATAGGCAGGATAGGAAAAAACCAGCTAAAATGTTCTGGAAGTGAAAACATGCTTCCCACGCAACTCAGGGTAAAATGTTCAAGAAAGTCTCCTAGGATAGATTTTCTGATATATCATGTGATAATATATATGAAGAAGGTGGGAGGTTTCATCATCTCTTTCCTTAAAGTCTCCAACCTGGCTACTCTGTTGCATAACTGCAGTTACTATTCTGTATTCAATTATAAAAGCACTTTTTAATACTCAGCCACCTGCACACTTAACTCCAGATGACACGCGCAGGATGTGCTGTGCCAGAGGCTGCCGGGCAGCTCCAGACCCAAAATCAAGTGGGCAAAAAGGAAGAGCACTTTGAAACCCTTCCATGTGGAAGGCACTTATGGTTTTAATCACCGTGCACATAAGCTCCGTTACATTCGTCTCGGAGCAAGCAGGAAGCAAAGTCTGATGACTAAGCGGCAACACCTTGATCACTCCCCTTACAAGCAAGGGTTCAAAGCCATTAATACAGCAAGACAGCTGAACAATACAACAGGAGTTTGTTAAAACCGCAGAAGGCTGCGAAACCCAACACGGAGGGAGTCCGAGCGGAATTACTTACTGCTTCCTCTGCACCACTTCACCGTAGGCTGAAAGGCGGGTAGGAAAGCAAGCGAGTACCGGCAGCAGCACGTTTCCCACCACCAGCCTCTCTCTTCCCTCCCCAGCGCACGCTAGCTCTCACCCCCTGCAGAAAGGACTTGCTGGGTCTCAGCCTCCAAGTATTAGGCATTATCTCCTACCTGAGGGCGAAACACAGGCCAGGAAATCTGTCAGAGTGTGTTATTTCATAGCACGTAAACTGCCACGGGAAAGTCCCATTAGTTCAAGGTTTCTATCAAACAGCCTCCAGGAATGAGTGGGAAAGCACACGGGGGGGAAAAGACAAATAGCAAAGATGGGCAAATGTTCTGCTTTGCTCTGGAGAAGTGAGGATGATCTGCTTCTACAGGGGGGGTTCCCAGGGCTTGAGATGTTCGGGGGCCTCACTCTGGGTGGGCAGCACGGGGTGTTGTGATCTGACTAGCCAGGACACATCAGACACGACCCTCGGTCCAGCTACCACCGCCTCTCCTGCCGACAGACCTGTCCCTGGAGGTACGCCCAAAGGCGAGCCCGAGGCCACAAAACTCTTGTGCAGGTGGCATGCCCTGTTTGGAAATACTGCCCAGGATTCCATTTCATGGGCACAACGCGTGGCCCTTCACAAATCTCTGCTTCCCAACGAGTAGCTGCTTAGTAGTCCCACTGAACCAGATGCTAAAAGTTTTGAGTGTTCAGTATCAAAACCCCAAAACAAAGAAAAATTTCCAAGGAAAGAGAATGTCCAGTCTGGACATCTGACCTCGGTCCACTGAAATCAGCAGCCAAACCTCCACTGATTTCAAACAAATCAGGATTCCAGAGCAGCCCAGTGAGTGAATTGATGTGGAAAGTAAGTACTTTCTCCGGCAGCGAAGCTGTCTGCACTTGTGCTCTCTGCAGGCGCTCACCGCTCACATTCACTCATACCGGGTCTGGGACAGCATCATTAACTCACCAGCAACCTCTGTGTCAAAGGGGTTTGTGTCAGGCAAAGCTCAGAAAAAACGTTGCAGAAAGTTGCAATGGAAAAATTTCCAGCATGACTCTGACTCCACCTTCTCTGAACTCGCTGGTAATTTTTTCTCCTCTGTTTATCAAAGACAAGAAGTTGCAGACAGACCTCCTCCTCCCTGGCACAGAGTAGACACATGGGATCAGCCGCCTTTGAGACACGCTGCGTTACTGAGCACCGAGATATTCGGCTGCTTCGGGCTACTCAGGTTCCCTCATAGTACATCCCCACAGCGATCACCAGAAGCACCACGGTAAACCGGCAGACCTGGGTCCCTCCAGCTGGGCAGTGGACGAGGAGGGGCTGCAAATGCTGCAAAACCCACATGGAGGGCAACAGAAATGTCGGGCTGGGCTCTGGGGACAGCAGCACCCAGCAGCATCAGGGAAAGGACACCCCAACACCTGGCGGGCAAGTGCCCTGGGTACAGGTCTTGTCCAGCGAATGGGAGCAGAGTCAGAAGCTGTGATGGAGTTGGCTCTGCGTGGAGAATTTGATCAACCTCATTTAAAAACCTGATTTTCTGCTAATATTCCATCAAGCTCCATTTTTCACTCTTTTAACTCAAAGTGTCCTACGGAGGACACCAAGCAGAGCTATCCAGGAGACTTTCCCCATGTTAAGGAGTACCCAAATTAGAACCCACATTAGAGGGAATTCAGGTCCTCCTCTGTCAAAACCGGGAGGGCTTTATACGATATATCCAACCAGCAGGTTAATCCTGAGCCAGGAGCGAGGGACCGCAGCCCGTGTCAGAGGGGCACAGGAGAGCCTGGCCAGCTTTGCATGTCCCTGCCCTGACAGCAAGCCGTGCCTGTTCCTGAGCCCCTGCGGCTCTGTGGGCACGGTCTGTGCTCAGGAATTTAGGAGGCACTCACTGGTCCTGATTTTCTGGTGTCCTGCCATTAGTTCTGTGCTGCTAAGCAGTCACCTTAAGAAGAGAAAACATCTGCAGTCCCAGGTTTCTGCTGCCGTCTCTGGCAGTCCTTCATCTCATGCCAATAACACTCTGGCCGCAAATAGCAAATTAATGATCTAGGAAATTTGTTGTTCCCTCTTATCCTTTTGGATTCCCCTCCCACCCCTTCTGGCCTCTCTCCAGGTGAGGACTTGGCCGTGCTGGTCAACACAGGCAGGAAAGCAGGGGAAGCAAAGCCAAAATACCATCCACTTGCCATCATCGGAGCCATGTAAACTGGGTCAGCACTAACTCAAACCCAGATGCTCGGGCAAGGAGGCTTTGGTAGTACCAGCCCTTTGACTTTGATGCTGGCCATCACCACCAGCAGCTTGCTGTGGACCCACTGACACAAATGACTCGAGGGTCCCCAAAGGGGACTGTGAGGAAGGAGCATCCAGGGCTTTCTCATGCAGTCGTTGGCCACTAACCCTTCTGCTGGGCTGAACAACATCCCCAGCCCCAAACCCTGCTGTCCCATGCCCAAGATAACCCTCAAAGCTCTCACACATCATGCCAAGAGCAGGACAGGAGGTAGCAGTCCACCCTGGGCATACCATCAAGCATGTGGCACTGAGAAAGTCCCAAATAGCCACTTCATTTCTTCTGCATCTGTGGTGCAGATATCTGTGATGATCTTTATCCCTCACATGCAGTGGTTTGCAGGAGCAACCTAGAGCATGGCAATGGTATAACCATTGCACCAAGCTCACAAGCCATCCCACCCACTGCAGAAGCTGTGCATGCGTACCCATGGGTGGGATTGTTCTTTTTTCCATTATGTGACTGGAAATAAGCACCTTTGTCCTTCCCTTGTGTCGCCTTAGCTGTTGAACAAGCTAGCCTGACAATTACTTCCAGCCTTGGATAAAAATCTCCTGCCCCAATGCTGTTAAATTATGTAGAACAAGATTATAATTACATCCTAAAAAAAAAAACCCCCAAACTCTGCACTTAAAAGAACATTATTCAGGTTGCAAAAGCAAGCAGTCAAAAGTTACAAAATGCCAGAAATAGAGCTGCCTGAATAACCTCCATGCAGTGCTGCTTGTATATACAGTTTCTAACTGCATTATGATACAGGCTCTAACTATACAGCGATACACCATTTTCCACAGGACCCCTGGCCCTGCCCCAGATGAATGACTTTTAGTTAATGAGCCATTCTTCAACATCTTTTTTAACCCTCATTGTTCAGTGTGTGCCCTCAATGCCTTATTGCACCGCTGCCAAACATTGCTCTGCCAGCAGAACTGTTCTGGCTCCTTCTCCAGGGCACAAAGCTGCTCCGTCCAGAGATGACGGAGATGACCCGTGAGCAGCCCAGCTCAGAGATGGACACCGGCAGACACACAGATTAAGGTGGTTTTCTGCAGCAGAGCATCATGCAAAGTTAGCTACGAGGCTCTGGTACCCAGGGTAGGGTCGCAGCCAAGGTACCAAACAGTAAGAGCAAGGATGGGAGAGGGAGACACATCTGCTGTCCTTCAGAGGAGGACACTGCCCTGATGCCTGGGAGGGTGGTGAGGATTCAGTTAAGGGAGGCTGATGGAGAGCCTTCCTTTCCCCCAAATCCTGCAGATCCTTTTCCTGCTCAATTCTGCCAAGCATCAGTGAAACTGCTGGGCTGGTGCAACGCAACTGCTGGGCTCTGCTCTGAGCAGGGCACAGCCCAAGCAGCTCAGCTCCGTGCTAAAAACAACCTGAAGGAAACATTTTGGCAGCTCCAGATTGATCTTTTTGAGACTTTTCTGACCCCTGGGAAGGAGGGCCAGTTTACCTTTAGTTTTTAACTCCATAGTGTTAAAACCCTAGGAAAGTGCTGCAGGACAGAAGCCCCCATCAGCCCCCCTTCAAGCACCAGGGTTGAATTTAGCCCTTGACTCTGGATGGCTGCCGCCAGCCGAGCAGCATGTCACCAAACCACCCATCGCAGCCAAAGGGGTCCCCGGTGAAGGGCCGGTCCCCTCCGCCAGCCCTGCTCCAGGACCCCACACGTCCCGACTCCCCCACTTCTCCCCAGAAAGGTCTGACAACTTGTTTGGAGGCAAAGCAGAGAGACAAGAACGAGACCAGCAAACAGCCTTCCCCAGAAACCCCTATCTCTGGCCGTTCCCCAAATAAAATAAAAATCTGTTGACACAGAGAGTTTACAGCCACCGGAGACCACGTTCCTCCAGTTCATCCTGGCTTTACCCACATGCCAGGCCAAAGATCAGGGTGTTTGTGCACTTGAAAAACTTGGAACTGGTCAAAACCAGCCATCAGCCCCACAGATAGATCAAGTCCTACTCCCCTCAGAGGACTCTTCCCAGAAAATCCCCACAATAAGCCATGAGTGTCCACCTGGATTTACCATCAGTTGTCAACCAGCAGCAGCTGTGGTGCACATCACCATATTCTAGCAAAATGTGGTGAAACATGATAAGACAAAGCAACAATCAGGAAGAAATGAAGCAAAACTAATTGACTTACCTGGATTGTTCCAAAACTTTTTCTCCCCCGGTGTCTATTGCTTCACAGACAGTGGAGACAGTGTAACAGACTCTTTCTCACTGGTCCTCATTTTCTTTTTTTTTTTAACATTTGGTTTGAATCTGGTGGAATTCCTGCTCAGTGACTCCAGAATATCTTCAGCACAGGAAATATAAAGAATTAATGCAATCTCAATGCATAACAGGTTTGCACCACGTAGCATTTCCTGTTTCTTGGGAAGCAAATAAACATATGCAAGTTGCAAATCCATAAGCTTTTTGAACTGAAAAAAAAAAACAAATTACATTTACCTTCTCAATATTACACAGTTCTGTGAAAGATGAGACAGTCCAGCAGCACACTAAGACAGGGACTGTGTAGCAGTTCAAGACTTTTCTGTGCATCCTCCTGACCGTGGGTTTCAAACTGGACCCGAGACTCACCTTCCATGTGTAATTGTAACTGGGCTTGGGGTGCCTCAGAAGTACAAGTCCTGCTGCTAGCTTTGTGGTCCAGAGAGCTATTGCAAAAAGAAAGAAGCAGGACACTGAAAAAGACTAAAACCAGCAAAATTTCACGGGCACCCAGGAGCTCCCTTTCATAGAACAGGTCAGCAACACAGAAAATTGCCCTACAGTAAAGTTTTTGCCTCTCCCATGCTAACCAGTATCAGCTGTTTTGTGCCCGTGCCCAGCAGTGTCCGTCTGGGATCTCCCACTGCAGACCATGAGCTCTTTGGGCATGAAGCGGTCTTCTGCTCTGGTTTTACTCTCAGTACAGCTGAGCCCCAGAGGCAAGTTTATGGCTGACTTTCTAGTGAAAAACAACCTCTCTGCAGCCTGGAGCATGGGGTTGGCTGGCTCCCTGAATGCTTTTCCCCAGGGCTGAATCCCTGCAGGGTGGGAACCACACAAGGTAATACCGCAAAACCTCTTTGTGATCCACCAGCCACAAGGAAGCAATTTTAACCCATCCACCAAGGGCACACAGGGCTGTGTTGTCATACCAGGCTTGGTTAGGGTAACACGTAGAGAGGAGGTAGACACTTGCTTGGGAAATTTTTCCTTTCTTTTTTATTTGTGGGGTCTGTTTTCAATGCTATTTGTCATATCTCTGAAATCTGTTTGTACAGCATTCATCTTCTCATTGGTGATGAAAGACAGCACCCTTAAGGATTTTTTGCTTGACTTTTAATTGAGCTGTTTAAACAGATAAATCCAGCTAGGGAAAAGTAACTTAGCAAGAGTGATGATTTTATTAAATAGAGGCCACAGCCAATCTGGAGGTGCAAGTGCTGGGATGCAGAGCCACTCTCCCCTTCAGCTGCCTTTCTGTAGTGCTAAGGGTGGTGGGTAAAAGTAATCGAGGCACCGGTGGTACCCTGAACCAGCACTCCAGAGAGATGGAGCACCACACCTGCATGTTCAGATGGTCTTTTATAAGATGGGCTGGCACAAGGGCAGCCTTTAAAAATTATAGTTCATTTCACTGCATAAATATAGACTGTAAATGCACATGCTTGTGCTTATGGGTGGAACGTCCTTCTTACACAAATGTGAGGACTCGCTTTCATTTCTGGAAGGTGACTCAAGTCAGCAAAATGCAGGTCTGTCTTGAACAAGGGGTTTGCTGCTAATCACGATGCAGCTAAAAAGAAGTTCCTTCTCCGGGGTGTTTTCTGGAAAAATTAGTATTGAGAAGTTCCAACTTTAATACATCCATGGTTTGGGCCAAGCTTTGCTTTTGAAGCCTGCTACATCTACCAAAGCCCAACCGCTCTCGTGCCGCCGGTGGGTGTACCCCAGGGCTGGGTCCTGCCAAGGGGTTCAGCAGGCAGCACCGGCTCCTTCATACGCTGGCTTTGGCAGCGAATAACTGAAGTCCAGGCTTTTCTAGCCAGCTCTGCCAACAAGCCCGCTCTGTGCATTTGGGACAGACACTAACGCTCTCCAACTCAGTTTATCCTTGAGTTTTAAATTACCACGTGAGTTAGCAGGACCCACATTAGACTGGGGCCCGTGGGACCAGCTGACAGCACAATGCAGCCAACCTCCAGGGCTCCACAAAAATCCCACTTTGAATCCTGTTTTTCTCTGCTACTTTAGTTCACTTGATGCTTTTCCCAGCAGATTTTGACCCTTTCTCTTCTTTCCCTGTATTTCCTTAAGTGTTTTTAAGCATTCCAGCAGCTCCCAGCCCAGATTTGCAGGGACATACTGGCTTCCACAGAGCAATTTTGCCTTGCTCTGGCAGAGAAAAACAATCCCTCCTCTCCAGCCAGACCTTATACTCTTAGCAGGAGAATGCTAAAATATTGATGTACATGAATCTCAATCAACCTGAAGTAAAAAATGAATTCCCTGCAGGAGCAGTACAGTTCCTTCCTCTGAGAGCTGCTGATTAGCAAGGTTAATTGTGTACCTGCCAACAGCAGTCAGCGCGATTTTGCCCATGCCTTGTAAGGGACAAGCACCGATAACAGCATCCTTTCTATCCTTGGGTATCTAAGCACACACGAGCAGCTATAAGCTCCAGCTCTGCCAGGCTGGACTGGGAATTTGGGAGCAAGAGGATCCGGAGCTGGCGTCAGGCAACTCGGTTCATAGCTGAGCCACACCAGTGCTTTCCACAGCCGCTGCCGGCTCATCACCTCCGTCCTGTGCCAAGCCCTGGGCACTGGCAAGGACAGTACTACTGAGCATAAACAGGTTAAGTGGTTTATAGTAGATGAAGCCAAGCTTCTCCATGTTGATACTTAGATGGTTCTTCCACGGTTACAAAAAAAAAAATCACTGTCTAAACTTACGTGCTCTGAGCAGGGATTTGGCGGTGGGAGTTTTCCTGTGTCAAATCCCAGGGTTGTAAAAGCTCAGGCCCAGAGAAAGGTCCAGTCACATCCAAAGAATGAGCAAGGTGGTGGCAGCAGCCGCTGGCAGAGCGTGGCAGCAAGAGACCCAGAGATGCTGCCCTCTCCCTCCTCCAGGTGCCACACGCTGCTGACTGTGCAGGATCGCACCCTTCGCCTTGGCCTGGACCGCTCAGGCAGGTCGGGAGCAGCTGCGTTCCTCATGTGCAACCATTGAAAGGCTTCCCCAGTACCATGCCTTTCTCCAGGTGAGGTGTTACAGAAGAGAACCGATTTTTCAGCAAAATATTTTTCTATCTGACAATAGCATTTCTTATCCCAAAATTTCCAAAGGGGATTGCGACAGTATCAATAACATTTTATCTTTAAAGATACAAAAAGGGGCAGTTGACCTCTTCAGATGAGGATTTTCTATTTGCAATTCCAAGTAACTTATTTCTTACTTACATTTATTTTCTATTATAAACAAATCAAATGTCATTTTGGTATCAAAACAAGACATCACCCAACTGCAGTGTTCACACTAACCTGAACTGTCACGTTGAGAGAAACCACAAACTAGACTGTCACACAGAACAAAAAATTCCAGGCTCCAACTACTGCACTTGGAGCAGGTATTTCATGCTCTGAGCACCCCAGCACACACAACTTTGCTTTCAGGGGATAGGAATAGAATTTGCAAAGTTGCAGCCTCTGGGGATGTGGGAATTAGAGAGCAAAAGCACACTGGGAGGACCAGAGAAATGCCCACTGTATTCAGCCCAGGAGACTCGGAGACCTGAAGGACTTACACTCGGCTTTGTCACGGGCAATTGGTTTTGGCATGGAGCAAAGTCTGCAGCAGTAACAGCTTAGCAGGGAAAGTGCCTGAAGGCTGGGTAATGCTTTGGGGTTGAAAGCTCAAGCTGACTTGGGCTGTTTCAACTGCCTGTGGGTCCCAGAAGAGCAGGCAAAGGCTGGAGCTGGAGCTTGTGAGGGGCAGAGCAGCCTGTCCTGGGGCATGCCAGAGAGCTGAGCTGGCCTGTGCCAGAGGGGAAACTGAGGCACACTGTCCTCAGTCAATGGGTACTATGTATTTCTCTTACAGAGGCACATTTTCAAAGCCGGATGCCGAGCTTGTGCCCTTGGAGTCATACTTTGCCCATGTCTTTTTGAAGATGTGACTTTTGTGAATATTTCAAAGTACAGGCTGTCATGCCTGGCTCATACTACAGTGCAGATTTAGGCAATTGGACAGCTATGGATCCATCCCGCATCACTGAATTGCCTTTGAAATACTAGACACATACAAAACTCAATTTTCTGAGGAGCCCAGAAGAGCAGGGATATGCTACAGCCAGCATTTTTAGAGGCTGCGCTAAAGCCATTTTGCAAATTCAGGTCCTGAATGGCTAATAGCCCTTCGGTAGCAGAGAAGCATTTGCTAAATGGCCGAGTTGTTTGGGCTGTGCCTAACAGCCTTCACCGAGGCACCACTCCGGGCTGATACACCTCATTAGCAGCATCGCCCCCTCCATCTCTGGACTCCAACTGTGTTTGCATCTGCCACATCGCTGCTGGGTTGCCACCAAGCAGAGCAGGGCAGGCTGCAAGGGACCTGCAAATGAGCTTTCCACCCTGCCAGCACAGGACCAAGACCTGCGCAAGACCTCATCTTCCAGATCTGATCAACAACCAGTGCAAGGCAGCACCCAACACAGCTCTTGGAAGAAAAGCAAGGTTTCAAAACATCATCCTCTAATAGCAAACTAATAGATAGCCAAAAAAAGGGTTATTTGAAAACATAAAATCTTAAAATTTTCTTATAAATAATGAAACTACTTCTTGGTTTTTTTAAAGAACAGATGCAAAAGCACAAGTTGGGTGACTGTCCCTACACAGTTGCAATGGATTAGTGCTGCCATTCAAGGCACAACCCAGCAGCAAGCTCTGCCCTTCAAGAAATAAGTAGCCACAAGGCTGAGAAAAAACTGGGTAATGAAAGACCTATGGGACACCCACAAAGAGCAGGCTGGGACACAGCTGAGCTTCTCTTAGCGCAAGCCAATCCCACCACCTTTCTTCTCTACTTTGCATTGACATTTGCTGCAGAGGCAGATGTTGGAGCTGCACCCATAAAGCAGGACTGTCTTCTAAAGCAGGGCCATGGTTCCGCACATCGCTGCAGCATATCCCCGGCCCCGGGAGCTGCAGATTAGCTGCGTCATTGCTCATTGCTAAGAGCCCTTCACAGCAGAAACTCCAAGAATTTAATCTATACACCTCAGCCAACTTACCAAAAGTGTTCAAGATGTTTAGGTCATTAAGCAGCAATAGAGAATAATGAAAAAAAAAAACAACCAAGCTTGCACATCACTAACTGCAGTGAGCTGTATAGTTTCAAGTTTCCAAACAAAACATAGCAAAGCCAACAGAGGCATGAAAAGCAGAGAGGGTAAGGTCACCGAGAAGGGGAGAACAGAGCCAGTGTGCATACCTGACCCCACCTGCAGCCTCTCTGCACGCATTTACTTAATCAGCTGTTTGGGGTGAATTTAGTGGGGAATTCAAAGCCCAAAGAGCAGCCAGAGACCCCAGCAGCTCCCAAGGTGGGAGCAGGGAAGGTTTCCCAGGGCTTGCTGTGCCAGTGCCCCTTGCTCCCAACCTGACACAGCCAAGGGTTTTTCTTGAGCAAAGGCTGCCAAGCTCATCCCACAAAAAAAGCAAAGGCAGCCCGAGACATGACCCAGATGGTTTGCATCTTAAAAATTCAGCCTGCAGCAGCAATAAGCTACTACACATCCTTGCTGCATGCACTTCAGCCAAACTTGACCTCTCCCCCCTGTCACCCCAAAGCATCTCAAAGCTTCCTTGCCTTCGCAGCACCCGTCACGGCGGGGTAACAGCTCGAGGAGGGCAGCAGCAGCCCTGAGCGGTGCAGCCCAGCAAAATGGCCACCAAATGAAGCATATAAAGTCTCCACAACCCCTGCCCAGGCAAAAGATTTTGCAGTGCGCCCAGTGCTGCGCACTCAATGTCAGCTAGCACTAATACAGGCTCAGGCTGCTGGCAGCTGAGAAAACAAAGCAAACCTCTGTTTTCCTGTGTGAAATTGCAGAAAGACATTTTCTTTTCTCTCAGAAAAATACTTAAAGCAAACCTTTTGATTTTCATCCCTTTTTTGTAAACCGAAAGCAAGAACATCTTTGGCCAACAGATCAAAAGTAAACTGGCTTTTACTAAACAAAATGGAAACAAACTCCCTTAAAATGTGGTTCTTTCCTGTAAAACTTTGACTACAGAGAAAAAACATGTCTCAAGGGAAAAAGGGGGGTCTCAAAAAAATTATTAATTCCCCCCAGGATGCTCCAAAACTTTGCCATAGCCAAGGTAGCTTCAGTACATTCACAACATGACACACTTGCCAAAAAAAGTGACATATTAGGAAAAACTTTAGATAGTTGAGAGCTTAGGTCCTAATCCTGGCCTTGGCACCACATCTGGTGCAAGTCACTGCCTTTCTCCCCCATTTTGCCCCACGATAGGAGCCCCGTGGTCCCCGCTTACCCCATGAGCTGCCGTGAAAACCCGCCGCAGCAGAGAACTGAAGGGTTAACACGAACATTTGGGTGTTTATTTTAAGACGACCATAAAACCCTGACAGGCCATAATTACAGTGTTGATAAGCAGGGAAAGAATATTTGATGTTTCAAATATCACATGACTAATTGGTGCTGGAACAGATGTGCGTGTAATTTGGGTGATGTGTGTGGCGTGTGTCACGGGCTTGTGCAGCGTGGTGGGGAGGAGGGGGCTTCACGCGGGGGCTGGAGGAGCACATGGTCCACCCCAGCCATGCATCACCCTGACACCGCCAGCACATGGGGTCACCTTCCCCTTATTATATTGTCAAGCTGAATTAATAGAAAAGTAAAGAAATAAACACCCATTTCTATTCTTTCATTACCTTCTTGAACAGGGCTTCTCATCAGAGCATTATGGATACTCCACAGAGATGCTGATATTTTTCAGACACTGGGCAAGACACCATTCAGAGATCCCTCAGAGGATGCCCCGGGCTGTGGAAGGTAGGTTTCTCTTGTTGCAAAACCCAGCCTCATTTCCTCATTCAGCACACCAGTTTTTTTTAAAAAAAATTTTTTTTTTTTTTTTTTTTTTTTGAGCTAAAAACAGTAGTCAGGAAGGCTATTGGCTTCCAGCAACACCAACACCAAGCCCAGAGGGACAGGGGGAAGCCCTGGTGGCACTGCCAGCCTTCCTGCACCCTTCATAGTGGGTTGCTTCAAGCCAGAGTGAAACTTCATCCCCTGTTCCTTCTGCCCTTCCACATTTCTTCTCACTGGGGCTGTCTTTCCATCTCTCCCCCTTCTCCCACTGGCTTTGTCTCTCCAGATTCCCTCCTCCAGCCTTCTTTAGGAAAGGGCTTTCCACCCAGCTTTGAGAAGTGATAGGAAATGCATAAGCTTCTCTATCATATGTTGCTTAAGAATGACTTTTTCCTTCTGTAGTCCAGGGGGAATTATGAACTATTTTTAAAGCAGAGCTTGGTGCGATAAGAGCCTTTAATTACTAGATAAAATGTGTGCACCAGGGTATGGAGTTTTGACTCTTTTTAAGCTTCTTTAGGGAAAAATGCACTGGTGTATAACTGCTCACAACCCAAAATGTCTCACATTCACTGGTGGGACCCATTTGCCACATGAAAGGGGTAGAGGGTGCAAGAGATCAAACCTAAGGGCCAAGCATCTGGCCAAGGCAAAGCTGAGATGGGACCAGCAAACTCCCACAGGAAGCTGCCCACAGCCCCACAGACAGCCCAGCATTCACCACAGCACATTTGCTGATACCATGACCTCCCAGTACTGAGGAGAGAGCCCAGTTCACAGCCAGATTTTGGAAAGAGCTCATAATTCTCCTCCACTTGCAAACCTGACTCTTTTCATACCATCCATACCCACTGAGGATGGAAAGAACGAGGACAACACTGGGGCACTACCTCCAGCATCACAGGCACTTTCTCTAGGACAACCTGGCCACCCATTAGCATCTCTGTGCACCTACAGCTCCCCATTCTTCCCAAATTTCACCTACACCTCTGGTGTCATCCAGAGACAAGAGCTACTCCCTACCCACCCAGAGCCGCCAGTCCACCTACACAACTCCAGCAGGGCAATACCCTCCTCATAACAGTTGGATACAGCCAAATGCCCCTAACAAAAGGCCATAGACGGATGGGTTGTGACCCACCCGCTACCTTCTCTGTTAGTAAGCAGATTTGACTTTCCAAGGAGCACCTCTGGACTGCCCAACCTCCTGCCAGGTTGGCTAGGCCATCCTTACCTAGAGCCTTTAGTAACTGCTGATTGAGTCAAACCAGCGGCCTATAGCTACAACAACCTATTAAGGAATTCATACCTTTCTTGAAGCGCCCTCAGAAGACCCTTTCCACCAGCAGCCCCTTCTCTGACCGGTCATGTCATAGCAGCACTAAGAGCATCAGTTGAAGCACATCCAGGACTTTAAGCTCACTTCAGTTTGCCATAGCATGGTACATACCCGAGGAGCGCTGCTGGAACCAGAAAATAAAGCACACACCACAGATGAGGCTAAAACCTTCCAAACAAAGGACTCCTCCTACCTCTGGTGCTTTTAAAGTGTGGGACCCTGAGTGCACCAATAGTCCTTAACCACCCTCACCTGGCACCCCTCCCACACACCCTGACCACTGGCCCAGCTGCTGCATTTAAGCTCTGTTCTTAGGGCTGTGTATGTTTGCCTCTGGTTTTGGTGGACGGATGGGGTTTTGTGGTCTCAATGTGGACCTTCTGCTAGGGCATAATGCTATTCCCCCGTGGACCAGGTTCTGTTCCTCCTGTACTGCCCCCCCCAGTGGGGGGTAGCGCTATCCTCAAGTTCATCCCTGTCCCACCTTGGGGGTGGTGCTAGGGGTCATGATTTCACCTCTTTCGATTTGCAAAGTGCTTGGCGTTTGACTATAATTATGTTTTGGCTACAAGCTGCAGAAGAGGGAAATGATTACGGGTTTTTCTATCTCTTAGAATTCAGCACAAGAGCCACCGAGCAGCTGTGGCTGAAACGAAGAAGTATTTATATTGTTGTTTTCCTCTCACAGGTGTTTCTCTCCTAGTATAAAAAAGATTCACTCACATTACACTAATATGTAAGTGTACATTGATTAAATCTACTGGCACCTGGTCCCACAGCCAAAAGGAAAAACAATTTGCAGTTCCTTTTCTATCCGTATATTTATAAACTCGCCGTAGTTGATGTATGATATCGTTATTGTATCTATGCCACATGCAGCAGTAATGTGGAGGGTTTTATTCCACAAAAAAAATGTTACATCATGTTATTTTTACCAGTAACTCTCTGTGAGGTAAATCTGGAGGTCTTTACATGGATTTGGGGAGGGAGAGAGAATTGTTACTGTTTCCAATATTTTTTCCTGCTCAGGAACTGGGATACGTAATGCTGTACTCGCCACATATGTCCTCCCATCGAAAACCAGTAAATTTTTTGTAGGAATCATTCTGGAGTAAATCCACTATGACTGAAGGTGAGATAATTTAGTACTTCATTTAAAATCCACTAATATTGATTTCTGAATGCTTTTCTTCCCCCAAGGCTACAAATCAGGAAAAATGCTGTCAGGGTCTGGCAGCACACCCATGCGGTCAGCATCTCTTTCCGCCAGGATCCAGCAGCTCTGGGGAGAACCCATGAACCCAGTACGGCTGCTGTGGACTGGGCAGCTCTCCCGCACCTTCCCCTCAGGCTTTGCAGTTCTGTCTGCAGGTAATGGGACAAGCAAGAAAGCAACTGCTGGTTTGGCTCTGTTTGTCCTGATAGATGTCATGGATTGCATCAACGTCACTCAAAGGACTGATATAACTCGGGGGGGGGGGTGCTGAGGGTGTTGTATCAGGTTCTTTCTGCTGCTTCCTCACTTCCAAAATGATGTTGCTGCTCAAGCTTTTGAGGGCACGCACATCTCGGCTCCTCGCGCGGGTGGGTGACGTTGACCTCCCAAGCCCTCTCTGCTGCTGTGACCACGGTTGGAGCTGTGCCTGCAAACTGCCGTGCTCTCGGGATAGATACCCTGATCTTCCTTTAGAGCCCAGGGCCCTCACCGAGCATCGTTCTCACCGAGGGGCAGATCTGACTGATGCGGGGGGGGGGGGGGGGAAGCAGTGCGCCACGTCCCTTAGAGCCAGCCCGAGCTAACGAGAGCGAAAACAAAGAGCCGATGCTTTCCTGACATCAAAGCGTCTCTGGGGTGCCGAGCTCTCGGCTCCCCCCGTTACCATCGCACGGGGCCTTGGGGATGTGCCCCGAGCACTGACCTGCTCTTTTCCCAGCCCCGCTCACGGAAACCACTCGCTGATTCATGCGAGTAGGCGGAAAGGAAAGAGGATCCTTTGGGAGGGTTTTTTTCTCAGGATTAACCTCTGTCTGAGAGGGAGGATATCAAAGGGAAACAAGTGGGCAGTAGGATAGCTAATATCCAAGACTTGTGGTGGTGGAGAAAAAAAACTCAGCGAGGAGACAGAGATGACTAGTGGTAGTGAAAGATTTGGGGATGCTGTACTCTCTATAAGAATACAACGGGAAAAGGAGAGAGTGGTTTTACACGTCCAAAAGCTACCCTGTTTCTTTACAGAGTTTGTGCAGCTGTCCAGACAGGAGACAAAAAGGGCAATAGGATGCGGAAGCCTGTAGGTTCAAGAAGCATAACTGAATATTAAATAAGCAACCCCACTAAAAAAAGCAGAATTTCTCATAGCTTATGCTCTGGATTGGTGTCCTTGTTTACCAAGGACCATTTCCCAGGGGCTGCCCTGGTTACGCTACCACCCACTGCTGCAGGTCAGGGGTTGAGGTAGAGGTTAGACGGGACTAGCAGCAGGGCTCATCCCTAGTTCTAACTTAATTCACTGAAGTTTGTGCAAGCTTAAGCTAAAAGTTAAGCTCAGGGCGGTTTAGGAAAAGCCTAAACTGGAGACACAAAACAAGCATCTTGAAAGCAGAATGAGGTTTAACTACAGCTGATGATCCAACTTTCAAGCAGATAAATTACTTTGCAAAAAGACTGGTACAGCCAAGCCCCTTTTCAATTACAGAAAACTAACTCAATCAGCTCCTATTCTTTTTAAATAGATCTGCTGGGTTTAAATGAATGTGCATAATATGTGGTCCATTTATTTCCAAGAACATTGCAGTGAAAGTTGCTTTATGGATTCACTGCAAAATCCTGAGTAAAGAAAAAGAAATAATCAATAGAAAGTATCCACCTTTCTTAAAAAGAAAAGCCATTTCCCCCCCTAAAGTTCAATTCATTTTGCTCTGGCACTTACTGACCTTGATTAAGACACTTTCAATGTTTGTATAGGGACTTTTCTTCGATCAGCCTGGCAGAAGTTTCTATTCCTTAAGCCACAGGGGTTTCTACGGACTAGGAGGGACTTTGATGGGGGGTGAGGGGCAAACATAAAGCTGAAGCTCATCTTTGCAAATGAAGGGTGACAGGTTTTTTATTATTAATTGGGGGTGGGGATGTCTCTGAATGTCCTTGTTGTCTGTATTGCAGCAGCAGCTCCAGATGCTGTGCTCCCCCAAAGTATGACCAATAAATATTTGGTATGGCTGAATTGGGAAGACTGGCCAGCCCAGTCCAGCCTGTGGTCACCAGACCCTGCTGAGCATGGCTGCAACACCCCGATTTTGAGATATTTGCTAGGGTTTGGGGGCTTTGTGGACCCGGCAGACCTAGTCATTGAAGTGCTGGTGCAAGTCCTGAGGCAATGAATTCAACGAGGGTCCTGGGAGCAGAATAATCCACTTGGCCTCTCTTGCTTAAATATTTTGCTTTGATTAGGCAAAGAAAAGAGGCCCCGATGGTTTCCGCAGCATCTGTCACAACAGCACTGGGCAAAATGTCTGTTGTTCAAGATCTAAGCATGAGTCACCGGCGCTTTGGGAGGTGGGGTGGTTACCAGCAGAAAGCAGAAGGCTCTGCCAGCTCCTTTTTATCTCTTTCAAGGACTAGCTTGGCTCAACCATAGTTATTAGCTAGCAGAGTGGATGGTTTTCATCATTAGGCAGCTGTAAGCAGGTGGTTGTGCTCTCTCGGAAATGAGATAAGACATGAAATGCACGTTTCTGGCATTTATACGAAGCTGCTTCCCTCCCCTGTATGTACCACCATACGCAGCGCGGCTCCTTGTAAAGGGCTGCGCTACGGGAAGATGCAGAACAATTGTACAGCGAGATAACGCTTTTGGTGTGGGTGGCAGGATATCTCTCCACCACCAGGGAAGAAAACAGTGAAAGCATCGAACAGACTCCTTGCTTGTAGTGTGCCTGGCATGATCGTGCATCTGTGCGCAGAGCGAATGGAAAACGTCATGTAAACGCAAAAGCACCTGTACTTTCACTTCATCCAGTTTCGAATGATGACACGTGAACCAGATGCAGGCACGAACAGCAGTGTGCTTTGCAGAAGACTGGCTCTTCTCAAAATGCTTTCATCTGCTTCAAAGAAAGTCACAAATAACTTCAGGTTGAATAAATATTTGGAGAGAAGTAGTTTGCTTCATTTTTTGATATTTTCTTGACTAGAAAAAAACCACCACAAACTCAGTATTTAAAAAAAACCCAAACGCTTAACTTTGATACAGCATTTTTCATTCTCTTTTGTTGGTGTTAGGGAGGAGGTCAGAGAAGAAGCACAAAGGAGCAAACGATTTCCCAAGAGGATTCGCAAACCTGACAGCAAAGCTAAATATATAATTCAGACCACTCAAGTCCCCGTCTATATCAAAGTCAGTTGTCCACAATATATAGCATGTAACTAATGAAACATTGCTTCTCAGCTGTTTTAAATGAAGATATAATTGTTTTTTCAGCAACAAGTGCCTCGTATCACACAGGTAAAACAATCCCTGGGGTTGGTGAGGATAGATATCTCAGATTAATTACCAGCCAATTTACAGATTAATGTGGGAAAGTGTCTAGACTAGCCTTAAAAATCTGTGGCTACTTTACATTAATTGGCAGTCAATTAAATAGTGGTAAAAAGTGCCCAGAGTGGACACACTCAGAGGAAAAGAACTCATTCTTCATGCTGTATATGTTAATTTAAAATCACTGTAACAGTCATTTCAAAGCTAAGTCTTTCCCAGTGTGACGGAGGATTAATCTTCATTCACATTCCAAGGGGGATAAGTACGTTGCTATTGAACAAAGCCATTTTTCAGTTTTCCAAGTTAAAAAAAAAAAAAAAAAAAAAAAAAAAAAGAGTTACAACCTTTTTGTCAGAATATGTATCACAATTTTGGCTTTTAAGTGACCAGTCTTTGAAGTTCTCCTCTGGAGACTCCCCACCAAACCTTGCTATGTAACTGGAAAACCCTATTCAGCGTGGGGGTTTCCCCTCTCCCCTACCTTACCTGCGAAAGGCGGGCGAATTACCCAAGGTTAGAGAGGAGACTCTTCTCTTCAGTGAGACTGCTCCTGCTCCTGAGCACCAAGAATTTCGTTTTTCTCATCTTGCTCAGAAAATTGAAAAGCTCAGGAGATAAAAAGTGTGAAATAAGAATTAACAGCCAAAGAGGGAACTGTATATATTTTATTGCAAGAACTTTCATTGGGACATTAAGGGTATTTGCTTCACTGCGAATTGTTATTATGTATAATATATGGATTTCTTTTGGACCCTTTTCCTCATTCTTTACCTCAAAAAAAGAGAAGTGTTAACAATGCTCTCAGCTATTAGGGAATCACTTTGTCTGAAATTAATGTAAATTGAAATCAGCGCTTCAGGTGCTGAGGTGAAGTTCTGAAGTTTTCTATGATGTGAAGCAAAGAAAGAGCTGAAAAAGCACGAAGATACTCATCAAAATGGTTCATTTTAGCTGCACGGCTTTTTCTATTTTCAAAAGGCAGCAGAAGTGAGATTATCGCAGCAGTTAAGAGAAGAAACTGAACTTTCGTTGAGCTGGCACATCTAGATAAATTAAACCCGGTTGTGAGATGTAAATGAATAAAGAAGAACAGCAGAGAGGTGGAGACGGAGGGGGCCCTGCTCCCCCCTCTGCCCCCAAATCCCCGTCTCCTGCTTCGACAGGCAGTCCTGGCTAATTGTCTAGGTGAAGTCGTGCCTGGGCATGTAGTATTTTGTGGCAGCTGATGTTCTCCATCCTGTGGGAAGAGTCCTGGTTCCGTCAATATTTACTGATGTTTTCCACACTGGACAGCGCTGGGGTGGCTGGGGCTTGTCCTTCGATATGCAGCAAAAAGGTTAATAAGTAAGAGTCCTCTCCAGAAGCAACACAGGCACCCTCCGTCTCCTTTAGATACTTTTGTCTCTAAATTAATGCTAATAGTTTCATTCTGGTCCAGCGTTGCATACCTTACCTCCACGGACCAGCTGCTCGAAAATCCTCTGGCAGCGTGGCACTAGCTGCACTCCTTCCAGATGCTCACTGCATCCAAACAAATAAAAAATATAGATTAGAAGGTCACTTTTCCACATGGACAACTGTAGGTCTTCCATTGACTCAGATAAGGGAAAGGGAGAGAGGGGGCAAGGTATAAAGGTCTGGGATCCAAGTGGAAGTAGTTCTTTTTCCCACATTAATCTATGGGACCCAGGGCAAAGCACAGGTTTCTGACTGCCTTGGTTTCCCATGTACAGAATTAATTCAGACATGCCACGTGGCCGTGAAACACAGTAGTCTAAAAAAAATGGCAGGAGTTTAAATAGTGTAAATGTAATGTAGGCTTTGGGGTCAGAGAAAATAGGTGGCAGCCTGAGTTTTCATAGGTGAAACAGATGTGTGCAGAGCACAGTCTCTATTAGACTGGGGGTGGATGTTAGGAGAAAATTGAGAGTGCCAGGCCATTTTCCATTCTAAGGCATAGGAGGTTTATAATAGCTGTGCTTTGGTTTAGATCATTTAGTCTGTTTTGCTAGCAAATATCACCATGTGCTGATAAGCTAAATTTCAGCAAACCTTGGTACAGTCAGCAGGGAGCCAGGTTTGTTCTGTGCTTTAACTTCATCAAAACACATTCTTTCTTTCCTTTTTTCTTCTTTTCTTCTTTGACTGAAGAACTGCAAATACTTCCCATCCCAATCCGAATAAATAATCTTGCACAGCAAACACGAGCTGCAGTCCCCAGTACCTGCATTGCACCGTCCTGCGTCCCACTTGCCGGGTACTTTGGAGGAGTCATGATGACACATCAATCACTGCAAACTCCCTTTGTACCTCCTCAACATCTACATCAATTCCTTGATGTACTGTGCTCCGAGCAGAGTAAACCGGGCGCTATTACGCACCGGCTTTCCAAGCTGCAGCATCCGAGCCAGTTACCATTCGCTCCCGTGTGCTGTAATTGGCCTTAGAAACCCGCACGTCTTAATTTCTGGGCCCCCGTCCAGCTCTTGGTGAAAGTTCACTGCACGCCAAGGTCACTACAGCCCTTGGCGATCCAGCGCAGAGGAAAAAGGAGGAAAGACTCCCTTTTCTGTGGATACAATTAAATTTCTGACACTTTCAAGTTATTCATTCGATTGGAACAGGGCAATTAAACCAGCTGTGCTGGGTCTGTGTTTTCAGGACAGCCTCCTCCTCCTCCAGCAGCATTTCGGAGAGCCTTTGACCATCAGCGGATTCAACCCAAATCCCTGGGGTCTGGCTCCCGCTCAGGATCCCACCCGGCCTCCGCGGACCCAGCTCACCTCGAAGAATTCAAAACGAACGGTGGAGCAGAGCCGCGCTGCACCTAATTGATAGTAATGTTAAGAGACTGATCGTAATTTGAACGCTAATTAAGGAAGATCGTTATTGACTTTAATGGGAGACAGACCAGGCTCTTGCACGTCTACTAAATAATGAGAAAGAACTGAGGGTGCTGTCAGCGCCGGAGAAATAATCACAATAATAATGTGCTGAGAAAAATGCAGCTTCCTTTCGGTAACCCTTAACAGCAGCGGGAACGGCACTAAAGGAGAAAGGACTTTCTGTTCACAGTCCCAGGAAGTGAACTCATTTGTTTCTGTATAATTTACTGTTGTTATAATAGCACTTACAAACCCCAGTAAACAATAAATATGGATTTGTTAGGAGGCCACCTACCACTAGGTTATATGGGTAACTGGCACTTTTAAGATGCTTACGTAAAATGTCATTCTCCCCCCACTCACAGCACCCAAACCTCTTTACTTTCAGTAAAAAGATTAGTAAAAACTTCTTTATTTTTAGTAGCTTTAGTGTGAGCTGGCGTCAGTCCTCCTCTGATAGCACTACCTAATGCCCCAACACCCAGCAAAATAAAAAGGAAAAGACTGAGCTTCCACAAAGTGAAGGCACAGGGTTCCCTTTTCCCCCCATCTCTTTCAGACATGGGGACCACGGCAGGCGCTGTGCAAATATGACGTAAAGAAGGTGACAGCCCGGTGAACCTGGACTCAACACAGGACATGAAACTACCGTCAGATGTAGAAAAAAAGAAGAAAGAGCGAAGCAAGCCAAGAGAAAACAGTATGAATATGTTTTTATTCACAGAACCCACCTACAGACATAGAGACGTGATTTTGGGACCGTTCAACCCAAGCACCAGTCAGCCCGACTGCCTTGGCAGAGCTCTTCTCTTGATGAGAGGAGCAGGGTGATGAGAGGTGGAAGAGCGGTGTCTCTCCCTTGGAAACGAGCTCTGTAATTTAGGGCTGGAGGCAGCCGGCATGTTGACAAGGACGCAACATGCCGAGCAGCTCGCTGGTCCTGGAAGGGGCATCACGACCCCTCCCCGCTCTGGGTAAGTTCAGCGCAGGGGTCCGCAGCACGTGTTGCTGACAGCACGGGAGGTTTCTTCTCTTTAAGCGTGGTTGAGAGCGTTCACAGGTGGTGTGTGGTCCATGATTTCAGGGAAGTGTAGAGAGAACGTTATTTTACAGTGATATTTGGAACTAAGTATTGGGTTTACAAATATCCTTCCCCCAAATTTAATGCCGTAAGATTGCTCTTGACTGTCATTTTTCACTTCTATCAATTCATCTTTGATCTATTGCTCCCTTTCTTAATAGCAGAGGGGAAGGGGAGGAAAGGGGTGTTCAAATTCCACTCTATCAAGGTCCTCACAATGTAATAAGAGCTCAAAAATCCATAAAATTGGCGATCATCTTTCAGCTGCAATATCCACGTCACATGCCAAGTGTTGCCACAACAATAAAAAATTCTCCACCTTTATTGCCACAGAGCGTATTGATTCATTGCGGTGTTTCCCAGAAACATTTGTATTTATGCACATGACTCTGTGAACATTGACCATATAGGGTGGGAAATCTCCAAGCCACCTCTTTGGCTGAATTAGATTTTTCAGCTGAATCATTGAGACTATACTTCGATTTTCAGGGCTCATGCTGGCATTTTTATGATAGTGGCTTTGGCTTATTAACAGAGCATAGTGAAACCAGCTTGTTGTTTTTCCCCTCCTTTTCTTCACTCCATTATACCAAGGGACATTTATTACTTTTTGATAAAAGATGCACACCCCTCCCTTAGGAGAAGGGCACTGAAGCAGGACGAGATGCCTTTGTGCACCATCTCCAGAGTAACTGGGGAAGGGCAGGAACCAGAGTGTAATCATTCAATAAAGCGGCAAAATACAGGACGGAGGGGAAAAAGCTTAGATTAAATAATTCTTCGATGTCCCTTATGTCTTCATCTATTTCTCAAAAGGAATTATGTGTAAAGCAGAAAACAGTATTACTTTTTGTATTAATAGAAGAGATGAATCATCTTATGCCATTCAACAGTTGGAACTAATATCAAGGTTCAGGTTTCACAGCTGGCTGTAAAAGAGACAGGAAAAAAAGTCACATAGATCAGAAGTTGTTCACGTTTTGGAGAAGATCCATGTTCAGCCCCTCGGTCTGTGACTTCCTTTGATCTCTAACTACTAGTTGGAAATTGAAGCTCTCCCTTTAAAGCCTTCAAACTTCGTTCTTGTTCTCCTGAGCTCCAAACAGCCAGACAGCATTTTCAGGATCTGCAAGGAGGGCAATGTGAGCTTGCTGTCACATACCCAGCCTCCAAAACCCAAATAAAGCCTCTGCAAGGATGATGGCGGGGTTCTTCTGAGTATCTAGAGCATCTCCTCGGGCGGGCGGCAATCTCACAGCATCGCCACGAAGGCTGCCAAGAGCCAGGTCGCGTTCCGACGGCGCAGCCCACCAGCACCGCGCTCTGCGGTGCAGGGACCACCTCCCACGGCCCACCGGGACCCAGGGACGTGGCAGGGTCTCCACGCACCTCTGTGAGCTTTGGGGGAAGCTCAGGGTGAAAGGTGGCTCTGCAGAAAGGCATGGGTAGGTCCACTGATAACGTCAAATCCCTTTTCCAAAGATCTGTGATTTTGGGGATGCTCACTCAGGAGTACGGGTGGATTAAAGTTTGAGGTGGCTCGTCCCCATGGATTGTTCTTCTCTCACATCTCCTAGAGGCTGCCTGGCCTCCACCTCCATTCCGTGCACCACCGATACCTGAATAACCACGTAAAGTGGCAGCGAATCGTTAGTACCAGTTTGTCCTAATAAATTAGACTATAAAGCACAGCAAAGCAGGAGCTGTTTCGTGTGCGGTTCGGCTGTTTCTGCTGCAGAGGTGGCAACCTAGGTATGAACTGCTACAGCCATCTGGGTTTAATCCACCTGCATAATCAGTACGTGCTTTTGGAAAAAGCCTAGATGCAAGCTCGCTAGTCCAGGACATTATGACTAATCACGAGAGGGGGGGGAAATAGGGGGAATGGCACGCATGAGGGGTATGGGTAGTACAGTCTCCAGAGCAAGAGGAATTAATTGCTTGCATCCTAATTCTTCGCAAGGTGTGGAAGTCAGTGTGAGGGAAGGATGCCCACATCTCGCAGAATGAAGGTGCGTAAAGCCAGGGTCACCTTTCACAGCAAAACTTCTCAGAAATTAGATGACAGCCCATCCGTGCTAAGAGTTTCTCCACATCAGAGGTTTTGAATTGCAGCAGAATAATTCCAGCATCTGTAATTAGCGCTTCCATTAAATTCTCATTGCTCTCGTATTAATTTCAGGAGTTTGAAACTGTCAGAAGCATTATTAAGGGATGCTATCCTTGTCAGGAGCTGCAAATAAAAGCTGAGCTCCTGATTAAAAGTTTAGGGCAGCCCTCATTATTTTCTGCATCAGAAGAGTAGTCTTTTTGGGTTACCCTTTCAGTCAGTACTGTTTCATTACAGAGGGCCTCTAATTGTTTCTGCCTATTTAAAATAAAAAAGACAATTTGCTTTTCAAGTGCTCCTCACTGAAGCCAAATAAAAAAATTCCCAGTTGTTTTCAGAGCCAGAAAGGCACGGTGACACTGGGAAGGTGCTGGAAGGAGTCACTGTTGAGTTTCCCAAATTACCTACAGACCGGACCAACGAAGGCACTGGGAGGTGTAAGTCCCACGCGGATATTTAGCCTTCCTCAACTTCAGCAGCTGACTGCACCATCTCTCTTGCTTGTCACTTTGCTCTGCGAGTAGAGGTAGCACCACCAGGCACCCCCCTCCGGGTGCGGTTTAGTCCCATGGGGAATGGGGATTAACTGCCCCTCTCATTAAGACCCGCTTACAAGGATCTATGTTTCCATGTGAACCAGTACGATTATTCTGGCTTTAAAAATATACCCAGGTTCCTGAGTCTGGATCTAGCCATGGCCCCAGCACAGCCCCAGCCACGGGGACCTGCGGAGGGGGGACCGTTAGTTTTGGACAGGGAACAGGCATCGTGTAGCAAACCAGATATGAGAAATTTCTTATGGAAAAAATCTCTACCTCGTGCTACAAGGCTACACTGCCTACATGCAGTCTGTGTACATGGAAAAATAGGTGTACAGGCTTAGACAAGGAGGCAGGCTGGTGCTGCTGCCTGAGTGTGGCTGCTCTGGGGCTAAAATCAGGGCTCGGGGCTGCTCACCAGAGCCGCTGCAGGATTTTCAGCTAAATATTTGCCAGGAAATAAAGGTTCGGATGGACTTAACCGCATGGTAAACTCCTCTCAAACTTGTGTAATTGTTTTCATTGGAAATTGAAGCTTGAAAAATTAAGAAGTCACAAAATGCCTTAGTCTGGATTATAAAGAAAGATTTCACTCCAGAAGGATGTTTTGTTTTGGAATTTACGCATTTGTTGTTAAATACAAATTGGAAACATTTTTCACTTTAAAAAAAAAATATACATACAGAGGGTTGAATAACATTTTACTAAATGTGATTTTTCCATATTCTTCCATACATACAGAGTGACAATTCACAGCAATTATTTTTTTCTGTTTGGGCAGTAAACAAAGAAACTGGCTATCAATCCAGAGAGCTGCCAAACGCTTTTTATTCTGTCTGGTGCTGAACACCTCGGAAGACTGACTTCTGTATTCCCTTGGTTACTTTTTAATTACATTGCAATAAAATTGCAAGGAATCTAATTTTGCCAGATGAAGCCCAGGGACTTTGTGGAAGGTGATGGGGGTCCAGCTATTTTATACACTAATTACACTAGCACGGGCCCTGGAATACTGTGCTATTTTTATTCATTCATGGGAAAAAAAAAAAAAAAAAGAGCCCTTTCGTCTAGATCTGAGTGACTGCTATTTCATTCTCAAAAATAGTCAATGCACTCTTCATTTCTCAAAAAACAGCTGCCCTCTTCTGTTTCCAGGGGATATTACCACCTTTCGAAATCCTAATGGGTGTGCTGTTGAAATCAAAATAAAATACCATCACTTCACCTGCCTCAAAACAACAAACCAATATCAATAAAGCACTGCCACCTTTCTTAAAACCTCTGAAAATGGGGCAATATTAAGTAAGAGCTTGAAATATGGGTCTAAGGAGGGAATTGTCTGGGATTTCTAACAGTATGTCTGCAGTGCCATCAGGAGGTGTGATCACAGCATAGGAAACCTCGCCTGAGCTGAGGCTGAGCCGGCTGGTTTAGGCCGCACAGCCGTCAGGACAGACTGACGCTGCTGCACGGATGTGGGGACAGGCATCCCTCACATCACCTTTCAAGGGACGACTGCGTCTTGAGAGCTCCAGGCACCCATAAGAGCCACCGCGAGGCACGGCCACCTCCGCAGCCAGCCCTCCTCCGCCTGCAGCCAGGACTTCAAAGCCTCGACCCGCCTGAAGACTGACGGGGCTTCTGCATCCAGAACGCTCGAAAACACGGAGTCTTCTAAGGGGCTACAAGACTTGAAAATTTCACTCTTCATGTTTTTTTGGCAGCCGATCAGGAAACCACGGCCTGTATCTGCAGTGGGTGGGGGGCTGGTTGGCGCTTCCGAAGCAACACATCACAGCCCGCAGCAAAGCTGCTGGACCAGCAGGGAAGCGGGAAAAATGGAGCCCGGGGAGGTGGACACCAACTAATATGACTTAGTTTGGAATTATGAATTACTGTGACCCATTTCTTCCGAAACTGATCTCTGTTCTGTATTGTTCTCGATTCTTTTCAGTTACTACAGCCATTCCTCCAGGGAACAACGATTAAACGCTTGTTAGAGCATCTCAGGAGGGTGACTTGTGATCTCACAACATGATTGTTCGCTTGTCTCCTCTGCCCCACAAAATGCATCAGAAAAATGCCTGAGTTATACCCAGTAAGAGCCCTTAGAAGAAGGATCAAGTGCCTCACTGCATTTACGTGAATATTCAGCACAGTCAGATTTGCCACTCGTGTATTACACCTTGTGTATTATTTATATCCTTATGAAATAGCAATGAATCCAGTCACCCTACACTTGTTCATTCCCCAGAGGGACAGGCAAGATTCCTCTGGGACAGAAAAATGTCACGGATTCACCAAGGTCCCATCAAAGAAAAAGCAGTGGCTCAGATAGGTGAAGACAGAGCAAACACCTGCTCCCCATTCTCTGCCCCAAAAGAAGGCCGGCCACGAGGATGCTGATTAAAACTGGCCTCTTGCTGTGTATGTGGAAATCTTTTCCAAGAAATAGAGCCTGCCTGCACTTAGGGCACCTAGCTTTGTTCACGTGCTGCAAATGAACAAGATTGCCCCCCCCCCCCCCCCCCCAAAATACTACATTTCATCACCAGTTTACCTTCATCACAAGAACCTCCACTAAGGTCAGTGATTCGGTTTTAAAAAAGGTAATAGCATAAAGGTAGAAAAAAAGAGGAGTGAAGCTAGGTGGATGTACCCCTCCTCAGCTGGGCACTGGACCAGCGCAGCCCTAGCATCTCACAGCTCCTGGTTTGCTTTTCCTTCCACGGGCTTTCCACGTGCACCGCTTGACTTTCAACGTTTCCCCGTAGTCTCAGCAACAGATTTCCACCCTTTGAGGGTGTAAAGTGAAACTGTTCGGAAACAGCCTCAAAGCACACGAAGCAGGTGAACAGCTAACACACATTTAGCCCTTCAAAGGCTTGATTTCTGCAAGGTGACAGTTTCCTTCGGTCATACAGCAACCGCACGGAAACAAAACGCTGCAGCCATGATTTTTCCACAGTGCTGCAGGTGGCACCAGCTGTATTGGGTTAAAGGCAACATTTCCAACATAGATGTCATTTCTAATAAACAGAAAATGGAAAAGCCTCCAGCATCAAAACAATATTAAAGATTGAATCCTTCTGGGAAAGACACGTGGTATTTGTCTGGCGAAATTGCTGCCAGCCATCCGACACTATAATTGTAGAACATTAAGTTTTATCCCAAATGCCAAATGCAAGTGATGCTCCCGTGTGATGTGACACAGCTTCGTTTCCTTCTGGAGGAAACCTAGACCATCTTCAGCAGCACCTGCCGAGCACAGGGTGACCTCAGCCAGGCTCCAGGAAGACATTCAAATATTTATAATTTGTCTGTGGCACTGCAGCATTGAGATGATGGGTTTCTATATGGAACATGTAGCTTGAGATTGGTAACCAGTGCTGCACCCTAGCGAAGACAGGGGACCGGAGTCGTTAATTTTGATGTAGGCAGTTCAGGCAACCCCAGCTCTGTGCAGGGAATTGTCCTGGAGAGCTCTAGCTCGGCTCAACGTCTACAACTGCACCCGCTGCAGTCGCACAACCACGTGCAAATGACTCTCCTTGCAGGGTTAAATTTTGTAAAAGACTAACTCGCTTGTGGTTTTAAGCCTTGTTTTCAAAGACAACTTGCAATCAAATTTACTAAAACGCTACAGCAATTTAAAATGTCTGCCGAGATGAATGAAAACATCCAAGCAGATCAAGGTGCCAAATGTTGTTAAACGTTACCCGTGACCTATGCTGGTCTTGTGTCCAAGGGCTGGCAGGATCACCCAAGGGAATGTCAAATTTTCTGTCTCTCTGTGTATTCTCATTTCTTCCACTTGATTATCACTTTTCCCTCTGGGACATGTATTTTCTTTTAAGTATTACAGCCTACGATCTGCACCCAAGGAGTATCTTTGGGTCCTGACATTTTAGGGAAGCATGCTCTGATTTGGAAGACCTGTGCTGTATTCACTGTGGGAATATTATGTTGTATGCCAATGACAATAAATGCAGGCTGGCATTTTCTCACCTTAAAGCTCTCGTGAACCATTTCAGAGAGCTTGGCTGTTCATCCATTTATCCTGCAGCTTTTTAAGTGGGCAGCCTGACAGTTGCAGTAACACAGCTTCACTTTCTCATAACAGCTTTAGGATACCATTTCTTAAATCAAGACAATGCCTTTGAAGTTAGTGAGAGGAGAAGGCAATGCTGGCTTTGTTACTGCAATCAGAAATGCAAATTAAAAGTATGCATGCTAATTGTCAAGACTGTTGCCATATAATTAGCACATATATAGCCTGTACCCAAATTAAGAAGAACTCCCTTGGAAGCTTATTATGTCCTAATATATACCCAGCGCATATATATGTATAGCTGTGGTCTGCCCCATCCTTGCATTTCCTAGCAGCTGTCAGAAGCTGTGTGAAGATCAATGCTAATCTAGATTAACAATGTGTCTTCAGAAATCTGTCCCACGTATTAGGCACTAGGCAAGGCATGAAAGGACTCCAGGCCGACGTAACTGTCTCTCTAGCGAGAAGCCTGTTCAGGGGAGAGATACCACTCCACGCGTCCACATCCACCCTGAACTTCGAGTGCCTCTCCTCGTGCTCCGTTCACCCACCACCTCTGACGCTTCCTTCAAAGCTTCAGGTATGTGGCTACATCTTACATTTTAACAACCGTTGTCATGTCTTCTGTGCCGATACCAGGCTAACACACAGCCCACCCTAAGGGCGAGGGCTTAACCCGGCCCCGCTGCATTTTGCCTTTGTGGGAGGAGAGTGCAGGGGAAGGCGCAGCCTGTTCGGCCACGCGTGATGATCCCCGAGCCTTCTGCATCCTGACTGTTCTCCGGGACGGCAGCAGATCAGCCTTAAGGGGAGGCTAATACAAACGGTCATCGGTACAGCTCGGGTTTTATCAGATATTATTTCAAGGGTATAATTGCAAATATGGCAGCTGAACATCCAGCATGTGCCTTGGGACTGTGGGATCAGCAAAAGACAGACTGGTACTATCCACTGCTGCCTCCCAGTTCTACCTCCTCAGTTTTGTGTGCCTGGGGTCACTGCAACCTTGAAACATCCGTCTTACTTTCATTTACACACTGTTACCACTTTTCTTTGTACTTTTCAATAACATTCTTTAGAAATTACTTGGGTTTTGCATAATAAAAATCTGTGCTTCACACAAGTAAACAAACTTTGTAAATCAAAGTCATGAAACAAACATTATAAAAGCTGTCCTACTAATTACATTTCTGTGACTGTGTGACAATGTAAACCAAAGATAAGACTAGTCAAAACCAGACCAAGACATATTCACTGAGACCAGTGATAATAGGAGGCATGAGAAGCATCCACCTCTCATGCCAGGGTACCTTGGTGCCAGCTACGAGACAGACCAGAAGAACGTACAGCAGCCCATCATCCCACCTGACATAAATAAATGCAATATTCTGGAGATGAATTGCATTGTTCCTCTGTCTGAATTCGGACCTGTTAATCCAAACATGCCCCGAGTATAACTGTTACACGAATAGCAGGTGCTCACCAGCTTTTACAAACAGAAGCTACTTGTCTAAGATTCCCACGTATCCAGTAATTTGGCCATTTCCTAATTAAGCCTGACACGCTGCTGCCAAGACACCGCAAACAGTATTAGAGGTAGCTGCAATAAGGAGCTACTGGAAAATGACCTCTTATAAATAGTGGGTAATACCAAGGAGGAAGAGTCCTTAAAGGGACTGCTTCACGTGCGTGCACACATACGCGGCAGGTCAAAGTGGAGAAGGACAAATCCCTCAAGGGTACTGAGACTACAGCCAGCCCTGCCTCGCACGGGAGCTTCCACTCTTCGCTGAAACAATCCCCACCTATACAAGTTCACACAGAGCAAAAATGAGCCATTGTCATAACTGACATCTCAGTTAGGTCCCAAACTCTCTAGTCAGCTGCAATTAAAGATTTTTGGCATCACGCGGTCGTTTTTACAAGTCCCTTAAGTCTGAAGCATTCTTTACAGACTCCCCAAATATCAGGTGTTAACCTGTACGTCATCAACTCTTCTGGTGTACGGGGATTTTGCCATTTGACTTTTCACAGGTTTTTTCATACCTACATTTCATCTTTTAAAACCCAGGGTAATACACAGGCACATGTAGTGTTTTTCACACTACTGGTCTCATTGCATTTAATTAAGTACATAGTCTGGCTTCTTCAGGTTAATACTGCATTCCTGCATAAAATGCCATAGGCACACCAAATGCAGCATGTTTAGTTTATCGTGCAACCGTGTTTATTTCTTCTTATGACCCTACACCTTGTTCTTTCATGCACAGAACCTCCTTGTACCTTAATATTGAGAAACAAGCCTTAGATTAATACTTTTTTAACATCTTCATATGTACAGCAAACACCTGCCAAAGACACTCTCTACTCTCAGATAATATACTGTGGATAATCTTCCTATCTCTCTTTACACTTGTGTAATTCCACCGACTTTAAATAGATCTGTTCTTGTTTCATGCAGGTAGAGAGGTGAAGCAAGCCCAGTGGAATAAGGCCAATTGAAAGCGTGTCATTCACTGAAGGATTAGGCCAATGAATTCTAGGTATTATCTGTTACAGCAGCTCATTACTATTCCAAATGCTTTAGGAGAAGTAGAAGTAGGAATAAAGAGAATTTATGTGAAGAGGACATAAATGAATACAGAAGAGCCTCCAGAACCTGCACTGTGCAAACTTGCACCCTCTACAATCCTCCTAAAAGCTGTTGTTTTTTCCACCTCTCCACTAAGATTTAATGGCAGAAGCAATATTGAGAGATCTCGCTGCTAAGTTCCATTATTTTTAAACCATGTGCTAAAGCCCATTTCCTAAAGCACTGTGAAGCCATTATATAAACAATGAAAACCCAACAATTATTAATCAAATTGTATTTAAAATCCAGTCATTTTCATCAGCCTGCGAGCAGGGAGGCTGAATGGAGATGTGGCAGGGTCAGCAGCCTGGTATATAAAGGCCTTGGGTTCAATCTTTCTTTTCAGCCGTAGACTTTCTGGGCAAATCACTTATTTTTTCCCAAACTTTACTTCCTCAGCTGTAAAATGTTGCAAGGCAATTAAGTGACAACCGGACACCAGGGTAACTGGAGAAGCAGAAGGAGTGCTATTTATGCTTCCAAATCATACAATTAGTCTTAGATTTTCATCTATTTTTTTATACTATTTTATTTGCTGCCTAGTTTAACAAATGCCCATGACTCTGAATTAGGTTGCCCAGGTATCTCTGTGTGTCACTATGGTTTGACTGTACCAAATTGCTGTAGAATTAATACGGAATACAATTACCACATGTAAGTATTAAAAAGGCAGTGCTTTAACATCTAATAACGAGGACACGCTGCTCTGTAGAGGTTTGCTCCTCTCTGGTTCCTAGGATGGCTGAAAGTAATGCAGTCTGCATGGGCATAAGACAATGAAGGGCTGGGGTGAGATTTAACACTAAGCTGCACTTACAAGTTTTTATGGCTCTATTTACTATACATGAGAACACATATAGCCTCCCGCATTTCATTGTTAGCACAGAAGAAGTCACCTAAGCACCGAGGCAGCTCTCAGACCAACAAAATGGTAAATCAGGATAATTCCACTATGGTGTCACTATTCTCTGTAATGGTCCAATGCCTTGAATAACAGAGGACAGGCGAGTGCAGAGACACATCCCTGCTCACAGTTGCTTATACACTCAGAGCTGTGCCTCAACAGCAGTCTTACATGTGCCACCAGGATACTGCCCCTGAGGTCAACAGCTCACTGCACTAACAGCATAGCTGCAGCACCAAGAAGTGCAACGTTTTTCTCTTACCTGAGTTGAACTGAGCAAAGCCCAGATTTTCTCTGCTTCAAGGCTGCAGTTCAGAATGTCCTTTCTGTTCGGAAAGTCATTTATGCTGCATAAGCACATGGTCTTCTGGAGCACTCAAGTAACAGAAGAGGGAAAGAGCACACTGGCAAAAAATGTGCAAATATAAGTATTAGGCTGAGCTTGTCCCCACCTTTTTGCAGTTACGAGTTGAAGTCAGTCTGTGGTTCAGCCTGGGGCTGTTGCAGAGCTTGTGATGTCTACTCAAGGAGAAAGCACAGCCCAAAACAGAGCCCTTCCCGTACCTTCTGGTTCCCATCCCATCAGAGGCTGAGCGCTCCCAACCCCTCCTGAAGCCGAGACAGCTCAGAGGGAGAACTCAGCTGGCTTTCAGTAATAGTTGAAAGTACACTGACCCCCCCTCCACAGTAACAAATTCTACACTGGACTATACTCCTTTATCAGTGTATTAAAACATATTACTCATGTAGTTGCACTCAATGCTAGGCTAAAATCAATTCAGTCATGCATAGTCCAGCCATATCACGAGCAGTAGCAGTACAAAACACTAAGGCTGTACAATGAGAAGAGCGAGATGATTTATTATATACCGAAGAAGAAAAAAAGAAAAAAAAAATAATTTTCATCAACTATTCCCTCCTGGGGGTCAGTACAATATAAAGAAAATAAGGACAAATGTACAAAACCAACCTGACAAGAAGGCTCTAGATGAAACATATTCAAAGCAGTGGCAAATGATGTTGCTGGACAGATGCAGAAGGAAATTAAATCAAGTAAATTTTCCCCTGCAAAACACAGACTGAAAAACTGATTTTATTTTTAAAAATTCACAGTCCCGCCTTTACCTGCAGATACTTCAAATAAAAAGATACAATTTTAGTTGTGATACATTTTTTAAAGGAGAGATTCCCAGAACTACTGTTTGACCACATTTATTTGAAAGTGGATTTTATTTTCACTTCCAACTTTACGCAGATGGCAAAGAAGCCAGCCCAGCTCAAAGCAATAGGAGCTTAGCCACAAACTTCAAAGAAACCACATCCATACTTCTCCATTTTCTGTTAATCCTTTGGCAACCATAGCATCTGTTTTTCCATAATCGGCAACAGATGTCCATCTCATCTAGAGCATCCTTGTATATATGGCTGTAAAATTTTAAAAAAACCCACAAAACAAAAACCACATATATGAGAAAACATCAGCAGTATGAAATTCCTGAAGGGTTTCAAGGCTTGCTCCTACTCAACTGAAGTCAATGTACTTCCAACTATTTTAGCTGGAGCAGGACCAAATCCTTACAGAACCGATACACATTCCTCAAAAAGCAAAACCTTCAGAGTGTTGTAACCCAAACATGAAAGACAAATTTTAGCAATGTACCTTGCCTGGCCCTAGCCAACATAATATATTTAGCTAGGGTATTTAATTCACTCCTGATTTCGGCAAGATTCCCATTGGTTACAGTGAGAGCATTAAGTAATGTAGCAAAAGGACATCATGCATTAGTAAGCTAAAATATGAATCCGTGCTTATGGCGATAGCTTTCCCTTCTAATGCCCTATAATGGGCATCTAGAAAAGGAAAAAAAGACAAGAAGCTTTACAGAAAAAAATCTGCATTTTGTTACATTGATGACCATCCTAAGCAACTCCACAGAAGTTTTCAGGGTTCCTTTTGATGTACATGAAGAAAGCAAAAAGTAAAAAATAGACCAATGTTAGGCAAGATAATAACACATTTACTCATTAGTGCAGAATGCAAAATAACAGCTAATGCTTAATACAAACAAAATAGTATCACTTTCATACTCCTCAGAAACACATGGATTCCACAGTTTACTTCCTTGCCTTAAAAGAAATGCTTAAATGTAGTATGAACTTTGTGTGTCTCTAAAAATATCATCCCGAGTTACCAAAGGAACCATTGGAGGGGGAAAAAAAAAAAATCATTAGAAATGGACATTTAAGAGCAAGTTGCAAGGAAATCCCCATTTTGTTTGGCATGAAAAGAAACAAAGAAGATCCACTGCTTGGATTTGGGCGGGGGGGGGTGGTGGTGGTGGTGGTAGTTTTGGAGTAGGTTTTGTTGTTTGGGGTTTTTTGTTGGGTTTTTTTGCATCAAGTGAAAGAAAACAATACATATGTGGGAGGGAAAACATTTTCACAAATATAATAAATACCTGTTCTGATCCAAAAGCAAAGTGCGATGTAGAGTGTTCTATTTAAACAAAAACAACCTACAGAATAATGCCTTAAATATTAACAAATCAATTAGTGGTCAGCACAGTAAAATAAATATGAACACATTGATTTACGTTTTGTTTCTAGCAGCAAAGGTCATTAACCTACTGGCCAATGCAACAGCTTCACAGAAGTCCTGTATCTTGGGTTTGGTGCTTTGTTTAACATGAGAAAGATTCATTGGGTCTGGAAAATGGCACTACAGCTGTATGGGATTCTCCTCAGCCCATCTATGTCAAACAGGGTTTGGTCAGGACCTGTTTTCAATACGTGTTTTGAACACTGATTTGGAGAACAGTTTTCACAAAAAAAAAAATAAAAATAATAAAAAAAAAAAATCAGGATCCACCCAGTTTCTCATGCTGACAGGTGAGTTTGGATTGGCCTGAACCCTAATGATATTAGTGAGGTGCGGTGTTTTCTCTTTGCAGTCAACAGTTTTCTATGCTGGAGGGAGAGTGGGAAGATCACAAACCATTAAGCAATGCTGAAGAGGGAGAGGAAAGCTTTGGTCACTTGTAGGGAAGGGCCACAACAGAGCAGTGGGGCAAGGTGAGTCTCGGCTGCCTCTCCCAGCAAGAAATACCTTTCCTCCCTGTCCTACTCTTGTTGCTTGAGTCCCACTGTCTGCTTTATACCTGCTATATAACCCACCACTTTGAAATTCTCAGGATGATGACATTCACTTCTTGTACTCCCTTGAACAAATCAAAGCAGGTGCAGGCCTCTCTGTTCAGGGCAGACTCGAGCCATTCCTCAAAACCTGACTCAGCCCCATGCAGAGAGAAGCCCGCAGGAGCAGCCCCCTGCACCTCCCTCGCACACCCTCCCAAACGCATTGGCACACGGGTGCGCTGTGGCACATTTGCACCAGACGTTACCAGGAGGTAACACTGCATGGAGCAAACCGAGTTTTGACACCTCTGGCAGTCACTGGAAATGCCAAATGATGGGCAGACTGCTGGGCTGGGAGCGGGAGCAGCAACCAAAGCAAAGTGGTGAACAGTTGATTTTGGGGACACATGAAAGCTGACAAAAATGCTTTCTTGGCACTAGCAATAAGCTAGACAACACCAGTACCTACAGCTCTTCCAGCTCATATTTCGCAAAGTGTTGTTCCTCTGCTACTAATTGCAGCCGGTGGGAAATGCCACGTTTTAATTTACAGCAAGAGGGATGTTTAACCATAACGCAGGGATCACTCTGGTGAAGCACCTTGCGGCAAGGCTCATTCAACCCCCTCTGTTCCTGCACAGTGGTGTCAGACTAGCAAAACAAAAGACAGAACACAAAAGAGAAAACCAGAGCCCTTCTTTGACTGCAAAAGATGAGGGGAAAAAGGCTGACGAAGATTTTTGCGAGGGGAATGTTCTTCAAGGCTGCAGAGGTCGAGCAAGGGGCAGGAAAGCACAAACAAACAGATGTACAGGCTGTCAAAACTGCTCAGCTCGTGCTTTGCAACCTGGGCACCTGTCCTCCTACCTTCTAACGTGCTCCAGTGCACAAACCCTATTTAATTGAACTTTGCACAAAGGAGGGGAAGAAACCCCATTCAAGAGGATCTCCGTTGCTCTGCCTGTACCTGCAGGGCAAGGATCAGCATAGAATGATGTAGGGGGTTGCTTTCGACTACTATGCAAGAGCTCATCTTGCCCAGATTTAGGAAGGCTGCATTAAGGTTCTACGGTGACATGATGCTCAGGTAGCTAAAGATAACAATACTCGATTTCTGCGCAGCAGCCAAGTGCAACAAACCCTTCTGAGGTGGACAACGAAGATGAATAAAAACTATCTGGATTTTTTGTTAGTTTACTCATTTTTCATTTTTTAAGGCAAGCAGAAAGTCCTTCTGGAATGCAAGAGGCAGGATCAGAATGGAAAAAAAAGGGGGTGGGGGAGCTACCTTCAACATTACGCACTAGGTAAAATTTATCCCTGGTAAAATGCTGCTGATACCAACAGAGCTGCATTTAATTCAATGTACTACCTAAAGAGGAGTGGGAGACAAGCCATGATGCTTCCATTACCCCCTCTCTGCACCTGCCACTGAAGTCAATGAAGCTATACCAGAGTACAGCTGTAGCAGCACAGTGGTGAATCAGGTCCAGTGGAGGTTACTTACATGCTGCACTTGCCACTGGAGCCAATGTTTTAGAAACACAATGAACTGGATTCCAATCACAGCTCCTCACATCTACCCAAATGAGCAGAAAAATAAATGTCAGCCCTACTTCTGCTCTTTATCCCATTTCTACTTTTGCTAAGGAAATTCAAAACAGACACACACCCTTTGGGTCTGTCTACACTTACAAAGTTGCTTAACAAGTTTCATGAATACTTCTGCATGGCCAAAAAACTGTGGCTTTTGAGCTGTGGCTCAGACAATCATCACCCCTGACATTCACATCCTACCTAACTTTGGATTTTTGATGGTCCCTAAAACAGTGAAGTTCACATCAAGGAATGGAATTAAAACCCATTCTGAGATGGGAAAAGAAAGAGGGGAAAAAATTCATCCAATATTGGTAGCTCTAGTCCAAAGGAGCATTTCAGCTCTCCTCTGTAATACCCATAGGGCTTTGTCCAGGGAATGGCATGGAAGCAGGACACACCGATATCTGCTCCCCAAGGTCCAGGCAGCCCGGCTCTCCCAGAGCAATCGAGCTGCAGGTCAGAGACCAACACTTGCTCTCTTCTACATCAGCATGCAAAGAAATTACAGCTGACAGCTCCTTCCAACCTATTCTCAACCCTACTCAGTCTAAGGCAGAATCAGAGCAGAGCACACCTCATCTGAGCAGGTTTGCTTTCCTATTCACTTCATTAAGTCACTGAGATCCCCCCAGACTCTCTTCAGAGAGATGAGCTACACCAGTGGTGCATTAATGTGCCCAGCCAACAACACCGAGAATCTTTTTGCACTGTTAACTGGTAGAAGAGAGTATTTCCAAATGGGGTGAATCAGCTGATATCCAATGTCAGATGTTCAGAATGAAATCTGCATCGCAGAGGAAGCTGTAAGAGGCAAGACCCTCCAAGGAGAAGAGGTATGCACAGCCTTTCTACAAGGATGTGGAAAGAACCTACTCTGGGCTGTAACGGGGGCCACAAGCAGCAATTTGTGAACAAGTACACCACCTAATTCACACATTCACAGGCCCCATTCCTGCCCCTCTTTCACAAGCTGCCCAGAGATTCAATCTGCTGTAGGGAGGCATTCTGGAGCACTGCTCTGTGGTGTGCAAAGAAGGGGGTGGGCTTTGCACATGGTCCACCTGTGTGGTAGAACCACAGAAGTTCCCAGCACTTCTTGGGCTTTGCGTGTTCATGCAGAAGGCTAGGGAGAAGACAAAGTCCTCCCCACCATTCAATACAATGAAGAGCCTTAGATAATTAGCAAACAAACATCAAAAACACTTCATGTCCTGCACAGCGTCATCCTGCCAACTATGATAGAAAATAAATCTAACCATACCATTAAGTTTGCAGGTGTTACATGTATAGCTCGAGAGCATACTCCTATCAAATGGAGCACAAAGCAGGGCATGTGGCAAACAGCAGGCGAGAGACAAGCTGCTCTATTTGCAAACTACTACCAAGGGTGGCGCATCATTGTACATAGCCTAGGTTCTCCATCTCATTCCTATACCGCTGTTCGGACACCTTGCTTTTATGCTGTTTGCTTTCTAAGTGCTGTCTGAACTCCATCTCCTCGCTGGCCCCGGCGTTGCACATGGAGCAGTAGAACTGGCCACTGGGAGTGACACACATGGCCAGATCCCGAGGAATCCTCTGACGTGAGCGGGGATTGAAGTAGGGACCTGAGGAGTCAACAGAAAAGCCTGTTTTATCTGTAAGAAAGAAAAGCTTGCGGCAGCTCAGTGACAACTTCTAAGTCCAACGAATGATTAAAAAGCAGCCAAAGATTAGCTTCTTTAACTGATTAGAGTCTGAACCTTATTTTCCCGTATGACTTCTCTGCTGAGATCCACCTTTAGAGAGGTGTAGGACACAGGGGAGAGTACTTGCTGATATTTTCTAAAGCAGTAGAGTGGGCTTAGTGCCCCAGTCTTATTAAGAATCAACAAGGCTTTGAAAATTAGGAGTCTATCATTGACGTAATGAATCAATTCTTTCTTTTCTTTTTCTTAACCTTCCAATTCCAGAATTAGAACAGTCTTTTGATTAAATAAACTGCCTCAATTTAAAATCATCACAAAGTGATATTTAATAGAACTTTAAAAGATTTATCTTTTCCACATGACAGTGGTTAGAATGACACAATTAAACCAAGCTTCACCAGGACTCAGGGTTTCAGCTAATATGTGCTCACAACACAACTTAAAATGAAAAAGAGAAACAGATGCTGGGCTGGACACTGTAAAACACACTTTAAATCATAGTAAAGAGGCAAAGTTAGTATCTAACACCTGAGGAAGGACTCTACTCTAGGAACAGATGATCTTAGAAGGAGGCTAACATGCTCTCCCATTCTGGTCATGGGAGTGCAAGTACAGGTTGATGTGCTACAGTAGGAGTTAAAGCACCTGGCCACTTGCCAAGAAAATAAAGCAGGAAAATTGTCACCACTTAAAGCAACCTTATAGACAGGCAGATGGTAAATTAAGTTACAAACTGAGAAACTGAACTAACAAGCAGGCCGACAAAACAAAGCAACTTTAGCAGCTGGGAAAAAACATGCAGACATGAAGGATCAGGAGAGCTAGGACCAGCTCCTTTCACAACCTGTCTCTGCTAAAACAGACCGCAGAAACAGAAGAAAAACAAATCTGTTTATTACTCATTATTATTCCAACCATAGAACAGATGCAAGCTCCCAGTTACCTGTGTTGTTTTGAACTGTATACATATTTCTTCTGTTCTGCATCATCTTATATTCATTCCCTTCTTTCCTCGCCCTTCGTTTGCCTAGTTCTGATGCATCCCTGAAGATTAAACAAATACGAACAGCTGCAATTCAGAGTTTTCTGAGAAAAAGACTGCCAGAGACTCTGCCACATGCTTTCAGCCTGAGCGTGAAGTTGAACAATACCTACGAGAATGAGTTATTCTGTGCTTCTGCAAGACGCAGCCGTTTGGCATGATTTTTCCCTTGGTAGTGAGCCTGTGCCACAGCCGGAGAACTAAACGAGGCATCACAAAGCTTGCAGTAATCATTCTCTGTGGCCAAGATCACTCGGCCACCTGGTTTACTGGATCCCATCTAGCAGCAAAGGGAGAGACAGCATGTGAAACACAAGAAGGTTAAATCGTTGAAATATTTGAATCACAGGGACTGAGACCAGTATAGTCTTCATCAGGCAGCAAGAAAGCTGGAATTATAGCATAGGGATTAGGACACTCTCAAGTGCTCCCCAAAGTGTTCTTACAAGAACTTCATTTTCCCTGCCTCAGCCTCCAGGAGAATTAGCAAATTCCTCGAGATCTAGGCAAATACCTGGCCTCAGACTGAGAGGAAAGCAATCTGAACAAAGACCCTGTACCTCTCCAATAGCTACAGAGGCTTGTTTACTTCACAGCAATGATTTAACTCCTCTAGTCCTGACTGCTGGGAGCTGATGAACAGTGACTTTCACACTGAGGAAGGCCCACTGAAAGGTAAAGGTGCTCCTCTCTCCTATTTACAGCGTACCTAATCTCTCCACAGTACCCTGTCTCTACACAGCTTTCTGACCACACTAAAAGATAAAAAAAAAACAACAGGAGAGCTGCCAAACTTCTGATCCTTATCCCTCAGGTAGGAAGGCACCCGGATCAAGACTTCAAAGGAAGGACCCAGCCTCACATGTGTAGCTCCTGCCCTATGAAGGATACCTTGCTTGTCTAGCCAGACCACACACTGATTGGGGCAGCAACCGTGTCTCCTCAGTGTGTATCATCCAGAGGAAAGTGCTTTGTAAACAGTGCAGCAGCAGTGATTCATACAGCCATGTCACTGCGGCACTTGCCAAGTTGAGTTTCTTTCACATCTCTTTTGATACTGTTTAAGCTTATAGACACAGGCAGACACAATTCTGGCTCCGATGTTACATGAATCCTCACATGGCCCCAGAGTGGTCTCTTTATTGCCACAGGCCATCTCCTCCATTAAAAAAAAACGCATCAGATACCCTAGCAGGTACAGCACCCATGTCCCACCACCTAGGCCTCGACCCCATGGCCCCCTGATTCAGTTCTGTGAGCTGCCAAGTTATTTTACAGAGGCCTGAGTCTCCCTCAGGCAGCTCCAACAGCAAGTATAACACTCTGCCACTTCATGGCAAATGCTCTTTGCTTTTCTACAAACAGAGGCTTATGCTTTGGGAAACGACAGGCACAGCTTCGATCCCTGCAGCCCAGCTGCAGTTCCCTGCACAGTCACATGCAAAAGCCAGGTTAGCTGTTAAGTCCCATGACAATCTGTAGTGATGAATTCTAGAAGAAGAAAGCAAAAATCATATCTTTTGCCTCTAATGTGCCCGAGACAGAATTAATCTGGATCACTGAGGCAACAGTCTATTCACCCTACACACAGGACTGAGCACTTCAAAAGGAGCAACAAAAGAGGAATTAGCTAACAGCTCTGGGCAATGGGTGTAGGAGCACCTAAGCACTTTTTCCACGTAGGCTTCCCTCACACAATAGAGGGATGATTGTGCAGACTGGATGCCACACCCTCATGTCCAAATCCAGCTCCAATAATGCTGTTTTACACCTGCCCTTAAACAACCATAATCAGCAGCACATTGGACATCCCTAGGAATCAAAGTATTTGCTGTGCAGAAATAGAACATTTCAAGTCCAATATTCTGCTGCAAGGGCAGATCAATATCTGCATCTTCAAAGGAAAGCAAACAGCCCACAATAGGCCATTTCCACCATCCTGCGCCATCACAAGGAAAATTCTTTCCCAACTCCTGCAGTAATCCTCAAAGCGTGAGATCTAGTTATCCTTACGGGGGTGGGGTTTAGGTGACAAGTAAGCAGCATGATGTTAGTCACCTTCCCATGCCTTACCTGAGCTGGAAGGGAGACAACCTGAGGCGGGGCAGGCTCAACCGAATTATTCATTCTGGCAGGTGCCGGACAGCTATTGGCAGCATAGTAATTTCGGAGTTTCTTACTGTGGTTTTTACCCTGGAAAGAGAACCCAAATTAATCTCTGTACTATTAATAGTATCTTACACTGAAAGAAAAAGGGTCCAGAGACAAAAACGAGAAAGTGGCCATGAAGATGACACCTTGGGTAAAGGAGCTGTCACTCAGAAAATAACAGCTCTGGACTTGAGAGAAGCTGTCATCCCCCCGCTTTCTCTAAAGTGCTCATCACCTAGCAGGATTGGACCTAATTTTTGACTGTTTTTCTCAAATCAGCAAGTTTACAATTAGTTCCTCAATCTGTTTCCATTTCACTTAAAACTACTATTTTGTATTTTAAACACGAAACATTAACTGCTTTGCATAGCTTTTTTATAAGCCTGAACACACCCCCCCACCCCCACTTCTTTTCACGAGGTTGCAAGCATGAGTTAAAACATGACATTGAACCTAAAAACCCCTGCTTCATATTTTATTTTCTCTTGGAAAAAGATATACTAAAGTTCTTTCTGGTGTTTTGAAAGCCCGATAGAGCTACATGAGAGTATGCATATGCATTGTGGATATATAGTAAGACATATGCATAAATGCAAGTTATGTACTATAAGTGCGCTTCTGTCCCCTCATGGCAGAAATACTGCAGAAATCTGATGTTGAAGTGTAACACTAATTCAACCTACCCCTTCACCAGGGGTGATACCTCTTTTTCAGGGCCAACAGCAAATCTGGGTCTGGTGTCCTGAGGATATGGACAACCACCCTTTTGGATTTGCTGGTGCCAAGAGTTACTATCTCCACATCTCACACAAACATAGCACTAGTAAGAGAGGGTACTAGTAAAACAGGGTAACATAAGACTATGACATATTGATCTCTCAGCAAAGACTCAGATGCAAATAGTCCCTAAACTATTTCACGCAAGTCAGCCAGACCAGCTTGAACAAAATCAATTTGGTCTGAGCTGGCTTAGCTGATGCTGTCCAAAACAGATGAGAAAGTCTGTGTAAACTGCCCCACCAGCAGATCAGTTGTGTGCATAACGTCAGGAAGGAGGCAGTGATGAGCACATGGCAGCAGCTCCCTTTCCTAACTGCACTGGTGGCTTCAGCAGAAACCATCTGTCCAGGCCTTACAAAATCACGTCTGTGCAATCAGAAGTTCTATTTTATTGGATGAGTGTACAGGTGGGAAACAGATCACATAAAACAAAGGTAAATTATGAGCATCTGCCTTTTCACCCATGCCATCTTGGTACTACTTCTCTGTCCCTGCGGACAAAGTTTTCACAACATGCTCTAGTGATGACACCTTAAATGAAAGCCCTGCAGCATGTCTGGACGAACAGCAAATTCAAGCAGGGTGAAGATATGCCTACAGAGCAGTTCTAGCCATAGCTTCCCACCCATTAGATGGTGTAGAGGTAGCTGTGGATGAGCTAACTCAAATGCTGCTGTTGGTGTGCAGCCACCTCAACAAAGCGCTCAAAACCCCCTTGAGAAGCTAAGTTAGTTCTCATGCATTAGCCCACACTTAGCTCCGTGCTACCACAGCAATGCTGCTGGCAGTGCATGTGCTGGCACAGGTATGGTCTACACAAGCTGCAAATGCAGCAGCCCCGAAAGCCGTGCCTCCTGCTACTCTCCTCACCTGGTAATGAGCCTGGGCTTGTTGTGCTGAGTTCAGAGTGACATTGCAAAGCTTACAGCACAGAGGCTTACATAGTTCTTCCAGCATAGGGTCCTGCTCCACCACCTTTGCAAGCTCTTCTTCTTGTGTGTGATGAAAGGAAGGCCCCAGTCCAAGAGATTTTGGTGGGGAGAGTGGTGAGCTGGCTCTTGGCCTTGTAGCCACTGACATAGGAAGAGATGAAGGCTTCTCAGGATGAGGAAGAAGACCTGCTTGCTGTAGAAGAATCATTGGCCAGGAAGACTGTGAGCATGCTACTTCTGAAGGATGAGGAGTCTTCTTCAGATCTAGACCAGAGAGACACAAAAGCTGAAATAAGCAGCGCTAACAGGAACACAGACAATCCGGGGCACAACTTCTGTAACTTCATTGCCTCTACTTTATGCCTTTTCACAATGCCTAGCAGGATGAAGTCAGTTTATAACACTTCAGCCCACAAGAACGGCAGCATCCCAGAGAGCCGGAGCCGGATTAAAAGATAAGTGCGTAAGAAGTGGATTAAAGTCCAAAATGTAGTTGTTAGTATCTCATGGCACCCACCTGGACAGGCAAAGATTCCTAACCACTCATAGTACCTGACCCGTAGCACACACGTCCCACAGCTCCACGACCGCTAGAAGATGCGACATACAACATGCACAGCACATACAGCTGTGTTAATGGGAACGGGAGGGATACAACCATTAGTCCCGTTCTCTTTTGACAACCTAAGAACAAGCTCATACTCCAAGACCTAAACAATGTTACAACGTATTACTGCTGCTGCTGACTTAAAAAGAACCCAAATATTTCAAAGCAGATTTTTTTTTATATATATATACATATACATAGGTAGATATAAAATACATACACACACACACAAATACATCCCTCAAATATTCACAAAGACCTTCCTGGGGAAAGATACTCTACAGTTACCTTTTCTCAGATAAGTAAAAAAAACCCGAAGAGTGAGAACCACCGTGAGCACACCTTGTTGCACATAGTCCGCTTCCAAGGGTTCTCTTCCATGGTCTTGTTGAATGACCTTGAGCTATTTCTCATGTTTCCTTTACTAACCACAACTGATGCAACATTCAAAGCTGTATCTTCTTCTTCTGCAAAATGGAGAGCTTATCCCATATTAACCTTTATTCATTTTTTTCTCAGTTAATTCAAGTATTTAGAACTAACCCTAGATTTCCAACAAGGGGTTCTGAGAGGCTTATTTAATTAAAGTTTATAAATCACATCTAAAGCCGGGGATGAACATTCCTAGAATAATGCAGAGCAGTGATATTATGAATCAAGGCACAGCCACTTTTGTTAATTTCTTATTAGCTTCTTATCATAACAAATCCTGTTCACTGCTACACTGGGATGGAGAGAAGCATTATCTTGGTCTTTGCAGATCACTTCCAGCTAAGGCTGCATTGGTAGCAACCATGTTTATGCTATGGGCTTTGCTAGTTTGTTTAAGCAAATAGTAAGCCACATCTACATTTTAAAATAACACTTCTGGAAAATTAGGGAAAGGTAAATTAAATGCCACGTAGGAACTTTGTTCCTAAGTCACTTTTGAAAACAGAATTCGACTTCAAAGGCATTTTGGAACCTGGAGAAGCAGATAGCATTTATCTGGGATAACTTCTGGGATTTTCTGTCTGCTAAAATTAGCAGGAGATAAATACCTTGCTACATTCGAGCTCCAGAAAATCCCAGATGATGCCTGCATTTTTAGGTACTGTATTACCTTTGAAAGTCTGGCCACAGAGAGGTCTATGTTCTATCAGGAAAAATAAAAAACAATTTTAAAATAAAGATAAAAAGAAAATCACTGGGACTAAAGTGCTCAAGTGACACAAGCATTTCTGCAATGTTTACCTCTAAAACTAGACTTTCAAATAATAAAACACTGGAGACAGTTCAGTTAGTAGTAGTAACTAAAGGTAAGGAAAAAAAGAAAAGAAAAAAAAAAAAAAGAGCAGCATGCATTGCCTTGGGGGACAAGCTTTTAAGGCAATAATAGAGCCACCAGGAGCTTTCATGTTTTTAAATAGCCCTCCACCACCAAGGCTCTGTCAAATTCCAGGAGAACTATACCTAACACAATGCCACCATAAAAACAAAATCAAAACCGGTATCATGAAAACTAACCGAAACAAGGTAAAACAGAATCCACCACAAAGAAAGAAGAGGAAACACAGGAATGGTGTGGTACAAGTCATCCATCAGCAGTGTAAATTCTGTAGTGTTACCTAACTTCTCTCCAACTTTCAGCATACGTGTTCCTGGTGAAACAGAACTATGGAAAAAGATTTTGCTATCTTTAGTTCCCTCAAGTAGTACTCTGTAGACAGTCTAATTAATTTCAGTGGGGCTATGGATGGAACAAGTTCATATTCATGACGGTTAAATGTATCATAACGCAGGCCTATCAAGGCAGTTTAGATCAACTATGCAAGCAGGTAAGCATGCCATCCAGTTACAGAGTTTTATTACACCAGCATAACAGGCCTCTTACCTTAAAATGGGAGTAAATTATAGCTAAATACTTCATAGAGCAACATAAAGAGATCTACAGTAAATGGCAACTGGGACCTATCTGCTTAATTTTGCATGAGTGTTTGTTGCATCGAGTCTTCCATACGCAACTGCCAGGGATGGGATTTGTTGTATACAAGATAGGAAACAGTGCTTACAGGTTCTGCATCTACAGGGGAAAAGGTATTCTAATACTCTTAGAAAATCTCTAATTGTAATGTCGTTTACTGTTTCCTAAAGTAAACAGTAATCTGAAGATAAAATTAAGGCTGCATCGGCAATTTTAAAATCAGAACTTCTTGACCTGGCATATGCAACCCTGATTTTCTTCTGATGGTGATCTCTTATCACTGAAATTCCTCAAATTACGTTGATTTCTTTCCTACAGGTATTATTTAAAAGGGGGGGAAAAACCCCAATCACTCAAATTCAGCTTATTTATATGTCCCCTTAATCTTCCACTGCAGGTCGCTACAGATATCCCATCCACGAGAAGGTAACAGGACATCTTTGACAACTCCCTTCCCTTCACACGAGAAGCTGCAAAATCTTTACACTACAAACCAGCAAAGGAGCGAGGAACCTCCATCACGGAGGAATCCCAATCCCAACGCCCTGAGTACCACAGCCTGGTAGTACCCAGGCACTGCTGGTGGCACAGATAACCAGGGAGCAACCTCCCCAGCTGTCAACAGCGCAGTTCTCGGGAAGAAACTGGTATGGCCTCAACTCTGAGCACCATTTGATGGGGAAGGCATATATATGATGTGACCTTCCTCAGCCATAAGTGTAAACCACAGTGAGACATCTGCATACCATGTGTTCCCACCGGCATTATTTTTTAAATGCAGTTGAGGCAACTAGTAACAGTGACAAAAACCTCTACAGACGATGAACAAGTTGTGGGTTTGTTGTTGGGTTTTTTTCCAAGACAGGAAGTGTTTCTTCTCAAGTCCACTTGCATCTCAAAACACTGGCATCGCTTAACCTAACTTTGCCAGCAAGTTTACCTTTGGCCATAGATTAGGCCGACAAAACTTCAGCCTGAAAGGCAGGGTCATTTCACAACGCTGCAGGAGTCGAAGACAGCGCCCCAAAACAAACACACACCACACACGATTCTACCTTGAGATGCAGGGCCCGCTAACCCTCTGCTGAGGAGGATACGTATTTGGTAACCCAGAAACAGATGTCGCTTATCATCTCTTACATCAACGGGGGATCAGAAACCACGGTGTAAATCCTGACATCCTAGCTGACTTTTCTACAAAGTTGCGTGCCTTGCAGTCTTGGTGATGGAGTCTAAGAGGAAAAAAAAAAAAAAAAAAAAAAAAAAAACCAGCAGCCCCGGTATCTACTCCCTCGGAATAATTGCAACCTGAGCAAGAACCCGAGGCACCGACACACTTTCCGGCAAGGCAGAAATGAAACCAGCATAAAGGAGAGGCAGACACAGACATCCGCGCCACCGAACTACCTTAAGCACCCCCGAACCCGGCAGAAACGTTGCGAGCCCCCTCCCCCCCCAACCCCTGTCATACCGCACCGGCAACCGAAGCCGGCCCCCAACCCCGCTAAATAAAAATAAACCCGGTCCCCCTACCCACGGACGGCCAGGGCCGCGTCCCCACCCCCCCCCCCCACTCCAGCACCCCTCCGCGGCACCTACCGCGGCGGCCCCGGCCCCCCCTCGCCGCTTTCCCCCCGCCCAACTTCAGCCGGTCCCCGAGGCCGCAGAAGGGCCGGGGCCGGCGGGCACGGCCGGGAACAGCTGCCGGAAGTGACCTCAGCGCGGCGGGGCGGGGCCTGCGGCGGGGCGGGGCCGGCGGCGGGCGGGAGGTTGGGGGCGGGGGGAGGCCGGACCCCGGTACTCGCTCCCCAGCGCTAGCGGGTGGGTTTATTCCTGCGGGGAGAGCCTGGAAGAGAGCTGCCCAGCTTAATCGCACTTGCGGCGGAGGGGTTTTGGCTTCCGTGGGACCCCCTCTCACCGCCGGCAGTTCCCGTTTCTTTTCCGCCGGTCTTTCGGATGCGGCTGCTGTGGAAACGACAACCTCGCAGGAAGGCGCCGTGGTTGAAACAGGCTTTTTTTGGCCATACGGGCTAAGGGGCGGTGGGAAAGTCGCTCCAAACGGTGTTCAACCGCTCGCTCAAATCCCTGGGTTGCGGTTTGGCACAGGGTCGTTTAATCTCTTTTTTTTTTTTTTTTTTTCCTTGGCACCTTCTGCTTCAGACAGGAGAAATAGCCATTAACCTGGGTTTGCACATATAAACATCTTCAGCTTATTCACACTGTTTGCACCCGAAGTGAGCTCATTCCCCCCTCGAGCCGCTGAGGACAGCAGGGCAGGCCTCGCCCTTATGCTTGGGCCACCCTGTTTCAAAGCGTACGCCGGTTTTGTTCATTTTTCTCCCATTTCGTTGGAACAGGGAAGTGCCGAGAAGTTCGCTACAAGCCAAAACCGTCACAGACTTTACGGTAGCCATCAGCCAACCCACCTGGGGGTCCCATCAGTTAGCCCTGCTCCTTGTTACTGATTTTTGTCAGTACTTAAAAAATAAATTCCCATTTCTCAGATGCGTCACCACAGGTTGGAATCACAAACCGCGGCGACGCGCAGCAGAAGCGGCCGGCGGGCCGTTCGCAGCCAGGTCTGGGGAGATCAACCGCCGCTGCTGGGCATTCGCTGGGGGGAACGTTTTGGCCGTGACCTGCGAGGCCGGCGCTCCCAACGATGGCCGGAGTCACCTCGACCCGGCCCTGGCTGTGAGTTGGGTCCCGTGCCGGACCCCAACTCGAGGAAGAGAATTCACCCTGGCCGCGTTCGACGCCCGGCTCCAACACTCGCTCACACGCGTCTCTCCAGGGCAGAGGACGAATATCCCTGGAATAAACGGCGATTAACCAAGGTGCCCGAGCGATTAATGACCCGTGTTGTCCCAGCCGCCTCCCTCCCTCCTGTCACGGCCTCAGCCCGAGACCCTCCCTCGCTCCTCGCGTCCCGCTGGCGCTCGCCGAGCTCCGCCGGCCCAGCGCTCTCCCGCCAGACCCCGCAACGCCGGGGAGCGGGCCCCGAAAGCGTCCTCCCTCGGTAGGCCGCTCTCTCTTGACCCAACGCCGGAACCGCGCGCGGTGACGCGAGCCCACCGGGTTTTTAAGGGAAATTTTTAATCGGGTGGGGAAAAGGGACTCGGCCAAACCCGGGTTTTTCTCTGCCGGGGTGAGGTTTTTTTTTGACAACGAACGCCGCGCCGTACGGTGCCGCCGGAGCGCCGGCTCTGAGGGAGCGGGGGCGGGGCGTCCTCCTTCCCGCGCCGTGACGTCACGCCGCGCCCCCCCGACCCTTCCTCGTGCGGCGCAGGCGCGCTGCCCGCCACCGCCTCCCCTCCTCTTCCCGCCCCTTCTCTCTCCCCCCCTCCCTCCCCCGCGCGGTTCCACTTCCGGCGGGCGGTACCATCCCCATCCGGGGTCAGGGCCCCGCTCCCTTCCTGTTATTGCCCGTGCGGGAGGCGGCTCTGTGGGAGCGGCGCGGCGGCTGTCCGGCCCCGCTTCCGCGCAGCGCCTGGAGCGAAGCGGAGCGGGGGCTGGGACAGTTACCCGCCTGAAGGGTGCGGTGGCGGCTGTGAGGTGACTCAAGGAGTTGCGAGTGGCTGCGGGACGCTGCCCGGCCCAGCCCAGCCCTGCCCTGCCCTGCCCGTCGGGGCGGCGGCGGCTGCGGGCCGGCGGGGAGGCCGCGCCTGTGAGGTGAGTGAGGCGCGGGTCGGTGCTGGGGGTCGCCTGGGTTTCCCCCCCCCCCGGGCACGGCGGCGTTTTCTGGGATGTCCGGCGGTGGTCGGGGGCTTGCCGGCACTCTGACCGGGCGGTGGCGGAGGGGAGCGCCGCTTTCTGTAGGCTGTGGGGCGTCTTGCTCGTCTTCGGCGGGCGGAGGGGGAGGCACGACCATCGGCGGGTCGGAGCGCGGCTGCGTCCTCCTGCGGCGGGGCTTCCCTCGGCCGGGAAAGCTCCAAGGCGTTGCTCCGCCAAATCGCGATTTGTGGGTCTCCCCTCGTACGGACGTGACCTGGGAGAGGAAAAAAAAAACCAACCACCAAAACCGTAGCGGTTTGTCGCTTTCGGGTGCGGCTCCCCCCACCCCCGAAATACAGCTGTTTTCTGTAAATGTGTTTCAGCAGTTGTCGTGATGGAGCGTATGCGGGCTCACGGTTGGGTTAGTTAATAATACCGGGAGCAGAGCCTCTTCCGACTGGGTGTGTGTATGAACTGGCGGCATGCAATCTTCTGTTTCCAGCTGCAGTCCACTTACGGTAGCAGTGTCACATCTGTGCTACCTGGAGCAACTTCGTGTTTTATACTCTCTAGAGAGCTGTTTTTATTGATGTTAAATATGAAATTGCTGTTTCTTACCGGTACTTGTGTTTCCTAGTAGATGGCGTTAACGCAACTTTGACCACACTAATACAAACTGCAGTTTGTTTTTCTTTGGGGCTTGTGTTGCTGTTTTCAGCACTCCTGAAGTTACTAAAATGTCAGATTTGTTATTTCTGTTGCTGTTACTAGTATGTCCCTGTACATTTTTTTTCTTCTCTGTAACTCTTTTCTTGTGGACTTTAAAAACGTGATTGAATAGAGGTTATTTTATAAACAATGCATGTTCAGAACAAGCACAAGGAAGGTATATGTTTAAAGGTAGACAGAATGGACTACAAAGCTTTGCTTGAGTTAATTCTGCAGTTATGAGCATTCTTCAGCGAAGTTGTAAAGGAGTGGTAACTGGATTCTGAATTTGGATTTTGTTATACTTAATGGGAGAAATCTGGACTCTGTTCTGTTAGTTACTTGCATCCTCACATTCCTGTTTTGAGCTATAGCAGGCTTTCAAATTCATCACAAAGTCAGAAACTTTCCCGTCGTGATCTGAACCGTTCTTTAATTTCTCCCACCTCACAATTAATTTACAGAGATGTTCTCATACTTGTTGCTTCAGTTGCTTCCATGCTGCAATTCTGTAATGCAGCGTAATAAAGTCCCCCTCTTGTTGTGTGTAAACATCATTAGTTCCTAGGAATGTTCCAGTACTCGGGACGATGGGATTTAATGGTTTTGTCTACTGTGGGGAACTGACTGGATAAGCTGTTCTGAAATAAAGCCCCCTGTGAAATTAAAGTTTCACAATAAGTAACTTTATTCTCAAACAATAACATTGGCAAACTTTTCCAGAGTGGTTAGTTATTTGGAAGCATATTTTAGCCAACGACATCATGTAGACAAACCATGCATCAACTGAGCTCATAGTGTTTACAGAGGAATTTATGAAACCACACCATTACTTATGCGATCAATTAAAATATTCTGCTTTTTTGTTAAGACAATAAATACGGCAAATTCAGAGCTGCAGTTGAAATTTGACTGGAGCAGATGCCCTGCATTTCGTAGATGTTAAGCTGATGCCTTAATAATCTGCAGACAGTGTTTCGTGTTTTTTCAAAGCACACTAAGCCCAGCCTACAAATCCATGCTAAGGTTTTTTAGTTGTTTGGCTGCTTCAAATTGTCATTCTGTGTTAATGGCAAATTTTTTTTTACTACTTGTTGCAATTTACTTGCATGAATAATGGCACAGGGTGGGTTGGGGGTTTTTTCTGGAGTATTACTTGGGAAAGGTGGTGTAGCTGAGCTGTTTACAAAGCAATTGTGCTTTATTGGAAGTCATAAAGTAGTTCAGTACTTAGTTAACTGTTTCTCTGACAATCGGGCTCTTCCTGCTTTCTGGAAGCAAATGGGGGATATGGCTTCCTGGATAACTCACTTTTTAAAAGTTTCTGGAAGCTTTAGAATAGGAATTTCTACAACAAGCAAGGGTTTCACGCTTTACCATCATGCTATCTCACAAGACCGAGTATGTCCTAAGAGGCTTCCAGTTATTGGAAGATGATTGCACCTTTAAAAGGTGTTATCACTGGTGCGGTTTAACCCCAGCCAGCAAACGGTTACTTGGGAAGATAATGCCGTTGCTCCGAATGTCCACCCCTTCCCCCTCCTTCCCCCAGTTTTATAAGCTGAGTATGATATCATATGATGTCTGGAATATCCCTTTGGTCAGTCGGGGTCAGCTGTCCTGGCTGTGTCCTCTCCCAACTTCTTGTGCACCCCCAGCCTCTTCGCTGGTGGGGTGGGGTGAGAAGCAGAAAAGGCCTTGGCTCTGTGTAAGCACTGCTCAGCAGTAACAAAAACGTCTCTATTATCAACACTTGTTTCTAGCGCAAATCCAAAACATAGCCCTGTAGTGGCTACTATGAAGAAATTAACTCTAGCCCAGCCAAAACCCGCACAATCGCATAGAGAATGGACTTCCTGATCACGGTTGTTCCTCGGATTCAAGTGTGTAGTGTGCATTTTCAATGGCTTGGCCACCTGTAATACAATTTTGAACAACTTTGATGATTATCGTAGTTTTAACTCGGAAAGAAAGTAAAGTTGTCTATAAACGACTAGACAACAAGCCTAAGGCTGGCATTTAGTCTGCAAGAACTGCTTTCTTAAAAAATTTTGTACATAAAAAGTCAATTTGTTATGTAGTCTTCTAGGCTTTTGGTGCAGGTTCTCTGGGTACCAGGAATACTCGGATATCTGAACACCTTGCAAATATCAGTTGCTTCCAAATAGAAGATTGTTGCTATTGCTTTTCTTGCCTTTGGGGGAAAGGAAATTGGGATGAGGATACATTAATTCCAAATCATGCAAAAAAAACGCTAGCGTCTCGTAGATGGGTAGCATATGTAGGTTTGCTTTGCCCAGTTGAGTACATTAGTGAAGGTTAACAAAGGTTGTAGTTAAAAGTACATTTGAAAAATGTTGTATTTGGGTGAGGGGAAGCTAAGACTTTTTTTTTAAATGTTGATACTAATGAGGAAACTGATTTTTATAACTGGAGTGGGAATAATACTGCAAAATTAGTCTTTCCAGTTTAGTCTTAAAATACCATTATATAACTTAAGTTTCGTCTTGCTACTTACTGAAAAGTGGGTGTGATCTAGTAAATCTCCCATTGAGGAAAAATGGGCCATATGTGCATTTTTTGTGTCCATGGTTGAGTTGGAGGGAGACCATTAGGGAAAGAATAAGAGTTTGTACTTTGGCAAACTGAAGAAACAGACTTGTGCCTTGTAGTGTAAGCTAAGGTAGGGTTTGTTGGGGGTTTTGCAGCTTTTCATGCATTGCATTGCATTCCATGCTTGTGGGAGCTTTGTCTCATCCTTTTAAAAAGCCAGACATCCAGCTGCTCCAAGTGATGATGCCTGTCTGAAATTGTAGCTATGGCTAGAAGAGGCCACAAAAATATTTACGCTAAAACTGGATGGGAATTTTCTTTTGCTTTTTAAGTTGAATGTGTCATGGCAAAGCATTCTGTTGCAAGTCTCTCTTTGTACTACCCTAATCCAAATGTGAGCAGTGGAGAGAGAAAATAGATTTCTCTTGATACTTATTTGGACACCAAACATATGTGAATTGTTTTGAGTACAGGGTTGGTCCAGATAATCTCCAGAGGTTCCTTCCAACCGAATTCATTCTATAAATCTACTTCTGAATGGTTAATGGAGTGTTAAATGAACCAGAAATAATGCTCTGAAGTGTAACTTTGTTTTTTCCTGCAGCACTGCTATAGTATTAACTTTAAAAAAAAAAAACCAAACAAAAACAACCCCAAACAAACAAACAAAAAAAACCCAACCAAAAAAAAACCCAAAACAACACAAAACCAAGCCCAACTAGGGGATAGAGGGAATTAAACTGCTTTTAAAAAAAAAAAAGGGGGGGGGGGCACTTTCATAAATTCTATAAGTTAACTTGTCAAATGGAAATGCAGCAGGCTGAGTACAGTTTACGTAATTCTGGATCTTGTCTTCTCGGTCTAAGCAGTACTTAATGGTTTTGCAGCCAGCATGTTGTTTTATTTTATATAGCATGCATTTACACTTCAATTCTAAAAAAAGTATTTTTCTAGTTAACTGTGGATGCAGATGTTTGTGAAAGGCAGTCTCAGAAGCCTGTGTATTTGAAACAAATGTGAGGGAGAGTGGACATCATCACTTGCTCTGTATTAAGAGCATTTTTTTTCCTTAAAGCCAGTAAAGCAGGGAATAAAAGCACTTTGGTGAATTATGCCTGCTAAGTACACTTGCTGGGAATGCTTATAGTCAGTTTTTGAAAAACTGTGCTCAAATAGCTGAACTCTAGAAATGTAAAAGTGAAATTCAAAGAAACCAGCTTACCTTTGTGAAATTGAAGGGGAGAGAATGGTGGAGTACCGTGGAAGCCTTCACCTCTCTGGCATGTTGTTAACTTGCAGCAGCAGAAGTAAATGACTACTTCAGTCTAGTTTAATAAGAACAGTTGGGTCAAACTTAGAACTTGAGGTTCAGCAATCTCTTGTTTCATGACCCATTGCTTTTTGCCAGTGGAAGGTTAGATATACCTCAAAGAGATTGTTTGGGTTTTTGTTTTTTGTCTATCCATTAAGATGTTTCCTTAAATTAGTTTATATTCATGGATTTTTATGTAGGAAAACTTTGGCAGTTTCGCTTACAGCTTCTGATTAAAGAAATGCTTGCAAATGTAGCTTTTGAGGATTGTGAACCACAAAGCATGTTTTGTCAAATTCAGGAGACTTACTGAATTGACTAAGACTTACTGTAAAGTTTCCTGAAATTTTGAGACAGCTGAGTCACGTTATTGGCTGTACATTATGACCCTCTTCTAAGGCAAAGAAATGTAGAGAAACATCCCTTATCTCAAAGTCCAAACAGAAAAGAAAGAAAACTGGAAGGTTCCCTCCTAGATTGTACAACATGTCAAAAAACTTATCTGTCATTGAGACTTAACTGTTTTTGTTACTTCCATACTAATTAGTCAGTCTTTTGCCAATACTTAAATGTGGCAGTTAATGGTGATGAATGACTCTTGCCCAATTTGTTCCAAGTCTGTGCCTGATTTTTAACTCTTGCTGTTAACTTGGGTCACGGTCCTTCCAGAAGCAAGGATATTCTGCTGAGATTGGATTTGTTGTGTTGGAAAAGTGTCTCGAACTATAAGCTGTTTAGCTGTGGATCCTTGCAGAGGACACTAAATCTGTGAGCAAAAAATTACTCCTTGTTGCAACCTTATTCCTTCTTTTAGCTATTAGCAGTCAACAAAGAAACAAGTTTTTGAACATCCTTAAAATGCAAGAAACCTTGAATGTTACTGAAAAGAAAATATTCAAGATTCGGCATTTCGTCTGAGACTAATCAACCATAAGTAGAAATACCTGCCTGTTCTGTGATCTGAACATAATGGAACAAAATTTTCTGTGCCTTGGGACTTTGACATCTGATTCGCTAGAAAAGCGAGGAGATGGATCTCTGCAAAGATGTAGGCAAACCAAACACTGAACACTTGAAAATACAAGCACAAAAAAGGTAAGAATAAGCAGAGAGTGAAGACTGGTTTACCAAGCAAGCAGAGTAGAGATGAATTGTTTCTTTTCAAACTCAACGAATATGCTTTGTGTGATGAGATACGTTATTATCCAACTTTGGTGCTTGTGCCATTAAGTTACTTTTCATTAAGGTTGGAAAACACTAACTTGACTCTTGACTACAGGCATAGTTTAAAAGATTAAAGTTAATAGTGCTAACATGAGGAGAAGTTTCTAGATAGAGCTGGTTCCCTTTGGGAAAAGGGAAGTAAAACTTCCATGCCAAGTACTCTAAAATGTGCTTCTTGTGGTCATTAAACTGTTTGGATTATAAAACATACCAGTTATTCTTCATTTTTCGTATTTATGTTCCCAGCTCTTAACAGAATAATCCACAAATGTTGTGGCTGGGTTATAAAAGAGGAAGTGATACTAATAAAACTGGAAATTGCTCTTCTGCTTGCTGAAAAGTTTGTGGATGTTGAACAACCAGTTCCACTTACCAGTTTATCAAGGCAGTCTCCACTGGTGATTAATATATTGTATTTTATCTTCTTGCAATTTCCTGCTGTTGCCTCTGAAATCTCCTTCAGTTTTGACGTCAAGTACTGCAGAAGAGTACTTGTACCAAGAAAACCTCTAGTGTCAAAGTGAAAGAGCTAATTTTTAAGCAACATCCAGACATCTTGAATAGTCTTGACTGTGGTGTATAATTGAGGATGTGTCCAAATAGGATGCCTGTGAGTGCCACTTTTCGTCTAGTAAGTTTGTTACAAAGATTGATTTATAATAAATTATGTTTGTGTTTTGGTGTGAAGTAGTAGGTAATATGTGAAATTGAAATGCTGTCATTGTAGGTAATAAACTTAACCAGTTACATGAAATTTTTGGATAGTGGTCGCTAGCTAAAAGAAAGTGCTTAAAATGGATTTTAACATTTGAATTGAGAAGGTAAAGTTTAACTGTTTTTTTTCTCAAGTTTAACTGCTTGCCAAGGTTGTGGTTAGTAAAATTCTAATAACTTGTCTTCATCCTCAACTTGCTCTGAACCAGGGGGTAAAGCACTAATGTTATCACTGTTTAGCAGCACTCCCTTGATCTTATCTAACTCCAACTTGGAATGCTTTGACGTGTGGGGGAAGATGGCATAACTACCACCAAGAGATAAAGGATGAAAATGAAAGCCAACAAGAAACAAAATGGCACAGTTGATACTTGAAGAAAAGGATAGCAAAACCTATTCCTGACTGTGGAAACTTCTTAAATGTGTTGTCAAAGTACTTTGCAATCCTGCTCTTCAACTCTTCCTTCATCACCTGTTTTCCAAACCTTTCATTGTACATCAGCAGATAGGATAGTATCACAAGCAACTTCAAGGTGATATGAGAAGAGTAACTATTATTACAGCTTCTAGTCTCTTGCTATCCTCGTTTGTGAGCAGGTTATTTATTTAAACAACAAAAAAAGATTATTTGCAATATAGCAACCCTTCCCTAATTGGTTTTGTGTGTTGGTTTTTTTAATGGGTTGAAATTAAATCCAAAACACTTAAGCCTTTGTGGTCTTCTGTTCTATCCCAGGGTTAAACTTTACCAGGCTGAAAACTGCTTTCAGTCTTTTTGAATATACACACCTACAAAAACATAAATGGCATGTTTCCAAAGAACCATGTATTAAAAATACTTCCTTGTTTGTGCAGATGTGTAAAGTTCTCTTAATAGCAGTGGCTGACTACTGCCAGTGTCTTTTTGGCTTTTTTAAAATAAAGGTCTGTCTTTTTAATGTGTCCCTTTTACAGAGCTCTGATTGTAGTAGCAGGCAGCATGTGCCTTTGTCTCGAAGGGTTCAATCTGGGTATGAAAGTGACGTTCCAAGCTGGGAGGTTGAGAAGTCTTTAAACTATTGAGGAGATGTTGCTGGAATTCACTGTTTAAATACCTATGAGCTTATGTCACTTTCTTCTGTGTAAAGTTCATGTTAATTGCAAATATTATGTATTTAGACAAATATTAGCCATTTCTTTCAGATGTAGTAAACACAAATTGCTGGTACCCTGACCTCATAAGAGAAACAATTTGGCTAACAGCTTGAAGTATAGGGAAAAGAGATGCACTAACAACAAATTTAATGTCTCAGTAGCCCTCTACTTGAAATCATGCTTTCGTGTTTGCACAACATAGGGTTTGCAAAGCAGATGCTTCTAACAGATACGTACAGAAATGATAAACATTGATTAAACATGCTGAAGAATCATTTGTCACAGTTCACTGTGGCTGTTTTTATACTTCAGGCTGAAGCATGCAGGACCTAATGACATACATAGTCACAATGAATCATGTTTGTTTGCACTTCTTGGAACACAAATGCAAATATGTTAGTGTCTCAAGAGTCATGATTGTTGCTTTGGTATTCAACCTGTAAATGCAGAGAAAAGTCCTATCCAACCAGAGTCAACAGCTAGAACAAGAAGAAACCTATACTCCTTAAGGTTTTGGAGAAACTTCAGTTTCTTTGTAACTTCTATAAAGCAGTCAAATATGCTTACAAAATCAGTAATTCAGTCAACAGTATTGTTTCACACAGAAGGCCCAGTTTTCTGATGCGCTTAGGTCCAGTACACCTGAGGGATCTGTGACGTTTGGGGAGATGAAGCCTGATGGGAGCATGTAGTAGTGCTAAGTGCTTTGCAGCTGAATGGTGTCCCGCTGTGCCACTCGCAGACTTGGTGTGTGGGTTAGGCGAGATGGTCTTGGTCTGCTGCTGGAGTAAATAAATGTGTGTTGATAATATTTTATGGAAAACTGTTGGTGCTTACCTTTCAGCAGGGTTATCATCTACTGCTAAATAAATATTTAGTTAATCACCATTAACTGTATCACAAACAAGTCTACTGGGAGCAAGTACTTCATTATTTCTGACTCTTGAAATGCCATGGTATTTTGCTGTTGTGATTATAGCTTATGTAGAAGTAGGCAACTACTTCTACAGGGCAGGGTTTGCAAGGAACTGGATTTGTTTGCCTGCTATCTTGTCCTCTACAGAGAGACATGGAACAATTTAAGAACTATATTAATTTCAGCTGTTTATAGGGCAAGAGTGTTTAGCTGCAGAATTGAAATTTTTCATTATGGTGGCTGTGCCTTTGTGTTAACTCTGCCACAAACTTCCTTCTCTCAACAAATGGTTTTAAAAAGGGGGTTAAGAAATACCTCAACGGAGAACATGTTGTTTTGTTTTTTCAGTTCAGGAGCTTAAACAAAGAGAAAACCAACCCTACTTCCACGGCTTTTGCTGAGGCATTTGGTTCCTTACAAATGCTCTATCAAAAGTGAAGTTGCATCCCATCCTCTTGTTTGCCAGTAAATAAAAGATAATGATTTTTGCTAATGGAATTCAGTAAGTCCATGCAGACTAAACTCATACTTCTAAAAATGCTGTTTGGCTACAGAAGTCAGTTAAGATAGACTAAATTGAAAGCTAATTTATACTTGGATTACAAACAGAAAATTCTGTCTTCCAGTTCACTGTTCTATGGCTTAATATTAAAAATCTGCAAAGTTGCAAAAATGATGCTATCCACTGCCACTCCAAACCTGTTTTTTCACACATTAGTTGCTTTCAGGGTCTGGAGTAATTTAGTATGGAAGAAACACCTTATCTCAATTTAAAGTTGTTGTCCAACTCCTGCCTAAGAAATGTTACATGGGAAGTACAAAATATGTTGTAAGTCAGTCTGAGTTTGATGTCTTTTTCAGCTGCTTCTTAGTAAAGGAAGGGCTCACATGGTGGATCTTTTGAGTAAAGGTGGATGTAAATTTAGAAATAGAGTGGGCCTAATCTCAGTCAGATTTTCTTCTGAACGCACATTTCTCTCTGTGCCTTCCATCTAGAGGAGCCCGTTGGGTGAACGTTGTAGGCTGAACGCTCTTGATACTGTTGCTTGTGGTAGGGAGGCAAGTGTAGGGTTGTGAGGAGTCTGGTGGTTTATTGCAGTTCTTTCCCTGCCTTTCTAGGTAGGGACAGTGGGAGAGGAAATACTTCCTCTTTTTCAATACAACTGGAGGTTTATCTTGTTGCAGCAGAGAGAGTTACTTCTAAAAGCCAAGGAGACACACCTGGGGGAGATCAGCACCAGGAAAAGGCCCAGTATCTGAGTTATGGCTCTGCTGCACAGCTGCTCATGTTGGGTGAAGATTCAGACTAGACCAGAATGCAGAACACCTGGATTCATTCTGCTCCGGGTCCTTGTCCTTGTCTGTGTGCCAGTGCTTCCTGTTTTTAAAGATCCTGTTTACTGTCTGGGTTCCAAATATCCCAGGAAGGTGGGAGGATGGGAAGAAACATGGAAAGAAAAGTAAACAGCATTATTTAAGGTGGAGTTTTATATTTTGATATACTCAAAGCTCAGCTTTTGTTACCCATCTAATGTAGTTTCATGAATGGCATTCTCAAGTAATCTTCTGTTTACATTGTCTTGCACTAATTTCCAGAAGCAAAACATTTCTGCATGTGAAAACTGGCATTGAAGCCCTTAGTATTTGTAGCAAGGAGCAGAATGTTGTTTGTGGTGTGCTTTTACTTCATGGTCTTTCTGATGTTCACTTAAAAAAAAATGTTTGCCACCCATGTAAAAGAGTATTAAAGAAAAGTACGTAATCAAAGGAAAACCTTATTTCTATTGGTATGAGATGGCATGTTGCTCAGATTTTGTTGCCGAACTTCAAGGCTTTTGATCTAAAGAGCATGAAAGCATTTGAGTGCCGCTCCCTGAGCTTCAGAGCGCACACCTAGCTGTGGAGGAACAGCTCCAACCAGAAAAGAGCCGAGTGGGAGAGTAATTCTCATCCTGCTACATAGCAAGCCAAGCTAATCATTGAAATAATGAGTAAGCAGATACGTGAAGTCTAAAGAGAAGATGCGTTGCTTTTCTAATTCTTTGTGCTTTATGACTACTATTCTTCTATAAGTAACAAACTCCTTTCGTTTGAGGTGAAGCTAGAAATGGATTTACTTAATGATTTTGGACTAAAAAGGAGCATTTAATTCCAGGCTTTCCTTTGTTTAACAAAGGGGGGGGGAGGGGGGGATAATGTGCCTTTAACTGGAAGAAAATGTTCTAGGACGGACATTCTGCTCTTGGTATGTCATGGGATCCCTAGGGAAAAAGTACAATCGTAGTGGGAGTTGTAGAGGTCACCAGTAACTTGCAAATGTTTCTTTCTTGTGATCCTGTTTTCATGGCTCCCAGATAGTGAGTGAAGCTATAAACAATATGCCTGCATGGGTGGGGGAGGGTGAGCAAGGGGATTTGAAAATAAGAATTTACAAAGGTTTTTTGGTTTTCTTGGGTGTCAGGGGGAAGAGTCTAGCAATAGTAAATCTTTTAAACTGTTCATCTTGGTTTTGTTTCAGCTGTTTGATCCTGTATTTTTTCAGTAACATATTTTTTATGTGTATGTATATATAATATATAAAAAAAACCTCTTGGGAAATACTTTATAGCGAGGTTTTTTCTTTTTTCTTTTTTTTTTGTTTTTCCCCTAGGGTGACCTTGCCATTAATTTTATTCATGGTATCTGAAAGTCACTACAACCAGACTCCAAGAATGCTATATTCTGAAACAAACAAAATCTGCATGTAAGATAACTTTAAAGAAAACATCTTTAAAACATAGTCAACCCATGTTCTCATATCTAACTAAACTGAAACTTCTTTTCACTAATTTCCAGTGAGATTTTTACATCCACAGGAAAGAATGATCTTGTATTTCTGCTGTACTATAATTCTACAGATGCTACCAATAACTTTAGGGGCTTTTTAGCTTTGTCTAGAATGAGGCAAAGGTACTCAGCACTGTTATTTGCAGGGAGGAAGAAGTAGGTAACTACAAATAAAATTTCCTGTTTCAGAAGGAAACTAAAACACTAAGATGTGTTTTCGACAGTGTTAAATCCTTCTGTTTGTTTGTTTCCCTTGAGCTGCTGTTTGTGATCAGATAAGCAATTCTGTGTATTTGTGCCTTTTCTGTGAAAAAAGGATGAAAGCAATACTTAGAAGACATAACTGCAATACAACAGTCTCCTGCTTTCTATTCTATACAAAGCAATATTTCTACTGTTTAAATCTGTGTGTAATAATGTTTTTATAGAGCACAATTTCAGACATCTTTGTACTAGTCTTCCTGGATTTTGGAAAAATGCCAGCTTGGCAAGCAGGAAGAACAAAAGGACAGTACTGAAAATATCTAGTCCGGGGCAGTCTTACTGTCACCACACAGCAGGTTTGGACAGCAGCAAAATTAGACAGGCAACTCCGCCCAGTTTTCTTCATGGTGAGTTTGGAGTGCCTGATGTGTCTGAAAATGACAATAAAACATGTTGGTCTCTAGGAAGTTTGAAATGTTTTGCATTCTGAAAAGTGTTACTCTTGTCCCAATAATTTTTTTATCCATCCCTCCCCCCCGCCTTGTTTTGGGGATTCCACAGAAGTTTAAAAAAGCTTATTTGGGGACATAGCTGTAGTTGATATTTCTGTCGGTTTGTTAGAGAATAAAGAAAATCATATAACCTATACATTAGTGTGCAGTAACTTGGAATCTATAAACATAGTTGGATTGTTTAGTAAGTAAAAGACTTTTTTTCCCTCTTAAGGTAATGCTAAGAGTCTAGAGGAAACTTCTACCTGGAAAAGAAATCACATGTAGACATAAATCCTAATGAGCAGCTCTTTCATACCAAAAATACTGCGAATTATTATAAAACATTGCTATGTCCTGTCTATGACAGCAATGTAATGGGATTTGTCTTGGGACTTGAAAAACTAACAGACTTTAATTAAGCATAGTAGTTTACTGAATGACTAACTCAGTTTCAAGTATGGACTGATAAAATTGTATTGAGTGTTCAGTCTATCCTTTTGAATCGATTTTGAAATACTAGCTGATGTTTATAGCAATGGAAAATTATTCAGTTGTCTCTGTCACTGGAATGTGTACCTCTTTGCATAAGCATCCCGTACTTTATACATTTAATACAGTATTACAGCACAGTACACTTCTGCTTCTTGCTGCCTTCTGTGCTTGCTAGTTTTCTTGCTAGTTGGTGTATCATAGATAAAAGAATTTCCTTCTTGCAGAGTGTGAAGAGTAACTGTAGGTACTTGTGCTGATGACAGACAACCTTAATGATAAGTCTCCTAAAGTGAACAAAAATGTTTTTTCCCACTAGGCTGGCCCACAGATTTGCACAGTGGGTCTTCACCTGCTTTACAAGACATACGTGTTAATGTTAGGTGGAATTCTTCTCTTTGGATAACATGCTCACAGGTAGTTTACAAAACAGAAGAAAAAAGCCTCACCAGTTAACTGTGGTGTATCTCTCTCTCTCCCCCTCTTAATTGCTAAATATTGATATTTTGGGGGAGTTGGTAGAATGTTTGTGAGTAATCTCTAGACAGTGAAAATCACTTAATCTAATCTGTAAACAGATAATCTGTAAAAATGAGTGTTCTCTTGGCAAGGAAGGGTTCTCCACACTTTCTGATAGAAGAGCTCATGAAAAGTCACTACTTGTTTGCTCGTTTTTGTAATGTAGATTCCATCTGTACTGAAGGGTGACAGTCCTTCCTTTTAGCGAGATACATCAGTGACGCTCCTGTTTGAGATTCTTCTGGCAAAATGTTAATGTACAAAAAAAAAACTTAGAGCAGAAAAAATACTGCCAGGTTGTCCTGCTGAGCTATAGATGCACAGGGCTTTTATGTGTAAAAGTGTGGTGAAAACAGCTGCAGTAGCCTCACATGTCTTTAGGGGAAAATACATGTGGGGTTTTGACTTAAGTTAATTTGTCCCAAGCTTAGGTTGCTTTAATTATGAACACAGAAAGTACTTCTTTGACTACTAATGTTAGGAAGCAGTATTAATTCTGCAATACAATTCTTCCTGAATTTCTCCCTCATTGAGCCCCATTCCTCAAGGGGAAGGAATTCTTTTCAGAAGTAGCAGCAGACTTTATAATGGTCTCATGTAAACTTTTTCAGAGTTAACATATTTGTATGTCATCAAGAATGCATTAGACAAATAATTGTAGTCTGTAACTTGTAATAAAATACTCAGTAGAATGAAATTGAGTTAACCATGCCATTGTAGTTCTGCACAATGGAGTTCTGTGAGGTGAAAAAACTGTCATAGTTTACCAAACCCAAATTTTCTAAACTTGGAATCCCTTATTCTAAATAAGGGACTATATCAGACTATAGCTGATTTCTATCCTGTAAGAAAACAGATTATATAAATTAGCATTAATATGATAAGAGTATCTGAAAGCAAGTAGGATCTGTATTTTGGGAGGTATGTTGTTTAACTGCCCTCTTTCTTCCTCCACGTATAGTTATTATTTTTGAATGGAGTTTAAAAATTTGATCATTTCTAGGTTGGGTGCTTAGCAAGGTTGGTGATGGAGAACATGCTGAATGGATCAGGAAGGCTGTAATGAGTTGAAAAGAATGTGATTTGATCAGTGGGTCATTTTGAGTTTGGCCTTTCTGACCATCTGTGGTATCCCAAAGTTTTTGGCGGGGGGGGGGGGGAAGTTTTAAGGTGTCTTTGGAAGGTCAGGGATTGCAGGTGTGATGTAGTGTTCACTTCAAGTATTTGCGTGTACCCTTATTTGGATTTAAATAACATCGCCCTAGATTTCTCTTAAAATTATAGTCCTTTTACTGTCAAAGAACATAATTGATTCTATTTATTGCAGGCAGCCTTCCAGATTTGGAAGTGTACACAGAAACACAAGCTGCCAACTATACTTCAAAACTGTTTCTGTTTACATTTTTACTTTCCAAATCCAAACCCTGGAGGCATGCTTACATGTGCAAGTAAAATGAATGTGCACACAGAATGACTATATGCGCTGTTCCAGCACGTCTGTACCCCAGTTTAAAACAAAAGCTGCTGTTTTGGTGCAGTTGCTCTAAAAAGAGTGTAGGCTTTGGGGTGTCCTGTTTGGACTGTTTGCAAATCTTTAAATAAATGGTATTGAGTAGTTGTTTAACATTTGACATTATTTAAAAAGCCAAGGCTGACATTTATTTTGAAAAGATACTTGTCTCAAAGGATTTAATATGTGTGTGTCCCAGCCATGCCTCTGTTTCTTTATTTGCAATTATTGGTGGGGAGGGAGGAGAAAGTTGCAGTGGAAGGAACCACCATTCTTGCAGCTGAACTAGCTCAGCACTGCTGCAGTCATGCTCACTCCCCTGTGTGGACACTGGTGTTCCTCTGACTCCATGATGATCTCAATAAGGCAGCTAAAACAGCAGAAGCTAGCCCAAGAAAGGAAAAGTGAGTAGTTTTCTGCCGCTTTAATCCATCTGACCCTGTAACAAGCTGGCTCAAGGAGCGCGGGTGCCAGCATGATGAAGAATGAGAACACGTGCCTTGGGCAGGGAGAAGATGGGCTCTTAAAACTATCGGTTCAGAGGAGCCTCAACAGGATTGTGGAACAGAACTTAAAAAGGCTGCTGGTATAAACTCAGTCTGTGTTGTGAATATTTAATTTGATTGTGGTCCATCTATATTATCATTGTTTGTATGCGTGGACAGAAAAGTTCTTACGACTGCATGTTCTTGTTTTGTTTTTTTTAATGCTGGTATAGGTGTTAACAGTAATGTGTTTCTGCCTATGCTTGTAATTAAGAAATGTAAATAACCAAGTGATTCACTCGTATGGAGAGGGAGTCTTGTTCATGCTTTGTTCAGTCAAAAAGATGCTATTTAACATTCTGTGTATTTCTTTTTATCTGTAAACTGAGGATAGTTATCAGTAATCCAGAATTCTCCAAGTTACTCTAAATGGTGTTATTTGGGTTGATTTGTAATGTTTTGTAATTGGTAAGCTTTCCAAGTTTGGCTCTTTTATGCTGTGAGTGTGCTTAGAACTTTCCGTTTCAGCATCTGCTCACTGCGACTCTTACAATGATGAGGAAAATAAAATAGCTTCTTTAAGCTCTTTAAAAAAGTCAGTTGCAAAGCCCTTCTAAATATGCATGAGGTGTTAGTGGAAAAGCATTTTTCTAAACCTGCAGTGGCACTTCAGTACTTTTGTTGATATTTTTAAAAGCCCAAACTACAACTACAAAAGAGGGATTAAAAAAAGACAACCCTATTGCTACTTAGAGTTGCTTAGGAAGCAGTGGATTTGGGAAAACACCATTTTCATTCTAATGCTTCTTTTTAAGAACTGAAGTGTGGCAAAAGCAGGTACTGGATGTACTTGGAAGAAGACTTTTCCGAAAATAAGTACCAAGGCATAGAAGTGCAGAAATGAGAATCATGGTTTTATTTTTTGACATATATAGATTTTTTTGTATATTTATAACTTTATATGTACACATAAAATGTATTTTTATATAAAATATATCTGTTAACAAAAATTGCTGAGCAAAGGGCAAGCATAGCATTCATTCCTTTTCCACAGTGAGAGCTTTCAGAAAGCTGGTGAAACAGAAGAGATGTGAAGCTGTTGGTTTGGGTTTTTCCCTCCTTTCTGTTAAGAAACTAAGATAGAGGGGCAGTCTTAAGAGGGTGCTTGACTTAAAAGGTGACGAAGAATGGCTTTAGAATAGTAGCCTTGTAGTTATCCTACCTCTGTGCTTTCAGGACACTTGGTTGATGGAGGAGGCGTGTGGATGATGGACTGCACATTAGATGTCTGTTGATATTATTACACTCTCATAATGTACATGCTGAAGTTAATGAAATTACAGGCTAAGTATAAGTAATGCACTCTGAGATTTGCATGATGTATGATGGCCTTTGTGGTAACTTACTATTCTGCAGTGAGAGCGTAGGTCTATGGTATGTTGTTCAGTGAAAATGCCTTGCTGCTCAGTGATGGTCAGAAAAGCAACTTACTAGGAAAGCAGTAGAAAACATAAAGTCACTGTGTAAATGTGTGCTCAGTTTGGATCTTGAATGTGGTGTGCAGATATGGTCGTTCCCCCTCTACTTGGCAAAAAAGGTATGGTAAAGGTGGAAGAGATACAGAGAAGGTGACAAGGATTAACAAAAATATAAAATGACTTTTGGGCAGAGAAGGACTAAATCTGGGGCTATTATGCAAAAGTAGTAGTGGGGAGGACTTGATGGATCTCTAGAATTAAGAGCAATGAATGCAAAGATGAAGAACTTCATTTCATCACAAGAAATCTAGGATATCGGGTGAAAGTAGCAGGCTTCAGAACAAAGAAAAGCAAATATTTTGTAACATGGAATGTTCTCTCTTCTGCTCTTTTTTTGGCATCTGTTCTTGGCCACTGGCCTATAAGACATCTCTGCTCTGTCCAGATACAATTTTTCTTGTACCTATTCTAAGGTGGCATAAGGCAGTGCTGCTAGAAGGTCAGACACGTGTTCCCCTCCTTTCCTTTGGCTTGGCGAAGACATTTGTGTGGCTGCCAAAGGGAACTAGAACAGGGAATTGATCCTAAATAAAACAAGCCCAACCAAAAAGTGTTAATGGAGCTCAGTTCTTCTTTCTCATACATGGGAAAAAAGGGTTTGTTGCTGGTGTAAGTAGATTATACTGATCTCAAAAAGCTAAGGCCAAGTTTTATGTGTACATGGATTCTTAAAATCAAGTTTAGAGGGTTTTAGTAAATACTTACAAACCATCAGCTCTGCTCAGCTTTGCCAAACTAGTGCTTCAATTTTTTAAATTTTTTCTCATCCCAAACCTCTTAAGTATTCAAGCAGCACTAACAATAGTTGTATCTCATCCAAATGAGAAATATTTCTCTTTCCAAATTAAAAATGTGAAGAACTGAGTTTGAGATTTGTTTTAAAATTGCTGTAATAATGATTTGAATATTAGGTATTTTCATCCCCCATGCTATTTAAGTGTTCTAATTGTAAATTATAAGCTTCAGGTTAAAAAAATCCTCTTTTTTTAAAGACCATATGCATATTGGCATTTTTTTACAAACTAATGTGATCCTACTATTAACTGTTTCATTTGAGTAGATATTACATCAAATACAAGTTCCTTAGACATCAGTTTTAACAAGTTTATGTAAAATATGCTCATGAATATTCTTCTACAATTATAAGTGATGTTTGAACAATTTTGTCTGAAATTCCTTCTGATGGTCATATTTTAAATTTAACATATAAATTTCTGATTTTTACTTAGGTTTACTCGTACAAATCACTGGTTGAAAAACTTACAGTACAGAGTTATCTAAAGACTTAAAAATGCCTCCACGACCATCATCTGGTGAACTATGGGGCATCCACTTGATGCCACCGAGGATCCTTGTGGAGTGTCTTCTCCCAAATGGAATGATAGTGACTCTAGAATGCCTCCGTGAGGCCACCTTACTAACTATTAAACATGAACTCTTCAAAGAAGCAAGAAAATACCCTCTCTATCAGCTCCTTCAAGATGAATCTTCTTACATTTTTGTAAGTGTTACGCAAGAAGCAGAAAGAGAAGAATTTTTTGATGAAACACGGAGACTTTGTGACCTGCGACTATTTCAGCCTTTTCTAAAAGTCATTGAACCAGTAGGTAACAGAGAAGAAAAGATCCTTAATAGAGAAATAGGTGAGATTATCTTTATTTAAACACAGCTAATCTGTTTAACGGGCTGCTTCTCGTCAAAATACAAAACAAAGAATCTAAATGGGTTGTTTGTTATATGTATCTAAGTTTGCATTTTGTAACTGTCAGTTGTTGCATGGAATCTGCAAAGATGCTGATCATAGTAAAGTTGACATTTGTAAACTGTGAATTAAACTTTTTTTGCTGTTCTGTTTCATTCACATGTAAAGTCTTTGCTTTGTACGTATTTGTAGTTGTATGTGGGTTGAAGATACTTTTTACTTGTCTCTTATTAGCAGGATTTCATATTGCTGCAGAGTAAAGCCCGTTCTATTGTTTGGGAAGTCAATCTTAATTTGTTTTGAAGTTAAAACAGAGTTGTAAATTCTGGATTTAATTACAAATCTTAAACCACATTTGTGATAGAACAGGTTTTAATACTGCTCTATCTTGCTTAGAAAGTAAAATTTCAGAAATGAGGTGTTTTTTCCTCCCCCATCTCCTTCCTACAAAAAGAGTATGGGGAGGGAAGGGAAACAAAAACACCTGAGGTTGGAGGGGCAGAGGGGAGACAAACTGTAATGTTTTGAATCATCTCTGGAGTAGTTTATGATTTTCCATTATCCACTGAGAAAGCACAGGGAGACTAGTGTATGTTTCAGCATCTAGGTTAAGTATCCAAATTCAGGCACTACAAGCATACCTACTCCCTTTTAGTTGCTAGCAGATGTACATTGCAGTGGTAGAGACTTGTCAACTGGAAATACTTGTTCTGGGGTGCTCCTAATTGTTAAATTATTTAATTGTTATGAATGCATCATAGGTAAACTGTTTTGTAAAGCTTAACCTGTTCAAGACTTAGGGAGAACAGTGGTTAGCTAACCATGCAACAGGACAATTGAAAGTTTCCATTTGAACATTCATGCATAAATGATTATATATGCAAGAGATCTAATTAAAGTAAATGGAATTAATCTGAGACTGAGGACCTGAGAGAAATGGACTCTTATTACATGACACTATGCCAAAGAGCTAAGTTCAATATCTCTTGGAGTGTTTGTCACATTTTTAAATAGTAGCTCATAAAAAAATTGAATAGCTGTCATTCAGTTGTAAGCAAAGTTGATTATGGTCCTAACAGCTACCAATAGTCCTGCTAGGATTTTAGAAAAAATTGGACATCACGGGTCCTCTGGTCCACTTCAGAAACCTTGTGCTGCAGTTTATTACTGGTCCTTTTCCTTCAGGCGGAGTGTTAGCTGTGAGAGTGGCGATTTAAGGCTTCCAGGATCATCAGTGAATGTACACCTGTCTTCTAACCTTTTTTGTGACTGAAGAGTGCACTTAATTTTAGAACTGAGTTGTTCTTGAATGAAATAAAACAATTATATATACAAGTAGAAGCCAGTGGTTGACACAAATATTTTAGGTGTGTTTTGCTTAAAGCATGCTTTTTCTGTCACTGATAGAAGGAAGCTTTAATTACCAGTTACAATTATTTCCTCATGCTTCTTCAATACTGTAGGTTTTGCTATCGGCATGCCTGTCTGTGAATTTGACATGGTTAAGGATCCGGAAGTACAAGACTTCAGAAGAAATATTCTTAACGTTTGTAAAGAAGCAGTGGATCTTCGAGATGCCAATGCACCACATAGTAGAGCGCTATATGTCTGTCCTCCAAATGTAGAGTCTTCACCTGAGCTACCCAAACATATATACAATAAACTAGATAAAGGTAAGATAAATATTTACGGTAGAAACAATGTTTTTCAGTGATTGAAATCAGAGTACAGCAGGTGACTTAGGTAAGTCACTGTTTTATGTGTTGTATTTAGTACACTCTAGCAATATCTTACACCTTAAGTTATTAAGAATAATTTTCTTGATACAGTGTAGATTCAAAAGGAAGACAACAAAACTTAAAATTACATTTTTTTGCTATTGTAATAACTGAATCTTGAAATATAACTTGGTAAATAGAGGTGACTTTTTTAATGGGCAGAAATGGCTTGTTGGCCTTGTATTTTTCTTTCCTCTGACATTCAGTAATGTGGAATTAAATGATACTGAATCACCGAGTTATCTTGCAGTCCTCAGATGTGGGACGGTTACCATTTTCTTGAAGGCTAAGTAGTCCGTAGTATTTGGTTAATAAAAATACTCTTAATCTCAAGGGGTAGAAGATTGAATTTACACTAGAGTAAAAAATAAACTGAGCACATGTAGTTCCTTGTAGAATTTGTAAACCCTCTATCAGTTTAGGCTGTGAATCTCGTCTACATCTTCTTTCAGTAGTACTGTGGTGAGAGGGGGTGAGAGTTGTTTGTTTTGCAGGTTTTTTTGGTTTGTTAGTTTTGAAACTGTATTGAAAAATGATAGGCCTAACATTATTTTACATTTATTCTAGGGCAAATTATAGTGGTGATATGGGTAATAGTCTCACCAAACAACGATAAGCAGAAATACACCTTAAAAATCAATCATGACTGTGTGCCTGAGCAAGTTATTGCTGAAGCAATTAGGAAGAAAACGCGAAGTATGCTGCTGTCATCTGAACAACTGAAACTTTGCGTCTTGGAGTACCAGGGCAAATATATTTTAAAAGTGTGTGGCTGTGATGAATACCTGCTAGAAAAATATCCACTGAGCCAGTATAAGGTGAGTAACATAACAGGACTGACTTTAAAATACACTAAAATAATCCAAATTTGTGAGGGAGAGGTGTGATCGATTTTATCAGTGGCTTGCTTTTTCACTAAATTGTTCCAAAACATAGGAAGTAAAACTGCGTGTATCTTTAAACTAATTGGCTAATGCATGAGTGTAATGTGTATATTTGTTGCTGTATGTGCTTCAAGGGGGTGTGTGTGTGTGTGTAAAGGTAATTTAAACTAGAATTTATGTCACTAGTGTAATTTTTATTCTTTGAATAAAGTAGTTTATCTCTAACATTAGTGATAAATCAGTGGTAGGTACTTTCAGAAATAGCCTAGGTTTCTGATGGCAAGAGATGAGTAATGCTTGAATGGGGTTGATGCAATACAAAAGGAAATTCAATCAGATGTTAAATTATGAGGCAACCGTTGCTACTATGAATCTTGTCCCTTCCCCCTTTAGGGGTGGAAAAAATCTAAACAAACTGTTTGTTTTCCTGTTACTTACATCTTTAAATTTTTTGATCTTGTTAAAGGAGTGATAAACTTCCAGCACTAAACAAATCGTTGTTAAGTCTTCCTTGTGGCTGTCTGTCCTTCATTGCCTGGGTTTTGTTAGTGCTGTGAGTGTAAGACAGAACCGCTGACAGAAGAGCATCTGAGCAGCCCTCTCTGGAGCAGACAACAATGTTACCCTGTAGACTTCCTGACAGACTGCTGCTGCTTCCTCTTTGAGGAATGTATTGTTGTAATAAACAGCTTCCATTCCTTCATCTAAAATGGTTGACGATCTGCTCTCCAGGGCAGTGGAGGAGAGAAGGGGGCTGGGGGGATCGTGAATAATGGGAAAAGCAGCTCTGTTCTGTGGGAGCTGGGGAACAAGTGCAGGCATACATGAATAATTTTGCACAGTCATCTTGAGATCAAACACTATACCTATTTGATCTAGTGTGGTTTCTTCAGAAGTATCTGGTATGCCTTTACTGTGCCACAAAAGAGCTTGCTAATTACACTCCAGGGCTGGACCTGTCTTAACGCATTGTGTTTTGTGGTACTGTTGCCAGACTACTTGCTCTCAGCACTCAGTCCTGAATGGACACCATTACAGCTAGAGTGTCAGGGTTGGTGCTGAGCGTAGGCTAATAAGCACAACTGAACCAAAAATTAACGTGTCTGCCACTTGTCTTGTGCTCTCTGCCTGTGTCTAGGAGTATCAGTGTGACCTGTGCTAGGTCTGCACGACAGCATGCTATGCAAAAGCAGCTCGGCTGCTTCCAGGAACAGCTCTAATGTGGAAGCAGTCTGCTTTGTTTGTGCTGCACTGCGCTGGAGCCAAGGAGCACTACAAGAAGCCTGACTTGTCATTTTGTCAGCTCTGTTCTCTGTCTCCAGTTCAACCATCCACAGTTGTTAGATGCTATTCATATCTCAAAATCTGTATGAAGCGCTGCTGTGCGATCCTACCTAACAATGTATTTAAACTGTTGGATGCTATAACTATAAACACTGTAAAGGGCGTACATACAGACACAACAATAAGCTCTTTAAATAGGCTTTTACTTTTATATTTTCCTGAATATTTTAATGTATAGATTACCAAGAGTGTAAACGTTCATACTGGATTTCGGTTTTGTTTTCTTGCAGTATATAAGAAGCTGTATAATGCTTGGTCGCATGCCCAATCTGATGCTGATGGCTAAGGAAAGCCTATATACCCAGCTGCCACTGGACACCTTTACAATGCCATCTTATTCCAGGCGTATCTCAACAGCTACACCCTACATGAATGGAGAAGCTACAGCCAAATCCCTCTGGACTATAAATAGCGCACTCAGAATAAGAATCCTCTGTGCAACCTATGTAAATGTGAACATTAGAGACATAGATAAGGTAAGGGAAATGCTGTATGGCATCACATGTGGTTTTCAGCAGCTCACGGTTTCCCTCCTGAGTTTTCTTTTCTGTTGAAGTACTCGATTCTAAAAAATACAGCCATGTTTTAGCATCTGAAAACTTTTGTATACTACTTAAAAAGTGTGAGTTGTGGTATTTAAACAATCTGCCTGGTAGAAGCAGGACTCAGTTTCCATAGTTCACTTCAGCTAAGTATGTAATGGATAGAAAAACAAAACCTATGTTGCTATCTATATTCTAAATAATTATTACGTGTAAGAATGTATTACAGTAACTGGCAATACAGTAATTGTAATACAGTAATTGGCAATTGATGAGGGGATGCTTTGTTTTTGAAAAAGGAGGTATGGGAGATTAAGGAGAAAAGGTGGTAGGATTCAATTCCATTGAAGACGTACTACAAGCCTGGCTCTCTGACTTTCCTGGAATTTGTTCTGTCTTTTTTTCCCTACTGTGCCTTGACACATGAAGAATTGAGAATAAATTCCAGGGGTTTTTAGAGTTCATTTCAAGTTTATTACTGTATTTTTTAAAAACTAGTTTGTAATTAATGAGGAAAAAAGACCAAAACACTTTTTTTTCCTAGAAGGGTATGCTTGTATACTATGCTTCAGACCTTACAGAACATGAATGAATTTGGGTTGGGGAGTGGTGGGGTTGTTCGGTTCTCAGTTTTGTTTTTGTTTTTTACTTGATGAAAATAAAAGGATAATGTGTTGTAATCATAGTATATGTTGATAGCAGTGAGAAAAATTGTGTGCAGTAACATTTCAAAGACAGTACTAATATCGACATTGTTTTCAGATCTATGTTAGAACAGGTATCTACCATGGAGGGGAACCTTTGTGTGACAATGTGAATACTCAAAGGGTACCTTGTTCTAATCCCAGGTAAGCTAAATACTTGAATGACTATAGAGAACCTGACTTCCAGGGCATCATAAATGATAGCAGTGAAGGAATAATGGCTTGACTTAGCTATTATTCAGGTAGAGCTCCTTGGTGGGAATTCCTTGCCTTAAGTTTTGTAAAAATATTTTTACATATCCCTGTATTTATAAATAGAAGTAACTTAATTCAAACACAAGTATTTTTGTGTCTCATATAATAGTATAGTTTATTTACTGAACAGATCTGGTTTACGTGTGCGTTTACGGTTGCCTCAAACTCCAACATTATTACTCATTAATACTGTGAAATGCGCATAGCTCTGGGTGACTGAGCTCTGGTTTTGACTGTGAATCAATAGCAGGTGTTCCAGTTGCAGGTTCAAGTTTCACTTTCAGCATGAGGCAATGTGATGTCATGTAACCTGCAAATTTGTTTCATTGAGGTTGTATGGTATGTTCTAAAGCGGAACCACTGAGTGTGGAGAGGTGGGTATCATTTGCTAACATGGAAGTGACTGCCAGATCTGGGCTGATTATTTTCAGGAGAATTGACCTACCATCAATATCTGGAAAAATACATCTACTTAAAAGTGCAAAAAGAAGTTTTATATGAGCTTATATAAACATCTTGAGAACAAATATCTAAAAGATGTTCTCGTAACTTTGACTAATGAGGAGGTATGAAATTTCAGCATCTACTAGGATTAGATGCAAAGTATGCATTCAGAAGTAATTTTTTACTTGCATTTTCTGTCTGACTTCACGTCTTTCTTAATACACTTTGAAACTTTTTCTGTCTGCACATTTTCTAGGAATATAATCAGGTTTTATAATTAGAGGGCCTAATAATATACGTAGTTGTGAAAAATAGCTTCTTCCTCTGAGCTGCCCCAAATATAGCTATACTTGAATGGATAGTTCTAACTGTTCTGGAGAGAAAATCTTCTTGGAGAGGTGGTGACGGGTATGGCTTGAAAACATGGGTATAATTACACATATCTGTATTATACAAAATGAACATGTAAGAAAAGTGAATTGAGGTTTATCTGCCAATTTCTTAGAGAAGGGCTTTGACAGTTATTTCTTTGTAAAACTTTGCTTTTAGTAGCTACAGACACATTGAAAAAATTAATGCTGTCCTTGGAAGCTGCTGCCTCTTCCAGCTGAGAAAATACAGCATGGCAATCCACTTAGGAAAAACTGTATTCAAAAGTTCCTCTTCAAAAGCACAGTTCTACCAACTGAGGGATAAAGTCTACTTAGAGAAGTTCATGAAAACAAAATATGTATTCCTGTAGAACAAACCTGTGCTCTTTTTACTATGGTAAATACAATATTATTTGAGTTGGGAATATTGTTTTGGATTGCTGTGTTATACTTCTGTGTTATATTCCCATCTTGCAGTTATTTTTTTTTTTATTTCCCAGCAGTTCAAATTTAGCTGAGTTCTGAAAGCTATGCCACATTTTTTCCCACTTGCTTTTTTCCCCGAAGTGAAAAATAATTTCACAAGGTAAACCTTACATTAGTGTAGCACATATGCAAATCCATTATCTTCAGGTTGAACCTATGCTGACAGTTGCAGCTAGTAGGGTTGCAAGAGTGAAAGTGAATGAATCTATTACAAAGTTTGTAGGAATTGAATCTAGCATGACTTTTTAAACAGTGTTGGTGCTAGAAGGCTATTTGGAGAAGTTTCCATTCCCAAAGGAGTATATGGTGTCAAATGCACGTAGTAGGACCCTTCCTCGGTAAGAAAGTGTACGCTTTTTACATGTATACAGTTTAGGCAGGAATATAACAAATGGGTTTTAGTATAACTGTTGATTGGATGAAGTTCTCTCCATGCTCTCCTTTAACCTGGTTTTATTCTGCTTTTTAATCTTATAGATGGAATGAATGGCTATTGTATGACATGTACATTCCTGATCTTCCACGTGCTGCTCGGCTTTGCCTTTCTATCTGTTCTGTTAAAGGCCGGAAGGGTGCTAAAGAGGTAAAATAATTAATACACTTTAATACACTAATAAACAAAAGCCACTTAAGTCAAGTTTGGGAAGATACTTGGTAAATGTTTTCCTGGCAATGAGTCTTATTGCAATGTTTGATTTGAATCTGATTAAAATAGGAGTTTTTTCTTTTCTTGTATCTTATTCTGACTACAACTTTTTTTGTGATCAGAAATTAACACAGGGAAAAAGCTTATTGGTTCAACACTGTCTATATTCTATTGCCAGACACAAAGGCCATTGTTAGTGTTTTGGGGTGCAAGTGCCTTTAAACTCAAGTTTCTAAACCCATATGTTGCTTACCTATTTATTAAAAAAGGGCAATATTTATACTTGAATTTAGAGTTAATTTTTAAAGTAAAGAAAACTTGTGTTGCGTTACTATTTGATGCAAGACCTCGAACAGTAATTTTTAAGAATTTATGTATGGCAACTAATTCTAGCCACCATTACATTCTGGGTTTGAGTGTGTGTCATAGGTACTATATAGTTGGGGTTTTTTTGTCTACAACCAGGTTTACGAATCTTAGAGAATCACAGAATGGTTTGGGTTGGAAAGGACTTTAAAGATCATCTAGTTCCAACCCCCCTGCCATGGGCAGGGACACCTTCCACTAGATCAGGTTGTTCAAAAGCCCCATCCAACCTGGCCTTGAACACTGCCAGGGATGGGTGGGGCATCCACAACTTCTTTGGGCAACCTGTTCTAGTGTCTGACCACCCTTATAAAAAAAATTTTTTTCTTATGTCCGATCTAAACCTATTGTCTTTCAGTTTAGAACTGTTCCCCTTGTTCTGTCACTACACGCCTTGGTGAAAAGTCTCTGTCTTGTCAAAAAAACCCCTCTTTCCATCATCTTGAGTTATTTTGATGTGAGGAAGATGTTAGCATGCATTTGCAAGTATTTTGATACCATTTTGCAAAATGACTGCCATGACAGTCATTTATAGAAAAATATGGTACAGCTTCCACTACCTGCTTTCTGCTAACCTGGGAGTGTAACAGCTTGCTTTGGGGTGAAAATGTTATTTCTTCTGACTTTGCAGTAATTAGTAGATGACCCTGAAAAATCATCTTTCAATCTCTTTAAGGAGCACTGCCCATTGGCTTGGGGAAATATAAACATGTTTGATTACACAGACACTCTTGTATCTGGGAAAATGGCTTTGAATCTATGGGCAGTACCTCATGGGCTGGAGGATTTGTTGAATCCTATTGGTGTTACTGGATCGAATCCAAATAAGGTAACTATCTGCATGCAAGCTTCCTCCTTAAGAGTACCTATTCAAAATATGCTGTATTCTAATTAGTATCATTCAACAGAAAAAAGTAATTTAAATTTCCTTTACATAGGAAACTCCATGTTTAGAGCTGGAATTTGATTGGTTTAGCAATCCTGTAAAGTTTCCAGATATGACGGTCATCGAAGAGCATGCCAATTGGACTATATCACGTGAACTGGGGTTTAACTACAGCTATGCGGGGCTGGTAAGGCAAACTCCCTTCCAAGATTAGCTACTAAAATATGAAAGTATTATTTTCTTTAATTACTTATTTTACTCAGTATAGTAGTGATAAAGAACACTTTTTTCTTATATCCTGATTTATTGTAAAATCAAGAAGTCAATTTTTTGTTTTGTGTTTAGCAAAGTGAGTAATATTTTTTTCCTTTCTTTATATTACCAGTAAATTGACCTAATGCTTCACTGGCCAACAAAAACACTTTAAAGAGAAACTGTCTTACCGTGCAAACTGTTAGGGCATTTTTGACATTTTTATATCGCTAATTCAGATGTCTAAACTACTTAGTTTAACTTTCCAAAACTTGTAATTCTCCTTCAGTGATGCTATATTTCTTTGTTACGATTTCATGTTTATAGATGGGCTTTCTTGTGTAATCCAAAGGTGCTTATAACTCTATACTGTCTGTTTAATGGGCTAGTTAGGACCACAAGTACAGGGAATTTTAAGGGAATTGGTTGGCATACATGAGTGTAGTCCTTTATCTCCCCTTTTCTACGAAGAGAACCTGTGTGTTGACAATTGGCGTTTTGGTGAGGTTTGGCACTTTCTTAAAAGCACTTGTTGGATGATTAAAAGGAGAAAAAAGCAATAAGGCTAAAAATGCTATGTATGTAAAGACAAGGCTGTAAAATTAGTTGGTGTGTTTTACATTTTCTACTGGAGGTTGGTTCAAAGACTTGAGAGTTTCCCCAAGAGAGCATTGTGGCCTGTGTGAAGAAGAGTCTCAGGGTGGAAAGTTCTGCTGTACCAAAAAGTGCGTAGGTGTTAGTAAGCCTCCAGTCTGGGAATTCTGGTGATATTTATAACAGTCCCATCTCAACATATCTTGAACAAAGGGTTGTAGGCATTTGATTTCTCTTGATACTCTCTACAGGAAGTCCATCATAGAGTGGCATATCTGCTTATGGTATATATTGTGACTGTGCTGCAGGGCTCTTAATAAATGTTTAAGGACAGCTGGCTCCTTGGTAAATAACATTCCTTTGCTATAACACAGCCTATTACCTGGGCTTGTATATGCTCAACTCATTGTTTTGTTCCATCTGTAAGCAAAAGTAGAAAATGGCGAGGAGAATAAGCTCTCACTTCAGTGACAAAGTAATGATCAACTTACACTTTACAATTAAAACCCCCAAAATTCTGAGGTAGAATAAAGTCTCAAATTATGTCTTTTTTGTGGTAATCCTTACAATACCATAAAAGAAGGTCTAGTGGTTAAACGTGGAGAAAGCCTATTTACATCAGTGACTAAGTTGACAGGGAAACAAACTGTGTATCACTGCTTTGGTCTCACTTTCTCATTATTCATGCTGCTTTTCTTTCAACCCTCCTTGTCTGCCAAAATCCTGTTATTACTTATCCTTTCTTAAATCATATTTCATTAAATGCTTGGTTAGTTTAACATCACTAGTTATCTCTTAGTATTGTATTTGTCCCCTTTATCTTTTAATGTGTGGTATCTTCAGGTCTGAAGCCAAACTTTCTATATTCAGGTACTGTGCATATTTATAGCTGTTTGTAATGTTAACTATATGTAGGTAGTTAAAAGGCAATGTGTTATTACTCATTCAGAAATTGGATACTAGATTACTATGTAGCATTGGCCATATCTGAAAGAGGTAACATGCTTGACTGAAATGGTCAAAATCAGCAAAGCAGTCACTGAGGTATGAATTCTATATAAATGTCTTCGTTATGATACAAAGAGCGTAACTTTTTTGTTTAACCTTGAAATGCATTACACTGCATTTAAAATCCATTAATACATATTTAGAAGAGATCATTTATAGGTCCATTAATATCTCAAATATGAAAGAATTTTCAAATATTAAATCTAACTTACTGTCCCACAATTCATAGAATTTCAAGTTTTTGGTGTTGACCGCAACAGGATAAATGCATTTTCCTTCTGGGCTTGACCTAAACTATGATCTTTCTGACCCACTATGCAGGTACATTTTATACTTTTTTGACTTTCACTTACTATTTAGGATGACTCTTTCAGACTCAAGATGAATATGTGCAATTAATTGCTTGTTCAATATGAACTATTTGATCTTGGGTTAGGAGCAGGCTGATTATAAAGTCATTATCCATTAACTTCCTTACAGAATGACTCTGGCTTTGCTACTTGCACTGTATCTGTTAACATAATATTTAAGAATGTGTTCTAAAAATTTTCCTGTGCCACAGAGAGTAGTCCTGAATAATTTCCCCCCACCTTTAAGTTCAGTCCATGTGCTTGAGAACAGTAATAAAACCATGTTGGTGCACTAAGATATCATGCTATCACACTACTAACAGGGCAAGATACTAAAAACCCTGTGAGTTGGTTGATTCATACCTTAATATTGGTAGATGAAAGCTTGAAGGCCAGAATATTCTTTTCCCATATAATAGTAGTGAACCCATCATGAGAACACATAATTTATATAATTAAAGATAAATGTAAGGTAGGGAACTTTCAGTCTGAAGTAGATATTGTATCGTGGTATAACCTGACAACTGTTGCTGTTATTTGTGCATATTCTTAAAAATAACACCACCTTTTAAAGGGTGCCTTGATCTCCTTCCTGGAAATTTCACATTGTTCTTTCTTCAGCTCTTTTTTTTTTTTTTTTAAGCTAGATACATTGGAAAGACTTTCTGTAAAAGACATGTAGGTATTTCTGTTTTGAAGTACTAGTTCAACCAGTTGAAAACTTCTGTTGTCAAAACTGTCAAAGCTCGGTTTGTTCTTGCTTATCTTGTTTAATGTGCTTAGTAAAAATTGCTAAGGGAAAGAGCAGAACAAGAGGTCAAATACTGTGGTTTTACAGTTTAAACAATTTGAACTTGGAAAAGAGTTTATTTTATTCTTTTGTAGTAGTAGGTATCAAACACATGCAAAAACATGAGTTCACTATAAACCCACTATTCAACTCTTGTACAATTTTTGGGATAGCTTCATCTTAAGTGTCAAACTTGTTAATTACGGTTGTATTTTATACCAAAGGCTATAACATAAGGTGCTTACGATTTCTCTTTTTTGCTGTGCAATTGATTCTGTAGTTGAAACCACAAAAGCTGCATTATTTCATATGTTGATTTGTGAAAAACATTAAATGAACTAAGAAATGGAAAGCATAGAAGAGAAATCGAACTTGGCACATGAGCTGTGAATAATCAAGTAGTAGTAGTTTCAATACCTCTGTCATTGGTCTAAGCTGGTTCTAATAAATGAAGTCTTAGATAAAATTAATTTCAGTGTGTACCATTTCTGTTTTCTGTGCTGTTGGGGGAATATCTTGTACTAATTCTGGTTGATGTTTTCCAGTCTTCTGTTACTCGGGCTTTCCTACAGTGTTCTACCTTTTATTTACCTAAGCTTCATCCCCCATGTTCTGATTTTTCAGTTCTGATTCTTTCACTTCTTTCAGCAGCTCTCAACAATCTCAAAACTGGAGACAGAAATGACCAGTTTAATTTTGTGCTGCATTGTGTTCATCAGATGTCAACTGTTGCTATTTCTCCACACAGCTGATTTAGTTGAAATGTACCTCTTCTTGTCCCAGTAGTGACTAAAAGCGGTTGTAGAAATCAAAGGCCTGGTCTTTCATCTCTCTAAATTATGAGTCCTCAGTTATAACAAAAGGAAACAACGAGATAGTATTGCATGATACAGAGTTTAAGTGTTGCTATGCTGTTAAAATACTTCCTGTATGCTGTATGACAACAGAAGGAAATGTGTGGAGGGCTAATGGACCACGTTCTCTCTGCAGAGTAACAGAATAGCTAGAGATAATGAATTAAGGGAAAGTGATAAGGAACAACTGCGAGCCATATGTACACGAGATCCTTTGTCTGAAATCACTGAGCAAGAGAAGGACTTCCTCTGGAGCCACAGGTATTTTAAAAAAACCAAACAAACCTTCCCCCCCTCCCCAACTCCCCCCAGAAAATCCCAAAGTAAAACCCATGTTGTCACATTCAAACTTCACCCCATTCACTCCAAATTTTTCATGATTGTCTTTGGTTTTGCTCCCTTTTTCTTTATTTTGTATTGTTGGGGTTAGTGTTTTAGAAAAGCCTTTTCTAAAGCATTCTGCAATGTACATCTTGGTGCATAAGCCCATGGAGAAAACTAAGTTGTTGAGTTTGCTTACGTTTTCCCCATTACTGCAATGTTACCTTCGTGCGTGGATCCTGACACTACCTTATGGTGTTGTTTGGATTCTGCTGACAAAGGAAGAAAGTTGCAAGACTGGGGGGGACATAGTAGATGGTTATTGAAGCAAAAATGACAACTTCTTTCTCTTTCACAGACACTATTGTGTGAATACTCCAGAAATTCTGCCCAAATTACTTTTGTCTGTTAAATGGAATTCTAGAGATGAAGTGGCCCAGGTAACATATAGCACTGAATTAGTTCTAAGTTCAAAGAAGCTTTAAAATATGCTATTTTAAAGAAGTCTTCTGGAAGTTAAAAACATGTTATGTGTGCATGATACATTGAATGAAAACTTAAATGATTTAAGTTGCCACTATAACTGACTGATCAGTCTGGTCCGTAGTTCTTGTTCTTCAGCTCAGTCTGAGTCTTAAGATTTTTTTCCTGGTGGCATTACTTGAAACTTTATGTTGCTGATTTGTCAGTCATAGTTAAATGTGAGGTTTTGTTTTCATTGTTTTTATAGTTGATAAAATAACCAAGTCAGCTGGCAACTAATCCAAATTGTTTATTGAGAGAGGACTGGCAAGTAAACAGCTTCTACTTAGATGCAGTTTGTGTCTGACAACACCTTCTAACAGCTGCGTATTACAACTTCTTCCTAATCAATGCAAGTGTGTAATGTGCTTGGGCTTCTTGTCCACAGATGTACTGTTTGGTAAAAGATTGGCCTCCAATCAAGCCAGAGCAAGCAATGGAGCTCTTGGACTGTAATTATCCAGATCCAATGGTGCGAGCTTTTGCAGTTCGGTGTCTAGAGAAGTACTTGACAGACGACAAACTGTCTCAGTACTTAATCCAGCTAGTACAGGTACATAACATATTTTGGTATACTTGATGTCTTGTGTATATGCGATGATCACAGAGGCTTAAAATACAACAAAAGTTCAGATGATGTGAAAAGAGGTCATCAAAAGTACCTGTTTGCATTGCAGACTATTTAGTAGGAGTAGATGGAAATGTAGTTCACTTTCTGTAGTGCTGTGGTTTTGCTTGTTGATATTAAACGCCAAAATTTTGCAGAGATGCAGAACTGTTCTACCGACTGGAACAGGCAGCTATTTCAGCCATCCTAACATGTGGGAAAGTATGAGCAGAAGCATCTTCTCAAAACTTTGAGCAAGTTGAGGCTAAAATATTTGGTAACAGTAAAGGAAGCATCAGATGGTAAGCTCTTGAAATAGAGGCAGCCAATGCGCTGTTAGCAGATATGTTCAAATCCCGACACATGCAAGTGTTAATACCAAGATCAGTCATTCTACAAGAATTAATGTAAAATATGGTTTTTATTTAACTGCCTTTACTCTGTATATTGTCCATAGAAATAACAACTGCAGCTGATATTTTTCTTTTCCTTTTATCCTTAACTAGGTTCTGAAATATGAACAGTATTTAGATAATCAGCTTGTGAGATTTTTACTCAAGAAGGCACTGACCAATCAAAGGATAGGACACTTCTTCTTTTGGCATTTAAAGTAAGCTTAATATCACGTTAAGGGGTGGTGGAATTCCTATTAGCTATAAACAGTTAGTTGTTCTAAAGGCTTGGCGTACTAAATGTCCTTTCTTAGCAAAATATTAGCACTTAAAGTTTGTTCTATATTGGTTAAGAGTTTGAATGCATAGTCTGGTAATAGAAGTTATCCCTTGCAGTTTCAAAAGCTAGTTAATAATAGATACTTACTCTTGTACTACTTTTTATGTAATGATGATTATTTTAAAAGCAGGGTAGTCTTAAGATTGCAGGAAGCGTCCCATATTGTTAGCTGTTTACAACTTTATTTTTAATAAAGTTTTAACTTTATTTTTCATGCCAGATCCCCCACCAGTCTTTTCCAGAAAATTTTACAAATAGTTGAGTCTTGAAGAAAACCACCCAAAGACTTTGTAGAGCTTGATAGCCTAAATATCTTGGTGTTCTTCCTTACTAAGTGTAATGTAGGCTTTTGTAATTCCTGGTGTTGAGAAGGCTGAGCATAGATCAGCGTACAGCATACTGGATTGCAGCTAGGTCTCACCTAAAAATGCTGTTGTAAGATAGTGTGATCAGATGCAGAAATAGAAGCAAGGAATCTTTGTTGCGCTGTCAGTTCTCTGCTTCCTGTGGGTATCATCAAGGATCATGGAATAAGTTGCTCAGTTAACTTGTCTGAGGGGATATATTTTAGGACTGTGTGAAGACTGAGAGTAGATAAGAACAAGGAAACTAGAGGGACTGCAGCCTGGGATTGGCTAAATGAGACAAGGAGAAAATGAAATAGGTTAGCTTTGTTCTCAGCAAAGAAATCTGGAACTTGAATTGAAAGCTTAGGGTTTACTACGCTGAATAAAGGCAAAGGGTAGAGAAGGACAGGGTGGAGCAAGAAGGAATGGGGAAAAAGCCTATAACCTCTGTGCTGAATTAGTTGTGAAGGGTACTGAAGTCTGATCAGTCCAGTCAAAATGAGATGAGTTGTGGGAGGTCAATACAAGCTATTTACCTGAGAAGAAGGATCCATAAGCAGCCCTCAGGAAGATGTTACAGGTACAGCTTCATTTTTGGCACCTCTAAGTGGTCTTGTCTTTAAGCTATAACTGTTCTTCCTTTCTGTGTAGGTCTGAAATGCACAATAAAACTGTAAGTCAGAGGTTTGGTTTACTTCTGGAGTCCTATTGTCGAGCGTGTGGCATGTACCTAAAGCATCTGAGCAGGCAGGTGGAGGCTATGGAGAAGCTGATTAACCTCACAGATATTCTCAAGCAGGAAAAAAAAGATGAGACTCAGAAGGTATTATAAGCTGTCCATGTACCAAAACTGTTGCTGTTGAGTCACAGGAATTACTTAGAACTGTGTTTTAGTTGATTAACTAGAAAAGTATTAATGCTAACTTCAGTAGATACTATGTTAGAAGCTGTATTATTTCTGTATGCATTGCCATTGTCTACCTCTTAAGGCAATAGAACTGAAGTTAAGGGTTTCAATTGGTGTGATATGTGGCTAAGTGGAGTTGCTTATGTTAGAACTGTGCAAAACCATGCTTTAAAACCAAAGCTAAAATCTGATACTTACCTTCATTTACATGTAATTAGTGTTCTCAGAACCTGAATGTGATTATTTATCAGGTACAGATGAAGTTTCTTGTTGAACAAATGAGACGGCCAGATTTTATGGATGCTTTACAAGGTTTTATCTCTCCTCTTAATCCTGCGCATCAACTGGGAAATCTTCGGTATTGTCTTCAGTTTTGAAATTTGTCTAGATTTTTAAGTAATGCTTAGTAATGTTAACATTTAACCTCAACATTGTTAATGTTAACATACTAAATGCTAGTATCTTCAAAGTTAACTGAATAAAATTTGTAGCAGAGTAATTCATAAAGAGTGAAGTAGTTTCAATATAATGGTTTAACAAATTAGGGAACAACATGACAGTTAGCTGCTCCTTTAAGGTGACAGGAACTGCAGTCCTTTTTCCATTTGTAACAAACACACACTGCTAAAGGAAAATTTACAATACAGCCAACTCTTCTGTTTGGCTTAGCAAATGGTTAACATTGCACTTACTAATTCAGATTTGAAGCTGAAAGTATACGTGGTTCATTGTTAGTTACCCATGCATCTTTAATTTGATACTAGTTCAAAGAGTTTGAAGAACCGGGAGGACTTAGCAGTATTACAGAAACATGGTATGAGAATCAAATTGTGCCTGTTTCATAGAAATCTTATCTCTTTATAGGCTTGAGGAGTGCAGGATAATGTCATCTGCAAAAAGGCCGCTGTGGTTGAACTGGGAAAACCCAGATATTATGTCTGAATTGTTATTTCAGAACAATGAGATAATCTTTAAAAATGGAGACGGTAAGGAAAAATAAGAGTAATCCAAAAGCTACATATCTTTTTGTTTTCCTAACCTACTGTTTAGTATGTTTTCTGAGCATTTAAAATACATACATTAAAAAAAAAACAAAACCAAAACATAAAGAAAATCATCTGAGCAAAGCAATTTTCTTTTCCAGAAAAATTAAGCATGCACAAATAAGTATTTGTCTGTCGCATACAAATTTTGTTTGATCTAAGATGCTCAGCTGGTTGAGGTGGAACATGATGCTATTTAATACTTTGTTCTTTTTACTTGAAAATGTCTTCAGGATATTATAGATGTGTAATCTGTAATTCCATTGTCATGGTTTTAGTGTATATTATTAAACAGCTTTGAAATCACCACCACAAATTTACATTCATTCTCAACTATTTAAAACCTGCTTTTCTCTATTGAGACAACAAAACCTACACTAAACCATGCAAGCCTCATTTCCTTTAGACATACTTTTAGGGGAAAAGTAAAATAAGATGTAACAAAGTGTTCTGGTGTTATGAAATTTACAATCTGTATGTATTTGACTATTCCAGACTTGCGTCAGGACATGCTGACACTTCAGATAATTAGAATTATGGAAAACATCTGGCAAAACCAGGGTCTTGATCTTCGGTAAGCATTGGAGGTCACTCTCAAGCAATGCTGTTCTTAATGGGTTTTGCATTGTTTTGTTACCAGAGATTGCTTCTGTTCTCCCAAGGGTAATAGATGAAATGCTATAAACAGGCATGTTTGTATGTGTTAGTGATTTTTAATTTTTTAATAACTTTTGGTTAACTGAACTACTGGATTCTGTCTCTAGTACTTCACTTTGAATATAGTTGAATAGATCTTGTTAAATCATGCTGAATGCCTTTTTAAGGATTTTTCCAGTGTATTCCCTAAGGCCTCCCAAGAATATGTTAATAAAATTTTGCCTTAACTTTTTGTCTTGATGTAAAACTGAAGAATGACATTGGTGGATACAGTGGCCAGCATGTTACTGTACTAATATCTGGTACACTTTTTTTCCACGAGACTAAAAATAATACACCTAGAAAACATTAAAACTGATTTTTTCATATCCTAAAGTAACAAGATGACACTTACCTGATAACTCTTATCAAACATGCCTGTTGCTTGCTGTCTTAAAACTTAACACTGTTAAAAAACAAATGAACAAAAAACCCCACTTTTTGTACAAACAAACAAAGAAAAAAAACCCCACTTCTTGTCTTTCAGGATGTTGCCTTATGGTTGTTTGTCTATTGGTGACTGTGTGGGACTCATCGAGGTAGTGAGGAGCTCTCATACGATCATGCAAATTCAGTGTAAAGGAGGCTTAAAAGGAGCGTTGCAGTTCAACAGCCATACATTGCATCAGTGGCTCAAGGACAAGAACAAAGGAGAAATGTGAGATTTCCTGTTGCTTGTTTTCCTTGTTCATGTGCTCTTTTTGATGGAAACCTCAAGAGAACTCAAGTTCATGAAGTGGGAAGTTATGTCCATTTGTTTGTGGCTTTGGTTTTTTTCCCCCTGCCCTCCTTTGCCTAGTATTCCTGCTTGTCGCTCTTTTAATGAGTTTGGGTGGTTGTGTGACTTCTCAGCACTAAAGTGTAAGTTGGAGGTAGAACTACGATGGTAACGCTTAAGTCTGTGTTTTTCATTGTGATAAGCTCCTGTTAAACTGCTGGCCTTCAAAAGAGGGACAGTCACTTTAATAGCTAGTTTACTGTTCTGTGATCTAACTGTAAGTATTACTGTTTTCAGAGTGTGTCGAATTTCTTCCTTACTTAGGTAAAGTGATAAAGTCCAGGAACTCTGCTTCATTGAGAGAAGATAGAAGTTGGCGCTTACTAATGGGGGGGAAGTAAAAAAAAAAAAAAAAATAAAAAAAATATTTGCACTTTTGTATTATTAGAATATCTGTAAGAAAATGTGTCTTTTTTTTATTTTATTTTCAATAGGTATGATGCAGCTATTGACTTGTTCACACGTTCTTGTGCCGGCTACTGTGTTGCTACCTTTATACTGGGCATTGGTGATCGCCACAATAGTAACATCATGGTAAAAGATGATGGACAAGTAAGACCTGCTTTTCTAAAAACATAGCTTAATGTCATCTGTCACTTTGATATGAGTTTGTTGGGGGGGATCCATCAGGACTATAAGTAAATGATCAATTTTACTATGACATCATTTAAACACAGAATTACTAATCTTAATACCTTTCTGTCTTTCCAAGCTGTTTCACATTGACTTTGGGCACTTCCTCGATCACAAGAAGAAAAAATTTGGTTATAAAAGAGAGCGTGTGCCATTTGTCTTAACACAAGACTTTTTAATAGTGATTAGTAAAGGAGCGCAAGAATGTACTAAAACAAGGGAGTTTGAAAGGTGAGCCTTTTTTTAAGCGTTTAACTTCCAGTGTATTTTGTACCTAACCTGCAGTTTACTACTGGTGACCTTTAGTAATTAGACCCTTTAACTGAAAAGTAGTATTTTAATTGGCTTGCAGTGGGTATGTTCTAATTCTTTAGTTGAAGATCAGCCATCCACTTGTAAATCAGTAGGTGATCTTGGTGCTTACATGGTCTTCAGTTCATGAAACCTCACTTTAGCTTTGCAGAGTCAGCACACGTGAATAAAGATAAATAGTTAAATATCTGATTTTTTTAATTTAACACTTTAAAAAAATCCTCTTGGGATTGTATAACAGTAAAACCTGAGAATTATTAAATGTCAGATGTAATGTGCATCAGAGCCTTGTTGATCCCTCAGCAATAATTCTCTCTCCTATAGCTGCTGTGATATCAGCTCTTCAGCTGGCCTGTGTAGTTTGTGACATTCTGCAGAACCTGCTAAGAAAGGAGAACTTTAAAATAATAATAATAAATTTAAAAAAATCTGTTGCTGTAGTCATTCTTAATATCTGTCTTTCTAGAGGTCTAGTCTTTGAGAGGTTTCAGTTTTAATTTCATTATGTTGGGGGGTAGGGAAGACAGACTTTAAGTTATAGTGTCTGAGTGTTGCAGTGAAGCTTCTTGCATTTTTTTCCGAACCTGGCTTAAATAAGTGATTTCAGCATAAACAGGCATTTCTTGCCTGATACTGTGATATAGCAAATGCCCTTTGTCTTCAACACATTCTCCAGAGTGTCTAAGGAGTAACAGCTACTGCCCTGATAAAACTACAGGAGAGAAGTGCATCTCTGAAGATAATGAGGAAGGCACTGTTTGTGGCAGTATATCAGCAAATGTGCTTTGAAATCTGAAGTGTTAGTAGCAACGACTAAAATGGCTGTGTGAACTGTGATAAACTTGTTGAATATTTGGCGTGAGTTGCAAATGAGGTTTAAGGCTAGAAAGCCCGTCTTCAGTTTGGTCATTGTGTGTAGTCTGACCACTACTAATTCTTACAGAAATGAAGGTGATCCAAGTAGGATTTCTCAGCAACATCATGGTGTTCTTATTAGACTATCACTCTCTTTTTTTTTTAGTGTCCAGTTACCCAAAACCTGTTCTGGAGGTGAAGAAGTAGTATGCACCCAACAGGGAAATACACTGAGCTTTTTTTTCCTGTCTCTTCCAGGTTTCAGGAGATGTGTTACAAGGCTTATCTAGCAATTAGGCAGCATGCCAATCTCTTCATAAATCTCTTCTCCATGATGCTTGGCTCAGGAATGCCAGAACTGCAGTCCTTTGATGATATTGCATACATTCGAAAGACCCTTGCATTGGACAAAACTGAGCAGGAAGCTCTTGAGTACTTCATGAAGCAAATGAATGATGCTCACCATGGTGGCTGGACAACAAAAATGGACTGGATCTTCCACACAATAAAGCAACATGCTTTGAACTGAAATGAAAGCAAAGACGACAAGAACTGATAGCCCGCTTTGTGGGTACTGCACTGTTAATACCCGTTAGCAGCAAAGACTGGTTGCATAGGAATTGCACAAACCACGAACAACATTAGAATTTATGGCAAGAAAAGAGATGAACTGTTTGGACAACTGTCAAAAATGTAAAACAGGGTTTCAGATAGCACTAAAGTTGTACACTTCAAAAATTAAGCTTTAGTATGATGTGTGACTTAATGTTATGCCTTAAGCCCAAAAAGGTAAACTTGGAAGAATGTTTCCTTTTTTTATTTGATAGGATAACTTAGAAGGAAAAAGAAAATAGTGCTAGCATGAACATAGATCCCATCACATTACCTTAGATCTGGTACAGCAGGTAGAGACTATGTTGGATTGAGAAGAGTGGAAAGAGAATTCAAGTGATGGTGAATATTTAAATGCAGCGTAGATTGAATGGAAGGATTTTTAAGCTCAAAGATCTAAAAACAAAAGTGAGAGGACAGTGCCTTTTAAATGTGCTCAGAGGCATTAACGTTTATGGGGTTTAGATGACCCTTTGATTTCTGGGTCCGTTATCTGCGCAGTTTCTGAAAGCAGTAGGAAGTAGGCCCATTCAGTATGGTGTTTCTTCTGCTCAGTATTTCTAGGGGTGCAGTTCATACCTTCACAAAGAAACTTCCTATCATCCCCAAAAACTGACTAACCTGGAAATTGAATGGTCAGAATTGGGTTTAGTGCAACAGAGAGTTGTAGTGTTCATCTTAGGTTTGCTTTAATCTAACTTGAACTGAATAGATTTTTTTCATACATGTTTTCCAGAGCCTAAAGAAAGGTGAGTTATTAAAATTATTGAAAGATTATTTTTTTATAAAGGCTATTTATATAATAGGAACTATTATTAATATATATTCTTTATTTACATGATTTGTCCAATATCCACTCTTTTAATTTTGCAGCCCAGTTCTATCTGTCCAAGACTCCCGTTTCCATTAACGTCACTGAAGGTGACCAGATATACTCCTAGGACCAAATTCAACCCTGGTGAAAGAGGACACAAGTACCATTGAAGTAGTGGGAGATAGACCCACTAATGCCAGAGGTGAACTTGGCCTAAGTCTCTTAAAAAAAATTTTTGGGCATCACTCTTCACATTACTGAAGTGATATACTGGCTATTCAAGGAACGTACATTTAAACCCTCAATCTTTGGGTCCACCATTTCTCCTCTTTCTTCCTCCTTTGGAAGTGATTGCTTAATCCAGTAACAGATACATCAGAAATAGCAATTTAGATTTTCAATATGATCAATAATAAGCAGTTCAACATACAGCAGATACGTTGGCTAGCTCAAAGCATGTGGAGTTACCAAACATTTTATAGCTTTGTCTGTTTTGTGTGTGTGTGCGTGTATATATATTTGTAAATCTAGTTGTTGTCCTCTAACACAATTACAATGTGTGCAATCAGTTAAATTGGCACCACTTTTTGAACTGTTCAGAGTACTGAGGATTTCAGATTGCCCTTATGCACAACTTCAGGTAGGACTGTTTTTCTAATTATTAAACAGGTTTTTTAATTAGTGAAGTCCATGATCCTGAGGGTGGTGTTCACCCTAACATTTTAAACTTGATAGATTGGCAGCACTTGGAGTGAATTCCAAAGGTCTGGGGCTTTCGGGGGTTTAGCTTGCTCACTTGCAAACACGCACCGAGGTGCCACTCAGAAAGTGCAATACCACATGTAATATAAAATATGCTGACAGCTGGTGTTAGGTTAGAATATAAGTATATAAATAAACTGTACTTTGTGCAGGCTGTACTGATGAGGTAATGAGTGGTTGGCTTCATTTAGCAAATTGTAATATATTAAAAATGTGCAATCAATTACATTATGAAAGACTTTGGGGATTGTAAAGCCAAGACTTTGGTCTTTCAAGACACTTTCATAGTCAAGATCCTGCAGTTGATTACTGCACACCTGGATACTTGATGTTGTGGGGGGAAACCTGTTTTTGTGAAAACTACAGAAGTTCCAAGAATTTTATGAGGAATGTGAAGTTTTATTTCCTTAGTTCTACTAAATGTTTTAGAGTAGTCCAACAGACTTCACATTACTCTTTTTATTGACTGTTACGTATTTCTTTTTGTTCATACGAATATTTTAACTCCTGCTAACCTTGGTCATACTTTCTAGAGCAAAATTACCCTTGTATGTGTAACTTTGCAGTCAACGCACTCTAATGGTTTAGCTCTTTTAAAACATGGCTTTAGCTGCAACTTAAATTTAGTTCACAAAATCTGAAACCCTGTTGGCTGTAACTCTTAACTGAGTAAAACTGTTGCACAAATGCCACATTAGGTGCTACATTATCCTTATTTATCTGGTATTGAAACAATGCTTTACCTCGTTTTCTCTAAGAGATGGTCAGCCTTTTTCAGCCTGGGTGAAAAGATCAACTCAAATTTATTGGATGTTATGAGCCCACCTTCTTTTGTACTTTGTCCCTTCCTAGCCATTTACTTCTGTAAATATGACTATAAATGTCTTTCAGTTCAAGCATACAGTGTTCTGCACCCTTTTTGCACAAGCAGAAAGGTATGAGGAATCAGGCTCTGTTTCTAAAAGTTACTGCAACTAAATGCTGTGCACAAGCTGTAGAAGTTATGAACATCAAAAAGTAAAAAAAAGAAAACTTCATAGTGATACAGACGTAATATGATTTGGGATAATTATAGCCTTTAAATTAAAAAAAGTAGGAGAAGCACATGGGCTACAAGCGATTGTTCTTGCCATAAACAGGATGGGCATTTGAAAAACATTCTGCCAGTGTTTCAGGGAAAAAATAATAATCCTTTTTTTCAGCTTCAAAGTGTTCAACCCTAATTACCTTATCCTGTTATGCCAGTTTTGTGCTGATGTAACTTCACTGAAGATAGTGGAGGTACTATTTACTTAGGTTGGTATAAATGAGAGAATGTCATCTGTTCTCAGTGTCAGAAATAAGATCTGCTTGCAGACTGCAAAAGTACCTGTAACTGAGCTCTAGATTTTTACAGAGATTGCTTGGAATTTGGATTTTTATGTTTAGCTATTCCCACTTCATGGAGATTTGAAAATGTTCCCTTTATTCTGAGAATCAGCTGCACAAAACACTAAGTAGCTTATTTTGAGATTGAATTGAATCCAAACACCTTGCTCCTGCAAAACTTTGTAGTAGCACTACCAGAGCAAGGACCCCAGGACTGGGCCATATGTTTTATTACAAAGCATTAGGAAATGGTGATTTAGTGAAATATAAATTTAAAAACAGTAAGTATTTCAGCTGTGAAACTGTGTTTGATTTAATGACAGAACAGGCTGCTGCTGATTAGTTTTTCTTAAAAATATATTCTTTGCTTTCATAAAGGTAGCAGAAAAACCACCTGTACTGACTTTACATATGCACACTTTTCTGTTCTAAAAGGGTGCATCAGTAGTTTGGTTTTTTTTATAGGTAAAACAATTCAGTATAACTTTTAAAATTAAAGAAAAGCATTTAAATAAACCCAAAATTGTTAGTGGTTTGGCTTCTTGTGGAGAAGATACGAGCCTGCATATTAAGGGCAATATAGAAATTACCAAGCTTGTAAAGAATTTTGTATGTGATGACCCTACTGTTGGTGGTTTGGAGGGTTGTTTTAGGTTTTTTCCAACTTTCTTTTTTATGTAAAATATTAAATGCCCTTCAGTGGTCAGTGGCCCATGTTTGATGACAGTTTGAAGGTATTTTCTTTGCTTTGTCATTTTATAACTGGCATGTTCCAACATCTGTTAATTGTGAATTCCTCCTGTTTTGCATGTCTGTACAGGTTGCAGACCTGGGCTGGACCCATTCAAAAAACAAATATCAAAAAAAGCCACTTGAAATTACTATTTTGTTGATGTCTTTGACATCTTGAAAATGCTTCAAGTTAATGAAAATGGTGTGGTATTACAGAAAGAATTGTAACTTGCTGCTTCTAAGACTTTTTTTTTTTAACTTCTTTCTTGTGTTTTAGTTTTACTTGAATGGAAGAACCACACTTGTTTTTGTTTGGGTTTTTTTTAAATATTATATAGCTGTGGATGTTGTTGCAGATTGTTGAATCCCAATTTAATTTTGCAATACATGTTTCATACAAATAATGAATTTGTATCTTTTTTGTGCTGAAAGTTGTCTCAGTTTAGGTAAGGCTCTATCTGTCCAAAATGATGTGTAGCTTGCCACCCCTGCAGCTGGTGTGGGTTTTCTGGGGGTGGTTTTGGTTTCATTTTCATTTTTTACATCTGTGTTAATGAAGGGAAGCCAACTGGAAATTGGATATAGAAGTTCTCTATCTGCATACACTAACCAAATCTATAGGTGCTCTGGTCTTTGAGAAATTCTGATTTCACTTTATGCTGATAGAACACTGTCTTCATCGGAATTGCTCTGGATTCACAACAGCATATGAAATCAGAATTAGACTATATGTATATTAAAGTTCCAGATCACTTATATGATTCAGTATGAAAGGTGTTCTCTTAATGAGGAATGTTTACTAGCAGCCTAGTTAAACACTTGACAATTTTACTTTGAAATAGTCTTTATTAACTAGCCTTTTCAGCTCTCCGATTCATAACTGCTATAATCTTGTCTATAGTTACTTTCATTCTTGAGACTTCCAAGATTTTTATTGCTTGCTATCTTAAATGTTTCTTCTTCCTACTCTTTCATAGTATAAAAACTTGAACCCACACTCAGGAAAAACAGTTGTTCTTAATTTGCAGCACAGTATTCTTTGATTTCTGAGCTTTATAGGATAGACTCTTAAGAGTATGAGGTCTTACTGCGTTAGCACTCCTGACTCTAAGCCAGAGGTGGATCCCTCTGTCTCTTCCCTTCCCTCTCCCAACACCCCTCTCCCCTAAAAAGCAACATGCCCATAGCATAAGAACATAAAATACTTGTAAGGGAAGATCAACTGAAGCAATGTTCTGCCTGTACTTTGAAGCTAGCATCCCGATTGGTTTTTATAAATGAGTCTTAAGTGTCCTTACTGTCACTTCTGTATGTGATGCAATATTCCTTCGGCATAAGGAAGGCCAAAAATACACTATCCTATCTTGACTCTTTCTGAAATTCTGGTGCCAGATCCCCAGTAGCTATTAAACTGGCTTAGGAATCATTTAGCTCAGTGTAACTGCATCAGTTTTATTAAGAACCTGTTCCAGTAATAAAATTAATCGCAGTTAAACCAGACTTAATTGTATTGCTGAAGTTACAGAAAGTCTAATTGAAGCAGAAGCTGTTTCTTCTAAGATTCTTATGTCTGTCGTAGTTTAGTTAATCCTTGAGAGCCAAAACATGGATATTCATAGCTGCAATCTCATTTTGCCTTGTTTCTTTGGTTTAACTACTTCTAATCTATTTCCAGGCTTTATTAATAGTATCCTGTATCCTGAATTATCAACTGCCCCAGGCTGTCCAAAGTTGTCTTACTATTTCATTTGGGGCAGGGAAAGAAAAGGAAGAGATGAAGAGATGAATCCTTCTCTTGTCTTGTAGCCGCTGTGGTCCAAATTCTTTATCTTTTCTTATAAAGATAAATGTATAATTCATCATCTGGGAGTATCATTCTTTCCACTTGCCCCCTCACACCTCTGCAAGTTTTAACTGTGAATATCCACATACACTATCAAAATCTGCTTCCCTGGTGAAGAAAAGGATTTAAATATATATGGCTGCAGTCTCATATCCTGGATTTTCAGGCTTGAAATTTTGAAAGTATTGTTGTCATTGCAGCTGGCACCACAGTTGCAAGAATTTTCACAGAATTTCACGGAATCGTTGAGGTTGGCAGAGACCTTTGGGGAGACCCTCTAGTCCAGCCACCCCGTTCAAAGCAGGGTCAGCTAGAGCAGGTTGCCCAGGACATTGTCCAGTTGGGTTTAGAGTCTGTCCAAGAAAGAAGAGTCCACAGTAAAAGTGTTTTCTTAATGTTTATATGAAAGTTCTTCTGCTTCATTGCTTAATGTACTTTTACCGGCAGCACTGAGAAGAGCCTTGCCTGCCGCCTTTGCTCCTCTCCATCAAGTATTTCTATACATTGCCAAGATGCCCCTTGAGCTTTCTCTTCATCAGCCTAAACAATCCCACCTCTCTCAGCTTCCTCCCCTATCCATCATCTTCATGGCCCTTTGGTAGACCCATTCCAGTGTGTCCATGTCTGGCTTGTACTGGGGAACCCCGCACTCCAGGCGTGGCCTCACCAGTGCTGAGCAGAGGGGCAGGATGAAGGCTCACCTCCCTTGACCTGCTGGCAATGCTCTTCCTAAGGCAGCCCAGGATCCCGTTGGCATTTTGGAAAAATAGAGCCCGGAAGGGTGTAATCTCTTGATGCTTAATGTAACTTTGTTGAAGCTGGTAGCAGTTACGTGTCTGCATCAGAAGGGGAATATAAACACCCACCAGTGCTAGAAATATGTTTTAAAAATGAGATAATTATCTTTGAAATAACCACTAGGGGGGTGGGGGGGTGGGGTAGGGATGTTGCCATGTGTATGTCATTCTGTGATAAAGGTCCTGTGGTAAAGTAGTTAGAAAGCAAGACGTTTTAAGTAGTGATGGGCCAAAAAAGTATTTAAGATGCAGCAAGATGCATGTGTTGTCATACTGAGAATAGTCTTGCAGTACTTCAAAAACAAAACAAAACAAAACAAAAACCACCACCACAAAAAAACCCCACAACCCTTTTCTTCCCCTTCTGCTGTGCTACTCAAGTAACAAAAGTTTGGCCTATGATAATTATTGTAGTTCATGTTCATGGGAAACTGTAAAAAGTCTGCTTTTTATTTATCTTTGCAGTCTGTATCACATGCTGTTTATTAAAAAAACCCTACTTTTGTTTGGTTTTTATCACACTTCTGAGTGTTAATGTATATACTAACAACTAAATTAAAATAATGTGGTTGGTACAGTTGTGAATTCTGAAGTGAGAACTTAAGGAAATCTTGGAGGTGTAATTTGGTGCTGCAGCCCTGCTTTTGAAAAAGGCTGGAAGAAAGGAGATAGTTAATTTGGGGGGGGGAACAGAAATAGAATTTGCATTATGGGTGGGAAGTCCTAGATGCACGTGGCATTTGTTCTTGTATGCATTGATCCTCAAAATAAGTAACTTATTTTAGACATGGTCTGTAAAAGTTGTGGTAAGAGCAGATGTAAACTGAATTGGTTTAGTTGGATGGTTTTAAAGCCCCTGCTAAATCAATCCGGTTTGTTTTTTAAAAATATCCTTCATGCTTTCATTACTAAAACTATATTTAAGAAAACAAATAAACTAGGCTGTATCTTTGTATCCAGTACTGATTTTGAAAGAGTGAGAAACATATTTGGGAAATTACTCACTGGCAAGTATAAGAGCATGGGGTTGCAATGGAATTGCTTCTGTGGACAAGTTGGTCTACTTTGGACTTCAGTTGCTAACAAACTGTTATTGTGGGAGGGATTTTGAGCGCTCTTGCTGAGTGCTTTTTTGGAGGGATGAGGGAAGTGTCAGGGTTTCTAGTTAGGGTACTGCTACACATTTTTGTCCCTGGTCAATTCTGTTTCAGATCAGCACTGTCTAGCTTTGAGAAAGGGCTACATTCCAGCAGGTGCTCAGTCTGCACTAGATCAAACTCCAGAATAAAAGGTGGACATCATTATCCTTACACTTATTTTGAAGGTCAAGCTGAGCTCTAGCCTGGAGAGAGCAAATCAAAGTATGGTTAGTGATTTTGGTTTTTTTTGAAGTAGCTAGTTCAGTAACCTGAACTAACAGGTTAAACTTCTGTTTATTACAATGTAAGGTGAGTTATACCTCTTCTGGTAACTACGAAATGGTTATGAGTGCTTACTGTCTTGTTTTAAATGCACAGGATGGTTCAGGGCAAGGGGATCATCAGTTCTCGTTCAAATGCGAATTTTGGACTTTACTGCCATTACCATGGTGTCTAAGTCTTGATCCCTCAATTATGGGAAACTTGCAAAATAATGCTGGTGAAACAGAGGAATGATTTGCGATGTGGGCAGTTTGCTTTAGCATGGGAATCTCAATGATCCCTCCTGATTTTATGCTCAGAAGTCAGTCTGGTTTCCAACCTGCATTGCAAAGACTTGATCCAAAATCTGAACTCATGTAATGAAAGACCAAGAAAACTGATGCTAGGCAAGATATCTCAGATAACCTCCTGTATGTCCTCTTAAAACGCGAGCAAATCTACTGTCCGCAAAGGCTACTGTCATGAGCTATGCTTAACTGCTTTCATTGAAGAAAAGGTTTACTTCATTCTTCTTTGGTAAGGATGCATCCCTGTTAACTGGAATGAGCTTCATCTGTGTTGCCAATTTAAACAATAAGGTCAATATCACATAGGCTTTTCTGTATTTCCAGTTGCAATGCCCTGTCTGAACATCCCAAGCGCGTGGTGGTTTAGAAAATGAGACTCGTTTAGACTTCCCTGTCCTACAGCATTGTTACCACTGTTTGATACCTGTGACTTTGAATTGTATCTGCGACTTCAAAAGGAATCCTCCTCAGATTTTTTTTTCTTTCAGTCAAAGTCTTGTCTTTTTATCTGACATAGGTGTTGGGCTGTGCTGCTTTGTGTGGAGAAGAAATCAATCAACAGGTAGAGAAGATGTATTGTGCTTTGGGTAGCCTCAGTTTGTCTCACCAAGCAGGACTGAATTCCAAGTAAAGGGTTGGGTTTTGGTGGGTGGGTGTTTTTTTGGTTTTTTTTTTTTTAATCTTTCCTTGCAAATTACGGATATTAAGTTCTTATTACTGCCCTCTGCTGGGAACTGGAGAAAGTGCTTTTTTGAAATGCTTGCATGGGAAACATTTTAGTGAATAGAGGGAGAAATATATGGGCATCCACCCATTTGGGTGGCTATAGCCAAATTATGAGAACTTTAACACAAGCTGTCCTGGAGCAACACCAGCTCCTGTGGCTGGAATAAACAGCAGAGAACAAACTGAACTGGGATGCCGGGATCTTGTTTGATTGGTGATTCAGCTCAGGAGATAATAGATATAACCACATTTGTTTCACTTCTGAGGGCTCAGCAGTGTGCCTTCAAAAGGATACCTTTAGTTGTATTCATGCTGCTTACCATCAAAACTTCTGTGTGATCATAGGATGAAGCTCTTTCTATGTGGCTCTAACCAAATCACATCACCCTAAAGACACGTTTCCGACTTTCAGGACAAAGGCTAAAGGTAGGATACTATAAATGGAGTAAGTCCAGTCTCAACTCCCAACTAATGAATATAACTGAGGTCAGAAGTAGGGTATAATTTTATTTTTTTTACTAATCTGTGGAGCAACAATATTAGGGATGTTGTGGATTCTCTGCTAATTAAAAGCTTGATCTTAAAAATAGTAACTTCAGGCTAAGCCAGAGCAGAAGAGCTCAATGACTGAACTGCTTGGTAAAATTCCATGATCTGTTTTAAGTCATCAAAGTGACTGTAATGGTCTCCTTTGTGTCCTCAAAATAAACGACTTGTATTTCAAAACAATAAGATGCTGTTTGAAATATTCTGTTTGGTGGAGAAATATAACTTGCTGCTCTTTCTTGTGGCATTAAAAAAAAAGTGAAGTGAGCTAAAAGGGGGATTCTTTTGTGGTTATAAACGTGCAAAATTTTGAGAAGGGGAAAGCTGCTTATTTTAATTTTCCAACCCTTATTTTATTGATTCCTCTATGCAGCAGCTTTTGGGGACAGCTTCTACCTGGAGACAAAAAATGAAGTTTGTGCTTTTTGAGGTTCTGGCTCTGACGTGCCGCTCTCCCTCATGTCGCCGGCGCCCCCCCTGTGTGTGTGGTGACGGCAGCCCCCTGCCCTCTCTGAAGTGAGACGGCGTGCTGCCCCATGCCTGACAGGCCCTGGACAAAGCCTGTGCTGGTGCACTTCTCCGAGCACGTAGTGGGCGGCGGTGGACTGACGGTATCGCGTGTAAATTAAAACAGAAATTAAAGGCTGGGCCTCCGCCCGCCCGCGGTTGCCATGGCGACGGGCGGGGGTCAGGAGGCGCCGGCGCGGCCCCCAGGGGGCGCCGTGTCGGCGGCCGCCGCTGGCCCCGCCCCGCCCCTTCCCCCGCGGGGAGCGCCGCGTCCGACGGCGACAGCGGGCCCGTGGCTGGGCGCGGAGCGGAAGGTGAGTCCCGGCGGCCAGAGAGGAGGGGAGCGGCCGCCGGCGTCGCCCGCAGTCGCGGGGAAGCCCCGTGGCTCCGCCGCCGCCCGCCTCCCTCCAGCCTTTCACCCCCGCTGGGCGCGGCCCGCCTGCCGCTGACCGTCGCCTCGCCCCCGCCCCCCCCCATCTTACCTCTCGCCCCGCCGCCATTCGAAGCGCGAACCCGTGCCCGCCGCCCTGAGGCGAGAGGCCGGCCCGCCGCCCCTCTTCCCCCCCACCCCCCACCCCGCGAAGGGGGCGAGGAATGACTCACGCTCCGCAGCGCGCTGGGGCCGGCGCCTCTCCCCGCGTTCAGGCGATCCCCGCTGGCGGCCCCGGGCCGGGCCCTCTCCCCGCCGCCGGAGCGTGGCCGCGGCCTCGCCCCTGCCCCCGGCTCCGCGCCTCGCCGCCGCGGCCGCCTCCGGGGCGGAGCGGCGCCTTTTGCCGCGCTCCCGCCCGCCGTTCTCCGCTCCGGCCGCCGCGCAGGCCGCGGCCGGCTCGGCGGAGGCCGGGGGGGGGGGGGGGGGGGGGGGGCTGGGGGATCTCGAGTTTTAGGGCCTTTATGAGGCTTTGCCGTAACCGCGCCGAGCAGCTGGGAGAGACGTACCGGGAAAGCCGCTGGGGAGGAGGAACGGGCGTTACTGGCCCGGGGGCCGGTCCGCGGGGAAGAGGTTGGGCCGCGTTAACTGGGATAAAACTTGTCGTCTCAGGCGTAACGTAGGTTCTTCCCTCGCAGTCAGAAAGAGCGATGAGGGATTCTGATACTTCTAGACCACGATATAATGCTAAAACCCGTGTTATTCCCATGTTACTCTCCCCTTAAAATAAAACTTTAATGCAGACAAGTTATCTCATCTCGTGAGAACAGCCTTTACTTGATGGAGGGGCCTTTTTTCCCTGCTTTCACCTCTGGTGGGTGGCATCGGCTGTAGAAGTTCCTGGCAGTGCCCTAGTGTTATGGTGAACCACATCAGATTCCATGTTTGCAGCCCTTTCTTCTTCACAACTCTTTGGGCCAATACATAGCTCAAGTAGTTTTGGTGTCTCCACATATTTTTCTGTTGTCAGGAGCTGCCAAGTGCAGCGAAAGCTAACTAACGTGGGACAAAAGGAAAATAAATGCTCTAGTGCATCTACCTTATTTATTTTGATACTCTAAACCAAAATTAATACCAACTTTTTAGTTGTTTTCTAGCTTCAATTTCCATAGCTTTGTTCTTTATAGCGCTTGTGTATCTGATTCTTTTATTGTTATTTTATTTTGCGCTCAAGTTTTAAAGTGTTTTAAAATGCTGTCACTCCATAGATGAACATCTTTTCGAGCTGATGTATTCGCTACGTTTGGAAGCTGTACAGTCATCAGCTTCTTAGGTGCTCTGCTTGCCGATACTGAAGAGTCCAGGATTTTTGGTAAGAGAGCGTGACTTTTGTTGGTATTTTCAACATTAAAACTTTACCTGAAGGACTCTGCCACAGAATATCTGGTCTCTGACAAAAGGCAATAGGGTGCTGGAGAACTGCCTTGTAGGTTACACTGAGTACTTGAGTGCCTGGAGTCCTGACCTGTCTGTCTTTATGGTGAACCTTCTTTTGTTCCAGGGCAGGAATATGAAACTGGATTTCAGTAGTTTTGCGTATTTAATGTGTTCTTAATTGTAACAAAAGGGGCTGGGGGACAAGAAAGCGGACTAGGAAAAAACTTCTTGTATTTAATGTGTGGGTTTTCAAATGTTGGTATTGTTTCATGAAGTCATGAAAGATAAACTAGATACAAACAAGTCTTAATTCTTTAATATTTTGACTTTTCAAATTAATTTAGACTGTTCAAAATGAATGAACATCCTAAAAAGAGGAAAAGGAAGACTCTACATCCTTCTCGATATTCAGGTCAGTCTAGAGCTTAAGTTATGTACGCTTTAGTAAGTTTATTTTTTCTCAGAATAATTGCTTTATAAGAAGGGACCATATGTGCTAATACATGGAAGATCAGTCACATAAAAGAGCAGGATAGGAAGTCTTGTCTGAATGCATTGAAGTACCCACTCTGCATGCTCTGTTATTAAGCCACTTTCAGTCAATGCATCTGAATAGTTTTCTTCTGTACTCCCTGCAGATGGGGAAGCTTGCTCAAGCTACAAAATGAAGACGATTCTACAAACGCACAAGGGGAGGAATTTTGTAAAAGTTGGGATGGGGGCGTCCAGAAGTGTTCAGCACTGAATGAACTGTGCTCCTGTCACTGTCTTCAGTGGGAGCAGAGTTTGCTAACGTTTATATCTGATAATCCAAACTTAGGGCAGCAGCTGAAAGTTGTAAATCACAATAGGAATGTTATCAGGCCAGCATAGAATTCTCCAAACACAAGAAGTAAAAATGTGGATGGTGAAGAGAATTTTGGTGAACGTTAAATACATCTGTAGCTACATCGGTACATTAGTGTTAATACTTACTATTTTTGTGTGTCTTAGATTCTTCAGGTGCAAGCAAATACATAGACAACAGTGGAATTTTTTCTGACCACTGCTATAGTGTCTGTTCTATGAAACAGCCAGATATAAAGTTTTCTGAAAACAGAGGTAAGACTACGTTTTGGGGTCTTGTTCTGCAATTCTTTACTAAGTGTGTCATGCTCCTATTCATAGAAGTAAATAGAATACAAAATAAGGAGCGGGTGATTTCTGAGCGTTGTTGTGATCTGATATGCCTTAGACTGGTGGAAGGTTGTTTAATCGTTGAAATCGAAATAGAGTTTTCAAAGTAGAAACAATGATAACAAAAAGATCTTTCAATTTTACAACATTCATAAAGATGATTAGACTTCTATCTAAATATCTGCTAGCTAGGTAATGCAAAGCTGATGTAAATAATCTAAGATTTCAAATGGAATTGCATTGCAGTTGCATTGCAAAGCAGTTGCATTGAACTGTACTTGTACTTACGAAAAACAAAATGCTTTTTCATAAAACATCCACTAGTGGATGTAAAGTTTAGCAGAGCAAATGTGGGGATGGATTTTTATTATATTTCTTCTTTTTTTTTTTTTTTCACTCAAATTAGCTGGCAGGTCTCCAGAAGTCTTAGAAAGTATTATACTTTAACATGTGATGTCCAGAAATATTTGAGAATATTTTTTAAAATTGTATCTTTCAAATATAAAGTTTTATTTAAGGGTTTTAGTTTTTTTCCAGTATAATGAATTGACTATTTTTGGTTGAAATTTTAAAGACAGAGTTGCCACCATTTGAATTCTTTTCTTGTCTTCTGTATCTGTGGAAATAATTTCTCAGGTATTTATTGTTACTTTCTTTAATGTAGGTTACGATGTGATTAGTACATAAAGATAAATTTATGCAACTGGAATAAGTAAATAGTAAATAAGATCTATGGTTAAATCAAAGAATCATGATGATACTCGTATGGACAAATGATGACAAGAAAATCCTTCTTTTATCTTTGCAGCTAGATTCCACAGTCCTGTGCAGAGCCTAGACACGGATGATGATGGGAGTCCAGTGCATGCTGGGACTTCTCAGTGGAGCAGTTCACATTCAAACGTTGTGGGGTTGCATTATGCAGACCCTAAAAAGAAGGATAAAGGTAAAGGTCAATGTGTATTTGCAGCTTAAGTGCTGGGAAGCTGGAGAGCATGGCTGCTGGCTTTTAATGTAACTTTTTTGCTTTGACAGAAGAGGTGAAGGATTTGTAGTTTACGTTATTTATTTGTTAGTTAAGTATAAAACATAGTCTGGCTGGGGAAAAGTAAGTGCTTTTTATATTTGTAAGCTGCTACCACTAACTGGAAAGTTTAATATGGTCCCAGGTCTTTTGCAGGGTTTTTTTAACCTTTTGCTTTTATTACCTATTTCCTCCTGCAGATAAAGGTACTAATAATGGAATGTGCAGAGACTTATGTGATTCACCTATATTCAGTGACAGCCCTACAGAAGAAGAGAAACCTCTAGATATTCAAACTGTAGAAATTTCTACAACAGAAGTGAATGCTGTAGAAGTTCATGATATAGAAACACAAACTGTGTCACCTGAGAAGCTGGAAGCTGAGGACCTAGAGGAAATCCCTCTGGAAACCTGCAAAATCTTTGAGAAGAACCAGGCTTTGAATATCACAGCTCAACAGAAATGGCCTTTGCTGAGAGCCAACAGCAGTGGCTTATACAAGTGTGAGCTCTGTGAGTTTAATAGCAAGTACTTCTCTGATTTAAAGCAGCACATGATCCTGAAGCACAAGACATGTGCAGACACTCATGTCTGTAAAGTTTGTAAAGAAAGCTTCTCCAGCAAAGTACAGCTCATTGAACATGTGAAACTACATGAGGAGGATCCGTACATCTGTAAATACTGTGACTACAAAACAGTGATATTTGAGAATCTGAGTCAGCACATAGCAGACACTCACTTCAATGACCACCTTTATTGGTGTGAGCAGTGTGATATGCAGTTCTCCTCGAGCAGTGAGTTGTACCTGCATTTCCAGGAACACAGCTGTGACGAGCAGTATTTGTGTCAGTTCTGTGAGCATGAAACAAATGATCCAGAAGATCTGCATAGCCACGTGGTGAATGAACATGCATGTCGACTGATAGAGTTAAGCGACAGCTATAATAACAAGGAGCGTGGACAGTACAGTCTCATAAACAAAATCAGTTTTGACAAATGCAAAAACTTCTTTGTATGCCAAGTGTGCGGCTTTAGGAGCAGGCTGCATACAAATGTCAACAGGCACGTAGCTATTGAACACACCAAAATATTCCCTCATGTTTGTGATGACTGTGGGAAGGGCTTTTCAGGTATGTTGGAATATTGCAAGCATTTAAGCTCTCATTTATCTGAAGGGATTTATTTGTGTCAATACTGTGAATATTCAACAGGACAGATTGAAGACCTTAAAACTCACTTGGATTTCAGGCATTCAGCAGATTTGCCTCATAAATGTACTGATTGTTTAATGAGGTTTGGAAATGAAAAAGATCTTTTAAGTCATCTTCAGATACATGAGACAGCGTGATTACTTTCTTTCCATGTAATCAGTTTGTTAGAATTGGAATTAACTTCCAGTCACTGAAATGTGATATTAAATACAATTTTAACAGCAATTGTACAATTTTAATGTTTTCATCTTTATATCGGCAAAGCATATACAACAACTTGGTGTTGTGAATTTCCTTACCTAGGAGTTTCAGTAGGAATAATCACATGTACAGTGTGATGGATCAGGTTTTTGGGGGAGGGACAGTGGGAGTAGTTGCATGTTGCGATAGCAGTTCTGATGGTCATACTGCACTTTGACATCTAATGTACAAGACCAGCTCTCTGGAGTTTAAAAAGGGTCAAAGAGAAAGCCAACCATCTAGTTCCACACTTAAGTAACACCATGCTGATCTCAATTGCATATCCAGCTCATGTTACCCTCTGGCAGCAGGTCACTTGTGCTGATGTTTAGCAAATTGCACCAGCCTGCCAAAGATAAGGGTGTTCCAAAAATTCCCAAGCATGGACATCTCCAAATTCACATACCAGCCTGCGTTTCCCACCTCATACTCTTGATAAGCTTTTAAACTTGTCCTGTACCTATCCAACCTCATTGTTCACTTTCTTTGTTCACTGTTTAATTTCAACTCCTGTCTGTGGGACTATCCAACAACCCTGTCTTCCACACACTTACTACAGACCTTGCACGATTTTTGTCTCCTTTATTTACGTTCATTTCCTATCTTTTAAAGCACCAAGGAGACACCCATTGCTTGTGCGTAAATTGGGTCATGTTTTAAGGAGTATTTGTAAGGGAATTTCGAAAGTGATCCAGCTGAGAATGTACAAGTATGATTTTTCTTATCTAAAATCCTAATTTAGCTCTCGCTGAAATGATGTATGTCACCAACCTCATTTAGAGCAAGCCTCTATTAGTCTATCATTCTATTATTATAATTATGTATATTTATAATTAGCTTTCCACCACTGGTAATTTGAGGAACGTTATTTTAATTCTGTACATTTTAAACCTCTGTATACTGGCTTAAAACACTGGTACAGTACAAAAATTTTATTAACTTTAATCACTTTCAAAGGGTTTCACACATCTGTTCAGTTTAGATAGTGCTGTCCTGCCATTATAATCATTAGAAGTGAATTTTTACAATTCATTCTGTAGCTGTATTTCAGAGTGGATACTTGGACAGATAAAAATAAGGGTGAGGTCATTTAGATTGTGCTAGTTATCAGGGTGAATTTACCCATAAATTAGTGGTGGAATTTACATTTCTTTCTGCATCAGTTGTAAATTTGTAATGTAAGATTGTCTAATGCAAGCTTTGTATAGATAAAATGAATGTATAAAACATTTCTTGATCAGTGAGATTTGGTGTTGTCAGCTTCAAGGCATGCAAGGGTCTTTGCATTTGATTTTTAAAGCTAAGGATAAAAATTGGCTGAATATAATCAGTTTACGGAAGTTATAACTTCTAGAGAATTATTTCTGGAAAGTCTGCTATGGACCAGTTAGAGTCTATTTCTTTGAAGGAGGCAAGACCATTTCAAAATGCTGTTTTACTACTAAATATTTCGTGTAGTCATTGAAAAGGGCAACCTGATGGTATCCTGACTGTATTTTATTAGTCTGTTGTATAGAGAATGACAATGTCTGTGGTAGAATTGCTGATTTCCTATTTTGAACACATTCATCCTGGCTGGCTTAAAATGGTAGCAATAATATAGTTAACACTAAACAGAATTATTTTATATATGGAAAGCTAATTTTGTTCATAAGGGTATAACTGAGAGGGTGGAATGCTGATTCTCTTAAAACCCTGCTCTTGGTGACAACACACAGGTGGAATGGCACAGTTGAGCTCTGGAGAGAAAGCCACTCCAGAGGACATTGACAAGAAGCAGAAGTCATTTAAAAAAAAAAAAAAAAAAAGTGGGCTTAAGAAGTGTGCATGTTTGTATAGACCATTGTTGTGTCTCGTACAGGAAAGGTGTTCTCCTGTAAAAGCGGAGAGCCCTGTGATACAGAAAACTTGCTTGTTGACTCCTGCATAACTTCAAGTCTATCTTTATTTCTAATCTAAACTGGGAATGAAAAGAATACCCCATAGGAATGTTATGAAGCCAAATCATTCCTAACTAAAATGCACCCCACGGTCTCTAATTGGGAAGTACATACATTGTCTTAGGTTGGATTTTATAAAAAAGGGATTAATATTAGTATTTTAGTATCTGTCAGAGAGTAAATGGAAATGTACAGGAGTAGCTTGGCATATTTTACCTTGGCAGAAGCATAAGTAGGGTATCAGCTTCCACATGATCAGCATGCTAAAACAAGAAAGATACTAAATTGTAGAAAAAACAGGTAATGGGTGGAGTCTGTCTAGAAGTTGGAATGCCAAAAGGAATGACTGTATATGCCAAGGACAGTATGTTTTTCCCATCAAAGGGAAGACAAGAGTTTGGTTTATTTATGTGAAGCCCGTTAAGTGGAAAGTCAGTGCTCTGACATCGCTGCACTGAGGTGAACTGAGAGCACGTGAATGCAGCTAGTCTGATACTGCCAGGGTCTTCAGTCTTCTTTAACCCTATAGCTTGAGCAATTCACCTCAAGTCTTGAATGAGAGAAATTAACTGTAGTAATCAGAAGTATGCCAGGGTTTTTTTCTCTGCACTACTCAATATATATATATCAAATTCAGCTGTTCATCATTCATTACACTGCTACCTGCAAGGTTAATCTACTTCAGGAACAGCATTCTAACTGGAAGCTATACAAAATCACGAGATTGGTTTGGGAAGTAATTTGTATATGATTCTCTGCTTTTCAGAGTTTTGAGCCTTCAGGCTAGATGTGTGTCGTGTATTTCGGCTTCCTGGATCATGTTTGTTATTGAACAAAAGAACATTTTTATATGAAAGATTCTGTTGACTTCAAAACAAAATTTGAATCTGGCCAATTACTGTAAGAAAATACAGCCAAGTAGTAATTCTCAACTGTGTTCCCTATAATGCTTGTTCAAGTGTCATTGAATTTCATTGTGGTTGTTCTTGTTTTCTTACACTCTCGTATCAAATGTATAAATTATCAGTGCTTTTTAACTCTTGAAAGTACTTAGCGTTTGTCATATTAGCTGACTGATTAAACCACGGTGCTGACAGTACGCAGGAATCCACAGTCACGCTTCGTTGTCTTTGTTTTAGATCCTCGTGAAAACGCTGAAGGGCACGGAGCCCGCGTTGATCATTCAGGTGCACGGGGCAGATACCTTTCTAAGCTCGGACGCCTTCCACCTCACGGGGCCCGCAGCCTCCCGCTGCGCCCTCCGAACAGCCGGACAGGCGTGCGCAGACCCGTGGCGACCCGTCTCCGGGTGACTTACCCAGCTCCTCTTCCCGCAGCCGACGGGCAGCGGGCCGGGACGCGGGGGTATTGCCCGCCTCCATTTCACGACCAGCCGCGCCGCCTCTCCCCGCTCCTCCTCTGCCCTCGCTGAAGATGGCGGCCGCCCCGCCCCTTTGGGCCCTCAGTAAAAATGGCGGCCGACCTCCCCCCTCGGCGAATCCGGGGTGAGGAGAGGCGGAAGCGGAAGCGATGTCCGCCCCCGTCCCGGCGGCGGCGGGCCAGCAGGAGGCGGCGGTGACGGTGGGAAGGGCCCCGCCAGCGACGCGGCGGTTGCCCGGTACCGGCGGGGCGAGCCGGGGCTGCGTAAGTGACCGGGGGCGGGTAGGGCCGCGGGCCACCCGTTGCCCCTGCGGCCTGACCCCTCGTCCTGTCCGGGAGCGCCGCGCCGGGCCTCGCTCACCTCGGGTCCTCGCCGTTCCCTCAGCGGCGGGCGGGCGGGCGGCCGCGGCACCTTCCCCTCCTGGCGGCGGGGGCCTGCCGGGGCGGCTGAGGGGAGCCGTGAGCCTGTCCTCGCTGGGCCGAGTGGATAGCGCTGACCTCCAAGCGGTGGAGAGGGCGTGAGGCGCGTTTTGTGAGGGGAAAGTCTGGTGTTTCGAGGACAGACCGCACCAAATCGGTATAAACCTGTCCTCTGGCTTCGTGAGCTGCGGTCGGCGGGTGCCGTGAGGGGAGGAGAGAAGAGTTTTGTCAGGGGAAGAAACCCAGCGGAAACTGAGCTTACTAGTATTCGTTGGGGTTTAGGGTTTTGGTTTGAGTTTTTTTGTGGGTTTTGTTCGTGTTTTTTTTTTAATTACTGGGTGAGAAGCATATGGCTTTTCATGTAGATGAGCATACCGAGCATTTTTGTCACTTTTACGTAACTTTTGTTGCAGTTGCATAATGGCAGAAGCTACCGTCTCTCCGCTGAAACACTTTGTGCTGGCTAAAAAGACAATCACTGCCATCTTTGACCAGCTGCTGGACTATGTCTCTGAAGGAGCAACTTTTGTGGAAGGTTAGCTTTCATCTTAAACACAAGGGCCTTGTCCGCTGCTTTGAATATGTTTTAGAGCAGCGCCCTGTACATTATATATATCAGTGTGTTGTTTGCATAAACATACGCCTTCAGAAACAGTCACGTTTTTCATTAGGTGTTGACTTTTTCAACTTAGGCTAGCAGGAATGCCTAGCATAGTTCCTTATATGAAAAGCTGATTGCATTGCTTGGCCTGGTAGCCTAGCTCCTTTCCATGATGGTGAAGCCTTAACCACTCCGACATTTATAGTCCTGTTGCGGTTTCCTTTGTATCGAAGAGAGGACAAACAGGTTCTTCCGTTATTCAGTGGGAAAGTAGATCAACATGACATAATGCGAAGAACCACTGGTTACACCCTTAGACATTTTAGCATTTAGTGGACGCGTGTGTGTCACCACATGGAGTTGGTTGCTCATCACCCCTGTGAGCTCTGCAGGGAGAAGACAGTCCAGCCTAGTTGATGTATCCATGAGAGGTCCCAGCTTTCTTTTCTGAAGGAGGCAGGTGTCGCAAAAAGCAGGGCGCGTCAGCGCAGCAGGCTGTGGTCACGGGGTCATTGAATCCAGCAGTTAGATGGTTGATTAATCTGAAGCGATTTATGTCACGATTTCACAAGTGCTTGTGGTAGAGCTGTCAAATGACAAGGGCTAATATCAGTGTCTGTAGTGTGGTTTCGTTTGATTTGTTTTATTATCACTGCATAATTAAAACTTACACAGATTTTTGTTGGTATGTGAAGTACTGATAATCTGTATCCTGTATGCAGGAGCACATACGCTGTACGTGATTGCTTTTATGTTACTCTTTTTCTATGTGTAGCAACATACAGGAACCCAGAGCTTGAACGTGTAGCAACAGAAGATGAACTGGAAAAAATACAGGCATATAAAAATAAATTAGCAGTCATCGGTGAGGTGCTTTCACGGAGACATATGAAAGTGGCGTTTTTTGGCAGGTAATGAACAGAATTACCAGAACCTAATTTGATGTTTTGTTTGGTTTTTTTTCTCTTGCAGAGCTTAGTGTGCATATTTCTAATGTAGATGCACTGGAATTAGTGCTTCATCATAGAATTATTATTTGAAATATAATGCATAAAACCATGTTCACACCTATCTAATTGATGTTGAGTGTTTCTTTGATGCCATCTTGCTTTGTGACTGTAGATTAATTACATATGTCTTGTTACATGTCTTTCACTGATAAACTTTGTAAAATAACTATCCTGTATAGATCCATTATTTGATTTAGGAAGGTCTGAGTTTGTCATCATCTTCTCCAGAATGGCTTTTCTTTTTTCAACGTGGTGGCTTTGTTTATTTAATAGCTTTGTTTTACCAGACTATTACTGTTAAGAACTTCTGTTTGTGTTTGATCACAAGTACTGAAAAACTAAACTTTGAGCTGTTCATGTTTCTGTATATAAGCAGCTGAAGAAAAATAGACAGAGGTGGTTACCTTGTTGGCTGTATCATTAGTCCGATAGATCTGTCTGATGATTATAAGGGATAACAGCAACAGTGTACTGTACAGCTTACAGATCAATCTACAGAATGAAACTATGAATTTCTGCTTTCCTGAAACACTAATTAGGAAAAGATCTAAGTCACAGTCCTTAGTGGTATTACCGCAGACCAAGTGTCAAACCTTTTGCATGTTTAGATAATATTTCCAAAGTTATGGGTGATTTAAATTCACTTCTGTTCTTAAAAAAAAAAAAAAGTATTTTCAGTATTAGAAAATTTTTAATGTTGGTCAGCTTGGGATGGTCTCAACTATTTTTTTTTTTTTCTTTTTGCGGCAGGAAGAAAGGGAGTTAAAAAGAAAGGTATTTGTTGGCACCTGAAACGTGTTACTACATGAGTAGTATTCTAAAGAGATGCTGTCAGGTCTACAGACCCAAAGCACTGAGGTTGTGTGCGTCCCTGCCTGTATGTGTTGCGTTTTGCATTTCAGTCTCATCTTAGTGGAAATGTCTTAAGTTTTCAGTGTGAAATTTTGATTGGGTCTTAGCACTTCCAATAACTGTCTGCATTCCAAACATTGTGCCATTCTGTTCCTATAAAATTTGGAGGGTGTAGAAAGATTATGAAAATCTGCCTTACCAAATGTGAAGTCAGATATAAAATAGTGAAGTCCTTCTAAAAGACTATGGTTCCAGTACTTTCAAATGCTTTTATGTGCCTGGTCAGTCTGGGGCCTGTTAGTCCACTTTGCTTCAGAAAAATTGATTTTTCTCTGCTTAAATTTAAGCATGTGGTTACTTTTTTTTTCTGGAGTATGAATCTTCATATTTTAGTTCTAAAAGTTCTGTAATAGTATTGGAAAAAATGTGTACAACAGTGTTCTTAACCTTTATTTTCCTAAAATTAGTTCAGCTTTTTAAAGAAAAACAGTAAAAGATCAGGGATAAAGAAATTAGTTATATCTCAGCCTTGATATTTCACAAAGTTAAAAGTTGAATACATTTACAAGTGTGTTATAGAAGTTGATTTTGCAAAAGGCAGAAGTTCAGAGCAGGAAAAAGAACTTAACTCTCTCTCTGACACTGAATAAATTTGTAAACTGTTGTACAGTGAGCACTGAACTTTTTCTAGAAGAAGTAGCTGAAAAATGAGTTAATAGTGTATGTAACTTCATACTGTTGTGTAATAGTTAAACCCAAAATATTTATGGGTGAAGGGTAGAGGGTTATGCGAAGTAGGACATTGCTGATAACTTGAAGTTCTTGCAGAATCTTGATTTGGTGACCAATTCCTTTTAATCAACAGGGTTTTGGTTAATTTAGCTACCTCTTCCTCCTGAAATAAAGACAAGATTAAGTTCTGTTATCAGAGACAGCATTTGCTTTATAAGGATTACTCACAAGAAATAAATTTGAGGTTGTCTTACTCTAGGTATCTTCATTCAGTTAAGATTATCATCCATTAAATTGTTCTGAGTTGTCATTGCTGGCTGTAGTGAGAATTCCCAGACAGCAATGCTATGAAACGTGTCCGAAGGCAGTAGTACAACAGTGCTCCTTTTGTGCATGTTCATCTCATGCCTAGAAGACTCCATCAGAAGCAGCAGTTCCTTTCTGACTGGTAAAAATCAGATATTTCTCTAAAGACAGGTTAAGTTCCTCAGGTGGTAATTTCACAGACATTTTAAGGAGTCACCTTGATTGCTACCATAAAGGGTAGTCCTTCCTGCGCTGTTATGCAGTGTTCTCCTCATGTCCTCCTCCAGCATCCCTGGAATTCCTTTAGCTTTGCTGTGAGCAGGAACGTGGAATTGTCTAATCAGAACATAATTCTGCCCAAAATGTTACATATATTTTCAACCTGTTCTTTTCTACAGGAATGCTAGGGCTGGCATAAGGAAGAGGGCAGGCTGCCCCCTTATGTGGGACAGTGTGTTGTGATTTAGCAATTGCTCTAAGTTGATCTAAGGCATCTTTTTATGCTAGATGCTTTTTCTGGTGTAGCAAAGTTGAGTTAATACCTTTTACAAATTCCTTACACACACTGTAGTATACCAGATAAAGCATACTTAGCAGTCCAGGTTGGGCTTGTTGAACCAGTATGTGTTATGCAAATAAAACTTGGTTTCCTTGGTTGGATAGGTAATGTTGATACCAAGAAATATTTTTGGACTTGCTATTCAGATGAACTTTTCCTGCACTGCCTATTCTTTTCTGGCAAGCTATGCTGTACTGGCTTGAAGCTCTATCACCTGAAACAGCTTGTGGTATGTGGGTCTGATGCAATTAAATGGGAGTGCATTCAGTTTGAGACAAAGGTGTGTGTTTAATGCTGCTGTACTGTGCTCAAAGTGCTTTTATTTTCTATCCCTCTAGAACAAGCAGTGGGAAAAGTTCGGTCATTAATGCAATGCTGTGGGATAAGGTACTTCCTAGTGGGATTGGCCATACAACAAACTGCTTCCTCAGTGTGGAAGGGACAGATGGTGACAAGGCTTATCTTATGACAGAAGGATCAGATGAAAAGAAGAGTGTCAAGGTACTTTTTTTTAATGATTAATGCTACTTTTCACAGTAACTATTTTCTCAAAAGATTTTTAACAATGATGTCAAGGCTAACAAAAGCATAAGGTTAACTATTCTGCATTTTTAAGTTCTTATTTAGGAGGGAACAACAAACTAAAATGGTTTACTTTGCAATTTTTCTTGGCTATTTCAGAGAAACAACTAATGTGTGTCTCGTAGCATAGCATATGTTGAGTGATTTATTTTTATAGGACTGAGAGTAAGTTCTGTTACTTGTTAAGGATTTGGAACGTGCCTCTCATTTGGCATTATAGTGCTTAGCTGATTTAACTGCTCACATTGATATGTTAAACCTCTGAGGCAAATTCATGACGACGCTCAGTATCACGCACTCTACCCCTGCTCAATATCACACACTCTAACCCCATGGGGAATGCCGCTTTGTGGCTCCAGAGAAACTCCTGTCTGAGCTTCAAGGTGCTACTTGTTCTTTAGGTGTTGTTGAGTCTGAGAGCTTAAAAAAACAAAGTAAAAAAAAAATCAAAAATATTCACCAGAAGAAAGTATGAACACTGTTACCCTGTTCAAGATAGATCCTGTCCAGGTTTGCTTGAGAAGCGAATTAGACTGGTTTACAGGCTTGTTTGTGGTGCATATTCATATTTGTCTTCTCTTTATGCTCTTTATAGACAGTCAATCAGCTTGCTCATGCACTTCACATGGATAAAGATTTGAAAGCTGGCTGTCTCGTCCATGTCTTTTGGCCCAAGTCAAAGTGTGCCCTGCTGAGAGATGATTTGGTTTTAGTGGACAGGTATGTATTCTGTTTTAGTAAATGTTTTCTTAAATAAATTAGCCATTACAATGTTTAGAAGAAAGACTGGTTTACTGATTGATGGTGTTTTGGTTGTTAGGTTGCAAAATTATTGAAAGGCTTTTTTTTTTTTTTTTTGAGAGTACAGAGTTTGTTTTTTTTTGTGTATACTGCTGCCTGTCATGACCCCACTGATTTTGGCCTTGTAACAGTTGGAACAGACAGTGTCTTGTGATTGAGCTGCATAGGGGGCTAGGTTTTGGCTGAGGATGCTTCTACCTTTAAAAAAAAACAGTATGGAAGTGTGAATAGGGTTGTTGCAGCAGCAACCTCTTGCCCATCTCCTGTCTTTAAATACTTCAGACTGATCATGTGAAGTGTAAGCAATCTGGACTTCATTTTTAAAAGCTTCTGATAAGAGTACATATCAAAGTAATGGGTGACCTCAAAATGTAACTGTGACTATGTCAGCTGTGTATGCCTATGTGTTGGGCTAGCATTTTCTATGGTTTGTGTATTTAAAGAATTCTGGAAGCTGTAGCTTTGTTTATGTCAGATGTTCATATTCCTGGCCACTGAGGTATGACCTGGTAATGTTTTTTCAAACTGTTAGGTGATCTATACCTAATGTGTGAATCAATATATATTTGAATTTAAGAGTATTTACTCAAGTATGAGTGAATTTGTAAGTATGATTTCTTCATATCCAGCAAAATAACACCCAGAGTATATTCTGATAAATTGTATTGCTTTTTGTTGCATCTCTAATCTTGCACTTTTGAAATCACTGGGAGTTTGTCGTTATTTTCTTGGGTGCAAACTTAGGTCCTGTATTAGTCATACAGAAAGCCAGCCCAGCTGGCACAGGTTGGTTTGATGCACTGCTGGACTTCTAAGCATATGCAGTTGTGCTGTCTCCCTGGAGACACGTGCATAGTACAAGTATGCTGGAAGCCTGGAAGGGATCCTTGCATAGATACGATATAAGGCATGATTTGATCTGCACAGTCTTGATTGCTAAAGGTGAATTGTAAAGGGAAAGGAAAACAGCTTGGATTCTGAGAGAACAGGTGCTTGGAAGGAGAAAATAATCTTTTTACTGTTAAATAGAGAATATTTGAACGAGCAATAATTGGCGTGTTGCAAACATGACCTAATGCTCGTATTCCACTTATTTTTTTAAAACTGGACAGCACTATAGTTTTAACTTAATTTTAGTTTCTTATTAAATCTATGCACTGCTTGCATAGCATGTCACTTTAAAGTAGGCCTTTATTAATGGATAAAATATTTTATGAACAAGTGTCCTTTTTGATTAAAATCTAAAACTTGGGATACAGAGAGGGGGACCATTCTGTGAGACTGCCTGGATTTCATTAGAAATTGCATTTTGGAATGAATAGATGGTCCAGTGAGCGAGTAACTGATTGTCATGGTTTAAGCCCGTTGCAGCTGCTTGCTGAGAATAAAAAAAAAAAAAAAGGTGAAACTCATGGGTTGAGATAAGAATGGTTTAATAACTAAAGTAAAAAAAAAAACCCAAAACAACTAACAATAATAATAACAATAATAATAAAACATAATAATTGTAATGAAAAGGAATCTAATTAAAAGAAATAAAACCCAAGAAGAGATAAATCATGCACAGTGCAGTTGCTCACCACCTGCTGACCAATGCCTGAGCAGTGATCCACCCCTCCTGGCCCACTCTCTCCAGTTTATATACTGAGCATGATGTTCTATGGTATGGAATATCCCTTTGGCTAGTTCGGGTCCGCTCTCCTGACTATGCTCCCTCCCAGCTTCTTGTACACCTCCTCGCTGGCAAAGCATGGGAAACTGAAAAATCCTTAACTTGCGGTAAGTGCTACTTAGCAACAACTAAAACATCAGTGCACTATCAACATTATTCTTATGCTAAATCCAAATCACAGTGTACCAGCTGCTAAGAAGAAAATTAACTCTATCCTATCTGAAACCAGGACACTGATAAATGCTAAATGGTAATTGGCTTTTGCTATGTTTTCCTTAAGCTTGTGGTAGGCATCAGCCTGAAGATGTAAAGCTTTGTGTCTTCTTACAATGCCCTTAGGCAGTCCCACTTTATTTTTATCAGTTTATAAAAATCAAATACTCCTTTGCTGTGTAAATATGAGTTTGTGTTTTTTATTCTCAACAGCCCGGGCACAGATGTCACTACAGAACTAGACAGCTGGATTGACAAGTTCTGCTTAGATGCTGACGTATTTGTCTTGGTTGCCAATTCCGAATCAACTCTCATGAACACGGTATGACGTGCAATGATTTTACGTTACTTCATTTAAATATTCAGCAGTTCTGTAACTGAAGTGGCTTGTCTTAGACCTTTACTGAAGCTCTCATGAATCATTGCACTTAGATCTTGTGAATAGGATTTGGGGGTGGGAGGCAAGAAATAATGTATATCCTTCACTAGAGAAAGGAGAACCAAGCTTCTTACCAGCTTTACTTACTCTGACTTGAGCATCACGTTTATCCTTTCTAGCTCAGTTTCTTTTTTGATAAATGGGTGATGTAGTGCTTGTCTTGCTTTACAGTTTGTTGATATTTGTCAGCTGAAGACACTTGTATGATCAAAGAAATAAATTACAGATTTTTTCTTATCCAGAAGTTTAGTAAAATACACAAATTAGGTAAAAGAAGTTGAACTTCTATCTTGTTCCTCTTGTGTTCTTGTCTCAGAAGAGGGTGAATTCCCTTGACAGGCCTTGTGTTGTGGACAAGCGCTACAGGTTCCCCTCACTGGACTGTGTTTCTTCTGAAGACGTTGGCAATAAGCATTCATGTTGCATGGTTCTGTGCAACATGGAGAGCTGAAGATGTTTTAACACCTTTATTCTATAAAGCCTTTTTAAGAGAGAGAAGACTTCTGTATACCTTGCAGCCTAAATATTGTATGACTTGTAGAAGGAGAGCATGCAAGGGGGCCAGAAGAACTGTTGTGGTACTCAAAATACAAGACCAAAGATTTGCTTTAGTTTTGTAATGATGTCCAGTTTTCACTAAACTAAGTATTGTGAATGTAAACAATATCAATATAAGGTTTCTAATTTATTGGAAGTGTGACTGCCAGAACATAGCATAATGCTACTGAGAAATGTCTTGAAGACTTCTATTAAGCCTACTGCAGACAAATAAAATGCTCTGATTTTTTCTGAGTGCAGGTCTGACATGCAGTGTCTGAGCTTTCTAATTATTGAGGCAATTTTTAGTACAACAAAGGACTGAATGTACAAAGACAGTATTTCCTTGCATTCTAGCAAATTAGAATAGTTTGGTAGAAATCTGAGAACATGAAATGTGTTTAAAAACATTATGTTCCATCTTCTGAGCCGAATCCACAAAAACTCAAATACAAAAGAGGTGTGATTTAAAAGGGACAAAAAGAAAATTCTGACAACATCTGAGGCAAAGAGGATTTAGCACAGTTGTGGCTTTATCGTCTCCATTGTCTCGCGTGAGGGATGCTTTTTGGCTTTTAGTATGGAGGGAGTCTAGAAGCTGTTTACATTATGTCCATACCATAGTTTTGGGTTTGGGGCTTTTTTAATCAAAAACAAAAACAAACAAAAAAAAAGGATGAAAAAAAGGTTGGGTTTCAGAACATCTCATTACTACATAGAAACACAGAAACCATAGAGACTTGTGTGCCAGATTTCAGTTTGGTGTAATAAAGTAGCAGAGAAAAGCCCAAATTTGATTTGGTGTTCTCATGTACTGAGGAAAATGAACCATTAAAAACAATCTGACCAAGATAATAAACATGCAGGAAAGACGAATAGGCTGTATGTCTACTGGAAGATTCTGTTAATTTTGTGTTTGTCTGATTCCAAGCACTCAGTCACAGAAGTGCTACTCTGGTTTTTGATGGGATTTTTGGCTAGTCTTTGTTCCTTGTCAGGCATGGCTGAAAACTGCTAAATAGAAATAGGTTAGTCTTGCAATTTGTTTCAAGCGTTAAAGTCTTGCCGAGGTTTTTTGGTTGCCATGCCCATAAATCCTCACTTAACATTGAGCACCTTGTTTTTACTAGGATCTGGAAGTCACCAGTGTCCAGGGTGTATATTGGAGGGAAAGGAAGTAGATCTTAGTTGTGATTGAGGCTTTGGCTCAGTAAACAGGTCTTTTTCTCCCTTTTGATTTTTTCAGCTTGGTAGACACAAGTGAAGTTGCCTTTAACAATTATGTAACTGCTCTAAAGCATTTGTATTTTGCTTTGCATTGTGGCAAACAGTAATTTTTTTTATCTATACAAGTTTATTGTTCAGGTAAAGCGTATGATAACTATGTTCTCATCCTCCTTAGACATTATTTTTACCTCTTACCATAACAGGTTTGAGAATAGTTGGCAGCTGCTACACAACCACAGATTTTTTGCATGAACGTGATTTTTCTAGTATTCCTTCATAAATTCTCTTCAGACAAAGTTCTTACTTCTGCAACAGTAATCTTGTTTGCTCATTCTTAACTCCCTGGCTGATGGAGACTAACATATCTCCAGTGTTGTGTTCAGAGTATGTAGTGGTGTCCTGCTGCAGACTCAAAAAGCTTATGGCAGCACAGAGGTCCTTTCTGTTTCAGCTGTGCTGAGTGGGGATTCACTTCATCACGACTTACCCATTATGACTATGAAAACAGCAATGATGGGTGGTAGGTATGGGCAAGGGACCTAAATACATTTTTCAGGTACATGCATGTCTTATTTTTAAAATTAAAACATTCAGCAATGACTTTTTTCCTGTCGCTCAAGCCGTACATCCTCATATAGGAAATGTAACTTGTCTGTAGTTCAAGGTGACATTGTCTAGTTGAAGAATACAGTCAGAGGATGTTTTTCTGCATATAGCAACCAGATTTGGCAGGGTGAACAGGAGCATCTTGGTAGTTGAAATAAGGAAGACTTCACAGTTTCAGCCAGGTGTCTTATTTAAAAAATGAAATGAGCAGATGCAGTCATGTCTTGTGTGTTCTTTTTCCCTTCCTCTCTTCCCCAGCAATATTCTGAGTGTCACAAAATTGCACACAAATTTAATAGGGGGCTAGAAGTATCAAAGGAAATGAAATTTTGTGATAATAAAGTGAAGGAAGGAGAAAAAAAGTTAGTGAATGATGTGATAGATTTATAGAAGAATAGACTTTATTTTCCAGTGTTTTCTAAACTATTTGTCTTGGAATTCTTCTTAATTTGTATTTGTACCTATTTTTAGAGAAGCTTGCAGTATCTTTGACTTTTAGCATTGGCATCGGTTTTAAGACTTTTGATGACTTTTGAACTATCATAAGCCTTTTTTGTGTTGGATATCTGTGGGGGTTTAATGCTAATGAATTCTTTTTAATAAACTTTTAAAAAGCTGGATTAACTAAAGAATCTCTTACAGAAGAATGCATGACTCTGGTTTGGATGTCTGGGGAGTTTTCTGTTTGTGCTTTAATTCTTAGGAAAAACATTTTTTCCATAAAGTGAACGAACGACTTTCCAAGCCAAACATCTTCATCTTGAATAATAGGTGGGATGCCTCCGCATCAGAACCAGAATATATGGAAGATGTGAGTGACTTGATGGCTCTTATTTGGGTTGATATTTTTTTTTAAATACATACATGTGAAGAAAAGGCCTCCACGTGCATAAAAGTATGCTAAATTACCTAGGGAATACAGTTATGAAAACACCAGCTTTGCCTTATTAATAAAAGGGTAAGTTATTTGGTCAGAAAATGGAAATAACTTACTCCTTGTTCAGAGCAAAAAGCAACCTGCAATTCAAACTACAATATGTGCAGGCAGGTAATACAATGGGAGGCTTGTTTAGAACCTTTTTCCTCCACAGTTAAGCTTGTTTTAAATCTTCTTTGTATTACCTTTTATTTCTGTAATGGTAATGCAGCCTGAGTACAGATTATATATGTATACACGGATAGAGTAGCTGGTAAAGTACAATGTTAGATGGCTCTTCAGATCTTTCCAACGGCAACTAGCCTGCAGTGATACTTATTTCCCTGTATACGTGGAATGAAGTGGTTACCCCAATAACTGACTGAGGTCTCTGACTTGCATAAATACAGACAGTTGTAGAAGAAAGTATTGTTGTTTCTAGGGCTGTTAAAATGGTTAAAAGCAGCTGCTGCATCAGTAGGATTAGGAGACATCTGCTATCTAAGGGGTTGTTCAGCATCTGTTTCTGACTCTGAAGTTCTCATTTTATGATGGCTCAATTTTTGCATTTTTCTCATGAGCTTTTTACCTTTTCCTTAGGTCCGTCGGCAGCACATGGAGCGCTGTCTGACTTTTCTAGTTGATGAGCTCAAAGTTATTGATCCTGTAGAAGCAAGGAATCGCATCTTTTTTGTTTCAGCAAAAGAAGTTCTGAGTGCCAGGAGACAGAAGGCCCAAGGAATGCCAGAGGGTGGTGTGTAGGAACTCTTGCTTTTCCTCAAATACAGAAAAAAAATCATAAAACCTGATAAACAAAAATATTTAAGATACAGTCACTGCTGTGAGGTGTTGCTCTCTCCATTATGGTCCATTATGTTTCACAGGTGGAGCACTTGCAGAAGGATTTCAAACAAGATTCCAGGAATTTCAACATTTTGAGCAGATATTTGAGGTACTTATGATGGGCTTTTTAGACTGCCTGTTTTTTTAATGCAGTGGTAGCCTTTGCTTATGCTTAGCTTAATTTTACTGAACATTACCCATGTTAGCAGGTGGAGGAGTGTAAGGTATTCAAACCACCTGACAGCTTTGCCTTATCTATGGGTTCTGTTCATCTCTTCTCACCTTAAGTAGCAGGTAGTTGTTGGAAGGAAGTATTCAGTGGGGGAAGGGACCAAAACTCTTAGCTCGTGTTTTGAGATCTCAGTACCAATCTAGTCTATATAAAAAGACATGATGCTTTTAGAGAGGTGTGTATCACAACCATGAGCTGGTGAAATGTTTGCTGTATAGTAAGCCTTATTTTGTTCTGGAGTTGTAGCTTTGTGATTAATCATTGTAATTCAGGACACAAATAGTAAGAAATTCTGTTTCACCAATGTAAATCTAAATATTTACTTGCATTTTTAAAGCCAGAGTTTTGAAATTATCACCATTATCTACCTCTTAGTTCTGATACTCTGAACATTAACACTCTTTTTGCATCCTTGTTGCTGTACAGAATCCATCCTTCAACCTCAGTTTAGCTGTATTTATAGTTGGGAGTTCACAGTTTCTTCAGAAGTAGGACTGGCTAGACAGTCGAGTGATTTCTTTGTGATAGGATCCATTTGTCTTGCTGAATTTGATAACTCTAATTAAAGCCATTCCTGGATATCTTAAGGAGGCATCTTGAGTATGCTTCCATGTTTCTGTGTGGTATGTATCAGCATATCTCATGCAACATGAGCCCGAACGGTATGACTAGTTTGTGTACAGCGAATGCTCAAGGTGGCTCTTGCATGCCTGAACCAGTAATTTGTTCAGTAGATTCTGAAAAATCAAACTGCCTCTGAAAAGTATTTCTTCTCGCATTACAACAAACCCATTTGACCTTGGCAAAACTGCGTTACTTGATGATGTGTGTATATCAAAAAGGTGTTAAAATAACAGCTTGATTCAGTCTTGCATAAGCAAGAAGATGTCAGAGTGAAGTTTAATCTTTATCCACACTCCCTTATGATAGATGACTGAATTTTTGAAATGATTGGTTCAGAATACCAGCAGGGCCTGAGTCCATGAGGCATGACATTTCTTGCTTGTGTTACTAGCTGTAGCGAAACGTGGTTTTGTTTGTAATTTTTGTCCTAAGAGTTATAGTAAGAAACTTCCAAACAGCAAGAAAAAAAGTGGAAATTAAGCTTCTAAATCAGTTACTGTTCTTTAACATATTTTGCCATGTGCTGTACCCAAAGCTTTTTTGACAAAATCTCTTAAAATTACAGTTAAGCACTCAGCACTTAGGGTATTTCAAGATTAAGATGGGTGTACAACTTATTAAATGATGTGATGCTATGAGTGCTCAGCACGTTTGTAAATGGGATGTCACAGTGTCAAATTTGCCACCAAAACGAGAAGCATCCATCACAAGGTCACAACCATGACAAGATTCTTAGGCAGAGGCTGGGACAAAAAACAGTTCTGTGACAGCACTGTATGGCCTTAAACAACTTTTTTATTCTTTCACATTATCTGTTTCATTTGTTGCACACCTTCCAACTCCCAACAGTGAGAGTGGATTCTGTAATGTTTTTCCCTGCTCAGCCATGTTTCATCCTGAAATCATAATGAATGGTTTTGAACAGGAGTGTGATCACATCACTTAGAGCATGACAACATGTGCTAAATTAAGATTGCCAAAGCAATTTAAATTTTGAGTGTCTGATGTTGCAGCCTCTTTCACATTCAGGTTTTGTGGGCAATTTCCTAAGTTCTAATGGCATTTTATTTGCTTTTAAAGCAAGGCTGATACTTCAGTGGTTCACCAGGTCGGAAATCTTCAGACCTAATACTCGAATTACTATCAGTTGAGCTGATAAAGTAGCTGACATCAGCATACTATTGTCGTCAGTTATGTTTACCAGCACTAGTCTATACCAGCTCATATATTGATGAAGAGTATCGTACATCAGGTACAATTTTCTGTGTTTAGTCTGGGAATGAAATCCTACTTGATACAATGCTTTATGCACTGCTAGACCAAATTCAGATGCTGTTTAGGCATGACTACAGCCTAAGCACTTCCAGCTAAAGTGCTTTGCATTTGCTCTGTTTCCTGACAGAGGAGCTGCAAGTCCCAAGGTGCTTGGATTACACTCCGGGCTGTGAAAAGGAAGGGAATGTGAGCACAGATGCTTCTGTCTGTCCTCATCAAACTGACTCCTTCCCTGCCTCAGTCTCTGTCTTGCCTTTAGCGCCTTGTCCCTCTTCAGGTGCCTTGCTCAGACTTTCCAAACATCTCTCGTGCTCTTTTGTCCAGTTCATGTCTCTAAGCTATCTCGTCAACTAATTTATAAACCCATCCACATGTTCCATGTTCCCACTGGCTATATCTGCTGGTTTTGCTCCTCCTGGATTCTCTCACCCTGCTTTTGTCTTCACTAAAATTGGACAGCTTCTTCCTCTCTTCCATGTGGGCTGAGAAGAGGAACTGTTATTTCTCCAGCACTTCCACATTCCTGATTTTAATATCAGTTCCCTGATGAGAAAGCCTGTTCATTCCAGGACTGGTATGAACTCAGTATAGCTAGAATTTAAAAAAAAAATAATCTGGAAACAACCCGTCATTGCTAGTTTGTTGTGATATGGGAAAAATTTGGACCACTTTTGAAAGGTTTGTAACTATGTTTATGTAGACCTTTGTGTGAAGGCAAAAGGCGTTCCAAAAATAGATACAACATGTTTCTTCTGCAAAGCACAGGGTGGTTTAAGTTGCTAAAAGAAAAAGCAGTCCAGGAATTACTAGAAACACTTCTAAGCAGTGGTGAAATTAAGGTTTTAGAGATTCATGTAGTAACTTTAAAGATGTTACTATGTATGTCAGCTGTATTGCAACAAAGGAAAAAAGCTACACAGTATTAAAAGAAAGAGTTGAATTAGTGGATCAAGTCGAATTTTTGTGTTGTGGGATAAGAGAAAGTAGTCTATTGTGTGTGTATCTTCTGAAATTTTACAATGAGATACATGGAAATGCCTAATCGAAGCGTTAAAGAAGGGCATGCACAGTGCCCTGTGTGCAGTAGTCCTTGGAGGATATTCTACATAAACCCAAACCCAGCTATGTGTCTGATTATAGTGTTTCCCAAATTTCTTCAGAAAACTGGTAACAGAAATGGTGTGGGGAGGAGTGGAGGAGGGAGGCAGGGTGGAATAGTAATTTTCTGGCTGTAAATTGGAGTGAATAACAGAGCCTGAATTAGTACACTACTGCAGAGTCCTTCCCTAACAGTGCACGGGAATGTAATAAGCTGTGCACTTAAAAACTGTCTTGCTATATTGGAAGTGGGCTGGAAGGTAACTGGTTTTAGTTATGCTGTTGAAACATACCTTTTCTCTTTGTTTTGATAAATACTTGTTTACAGACTAACAGCAAAACAGCTGCTGTCCCACTCTTATCTTTCCCAGTCATTTAACTAACCTTTGTGTTTCTCCTAGTGCTCTAACTTGGATTTTCTGATTATGTTGTGAGTGACTGTCATCCTTTTATCTACCGCATACTAATGTTGGGAAGAGTCTTTCCTCTGTGTCTAGCTCTTACAATGTGCTGATATTTATGAAACTCTGGCCTTTCATTGCTGATTTCTAGATCTGCTTCATCGAGGAACAGGGAATATATTTTACCCATTTTGTTTATTTTGTTTTGACTATTATTTTTAGATAGCTGAAATTTGTTATTACAGTGTATGCTAAGGTCACAGGCAAGTCTTTTAAAAGCAACCTAAACCTGTTTGTGCTGTGAAAGGTGCACCCATAGATTGAGAACAATTTGAAAAACCCATAGATCTGGTATAAGGAAACTAGCTGCTTGCTTGATTCCCCTCAAACACAGAAGATGTTGCTACTTTGTGGTGACTTAGTGCAGGTTGAATTTTGACAGCATTTAATTGGCTACATAAGTCAGGATGTGCAGTTGCTTGGAAAAAAGTCAAAAGTCTTAATTTATGGCTTATTACAATTGATTTGCTTTTGCCCAAATTGAACACTTGTATATCTCTTCAATCAGTCTTCTGTAGTTTCTGAATCGCTGTACAACATTAAGATTGAAGATTGATTAGAAATGGTATCTTTAGAGCATTCTATAGTTGTTCGTTTAACACTTCAATAATCTACAAATAAGCTAATATTTTAAGGACTACTTAACTTTTTTTTTTTTATCCTGTGAGATAATCCTTGTTTCTTATTCCTAATTGTATATTTTGTTCTGGGTGGTCAGTATTGACATAAGCATGTCAAATTTTATTGACAGAACTGCTTCTTGAAACTGAGAATATGTATTGCGACAACGAAAACTGAAGCCAGGCAATATTACCAGCATTCATAGTAGACATTTATAATTCCGAAGAGATAGTTTGGAAAATTTTCTGAAGAGCTAGATTTATCTTACATATTCATCTGAGTTTTCTTTTTTCTTTACACTATTAATTTATTTTAAAAGCATAAAAACCTATGCACATTACTGTGAATGAATATGAAGGTACAGATTTGCTGCTATAGACTCATTTGACATTTCAGTTCTGTTGTCTTTTAATTTCTATATACTTTTCTCCCTTTTTTATTTCCTATTGGTTTAAGTTCACGGTAAAATTAGCAGCGTGTGCTTTCTGACAGTGAAATTCCTAAATGTGTTGGCATGGAATTGCAGTAATGTGTTGTGGCTTGGGCCCCTCGCAGGAGTGTATCTCGCAGTCAGCTGTGAAAACCAAGTTTGAACAGCACACTATCAGAGCTAAACAGATAATAGATACTGTGAAAAACATTATGGACGCCATAAACGTAGCAGCAGCAGAGAAAAGGTAGGTTGATTGGAGGGCTGGTTGGCTTTGGTTTATCCAGATCCTCTGAGGAGCCATTTCTGTGCTGGTGATTTTCTTGGGCCATTAAGGACTTTAAAATTCACTTTTCTCACTTGGTAAGAAATAGAGAACCTCTCTGGTGTGTCAGTCTTACTACTATTCACTTGCACCACTCAGTCTTGTCCTTGGTCTGTGACTTCTGTGTAGGGATCTTGGTTTACTTTGTTATTCTTCGTTACTGACTTACAGTTATGAAGGCAGTCTGTGGGTTTTGAAATCTATTTTTCAAAAATATGTGAAATTCTAAGTTTTTCTAGCTGTATCCAGCATTTCAGAGGTGATGGGCCTGCTTTACCTAAGTTTTTTGTTAATGGTAAAACTGAGAAAATAAATGGGAAGCTGTAGATACTTTAATTTGCAAGTGCTTAGAATACTGTAAGGGATGAGAAGAGCCCAAGCTAACAGAAGCTTGACCTCTGGTCCTTTTCAGATTGTTTCCTTAAATATCTTTATTCTCTCTTTGCTCATGTAATCCTTTTAGTGCTAATGATAGCAGCTCATTTACTGTCTGCTAGTTTCATATATTCTTTGAGGTTTGCGTATGCATGGGGTTTTTTCCCTCACTTTTGTTGCTACCTCTTGTCTCTTGTACACAGTGAACTTGCTGTCGTGTTTAATCCTTTCCATCCATCTCCTTTCTGTGTCTGTTAATAGTGTGTCTTTATGTTTCAACAGACTCCACTGTGCCTGTCAAACACACTCGTCTTCCTGAATATATCAGCTTTTACAAACTGTGTTTACATACTAACTTGTCTCACGTTGTCAGATCCTATGAAAACATGCTGTGAAATGTTTGAAAATATTCTGATACTCTACTTCTTTCTGTCAATCAAGCTGCAAAAACCTGTGTAGTGACCCCTCTTAATCTGAATTGCTGTTTGAAGTTTCTGCTGGCCCTTCAAGATATAACTGCTTTAGATTTTAAGCAATTTTTACTTAAATGTAGGTCAAGGACTTCTGAAGAGAGTTGTTTGTGACAAGGTTAGTTTCTGCCACCTCCCCTTTGCTTTGCAGGGTCATCAGACCTGTTAAGGAATAGTTGAGTGGTGCTGGTGAGCAGCAGTAGGACGGTTTGATCAGGTTTATCCTTTTTTGAATTTTTAAATCGGGATAGACTAAGTATTAAAGGCCCCTGACTCCCCTCACCTTTTTTAGCTGTAATTATGTGCAGTGGTAACAATTCTAACTCCAAATGCTGTTTTTGTAAATATATCAAGACCCAGTAATCTGAGTTACTTTTGATCAGTGTAGCCTTTAGATGTGCCTGTAAATTTAATACCTATGTTGCAGTCATTCTGAAGCAGTGTCTCTGCTTTGCTTTGTTCAGCTGCTGTCACTTTGGATTCTTTTTGGCTGCTCAGTAAACTATCAGGTGGTCCTTGCCTGATTATGGGGCTTGTTTCGTTACTGGGAGAATACCTGCTGTTGATGGTGATTTCCTTTCTGCTTTGTTAAGAGTCCATTCGATGGAAGAGCGAGAAGATCAGAAGGATAGACTGGACTTCGTTCGAAACCAGCTGAACATTTTGACAGAAGATACTAAGGAAAAAATCAAACGTGTTACTGAGGAAGTAGAAAATAAAGTAAGTAATGGTAGTGGGAAAAACCTCCCTGATGCCAGTGTTCTCTCTTGTGTAAGGCAGCTCCTTTAGGTGCCCACCCATCTTATGAAGTATGTTTGAAAAGTCTAGTACGTTCCTTTTCCAATATGAAAACAAAAAAAAAAAAGAAAAAAAGAAAGAAAACCTTCAAAATAGCAATCCTTCCTGACTATCGGGTAATTAACGGTTACAATAAATGACTCAATGCAGTGGTCTGTTTTCACTTTGGCTGAAAAAGGTAGGAGAAACATTTTATCTATTTGTCACATTCTTCCAGGTCTCCTCTGCCATGACTGATGAGATTTGCCGACTTTCAGTTTTAGTTGATGAATTTTATTCAGATTTTCACCCTTCTCCTCAAGTATTGAAGCTCTATAAGACAGTAAGTTTTCTTGCATGGTTTGAAGCCAGGCTCTTGGTCTTTCCTTTAATTTCTACTTCTGTATTTTCATAATTTGCGTAGCATTTTATGTGACACTTTGTTTAAGCATTGCAGGATTTTTACTTCCTGACATATGCATATCTCTGCCTACCTAAAACTGGAAACAGTTAAAAATATTTTCTGCTTTGTTTTGGGGAAGAAATTAATTCTTTTTTTCAACAGTCTTTTTACTGGAGTGGTTACTGAAACTGACATCCTGATTTGTGGTCTTCACTTCTAGTGAATAAAGACCTTACATAAACAATTTTCACTACTTCTAAAATGAAATAGATCCAAAAATAAAACGAACTTGCAAATACTGAACACTTTATATTTTTTTATTTTTTTTAAGGAAAAAAGGCAGTTTTTATTAAACTTCTATAAATTCCTCCTCAAACTTAGTATTTTAAAGGAGCTTACACCTGTAAGTTTGACTTTTATGCTCAGACTTTGCTGCTAATGAATGACTGCTGTAACTCCCACCTGTTTCAGCCTTGTTGATCAGCTGGGAGCACTGCATTTTCAGGGCAGTCTATGCTGTCCTGGCTCTGCAAAATGTCCGGAGCAGACTTCCATGGGAGTTGATGGGATTGGTTTATCTTTGTGCAGAGCAGTGAAATTGGCTCCCATCAAATGATGACAGTACAGGCGTTGCAGGGCAGTGTGGTAGTGGTATGCTTTTCAGTGCCACGGTTTATCGAAAAGACAGATTTTTCCGTATGCCTTTTAATGATTACAGTCCTAGAGAAATCTTTCCTGTGTTCCTTTAGGTTTTCAGTCACTGTGTGCAATTTAAGGCATGGTATTTGCATGGTAACGTACTTTTCTTCCCACTGTAAATAACAATGCTTAGTGTTTAACATATTTATGCTCTGTATAAATGTAATTGATTAGTTAAATACAAATTGATGAGCATCTATTCTTTATGAAACTTCAGGAACTGAACAAACATATAGAAGATGGTTTGGGAAAGAACCTGGCTGATCGATGTTCCAGTGAAGTCAATCAGTCAATGCATCAGTCACAGCAGGAGATGATTGGTAAGATGAGGAAGGAGGAGTGTTAAGACCTTTTGTTTGGAGGAAGACAATTTAAGAAAACTTGCTTTTAAAGAATTTGTTTTCTGATGGTGATTTTACATTAACATTATAAAATGATAAAGGAAAAGCCATCCTAGATCAAAACTGAGTGTCTGTTCAGCTTAGTAGCCTGTCTCTGATATTAAACAGTAACAGATGCTTGGGGAGAAGCATAATGAACCAGGGTAAATATAGTGATCCATCCCCAGTTTAGGGACTGCTGAGCCAAGGTACTGCATCTGGATTAATGGCTTAAGCAAGTAGTAATAGACCTGTCCTCTGGGAACTTGTCTAATCCTTTTATAAACCCATTTAAACTTTTGGCTTCCACAACAGATATATGAAATACACTAATTGTTAGATAAAGTTTCTGCAGTATGATCCTCTTCCTAGGTCCCTCCAAATTCTGAGTGCAAAACAGGATAGTTTCACAAAGTATTTGTGCATTCCATTTTTTCTTTTTCTTTTTTAATAAGTAGTAACTTTATTGCATATCCATATCTCTCTTCTGATCTGTTTCTGGTAATAAAAGATTCAGAGCTAGATCGTGGAATTACGTGAAGCCTTCTGTCACCTTATGCAATAATGTTGCCTTTTCTGTAGGGCACCACAGAACTGCTGGATAAACCAACTTTTTCTTAGTCCATCCTTATCTTTTGACTATTGATATAGAGGTCTTTCAGTTAATTTGACCATTTTTTCCAGTGGTGCTTTCTCTATGAGCTGATTTTGTGTGACTTTTCTTTTATCAGAGTGATAAATTGCCTTCCCTGCTATGATTAATACTGCTGAAATGCCCACTGATTTTACAAATAAATAAAAAAATTGGCGAGTTCAGATTCTTGTAGTTCACAAAGCTGCTCAGCAGTGCAAGGGTGGTACTTGTGAATATGCTGTAAAGCTTTTAATGTTAACTCATCTTTACTATTCTGTTTTATTTCTAGAAAATCTGAAACCATTGTTGCCTTCTGGTGCTCAGAATCAGCTCCACTTGCTAATTCCGTGCAGGAAGTTTGACCTCAGCTATGATCTAAACTGTCATAGCCTGTGTGCAGATTTTCAAGAGGATATCATGTTCCACTTTTCCTTGGGATGGACTTCACTTGTAAACCGTTTCTTGGGTCCTAAACAAGCTCAGAGAGTACTACTGGGACTAGCAGATCCAAACTTACAAGTGAGTGTTTCAGAGATTAGGCTGACATTTTAAGTGCCTTGTTTTACCTTGATGAGAATATATTGATTTTTACTGTGTTTGCCTCTACTATTTACATGCTTGCTGCTACTTTCCCGTAGTTCCTTTGTGTGAAGTATTTTTGGTGAGGGTTGTTTTTATTGGATTATATTCAGGGTTAGAATGGAACCAAAAACCTTTCCTAAACTTTCTACAGCGGTTACCTGAGTTTTGTTTTGCTTTGGATTGAACCCTTTGGGTAACCTTTTCATCTGGAACTTTTGGATCCTTACAGCAGAGCCAGTCCTATGTAGAACCCTTATTCTAACCCAGTCCCCTGTTGGGCAAGGAACTGTCAAAACCTCCCCTGCTTATCAGGAGCATTGTTCAGATTTCTGTGCTGAAATGTTTCCTTTAAGTAAATCAAACCCTGGATATATGAAAATAAAATAAAACCAGTTTGCTGTGTAGTTCCTTAATGCTTTTTACTCAGGCTGCCATATTCCCCTCTTCTAGATCCCTCGTCCTTTAGCTACCACCCCATCTGCTGCCAGCCTTCCTGCCGTAACTCCAGAGAACGTATCGCACGATGATTTTATGGTTCCTTTGGTAATGAGTTTAGCTTCACTGACATCACGGACCTCTATGAGCATCATCGTTGTTGGAGGAGTGGCAAGTAGTATTAGCAACATTCACTAGAAGCAATGGCAAAGATTAAACTGGTCTTTCCTGTTTGGGGTATAACGTGAAGCATGTAATGGACTTAACACAGGGCCAGATGAGTGTGTGTAGTACGCTGGATACCTGCAATCTGTAGTGAGAAAACTAGTCTAATTACTCTGAGCATAGTTGGACATATTCTCTATGCCTTATGTCTGTGTTCAGTTTCTGAATTAAAGGATGATTTGATGGTGCCTCATTCAGTTTGGACTTACTGGGAGCTTTGCTTTCTCCTTCCTTCTTCATGAAAAAGCAGCGAGGCTTCTGTAACCTGCATGTTCTCCATGCCACTGGGGTTCCGGCTCATTTGAATATAGCTGTATGGCTCTGCAATAATAATACAGAAATAATATATTTCCTTAAACTAATCTGGTGAAAGGGCCGTACAGATGAATTAAAATAAAAAAAAAATCGGTGGAATTAGGATTTATTCTGTAGGGCAGTTTCCTTAAACTAATGAAGAATCCTCTCTTTCAGATTTGGAGAACAGTAGGCTGGAAACTCATCTCCCTTTCCTTAAGTATGTATGGGTTGTTATATCTTTACGAGAGACTAACTTGGACGACTAAAGCAAAAGAGAGAGCCTTTAAACAGCAGTTTGTAAACTATGCTACTGAAAAGCTGCAGATGATCGTCAGTCTTACAAGTGCTAATTGCAGCCATCAGGTGCAACAGTAAGTATCACACTGGTGTTTCCCCTCACTAGGACAGGAAATTATGTCAGCTTGGTACTGTTGTCCTGGGAGTGGGTACTGGCGTGTGGGAAGGCAGCTTTAGTGTCCCTTGGCATTTATTATGAGGGAATTTCAAACTCTCTTGAAATTACCACCTGGAAAGGTCAATACATACGTCTGTGTGTGTGTATGTGTGAGAGTTAGTCTTAAGATGTAGACTGTCCAACACCTTACTTTGAAGATGCGGGAGTTGGTTCAGTTCTCGTGGAAGCTGAATTGGTCTGCTTTTAGGTTAGCACTGAATCAGCCCCGAGTCACTTTAATGGTGAGCATTTGTTCTGCCTCCAGGGTTGGTATGGGTGAGTTCTGTGCAGCCAGTCCTGGCTCTTCAGCACTGTGGAAGAGGAACTTAAGAGCCTTTCTGAACTGTTCCATTTTTTTTGTGTGTGTCTCTTTCCCAAATACATTTCCACCTGTCTCTGCAAAGTAATGTCTGGGTGATTGTCTCCCTCAGCCTCCCCTGTTGAAACAGTTTGTGTTGATGAAATTATTATTTCAGAAAATTAGGCCTGCTAAATGAGACCTCTAACCACCAGGGTGCAGAACACCTCTCCTGTGTAGCCCAGGGAATACTTTACTAATACCAAGTTCAGCTTCAGCAGAGGAAAGAGAATCATCCCTGTGTCCAGCAGCTGTGTGTCTCTGTGAGGACATGGAAGAGCTGGACTCAAACCAATGCTCCAGTGAGGTGAAGTAGAGAGGAGAGGAGAGGAGACATCTCCTCTCCTATGGGAGAGCCTGGTTGCTGGCCTGGGGTGGTAACTGGGTTTTTTTCCCTTTGTGTAAGAAGGAGTCTTGGAACTCAGGTGGGGAGCAGGTGACTGAGGAGGCAAGTAGGATTGGGTGCCTCAGCAAGTCTGGGGCACGCCTCATCCTGCAAAGTGCTCACGTTCCCCATGAGCAGGGCGCTTGGCGTGGCACGGGGTGCTGCAGGGGGGAGCACTTGGCTGCTCCAGCACGGGTTAGTGCTGGAGTCCCCAGCTCAGACTTGTACCTGTTGATGCTCAATGAAAAAATTGCCAGACATGATGTTGGCAGAGACTGAGGTGCATTTGGTATGTTTAAGGTTTCTTTTTTAATTTAAAAAAATAGATCGTTCTCCTGCTTTCTGCTATTCTATAATCCCTTAACAGCTGGAGACTTTGATTGCTGTGTTCTACTGCACACTGCAACACCGTGTGATTTTTTTATTTTATTTTATTTATTTTTTTTTTAATTTTTTTGTCACACAGACTTTTGTAAATCATGATTACAAACTTGTTTTCCTTTTAGGGAAATGGCCACTACCTTTGCTCGGCTCTGTCAGCAGGTGGATATTACCCAGAAAAACCTGGAAAAGGAAATTGCTAGGCTTTCCAAAGAAATAGATCAGCTGGAGAACATACAGAGCAACTCCAAGCAGCTAAGGTAAGTCTGGGTGTGACTGGCCACAGGCAAATTCAGTGAGACTGGTGCTTGCTCTTAACTTTCAAGTTGAAATGAGGTAGGCGCAAGCGCGGAAGGGCAGGCAGCAATACCTATTTTTACTTGTAACTGAACAGCTCTGGTTAAGTTAAATAAATGTATGCTTCTACCTAGGTGAATGAGCAAAGCTACAAAAATACTCATTCTTAGATTGTCTTTACCTTTGTCTCTCTTACTGTATAGGAGAGATGGCTTTCTGATGAATATTAATCTTCTGTAGGTAAATTAGGGTGGCACCTTCCCAAAGAACCCTCCCCATAGGAGAACAGGAGAGCAGCTGTACTGTGTTGAGTCATTCAGTGCAGCCTTGTTTTTCTTTTCGTTCCAGTAGTAGGTGTTTACAGAAGAGAAACTTCCAGCAGTTGGTGGTTTAGGGACTTAGGAGCACCCTCAGCCTTAGCTTCATGTTCTTTTTGCCCTGCTGTAAGCTGCCTCTTGGCCTCGGGCGTTCAAGACCCCGATCGGGTGAACGTTTAGCCCCGTGGTGCACGCCCCGTGCCGTGGTATGCCGCAGGAATGGCCTGCGTGGTGAACCCTGCTGCGTGGCCTCCTTGCAACTGCAGAACCTCTCCCAAGTTAAACGTTGAAAGGAAAGGCCAGAACCAGGGGAGTCCCGGACGGACCTGCCATAGCCTTTGGGGAAAAGGAGATGTTGGGGCAGACGGCTGGCAGCCTTCTGCTGCTGCCTGGTCAGGTCCCAGACTCGCAGCGTCCAAGGCTCTGACTAGAGCCTGTGTTTAGGTTTTCTTAGGGCTGTGGGTTTCAGGAGTAGAGGAGTAGAAATGAAGTGCTGATGTTGTTTCTGCCTTCTTTTGTGATGTTACTGCATTGAAGTAAATCCATTGCTTTTGTTTGTTTTACAGAAATAAAGCCATTCACCTTGAGAATGAATTAGATCGCTTTACAAAACATTTTCTTCAAAAGAGTAAATAAACCACTGTTGTTAACTTTCCTGCTGATCCTTTGTAGGGCAAAGTAGATATGTTACAGATAACACTTCTCCTCTGTGGAGTCACATGAAATGATTTATATTTTAAATGTTACTTTGATTACACTTGTTAATTCTTGTAAAACTTGACTCTGATGGTGAAACAAACTGAAGAGCTGGGGTACTCTGTTACATTTGGTTTGGGGTTAAAAATTATCTTTAAACACTAAGTTTCTTTGGGCACTTGACAATAAAGACCCAAATACTTCCTGGTTTTCATTAATATTTAGCAGTGGCAAGTCTCACTTCCTGGCATCCAGGAGTTTATGCAGGGAGAGAGAGCTTATCACAGTTATCAGTGTCTCCTGTTTTCAGTTGCTTGGGAATTAGCCAGGGATGGAGGATGGTGCTTTTTCATGTGTGCGTGTTTTTTTGTGTAATCCAGGGAAGTACAAACTCTAGCATGGGGAAAAGGACTCTTGATTTGTTTTGAAAGCAAGTGAACTGGTGCTGGGCAGCAGTTCCTCTTCCTCAAATGGAAGTGAAAGATGACAGTGAACTGCAAAGCCTTCACTAATGAAATGCAGTAGGCTTTAGCTTCCCGTCTGGCTACCACATTCAGTCAAGATGGCATTGATTACGTAAAAATAAACCTATTTCAACAAGCTTCTCATTTGCAGGTGGTGAAATGCTCATTTGCCCACGAGAGCAGTGCTAGAACCCACCTTCAGGTGAGCTGTGGGTGTGTGTCAGTCACCATGCCAGCATCCATCCAGGCCAAGGAGAATTTGGGGAGCAGAATGTCTTGACAGCTTTTGCAGGTTGGGTGGGGAAGCTCAGGGTGTCAGGCGTGACCTTGAGCTCCCACTGTTGGCTTCCCAGAGGGTTTGACAGTTTTCACTGGTGCAATAATCCAGAGCAGTCCCTTGGTTCTGCTGCAGACTGGGTCTCTTATAGGTGTGAGACTTAAGGCAGGTGTGTTGGAGCAGTTTACCTTTGCTCACCTCCAGCAGTGCAAAGCCTCTGCAATTATTTAACACCTACTTTTTTCTAACTCTACTTTTTAAGAATAACTTATTTTAAAAGAGAAAGCCTTTTCAGAATATTTATATATTTTTATGGAAGTGTTAACATGACTAAATGAAATACTCAACTTTAAAACTAAGAGTTAGGGATTTGCTATTTTCTGGCAAGTAAGGGCTATCTTAAAAAGAAATAGCAGTAACATCTAATGCTAGAGGCAGTTAATTATTTGAAGACAACACTGTTTTCATTGTACTGTATTTTGGTGTTTGTTTCTGACTGCTAGCACAAGCATGGCTCTCTTGGAACTTTCATTAGCAGGGTGCATGAGGAGTCTCAAGGTTTTTGAGGGAAACTGAACTGTGAAACTGAGTAACAGCCCAGCCTTCTTGTATATGAGAGTACAGATGTGTATTAATGCTCTTTTTCTGGAGCATTTTTATGGACATTGTATCAAGATAAAACTTTACATGCATGTGTTCTACAGTTATTTATTAAAAAAATACTACCCCTTTGCTCTATCAAGTTATTTGGCAGCTGCATCAAAGGTGAAAACCTACAACCACAGTGCTCTCACATGTAGCGCAAACCCTGTGTAGGACAGGACATAACCACTGAGGCTGAATTAAAAAAGCTGCTTCCTGGAGCAGACAGGCAAGCAGTGCATGCCATGCAGCAGTATTGGTCCATTCAGTGTTTTGGTTTTGGAGAAAGTAACTAATGCTACAAATTTACAAAGGAAGGATGTGAAGGTATCTGCCCCTTGTAGTGTGGAGCAGCAATTCTGATACCAAGAATGAACAAGTGCTTTAAAACCTGGGGGGTTTTTCCCAGTCCGGGAGTGGTTGGCTAACTTCCAGCTCACTTCACTGTGGTATCGACATGCCTTCCCCCTCCTTTCGCTGGCAGAAAACAAAACCATACTGCTTCAGGGGGACCAAAAAAAAAATCACCTTAATTATTTGTTCATCCGGGCTCTTTACTTGCATAACATCTTGCTGTTTAACATGCACACTGCACTGTTTGGTTCACTGTGAGAAGGTAACGAGAAGCAGAAGTTAATTGTTGTTGGGATGGCTGGTCTGTCCACGTTCAGAGTCGCAGGAACAATCTTGATCTTTAGGACAGGGATGCTTGTTATTACAGCTCTAGTAAAACATTCACAAGTGACACAGTCTGGTTAAAAGCACTTGTTTATTGGTTACAATATCAACTCATGGCAACATCTTTCACTGAGCCACTGTACAAATACAAAGAAAAAGATCCATCGTGGAAAAAAAAAAGCTATAAACAGAGTTCATAGCAAGTGATTTTTTTTTCACAGGGAAGTCTTTTTACAACAGCACTGTTAAAGAACAAATGGCACAAGTCCCTGGTTTTTTTAATAGCTTAAATAAAAGCTTTAAGACTGTTTCTGAATACATACACAATCCAAAGGCAGTGCAGAATCACTTCATAATTGGTAACATTACCGAAGTTTTCCAAAGTAGTCAGCAACAAGTAAAAAAAAAAAAACAACCAAAAAACAAAACAAACCCAAAAAACCTAGCTGATGAGAAATGCTGGAAACCAAAGGCAAATTAAAATCAAGCATGTTTAGAAGCATTTTGTTTTGGACTCCTTTGGATGTAATATGTACTACAAGTGTTCAGATGCTTTTATTCTTAAAAAAAAAAGGAGAAAAACACAAATAGAGCACCATTGTGTAAGTAAAACAAAGGCTTGAAATAGATATCTAAGACTATTCCACCGAAGTCCATATTAGTTAAAACCTAAACATACTGTGTGGTATAAGAATGTCAGGCACATGTAATCTGTTATCAGTTATATCAATTAGTAACACTGTTCACACATTTACCATAACAACACTGCATTAACATTCTGCATGTATTTTACATAACCAGCAATTGGATAAAAAGGCTTGTGGTGCCTCTGAAGTGTAGGAAGTAGTTTTACCAGCATGCATGCCAGATTACTGTATACAAAGTGCACCATCAACCCATGCTTAATTACTTTTACAGGAAATGCTATCTCAAAAATCAGTCATTCTGCTACACAACCATTTATACCAACTAGTTGAATTAGCCAATACTCTCACCAACATCTTAAAGCACAGCACTAAACCTAGTGGAGGTGACAGTGTCCTCAAAGAGGAAAGACTAAGCACTCTTGGAATGTTTTCACAATGTTTTCATTCCACCTTAAAGTAATGTGAACTTCATTGTGGGACAAGCGGTTACACTAACTGAATTAAAGAGTTAACTATTTCCAACCCATGCATTACAGTAAGCACACTAGGACCAGCTGTTACATCAATTCAGCTTTGCCAAGTCAAAGTCAGGCCCTCTCCTTAGGCAGGGGGAAAAGCCTATTTATTTAATCCATGTTCCATTTCGAATGGTATATATTGTTGTCAATACATCGAACTATCAGTTCTGCCAGATACTGCGACGTATCTGCGGTTTAGCAAGGCAGAGGATAGCAGTGTTTGGAAGAAAAAAGGTCTGGAGACAGATGGAAACAGGCCCACGTTACTGGAGTAAGAGAGTATACATCACCACGATGCCACGTAGAAGCTTTTTGTGGTTTCCAGAATCTCAACCAGTATCTACCGATAAACCGATGTCCAAGTCTACACGGGAACAAGCCCAAGCTGGGCACTTGCCCGATTAGTATTCTCTATTGCAAAGTTAAATCAACATTGGAAAATGCTGACAGAGAACTCTACCTACCTGAATAAAATAAATCTGGTTACACAAAGCACATCATAGTTTCACTTCCCGAGCCATGAACGACTGACGGACTGACTTAGAGGAGAGGCTGGGGAAGAGCTACCTTGCCACCGTTTTGGCACAATGTTCTTAGTTACTCCATTTCTGTAATTACCCAAGTTACTTGAAATTCAGATAATGACGTAGTTGGGCAACAAACTTTTAAAGACAGGTTAAGATGTACCCACCAGTGCTGCAAAATCTGCTGTACAGTGAGTTTGCTGTCATGGTGCACAGTTGGACATCACACAAGCTGCATACTTGAGCCTACATTAAAACTATAGGCACCATTTTCTTTGAGATTCAAAGCTGGGTATAAAACCTTTTAAGTAAAACCCATGAAGGGTCATTTTATTACCTTCCTCATATTAGGAGGAGTTTGAGCTTTTACCATTAAAACCACATCCATTTTAGTATAAGGGCATCAATTTTGAAAGGTCACCGATAGCCATTTTAAGAAGTCAATACCAGAGCATGTGCAAGTTCATCATTTGGCGTCATATAGTAACAATGTGTTACATTAATTCTGTAATTATTAATACATTAATAAGGCTTTAAAAAAGTAAAATAAACTAAACTCTATCCATGACAGTAATCAAACAGCGAACGTCACCTTGGCAGGCAGGATCTATCACAAGCTTTCTACAAGTCCCCAAGAAGCATCAGATACCGCTTCCCCAGCTGTGCTCGGGCTTCTTCCAGGTTTCCTTGTGCACCGATGCAAAAGGAGCCACCTCGGGACCTGCAGCACTACAAACACTGGTTAACCATGTAGCAAAAGCTGGCAGATACTTGTACGATGCTTTTGGAAACCTCATTAGGAAGTAGTTGGCACTCTTTATTTATTTGGAAAGCAGCTGAATCCAACAATTGCCCATCAAACAATGACAGCAAAATTATTTGCAGTAATACCTGTACGAGAGCCATTACCACGTTTACAGTCTACCTGAACTTTTAAGAAAAGTTATATATACATTTGTAAAATTGGTTTTGGAGTTTCACAAGTAGAAACTACTTTTAATACCAGAATGTAAAAATGGCACCTGTCTTCGCAAAGGTGTTGACTAGGAAATTGGTTCAAAACACACTTCTATGGAAAAAAATCTTTTAGAAAAAGAATTATTTTCTTAAAATTCCTTAGTAACAAATTTCCAGAATGATTCACTCAAGGCAGCTGTGAGTTAAAAAAAAATAATCAAGTGCACCACTAAAAAATAAACCAAGTCTGCAAGATCCCAAAGAGCTGCTCACTTAAGAGAGTAACAAGAATTCCATTACAGTTCTGTTAATGCAGACAGATCAGAAAGCAAAATGCTGCAGAATTCCTGTGACATACAATATAGTGCGATTTTGGTCCTACACCACAGTCTGCTGTTAGTAAATGTATACTTCTCCAGCACAAGATGCGCCTTTTTCTTTTTGAAAAGTGAATTTACTGTGATTGACCGGTACATTTATTGGCACCTTCACCATTATAGACATGGCAAGTTTACAGGCACAGTCTGGAAGTACTGTAATTTAGGATTACAAACGTCAGAAACTTGACAAATAGTCATCTCGGCCACAAATCTGGTTTGATATATTACAAGATACCGGGCACTTATATTTACTACCTGACCCAGAGATACCCAGACTCCCCACAACTTCAGATGAGGGCAGATTAACATCTTCCAACCTGATGATTTAAAATTCACGTATCTTTAAAATAAGTCACTTAAGAGAAGCCAATAGACTTAATTCCCCTTTCCAAAAATGCCACAGACGTTCTGATTCCCAAGAGAACATCCATTGCAAGCGCAGGCATGCTGCCAGGCACCAAAAAGTTAAGCAATCTTCCCCGGGTAGTTTCAAGTGGGCATCAGTCACTTGATTTTCCTGTATCTACACTCAACTCTACTTGATCAGAACCTATCATTTCTAAGCAACTGACATTAAAATCAGAATAAAATCAGGAACAGGAGAGGAAATGGCTATTTACAGTGACAGAGCTGCAGAACAATTAGCATCTAATAAGCCACCATGGTACAGACCTCTGTGACCACAGGAGAACAAGCAAGTTGCTAAGTTTATACTATGAAGTTTTAAAGGGTCACACAGGTAAGTAAGGTTATTTGGTTCATTGTAAGTTACACAATTCCTTTTATAATTCACACTGCACGTAACTGACAACAAGCGCTTTTGGTTGTGGTATGCTTTGGCAACCCCCTAATTTGGAGGGGGGATTACAGGCGATTAACTGCACATTCAAATCTCCTTTAAGAATTTAAGCAAAGTCCTCCTAAATTTCTCAGTTGGTTGTGGTAATTGAGCAAGCTTTGCAAATACACTGCTTTCTGCGCACTGAGCATCATGCCAAATCATTTTATTAGTGCAAATCAGCTAGAGTTTGCGATGGGCCAAAACCACCTCATTTAGTTAGAGCTGAATTGTCAAAAGGAAAAGCACTCAGCCACTTAACGACAGCAACGCAGGTCACTTGGCTTCCATGCCCAAGGACTGCGTGGAATAACTGATGCAGAAAGCTGCAGTAAGGAAGCTAATACTTCTGGAACCGGATTTTTTTTTTTTTTTTTTTACATTTTTATTTTCTGATTATTTTTGCTGTTGTTGCAAGTCTGCCTGGCATTAACTCCTTGGTGTTTGGAGGCCATGACTGCCAATGGATGAACCAGGAACCACTGGCTTGAAGGAAGAACCCCCATGATTAAAAATAGGCAAGCAGGTCAAGAAGTGAGTGAATAAGGCGGTAGGTATTAACTGGGAGTCTCCAGGGCCTTTAAAAAAAAAAAAAAATTCAAATGCCTTCCATTATAAAAACACATACAGACCATTGGCTTCACTTTATCTACAGTAAATTCACAAAAACATTTAAAACAGCAATCTAGTTCATCCACTACAAAACTCAGAAGTGACATCTCGGGTTAAAAGCAAAGCTATAAATGTAGTTCCTTAAAAAACGCAAACATATTTCTTTACATACAGACAAATGTTACATGATTGGCTGCTATAATGTGTATATTCTGTTATGTACAAAAAAAAGTACAGGATTAGCAGACTGAGCACAAGCAAAAACCCTTCAAGGACAATCTAACCAAACCACCAAAAACAAAAAGACTGGCTCTTAGTTTGTCGGTCACCATGATTATGTGTGCTGGCCCCTTTTAAAAAGTCAGTGATTTCTTCCCCCCTCCCCTATTTCTTCACTTGATTTTTTTTCTAGTTTACAGAAAGCCTTTTTGTGTAATAATCAGTGAATAGAAAAACTTCACCTGCAAATACAAGGTAGAAATGTTATTTCACAGCTATAGGCTGCAGCATTGATCTCTCCAGATCTCAAATGGAGAATGTACATGTTTGGCTCCCAGTTAATTCCAGATTCTGAGAAAACTGTCCCAAGACCCTGTAGCTACAGCCATGCCGTCATCAGTAACACCTAAACAGCTGACACGGTTGTCATGGCCAGCAAGGACACCTGGAAAAGAAGAAGCAATGGAAGTTAATAGCCACAGGACATCGAGGACTTCAGCTGTTGCTCTGCTTTCCCAGTTAAGTCTTCAAATTTGCTAAAAAAGATGCAAGATCTAATCATCCTGTTTGTCTTTACCCTGAAGAACTATGTCTATCACGACAGCTATATCAAGAAACTCAACAATGAGGTTTTTATAAACGTGTACACATAATATTGCCTCCATTTTTCTCTCAGCACCTACAACTTCTTCTTTCTGCCCCGAAGACCTCCTCATCCCTCATCAGGCTCTCTACTGTTTTTTTCCCCTGTTTCAGCAATGCTGTCCACAATTTCAGCCACCAAGTACTTCCAAAATCAAATGTGATGTCTTCTGACAATGCTCTGGATACAGGAACTACCTTGAGTTTCCCAAGTTTTGCAAACCCTAAGGATTAAAAATCACCCATGTATTGTGTCAGACTCTTAGAAAAGCAGCACTGTACCCTGCCTCTTCCCCCGCTTTTTGCTTTCCTTCTACCCATTCTTGCACTTGTCTGCTCTCCCAAGGTACCACATCCAGGTCTATTAAAACTCAGCCTGTCTACATCCCTTAAGGAAAAGGACGTATTTTCAGGCTGAACAGCAGAAGCAAGGTTCAGAACTGAACCGGGCCCCATCATTTAAATTACCGTACGAAGTGAGAAAGATGTAGCTATGCTATAAACATGCTGTCTATCCTGAAGAAGTGACTACTTCAAGGACTAGAAGTGTCCACTCCCCCTCCCTCCCAACAGCAGGACATTAAGGTCCCCAAAGCAAAAAGACTACTGTAACTTACTACTATCTGAATTACATCCTCTGATGGGTGCAAAAGTCAATGCAAATGCATAATTTTGTATTACTTAGTTTCATATACTTCAGTGAGATAAATCTTCTGTAGACGTAATGTAATTTTGAAGGCTGTTCCTTAGCCTTGAGAGCCGGTATCTACCGGCACACAGATATATAATGGCCAATACCCAAGAACAGGAGTATTTCACTGACTGGAGCATTTACTCCACACATCATATAGATGAAACTGTAATGCAATGTAACAACTGGAAGATAAATCCAAATGCAATAAAATAAAAGGATGCCATTCCAAAACAGTGTTAAGAGGAAGCAAGCAGATTCCGTAACATCAGCAATATCATCGGCAATGAACTGGCTCTGCATTTTGCAGAGATTTTGAATATCCATCTTCTGCTAAGGAAATGGAAAAATTCAGCTCATTGCAGTTATGTGTACTCACCTGCTCTCTCCCCTTTCAGAGTATCCCACACGTTGCAGTTGAAGTCATCATAACCTGCTAGCAAGAGGCGACCGCTTTTTGAGAAGGCTACAGAAGTGATCCCGCAGATGATATTGTCGTGCGAATACATCATTAATTCCTGATCTGCACGTAGGTCAAAGAGTCGGCAAGTGGCATCATCAGATCCAGTGGCAAATGCATGTCCATTAGGGAAAAACTGAAAATTTTAATTCAGAGACAGGAGTTTGACACCAGAAAAATACCTTGTTCGTGCATTATTTCAAAAACATCACAGGATTATTTTGCCAGTGTGACCAGGTAAAGGAAGAATGGTTTATTTAAAAAAAAAATAAAAAATTCCACGTGTTAAAAAAATGCATATACACAGCTATGCAATGAAACACTTCTGGAATAATATTGGTAATGCCTGAATGACCAGAATTCTACCCAGACAATTCCTGCATGTGGTAAAACAGGAGTTAAAGTGGGTGCAACTAACTCCTACAAAATGAAGCAAAATGCAGTTATGCGCATCCTGGCTGTGGCCCAGGAAGACCTGGGTGAAGTGGTACACAATGTTCCACCTTGAACTGGTCAGCTAGGTTGGCTCAGCCAAGATGGAAGACTGCAAGCAAGCAATTCAATTTCCAAAAAATCTACTCCAAATCAGAGTCATTCTTACAACATCCATATTGATTGAAATGGGAATGACAGAGCTCAACACATCTCAGGATTCAGGTCTAAGTATAGGAACTGCATTTTTCTACTGGTCATGCTTTTGGTATTTTCTCAGCCTTATTATTATGTTTCATGTTTATCAAAAACAGATGCAGCTTAGACGTAGATTTCATTCCCTATTTATCAGAGCTTGTATCTTGCAGATCAGAACATAGTGTTACTATGACAGAGAGGAAATATAATCCAGTTTATAAATATTACAAAATTATTCCAGGGATGAATATTCAACATAAATACTGATTTTAACTTTGCCTTCCAGAATATTTTACTGGAAGCTCTTTTCAACAGAAAACATCAAATACACTGTTGTTCAACAAAAAACTTTAAGATGAGGATGCTTGGCTATTTTGCTCCCTCTCAGTATATCACATTTATCTACAAGTTTCAGTTTTTAACACATTGCCACACTGCAAAAAAGCTTCCCTCCCCCATTCTTTGCTTCTTAAGAAAGTAAGGTCTCAGTTACTGAACAAAACCCTAGCTGAAACTATTCTAAGAACATGTCAATGCATCATAGATAACGGTAATAGTAATTCAGTTATAAACTAGATCATAAGTTATTAGACAACCTTCTTTGTTACATACAATTTAACAGTCTCTACCTTAAAGGAACTGATTTTAAATCAAGGTAACCCAGTAGACTATAAGCTGAATTCATGCAAGTATAGCCTTTAGCGTCCCCCTTTTTTTCCCATGTGGAAATACAAACAATCACTTACACAAACTGCATTAATATCTGACACATGCCCTGTGAATGACTGCCTGCACATTCCATCTCGAATATCCCAAAGCTTCGAGGAGGCATCACAGGCACCCGAAACAAAAGTCCTCATATCTGGACTTAGAGAGAGACTCATCACATCGCCAGTATGCCCAGTGAATGTGGTGGTCTGTTGACCAGTTTCAATATCCCACAAAGCGCTGCAGATAAAGTGACAACATTAACACAATGTATATGGTTATTTGAGACTTCAAGTTTTAAATACAAATTAAGGCATAGGAGAGGGAAAAAAAAAGGGGGGGGGGGGGAGGGGGGGCAGAAAAAGATAAAAAAGAAGGCCAACAGAGCTCAAAAACTCACCAAGTGGTGTCTCCTGAGCTGGTGACAATTTGGTTGTCATCTAGAAAGCGACAACAGGACAAGTATCCTAAAACCAAAACAGTTATGTTAGTTTCAGACTCAGGAGTAATAACTGAAGTTTAAAGTCCAAGAGCAGCGATTAAAGTTCTCCCACAGCTAGCCTGTAACCAACAAAACTATCTCACAGTTCACAATACACCTCAAAGTGAGACCGTTTCATTTGGTGCAATAACAAAAACCCCAAAGCTGAAGCAAGAATATGGCTGACCTGTATGCCCTGGCAACTCTCGGCTCACTCTCACATTGCCCTCTCTGGTTTTTAAGTTGTATATGGAACAGATGTTGTCCAAGCCACCACAGGCAACGTAGTTTCCAGACGGTGCGTACGCGCAAGTCATCACCCAGGAGGATCTCAAAGGAATGGCATGCATCTTCAGAAAGACAGAGCTCATGAATGCTACATCACGTGTTAGCTTTCATTTTTCCCTGAGGTCATTTGTATCAGTTAATGAATTATAACTGATTAAACACACCAAGTAGATTGTGTATCATGAGATTCGGTATTTTGATTTTATGACATATTACAACCCATTTCATATTTATACATACATACAAGGAATACCAGTAGTCTCTGGGGTTGATATACAGAACTTCAGCACAACATTAGTTAATAGCAAAGCTATTCTAAACTTAAACATTTACAACATTTGTTTATTCTACTTAGATTTCTTTGCCAATTCTGCTACATCTCTGAACTATAGGTTATGAAATGGGATGGTGGTACCCAGGGAGACTGGACAGTTTACAGAAGCAGATCACTAGTCCACACTCTACATAAACTTTTCTCATTTAACAGCTTTTTTTCCTCCTTTTTTTCCCTCCTTTCTTTGCCCTCAAAAGCCAAGCACTCTTGTAAATTCTGAGGATGTGTATTCCTACAATTTAAAACCAAAGTAGTTGCAGAAGCAACTCCACAAAGGCAGAGAGTAATAGCTACAAGCTACTGCACTAACAAATCAGAGTGAAAACGTTACGTATTACCTAGAACTATTGCTTCTGAGACACAACCTACAACGTAACACTAGTAATCAACTAGTCATGAAAGAAAAAAAAGAAAAAATTATGTCTGAATTCGAAAAAGACTGCTTCTTTTCATTTTTGCCTTGCAACCACAGAAAAAATAAGACACAAGCTTGCTCAAACACACAAATTATGCATGAATTATTGATATGGATTATAAAGTAACTCTACCTTATTTGTTGTATAACTATCCCAAATAATTAATTTTCCATCTTGAGAAGCACTGACTAGTAGCCTAAATATAAACACAAAATAAAATATATTAATATAAAACAACCAAAAAAATCTCAGAATAGATATATATCATGCATGATTACCAAGTGATTCAGAAATCCCGTAATTTCTTTATTCCACTCTGCTTTTATATTTGGTTGGTTTTTTTGGTGAGGGAGGCATTTGTTGGAAAAAATCTGCGAAGATCTACATATAACCTGGCCGAAGAACCATGCGTCCACAGGGACTCATGATTAACAATGGCTAAAACCAAACAACTTACTGAAAACACATTTTATGAACTCTCTCCACTGCTGCTTTTATTTTTCATATACGAATATTTTAACTATACAGCTACACAAAAATAAACAAGAAATTTAGGGGAAAATAAATCTTATTTTGAGAGCAGATTCTGAATGTATTTCTTTCTGGACTACATGACAGAGCAGACCATGGGGCACTGTTAATATCTGATCATCAGTTACTCTAAAGGCAGCATAACGGAACTCCTTCCTAGAAGCCAAGTAACTTTTCCCACTATGTACAAAAGGACTTTTTTTTCAATTAAACAAAATTTGTCTGTAAAGTTTTTAAAACTGTTATCACAGAAGTTACGTAATTATTCAACGTCTTGGAAAATACAATATCCATCATTCCAAAAATATGCCTCACCACATACCCTCCTCGGCTTAAACAGACTCTAAGAACTTAGTTAAAACTAAAAGAAGGAAAAGGCACAATGCCTGTGGTAAGAACAAGCAAAGTACCTCTCCTTTCAATCAAGGCTTCTCTATTACCACTATGCAATCCTCATTGGTTTTAAAAAAGCAAACTATAACTAAAGAAAAAAAAAAAAAAACCACCACAGTGGTGGTCTGTGATCCCCCTGCAAGGGCACGAACACCACAGCATATGGCTCCCAAAACTCGATAGTAATTCTGAAGTCAACAATCTGATTTCTAACCCTTAAACTGCAGATTTAAGGATCACTTGTACGAACCTTGAGTCAGATCCCCAGTGCATAGCATAGATTTTGGCTAAGTGACCTCTAAGCGTACGTCTTGTTCGCATTTGAATTCGACCCACAGAGTCCAGACTTGTTGTGATCTAAAAATAAATAAAACAAACCCCTGAGATACCGAGAACTATTTTTAATATATAAGATAACTAAATACATTTGAACTGTGATAGAAAATAATCTATCTTGGCATGCAACATTAAAAAAAAAAAAAAAAAAAAAAAAAGGATACTAGCATACAAACCAGGAACAGGTCCATGCAACACTGAGGAAAACTGGTTTTACAGAAGATAGCCTCAGTATTACATAGTATTATTTTTAAAAAACTTTCTGAAGTATCAGGTATAGCCATTGTGAACTGTGTTAGTCTACTTCAGATTACCAAATATGAAAGTTTTCAATTAAAACTAATGGAAGAAAAACCTCCAATATTTACTGCACTGTTACTTTTTAAAGCATGGCAGAACTTTAAATGCAAAATACTTTTGTTTCCAAAATACCGCTAAAATACATTTATTTAAGTGTTTCTAAATGTACTAAACATAATAAACACACTCTATTTAAAAGGTAAACGGGAAGCAGGACCCATTAAGATGGTGGGTTGGTTTTTTTTGACGGGTTGGGGGTTTTTTTCCTGGTTTGTTTGGTTTTTTTGGTGGGGTTGTTTTGTTTTAAATAACTGTATAAATACACAATACATTTCCAAAGGCTTCTTTCACTTTATTCTTTCAGTTACTAAACAGGAACATGTTGCAGTCATAAATTGTAGGGGGGTTTATTTTTTTTATGTATTAAGTAACAGCCTATACACAGAATCAAGAACATACCTGAGCAAGAGTTGTGTCACTACATGCTTTCCTTGCATCCTGAAACAAAATAATAGAACAATTTGAATCTAAAAGGCAACACCAAGCATCAACTGAGACAAAGCGTCTAAAGGAAAAACAACTCTTAAGCTAGACTTCACCACACTCAAAAAGCCACAGGCCAACAACTTACATGCCAATATGCCTTCTGTCACCCTAATATGTTTTACTGTGCAAGGAATCTAAAGCACCGGCACACAGAAGCAAGCTTTGCGCTACATCAGGCTCTTGCATTAAGCCGCTTGCTATCACAGGTGTGACGATGCTAGTTAGGGGAGGCAGGATGAAAATTAACAGGCAGGATCGGGACAGCAGGACAGACAGCAGGCTTACCAAAGCTTGAGCTGCTGATGCACTTCATGCAAAATGAAGGAAAAAAATAGTCAACTAACACCCTCATTCATTTCATGGAATGGATGGTGCTCAGGTCTCCATAAAGATAAGCTGTCTTTTTTTCATTATTACAGATTCTATCGGCATATGACTGACTTTCTGCATATTATTCAACCCTACCAAGGAAACAGACTTTACTGTTGTTTGTATAATCAGAGTAACAGATTGGACACTTGACACAGGCGAGCACCACTGAGCCTGGTTTGCAATACTTCAGTTTTGCAAAATGTTGTTTCAGTTACAATTGCAACTGCACTGCACTCCTGCAACTCAGACTCCTGTTTTCAAAAAACAAAAATAGGCATGCAGTCAGCAACCACTTCTGAGAAGCATGTTTTAAAATAATTGGCTTAAAATTAGACAGGAACTCTATAGCACAAGTTAAAGATAAAACTATCAGCAGCAGTATTGAAGGATCAGCCACAAGACCCTCTCTAATTCCCTGCAATTTCTCCAAATACCTTTCAAGTTCTGTAAGAAATGAAGCAGGCATCCCACAAATGACAGATGGCCACCTTCACCACTAATTTGCGTGTGTCCCTCGCCCCAAGAAAGCACTCAATCTGTACATTAACAGCAATGTCCTCTTTGAGAGGAGAAACAGAAACATTTACTCACACATTTTGGAACTGCATCAATGCATTCGGATCTTAAAATTATTCAGGCTTTTGCTTGAGAGTTCCTTGACATTGCAACTTTAACGATTTTTTAGTACGTTTGTTTTGACCACCCTTTATAGCTTTCCTCCCAGAAAGCAAGCCTGAGAGTGGATTAAGTCATCTCAACTTATTTTTAAAATGTCTGAACTGTAGCAATATTTATAAAATGTTGACGTCTGGAATCAGGAGGGGTTTAAAATACCAGAGCAGCAAATCCCCTAGCACTCAGGACTTAGTTCATCCACAGGAAGAAACACACTGGATTTAAAACAACTTTTAATTGTTTAGTTTAGCTGAAACACTTGAAGATGTTCAACCTAAAATGAATTCTGAATGCAGCTGCAACGAAACAAAGCGATTTTTCTTAAAGAAAGAGCTATTAGCAACGCCTACGCTTGAGACTGTCTAATACTTGCCATACGATTGGCAAAGTTGCAAGAAAAGCAAAGTTTCAACTGTTTTAATTCTCACATTTTAACTGTCATTTCCACTTATGCATCATCGTAACAGAATCATTAGTGTCATAACATAAAAAAGCTCCTCTACATAACTGTAGATTTTTCTCAGTTCATGCAGTAGACTATGCAGAATTTGTGAGAAACATCTATCTGCTTGATCGATGTGTAGCCCCGATTTCCGAGCACACACACTTAAGATTTCATTTTTTCCCAAAACTACATATATTTTTAAAATACAGTGTCTTGTTTGTTCGATATGTCATTCAATTTCAAATGACACTGTGCCAAGTATACAACATTTCCAAAAATCATATCCTGAATTTAAATTCTTAAAGTGAGAACACGCATCACATGGGAACTTTACTATAGACAGAACTAGGAATCAACTTAAACCGTAAAGCCATCCTGCTATCTAATATTTCATTGTTCACTGATGTTTCAAACTTCCTGCACTAAAAATTCACGCAGTCTTATTTTATTCCTCCAGCACAGTCTGCACACAGCACAGAGCCACAACTGTAATAACTGCATGGGGAGGCAAAGGTACTCACATCACCTAGATATTGTTAAAAATTAAAATAATAATAAAAAAATCATTAAACATTTCTAAAACATTGCAGACTACAAAATTGTTATTGGGAAATTGACAGCTATGCATCACAGTTTATTCTACTTCAGGAAGCTGCTAGGTACAATCTTATCTGGACTATCCCACTTGTAACTATCCCCAACACTGATTTTTCATTATTATATTGTTGGAGAAATTATCAGACAAAACCCAAGACTTGTAAATAACTAAGCAAACTGCTGAATATATATATATATATAGCTTTATATAAAACATCAAATGCTGTTAGTGACCTCACCTCTTTTCAGGAGTGCATAAAAAATAATTCCTGAAAATTACCAGCCCACTAGATATTCTAGACACTTAAAAAAAATATTATTTTTTTTTAAATCCTTTATCTATCCTCTTACCCATCCCAAACAAAAAACCTGTTTAGAAAGAAAACTGTGCAATGATTTAATAAGCAAGATGAATAGTCACCTATACAAATATGAAACTGGATTATTTGGTCAGAAAGTTTCTTGAATATTAAGTCATCAGGAGCATTTTTAATTGCATATTAACCTGAAGTTAAAATTAAGCATCAGGTACCCAACCCTGCACTCAGATCCAAAGAGGCAAACACTAATTACCAATGCTGAGCCAATAAACTCCAATGGCAATAGCCACGGTTACTCATGGTTACTCAGCTACATCTGTATAGATGCAGTTACAAGTTTGGGTGATGGAGTTACAAGGGAAAAGTTAAATGGACCTAAGGCCACAAAATGGAGTCCTTATACAAAGGGCCAATCAGTTTTTTACGCTCCAAAATTAAAAAAGCAAACATTCCTGCAACACAGTCTAGCTCTTTTACTTGTCTGCTGTCTCTTCCTTCACACAACACAATTTTGCACAAAACCAGACTGACTGATTACTAAAACTGCATTAAGACTAACTGGCTTGCCCCAACGTAATGTAATGAGAAAGTCTTTACACACCAGGCAGAGGAAGAACTGAAAAATTAGTATACCTTTAAGTTGTGCAGTGCCATAATAAAGCTTAGATTTAAGAAAAAGTATTTTAAACTACAATTTATTTGCATTCCTCTACAGCGCTGCTAGAAGAGGTACCCAGTGCCACAACACTGACTGATCCCTGCCTTGTCTTTCATTTGTGTATTAAGTGAAAACGACAGGACATGGGGCTCTCCTTGGACGATACTGAATGAGCAGCCATGAAAGCAACACTTGCCCCCAACACAACTACTAACATATCCACTGCGCTAAGCAGCAGACCACCCCAAAACAACTGCTGCCAGCAGATGCCATGCTAAAAAAGTCTGTGTGCATGCAACATATTCTAAGAAACCTGTAGCCTTAGCTGATAGAAATGTTTGCAAATAAGGCATTCCCTTATACATCAGATTTATGAATGCTTCATGTTTAGGAAAAGGAAATTTTGATGGAGAATAAACAGCCTTTGAAGATCCTTATTATACTTTTTAACTTTTCTTTCTACTGAAAACTGCACCACTGAAATATACAGGCATGTTGCAACAGATTCCTGGTAAACTGACTTCGCCATGACAACTCATACTTGGTTTATACTCAATGAGTAATTTCAACAAACAATTAACACATATGGGGGGGTTCCATAATTTCAAAAAAAAAAAAAAAAAAAATCCAACAGGAAACAAAGAAATAGGGCTTGTAGAAATTACATCCACCCCGGGAAGGTTTTCTCTCACACTCCATGCTTTGACCTGTATGCTGATGAAGAGTGGCAGCGCAGTGGTCACTTTCAGCCCGGAAACAAGCTTTTCCAATACCTTTAACCCCAACTTGTCATGCCTAGGTTTTAGAATTTTGCTGTTCCGTTTTTGTTTTTAAATCCAAAATAAAAAATTTGTAGACACATACAAAACACATATAGACACGTAACAAAACATAGCAAATTTCAATAGGAAATAGAACACACTTTGTTCAAGAAATATTATGGATTAATTTCATTATACCAATGGCCTACTTTTCTGATTTTTAAAAAATATTCTGAAAATATTTTAAGCTTGGCACGACTTAAACAGGAGCAAGCAACAGATGCGATCTTTACACTTTATTCCTTTAAAGGAGGAACTTTATTATGAAAAATAATCAATTAGCAATTCTTACTCTGATTTGATTTCGCAGCTGCTCTGCCTCCTGCCGTAACTGTTCCAGCTCACTCATCTTCTTCAGTCTCTATTTCTCACACGCCACTGGTGAAGAAAATCTGCCAATACGAGGGAAGAAAAATAAGTTTCAGTATCACTTTCTCCTCTTTCAAAACCAAAACAAAAGCCCCCACAAACCTATATATATTTATTCTGCCTCTAGAAAGGCTTCCAAATAGATATTCCCTTTAGTACACTGTCTAATAAATTTGGCAAGACCTAAGTTACTTCAATTCCTGAATTACCATGAAAAGCAGAATTAAATTAAGTATATTTTGAATATAGAAGCAACTGTCAACAGAACCACCCACTGTGCTTTAAAAAACTGTTACGGAATGCATTTGTAGTGCTACTCTTCTCACCCACCCGGAAAGCTCTGTCAGTCTTCACCCCAAGATGGCAACAGCGAGCAAAGACTGTAGTGGTCGCCTTAAACATGTACCTTTGAGCTCAACAGTGCTATGATACAAGCACCTTTGCACATGATACCCAAGGCGGGTTTTGTTTTAATTCAAGATGAAAATTTTGAATCCTAGACTACAGCTGAAATAGCAGGTTTTCTACAATTTTTCCCATATTTTCCTTGGGCAAGGCACAATTGATGTTTTCATTTCAAAAGCACCCACACAATGAGAAGGGATAGTAAAGACCAAACCATGGCTAAAAGAACCCTCAAGCTGGTACAGCCCACAGCAGTCTAAAGCAGTTCTCGTCTGAACAAAGACTCAAAAGCAACCTTAATAAAAAGATCACTCAACAGTAAGACCACATGCAAGCATGCTTTCAAGTGAGGGGGGTTTTTTCAATCAGATTTTGCATCTGATTTTTACAGTGTGTTGAAGTCTCCTCAGATCAATTTTCCTCTTTATGCCCAGTACAGCAGTGCAGCCAAATGCCACTACAGAGACCTCTAAAGTCTATTCACATACATGTACACTTCAATATCCTCGCGGTGAAAGTAAAATAAGCTAGTAACTTGTTCATGAACAAGCCAGGCATTTGTTTGTACTTTTTTCATGATAGAAAAAGCACAGCAGAAAGGTGGCGGTCCCACTACATTATCTAAAAAAGCACAAAACACTTCTAACTTATAGAGGAAAGACAAAAGTCAGACTACTCCTCACAAAATGAAAATTGAGAGAGGAAGAAAGAGGGGAGAAGAACCTATTCAAAACATTATTCTAAGCTTTTTATTTAAGCATGAGAGACAATACAGCAGTGTCGCCCCAACTTAATCCACTGAAAAATAGTGAAAAAACAGGGAAGAAAGGTCACAGTGTGTCTGCTAAGTTGTAGACCTCCAGGGAAATCCTTTCATTTGGTCTAGCTACTGGTTCTTTGTAGTTCAGTAGTGAAGTGCTCTAAAAGACAGACTCCAGAAGACTTTTTTCCACCTATATAAAACATGGAACTTCATAGATGTAAAGAGTGAAAGGTTTTGGTTCAAAGTTAACTTACTAATAAGATAACCACCCTTGGACTAACAGCTTACACAAGTGTTTGAGAGCTACAAGACTTCTTGTTACTCAAGAAGAAAAGTGTATCTTAATTATTCATCTATTCTTTTTTTTCTTTCAGTCTGAATCTCCGTACTTTCCATACTTACTCACTGCAAAGTCCATTTCAGAATAAACTCACAAACATACACAAATTGGATCATCTCCAAATCAAAATACATCCTAATCGGTAAGAACACAGTGCTGACTTAGAAGGTCTAACTAATATTTTCAGCTATGCATAAGTAAACTATGACGTTCACACCTTTCCCTTCCTTAAACCTATGCTCTGTTCAACTACAAAGACACTATAATCCATACGTGAATATTCTAAGAGACTACTTTATTTACCATCATCTTCCTATTTCAGAAGCCCAGACTATTTAATATTGCTTAATGCACAGCAGACATAAGTCATCGACACTAATGTCCGATTTAAAAAATCAAGAATTAAAAATTGTAATCCCTTTAGCATGCATGTTGATCACGTGCCTTTATAGTCTTTGAAGTTTAATTACAATTTTAATATGTTTGATTGGAATACTATACCTCTATGAAATATAGACCCACTTTCAGTTCTGACAGTCAAATTATCCTTTTTAAAATGTTTTTTCCTTTTTTTGTTCTAGAACCCACACAAAATTAAGATAGACAAAAAAAATGGACTCCAATGTCTAAAGCAAGCTAGCCATGATATCTGCCAATGCTTCAGCAGTCTTGCATGCTATTTTTAATAGAAGATAAAGACTCCTTACAGAGAAGTTGATGCATCTCTGATTTTCTGAGAATGGAAGTCAGCTTCTGCCCTGTGATGTGCCACACGCTTCAGTGCTCTGTAAACAGTAACTTCAACACAGAGAAAAATTGATCATAAAGAAAGTGACATTACTATTCAACTGGAAGCACGCATGGCTGGTCACAAGTAGCTAAAGTCAGGGCATTTTTTTATTGATAGGTGAAACTATGAGCATATTAGAAAATCAGCTGTAGCACTGCATTGGCACTCAAAGACCATCAATGACCACGCTGCACTTCAACCATAAAGTCAGTGTTAGTGACTTCAATGTCATTCATATCAGTACTGTTCATCATTAATGCCACCTCTATATCAAGCGGCACCAGCAGCTAAACAGCTGTTAAACTTAACAGCTTTAAATCACGTTATACCTGTCCAAGTTCCTACATGGACATAATCCAGCTTCAGAAGCCTTCTCACCCATCCATCTTTAGCTTAAAAATCAATTTCTAAGCAAATAAAAGGACAATGATATTTCATACTTTTTTGAAAGAAATAATTATTTTTAGTTGAGAAGTCCTAGCAATATCAGTACGTTCTAAATTTGCAAGGTCATTAGCATTACTGCTCAGCAGAAATGCATCAGTAGTTCAAGGCCGAGCTATACCTCAACAAATAGAACAGCCTCCAAGCCAGTACGCATTTCTACAAAATCTAGATTCATTTTAGAACTAGATTATTCTAGCTTTAAGTATTCAAGTTCCTTTCTAGTATGCAGCAGCTGAGCAGCAAACTTTGAGATATTCTTAAGCTATATATAAACACCAGGATACTACAGTAAACAAATTAAGTGCACAGTTTAACCATTAAACTGAAGCATATCCAATGCCCTCTGTTGTACTGGCTGGCTGCAGCTCCCACTACAACTGCTCATGTGTTCAAATGATCATCCACCATAAAGTACTTAGTAGAACTGTGAACAAGATGCTTCCACTTGGGATTTTTGGTTTTCTTTAAGCACTAGTGCGAGCTGCCCACAGGAAGTTACAGAAGTTGAGTGGGTAGAACGGAAGCTCTCACGGATGCTTTTCCAGATTCACACTAACTCTGCAAGCAGCATCTCTGAACTGTCAAACTCCCGTATGAACACCTTCCCGAAGCCACACTCATGACAGCAACACAGGAAGATAAGCACGTGCTTGCAACTTGCGCACGCAGACACGTCTGTGTCTGGTTTAATGCTTCTGATGCTACAGTGATACAGTTAAAAGAGAAAAAAAAAAGAGAGCAAGCCATAGTCAAAATGCAGTTATGTGCATAGACCATTATCCAGACTAGATTTACTTGTTATAATATTGTTTTTAAGTGTGTCAGTAAGGGGACCAGAGAAGCACAGCAGGTACACGGAACTGAGATGGCTGGCAGCAATGGCAAAGCAGAGGCTGTATCCTATAAACCTGTCCTCAGTGCAGAGCAGGTCATCACCACAACCTTGAAGTGTGCTATTTCCCAATGCTACCAGTCATCAGATAAAAAGCAACTTGGTTTCTATCAGATTAAATGGTGGGACTGCTTTCACAGGGCTTATAGGGATTGCAAGGAACAGAGGTGATCTCTGTATTGCAAAATTTTCCTCATAAATTAATGAAAAGCTCCAACCTGTAATAGGTTAACGAAGGAGATGTGCCTGTTCATCCTCCCCTCCAGGTAAATCAAAATACTACAGCCAGGAAGAAGCGCTGCTCCACAGCCTGGAAGATTCTTTATTCTGTACATAAACTTCCCCAGGAGCCCAGCTGTATCGTACGCGGCCGTGCACGCAGCGAAGCCATCAGCTCTTGCACCTCGGTGGGCAGAGAGTCAGGACTCCTCCTGCCATCTCAGGAGCCTGGAGGCAACGTAAGGTCTACCTCTCTGACTTACTAATATTCTCAATGAAAGTTTAGTCAGAGAAAAAAAACATTCTGAGTTACTTTACATGCAGAATACTAGTGGTATCTGCTTTTCAACATTCACAGGTAGAAACCCAGATGAAGCGGCCAGATGCTTCTCTTCAAATGCAATTCATGATGTGCATGATGTACTATGAATAATATCATCTGCCACGGCAAAGAGGCCTTGAGGGGACGAGCAACAGGAAGGGGAAGAACTTTATAATGCTATTGGTAGCCAGGGGGTGTACCACTGCAGGACACCCGAGCGATTTGGAAATGGGGTCAAGGACACAAGATGCTTCCCATCAGAAGCAACGATACAGGTAGCTTGGTGTGAGCAATAACTACTGTGTAACCAAGGTGGCACATCTTTGCCCACATAAAAGCAATGTCATTTGTAGGCTGAACTGTACCTCAGTGCAATTTTTCCTCAGCAGACCTGTACAAGTGAATTTACTGATACCAAAATAAAGTGCCTCCCAAGGCAAAATAATTAACTAAGTCAGATTCCACAGCATATCTAGTGTCAAGAAAGCCACTGGCGGGCTTCAGTGCTCCACAGATTAATTACCCCTTGCACTATTCCTGATTCAGTAGCAGCATCATTTGCTAAGAGTTTAATTCTTCATTATACGGGCAGGCAGTGACAAATTAACACAGGTTCTTGTCTCGGAAGTACTTTCCCTGCAACCTGTGGACTCAAACAGTGTGGCTGGAAAAAGACCCTCTTCTCTCAGAGAACTCGCTCCAAATGCACTTGAGGACACACTGTGAGACGATTCACCGAGGCCAGGACCTCTGCAACATGCCGGCCGTGGCAGGACAGGACACGGCGCCTGCACAAGCCGGGATGCAGGGATTTCATCAGACAGGGACCTGCCGACCCCTCAGCACCGAGCAGAAGGCTGCCACAGGGGCAAAGAGCCGACACAGCTCTGGAAAGCCAGAAAATGTGCTGATATTTGGCAGATTACTCAAAGCAGAATAGTTAGGCATGTAGTAATAGGAACCTTTAGTTCTGCAAAGCAGAGCTATTTCTGTCTCAGAGAAGATTACAGTTTACAAACTAAGATGCTAAGTAATTTGGTTTCTTTAAAAACAAAACAAAAAAAAGGCACTTTCACTCGCCTCGGCAAGCTTAGCTTATTCCCATGTAAAATCGCCATATAGACAGGAGGGGGAAAAAAAAAAACTGATTAGAGAACTGTAAATACGCCCCTCTCCACAACAAAGTACTGCTATTTTTGTGCCAAATATATAGAGATTAAAGGGACTGCAGAAAGAACAGTCTGTCTGACTGTTCTTCAGAGCTATTGACTAAAGAATTATTTAGGCAAGAATTTTATTTTGTATAAAAAACCCCAGCCCTTTAGAATTGAAGTGCTTACCTATACTTATCAACCTCAGTTTTTCAATTCACATGCAGTGAGATCTCACAAGTGATTAACACATAGCAGCAGAAAGTAAGAGAGGAGGTTTCACATAGCTTTCATGTGATCGTCCCTACTAGCGATCACACAGGTGGCTAAACATAAGGAATGCTAACTATAGCACTTTACTAATTATAGGAAAAAGACACCAAGAAATACTCCAGATCTCTCTCAAGGGAGCTATATTGGTAACTCACACACAATCAGGCTTGAGTCCACAAAACCTTTATATGCTGAAGTCGCTTGTGTAAAGTTATCTGCTTGTCTTCTGTAACTGCTGACAGCATATGCAGGCTTTGCTGTCTCAACAGCATGGACGATGGGATTCTGGCTCTGATGCTGGGCTCCAGCAGCATATACAGACTAATACTTTATATAGTCAGGATGTGCCAAAGAAGATTTTGATAAAACATTTCCTCATCTAGTGACACTAATCAAGACTTTTGCAGCTTTGCCCACTCATTTATGTCTCCCCAAAGCCATGAATAGACAAGAAAAACAGAGAGGTTTTATTTCTTACAGCCTGAAGGGAATGGATTTGACATATTCAAGAACGGTTCAAAATCTATAAACTTTGACACAGTGGACAGAGCCTTACATAAAGTGAAATCTCTGCCTGCACAACAGCCATTTAAAATAAATGCATTAACTCTATACTGTAGTTACACACCTTCTAACATAAAATGTATTTTAGTTGAAATTTTACATACTATATTTACTATGGTAGAGCTGTTTGAGGACCATACACACACACTCAGCTCTCCACTGAGGAGAATTAAACATTTAATGCCTTTTTTTAACTGTACCTTGGCCCTATGTTGCCTCTCCTCTGTTTCTCAAAAACACCTTACCAGCTATTCATTTTCCCAAGAATTCTTTTGTTCTCATTTGTAGCTGTACTGCATCAATAAACAAAGACAACAAAGCAAGGAGCCTTGATATTGGTCAACTAATACCTAAATCCAAGCAGAGAGAGGCGTAAGTTGAAATAACAGTATCTAAGGGCTGTAATTGTGCCATTGTGTACCTCTTCCTTTCTCTCTCCTCTCAAACCTCTTCAGTGCATCTCCTTCCCTTCTGTATCTTTCACATCTACTTCTGAGGGGTGCATTAGTTGCAGAACATCTCAGATAAAGAGAGAGAATACTGGTTAATTTTTAAGAAATCATTACTGTTTAGAACTAAATCTTTTAGTTTTGATTTTGTAAGAAGGAATTAATTGTCACCCTGATTCCGAGCCCCCAGGCACACGTACAGGAGTTCTCCCACATTCAGGGCCTCCGGTCTCCCCAAGAAGAAAACAGGAAGCAGCCTGGGTGTGACCTCGCTCGCTGAGGTCAGCGCTATTGTTGCACTTCTGCACATTTTGGAAGTGTTTTAAAGTGATATGTCTCCATTATAGCTTTGGTACAAAAACAGGAAATAATCAACCAACGCCTCTCGAGAGGAAGGGTATTAGCAGAACTTATTTAAACACCCATTTCTCTAACAGATACCATCCCCAACTTTAAGGAACCGATGAAAGTATGTCCTCAAAATTGCATGTACAGCTGGAAAGGAGAGGTCACAAAAGAGACCCACAACCAAACAACAAATCAGTGGGATGCGAAGGTAGCCTTGCCTCTTCGTGTGCCAACATGCCCCACGTAGTTACATCACGAACACAACCCCACCCATGAACTGTGTGGCAGAAGCAGTTTCAAGCCGACAATATTGCTCCTTCCTTCCTCCACCAAAACACCTCGTACCCCTACACATCGTAAAGAATAGAAATATGTCCCATTTTATACACACATGGCTACTTAGCTTGTGATTTTAATATAACTTTGAAATAAAGCCTGCCACAAAAACATTTGTATTTACAGCAGTAACTACCTGGAGTTATTAGCAGAAGTAATTCTGAGTCAGACAAATACATATATCTGTGTTCACCTTCAGACTTCAGTACTGTAAGGATCAACCTTTAGTGTTTTTCACTAACAGAGGAGAGCCGAGGAAGCGGCAGCTTGAAGGCGTCTTGCAGTCGTGCCGCTGGGTTTAGAAGTCAATGCCATTTTACCAGCGCTGCCGGCACTGCACATGCGCAGCTTGCAAATGAGAGAGCAAACCCGCGTGGTAATCAGTCTCAACAGATCACGACACGTCTCTGCGTTTGATGACTGGTTCGATTACAGTTTCCATGGAAGACAAACAGACCAACAAATACTGACCTTGTTAACAGCAGCCACAAAACAGACAAAGGAAATCAAAGTTTAGAAATTACAGTGAAACAATTCTTACCAAGTTTACTAGTAAAAAATGATCAGTGACTTTAGACTTTTACCCTTCTGTATACAGTAAGTTGACAGCTCACTAGACTGGTATCTTAAGCTCAGAGATATGAGAGTTTATTTCTAAAACCCAACTCAAAGTCTAAGCCAAGTACATTCATGAAACACATACAGAAAGCCAGTACTCTTCTTTGCCCACACACATGAGATTCTAGAAAAAAAACCCCAAGAAATTCAGTGTTAAGCACAAGGCTGAAAAAAGCACAGGAAGGAAGGAATTTTTAAAAGTCATGAATATTTCACAGTCCAAATGAGTGATTTTTCAAGAAGTAACATTCTTGCATCTTATATTCATTATGTTCGCTTCCAGGTCAAAATGTTTTGGTACATAAGCACAGATTTATTTTTATCACACTCCCTGCAAACAGAACTTCTTGTGAAATTCAAATTATGTTGTCTTTAGTGACTATAATAATGATTCTCGAGTGAAAATTTGGTTCACTGACCACAGAATGCTCCACCACTGAACAAATTATTATTGGTTTTGCAATTCAAAACGTGTAAGAAGTGGCAAGAAAGATCTTAATGAAGCAAAAAGATATAACCCCAAGTAACAAGACAGACAGAAATGGTTCCAGTCCAGTTTCTTCCTTGAGGACAGACAGGTGGACACACACAGAGTGAGCTGATGTACTACATTCTTTGCCTCTTCAAATATCCAGCTATACCCAGAAGCTATTCTAAGAAGTTTTGCTGTGAAAAGTGTACTGCAGACTGACAATTCAAAGTAACTTTGAAAGACCACTTACATTTAAATCCATCCCTAAACAAGTTTGATTTTTTTTTAATTTTTTTAAGGTGCTAGTAACATTGATACTTACTGAAGTGGCATAGTACTCTTCCATCATGTAGGGCCAAGCAGCATTATGCATATAAAATCTGGTCTGGCACCTACATGCACAGAAGATTACTTAAGCAGCCTCCTGTTTTCTAAGAGCATGCAGACTGCACAGTATGCATAAAAGGCACTAAGTACACAGAAAATTTTAGACTTAAAGTCAGTGGAGAAGATACACATTAAGAGAAACTAATACTGTCTACAGGAAAAGTGCCTCGATTCAACTGAGATGACTATTCACTTGACTGAAGTAATTTCTGGCTGACAGTTTTTGAAAGTGGAGCATTCTTACACACTTCAGAAGCAGAAAGCCCAGCCAACAGTACCAGTTACACATACACATTGCATCCTTTCAAAAGTATCACCAGATTGGGAAAAAAAAATAATGTATTTGATCTATACATAGTCTTCAGCACCCTTCTCTCCTCCTTACCATTCAGCACCACACACATACTCCCTTGGTACCAAAGTTACAGCGAGGCATTATGCAGTTCACATAATTATGCAGCTGTAACATTCAGCATACAGCTGTACTCTTTCATAAGAAAACAAGGGAATATAAACATTTGCTTTTTTATACTGATTATCCAAAGATCAGATAAAACTATTGCCCTCAGGTCTAATTTTAATTTTGCTTTTGGTTCACAACACATGTCTGGTCAATTATTTGTGATTCTAAGCTACAAAAATTAAGTCCTCTTCCAGACTAGAGTTCAGGCTACTTCAACAGGTTTTTCTAATTTTCTTTTTTGAGATGCATATTATCATAGGCCTTTAAACAACAACAAAAAAAAGTCTATCAAAAAAGTCACTTTACAGAGAGCCACTGAATGATTAGAAATCCCATACTAGAAAGTGAAAACCCTAAGTACTGTTTTTCACCCCTACTAATGCAAGTAGGGCTTAAGAGTACATAGGCTGTGTAACTACTTCAGGTACTACTTGTGATGAGACTGATATATCTAATCCATACTCTTTTGAATTGATTTTCATGTTTCTCATGCAATATTGCCTGTTTTCAAACAGTCACTTATTAGAAAAGGAAACTACATCAGATATTTAAGGAAGATGCTACATTAAAGCAATATGTACCACTGTGCTTCTAACTATCTTCACACTTGCAGGGTTCTCAAAATAAAGGCTGTCTTTATAGTAGCAGTATTTTTAACATGCTGATGGTATCTAGCAAAAAACTTTTAGGCAAGATAAAAACCTTTCTTATAAAAAAAACCCTATCTAGATAAAGCTGGCATTATTTAAAAGAAGTTGTAAATTAAACTTGTGGTTCATTCTTTTTCACACCTTTAAAATGCATTAAAATCCAAATGTATTTGTAGAGTTCATGGCCCCAAAAGCGGGGGGTGGGGGGGGAGGGGATCTATATTCAGGTCACACAAATGTACATAGTGTAGTGGCCTAAAGTCAGAAATTACCTACCTGGCTACTAGAAGGAAAATGACCCTAGATGAAGTCTCCAACAGAAGAGGATGGAAGAAAAACAAAATGATGAAGGAAAGTACAACAATATTCCCACTAGAAGGAGGCTTCCCCAAAGTGTCACTTTTTTTTTTTTTCCTTAAAATACAAGAACTTTTCTACGAAAATGTGACACTCACTAGGCTATAAATAGCAAAATTCCCCTGTGGAGACAAAGCCTAAGGTTATAAAAAGGAATGTATTTGCTAGGCACCACGGCCACAAGAGAGCCTGTGGCTCCACAACCTGCTTTGCTGGAGGTTATCTTTCCAATCCACTGAAACTTCTGTTCTTGTAAATACTTCCTACGTATCTCAGTCAAAGTGATCTGGGTCAACAGCAGCCTAGCTAAGTACATCATCTCTGCTTCCAGCCTTCAGCAAAGAGCAGACACTGTTCTTGTAAGTCTTTTGGTTTTAACATTTGGGATATGCATACTACCATTGTGGAGTTTTTTTTCAGCAATTGTAACTGAAAGATTAGTAAAAATGTCTAAATATTCTTAAACTCCTGCTTCCAGAAGCTAAGCACAAAGCGAAATGATATCTGCCTCAATGCAAAGGCAAACATTAGCCATACCAACGAAACCCTCAAGCAACTTAACTATTTGCTCAGGATGTTGGCCTTTCAGCTGTTGTCTTGTCAAAGTTACTACGAAGGTCTACGATTCAGGGCCACAAGGTTTCTGTAGAGATTGAGAACAGAAAATTGCTCAAGTTTCTGAAGCAACACCACTAGGAAAAGTCAATTTTCTTTTCTTCGTTTCATCCCTTTTCAAAGTGCACGTTTGGCTTTTGATGCCCATCTATTTGCATTTGTAACAAACTATAATAAGATGAGAGGGGAAAAAAATGCCTTAATGACTTCCTGTCTCCAGCTACCTGACCTTCTCAATTAGCTGCTTTCCCCTAAAGTCTAGGGAACAGGAATGAAGTGCTGACATCGTTACATACTCATTTATAGAGCTTTTACTTTGGACTTATATTACATTTTTATGCTGCTGTACAAAAAAAATTAAGAAATCCAGTTCCCTCCTTTGGGCCGCTTCTAAGACAAAAGAAGAGTTTCCCCTTTTCTTTTGCATATTTTAGAGATTGAGGTTGTGTTTGTAGCACTCAAAATAGTAGTTTTACTTCCTGGCCACTTCATTCTCCATACTTTGGATTGTTTTTTCATTTAGACACCTTGTATCAAACTACTAGAAAGAGCAACCACAATGGACAAGTTTCTTGCCGCACAAGTGTCAGATTAACAAGGAGCATTTAGTATCCTATAAAATGCTGCAACACTTCCCTGTGGACCACTGCTCTTCTCCCCTGGATTGTTAGGGGCACTCAACAACCCTGCTACGTCTGTCCTACCAATCCAATGGGAGGAAAATGGTACTAACATCATTATTAGTTTCTTGATATTCTAGGCCATCTGGACTTAATGTCTTCTTGGAAATTTTGCTGTGCCATTTTTTGAACTCTACCTATTATACCTAATGGTGAGATTGCTACAAGACTTGATTAGCTCTTCTATTTCCTTTCCTTCCCACCACCAACGTGCACATGTAAAGGAAAGGATGCCAGTTTGCATTCTTACATAGCAATACAAGATAAATACATTTGCTTAAACCTAATTTATAATATTTTTTTTTTGGGGGGGGGTGGGGGGGTGGGGAGCTTTTATAGAGTAAGCCTACCTAAAACCTAATATACCACAGATTTATTAATTTTTTAGTACTCTGACATTACAGTGCACTGTCAAAAGCTTTAAGTCAGATCACCAAACTGATCAAAGTCACTAGATACACACTGAGGCTCTAAATTTACAGTGTGTTAAATCAGATTTTGACAAGCATAGCATCTATATATGCAATCTGGGTAGTTCCTTCAGCTCAATAACAGCTAAACTAAATTTAAACCAAGAATCTAAAGGAAGGAAAATATCTTCCTTTTCCAAACTAGGGATAAAATTGGTTTACATGAATAATCGCTTAAAGCAATCAGTCACAACAGAAAGGGTCACCAGAAAAATACTCAGATCAAATACTTCTTTTAATCAGATCAATTTTAAATACCACATGTGTTTTAACAATAGATCATGAATAAACATCTTTATTTTTAATGCAAGACTTTAAATGTGTACAAATACCATATTAATTGCATTTTAATACATAAATAGAAAATGACACAAGTGCCATTTATGTCAGAAATAATTACTACAGTAAAACAAAAATAAAAAATATGGGGTAGTAAAAATTTATACAAAAGTTAACCCAACAAGAATCAACTCATCAGGTTATCCCGAAACTGCCTGGATACTCTGTGCTAGACTAGATGTTGTCCACCTGAACTAATAACTGCACTACGAAAACAAATCAACCAGGTCCAAGAGTTCCCACCACTGACTGCAAGGAGATTATTTGTTGTTGTCAAAACCACCAAGCCAGTCATTGAGAGCAGCTCCAAGATCTTCAATCTCATTTAAGAAACACAATCAATCCTGGGATTGATTTGACGGTTTTATTTTGTACCCCCCCCCCCCCCATTCAAAAATTAAGATCTTATAAAATAATTTCAATCTTAACATTACTCAGCTCTTTTAATGTTTCAAAACAGTAGGATTCACAATGACTCAAACACTTGGCTTATGCTGAAAATCCATATGATTAATATTTGTCTGAGATCCAACGTGAGGGGAAAACTACAGTTTCTGCAAATTGGCAAACCTAGTTTACCTCTAAACAACTAATTTTATGTAATAAGTGGAACTTGAAAATGTCTTTTGCTCTACATCGCAGTCAGGCACTTCTACCTTTCCCCTCCTTTCCAGTTTAAGTCCTTTCAGAAGGCAACAGAGTGCAAGAGTTACAGTAAAACAAATTCTGATTCAGTTACTGTATATCAGCATTTCATATACTTTTGGAAGCCGAGACATCTTAAAGGAAACGAAACTGTCTTCACTGACTAGCCTAAGTATTTGCTACTCAATGTCCATCTACATTTGTTTTAATTCTGTTTTTTATAAACCTTCACCTCAGTTCTCATTATGGTTATTTCCCCACACTAACTATGGCAATTCATAATAATCAGAACATTGAGTATCATCGATGGCATCCAAGTTGACATTCATTCAAAACATTAAGAAGTTCACCTCTTGGTCTTTTCTTTCAGGCTCTCTGCAAAGATGGACCATTTCATTGTTCACACACTGCTGAACACATTAACACAATCCTAAACAGTACCAATTTTTTTAAATTAAAGCTGCAGCTTTGTATAGCACTGCCTCGCGTTATCTAGAAAGCTCTATGAAGCTCTCTGCCCTAGTATCAGATATCAAACCACAACCTTAAGAGAACAGCATACGTTCATGTTTTTCATGATCATTTGCTTTAGTTCTGTTTAGCATCTTTCGCATAAATGCTATTACAAAACACTGGGTTGCAAAACACAGAGGTTTCATACAAGAACAAAACAATAACAACGAAATTTAATTACACGCTTCAGAAAATGAAATAAGTGACAGGTCTGCATCCAATTAGAGGAGAGAAAAATTTTGGTGGAACTTAAAATGTATTTTCTTGATCAGCAATACTATGCATACTTTCTAAACAGCAAGTTCCAGGCACTTGGGAATTACATTAATCTGAGCATTGATATTCTCAAGCAGTATTGAAGTACAAAACACAATCGCTGCATTATCATTGTCCCTAAGTATTTACATTCCATGAGCAAGCATTGCATATCAAGCTCAGAGATTCTGAATTTACTAGTTTGATGAGATAAAAACCAATAAATCAAACGAGCCTGTCTTCAGTGACACAAGAGTCTTAATTTATCACTCTGGCAGAGAAGACAGTAACTGAGAAAGATCTACAATGCACCACATACTGTGGGGGCTTTATTTTTTTTAATTCTTACTTCACCTTCTAAATCCTATATTCGTAAATTTTGTGGCATTTTAAAAAGCTACGTAATGGTCTAGGAAAGAACTATGCGCAGTTCTGTATTCAAAACATTTTTGCAATGTTTTGTAATGAGGTTTTTGAGTCCCAGGTTTTCCTTTAGAAACTGTTTGGAAAATTAAAATACTTGGACAAATTAAACACTAGATGTATTAGTACTCAACTAAGCAAGATGAAGATATAGTTGAAACTTTCATTATTCAACATAAATAGATGACGTTCATAGCCAACAATCTTCTACTTAAGATTTAAACGACCTGAGCAGCCTACCAAGACCAACTTTTCAAGCACTCAGGAAAGGGCTAGAGAAGAGACAGGGCACCAGCTATTTCCTGTGCCACTTTAATAATACAGAAAAGGACATGCCTGTAACCTGAAACTCAAATTTTTCATGATTAACAGACTAAAGGTATTTTTATAGCCTTGGTTCTCAACATATTAAATCTGTAGAACTCATCTACATTATCCACTGTAAAACCTACTAATTTTAAGGAAATAATACATAATTCAATTTTGCCTATATTTTGCCATATTAGACACACAGCGGACATATCCATATATTTATGATCTGCCTCTCTTTCCTAGCCCCCTTCCAAGATAAAAATCAGTCTGTTCTTTGGAAGCACAAATTAACTTCACCACAGCTATCGTGCTTAAGGATCACAAACAAACATTGCAGAAACCCACTGAGGATTCCCATCCCATTAAAAGACTTTCAGAATTGTAAGCGTTTGTTATGTGGTTTGTTTCATTTTAATTTGTTGATATAGTTGTTATTCCTGTTAACACTACTTCAGACTTTGCCCAACTTTAACCAGTAATTACATCCACTATACCTGTCACTTAGTTGTGAGATTAGTGACCATGTTTTACATCACTTCCAATATTTTTAGTAGAAGTCAGAGAGCAGCTTTAGGTTTTTCCTCTGCACACTCGCACGATTTCGCAGGCTCATGTCCCCCCACATCCCCACTACTCCCCACAAGAACTACCAAAAATCTCTGGATCCTTTATGTATACTTAGGGAGGTATAAGAAATTCTGGAAGGCACAGCAAATGCTCTTGCAGTTAACTCCGCAGGTGAAGCACAGCAATCCCTACGGAAGAGAATGAGCTTGCGCTGACAACTAGCAAAAGAGGAGAAGCACCCAGCTACCACTGGCGAACCGCTTCTCACCGAGCAATCGCTCTGATCTCTCAGGTCAGATTCTCAGAAGAAAACAGACACAACGTTTTTCAAAGCAGAGACCAAACTAGAACACGGAAATCCACTGAATAAATAAAGCCCGCCAGATTCATCTTTGCCAATGCTTTTATGGTAGGTTTTAGAGGTCGGCTACCCGTCTCCTCCCTCTCTCTCTCTCTAGACCATATTGCCATTCTTTTCCCTTCCTTTCCTGATACTGTCTACCTAGCAAAGAGCAGCTACTATTCTGTTGTTTCCAGAAATTGATTATATATAATCAAATTAAACTCTACGTGATTTTTCTCCTCAACTCATACTAGCTTTGAAACTTACTGTGCTCCTATTTCAGAACTGTAAACCAGCCTGAAAAATGATTTATCTTCCAAGCTACAATGATCAGTCTAATAAAAGACGACATGTCTATTCCCAAACTGCGTGATTAACAGGCGGGAAACAGATCAGAGGCTTATGTTGCATTAGTTCAGACAATATTACAGCATAAGCTAAACTTGCCGTCTACCAGACATAAGCAATTCAGATGCTTTTCACCATTTCCAACGGAGACCGAACTAAAAATTAAAGAAGCTGATAACCTCAGCAGTAAGTGCAAATTGAAAAAGAAAGGCAGGTTGTGCTAAAAAAACCCCATGGATGTGGAAGCCAGCAATACCTACGAAGTATGACACAAAAAAGCATCTAATGACTTTGCACTTTTCCTAAAGACGGGGAGTACCTTCAGACCTACCCTTGTCACAACACCCACGCAACGCACGTTAAGTCACAGCCCCTCGCCACAAGACGAATTTACGGAACGCCCAAACCCAAACAAGTTCGAGGTAGGTATGGAAATAAAAAACAGAGAGGAGTTGCCCTACCTACTCCACAAACCCGGAAACTGCCTGTTGCTGCCAGCTGCGCAGACTTTTAAACCCAAATGGCCGGGCTAGCCGGTCCTGCTGGGATGGATGGCAGGAGCGTTTTGAACACCCCCGGGCACAGCTCACCGTGCCACCTGCATCGCTCATCTCACTCTTTTCAGGGCCACGTCCGTCCTTGACGACCCCCGCCTATAAGGGGGTCCTTCCCAGGCGAGACGGGCCACCCCGGCCCCAAGGCGATCGGCCGGCGACCGACCCCTGGGGCTGCTCCTACAACCGGCAGCACCGGGGCTGGCTGCGGGGCCCGCGGGCTCCCTTCGGCGGCGCTGGGACGGAGCTGGCGGCACAGGCTGCCGGGGAGGGAGGGGGGCTCGGTGCCGCCGACTCCCCAGGCGCCTGAAGCCCCCCAGCCCGGGGAGAGGAGCCTCTCCCTGCCTTCCGCCTTCCCGCCCGTCCCCACCTCCGGGGAGCCCTCCCGAGGCCGCGGCGGCCTAGCCCTGCCCCGGCACCACCCTTCCCCGCGGAGCCTGGGCGCGGCGGCGCCGCCGCCGCATGCCCGCGCTACGGGGCGGCGGGGGACGGGACGGGACGGGACGCGACGCCGGCGATGCCGCCCACCCCTGCCGGCCCCGACCGCTCCCGGCGGACGTCGGCGGCCGCAACCCCGAGGCGGGACCGCGCCCCTCACCCACCCGCCGCCTCAGGGCGGCGCCCCGGCGGGACCCCGCGGCCGGCGCCCCGGCGGGAAGCGCAGCCCCGGCGGCGGCGGCGGCGGCGGGGCTTTACCTGCCGGCGGGGGTCGCAGCGGCGCTGCCGGCCGGGCTGGGCCCGCTGCTGGCGGCGACGCCCGCGGCCGCCTCTCTCAGCTCTCACCTCACCCCCGCTGCGGCTGGGCTCTCCCCGCCGAGCGCCGCCCCCTCCCCCCCGCCGCTGCGGCGCGATGGTGCCGCCCATGCTCCCCCGCCCCGCGGGATGGGGCCGCCCGCGAGGGGCGGGCGCGGGGCGGCTGCTGCGGCGCTCCGGGGCGGCTCTGCGGGGGCGCGGCGGGCAAAGGCGGCGGCGGCGGCAGCGGCGGGAGGGGGGGGGACGGGACGGGACGGGACGGACGCCGGGCCGGGGCTTCCCGCCGGCGCGGCCCTCCCCGTGCGCGGCGAGCTGCGCGCCCGCCCGGCGGCGGGCTCCGCGCTGAGGGGCGGCGGGGCCGAGCCCGGCCCCAGGCTCCGCGGCCCGAGCGGCGCCGCCCCAGGCGGGAAGCGCGCTGGAACCTTCCGCCCGGCCCCGAGCGGCCGCCGCCCGCCCGCAGCACCTCTCCTCCTTCCTCCCCCCGCCGCCGCCGTCGCCGCCTGCGGGCGGGGGCGGCCGGCGCTGCCGCCGGACCAGGAAGTGAGGCCGCGCCGCCCGGCCGAGGCTCCCCGGGGCGAGGAGGGGGCGCCGCCGGCCGCCCCGCGGGACTCAGCCGCCGCCCTCGGGCGGCCCCGCCGAGCCCCGGGGGACGGGCAGAGCCCGCCCGCCGCCCCGGCTTCGGTCCCCGTGTCCCCCCCCTGCCCCGCCCCGCCGGCGGCGTCCCGGCTCTGCGTGCGGGCGTCCTCCGCCCCGCCGCGGCCCGGGCGGGAAATACCTGCCGGCTGGCCGCCGCCGGGTAACGGTCCGAGCGGGTGTCACCGAGCCGCCGCCTCCATGGCGCTCGGTCGCGGCGGGAGGAGCTCCTCCCCCTCCCGCATGGAGCCAGCCAACGTGACGGGCCGTTGCCATGGCTGCGCAGCGCTGACGTCAGAGCGCTTAAAGAGACAGCGCCCCGTAAGTCCCGGGGCCTGCCGAGCACGCCGTGTGGCCTGGGGCGGCCGGGCGAGGCCGGGCCGCGCCGAGCTCCCTCGGCCGCAGCAGGGCGGTCGCGTTCGGTGCGGGGGGAGCCGCAGTGCCCGCGGGAGGGCTCGTGTGCGGGGCCCCAGAGCCCGGCGGCACCGGGCGCCGAGGGGGCCGGGCGGCGGCAGCAGCTCGGCCGAGGGCTGCCGGCGGTCGCCGGTCCTTGTCCCTGCAGGCCGGCGGTGACTCTCGGCCTGTCTGGGGTGGCAGGGGCTGGTGCGGAGCCGGGGGCAAGAGGCCCGGCTGGCGAAGCGGGAGGCATCCCGGGGCGGGGGGAGGGTCAGCGCACCGTGCCCACCGAGTCGTTCGCGCGGCTGCGGCCGGAACGTGTCCTTCACCGGGAGCCAAGGGGAGCGGCGCAGGTTTTCCATAAAGCCTTTCACCTCCCGAGCGGGCAGGCGGCGGGCTGCTCGTCACCGGCCCCCCGGTACTCGACGGCCACGCTGCCTTGCTCCGCTGGAGTGGCCTGGGGAGGAGGGCGAGGCCGCGGCCTGGCCGGGAGGCGTAGGCCGGGGCTGCGGGGACCCTGTGGAGCTGCCCACGGGTGTCGGGAGGTGACACCGGGCGAGGCCCCAAACTGCGCCTTTTCAGCTTCCTCCTGGCGAGCGGCCCTGGCCTGCGTGGACCTGATGGAGAAAAGTCCTTTTCGGTGGGCTGCGGTGTTTCTCTTTGCTTAGTAGCAAGGAGTAACTCCGCTGAACTTTGCAGATCAGTAACGAGGTAGAAGCGATATGTGTGAAGGGATACTCACATCTCCTGTATTCATCGCAAAGCTGCGATCCTACATCCCTTAATGGTACACCCGTCCTTATACCGGCATGTGGAAAGCAGAAAGACCATCAGAGACTGACTGCCAAGGGTGCATCGGTCTCGGTGTGGATCTGCCTGACCTTCCACATCCAATTACGATCAAATTTCCAAACTACGATCACAGCCAACGTGAGACCTGGGAACAGCTAATTGTGGAACGCTCTGGCCACACCTTCTCTGAGTCTCGCCTGCTCCACTGACCTTGATGCTGCAGGGACACCTCCGTAGAAAGTCATTGCCTCAGCACAGCCAACGTTAAGGCAGCCCTGGTCAGGGCTCCAACACTAAAGATGGGACACCTGCATCATCCGTCTTCTCAGCGAGGGCCTGCCACGCCATCAGCATCACAAAGTCTCAAGATTTTTGTAAAACATTTTACACGAGTGTCATAACTACTGTGGGTAAAGCAATCGTTGAGCTGCTAGCGTATTGCTGATAAATGGCTCAGTGTTAATGGTAGTACACGCTGGAACGTACAGTACGTACTGTAACAAAAGAGCTCATTGCTTACCTTAAATCAGTTTTAAAAATCATTTATGCATTTCCCTTAACTGACTCAAACCTATTATTTTAATAGCTTTGTCCTGGTTGCAAAGTCTACGTTGTGCTTTCTGCACTGCAATACATCTGTCCTTCATTCATCCAAAGGACAGATGTGATTCAGCAATATGTTTACTTTGCATTTAATGAGTGATCACATAGCAAAAATCAACAAGGAATGGGTTTGATTTTGTCGGACCACACCTGAAGAGGAAAAAAAACTTTCTCAGAGCCACTATACCACTGTGTAAGTTGCTTTCCTTTTATAAAAGGGAGAAATTGGCACAAGGATAGTTCTCCCTTAAACTATGCTTGTTCCCTTACATTTTTCTTAATTCAATCTTCAGAACTCTTGAGTAATGATTACTGACAAGATATGGTCCCAGAACGAGCACATCCTTTCTCATCTTCTGTTTTGAAGCAGCTCTGGAAAATAACAGGCAGTAAGCAAAGCCCCGGAAAAGTTCAGATGGTATTTAGGTAGTTACATATTATGAAATTATCAGTCTTTGTCCTTCCAGTGGAGCAAATTAAAACATTTTATAAAAATTACATAATTAATCCTCATGACTCATTTGGGAGACAGGGAAGTTTCTTCAGTTGCAGACTAGGAAAATGAAGCACACAGGAGATGGTTCGCAGCAGGGGAACTCATCTTGCAGGAGTGGCATTGCTGCAGCTGTGGTGCTCCAACGCTAACAGCAAAACAAAGTTTGCAAGGAGGAATATCTTTTCTCAGACCAACCTATATAAATAAAAGAAATTGCTTCTCCTTATAAAGCTCATCTCACCCATTGTGTAGTCTGTTTAGTCATTTATTGTATGAAGAAGTTACGAATTCCTAACGAAACGGAACTCCCCATATCTGCTACTGGCAATATTTTACAACCAGTTTTTATCCAGTTCCTGCTTCTGATCACTGGTTTCATATGCCAAACCCTACCCCGCAAAATCAGAGCTAGCCCTAATGGAGCTATTCTTATGTCGGTTCAGCAATAAGCTTTGTATTATTTTCGAATATGTATAAGGAATCAATTTGTTCTGCAGTGAAAGAGAAATGTTGAGATCCAGTGCCAGATGAGTTTTTAAAATCAATATCTAGATCAGTTTCTCTAACATGTTCTCTTTGAATTATGAGTTACTACAGCCAACACAGCAACTTCGGTTTCTGATAGATTAAACACTACCGGAGGCCCCCAGTGCTTGGATTCCTGCCCAATGAGTTTGAAACATCTCCAAAGGGAAGGTAGAGGAAGGGAACGTGTTTGGAGATTGTGCTGATTCAGCTGTAACTGAAAACCTCAGCCAAGATAGCTCCAGCAGCACCCTAAACACCCTTTTGATGGAAATCTTGTGAAACACTGCGTCTTAGAACAGTGAATGGGTACTAGGAAGCAACAAAACTTTTTCTAAAAAACCTCTCCAGCCTTTGCAGGGCCTGAGACCAGAAGGCATAAAGATGGACAGGCACATGTATGATCTAAATGGCTAAAAATACCACTGAAATCCATGCATGTCTTGTCTTGATTCCAGAGAAATGCAGAGGTCATTGTCAGCCTGGTACTTTCCATGTTCCAGAAAGCCCCTACGTTTCACAAGCCCATTATCTAATTCCTTCCCAAAACACTTCAGGCTATACATGAAGTAATCACGTTTGTTCAGGGAGCAAGTTAAAGTAAAAAAACCAAACAAACAGATAACCAAGAGGCAAAGATCCAGAGGGAATCCCTCCTTTAACTGACTTTAGGAAAACAAAAGAAAAAATAAATTGCTCATTCAGACTTCAGAATTAATTTATCGATGTAGCAATCCACCTTCTCAACACCTCTGTAATGGCAACACTGCTTTCCTTTCATCATTTTCTTCACTGGTTAAATCAGGCGGCTCCTGCAGTATGTACACTTTCCTTTTGCTTTGTCCTCATTCTTTGTCTATGTCTGACAACACTTCTGCTACTGCAATCCACACAGCTATTCAGGTGAGATATGCTAATCTACATCTTTTTCCCCTTACATTTCCATCTTTCTCTTCAGATCTAGGAATTAAAATGGTGATTAACCCCTTACTTATAAGTAAGCCATCTCACTTCTTTATTCAAGCCATACGAAGAGCCAGAGACTTAAAAGTTCATTTAATTTACTGATATATTTTAATTACTCTTTTAAGCAGGATTACACATTATCTTTACGTTCTATATACATGACGGGAAAACATGACCACCTTGAGATATCCCTTCCTCAATTAATTCCTAAATATGAAAGCAAATGTTTTATTGCTTTACCTTCAATCTCCTGGTTTTATTCTTACTAAAGTATAACATTCATTCATTCATTTCAAGAACCCTCCACTTGCTCAGCCACACAACTGAAGCATGACAGATCATCTTTTGTCATTCTGTCAGTTGCTTTGCTTACATATGGGTGACCTTTCACAGCACCAAGGAGCGGTGATCTCTCTGCACACCAGCTGATGCTCTACGTGAAATGCATCTAAGGTGGCAGTTTAGTTCACGTTGTGTACATCTCTCTCTAGAAGTCCAAGAAAGAATGTGTGTGGCAGCTGCACTAGCTGCTCACCACCAGCTCCGGTCTTTGGATCACTGTTTAATTGGGCAGGTGGAGGGGAGTATCCTTGCTGTGTTTCACTACTGTCCTTGCGCTACCAAGAAACAGTGAACTTCAGTTTCGAGGGCTGCCAATCCAGCATAATTCAGTTTCTTTTATATCCACATGCTTATTCTCTAATATTTAATTAAAATAAAAAATCAAGGAAAAAATGTAAGGAGAAACAGTAATCATATTTTTCTTGTTATTTAGGAAACTGAAGAAACAGTGTATGTCAGAAAGTGCATTTACTTTTTGAGGTCCAGTAAAATAACTGATCAAGCTACACAGTTGGATCAGTGTGCAGCTACAGTTTTGAGTCTAGATTCCTGACTCCAGAGTGAGCCAGGTGACTCATCCTTTAAAGAAAACTGAACAATTACTGAACACTATTTAAATAGAAGAAAGGGGAGTGGATATATATGCTTTACATACGGCCTCTATCTATGCATGTATTTATGAATAATACATATTAATATTTCTTTCAGAAAAAATGATGAAGGATACTTGTGGAACGGCTGAAAGTACTCATCATAAAAGAACATCAACAAAAATCAAACGGGTTGAAAAAGCCGTTTGATCTATACTCTTCCCTTCTAAGACCAGCTGCAACACTGAGAGAGATCAGTAGCGGGTTTCACCTGCTTGCTGCGATTTGCAAGGTATTCCACCTATGTTTAAGATCACTAAGTGAGGCAAAAGACAATGCTCATATTAATCACCGTGCTTCTGCACATTCTCTGATGCCACAGTCCAACCCACTTGTAATAATGGCACGTGAGGGCTGAGAAAACTCTACAGCATATTTTGGAAATTCTTTTGATTCCTCCTGGAGAGGCAGAGGAGTGAGCAAGCAGAGGAAGGGGAATCTGTATTTAAAACCCACATAGAAAAACTTAAGAGTCTGCCCACAAATCCCAGACTCAGGGGATGAAGCCTCACATCAACTGTAACTCTCTGGCAGAAACTTTGCTTGAAATGGCCAGGGAGAAGGCTCCTTTCTACCAAGGGTGTGGGTGTGGAATTGTAATAGACGCTTCCATAAACTGCTGTCTGCTCAAATGTCATGATGTTGGCTTTCTGCCCCATTTTCAGCTGCAGGGAACAGCAGATGGGAGGGGCAGAAACAATGAAGATCCCTTTTTAACTCTCAGTTTGAAAAATCTCCCAACCCTTTTCAGCCAAATAGCTCTTCTCCTAACTATTATGAATGGTATTTTCTAGATCCTGCTTTGGAAATTACTTTACCATATACCTAACCTAATCCTAAACCCCAAGAATTTTACAGTGTGTGCAATAGGGAGCAAACAAGGACTAGTTAACTGCACATAGGACACCAAGTGATCACTTTTTGTGAGTTTTCAGTTACTTCTTCAACAAATGAAGAGCGTAATGTACATTAAAGTTGTGTTCCAGGTATAAAGTGGAATGAGAGGAGACAAAAGACAAAATGTGAACAGTCATGAAAGGGGCTTAACAAAGCACTCAATAACTGACATGGATAGTAAAGGAGTGTGGAATTAGGAAGAAATAAGTATTAAAGAAGTATTATTTTGTTCAGTCTGTTTAGAGGTTGTTTGGCCCTTTTATGCAGCAAGACAGCAAGCCAACTAAAGAAGCTTATCATGTCCATTAATTAGCTCTAGAAATTCTTACAAATATAAGCTTGTTTCCAATCACAACACAATCAAACTACTTTTCACATTTTTAATGAAAGATTCATGCAGTCCACTGCTGCCCAATATCTTAGAAAATAATAGGTATAGTATTTTTTAGTATATGTATTCGCATAGCGCCACCAACAAATGAAGGCATTTACACAGCTAAACCCCACTATATATAAATACAATATTGTCCCATTGAACACAGTTCAACACTGCTAATTGCAGACTGCAGAATACGAAGCTATCAGGTGTGCCACATTGGCAAACGCTTTGGTGAAGATCAGTAAATGAACTAAGGATTAACTCAGTGAGTTGCAGTTGCATTATGGTAAAGATGGCAAAGGTTATTTATTCTTCAGTTTTGGAATCTATGCTAACCTTCAGGTGTATTGCAGCAAGAAATTTTCCCTACAGTCAAGGGCTGCATATTAGACTAAGTACAGATATGTTTCACCTTCCTCTGAACTTTGAGTCTGAGCTTACACCGAGTTGTCAGGAGCATTACTCAAGCTTGCAATTTTTAAGTTTTGCCATTTAACTTACAGAATTTTTGGTACCTGAAGAGTTTTATGGTCATGAATGAGGAATTCTGATACAAGAGGCTGGATTTCCAGGTCTACAGAGAAACAGAGACCATTTTTAGTAAGCTTTTCAGGATACTGCTGAAGAACTCCTGGCTCTTAACCTGCATCTGCATCAACATTGTTGCTATGACCCCAGCCATTCCTGAAGGAAAAGGTTTTTCAGCTGTAGTGAATTAATGATACTGGAAATGGCACCGTGGCCTAGGTAGAGAAACAACAGTGCTTCTATTGTTATCTGCATCAGTTTTTAAAAGACTGTAAGTAATATAAAATTATACAGCAACTGTGCCCATAGCAGACTACTGTGTCCTGTTGGTGGACACTTTACCCAAGTTAAATCAGGGGGGCGAGGGAATAGAGAGAATATTGAAATTTAGGGAGAGAGCAATACATACTCTCTGCAGTGCTGGTTCGATCTGTAGTGTAACTGTGTTTCAGTAGTTACGATGATTTGCTTCTTGCTTATCACATCTGTTAAATGGGCTGAAGAATCTAGAATGTTTGGGATTTTTTACAGCTCGAAGGCCAAGGTGTCTATAGTGGTTTGGACATCTACATCAATGTTGACTGAACATTTAGACCTAATTCAAAAAAAGGAAAATGAAGAACAGAGGCTTACTGGGCTTAATCAACTCATATACACTTTAAGGAGCACAGGGAATAAAATACTTGGTTTCATTTGTGTTTTCCTTCAGTAAATAGCACCAGTAGATGCATAGTTCTTTTTTATCAAAGATTTTAAACTGATCTTCAACTGTGAGTCTCTTTCTGTGGGAAAGTAAGGCACTGAGTGGTGTAAACAGCTTGCCAAGCAACCAGTAGCAGAGCCAAAATCAGAATTCAGATTGCCTGCCCACCTGCCTTCCTTCCACCCTTACTGCTGAGCAAGTTACCCAACATGAAAGCTTTTCAGATGGAAGAACAGACAAGCAAACAAAGCAGTGAAATTCAAAATAAGCAAAGTGACAATGACCAGTACAAGAGTCCAAATAAGCAAAATGCAAAAAAGAAACAGTAAAAACATTATAAAATAAAATTAGAGATTACAATAAATAAGTAATTTCTGTTTTAACGCATGACTGCTAATGGTGTGTTAATTATTTTCCTCATATACACAGGGCTTGGGTCCAAAACTCTGAATGAAACCATTCATGCTCTTCTGTGTATCTTTCACCAGAAGATATCAGTGCTCCCTAGCCAAGGTGCTCCTTATTTTTGTTCATTTTGCTTGCCTGTTTTCACTGCTTGTCATTTCAATGCTGGGGAAAGCATCAGCTTGACAGCTTCGCAGGCTAACGTTCTCTCTTCGCAGAGAAGGGAAGGATGTGCGGCAGCGGAGGAAGCTTGCTACAACAGCGCTCAGCTGCATGCCTCAGCTCGGCTCTGCCCCGAATGAACTTGCTGGCACAGCTCCGTCCTCCTCTGCTTGCGAGAGAGTCAGTTAGGGACAACAGCAATACTGGTTTCTGTGATGCTTTTTCTGGTAGAAACTGGACTCAGGCACAGTTCACATCATCCATCAGACTGTGTTAACATGGTAACAGTTTCTAGTAATTAATGACCTGGGCTGGATTTGACTGGGCAACAGGCCATAAACAAGAAAGCCTCCGTAAACCATTACCAGCTTCTCTGAACCATTCAAACCTCTGTAATGCTTGCAAAAAAAAAGAGGCACTTTTTAAAATAAAGCTTCTCACAACTGACAGAGAAGCAGTCGCCCCCGCACACACCTTATTCACTGTACTGAACTGGCATTCCTTCAAGAGCTGGGAAGGGCCCAGAGCTGCTGATTCAAAGACGTTTCAAATAAAAATGCAGAAATTGAAGGGGTTTGTTCCTTTCTGGCTTCTTGCTTCTTTCCTTGGCCTGCTCTGCCTGCCCATGCTGAATGTCAATCAGCAGAGCAGGAGCACCTTTGCGAAGAAGTCCTGAGTATCTTGGCAAATTCATTAACAAGCATGTGAAAAAACCCAAGGTTTCCACTGCTCCTAAGAATAAAAGGCTAGTCTAGAGTGGTGGACCTGAGCGACAGACAGGGACAAAGAGCCAGGCACTGATAAAGTTATACAATCTTGTCTAAACTACAGCAGACACAGAGGTGTCTTTTTCAGAAAAGACTTCTAACTGATGCTCATAGTGCATCCACAGCTTATTTTCAGAGACATTTGCTTACATCAAATACCCCTGGAAAAATTCCCATAAGGAAATTGCCAGGATCAGTTGCTATCTGCACTTGCAGAGAATTGCATCTTATGTCAAAGTGGTTGTGACCAATCCAAAGCATTTCTCAAAAAAGGCAGTTGCATTTTTATTCAAGTCTCTGCCACCTTGTAATTGACAGATATTTGATGTTCAGTGCCATCCTGGAATGAGTAACAGCTCAAAAGTTTATTATTAATTTCTTATGAACCTGTGGTTAGGACCAGCCCAAGTGAGCAAACAGAAAAAAACTGATTTGAATTCAACAAATTCAAGTCCCCCTCTTTGACAGTCTGATGAAACTGGATTATCTTGATCTTTTGTAACTACTGAATAGCTGGGAATTTGTTTCTTTTGCAACCTGTCAGTTTGACAGCTACATTTAAAAAAGGAGCTGTTTTCCTGATGATTATCACATGAAGCTCTAAGTGACTGAGCATTTCATCTCTCCATTTTAGCAAGCAAATGTTGTATTTACTGTTTAATAACATTTTCAAGGTCAATATAATAGGATATTCTCTACAATTGTTAAATTATTAATATAAGTTTTGAATCTTAAAAATAAATACAATGGTTTTAAGATGGCTGTCAAATTTTGCAGTTACATTGACTGAAATCCTAAACAATTCAATTCACTTCATGAAATTTGTTGCAGTTTCAAGGACCTGTAACAGGGAAGAGAATTTACCTATTTGTTTTGCATTGCTAAAACAGAAAGAAAAAGCAAGAGCACTCAGTAGTGCTAATACAAACCCTAACATTGTCTCCATTGGGATGAGGCATACTATAATAAAAAGATATTTAATCTTTTAAGGCCAAATCATGTTCAACTATCCCTGTTATACAAGCAGGGTAGGCCTCTCAGAGCAAATATGAGAAAAGGTTTGACTGTTCTTTGGATTTCTTCAAGTTTCCTGCTAGATCCCACTGCAATAGGAAACTGGGGAGTTGAGCAATAGACCTGGCACAATAACCTCATTGATCTCTCAATTATTTCTGCTACAATAAAGAAAAATAAAGATAGCAAAAGGAATGGGAGAAGTCAGGATATGCTGGCCTGTGTGTGCATTGTAGAAACAATTAGCTAAGGTAGAGGGAAAGAGCATCAAATGGGATAATGTCCCTGCATGATTATCATCAGACTACTCTTGATTAGTGACAAACAGTAGAGAGCTGGAGATCTATACAAATGTCGTTAGACCAAGGGTTGTAATGTGATTTACTGACGTGGCTACAGTGATAGCTGGTTCCCTTGACACAGCAAAACATATGGTGTTTTAGCATTGTTGGTTCACTACTGTGCTAAAAAGCAAGCATCCAACATAAATGTGTGTACGAGTAGGCAAGCAAGGGGCTGATGCTTATTTGCATCACTGTGTATTAAACTGATGACTTACATTGGCATAAGGAGAGTCAGGCCCTAAGACAAAACGTACTTCGAAACACTGCAACAGTGCAATGCGGTTTGATCTTTCCAGCACACAAAATAAAGATGAATTCCTTTTCCCGCTGTTCCCCTTCCTGGTTTTCATTCCCATTCATCTTGCTTCGTCTTAGGCTTTTGCAGGACAGGCTATCACTGGCTTCTCTAGGTGGCATCTGTTGCGGGATGCTTTCTGCAGCAGCAGCGGGCAGCAGCTTCTGCTCCACAGTTTTGTTTCGGGGGATCACCAGTCACAGTCATACTGGCTGGGCTCCAGCTGTCCATGCTAGTTCTCAGATTGCTTTTTCTGGCTATCTATTGGGCAGTCCTCATCCCATAATAGGGCAATTTTTAACTCTTCTCTCAAGGGAAGTAGAGAGAAATAAACTTTCTTTGGGATAATGAGGGATAATGCTGCTTGCAACCCCATAAAACTTTGGGGGTTGTTTTTGTAATCTTAATTACATCCTGCTTAATTTAACCCAGTGGTCTCTGTGATATAGCAATGTCTCATCTACTTTAGGGCATCATACCAGCAGAGCCAGAAAAAAGTCTGTAGGAAATTGCCCCAGTCCTTTTGTACTCTTCAGCCAATTAAGAATGAAAGAAACCCTCTTTGAGGACTAAGGATAGGAATCTGGGTATGTTCAGTGCAGCAACCTAAATGCATTCATAAGCAAATGGATTTTTGTTATTAAATGATACAGTTTTACAAATAACTGAATCTTAATATAATTCTTTCCAACCAACTTCCACCCATCAACAAAATCAACACAAAAAGACATTCTTAGTGAGTATATAGGACAGAATGAAGTTATCTATTTGAAATCTTGGTTGTCAAATTCATATTGGTGATTAGGTTCTTTATAGACTAATTGCAGCTGATCTCTTTTTTAGCGTTTTATGGTATGTTTGTCATCATCAATCTACAAAGCACATTAATACAATTTTCTGTTTTACAACCTTGAGTTAATTTCATTTGTAAATGCTGGGAAACAAATTTAGCAGTACCGTGCAACTGATGAGCAAGGCCCTGAAACAGTACACAAAAACACATTCCCTCTAACTTCTGTCCATCTTCTGGAGGACATAATACAGTTACTGTTCATCTTCTTTCATGGTCATATTGTTCATACCAGTGGGAGGATGCTCCCTCCTGACATATGACTGGCAAAACATCAATGTGCATTGAAAACAGATACTCTGCAACAGTCTTCAGACACTCAGCATCTAAGCAGAGATGAATGGAATGAAAATATTCTCAGCCTAAGACAGGAAAGGGGGGAGATGGTTCATAGGCTTCAGCACTTCCGTGAAGGCCTTCACAACTTAAATAGTAAATTATGTACCTGATACACTTGAACTCATTGACAAAGCAAGGAACCAAGTCCCCAGCACTAGTTTTGAGTGATCATTTAACAAAACACTATTTCTGTGATCATTTTGTTTTTCTACAGTATTTGTAAATTCACAAGGGAAGGAGAGAGCTTATGCACAGAGGACAGTACTGTGCCTTCTGTTTATTCTGGACACAAAATAATACTCCGAGCTTCCTCTAAAAGCCTGCTGAGAACATAGACTAAAAGAAAGCCTCCAAGAGGAAGTACTAAAAAGTAAATAGGCAGTGCAGGCAACGTTGCTGAGACTCACTACAGAAAGTCAGTCAGTGTGTCAGAGTTCTGGTTAGTACCCTGAACATAAGCCTGGGAGTCAGAAATTGCCATATAATTCTTTGTGCAACATATAATTACATTCTTAACCTCTTTGTCTTTTTTCCTTTTTGATAAAGAGGAAATACTTCACTTCCAGGAATATAAGTGGCTTTAATTCACTTGGATCAAGCCTCTTTTTTTTTTCTTTTGGTTTTTTTTTTGGTTTTTTTTTTTTTTGTTTGTGGGGTTTTTTTCTGATTCAGTGCCTGACTCAGAACCATCATTCTTACTGCTTCTGTCAGACTATTCCACATTTCCCAGTGGTTTTCACTACTGCAGTTTGGAAGCACTCTTTGTTCTTATAGTCCCAGTGCCTAGTAAGGCTTTTCTTTTCATGTTCTTTGACGTTTATTCCCTAGGAGCCGGATCCTTGTGTCCTTACATGTGAGCCAAATCTCCCAATGAATTTGCAAACGTGCAGGATCAGCAACTTAAACAGTTTATTTGTTCTTCAGGGTTCTCTATGTTCACAGGAAAAAGGACGCCTATAGGCAAACACTGCATCACTAGGTTTCATCTACACAAAAAGGAAGCTTAGAGAGGAAGGAAGGCACAAGAGTGCAAAGTTAACGATTAAAAAAGAAAAAACAGCCTTCTCAAGTTTTTTCCTAAGAGGCTGGTGGTTACGGATGCAGTTACAGGACACTGAACTTAACATGTTTCTTGAAATACATCAAAAGACTGCTTCGCTGGGTTGGCACAGTGTCAGCAGTAATAACTGATTCCAGCATGTTGTCAGAATAATACATATATATTTGGATATATTTTTGAGACAACTTTCAACTTGGATATCTATACTACATTTACATTTAGGAACCTGAAATTTCTAATGGCCTGACACCTTAGGCTGGAAAACACTGCCTTGCTCCCACTTACTTCAGCTTTGGTATCTGCGTCAGAGAATGCTGGCCTGGAGTATTAGAAACTGTAATGTATTCAATTTATGTCCTACATAAAAGTTGAGATCAGCATCAATGACTAGATCCAATCTGCAGCTTTAATTCAAACAGTGCTGCTGACAACACTATTTCTGTGGATAAGGGCTCTGTCTCACAAAGTTACGTATTAGACAATCTTCAAATTTTACTTTAATGCGGATGTCCCTCTTCTGATGTGATGAATTTTATGGCAAGTAGTCTTGGTGATGAGCCAAGATTTGACATGATCTAACTATCTAATCGTGTGAAAATTGGTGGTGAGACAGTGCCATTAATATCTTCATATGCAGTAGAATGAAAACCTCTTCTTGTTCTCTGTCTGCTGTGCACATACAGGACAGAGCTATTGCTATAGACTCATGTATTTTCCAGCCAGAGAGATTGTTCTAGTCTTTTAGTCTGACATTTTACAGCAACAGTCAACCATATTCCCTAAGTAGTTCCTACATCATATCCTTTAACTTGTCGATGTTAATTCAGATTACATGTGTAGTCTTACATAGACAAACCCTCAATTTACTGTGCATGTGAAATATCACATATTTCTTGTGTAGATATGCTAATGTTTAATGACCCACCCTAATAGACACATATGCCTCATTTCCAGTGTGAATCTATCTGGACTTGGCTTCCTGCTATGGGATCTAAATACATTCCAGGCAAATATTTTGTTGAATTGTCCATCCTTTCAGTGTGATCTAGCTTGGGATATGTAAAACTGATAAATACGTACTTCCACAGGTATTTTACAAAGATTTTTACCCTAATTTTATTGATTATTTAGGTCTACCATCCTTAAATTTTCTACAAAAATCAGGTAGAACCAACCACAGTCATTGACACAGTTCAGTTTTCTACATTGCTTCTGTTTAAACTGAGGTAATTTACATACACAGCACACAAAAAGCATAGCAGAAGGGTTTGAATGCTCAGCTAAAAGTCTGACCTAAGGCTCAGGTAGTTCTACCTCTTGCTAAGAGTATTTTGTACACTTCTTTGTTTAACCTTGAAAACAGAATATGCAGGATAATGCCATCACCTTGTCCTGGTTTTGGCCGGGATAGAGTTAAATTTTCTTCTTACAGTACAGTGTGTTTTGGATTTAGTGTGAGAATAATGTTGATAATGCACTGATGTTTTAGTTGTTGCTAAGTAGCACTTACCCAAGTTAAGGATTTTTCAGTTTCCCATGCTCTGCCAGTGAGCAGGTGTACAACAAGCTGGAAGGGAACGTGGCCAGGACAGCTGACCCTAACTAGCCAAAGGGATATTCTATACCATAGAACATCATGCTCAGTATATAAACTGGGGGGAGTTGGCCAGGAGGGGCAGATCGCTACTTGGGCATCGGTAAGCAGGTGGTGAGCTCACCTCACCTGCTTTGGACAACTGCATTGTCCATCACTTGTTTTTTTCCTTGGGTTTTCTTTTTCTTTTTTTTATTTTTTTATTTTATTATATTCCTTTTCATTACAATCATTATTATTATACTTAATTATTATTATTGTTAGTATTACATTTTATTTTACTTTAGTTATTAAATTGTTCTTATTTCAACCCACGAGTTTTACTCTTTTTTCCCAATTCTCCTCCCCATCCCACTGCAGGGGGGGTGGGAGGGTGGAGTGAGCAAGTGGCTGCGTGGTGCCTAGTTGCTGGCTGGGCTTAAGCCACGACACACCTATAGATGATGCAGTAAGTGTATGCCACATCAGCACTGCTTTGCCAGCATTCCAACAGGAAATTATATTTTGTAGAGGATATTTTACTCTATTGGCATTATAATCAGTGTCAAGGCCATCAGTGACAGTGTTAAGCAGACAAAAGTCTGCCAGAAGACCTCAGTTGTTTGTGCTACTGCATGTGCCTTTATCCCTGTCAGTATCCCCCAAACCAAAGAGAGAATAATCTTTTTATGAATAAATTACTTTAAATTCAGATAAATGCATGCTAGAGCAGTGATATGCTCTGGAATACTGAAATAGCTTGTGAATAGAAAAATCATTTGCTAGTACGAAATAAGAGTGTTGCTGCATTGTCTACAGGAGGTAGCAACATTCAGCCTTCTGGGGGATACAGCAAACAAAATGTAATGCAGTAGGAAATCTTTCTAAACAAAAAGTTGGCCACCTGCTAAAAATTGTATGCATTTTATGTTGTAAAAACTTCCCTGCATTTCTATTTCTTATTATCATTCTCTCTCTGATGCTACTCCTTCAGGTAGTTTTAAGGATTCACCTGAAAATAGTCTTCTTCCTAAAAAAAATAAATCTCACAAACCCATGCAAAGAGGAAAAATTCTTCAGTAAGTTTTTTTAATTATATTTTGCCCCTCCAGCCACCAGCACTGAATATAGAATTTCTTCCATCTTTTTTTTTTTTTGGTGCCTGTTTTGCAGACTGAAGAAAATGACTGCAAATCAGTTTGCATTCAAAATACCACACTTGCAACTAAAAGTACAGGATATTATACCATTAAAAATAAGATTCAGTAGAATGGTAAAAATTTTGTGACTGACAGAGGAGCACCTTTTGAGTCATAAATTCTCATTTTTAAAGGAAAAAGGGGACTATCACAATCACTGTCTGAATTCCTACATAACGGAGACAATGTAATTTCACACAACAATTCCTATGTCAGTCCCCTGCCTTCTGATCTGCAAGAAAAACTTCTACTTTACATGTCACACCCTACAAGCAAAAGACCCAGGGATTCTTCAGCTTTATCCATGACAATTATCAAACAGATCTGCAAAAAAACATTATCAGCAACAAGGCACGATCAAATCCTGGCTCTAAACAATCTTGAACATAGATGAATCAGCACAAGGAAATAATGATAGGATGGGAAGATCTTTTAGAGACATCATCTTTTACAGGATGAACACAGGGTAAAATCAAACTATTTTATACTTCACAAAGTTCCTGTAATTGGATCCTGCAAAATGGATAAACACTGTAATGGATCTGTTGCTTTATTAGCACGCACTCTGATAACCTGCAGTACAACATCCATCAAGCTCTTCATTCCCTCTGGGGAAGGCTGCTGCAAGTGGTTGACAGAGATATGAGTCAGGCTCTGTAGGATCAGCAGACTTGTGTTTTTAGCTTGTGTACTGGCTGCAAAGAGGAGACCAGGCAGTTTGGGGCCAGGGTGCAAAAGCTGGAGGGAGAACAGGTTGTTCTCCTTGATAAGGGGGACCAGTGCTAGTTACAGGTGATTTCTGATGGTTTTGAATCACCATGAAGCTGTTGTAGGTGACTCCAAATGGGTGAGAAAAAGATTACACTTTGACCAAGGGAGTTTCAGGCCCATGTGTTAGCATCTGTAACTTGGAATTAGAATCTCTGGTGTTTTGTCTGGAAGTCATAGCTTCATATTTCTATACCTGCCTGCCCTTAGACAGTAAGTTGAGAAGTGTAGAAAAGACTGGTATGAGTAACTCAGGTTAGAAAATCTTCTAACAGAACTGATAAGCCTAGTTGAACATTTTTATCCATGACCTAATTAGTACAAAAAACCCAGGATGAGATTTTCAAAGGTTGTGAGACAACCAGTCCTATGTTAATCTTAAGTTTCATGTTACATTGCTTCTGTATTTATATGTGTTTTCTTTATTAGATCAGCTTGAATTTGGAGCAGCTTAATGTCTGAAACACCTTGCTAGTACCACAGAAACATTTACAGAAGTCTACATTACGAAACTGGAATTAAGCTAAAGTCTGAAAACGTGACCTCTGTCTTCAAGCCTGTCTTAGCTCGTAGATCTGTAATCGAGGCCTAAAGGTTGTAAGTGGTGTCAAAAGAACTTGTACCAGGTAGCCCCAAAACACATGCTGAGCAGGTACTTTCCTGAACTTGGACACTGGATGCACCATGTATGCCTGTATATAGTTTTTACTGTACATTATTTCTTTACCTCTGAACACTTCGTTTTACAATATGAATATTACTTTGTGTTTTATTTTTTAATAGAACAGTGATTACACTGGCAGTAACACTGACATCGTTCTTGTGCTGTGAATCCCATAGTTACATTAAGAACTGCAAAACACAGATTACTCAGATCAGATAACCTAACCAGTGGGAAATAAACACAAAAAGCTCACTTACCATGACAGTTTTGGAATTGCACCAGGAATGAACCTGTCTCTGGGGGCTCTCCCAGCTCACGAGTCCTAAAGCATCACCTGCAACATTTGCCAGGATTGCAGTCCAACATTGTTGCCCTTGCATTTAAATAAAAGCCCCTCAGCTGAGCTCTCTTTACCTTCCCATTCACTAGTGGTTTAAACAGACATTTGATTTTTCTGTGCTGTGTTTGCCTGTAACTATTTTTAGCAGCTAATAACTGACACCCTAGGGAGCATGATGTCATCACACTTCGCACTTATGGAGCTCTCGAAAGTCAAAACCAGACAGCAGCAGCTGTCATCATGGTGAGCTGGCTCATTAGGCAAGGGTGAGGGAGTGACACCACCAGAGCTGAGTTCAAAAGACCAAACAGGAGGAAGTTCAGGAAGAGCTCAAATAAAGAATAGTTCTTTCTTTTGTAAGTAATCTGCAGCCAAGATTTGAAAAATGGTATGCATTTTTTAAGGCTGCTGAATACTTTTTACAGTACTAATAAAAACACAGTCCTACTGGCAATCCTCTTGTCAGTGTCACATGCAAAAGTTTTGTGGACTTCTGGAATTATCACCGCTCAACTATCCACATCACGAAAGAAACCTACTGAACAGACAGCAATTGGCAGCTTTGTTAGCGATCTCAGCAGAGAGGCTAAGGACTAAGTGATCATGGACACTGAACCTATCCATTTATCAATATCTGCTCCCAGTATATTTAATGATTCATCACCCTAGAAACCTCCATTTAGTTGGGTATATGAGGTATTTCTAATTTCCCTTCAAAAGATGGAGCTTCATTCCCTTGCTTATTCTGTAGCTCTTCTTTGCACCTTTCATAGTTTAAGTTCATTTGTCTGAAAATAGCTAAACACAAATGTAGAAATACTCAAAAGGAGTTAAGACTCCTTGTAAGATGGTACCAATATTTCCTTCTCTCTATTAAAAACCTCTCACCTTCCAGGGTTGCATTATCTTTTCTACCATAATTACATTTCATTGTCTAATCATATTCATCCTTCCACTGACAAGTACACTCACATTTGCTTCCACCTCTGTTACTTCCAGTTCATAAACCTCCAGGTTACAGATGAAGTTATTATCGAATCCAAAGTGTATGGCTTTGCACAGTATGCTAGTTACTTATATGACATTACCAGCAAGCTAGTAAAAAAGTCAGTCTAATTCTTTTTGAACACCACCACAGTTTTCCTCAGCATTGGCAGTACCTCCCAACTTAGTCTTATCTAGGAAATTCACCTCAACACACTGGTAAATGTATGAAATACAAAAGGTCCCAAGACTAACTCCAGAGAAACACCACTCACTAGTAATGTTTCTTCAGTCTTGTTACTTTCTTTTGAATATTACTTTTAGTCAGCACTTTAGCCACCTCACAATTCTTGTGTTCACCACCATCATTTCCAAATTCAAGAACAATTTCCTGTGGGATATCAGTTACTGGAATCCAACTGTATGAAGCTCACTTTTATTACTCCTAAAAAATCAATTATCATACTGGAATATATTAAGCATTATGCTCAAAAAAACCAAACCAAAACCCAACCAACTTCCCCTTTGTTGGGGAAGAACCCCAACAAAACAAAACAAAAAACCAGACTGACTGCAAACGCATATTACTGCAGTTTTTTCAGTGTTCTGGAACTTATCTGCATCACCTAAATTTGTCTTACCAGTAAGCTTTGCTTCTGTGCCAGCAGCTGTAATTTTTAGTGCATCATCATAATTCACATGATGGAATTATCACTGCTCTCATCAACTGTACTGATAACTGAGGCTAAACATTCATTTGATATGTGGGTCATAGCTACCAAACTGTTAATCTGTATCCTAGCCTTTGTATGAGGTGTTCCACTTCCTTCTTATTTTACACTGAATATAAATTTTATATGCAGTACAATACACTTTGTTTTGTATGTGCACACAAGTTGTAACAGCTGCTTATGCAAATGACAAGTATCAATACAGTGACATAACCAGGAATACCAATTACTGAAGAAACGGTGTGTGATATTTTCATTCAGCAATATCCCGTTATTGACAGTCTTCCTTCTTCTCCCTAAATGCACTTGACACCTTGAGCACCTAGAATCCCATACACATGGCTGAAGTTCATGTGAAATATTTTTTTCGCCATGAACAATTAAACATTTAGAATTTACCTTGGATATTGTTCATTCTTAACTATCAGACAGTAATCTCTGGAGGCAAAATCTAAACAAGGACGTTCTAAATCTCCCTAGCATGTTGGGTGCACAATCTTTCAAAGCCCAAGATGAAAAGGTCCCTTTCAAGTATCAAAGATGATGTCCCCAAGAGAATCATGCTGTGCTGCTTTTGCCCATTCCTTTGAAAAGTTATATCAGGAAACCTCCTGTTATCAGTCACATGAAAAATACCAACTAGTCCCCAAAGCTGAGCTGACGTCAAAGAGGGACATTTAAAGGGTCTGTCTAAACACAGCTGAAAGGCTTGTTATAAACCACAGTGTAGGAGCACCCACATCAGACAAGTACAGAGGAATTGCTAGCACCAGAAATAATGGGATGACACAGTAGTAGGCCTAGGGATGTGGAAGCATGCCCCTCACCAAGAGTTTTGCCTAGAGAAGAACTGTTTGTAACTATGCTTATTCTCTCCTCACAGTCAAAAAGTACATCAAAGAAAGACTGAAAAGAATAGTAAAACTTAACAATGGTGCAATGAGATTTACATGCGTGTGTATTTTCTTTGGCATTAGAAGAGTTTAGCACTAACACAGATATAGGTTGCGTGCATTTTAAGGGCTTGGATTAATTCATAGTTTATCAGGGAAACAAAAATTTTCTCTCCACAAAACATGCATCCATGAACAGTGTTAGTGTATTTTTCCGTTGAATTCATGACATTTCTCAACCACAGGGTTGAGGATATTTTGTGTCTCTATGTGTAACTTTCCAAAGTAATTTATTACAGTAGTTATATTTAGAAGTTAAAGTCTACTTGCTAGAATTTTAAAATGCATTTCCCTTTAGCTGTCTTTGCTACCACTTTTGTTCAATTTTTACAAATGTTTGAGTGCTTCACTGAACAAGCCTTGCTTTACACATTTAAACCATTTCTTTCTTTGTCCTTGTGCTCTTTCCCTTGAGATTTTCTTGTAGTCCAATTTTTTTTACACATATTTACCCTTATTTATATATGCAAGAAAATAATACTCAGATTCCTAAATAAAAAATTGGCTACATTTTTTTGTCACCCCCAAGACTGAATCAACATACTGCATAAACATCTGTTTCCTTCCTCAATTCCTAATTTTTCAGTTTTGGGGGAACATACCCACTATGACTTTGCTATTCCATACTAAGTATGAGGGATTTCATTTCCCAATTTTCTGGCTGAGGGCATCTCTTCTTAGTGTTTCTCATTTTTATTTTAACTGAAATTATTTCTCTCTCCTCTGTATTATTGAGTACTGTAGGACAACAGATGGTCTTGTTAATCAACTGACCTTACAACTAAAACTGACAATGAAAAAGGACCCATTCACACAAGAACTAAACATCAAATCAAACAAAATTACAGAAAAGAATTAACGTATTCCTATTTCATCTGTCGACTAATGTAAAATTGTTCCATAACATATATTATGCAATATTGTCTGTCCAGGCATGTAAGTCCAGTAACAGGCCTTTCACTAAGCCATTTCAGAGAGTCAGTCCAGCAACAGGGTTTCAGAATGGTTTTGTGGCATGCAGCACACAAAATTCTTTCTCAGATTCCCTCCCATTACTCTTAAACCTAACACCGATCATATAGCGGTAAAAACTCTAACCATTGAGTCTGTCCTTAATTCTGTCATGGGACCAACCTGAAATGCATAACATTTCCGAGGCAACCTGCCATTTTTTTCTTCTGCAGCAGTATCATAGAATCATATAATACCAGGATGGAAGGGACCTCATGGATCATCTGGTCCAACCTTTCTTGGCAAAAGCACTGTCTAGACAAGATGGCCCAGCAACCTATCCAGCTGAATCTTAAAAGTGTCCAAAGTTGGGCAATCCACCACTTCCGTGGGGAGATTGTTCCAATGGCTGATTGTTCTCATTGTGGAAAATTTTCCTCTTGTGACCAACCAGAATCTCCCCAGGAGTAACTTGCACCCATTAGCCCTTGTCTTCTCCATGTGACTCCTTGTAAAAAGGGGGTCTCCCTCTTCTTTGTAGCCACCCTTTAAATACTGGAACATGGTGATAAGGTTTCCCCTAAGCCTTCTTTTCTCAAGGCTGAACAAACCCAGTTCTCTCAGCCTTTCCTCATATGGCAGGCTTCCCAGTCCTTTGATCATCTTTGTGGCCCTTCTCTGGACCCTCTCCAGTCTGTCCACATCTTTTTTGCACAGCGGGGACCAAAACTGAACACAGTATTCCAGGTGTGGCCTGACAAGCGCTGAGTAGGGGCCATTCAAATCTCCCATGGTTGCTCCTGCCAATGCCCAAGCCCTGTCAGCCTCTCTTGCAAGAGCTGCCAGCTCCTGGTGGGGCTCTCTGCTCTTCCTCAGGTTTCCCCGGCTCTGGGAACCCCCCTGCACACCTCAAGCCAGCACCCAGCCACAGAACTTACTGTTGCCGCAGCTGCGTGCCTTGCTGACTATTTACACCCGTCAACCTGATTTTAAATATTGCACATACATCCTGGCAACATTATCAGCTAAATTTGATCTTCTCTGTATAAAGGGCCACTTAACAGGAGGAGGAAGTTTCTTCTTACTACTTTATTTAGGTATGGTGAATGCTTACGCAAGAACTGGTGATGAATGTCAGCCCAAAGGAAGAAATCATTTCTCGCACCATGAAACATATTAATGTCATTGTCCCCCTACTTAATTTAGGTTAAAAATAGTTTCCTATTAATATTACGTTAAATCAGAACAGGCTTTTTTATGGAGATATATGCAGGAAAAAAAGCTGGTGCTTTTATTTTTAAGTCCCGGTTGCAGCAGTAAGGAAAACATACAGTGAGTATCAGGATCAAATCGTAGCATCTGTCTGTAAAGATTTGTTGGTATAGAGCTGTCACCCACATGGCTTCTTGTCTTGTATTAAACAAGACAAGTGCAATAGAGAAACATGGAAAGTGTTAATAGTGCTGCAAGTCAGATGCAACTGACAGAGAATTCAACAGATCTTCTGAAGCTAGGCCTTTAGATGCAAAATCTTCTGTAACAACATTTGGAAAAAAAAGTATTTTTAACCATAAATAAAATTTTTTAATCCTTTTTGAGTTAAAAAAAATCATCCATTTCAATGAAGAGCCAGATTTTACTTATATTCCTTTTCAAGTAAATACTGCTTTCTTATTAAATCAGATATGGTACAAAAACTATTGCTCTTATTTTGATTATAAACTTTTCTCTACTTTTCAGACATCTAATTGAACTAGACAGCACAGTTTATGGTTTTGCCAGGGACTTTTACAAAAAGCCAATCCTGATTAGAGGAATAACCTCCCATCTCCAGGAAGGAACATAGAAGAGGAGAGTCCTTGAGTCTGTCTGACTTTAGATTTGGTTACAAATGCAATGCACAGATCTAAGGTACTCTCTTCCACTGACTTTCTTTGTCTTTCAGACACACTATTCAGCCTCAGCACATGAAATACGAATGTCATATAAAGAACAGAAAGAGAAGTCTGAGGGGGAAAATGGAAGTTTCCCAAGGTGATGGCATACAAGGAAAGAACATTATCAATATTAGGTTTGTAGTCCTAGGTACAAAGTTGCCTTTGCAGTGGCCTTACGTGGACTGGGTTTTTACCACTGCTTAAGTTTAATACCCAACTCAAGGGCTTAAGGTAGGCAATTAGTTTACCTAAGTTTCCTACATAATCAGTAAAGAGTGTCAGGCTCCTCTAGAGGTGCTTCAGAGCAGAAGCTGTACTTGTGGATTCTGAATTACTTTCTGAAAGAATGTCCTCTGCATTTAATCTCTCAATAGCCCAGGAAAATCTGTCTTCCTCATTTAGGGCCCTATGTTAGGCATGTAGGGTTAGGCAATAGGAACTGCCTTACACATTGCTTTCCCTGTGTTTCTGCACTCCATTTCTATTACTTTCACAAATTTTGCCAAAACTAGAAGTAGCAGATTTTATCAGTGCACTAACTGGTTCAACCACACTCTTTCCTGCTCTGATACTTCTCATTGTTTGCATGTCTAAACAGCATCTTAGTCTTTGATCCCCTCTAGGGAGCATGTGCTCTTCAATTTGCCTATTTTTAGTACCTCATCTATGACCATCTTCTCCAAGATGAAAGATGTCCCTATCTATATAACATGAGATGATGATGCCTATGTATGTTTGTGAACTGCTTATATACTGATTTGTGAAAAACCCTATACAGGCATAGCATGTTGTATTTTTATAATTAGATACACAGTATGACAGTTGCAGTCTCCTGTATTTCACCTGAATATCAATTTATTTACTACTTGTAATTTGTCACACTTCGATAAAATTGATCTCCCATTTCTAAGAAGACAGCATACTGATGAATAAAAACTCCAGTCTACTGCATGTCCTCCCTCCTGTGATTTGTGGGCATGGAAAACACTGATACATTTTCTTTGCTGAGTGAAAAAATTCTGTAACAAGTGACACAAAAGAGAAGGCTTAAACTTTTTGAAGCAAAAAATTATAATAAAATTCATATGGAAGAGCCAGTACATTAAGCATGTGATTCCCTGCCCGTGGAAACAGTCTACACAGACTATATAAATAGACAGCAAAGAGTGCAATCACCGTTTTGGGATCGGAGAGAGATACAAGTCAGGAGGCTTGAACAGCTTGGTTCCATCTCTCTCCGAGACCCTGCGGGACACACTGGGTCTGGATCTAGCCTGCAGGTTATAGTATGGACCACTACCAAGTCTTAAAAGTGACCCAGTCACAATAGCTGGTAGCTACCCTGAGGAGGAAAGGCAGAGGGAAACCAGGCTCACTTTGTTATGGAGCAGATATCAGTGTCTCTCAGGGAGGTCACAGAGATGTAAATGGCTGTAGAAAATATTCCCAGCACCACAGCAGTCACTTTAAAATGGGAAACATGGAATCTGTCATGCTAAGGATTTATAAAAGAGTAAAGACATACAATATACAGCAGAGTACCGTATATTCAGGAATCCATATCTCGGTCCCTCTGGAGAAAAAGTGAAGAATTTGCATGGTACTGAGCAGGTCTTAGGGGGCTGCTCATGAAACTCTGGGGGTATGCTATCCAGCCATCCTCCTACGCAGGAATTTCTGTTATTCTTAATAGGGTAGTACCTGAATGCCTGCTTGGATTACTCATGTTTCTGGGACACAAACATGTGGACATTTAGGCAGGAATTTTGTAGGAAACCACAAGGTATGAAAATCCGAGCCTGGGTATTGTTTAGTTTGGTTTTTTTAATTTTTTTTCTGGATTATATCATCACCATCTGAAACACTACTAGAAATTCAAGTCCAAGCCATGATGAAGTTGGTTTCAGATGCACATGTGAAAATATAAAAACTGCTTTGGTTTGATAGATGGGGAGAACAGGAGATCCAGACTTGGGTTACAAGATCTGGGTCTGTTCCTAGGTCTGTTACCAAGCTGCTCATTGATTTTAGGTATTCACTTCCTTTTTCTGTGCTGCCATTCCTGTAAAATAAGGCCATGATATTGACCTTCATTATAAACCACTTTGAGATCTGTGGATGAAAACTACTAAATAAGAACTAATTATTATCATTAGGTTGGATCCAGAACTAAAAGTCATCAGTTTTCTAGTTCAGCCTTACCTGTGACTATAATTATAATCTCATCAGAAGTGTTTGGCCTAAAATGGCAGAAATCTCCTGAGGATAATTTGGAGTATTTTAGTGCTGTTCTATTAGAAACCCTAGCTTTACTTGAAACTCAAGTCTCAAAGTCTAGCCTTACCTAAGCCTCATCATCTGCGTATCACCATAATTCTTCATAGATGCATTTTGCTATCTAAGAGTTAGAATGCCTGAAAATAGAATTACTATTTGCGCTCAAAACAGTTGTTTTCCTCTTTACCACAAACTGACTGAAAACAAAGTGGATAGTAATAGACAGTTATAATTTCAAGCCGATTAGATTTTATAAAGCAATTCAGAAAACTATTTAAAGTATATCCTGTGATTCTGTAAGACCAAAAATATTACCCTTGATTCCACAAGATTTCAGCTTTTTCTTGACAACCCCACTGCTCCTTTTGGATGGTTTTTAGTCTTTTTTTAAACCTCTTTAATAGGCAAACTGAATCCTGCCTCCTGACAGCATATTGACATACCTAAAACAAGAAAGTGTATGTGCTGAATGTTTCTTTTGCTACACGCTTCAGATCAAGCCTTTGATGAGAAAAAACACATTCTCTTTCTAAAGTTGAAACACTTCAGCAAATATTGGTGCAATGTATCTGCTTTATTATAAAGAAAATCCTCTTTAAGAAAGGGCTCTGTATTGGGTTTGCATGGCAAGGTTTTGGTAGCGGAGGGCTACAGGGATGGCTTCTGTGAGAAGTTGCTAGAAGCTTCCCCCATGTCCAATGGAGCCCATTCCCAATCCAAACTGCATCACAGTCTGAATTTCCTAGTCTGATAGCACTACTGAAATGCCTCCCAGAGACTAAGTTCAGCCTTAACTCAGGTTAGTCTGGCCAGCAGAGAATTAAGGAAATGCCACAGCAGAGCCTAATGGCTCTAACAGTTTCTAAGCTAACTCCCATATTCCCTCCACACAGAAAGCAGCTGGGAAAAGGAGCATTCCTCAAAAACTAATATTTAAGAGGAAGATTAAAGAATCCCCATTCAAAGTGGGCAATTCAGGAGTAATCCAGCTCTAAACGGTATTTCTTTTTAACCTACATTGAACATTGATGATTATAACTCTAAATTTCTAACTTGTTTTATGATGTTCTTACTACATTACATCATGCTACCCCGTGTATAAAAACAACGGAATGAAAGCCTCTAATTTTAGCTGTCATAAGTTAAAGAATAAATGGCAGCAGAAGCTTTCACTTATAATTGCAGGATTTTAGGTAGCTACAGAAAAAGTTATCTTTTCTGTATGTGAAAAAAATGCTCAACCATTTAAGCAAAATTTCAGAAACTGTAAAAAGTTGTTTGTGCTTAAGAGTTAATGGTAAAGGTGTCACTATGCTCAAAAATAGAGCCAACTTTTCCATGTCACATTCAGCTTATTAATAACCCAATTATTTCTGTCGCAATGGCACATGTCTCTCTCTGCTTTTTGTTATTGTTACACAAGTAGAATAGCTTTCAGAATCACTTTTGGCTGAGCTTGAACAGGTAAACTATAAAACTCAGCTAGAATCGAGTTTTATGCTGAAACGCTATTGCAATTCAATAGATGAATGTTGAGTGACATAGAGTATGCAATTATGCAAGAAGCCTGTTTGCAACAAGCCATCTTGGAAGTACTTCCATTTGTGAGAGGATTTTTTCATATTCTGAATCTGAATACATTAAAAAGCCTGTAATCAGTTAATAGAGTCAAATCTGCAATTCTTAATTCTGAATATCTTCTGTAACGAGATGAGCTTCTCAATTCTTGTGATTAACTTACAAACAAAGCCAAATACAAGAAGCTGGTTCAGAAAAATCAATGCAGGGAATCATTGCCAGTTTTCTCATAAATATTTCTCCCTCAGAAACCACTGAAATTTACACTCTCTTCATCATGTGTTGTATAGGGCTATATGCAATTACAGAACTTCCTACATAAAACAATACAGGTCTGGGTAAGATCTTGCATAAATGGATGTAAAAATCATATGCAGCCTCCTGGCAAATTGCCAAAGTGGCCCTTATGCTTACAAAATAGTGCATCAATCTAATCTAATCTCTGTGTTTACACATGTATGAAAATATTGCCGCAAATCTGCTTTGTTTAGCTGTGTATTTTCATGACCTTGAAGCTCAGGATAATGTATTTTTTGTTCTATTCAGTATCTTCACACAAGGATATCTACAATCATTATAAAAAATCTCCAGTCGGAGGAGTGGGAAAAAAAAAAAGGGCACTTCAACTGCTCAGTTTCTAAATTAAGCTACATCTGAAGTTAAAAATAGCCCTTCTGCCTGAAGATGCTATGCTGCCTGAATTTAAATAGCCTGTTTCTTTCCCTGACAGATAACATTTATTGTGCTCTCTGCTGCTGCAAAAAAATGCCTTCTATAAGAAGGCTACCTTTCTTTTCAAGTCTAATTTCACCTCACCTAAGACAACAGAATTAAATAGAGTCAGTGTTCTAGCCAGCATGTGTATCAATTTTCCCATAGATACATTTTGCAAATTTTACTAAATAGACCTAAAAATATGCATGTGTATATGTGCAACTCTTCCTAGCTCTTTCTGCACAATTTTCCGGGAAGACCTATAATGAGACTATATTGCCTGAAATGCAATCAGATTTCTACAATACATGTCGAAAAGTCCTTGTGCCCATCCCTACCAACCTCTTTTGTTTTCATTTACTTTCATATTTTTTTCCTAGATATTTCATTGCTGATTCTAGATAAAAAGAAGTATTACATGCAATTACATGCACTATACGTGAAATGGTTTACTCACTGTTTTTCCTGAAAGCACTGAATGGAAAAGAGTAGAAACCGTATACTGTTTCTCTCTGGGCCTAACACAGAAACAGCATAAGGATATCTATCTATCCATATTCCTACTGTGCTTAGAGGATGAGTGGTCAGAATTAACTTATGCAAGGCCTCCTTGTGCCACTCATGTAGAGTAACTCGGGCACTGTCTTTATACTGCACGCAGATTAGAAAGGTAAAAATTCTTTTAAGCCATCCAGCTCCTTCTCTCCAAAGCAGGTTAGTTATTTTTGTTAAAATTTCTAGTGCTCCAACCAGCGTAGTTTTAAAGTTTCAAGCACTGTATTCATGCTTGCCCCTGGGAAATTGTTAATTTTCCTCAATATTCATTCTAAATTTACTGTGCCTTAATTTCATCATTTTATGAAAATTAAAATTAATCAGATTCACTTCTACATTTTAGGCAAGAAACTATGAAAGGCATACTTCTAATGTGCAAAATGAAACTTGAATCTTGCTATACTGAGACAACCCTACTTTCCCCCTCTTTGTTAAATTGCATATTTTATATGAGCACTCCCAAAGGAATAGCACAGAAAGACTCAGGAATAAGTAAATGAAAGATGAGATGGATATAAGTACTCCTCTTACCCCTGAGCAAGACTTTCATATTGCAGTCAATTTGTGGACTAAAAGCCTGAAAGATCCCTGAAAGCTTTATAAGCATCAATAATATTTGCAATGATGTAAGCCAAAGACAATGATCTAAATTCTGCAGTCCGTAATTGAATAAAACATCCACTGAAGTCAATAGGAACTGTACACAATTAAGCTGTACAGTATTTCAGGTCTATAGCATTTTACATAATGTTACTACATAGCACCTACGAGCTTTATTTGTATAGGGCAATGTTTGCAAGATGCAAGCCTCTGTGAAAGCAGACAGGACTGGAACACCCATATGTAGTTCAGTTGTGTAGTTTCAGTCAAACCAAACTGCAGTCATCAATCAACACCACATTAAGGTAGGATGCCTATTCACTTATCCAGGTGAAGCTATAAGGTTACTTTGATGTGTAGGCCTGAAACAGCAAGGTCAGTCACGTTATAAGGGGACTGAATTTGACTCAAATTTTAGATAAAATGGCAAATAAAATTAAATCATTGTGAAATTTGATGTGCATGTCCATAGCCCATAATACTCATCAGAGTAATATAATTTCTCTAAACAAGTTAACCCAAGCTATAGTCTCAGCTCTTAAACACTTACCAATAAATGGGTACATGTGTGGCCGTCCTATCATGTTACAGGGTAGTTTATACAAGGTAACTTGTCTCAGGACTTACAAGGGTCTGGGACTTCAGCAATTTTTAGAGTCCTTAGGTGTTACACTCCTTACTCAGCTTTATCACCAAGCATTGTGAAATGAGAGCCACACGCGTTGCCACTGAGGAACCAGAGAGGAATGAGAATCAGTCTGCAGCACTGGCACTGCAGATCATTTCCTATCACTTCTGCTTCTGGGGAAGACAGGATCATGGCTGCCAGAAACCATTCACATTGCGCTGTGTCAGAGAGCTTCACAAAAGCATGTAATAATGCATGTAATGAGCCTCCAGGATCACATTTGTAAGGCCTGGAGAATGTTTGTCTTTCCAAATGTGAACTACTGAGTCATCCTGTGCATATGAGACAGACTGTATTCTCTTCCCAGAGAGTTCCTTTGAATCACTATTACCATCAGATAACAGATGTTGCTCTCCAGGAAAGTTTTTCATACAAGTTCTTATAATCACACGGATTATTTCAAATTGACCTTGTAACTACAATAGAAAAACAAGATGAACTGGGGGATCTCAGAGAGCTGTGTGTTGTAGTACTTTGCATATCTAAGCAACTAGGCCCTGAACAACAGGACTACTCAAAGAATAACAGATAACGTCCATAGTCTTATAAGGTAAATACTACTTATTCCCAGCTGACAAATGGGAAGAAGCAAGCCCTAAAGTGTCTAATGGACTTGTCCAACATCATTCAGTAAATATGTAACAATTCAGGAATAAGTTTTCCAATGTTCAAAAGCATCTATGTCTCTTTGAAACTTAGAGCCTACAGATGTGCAATGAAACTCAAGTTAAATCATTTGAAAATAGGACTAAAAGTATAAATTGGAAGCTTTTAGTAAAGTGCTTTAAAATGCCCACCTTCTGACAACCACTTATGTTTTAAATTGCAAGACACTTTCTCTCTAATTACTTGTTCAAGGTGAACCTTAACATGCACTTTAAGAAAGACGCTGAAAAGTACTGTAATACATACTAAATTTCAATCTTTCCTAACTATGCATACTTCTGGTCAAGTAACAGTAAGTTTCCTTCTGCATGCCTTTACTGTGTTCCTGGATTGTAGCTTTGGATGATAAAGCACATTTTCACCACTCTCTTTAAAAAATGCCAGTAAATGGCAATATAAAATCAGACATTTATATTCTAGCTATTTCTGTGCCTTCTGGTGCCACTTTAACTAAGTTCATGCTATTAAATTATTTCTCTAATGCCCTGAATACATGCATTTCATGATTTCACATCAGAGTTTTGGAGTTACGTCACCAGATCTCAGAAGTAATAGAGCTATGCTTATTCATAGCAGTGGACAGTCAGGCCCAGGTAACACAGTAACAGCTTGGATTCCGAACAGCAGCAATGAAACACAGAACCATAGGGCTTTGGTTAGATAAAAATTAATTAGTAAATTTTTCATCAGATGGTCTAATTAATCACCACAGTCACGAATTAAAAAAACACCAAAATTAAAAAAAAAAAAACCAAACAAAAAAAACCCAACAAAAAAGGTAATGCCAGATCATGGATACATGACACCTATCAGATAAAATAAACTATCAGGTCTCGGGAAAATTAACCTCTAAGAGCAAAGGCCACAGTTTAGGCTGAGCTGTCCAGTGTGGTGATCGTACTAATACTGTTATCAATAATTATTTGCTTTGTCATACATTGTGTTTACAAACTATTGTTCACTCAGTGATTATTCACCTTTATTTATTTTTTGCCTTCTGTTTCTCAAGGGATGAGGAGTTTTGGCTACGGAATGTTTTTATATATTCTTGCACTTATCCAGCATGTCTCAATCTTTCTAGGATAAGCACTGCTTCTCTTTTCTTATCCTAACTTGTCTTCCCATTGATGAGTATCTCCTCATTTTCCAGGCTGTGCCATATTTTTCATCCTGGTCTGAAGCCTGACTTTTCATCAGTGGATGAATTTGTGCTGTTAATTCTTCCTTTTGTTTTCTATGTATTCAAAAGTAGAAGATAAAGAAACAAGTGGAATTTACCACTCCAAAGCTTCCAGCAATAGACATGGCATTAAAAGGGTCAAATTGCTCAACAGCACTTACACCGTGTCATGGGTAAATACTGCATCTCAAACTTTAGTGTCTGTCTCTATCCAACCTATCCTCCCCAGCTTACCACCCCAAACCCTGCATACCAGCTTCATCAAGATGCTCCAGGTACCCCGTCTCCTCCTATCCTGCTCCCTGGAGCTCTCTACTATTTGGTTAGTTTACTGCACTCCCAGTATGAGCACTGCTAAAACCACTTAGTTTCACCTAACCTTACAGCTTGCTTTCATTACTCCCAGTCCGTTTGCCTCCTGATTTCTCAGACCTGTTGCTGCAGAATCACCTATCTTCTGCATCACTCCTCAGAGCCACAAATGCCTTGCCCTAATTGTTGACAGATGTTATACTGTGAACAACTGACAATGCAGACTTCATTCCCTTCTCCTCCATTCAGCTTCTGTCTCTCTGTCCCACTGTCTGAAAGCAAATGCTATTCTTTGCACAATACAGTCACAGAGCATTTTCAATTTGGAAAAGGAGAGATGGAGAAGCAGATAGACAGGAAAAAGGTGAACAGAAAGATAAAGACTGAGGCTTGCTACCCACCATCTTCTCCAGAAAGGTGTACCTCTGAAACTCTCATTTGAAAACCTACTTTACTAATTAATATGCCTTATCTAGTTGTCATCATGTTATTTTTCTGTCATAAGACACCATCTATAATAATACAAAATTATGTTTTTGTGGCTTTGCTTCCTAGATTACTAAAAATGGTAGAGTCATATGGAATGCTGATAAATTAGGAACATTAGATAATGATAAATTTTCTTTGATCTCACTGATTTTTTTTCCTCCAGTGTAAGCATTTAACTATTATTTGTATCTTAAACTGCTTAAAAGTGATATCCAGAAAAGATATCTCAAAAAAACAGTAACAATTTTTAGAAAGAGGAAACGGGTCTACTTTCTGAACAACCATACTTTCTCAACAGCCTGATGAAAAGATCATTTTCACCTCAGACTAAAATTGTCACTCTCAATTCTCTTCTCTCATATATACACATCCAGACTCACTGCTGTCCTCCAGTTATTTTGATAATGCAAAGCTATCATAAACATATCTGAACACATAGTAACACCTAAAATTTAGCAGCTGGAATTTACCACGCTAAATTAAATGCCCCAAATATATATTTCCACTGGGGAAAAGTGTGAGTTAAACTCACACTCTGTATTTATTTGCACTAAGCAGGAAACAGAGCGAAATAAATATATGTGCTTTATTCTGGTTAATGTATGTCATGCCTACCACGACATGCAAGATTGCCAGGATATGAAGCACATACATAGGTGAAAATACATGTAAGCAGTAAATACTAATTTTGATGAGGCAGTTACTGTTTTGAACTTTGATACCTTAGCAATTCTACAGAAAAACAATACAACAACCTTGTCAATTGTTCCTTTCTCCCAGGAAGCCGGCACACAAACAGGGGACTGTACCAACAAACATGCTCTTGACTCAAAATAATTCCAATCTAGTTCATTTAAAACAACAAAAACAGCAAAAAATCATCCTACCCCAAAGCAACCACTTCAGTCATATGTGTCATAACCCAGATTACATGTAAATACTTCACAGAAACTTCTGAGGGCATTAGGAACTTCTGAATGGATTTTTTTTTTTTTTTTTTTTTTTGGCCTCCTTTCCTATGTATTATTTATGTGCCCTCATATGCAAAAGAACAAAATTTGGGCCCATTCTGCAGGGCACTTATCACCACCAGCTTCTACTGATAGCATTAGTTCCAGAAAAAAATTCTGCAATCTGGAGGTTGTATTTTCTCATTGCCCACAGGTGAACAAAGAGTTAGCCTATGAGCCTGCAAGTGTCTATTTAATAGACAAAATTTAAAAACAAGAGGAGTTCAACATCTTCAACATCTTATAGTTTAGGGCTCAGCTCTGGATTTTCAGTTTCCAGTTGATGTGGCCTATTATATACATACAGTACAATGAAAACTATTCAAAACTTCCCATTTGCCTTAGAGGCAACCACAGTTAATGCTCCGTAATCTGCATTACAACACACTGTGGGGTTTTTGTTTTTAATTAATTCTTCTGAAAATATTTTTGGGATGAGTGGATGTATATGGTGAATGTGGTGGTAAGAAAGTCTGTGGGATTCATAATTACAAAGAGAATAAAATCCTGACCTGCTGTATATGCAGCACTACTAAGATTTCATTGTTCAAATTAGGCAAAACCTTTCTGCTTCTACTAATTTCAAGGTCAGATACATGTATAGCAAAAAAAAAAAAAAAGTTGGTAATGATGCTTAATGTTTTGAATAAATCCAGACAGAGCTGTTAATAAAACAGAAAAGAAAAATCCTCACTTACCTCAATAGTTGTAAGCTGTTATATCATACTCTGTAAACTTTCACTCCCTACTAACTAAACAAAAGTTCTGCAATCTTGATGCTAGAATAGCTCTCAAATACATACTGCAGAATACTAAAAAAGAGAAAGCCTATGTTGTCCTTACTAGCAGGCATCTCTCCAGGGATGATTGGTCATTACCCTGGCAACCCTCACAAATGGCAAATGACGTAAAGAGAGTGGGAAAAAAGCCACTGAGAGCAGAAAGCACTATATGCATTATAGATAGTTCTGCGAATCCATGCTCATATATGCATTAAATGGCTTCAGAGGAGCACAAGGGACCTTCCATTTTGCAGAGACGCCTGCCGAGGTGAATAAGAAACTTTCTAATTTTTTTCTTAATCAAAGCATTGGGAGCATCTTTAAGTCTTTAATTGAAGCAAATTGCTTTCTGATGATTTTAATAATTCAGACACTAGGTTTATTCTTTTTTTTCAATTCTGTTAAAATTTCCCATTAAAATAGCTCACAGTGGTATTCAGACAACAGTGGATGTATTTTACATTATTCCTTTTCACTTTATTTATTGTTACATGAAGTTACTTATTATATATTTATTCACATTACTCTCATACCTTCATTTTTCCCAACAATGCATTTGTACAAATTATACGAGTTCTTGTGTTTATGTTATTAGAAATAAACACATTAGCAGTTGTATTTAGTGTTACTGATAACTAACTATACTCTGCCTAAAGAAGACATGATTCTAGCCAAACATCAGAGAAATTAAAAAGCATTTTCTTATTTTTGCACAGCATGATCACAGTGAATTTGACCACACTATGATGTGTATATCACAGAGCTAGAGAAATTTGGGTGTGGTTAATTCTTCCACCATTAGATGGAAAAAATCACAAGTAAGATAAAAAAGAAATCTGCTTTGAGATTCTCTAGCATCTGCACCACCCTTCTTTATACCATTAAGTAAAACTGAAGTAATTTTGGGTTTGAAACCCAAGAAAAGCATCTTCCACCACTGCTAGCATATGTTACCAATTACGATTCAGCATCAGGCATCCTTTTACTTGTTCTTCTTTGGACCTCAGGATTTCTGGATTCCTAAATGCACATAAGCCAACTTTCAAAGAGCATACTGGAAAGCATTAGCACTCAGATCATTTTATAACCTTAAGGAAAGGGCACAATTCTCAGAGATGAAATAAGAAGAACCGAGGTAGCTGCTCTAACTTCTTAGCTATTACGTAAAAGTTGGATGGAAAAGGCTCTACCATGACAACTGAGTTTTGTGATGAACTCCTGATGAAAACATGTTAGATGTATTTGAACTCTGCCCCACTTCAAACCTTAAATGAAATAGAAGTAACCAGCAGCTGCAACTAGGATGTTTCTGTACCTAGCTGCCTAAAATCAATTAATTAAAACTTTTTGGAGCAATATTTAGCACTCATTGAAATTTAGACGTATTCAAATTTAGGTGTCCTTGAAGAAGAAGATAGACAGGCTTCAGAAGCCCAGCTTGTTCATACAAGAATAAAGGAAAGAAACTTTGCCAACACCCAAGTTAAAAAATTACATCCAAGTCCTTCAAGAGCAAACAAGCTATAAAGGCAGGAAGAATCAGCGTATTAAATGCAGTGTACATATTTCTACCAAAGAAATACTGTTAAAATATGATTTTCTAAGTGTAACAGAAGGAAGACTCTGATCTGATAATTGTACAGAGAAGTACATGAATACTTCACCAAATAACGGAGTTGATGTAAAAGAAAAATCTTTATCAGAACAATTGCTCTGGAATAGTGAGATTTCCTTATGGATGTAGCAACACACACAGCCATCCATTTCAGTGTGTGGCAAAGGCATGACATTGCTGCACTGTTGCTCTGCACCTGGAAACACCCTACTGACACTAAGCATGAATTAGCCTTACCCTCTGGTTGCTGTTGGTCAGACTAGAGACGAGACTGAATCTTGTCCAGCTCCACAATTTGGAAGCAGAGTAAGAAGAGGACAGACAAGTATCTTCACTCTTTCTTTTTTCACTTGTTTCCAGTCAGTGTTAGATCTGTACAGAATCACCATCTACCCCAGAGAAAATGTAACTAAATCAACAGCAGGGTCCCTGATTGTCCTCACGACTAGGGCAGTGAGCTGAGATTTAAGGAGACCCAAGTTATTTAACTCAGCTATACTACTAGCTTGTTGGATGAGTTCTCACAAAATGTTTCCCGGGCTGCACAATGCAAATAAAGATTCTAACTCATTTAAAAAGAGCTTTCAGTACTACCACTGAAAAGATTTATATAAAAAGGGCTTCATTTTTATTATTTTAAAAATCTACTATTGCCCTGCAATCAGGAAGAAGGCAGTACACTTGTATCATGAGAATTTTCCAAAAAGGCTGAACGAGCCATTGCAAGTGACTGATATTTATGACAAAACAGGTAATGAACAGAAAGGATATTCAAAAGATAATGCTCCATTAGGTGTACTTTATTTATTTGCTGAAGACAACTCATTTTTAATTATTTAAACTCTGGCAAACATCATACTAGCAAATGTTCTGCTGGGTTATAATTGACAGAAATATCTTGATCTGAGCAAAGTGAAACCTCACTGTAGCATTACCTCTGATAATACATTTTTCCTGACAGGAGGACAGCAAGCACTATTTTATGTTTAGAAACCACAGAAGGCAAAGTTCACCAATGTGTAGATGGCCAATGTATGCTCTGGGCTTCCCATAAATCTTCTCTTCGATGGTCCAAATTTAAGCTTCTCATTTTTTCACCATTACCCTTTGCAGAAATTGAGATCCAACTACAAACTTTCCACCTACCTTCTACTCGTTAACACAACAGAACCAAAATCTTACCATCAGTGTTCCCAAACTTGCTTTTTTAAGAACAAATGTGGTCTGTCATGGACATACTTTGTATGAAATGTTATTAGATATAAGACCAAAAAGTATTTTTAAATATACAAAAACTTTGTGTTTTTGCAAACAGATGGTCTTAACAAAACCTTCATCTTTTTTTATCATATCCAACCCTACCAACTTGCTTTTGTCTCAGCATGTGAGATTGACTCATGTGAATGTTCTGGGCAGCACAACGGGGACAAATCCAGTCAATGAATGAGGAGAAGGCGAAGACACTGGTGCGGAGCTGCAGTCACGGAACAAGGCTTCTAATGGAGTCTTAGGAAGAGGCACAATGACAGAATCTTACACCCATTTCGTGACATTTTGTCAGCCATGCTGCTGAGTCTAACATATGTAGTGCCTGATGGAAAATTGGGTTGCCAATCCTTAAACAAGCCTTTCCATACACTGATAAAATTTGCCAATACATTAGAAAATTAAATTAAAAATTGGTCAGTATATTAAAAACAGATTGGAGACAGGAATCATCCAGTAAGTTATTACTGATTTTATTCTAAGTCATTCATCCCAGGAAAGGATCAGCTCGCTTAAGACAGTGGGAGTTCAGCATTTTTCTGGACCAACCATTTAAATGCTTATGAAATGCATCATGTGGCAAAATCCAGACATTTAAACATGCCTGTAGTCACCTGGTGTAAAAGACAATCACACAGGGCCTTCTCCATACTTTCCAAGTTCTGTCCTTCCTCTTAGGTATGTCTACTCCCATCTGGTTTTTAGCTGGAGAAATTGAGCTCAGGTTTTAGCAGGCCCACTGCACTATATGCCAGAGTTACAGAAAATAAAAAAAAACTATCAGAACATATTATTTCTAAAAGGGCACTGTCATGTCTTGTAAATGTCAGAAAGGGGTGAATGATGATTTTTGTTTCCTAAGCTATGAATATGATTCTGAACAATACACTGTTGAGTAAGCAAAATATTTTTTTTTCTTTCTCTGCCCTTCTAGAGGACAGATATGTGCCTTGTCAGATGATGCCAAACCCATTATTAGTGTCCTTGCGCTTCTCCATTAGTGATATTGCAGCTAGACTAGCTGATGTCAAGGATGTCCATGTTGAAAGATAACAACATTCCTTAGTAGCAGAAACTGTAGGCTTTCAGCATTTTCTGGCCTTCCCATCATTTGGCTTTAACTGGCAACATTATTACAGTGAAATTCAGTGAGATAAACTAAGGAATAGAAAGTACTAACATTCAGAAAGTACTAACATCTGAATATGAACACACTGATGTTAGTATTCTTTAGTACTCAATTAGAATCAAATTTATAGACACAGTCTGCCCGTTAAGACAGATGCATCCAAACCCAGCAATTCATTACTCTCACTCCATCTTTTCTTCCAGTTCCAGCATTTGTCATCTAGCACATTTGCGACTCAGATCAGTCTTTCCTGAGAGAGACCTTATGGTTATGACCCCATAAACTACATGCCAAATATTCCAAGAGGTGACAACCACCTTAACTGGGGAACCCTGGGGCAGGAAAACTGGAGTAGTTCTGACAAGAGGGGACAGTGGAAGTCCAACCATTCCAACACAAGACAGGGCAAGGTCATATGGGCCACCAATGATGGTGTCACCTGCAGTCTCTGCTGACTTACTTTCAGAGCTGGTAGTTCAGATTATTCATCAGCTACCAAGTCAACTGAACCATGCTTCTGGTAGGTGACACAGTCTCAGGATCCGTATAGCACTAGAACTTCTAGTAAGCAACATAGATCTTCAGCACCTAGGACTGGCTATCCCTGTGCTAGCACCAGTGAGCAGGAAAGCACTACTATACACTTAGAGAAACTGTGTTTACAACTTTGTTTAAGGCAGATCTAAACAAGCTATCGAAAATAAGCAGCTTCTGAGAAATATAGCTTAAAAGGCCTGGTTTTCTCCAGTTGTGTTTCATGTTTGGATTCTTCTGTGTGTCTCAAAAAGCAAAAATTTCTGATCAAAGCACTTACTAGGATAAAGATATTCATGCAGTCTGTGTTCTAGACAGATTATCTGTTGTCAACTAATATAATATAGCTTATGCTGCAACCTTATCATCTGCGGAACCAATCAAAAAGGTAGCATAAGCCCAGCTTCCTAAAAGCAGTAATTTAAAGAGACTTAAAGAGACCTGACTTGCTCACATTAGTTCTCCCCTACCACAAGCATCCCACAGTGCTAGACAGTTTTGTCTATTTTTCTTGATTGTTCAAAGAAAACAAGTATCATGACTGATAATAAAACTCTCCCCCTAAAAGCCTTCTATAGTTAAAAGGTTAAAGAAATTAATAAATACAAAATACCAAGACTGTCATGGAGTGGTGCTCTTATGTGCTATTTATGTCCTGCAAGAAAGAACATCCCTCACCACCCTCCTAGCAAGTATTCCCTATGCCATAGCTAATTTTCATATAACGGAGTAAATAATGAAGACTACCCACACACATAAGCTGATGTATCAGGACTCAAGGAAAGCTCATCATCTGCAGAACTTGTCAAGTTCTGCACTGTACCACATCTTTTCCTGACAACACTTGGAAACACTGATTCCTCTCAATTTCACTTGCATGGAAGATGTCTTGGGCCTGATACACCTCTTGGCTACGATTCTGCTGTACTGAAATAAAAGACACTGTGCCAGTGTAAAAGTGGTGAGAGAGAAGAATCAGACTCCAAGATAACCACTTAAGTGGAAGTAAAAGGGATTATAAATTTGCATGTGATCTAAAAATCAGAATTCTTACCATAGTTATTAAAAATGCCATGAACCTATGTTACAGCAATTTCAATGATCATCAAATTATGCGAAGATCTTATCTACCACCTCAATGACTTTTTAAAATGGAGTGTATTAATACAGATGTGTGCTGATGCTGTAATTTAGCAGCTGATACTTTTGAACAGTAGTAGCGTGACTGCCCTAGAATACAGATTTTCTGTGAATGAATATTCAGAAAAAGCACTGCAATCCTAACCTTCCCCATATAAATTGGTGTCTCCTGAATAAAAGCACACCCTCTTCTGCATCAGACTTCTTGCTGCAGTGCAATTGCATTGCTCTACATACTCATTTTGGATGACAAAGTACATACTTGTCATAGTAATGACCTGAATGAATTCAGGAAAAAAGTGACAATCTCTTTGCAAACATGCCCATTCAGCAAATACACTATTGTTTTTCCTCACTACCATTTGATAATTAAGTTTATAACAATCTCTTTTTTTGTGTGTGTGATACAATAATACAAAAATCTAGAAAATTAAGCCAATACCTTGTTTTTTGAAACCCAGCAGAAATAGTGCTACTCTAGTTTGTATTCCAAACCTTTATTTATACCTGCTACATTGATGTGGATTGCCAGTGTCTCTGCCCTCTGCTTTGCCTGTGCCCTCTCCTGGTGGTAGAACAAACGTTGCACAGAACAGACATGGTTACACCAAAACCTCCCCTTCACAACAAACATTTCCAGATGTCAGGTGAAAACAGCTTTCTATAGTAAAACAGGCCAAGACTCCAAACCTAACGGGGCTCTGAAAAGGTAACATAAAAAGTGTCACAACTCTTGTAAGATCAATGATTAGCACACCCTTACATTTCTACTCCCAAGACTGCCTTATTTCATGCAATAAAGAATGTGTACGCAGAAATAGGGACTCGGGATTCTTCTCTCTCAGAGGAGTAGGTTAATCAGCAGGCTCTGCTTTTGGATTCCTTACCTCTGGCTGCACAGACCCATGATTCTTAGCTGCATGGTATCACAGTTTGAAAATGCTAGTGAGGCAACACAGCACCCTCCTGGAAAGTTGGAAATAGGAATTTGAACCTTGTGAGGCTGAAGACAGAGCATCTGACCAAGAAACAGGAGACCTGTACTCCATGCTACCTGCTCAGCTATTACAGCTAAATTTCCATTCTAGCAGCAGGAAGCGCAGGGGAACAAAATGCCTGAAATAATGGTAAGGCTCAGCTGACACAAAGATCTTCTGTTTATCAGGCTAAGCTGGCTTCCCAACTATAAGTAGCTTTGTTTCTACAGATGAGAGGTACTGAGCCAGGTCAGGTTTGGCCCAGCTGCCAAGCAAATAAGCCCTGCAAGAATCCAAAGTGACTACAGACCAAGCACTAAGCCTGAAACAGTAAGTTCTGCCAAATCTGAGCCAGATGAGACATACGTACACAAGACACTCATCTGAGAAGGGCAATACAGGCACACTTAAGTTCTGGCCCAGCAGACCTATTACCTCAGAACCAGTTGCAGGCAAATGTTACTGCACCACTTTCACACCTAATCTGGTTCTGTGAATTCATACTATCCCTGAGCTAAATAAGGGAAGTGGTCCCAATTCCTCCAGTTTGGTTTTGCAGGGAATGACTTATGGTTCAGAACAACAAAGCAGCACTAATATTATGTGTTTTTTCATCCCATTCTCCAGTATATCCTAGCCGCTATTATTCCAGCCAATCAGCTGGAATCTCAGCATACATTCTCTTCTTTCCTCGCACCCCGCCCCATCCCCCCCCCCGCCCCCCCCCAAAAAAAACACCCTTAGTCAGGACATCTATTGGTGATGGAAAGTTGACTGTATATTAACAGCAAGCACCATTACCTCTTCCTTCAATCAAGTTTTAAAATAAGAGTGAGTCATGGGTCTTTTACAAAAGGACAAGTCAAACACACCAGCTCCAAAAGAAGATTCTGGAACATATATCCACGTGACTGCCTTGCTGGAGTCAGAGAAAGATTTCAGACATACCTCCTCTACTCAGCATTTTCAACCGCTAAGCCCAAGCATCCTGTACAGTGGTTACGTTGTCACAAACTCAGGTTTAAGGTGTCTGTCTTTAGTACATTTTATATGAAACATAGTTCAGCGCTTGGATTCCAGTCTGAGGAAAGAACCTAAAGGTCAGGTATGGCAATGTTGAGGCCCCTTAGTGAGGTTTAGCATTTAGTTTGTGTTCTAGCTCTTTCTCTGCAGAAGGAGGATGACTGAGTATTTATACTCACAGCACCCCTGTAAGGCAGGGAAGTATTAAAATTGACAAAGTAGTCAAGTACTTTAGCAAAGATAGTGGACAGTTGAGAGGTCATACAAAGATCTTGAGTGAATGACTATTAATGATTATTTTGCTTTTTCACCTACAGACTCTTTTTTAGTTCACATAAACATTTAAGACCTCTTCTGAAAATAAGAAAAATAAAACCTTTAATGTGAATTTTGCAATCAAGAAACAAGGAGGAACACAGACATTATGAATAGCCCATTGTCACAGCCCGTCTGCTGCCACATCTCAAAGCTGGCACCACAGTCTGGGAGATTGACTGGCAGTTGTATGGCACTGTTCAAAAGCAACAGGCCATCAGCCACCCGATGGGGAAGTGCAGCTTGTTGAGAAACAAAAAATCATTCTGTTCAGTTTTGGCTTGACATATGCATCATTTTCTACATTGTTTTATGCTACCAAAAAGGTGAATGCACTTACTTGAACCAATTACTTCTTAATAAAGTTTTAAAAATCTCAAAGCAATAATCAGGAAGCTTCAGATTATCCAGACTATCACTGATGAAATTAACTTTTGCTTACTAGAAAGCATCATCATTTGGTGTCTTGATTCACGCCTCACTTTTAAAATGATTCTTCTGTTTATTCCTATGGACATGTTAGTGTCCAACTCTGGAGTTATTATATACAATGTCACATACAGTAAATCAGTATGTGATATTCCCATTAAAAGCACATAATTTGCATTATACCTACACCTGCAACTCTGCTGAGATACTATGGCCATTTGTACCAATATGGGAACCTAGATAAAATACATTCATTGTTTCCATTGACTTTGATTTTATAATCCTTGCTTCTGAGGAAGCTAAGCAAAAATACTTAAAAAAAACCCCAAAAATATTTGGGTACGTTATGGACAGTGGTGGCGAAACTCTAGATTTCACCTGCTCTTATGCAAACGTAGGATGATGTCCAGGAATTCACTGAAATAATCCTAGATTTGCATCTCTTTAAGCAAGGTTGGACTCTGCTGAAAAAAGGTGCCTGGAGTCTATTTCTCTTGTGCACTGAACTTTGTAGGGTTATCCACACTGCTGGAAAGCAAAGTCACTGTAAAATGTTATCAAACCACAGTGACGATGTTCTACACACTTTCCACTGATGTAAATGCCTGTAACGGTGCAAGGCAGAGAAAAGTAAGACCTAGACAGTTGTCAGCCTAAATTTCCTTCCCCATATCCTCCAGACTTCTTGAGGATTACACAGATTTGGCTTTACTTCCATATGCTTGCCAAATCCTGAGGCTTCTAGATATCAGCATGATTTCCAGTGCACATTACCTTGCAGTTCTTACTATCAGTCCCAATCAGCCACTGGAGCAGTAAAGATGAGTCAAGTACAGGCACACCCTCTGTCCATGCCTCACACAGCCACAAGCCTCTTTACCCTGGCAAACGTTTTCAGATGGCATCACCGGGAATTCTTCTGCATTGAAGAAATACTGAAGAAAAATAAAGCAGCAGAATGCCGTGTTTGTTTCTGGCTTGCAGATCAATCATAAGCAGCTCTTGTGCAGAGAACGGGATCTGGCTTAAAGTGTCAATTATCGTTTGAATACAATGAACCATGAGTACAAAATAAAGTACAAGCAGGAGTTAAATGAAGATCCTCTAGCATTGTAATTCCAAATTTCTGAACTGCTTTTCCCATCTGCAATTAATTCCTCCTCCTCAAACAACTCTACCTTGAATATTAGTGCCACATACTGGAAATCATGATAACACATTAACTTTAAAAGATTTCATAATACAAAATCGAGGTGCACTGACTTTATGAGATATAGTTAGTGAAACAGCAGTATTTATATTTATCTGCCTAATGCTAGCATCTATATTTTGCAGTTGTACTGTATTATAACTTATGTAAAAACTCCACATTTCTTAATTGCACAATAAAATTGTTTGCTCACTAAAGAAACAGAGAATAAAAGTGTGTCAAATTAAATTCCTTGCCCTTGAGAGTTGATAATTCCAGTCACCTCCTGATATTCTCATAATTGTGCTTAAAAAAAACCCACCCAACTGGTTGTCCCTTACTGTTGGATTTTACTACTTTTGCTATGTTTTGATTCAGGATGAGACTTAAAGGGGGACTGCTGATCACCAGCCTAACTTAACTGCAGCATCTTGGGACTTGTAGTCCAAACACACACACCTAGGCTGCTTTTCTCCTTCACTAGCATAAAGTTTGATGAAATTCGTAATAATCTGTTCTCATCACCACAGCTTTACAAATTTCCTGAATAAAATAGTAGGTATTCCACATATAAATTTTATCTCTCTTCTTACCTCACTGATTAGTTTCAGTGTAAATAAGGACATATAATTGAAACTTAAGTCACAACTTAGAAAAAAAACAAAGCTTTGTAGGAAGTTCTGAAAGCCCTATCAAAATAAGACAAAGCAAGACTCATAGCACTAATTTTTGTCTTATGGTGAAAATAGAAGAAACACTTTTTTATTATTTACAGTCCAATAATTAATTCTTATTAAGATAATTTGTTATGCTATGTAAGACTTTATAGGTAAATGTAATAAATGAAACATCATTCTATTATGCTGACTAAATCTAATCGCTTGGAGATCCTTACTACAGTATTACAGAAATAAGCTATATGTCTTACGTGAACTTGAACACCATGATTATAGTAGGCCACCCCCCCACCCGCCCCCTGCCCAAACCAGCTCTCCATCCCCTCCAAAAAACCGACACCCTTATATAGGGATTCAAAAAGGTGCACACTAGGGATGCTTACACTTTAAGCCAAATCCCCTATTCTCCAGTTAGAATTTTAGTCTTCTCTAATGCTAACTTCTGGTTATGTCTGAGGTCTCTTTCTTTTGTTTCCTTTAATTCCTACAACTTTAGAGTTCCCCCTCTCTGGCTGTTCTGGCTGAACACCAAATTTGGCTGAGAACTGTGATACCAGACAAAGTGATCTGAAATCCTAATTACAAGTTCAACTGCTAAACTAGCAGCTGAGCTGGCAAATCAGAAGTGCCCAACTATCCAGACAAGCTTCAGGGACCGAGGTCTGAGGTGCAAAGGAGTGCCCCAAGCAAGAGAGGAACAACACAGGTTTGGAATATCAAGGTATACTTTAAACACGTTTTATTCTCAGTGGAAGAGCCCTAAGGGGCAGTGACAGTAGCAGGGGACAGACTCAAGGAGGGCCCAGCTGCAGTAACTGTCACTCCTTTCCACAGCCGGCCCCTGTCCCCCAGAAGCTCTCTTCTCTATTCACCCCACTCCCCCGCATCCCCTCACCCAGCAGCAAGCCCACCCCACGAGCCCTCAGGACTCCCAAACTACCTCTCCCCACTCCACCGAAGCCAGCAGCCTTCCCCTCAACTTCCCCCCTCCCCTCCCCTCCCCACCTCATCTGCCCTCCGGCTCCTCACCGGCCCGCTCCTCACACCTCCCCGCCTCGCCACTCTCCTCACACCGCCGCTCCCGCACACTGCACCTACGCTTGCTTGCCCGCCCTCCGCTTCTTGCCTCAGGATTGGCTGTCCGCGGCATAACCCCGCCTCCCTCCGGTCGCCATTGGCCCTTGTGCCGGAGCGGCAGTTCGGCGGGGCGCCGCGCGGTGGGCGGGCGAGCGGCAGCGGCGCTGCTATTGGCGGCGAAGGCGGCGGCCTGCACGTTAGGCTGAGTCGCCGGGCGGAGAGAGGGGCTGAAGGCGCTATTGTTGCCGGATCGCCGAGGAGAGGAGCCGGCGGACACCGGGGCCGGGCAGCGCGGGCCTCAGCGGCAGCCATGAGTGGCGGCGTGTACGGGGGAGGTGAGTCCGGCGCCGCCTCGCTTGCCCGTCCTCCCCTCCCCTTCCCTCCCCTCCCCCCCCCCCCCCGCCCCGCGACCGTTGGACTCGGCGCCGTCCCGTGAGGCGGCGCGTGCGAGCCTTCCCCTGGGCGCTTCCCGCCTCCCCGCCGCTCCCTCAGGCCCCGAGCCCGGGGCAGGGGCCGCGGCCCGGCTCTCCCACAAGTCCGTAGCGGAGCCGGAGCCCTCCCGGTCCCTCCGTTTCTTAGAGGCGGGGTGGCAGCATGCGTGAGGAAGAGGAGGCGGCTGCAGGCCTTGTTTCTGTCCCTCCCGGCGTCCTTTCGCCGAGATGCTTCCCCCGGAGACCGGCCGAGCCGTGGCCTTGGGCTGAATTAGCGCTGCTGGGGTGCAGGGTGGCCCGAGAAAACCCCGCGCTTTGGAACCCGGGCTGTCGTTTCCTCCCAGGGCACTTCTGCACACCTTTCCGTCGGGACTAAAGTCCGGGTGTTTTGTTTCAGACTTTGGTTTTCTTGAGGGGGTGCAGAGCACCTCAGCGAGGATCCATACACGCAAGGGATGAGGGCGCTTCGTGGTTTGGCAGCCTTCATTTACAGAGTTGGGTGTCTTCAGGGCCACCGTTCTAATTCTGATCACCCCCAGGAGGTCTGGGCTCGTCTGGCTTCTTGTGACTGTTAAGCGAGCACCTTTTGAAAGCTTTATCTTGTACTCTATTTGGATGCAACTGTATTCTCCCTCTTCTGTTAAAATTCCCCTTTTATTTATGCCAAAGGAAGGTATTGGAATGTCCAAGCAAAAGCCTGTCTGCAGTCTTCTAATAGCTCTCCAGTAACTGGAGTTCTGAATAGAGAACTTTCTCCTTGCCTTGAAAAAGATGCCTTGACTTGCTTTTCTTCTTCTGCAAGCAAAACAGACAGTGGGCAGGGAAGGGTCAGGATTGTAGTAGAGTGTAGTAACCATTCACTACCTCTTTTATTAACAATCTTTTCAGATGAAGTCGGGGCTCTTGTTTTTGACATTGGCTCGTATACAGTGAGAGCAGGCTATGCGGGCGAGGACTGTCCAAAGGTGAGAATCTGTGTAACTCAATGGAAATGCAACTTGAATTTATGCCTTAGGTCTTGTTAGTTACGAGTTTTCAGAATATGCTGGTTTTTGTTCTGACTGTATTGTACAGGGAAAGCTCAGACTTTATGAGGGAAAAAACCCCACCCAAAACATTAATAATTCTCATGTACTGCTTACCTTTTTGCCTTACAGGTTGATTTTCCAACAGCCATTGGTGTGGTGCTAGAAAGGGACAATGGCAGCACTCTGATGGAGATAGATGGTGACAAAGGCAAACAAGGGGGCCCAACTTACTACATAGACACCAATGCCCTGAGAGTTCCAAGGGAAAATATGGAGGCCATTTCACCTTTAAAAAATGGAATGAGTATGGTGCTCTGTCTTTTTCTACCTGTTTTTAAAATAGCATTGCTAGGCTGCAAAGTCATAGCTTTCATGTAAACAGATGCTATGTATGGCAACAGAAGCCAGAAGAATGGATGCCTGATTTACACATTGCATGAAGTATAGTTGGTTTACAGTGTTAGTGGACTTTCAGCATAACTTTTGAGATGTTATGATCATCATGATTACAGAGGAAGAGAATTCTGCAACGCTATTAAAGGAGTTGTATGGCTGTGGAGGATAGCTTTTGACTCAAGAGCTCTATGCAAAAAAAGTGTTGGAAAACCTTTATGTATTTATGAAATGGAACAAAACTTAGAGGTAACTAATCTGCTTGTTTCAATGTTGTTACAGTTGAAGACTGGGATAGTTTCCAGGCAATTTTGGATCACACTTACAAGATGCACATTAAATCTGAAGCAAGTTTGCATCCTGTCCTTATGTCCGAAGCACCAGTGAGTAAAAGCAGCTTTGGATTTTCATAAGTCTCAACTGTATCTTCTTGCTGACTCTACATACGTTAGTCTTGGACAAGTCTGATATTGGCTTGTAGGTTCAAGTGTTAAGACTTAGCTATAGAAATAACAATTTTAAAATACTTTGCCAGGTTCTGGAAAGTAATCAGTTTTAAAAAAAAAAAGAAGTCTAAAAAAGAAAACAATTTGAAATAGTTTGCATGAGTTCTGTTAGAAAGTATTTACAATGTGCTGTTGTTTTTAATTTAAAAAAATTACTGCCTAGAATAAAAGCAAAAAGATGTTTGGATGTCGTCTTAAATTACGCTTAATAAAATGCTATTGAAAATCTGCCACTTCATTCAGCCTTACATCTAATATTACGTGACAGAGAATAATATTTATAAAGGAGAAGCTTTAATTTTTCTGTCTTCATTTCTGTAAATGGCCCTGTAAGGTAAGTGAAGTGGATGAATACAAATTTCTGGGAAAATAGGTGAACAAGGTTTCTTTCACTTAATAATGCTCAGCATTTGAAGGACAGATCTTAAAGTCAGAATACAAAAGGTAGACATGCCATACAAAAGTTATGCCTTTCTTTAATAAAATCTTATGAAAAGGATTTTCTTTTTCATTATTCCCTTGTGTAGAATTGTAGCTTGTGGAGTATGGATGAATTTGGAATGGTTATTTCATGTTTGATGGCTCAGTGGGTGTCTGAATAGAGGTTCCCGTTAACATTCTCCTTGCAGACCTAATCTTACTTTTATGTATTGGCTTGGAAAAAACTTGACTTTTTCAGTAATGTGTAGAATATTTGATACATATCCTGGCTTATTCACAAGTGCAGTAGAACTGTAGGAAGATACCTTGGAAACAGGAAAATCTGGATTTATTTTTCTTTCAACTGGGCAAGTTATTTCATGTATCTCTCCCCTTGTCAAATGGGCATGTTACTTGTTTTAGAGAGTTCTTTGAGAGACTGATACTGGAAGAGCTATAGAAGTGTAAAGAAACCTGTTGTAACAGTAAGTGTATATCACTTTTAATTCTGTGTGATAGATAAGCATTAATGTATTGTAGTAGAATTGGAATAAAAAAGGTTCTAAAGAAGTAAATTACTAGAAATCTGCTTCTATAGAGGTTTGATATGACTTGAAACCGTGGCCATAATAATTCTAATTACTTCTTTATTATGTTAGCATTCCTGTAGTGTGCTCTCATCATCCTCAAGATAAACATATCTTCCTTTTGTCACTTATTTGTGGTTTGGTTTGGTTTTTTTCTTCTAGTGGAATACTAGAGCAAAGCGTGAAAAACTGACTGAATTGATGTTTGAACACTACAACATCCCTGCTTTTTTCTTGTGTAAAACTGCTGTTCTAACAGCGTATCCTTTGGAATTTTTTACTGCTTCCCCACCCCACTCCCTGCCACCCCCGGAAATTACAGTAAACTTATTCTAGGCAATTCCTAGTATAACAGCATGTCTAACTTTTCTTCTTCTGAATTAATTTTTCCATAAACATCTAAGGAGGAAGTAAACAAATTCCATTTCTGAACTTTAAAGCTTTAGAGCTCAGTTCTGAAGTTCTCCCAATCTGACTGTTTTCCTTGTCAGCAATGTTGTCTTTATTGTCTTTCCCCTCCCCACCTCCCCCCCTGCCTTTCTAATTTTTTTTCCCCATTGTATACCATGGGTAAGAATAGTACAGACCTGAAATGGTGTTGTCCTGACTACTAAATACAGTAATTAGAGCTTGAGGTTCCCATAGCCTTAAGATGAGTATTTGTAATTATTTTAAACTAACAACGTGTTTTCAGCTTCAGAGTCTAAATGAGTTGGATGTACTTAGAGCTTGCTGCATAATATTCATGTGAAGTCTCACCTTTGTACATCCAAAGCTCAGGATAGTTCACAGATAGAAGCTGAAAGCCATTCCCTTTATGAGGTTGTGGACTTTTTAGAAAGACAGTGCACACTGGAAAACAGCAAATCCTTTTGCAGAGCCAAGGAATAACATATCATGGTCCTCATTCCTAGTTATGCGCTAACTGTATGGCAACATTTTTTACTAAAGTGAAAATTACAGTATTTTCCTTAATCCTTTTGGCTAGTTTTGCTAATGGGAGATCTACAGGTCTCATTTTGGATAGTGGAGCAACACACACCACTGCTATTCCAGTGCACGATGGATATGTACTTCAGCAAGGTAAACGTTTTCATGAGTAACAGCATTGTAGTATCAAGGTTGAGTTAGCTTTCTTTCTGCTTTTACAGTTTTGTTATTGTTTTTAAGTATCCCCTTAAATATGGAAAAAAGCCCTAACAGTGTTCACTGACAAATAGTTTGTAGAGAGAGTTTATTTGTTGGTGGGATGTTTTTGGTTTTTTGATTCTCTTTTTGTCTTCTAGGTATTGTAAAATCACCACTTGCAGGAGACTTTATTACTATGCAGTGCCGGGAATTGTTTCAGGAAATGAACATAGAGATAATTCCTCCATATATGATTGCTTCAAAGGTGGGGAAGTAACTTTAGTAAGTGTTTGCTTGGGGAGAGGCTTAAATAGTTAACTGATGATCGTGTTTCCTGCAATCTCAGGAGGCAGTTCGTGAGGGGTCGCCAGCAAATTGGAAGAGAAAAGAGAAGTTACCCCAGGTCACTAGGTCTTGGCACAACTACATGTGTAATGTAAGTAGGTCATTTCTCCCACTCTCAAACTCCCCTAGGCCTCCCATAAAGAAGTTTTGTGAGTATATCAGGTTTTCCTCTTGAACTAGAAAATCTTTAAAAAGTCAGTATCAATTCTATAAATTCTATAAAATTGAAGATTGACATTCTCATAACCATGTTATTCTTAACTCCATAGTGTGTCATTCAGGACTTCCAAGCTTCTGTCCTCCAAGTATCAGATTCAACCTATGATGAACAGTACGTCACTGTTTTCCTTCTTGTAAAAATAATTATCAGTTGTGCATGGGGTGCTTACCCTGTTCATTGCTGTTGGCTGGCTTTATTGCAGAAGAAGTTTTTAGATAAAAACTGTTTATTTCTGAAAGTAGAAATACTGTATACATCCAGGTGATAGTTTTTTATTTAATATTCCAAGATGCATGAGATCATACTAAATATTATGGAATGTGTAAGTCATATCAATCATAATTTTCCCATTGAAACCTTAGTTTATAATGCTACTTAGATAACTTAACATCTTGTTTACATAGAGCTTTGATGTGTTAACTTTCTGACTGATGCTCTAGGGTAGCAGCACAGATGCCAACAGTTCATTACGAGTTCCCCAATGGCTATAACTGTGACTTTGGTGCGGAGCGTCTAAAAATCCCTGAGGGATTGTTTGACCCTTCTAATGTAAAGGTAAAACAACTATGATATGTAGTAATTGGAAGGCTTTAAATTACTAGATTATCACATGGCTTCCTTTTGTATGATGTTCTTAATTTCATGATTTGTATGTGTGTGTTCACGCTGCATGGTTCTCTTGGGGGTAGAATTTGCCTGTGTTGTATTAGGGTTGGGCAGGCGAAGGACGAAATGTAGTTCAAAATGGGTAGTGATGAGCTGAATGGGAAAATAGGAATTATTTTCTTTCTCCTTCCCTATGTTTAGCTCCCTCTCTAGTAATACTTGTAAATTCAACTCATTCAGGGCTTTCATATGCCTTGCTCTTTTGAAGTGATGATGTGTAGATTACTAATTTTAATTCTAGGGTTTATCTGGTAACACGATGTTGGGTGTGAGCCACGTTGTCACAACAAGCGTTGGAATGTGTGATATAGACATCAGGCCGGTAAGTGTTAGTCAGACTTGTATTATTTTAAGGCATAGATATTTTTGTGCTGATAGAATTTTTTGGGACTAGAACACTGTTGATGAGGAAACGTGGATTTCCTAGGATAATGATAAACACATTAGAATAATTCTGTTAAGTATTACATATTTGTATATAGGAATATGTACAATTACAGTTTTGTCTTACAAAATGCCAAATCAGGATTTTTTACTTTTACTTGGTGTTTCTACCTATATTTAAATAGCTAATGTCCAGATTTTGTGGCTGGCACTGCATAATGTGCATTGGGTTGGCTTCAGATGAGCATTTTCTGTTCATAACTTTGAGTGTTATCTCCAGATTTTTGGGCATGGCAGATAGACTTTCTAAACATAACCAATCATATGGAACTCTTCTAGAGATTAGAAAAAAGAAAAGAGGAACTAAAGGAAAACTTCCTTTTTAAAACTATGTTCTAACTTTCTCAGATGTCAACTTGAAAATATTCAAGTTTCATAAGGACCGCATGGGGGTTGTTTAAAAAATTTTTCCTTTTAGCTGGCATGTCAGGCAAACTTAGTAGGCCAGGCCGTGATTTTGGTTCACCAACTGCAGCATTAGTAAGATTGAAAACTGTTGCAGTGCTGTGGGGGTTTCCTGTGTGGTTGGAATATCCAGCTGTAGGAAAACCAACCATGTGGTTATAGGAGATATCTGTAGGTATAGGGTTCTCCGTAGTAGAAAATATTCTGTGAAATCATTTAGAACCATTAATCACATAGCTTCTGTCTTCTTTGTACAGTTTAATATTAAGCTGTCTTGAAATATTTTTCAGGTGACTAAAAAATTAATTGGATTGGGAGAGGTAGTATTGTTGGCATCAATAATTGTATTATTGCTGTTGATTATATGTACTTGTGTGCCATTCCTCTCTGTTCTGTGAAATGGTTGTTTTCAGAACGATTTCAGAGTTAATATTGTAGGTTGCTTATTCTCTCTTTAGGGTCTCTATGGCAGTGTGATTGTAGCAGGAGGAAACACTCTAATACAGAGTTTCACAGACAGATTGAACAGAGAGCTGTCTCAGAAAACTCCACCGGTAAAACAACTCTTTAAATTACTGCATTGAGTTACTTATCATTCTGCTTTTCTGTCACGTAAGTTCACTTGCATGTATCATAGCTTCCACATACTTAGGAACCCAACAGCTGAAGAGATTTCTGTGGGGCAAGAGATCTCCTTCTCTAAAGAAAGAAGTCTTGAAAAGTTCTTGTATGAAATGAATTCCAGCAGATCTTGCAACTGCATTCTGAACAGTTTACTTCTCCATTCCTGCTTTCAGATTGTGATTCTAAGTTCTGTAATTGTCCCTAAGCGACAGCCACTATTTCCCTTGATGGTCTCTCTTCTGAAGTGTTGCTGACTAATTTGTGGCATATTCAGTCATTCTGCCTGAGGTCTTGTCACTTTGTCATGGGAATTGTTCTTCCTGGATTCTACAGGCAATTCAACCTACCCATAGATAAAACCTGGTGATTTAACATACTTGTATTTTCTTTTTTAATCACTTGATGTCAAAGCAAGTATTAATACCTTACACCTGTGTTCTTGAGAGCACATATAGCTTATGATATTTCTTGAATATTCATATTAAAGAGAAAATGTTCTACTTGTAGCAACTTTGAAATGAATGTTATGAGAAACTGAGAAAGGTAGTTACTGCTTCTTGTAATAGGTGAGGAGGAACCTACTGAAATGCAAAGATTTTATTGCTATGAGGCATTTTGAAAACAAAAGGAAGGAATGGGTCTAAAAAGCACTAGATGAATTAAGTTCAGCAATGTTAGACATTTTAGTCCCAGTGTGCATTTTAAGTAGCCCAGCATTAGAGATGACAATATATAGTGTATTATTGCTCTCTACCTGCCCTATTTCTAACCTTAAGTGTTTGCTGTTGCTCCCTCTTGGGAGACAAGATAAAAGCCATACATGTTCTGTTCCACTGTGGCTATTCTTGAATTCTAAGTACAGGGCAGATGAGCATTATTGCAAGTTTAATAAAATTGACCTGTTCCACCTGCATGTTGGTATATACACCAAATTCCTTGTGCTGTCCTTCTCTTGTCCCTAAAGGCCACCAGCCTACAGTTTGTCTGATTGTTCTTTCATTTTACCTCCTTTTCTATTCAGAGCATGCGCCTGAAGTTGATAGCGAACAACACAACAGTGGAGCGGAGGTTCAGCTCATGGATTGGTGGTTCAATTTTGGCTTCTTTGGTTAGTAAATCTGTGTTACTATGTTGCTATGCTAAGCAGCACTGTCACCGAAAAAGCTAATTCTGCTTCAGTGTGCATTGCAGGGTTTGTGCTACCCTAGCAATAATAATCTTATCTATCCTTGTGGTAAGGTGAAGAGAATCTTATTTAAAAAAAAAAAAAAACAAAACATGAGCATTTCTAATCAAAAAATAACTTGCCACGTTGTCCCATTTTTAATGGCAAGGTGCAGGCTTGACATAGGCTATCCAGAAATTATATGTATCTAGTACACCATGAACGTAGCAAACCTGTTTCTGCATCATATTCCTGAGCTTAATTCTGTAAGTTACTGAGTACTGAAATGGGTTTGTGGGGATTAATTTAGCAGTATGGGAAAGGGAGACTGAAATCAGCTTTCAGTGCTGCACCTTCCTGTCTTTAGTTTAATCACTAGCAATATAAAACTCAAAGGAAAAAATAGTTAAGGAGGTCAAGTCCTCTAACCTCATTTAATGTAAAGATTTGCTTGTTTTTCATCATAGGAAAAGTTAATCATGTTTCACTTAACCTTCATTTGTTTTCTGATTTTTTTAAAATTTTTTTTAATTGTGTGTTTTGTGGTTGTTTTGGTTTTGGTTTTTTTTTTTGTTTTTTTTTTTGTAGGGTACTTTTCAACAGATGTGGATTTCTAAGCAAGAATATGAAGAAGGAGGGAAACAGTGTGTAGAAAGAAAATGTCCTTAAACCTCTGACTGTGAAAACTGCTGCCTGCTCAGTGCTCCTTCTGTTTTATAGCTTTAGCATACTCAGGAATGTGATGGACTCTTTTTTGTAGAAAGTTTATATTGGATTTTTGCATAATTCAAGTTCCATTTTAACAAACCTTAGAAATTTTGAGAGACCTAATTGGTACTATCATAGAAAAAGGATGTTTACATCCCTTGTAAAGCAATAATTCATGTAACAAGCATTTTATAATTTTGTATAAATATCTATTTTCTCTAGTATCTTTTCCTGGGAACAGCTTTACAGGTTAGCTAATAGATAGAGGCATAACCTTGCAAATGCCCATGCAGATTTATTAAAAATCTCTTGTCTACTTTCACATATTAGTCTTCCTTGCTGGTACTTTGGCCTTAAATTGCTCTTTTTTTCTCTCTTAAAAAATAAAAGTTCGTATTTTATATTTGAGCAACTTTGTGAGTACTTGCAGAGAAAGTTACTCTTTTGTTTTAAAAATGGAAAGTTTGTATTTAGTAACCTACTATAGGTGACTCAGTCCAGTGTAAACTTTTACTGTCCTGTGGAAGTGTTACATTCCATGTAGTGAATGTTACATTAAGCACTCGTTTGCTAATTCTCTATTATGGAGCAGTTACATTTCAGTAAAGAATCAGTGCTTTCCACCTGATTTCTAGGAATGTATATAATGCCTTTGTGGTGTAGGTGAGAAGCAAAACTTGTTTGAGCCAGGGAAGTTAAGGCAAAGAATTGTCTGTCGAAGCCCAGAATAGTCACAGAAGACCTCAGGATGTGGCTTGATGTTTTTACAGGGAGCTCTAACTCGAAGGGGCAGTCACTACTGGTTTATGGCTGGTATAGCCCCCTCAGCTGACTCATAGCAGGGTCAGTAAGTGCCTGCATTTTGCAATGGGGAGTGTGCACTCAGGGTCGGAGGAAGTCAGATGATTTTTTTTTTCCAGCAGGATCTGGCTGTCAAGATGCAGTTCTGTAACTCTTAAGCTTACTTTAATTTACAGCTGTGTGATGTTCTGTATTGGGACACAATGAAGTTTTGCTCCTTATCTTAAAAGCTGTGGAAAACCAAATAGGATTTAACAGATTTAAAAAAAATAAAATGTAAACAGTACTGCTAAATTTTTCATATCCTAAAAGACCTTTTGGGTAAATAATGATGAGGCCTCTAGTTGGAAACAGTTTCACATTACCTCCAAACAATAAAGTAATTTATCAAAACCACCTGCTTTTGTCTTATCATGATAACCATTAGTTGCTCGAGACAAAGTTGTTTAGTCCAGATTTTTCAAAGCTATTGACCAACCATCTTTCTCTCACAAAATGAGGCAAACTTAAAGTCAGCTACAATAGCTGATACAAGCCACCAGCTAGTGTTGTCATACTGGAAGAAAAAGACTTGGTCTAGTTTGCATTCAAGTAGAATGTGGAACGTCAACTGAACTTGTAACTTAGCATGCTGCAATGAGTAATGCTTTATAAAGTTACTGTGGCATCAGTGAAGTACTAAAATTGACTGGACAGCTTGTAGCTAGAGGTTAAGATCTAAAGTAGGCTTTTTTGGTTTCTCTTCATGCATTGACTGCATTTTAAGCTTTCCTTGTGTGTTGTGTGCTTAGGTTTCATTATGTCTAATCCAACTTTTATCTTCTGTGTATCTTAATTTAAGTATAATGGTGCTATCTGTGAATCTTCCAGCACCTTACGGAGAGCAAAACACTTTCTGTAGAGTTTTGGTTTAAGAATTGGGTATTTTGTGTGATGCAGAGGAGTACCTGAAGGTCAAGACGATGGAGAGACATCTATCCCTTACAGTTTTGGTTCCCTTGGAGTTTCCCATGTTTTATGAGATTATATTGCATAGCCCATTTGCTTCCTGAAAGACTAGTATTTGTGACTTTGTTCTAAACTTCTGCACAATCTCATCTGAAGGTTAAAAGCTTTCATGAAGTAAGTGTTTACCATCAACTGGGAGCAGTAGCAGTACCTTTCTACTTCAATTTCATAGAAGACTACTACCAGTCTTCCTTCAAACATTTTGCACACTGCAAAAAAATTGCATAGATGTTTGAATTTGTCATAGGCACGTAGAAATCTAGGTATAAAGACTGCATTGTTAAAAGTTGACACACTAAATATTTCATACTTTCTAACAAGCCAGACTTAAAACAGGGAAAAAGTTTGCCGTAGCAGACTGAAGAGTGTATTTTCCCATGCTTCTGTGCAGAAAGCACATGTAACTTGGGTGACATACCTGTAACTCAGATGATCAGGGAACAAAGGCTAGTACTTGGGCTTCAGAGGTTCTTGTGTTTGTCTGGTTTTAATGCATGTTTGTTAAACTAAACCAGGTAAATATTATCCCTACACTTTATACTTTCATCTGGCAGTCAGTTGCTGTTTTTCACTATTAATGACATATATCTTACTTTCATAATAGCTGGTTAATAAGTCATTTTTCAAATATTTCTAGAAACAACTGTTAGGACTAATTTGACTTATGCACCAAAGCTGCTTTTTAATTCCAGATCACAAGTTTAATTTAGGTCAAATATGGGATTAAAAAAAAAAAAAAAAAAGACTCAGGAATGCTCAGTCAAGCTGTTCACTGGTTTCAGAACTTGTTTCATGTTCCAGTCAGAGATACTCAACCAATTGCTTGCAGCACTCTTCCAGCATGTTACTGGCTCTGAGATTTTATGGCAAGGTGAGGGAACTTCCTTTCCAAGACCTTCCGCCTCGTCCTCTCTAGGTTTTGCCTTCTTGCCCTTCTGCGTAAAGATTTTTCAAGTCTGAGCCTGAAATAAAGAAGTCAGCGTGGTTAACTTCTAAATAGCTTGTAACAACCTTAATAAGCTCAACCCTCTAATGAAATAGAGGTTCCCAGTGGTTAACAACTTCACTGTTAATTAGCTTTTGATAAGCAAAAATGCCTGCAAGGCAAATTAATTTTTTTCTTCTGCTTTTGAGTTCTACAGAAATTCAGCCTCTGGGAGGATCTTACGTAGTCTGCATGTAAAGTTACTTTTACAGTGCAACTTCATAGATAACCAAATCTCTTAATAACTAAAATGGGAAGAGCAAAAAGAAACAGAGCAAGCTGTAATTTTAAAAAGCCTTATTTTCAGTCTACTAGCTGTAAAAAGAACAAGATTACTACTATTTTTTCCTTGCAAAGTGGAATAAGGAGGACTGAAGAACAGATCAGAAAATAACTTTCAATGTCAAAAAAGTCTTTTTACCTGATGAAGTGATTCACATGAGGTAAGTAATAGAATTTCTTCCTTTTGTGTCTTTTGTTCAAGTACCATGGTATTGGCCATTCCTTATAAGCGTACCTATTAAAGACAAATAAGTGATTATAGAATGTATACTTTTTGTCTTCATTCTTGGATTCTACCAGTTACACTTGGTTACAGTACAGTGATAAAGTGGTCTGACCAGTAGATCGCAGAATTTCTATATGGGTATATACTTTCAGCTCTACTGCTGGATTGGTTTATAACTACATCTCATACATAGCTCAGCATCTTTCTGTAGAAAGTGGTCATACTTTAAAAACTGTAGGTGTTTGAAGAGAGGGCCCAGTATAGTAGATAATGATTCTTTGCATTTATATTTTAAAGCTACTCCTTCATAAGAAAACTTCCAAAAGCTGATGTGAACAAACTGCATGTGAAGAGAGTTTTGTTTCTACTGCAATTTTCTTTTAAATGCCAGTATTAGGAGTGTCATGTCAAGAGCAAGTCTGCCTGAATGTAAGTATTTCCCTTTAAATATAGACTCTCATTTATTTTGGGGGTTTCTCTTGCATTTGGGCTGCACAGATGGCTTGTGCAGACTCGCCTACAGACTCCAGTGCATCCACGTTGCATCAGACCTACCACTATGTGTATTGCAGAGGTTCTGCATGCATATGCTTAAAGACCATTTCATGTTGTCTGTCCCTTCCCCCTGCTGTAACTGGGGACTGGGCTTCCAAGTATATGGGCAAACCCTTCTTCATGGACAATGTTTCCAAGCAGAAAGAGGTATACAGAAGCCTCATCCCTAAAGATGTAGATCTAATGGTTAGTGCATTTAGTACTCTGCTGATTTATATTTAATGGGTAAACAAATGAAAATTCAGCATTGTTATAAAGTGTGACCTGTTATCTACGCTGTTATTGCAGAGCTGAATACTGTAGTTAGTGCTTCAAATGCCAATATGATAGGGGTAAAATACTGGTTAATGAAATAGCAGGTCCTGCCAAAGACTTCAGCATCATCACCTGAAATTACAGATTATTGAAAGTATCTGGACAATAAATAATTCTAAAGGTAGAAGCTTCCAACGAAGTTAAATATCTGCCAAGACTAGTAGGGAATTCCAACAGATGTTATATGGTCTCATGCAGTACTTTGGGTGGTTGTCACCCAATATATGGATTTTGCATTATAATTAGGGAAGTCCAGGTGATTCAACTTGAACAGTACTCCCTAGTTCATTCATGTGTTACAGAATAGTTACAGTAAGAGACATCCTCTGAGTACAGAAATCATATTAGTTACATGGAGCTAATTTTGTTATAATTAATGGTAGAGTTTGAATTATTTAGTAGCAATTATAACCACATTTTTAAAAAAACAAAACAAAAAAAAAACAAAACAAAACTCAGGAAGCACCTGAATGCTGACCAGAACACGTGTCTTTCCATACAGTACATGCATCCTTTCTTGATTAGATAAGGATTTTCTAGTAAAGAGACATACTGCAAGCAAAATTGACACACATGAAAGAAAAGTTTTATTTTCCTTACCAGTAGGTGCGTCCTAAGAAGTCATGTCTCCACTCACCAGGTACTGGTTTTTCATGGCCAGTTTGTAAAAGCCTCAAAGCAATTTCTCTCTCTCTGACAACCAAGTCTATGTTTTTCATAGACTTTTCTACCTGGAAGTAGGAAATGGTTTCAGCTTGGGCCAACAGAACACAATGCTGACAATTTAAAAGATCTCAAATGAAGATTTAAGACTAAATTTAAAGGAAAAGCAAAGGTAAAACACACTAGGAGTTCCATCGTGAGCCGTCTCACAGTTGTGGACTGAGTGAAACAGCTGAATTCGCTCTGTGTACTAGAACAGTGAAGAATGGGTGCTTTAAAAACCTAACTTGCACGCAGAACAGATATGAAATAACTGACAGTCTGATATTTCATTAAAGACTAGCTGGCTAATACACAAAGCCAGATCTAATTGCTGATGCTAGAAGTGCAGAAAGCTCTGAGGCAGAAAGGAAGTAGAAGCAAATAGAAGACATGCTGTATGTGTTTCTGTCAGATGGTTTGCACTGGCTGTTTGTTATTCTAGTTTTCACTCTGGAGTCTGGTCACAGCCTCAGTAATGCCTGTTGGCTGATTAGAAAGCTGCCTTGACCAAACTATGACACTTCAAGTTGAAGTTTTTTAGTCAGGTCTGTCTCATAATATTGCTGTACCACACATTACATATGGCAACGTGTTAAATGCTCTGGGAAGCTGCTAGAGCTAATTTTAATAAGCAGATGGCTGTATTTTGTCTCAGTGCAATCATAGTATTTAACTGGTGCTTGACTTCTACTTTTCTTGGGCTTCAGCCAAAACCAAACAGGCAATTAGTAAGATTTGACTTTTGAAGTGCTGGGGCCACTTACTTAAGTTCCCTCCCAAAACAAGTTCTTCTGTGATTTTTAATTGCTGAATACAGATGTGTAGGTGGGACTAAGCAGAAAATACTGTTCAGAATGGGAATCGAAGTACAGTTGAGAAACCGTATTAGCATAAATTAGAACGAGATACACTAGGAGATCCAGAGCAGGGTTTTACATTAGATCTCCCCTAATTTATAAGTACAGCAATGAAAATGGCAAGTAGAAGACCAAAAAAAGCAATGTCTGACACAAAAAAGAGAGATCATAATGCAGTTGCGGATGTGTGTGATAGCAAGTAACAGTTAAATTATTAACTATACAAATAAATTCAAATTAACAATGTAATGGTCAGACTCTTCCATAAATAAATTGGACAAATAGGGGGGTATCTGAGAATATCTCTCATGTCAAACAGCTGGATTATTTAATTGGCCAGTGAAGGTGCAGATTTCCATCTGTGCAATCGATTTATAAGTAAATGAAATTTTCAGTGGCAAAGATACCAGGGAAAGAATTTAATAAATTAGTGGCAGAATTGCAATAATGCAAGAGAAGGAACGAACGACAAAAGTGAGGACAGCAAAGAACCAAAGGGCTCAAGTTTGGAGAAGACAAGGTCAGAAGCAAGAAGTTGGCAACAGTTAAGTAGCTAAAAAAGGTTTGTGGAGGGTAAGGATAGAGATAATGTTGAAGTTTTACCAGGAAGTTTCTAGAAATCCTCTAGTGCAGTTTCAGGGCATGAACATGGCAAAATATTTCTTAACATTATGTAACAGGTGGAGAGGCCTTTCCTACTATGTTGCTTGAGCACAGTGTTTGTGCATTTACTAAAATCAGGGAAATAATTTTTTAAAATGGTCTTTAACAAGTTTATGAACACTTCACCTTTCACTCAGCAATTTTACTTAGAGTTATATTTTTAGCTAGTATGAAAAAGTTACCTTTTCTAATCGTTCTGGACTTGGCATAGGCCTGAGTTGTCGTTTTGATTCTTGCTCTAAAGTTAAAAGCATGTTTTTTTCCTTCAGTAGGACATACCTAGATCAGAAAGCATAGTACTTCAGAAATAACTTCTGGATTAATCATGCACTACCCTGCTGGATAGAGCACAGCTGTCCAACATATAATCCCATATCCTATACATACTAGCTTCATATAGAGAAGTGAAAAGATACTGACCAACTGCAGAAAGCCCCGTAGAGGCGGGCAGGGGAGGGCTGATATACATGACATACAAGGAGAGGCTGAGGGAGACAGGTTTACTTAACCTGGAATAAAGAAGGCTAAGGAAGGAAAAGGTTAACACCAAGTAGTCTTCCAATACCTGGACAGAGCCAGACTCTTCTTACAGGTGCACAGCAAAAGGATGAGATACAGCAAGGAAAAAACTATTCACAGTAATAATTCAGCACTAGTTTAGCCGTAGCACAGGTTGCCTAGAGTGGCGAGACTTTCAAAATCAGAATGGATGCAGACCTGAGCAACCTGATCTCATATAGTAGTTAGGCCCACCAGAGGTCACTTACAACCAAGCCTGTCCTGCAGTTTGAACAACCCCCAAAGGGCTCAGACACAGCCTCTTTGTACCAAACCTGAACCCCTTGTACTAGATGCAACTATCACACAACCACCTGCAGTTGCAGTACAGCATTTGTATTCTGAGCAGTACCAGGACTTGGGCTGCTCCAAGCCCGAAGCAGGCTTAAGCATGCAGAGCTGTATGGCAAACTAAATTCACTGGCTAGTAAGTTCACTAGTCACAGTTTAATAAAACAGGCAGAGCTGCCTTGAAAGAAGAGAAGCTACTTCACTAAAACTTACTTACCAAAGTTTGTGCAAGTCTTCACTACTCTTGCCCCTTAGCTGCTTTATATTCCATGCATCCCCTGTAAAAAAAAAAAAAAAAAAAAAAAAATTAAAAAATCAATTAAATAGAACAAACTTCTCTTATTCTGGAAAAAAAAAAAAGCTTCCATTAGCAGGGTCTGCTGACTCAACAGAATAAGGATCGCTTTTTAAAAAAAATACTACCTCTTGGAAAGCTATTCCTGTGGATATTCAGCTTTGCTTTGAATATACAAATACATTAAAAAGTCAATGACATGTACTGTTTGTGTTTGTAAAAGGCTAGGAACAGGGAAAGCTATAAGATGATTCTTTATATTGAAATACTTTTCTTCCCTGGTACTGTATATGTCATCAAAGAACGTCCCTTCTGTGATACACTCTCACATAAGAGCACAGCAGAGGATTTACAGCAAAGTATTTTACTGCATAATAGCTATTTGCTTTCATAAAACACAGAACACACAGAAAAAAATAACAGGCATAAAATGCACAAGCATATTTACGTACATATACATAAAAAAAATTTTGTAGCTATGACTACTTCCTATAATGCAAAAAAGCTGAGCACAAGTAGCTCAAAGATCACTATCAGAAATGCTAAATGTAACTCACCTGACTTTACTGTTTTTTCTCCCCAGTTTCTTGGATCATCAAAAAATTCCTCCAGACCTCTCTGAGACAAGGTAGTGTGCAGAAACTTCAACTGGTGGAAGGGCTCGACTTTTACTAGGTTCTTGTGAAATAGGTTCAGCGTCAATCTGAATAAAAATTCAAGGGGAAACTATATACGATAGGAAAAACAATACTCAGCTAAATGGGAATGTTCCTTTCCCTCATAAGGGCACAGGTCCTACAGACAGATGAATACCACAGTCTAAGGGGAAAGGGCACAGGTTCAGTTCTCCATAAAAACGTCATCTCAGCGTTGCCTTCTCCCCTACCCTTTGTCTCACGTCGTTATCACTTACGGACACTCGGAGATAAGTAACAGTTTGAAAATTAAAAGAGAGAATAAGTTTGAGCTACGTCCTCTTACGCTGACTTTAACTAAAGGGCAAAAGCAGTAAACGCGGCGTGCAGGCACAAGGAAAACCCCACGCTGGAAGCATAACGGCTGGCAAAACAGCGAGGTGCAGAGGGAAACGCTTCACGCTACGCTTACCCTCTGCCCGACGATGTAAGCCGCTCCGCGACCCCCAGCCCAGGTGTCGGAAGCCAGGGCAGCCGGGCAGCCTGCCTCCCGCCAAGGCCGCGAAGGGGGGCTCTCCCTCCTCCGGGACACCGCGCCACGGCCCGGCCCACCCCAACCGGCTCCCGGCCCTCAGCCTCCCCCGCCCCGGTGCCTACCCGGGGAGGCCGGCGGCCGTCGAGCCCGGCCGCGCTGCCGACAGCCGCAGGGCGCCCGTGAGGCGCCGGCACAGGGCGGCCATCGCCGCCGCGCCCGCCATCGCCCCCGCCGCCCCTCCCACAATGCCTAGCGCCGCGGACGGCGGCCCGCGAGGGCGCCGGAAGGAGGGGGGGAAGGATCTGCCCTTTGCCAAGATGGCGCCCGCCTAGCTTCACCTCCGCCGCGGAGAGCAGCGGCGCCGCCGGCCCCGCCCCCGTGCCAGTTCCAGCTATGGCGGCCATGAGCCTGCTGCTCCGGGCAGCGGCTGCCTGGGGAGCTGGGCGGGCGGCCAGCGGAGCGGCGGCCGGCGCCCGCCTCCCCCGGCTCGCCGGGGCCGCCCGCCTGCCCGGCACCGTCGGTAGGGTCTCGGCGGCGGGAACGAGGTGGGGGGGAGGCGGGCGTGTGAGGGGCGAGTGACCTTGGGGAGCGGAGGAGAGGGGTCCTCCTGAGGAGAGGGGTCCTCCTGAGGAGAGGGGCCGCCGCCTCAGGGAAGTTGGCGTCTCGGCGGCCCAGCGGGTGCGGGGCGGGGGCCGCCGTCTCGGTCCCGCGGCTGAGGGCGGTCGCTGGGCTCGGGCCTTTCCCCGCTAACCTTGTCTGCGGGGCGGGAAGGCGGGTCTGGGGCGGCGGTGGTTGCGGGCCGCCGCGGCGGGTCTCCCTTTGGGGTGAGCAGGTGTAGGAAACGCGTTCAGCGCGCAGGAAGGTCCCTCGCGGGGGTGCGAGGTGTGTCTCCGTGCCGCTGAGAAATTACACTTCTCGGGTAGAACGTGGATCGACGTTGGCGGGAGGCCAGACTTGCTGACGGGCTCATCTGTGAGCTTACTGGGCCCTGCATAGTGACTGACGTTCAGTGATTTATTTGTTGGGACTGACAGGTAGGAATAGACCTATGTCTAAACTCGGGAAGAAAAATACCTTTTGTTTTTTTCATATGCATCGTTGGCCTTATCCTGGCACAATCACCAAAGGGAGAAGAAAACATAATACTTTGGTTCAATTTTCAGCTCCTGTACGACATAGCAGCAGCCATGGGAAGAGAATGTTTATTATCAAGGCAACAAGTTTTTATGACACTCGATTTCTGAACTTGTTGGTGAGTTAAAACCAAATTTATTACACTCAGTATAACACATGTCTGGCAAATGGTGTAAGAGTCTCTAAAATAGAATTTTTCCCTACTGTTTACGTGACAGCATCTAACGTGTGGTTGGCACTATTCACATACACCAGGATTTTCAGTCCTCCTCCTAAAGAATTTTCTGTCATACGTCGTCAAACCAGGGCCAGATGAAGTAAAAAGATTGGCTAAATGGCAAAGATTGTGATAGGTACTTAAATTAATGCTGTAGTAGCGTTCTTAAATTATGTGTCTCTATTCATGTATGCGTACCCTCCAAATGCTTTCCACTCCATCCGCCTTTTTTAAAACCTATTAAGTTACTCTTCTGCAGGGTTTCCCTTCAGTTACCTAAACCCACTAACACCAGAGATTAGACTTGGGAAGCCTGACCTGAGTTTGACCCCTAAAAAACTAGGTTTCGGATAAAGCCTATTATGACGGGTAACAGCCAACTTGATACAACTCCCTTCATGTGATCAGGCTTCCTTTATACATCTTCCACAGTTACCAAAGCCAGCAGTGGTTGTATTTATGTTGGATTACATTGCATTGATGTTAGTGCCTCATTACAGTTAAATGCTGAAGCCAGTCGTCACAAGATGCTCAGATGGCATTCAGGGAAAGCATTACTGTCTGCTTCTGCAGAGACTGGCCTCCCTGGCAGGCTGAAAGTGGAACTAAATAGGCTCATGGACTGACACAGCATCGCTGTTTCTCTATTCTAGTTAACTCATTTTAAGCAGCAATATGTCTTTGCCTACAACATCCCTATCTAACCTATGAATGCGAATCTAAAAATTATTGGCTGTTACGTAATTTGCAGACTAACATCATCTAAATTTTGTCAGGCTTCTGAGTTTCCCATACTGTTTCTCTTTCCTTTTCTCCCCTATACAGAAATTCTATGTATTTCTGACAGGGGTACCAGTGGCACTATTCATAACATATGTCAACGTCTTCATTGGTGAGTGCTTTGTCCTGACTAAGCTAAGTACACGGTTAAAATTATTAAATAGAAGCTAAGCACGCTGGATAGAAAAAAAATAGATCCTTTAAGGCTTTGTCTTTGGAAGACTATGAAATAGGCCTAACAATTATGGTAATATTGTATAAGTACCTAGAAGATGCTCCCAGTATTTTTATTTTTCTGTAGTTGTTGCTTTTAAAAAAAAAAAGCTTTCCACATTTTTAAAAATGGAGAAATTCCATCTTCTGACAGCCTTTCAAACATCAGTGAGATTTAGTGAACAGTTCCTAAGTATTCAGATGAGGAGTCTGTATTATCTTGTTTTACATAATTTTTTTAAGAAGGCTGCATACATGGCAACTGTTGATTTTTATCTAGCAAAAAAGCCAAAATTCTGCTTGGCAATATGTGTTTTAAATCTACTACTGTAATAATATGGAATTAATTTAATAGAGAAATTAGGAAAAATCCATGCTTTTAGCTCAGTACTTTAAAGGGCATTTCTGTGGACTTGATCTTAGTTATTTCTTCTGTACAGCTGCTAATTTCACACTTCTGTTGTGTGGCTTAAAGCCTGTGAGATACATGCAGTGTGAAGTGTCTGGAAAAAACCACAAGTCCAATTTCTCTGAATAGAGTTCAGATTGAGGGATTAAATGCTCTCTGTGTGAAATAATGATCTTTTCCGAATGTGAAAGGCAGAATATAAGGTACTTAAAAAAAAATAACACTTGAATTAAATGTTCCTCTCCTTCTTTCGTTGTCAGGTGAAGCTGAACTTGCAGAGATTCCTGAAGGTTATATCCCAGAGTACTGGGAATACTACAAAGTGAGTGTAACATGTAAAAGGGCAGCATGTTATGGACAGCCCTCCTCCTGATGATGCTTTTGGGAGTAAAATGTGTGGAATGTGGTAACAAGGATGGCCATATCCCTGCCATTGGGTATCAGTGTAGTAGAACTTGAATTGTGCAATTATGATTTTAGTAAACTTGCTTATTTTCTGCTTTATGGAACGTGCGTGTTGCTGTAGGAAATAGATGCAAATGATCTGTAACTTTATGCCCGTAAACTGCTGAAGATATATGCCAAGAATTCTTTTATAATGTTCCTAAATAGTAAGAACAGTCTTCTGTTCTCTTTATTCTTAGTGTGCAGTTTTTCTCTTTGTTTCTTGCTCTAGAACTAGAACATCTTAAGATACTGGAGTTTAAAGTGACTTTACTTTCTTTTGTTTCAAAGTCCAACATCACACATTCTAGAATTGAAGATTTTTATGGTCAGAAACTCAAGGTTATGCTTTTTTCATTTCATTGTATTTTCTTAAAATTAGTCCCTGGCTTCTTGCTGCAAGCACTTTTTGGGTTTTGATAGGAAGTTATTGAATTCAGCAATACTACTATGACTGTTTTGACTCATTTAGACTTTTGTTCCTATGTGGAAGCAAAACTTTAAAATGTTACTGATCACAGTAAGGTTTGGAGTCCGTTTCTGTGATTACAGTGGCAGTTTAAGGAACTTTACTTCAACAGAAGGAAAATAAATCACATGTCTTCCACTAACTTTTAATTTTGCTACAGAATAGTCATCTGCAGGTTATCTTGGCATTAAAAATGGCAAAAGAAATACAGCTTTTTAGGGTTTTGACGTTACAAATAGTTGAACGTGTTTTTAATTTTACTATTATGGTTTGAATGGCAGCACCCATAGTGCTGATGATGTGTTTTCAAGACCGGGAACGTGCAAAATTATTTAGTTATGACGACATTTCTACTTGGAAATTGCATGAATAACCTCTGCTTTTGTATTTTCCAGCACCCTATAAGTCGCTGGATAGCTCGTTACTTCCTTGACCCCCCTGAAAAGGACTATGAGAAAGAGATGGCTTTGCTTGATGTTGAAGCAAAGAAAACTGAAATGAGGTATGTTATGTAGATGAGGGTTTTAAAATACTGATACATACTGTTTGACTCTCTTATTTTGCTTAACATACCGAGTTGGATGCTGACATAACGTGCTTATCCATGTATCGCTTGACCCTGGGTGCTTGCTGCACTGATTGGTGGCAAAGTGGAAGTTACAGTATCTGTAGTCCCTGCCTTCTCAGTAGTAAGATTACCAGAACTGGAATGAGCCAAGGGCAGTCTTGTAAAACAACTGTCTCTTCAAAACAGTTCATATTTATAAAGGTATAGCTCTGTCTTCCTGAGTCAGGAAATGGACAGCTCTTTCTGCTACTGCTAGTGTTCACAGCTTAATTGAGTAGCTAAATGACAGTTTACAGGACTGATCATGTTCCTTGTACCTGTTGAAAATTTTGTGGGCAGCAACAACGTTGTACTGAGTTTATTCTATACTTACTCAGGAGTAAACTGTGGTGGTAGAAGAAAGTCTGAATTCCATAAACTGTTGTTATTGGGACCAAGACAGCATAGCTCCTTCTACCGTCACATTTACTTCTGATTTCCATGCTCCTATTTATTTTTAGTTGAAAACTATATCAAAACTGTATAGCCCCTTATGAGGCAAGAACCTTTGACACAACTGCAAGTATTTTTATTACTCTTTTGTGGGATGACTTGCTGAAAAAAATTGAAATAGAAGGATGTAATAGCTCATGTTTTAGTTGAACCCTTCATATTTTGGTATTGCCTATGATTCAGTAGTATTTGTAAACCATAGATGCTAAACTTATTGCTGTTGTCAGTAATGCCATGATGTTAAACATCAATATATGTATGATCAAAAGCAACAAACTTCATGCTGAGTGTGTTTGTTGCTCTTTTTTTTAGGCTGATGCAGTTGGAGGCACGCAGACTGATGAGACACAGGGGAGATGGACCTTGGTATCATTACGAAACACCAGATAAAAATCTTGTTGACAATTCTATGAAATCCACACCTGACAATTAAACGATTTTAAGATAGTATGCATGGTCTTAAATGCATACCAACAAATTGTGACTGAGCTATGTAATATACATCCTGCTGTTTACTGACAGCCATTAATAAAAATAAGCAATGTTTGTGTTGATTCTGATAATTGGAAAGAAATTGTGTGGCAGTTAAGCTCATATAGCTGTTAACGTTGTTAATTAGAGAAAATGCCTTATGGCAGTTGCCAACAATTACACCTTTTCTCCAGAACATCAATGTAGAATGGGCTTTGTGACCTAATATATGTGATACAAGTTGGTAATGTTAGTCTTCATCATGTGATTTCTAGCATTTAAAATTTTAAATGAAAGGTATAGGAAACTGTAAGACTTTTTTCTCTCGCAATGCCTTGTGTCAGATAATTTGTGGAAGATGAACTAAGTAAGAAAAATACCTTTAGATCTTTGGAATCTTTTATCTACCACTTTAGAGAAATACTTTCTTTCTCATTACCTGTAGTCAAACTCATCTTTCACTATTTTTTCCCAGCTTACATACTGTTCAACATCTGCGATCATTTTCTCTGCATTATCTCAAAAGTTTCTCTCTTCAGATATCTGTTAATACTCTTCATCCCTTATAGTGTCAGCCATGCTTGTCTTCCTTTATTACTTTTGTCACCAGTTTTAAAATTTTTTCCTCTTGTGTATGCATAATTTATGCTTGTCTGCTCTTTCATTTTCTCCAGTCTCACCACCTATACCATCTGTGTCTGTAAAAGACTTCCTAAACAGTCCCTTAAAAAAACCCAAACCAAAACAAACAAACAAACAAAAAACCAAACCAAAACAAAAAACCCCGAAGACTACTGACTTCGCATCTTTCTGAACTGGACAATTCTCTGTGTAGATCATCGAAAAAGTGGCTTCTCTAAAACATCTTTCTACATTGTTCTGGGGGGGTTGGTTTGGTTGTTTTTTTTAACGGTTTGTTTTTAAATGAGGTTTAAAAGCATATCAGGTACTTTTGCTATGATATACGCTTCCTGTTCTAAATGGTAATAGATCTAAAACAGCCACATAATCCCTTTGTGGCAGAAAGGATCTTCACTGATGGCAACACAGTTGGTGGTCAGTAATATGTTAATATTTCAGAAAACTCTTAGTGAGGGGTACTTACCATTGTCACATAACTTTCATGTTTTAAGTATGTATCTAGTGACATGGAGAATCGCATGCCAAGTAGCTGTGGAGAGGACAGTCTTTAACAAGGCTTTGGTTTTATTACCTTAGATATCTCCTGTGTTTTCAGAAGGCAGAATTAAGACAGAAGTGCTTGCCTAGAGCTATGACTGTCTATACTGTCAGATGTAGTAGAAAGCAAAGGAAAGATTCTTGAACATTAAAAAGCCTGTGGTGCATATAAATTCATGTTTTAGTGATTTTTAGGGGATTTTATAAGCCTAAGTCTTTAATGTACTCTTGAAAATACCCCACAGTTCCTAGGCTAAAGTCTATGCTCTATCATGTAAAACTTCTCATGAGAAGGAATAATCTCAGTGGGCAAATATTAAGATAAGTATTTTCCTAGTAACTGCTGTATATCTAACATTTTTAGCAATATATTCAAGTTATTGATGCTGTTGTTAGAAAGCTTTCTGCTTCCTGTAACAGGCTTAGTAAGATGAACAAGGGAAAAGTAGGAAACTGCTTATTGAAGGTTGTGAAAGGATTGCTAGATGTCTGAAGAGAAAGATCAATCCAGGGAGAATGGTATAGGCTGACATTAGTTAATGGGTTTTATGGGTCATCTTATCACTGCTAGGTGAACAGATACCATCTTCTGCTGTGTGATTACACAAGTTCTAGTACATAAAAGTCTTGACAGCAAAATCTGAAGATGAAAACTTGGAACTTTATACTCCTAATGCATTTAGCATAGAGAGGCCACATAAGTGATTTTGGAGATGAAAAGGGAAATGCTTCTTCTCTAGGGTGAATTGGAATTAAAAAAGCAAACCAACAGGTTAAAAACTCAAGTGGAAATGTGCCATGCAACCATTATTAACCAAGAACAAATTAAGAAATACGCAAGATGAATAAGGCAAGTTGCACCTGAGGACATCCACACACATACCTGCCATGCATTTTCAGAACTGTACAGCTGTTTTTCTACACCACTTTTGACAACTACGTAGGGAATATAAAGGGTACTCTCTTTATCTGGCAGACTTTTGCCACTAGAGGGATGTGTTTCTTCGGGTTCTACTGGCCACGGTACTCCAGAGCTCTGGTTTTAAGCGCCTCAAGAGTCATGGGAAGTTTCTCTTACTGTTCGTGACCCTAAACTATGTGTCCACATTCAAAATTCCCACTTTTTTTAAGGAAATAAGCCCAAGTGCTTCAGTAACCCCTGAGCATCTTGTGGTTTCAAACTGTTAAAACACATGCGTTTCTTTACCTTGACCAACATTGTGCAGACTATTTTAAGCAAAGACTGCCTTGTTTGCTGTTTCCTAGCACCGCCAAACATTAGAAAGACTGATTGATTGTCTATCAGTGCTTTGACCTGTCCTTTTTGAGTCAATCTTTCAGGTTAGAGGGCTTGTATGTCTTACTATGGCTCTCATTTATAAATGCTGAGTTAATTGTAAGAGAAGCCATTAAAAAAGTACAAAGTCTTCTCAGGTAGAATAAATGTCTGGTCACCCTGTATTAATTTGTGTTTTTTATCAGGCATCCAATGATGCTCACAAGTCTTTGATGTAATGTCTGTTCCTGAGTAAGTCTAAGGCCATTCCATTAACATCATATTCTGCCCTTGGTATTTCACATTGTTCCCAACACTTGATTTTTTTGCTAGAAAAATTGCTGAGAACAGACTGCAGTGGTCTGCTTAGTCTCACAGCCTGTTTCTCCATGGCTGGATACGAACTTATTTTTCAATTCTGTTGTTAATTGAGATTTTACTAGAAGCACCTTTTGAAACTTTAATTCTTGAGATAAAAGGTGGTTCTAGCAAAGGTGACATCACCTGCTTGGAAGTGATCGATGAATCCTTGGATATTACACGGACTATGGTTGGAAGGCTATTCATCTACATTATACGTCTTTGTTTTAAATGTATTAGTCGTTTCTTTGATCCTGCTGCTGTCAGGCATATGCAATAGCTGTTAAATATTGCTTGGGAAAAAAAAATTATTTTGGTATTTTTTTCCTACAAAGTTACTTCACTCTATTCCTCCTTCCCCTAACAGTATTCTTTCGAAGTGAAAAGCAAAGAGAAGCACAGCAAACACCAAAAAAAAGGTCATTTTACGCTAAAGGTACTGTCCCTCAAAACATGAAATCTGCGTTTGGCTATCGCTGCTGCCGCAGGCTTCCTAGGGCATCTGGGGCTGGGCGTTCCTGCTCTGTATCCCAACAGCTCCTTCCTCCGTACTAACCGATTCTGCTTGCCCTGCCAGCTTACAAACCGCTAAGGTAAAGGCTGACCCGGCTGCGCTGACATACAACGCTGTGTGGACCGTCCACAGCGGGACCGTGACAGACTCGCTCCCACACGCCGAGAGACACCTGTACCCAACGGTCACTTGCGTTAACTAGAGGTTAGGGACTTTGCAGTCAAAGGGCTTGTTTTAGGCACGCGAAGTTACTCAATCCTTGCAGCAGAGAATTAATATATTTTTACCTATGGTATTTAATTGCTTAAAAGCGAAGTGAAGGAGCATGTAGCAGAGCATTACTGATCAAAGGGAAACCTGTTCCGAGCCACGCAGGGCGACCAGGAGACGAGGTCTCACACACACACACCCCCCCCCCCGTGGAAACGAAGCCTTTCTGGCAAAACGCGTGAACAAGCCTGCCCGGTCCTCCTCCCGACCCGCCTGCAAGCACCCCCGCGGCGGAGGGAGCGGGCCGCCCGGGGCTGCCTCCTCACACCCCTCACACCCCTCCGGCTGCCGGCCGGGGCCCCTCGGCGGGGAAGCGGGGCGGCCGCGCGACGCCGGCTGCCGCCTAACGGCCGCCCGTGGCACGCGCGCGGGGCGGGAATCGCCTCAGGAGAGCGGCCCCACGGCCGCCCCCGCAGGCACCTCTCGGCGCCCGCCGCCGAGGGACGGGAGGCCGCGGGGGGCCGCCGGGCGCGGCGCGGCCCGCCCCCGCCCGCCCTCGCCGGGACCCCCGAGTGCCGCCGCCGCCGCAGCTGGTGCCGCTCCCGCTGCCATTGGATTAAAAATAGCATCTTCCCTCCCCCCTCCCCTCCCTCGGGCCCAGGCTCCTGCCGCCGCCGCCGCCGCCGCGCTCTGCCCCGGGCCCGGCTGCCCTCCGCCTCCGTTGCCCTCGCATCGCCCGCTCGCCGTCGGCCGGCCGGCCGGAGGGAGGGAGCGAGCGAGCGAGCGAGCATGCAGCGGGCCGCGTTCTTCAGCGGCGGCGATGCGCAGATGGCCGCCGGGGACCTGGGCGAGCTGCTCGTCCCCTACATGCCCACGATCCGGGTGCCCAAGTCAGGGGACCGGGTCTACAAGACGGAGTGTGCCTTCTCCTACGACTCGCCTGTGAGTGCAGCGAAGCCTCCCCCGGCTGCCTCCGCTCCCCCTCCCCGCCGCGGGCTGCCGACCTGCCCTCAGCCGGCGCCCTGCGGCAAACCCGCCCCTCCTGCGGCCCCTTCCCCGCTGCACCCCCCGCTCCGAGGGCAGCCCCTCGCCCTCTCCCCGGGTCGCCACCTCCCCCTCAGGCTTCAAAATCTCCCCTCCCCACCCCCCCCCGATCCATCCCTTCCTTTGCCAGCCCGCCTGCTTCCACCTGCCGTAGCTTCCTCCGCAGCCAGGTTTCCCCTCGCCCTCCCCGCCCGGGCTGCAGTGCCTCCCCCGCCACGCGTGGGGGTCGCGGCGGGGTTGGGGCCCACCCTGCCCCGTGCCCCCGCACTGCGCGACCGGTGAGCGGTCCGTTGCGGTCGGGGCTCCTCGCGGCAAATCGCTGCCGCCTCGTACGCGGTAGCGGTGTTGGTTCGTTCGTTTATTTAATTTTCTCCTTAAGGCGGTCTGAAGGGGTTGCTTAGACACGGGGGGCGGGTTGCGGGTTTGGGGAAACTTTCCTGCCTGCTGGGCAATGGGCTCTGGCGGTCCAAGGTCTGCCAGGTCCCCCCGGGAACCCTTGTTTTTTACTTTCACACTGAGGTGGTAAAAAGGAGCGGTAGCTGGCCTTCTCGTTTGCATATTTTGGCTAGCAGATGCCAATCGTTTTGCTTTCCTGCTGTCTCGGTGCTCATTTTCTTTTTTTAAATCTTCAGAGAAAGCTTCCAAAGTAAAGGCTTAACCTGAAAATCAGTGTGAAAGTTCTTCTGGAACACTTTCTCTCCCAGGGTTTCAGTTACGTCACTGGACTTCAACAAACTTGCAATATTTCCTCACTAGCTTGTTTACTTTGCTGTTAAATGGATATTTGATGTACAGTAAACTTTCTATGGTGTTATAGCTGTCTTGCAAAACATCTACAAGCTCCACAGATTGCATGTGTTCAGTGGCAGATTTGGGGCCTAACTAATTTTTAACTTTGCTGATAACATTGGACGTCTTCATAAATAGTAATGGTTGAAGAAACAGGTGTTTAGAGATTACACTTCTTAAATGGAGCTGAAATTTTATTAGAAGTTGCTTCTCTACGTGAAGCTTACTTTTCCCAGAGGTGACTGAGCACTATATATTGATGTTAAAGTTGATGGCTGCAATCAAAAGGAAGCTCAGGGTTTACATTACAGGATATTCAATGAAAGAGATTTTTTACTCCTTTATCCCCTTCTCTTTGATAATTCTTTCTAATAGAGAAAATCAAAATTGGTTTTAAAGGTGACTCAGCTGTCTGGTGTTCATCATATCTTGTTGAACAGAGGTTATTTTTACCCGCACTCTTCAGATCTCAAGTGTCACCCAGCAGCCCTGACTGTGCTGGGAGGCGGTCTAATTAAAACTGCCAAATCAGACTCTACTGCAGAGGCACTAATTGCATATATACTTAATAAGGTTTTGGGGGGCAAAATGAATGTACCACAATCTTTCCTTCAATACATCGTTGATGTTTTTAGTAACATTTTCAGGCTTCTTCAACATTATGGTTTATAAAAAGTTTCTGTTAACAAGTAGAAAGGGATATTAAATACTGCTACAGATTAAAAAACAACCAATAACCACCCCCCCAACAAGCTGTGAGTAAAACCAGCAAAAGCTCAAAAGCTGTGTTTACCAAAACAATATATTTGAACAAAACATAAAACATTTGAGCAAAAGGTAAATTAACAGTAACTGTGTATAAAAGTAGCAAAATGAGTTGGAATCACCATGTGTGGTGTTTGGGGTTTTTCTTTTTGTTTTATTTTTTTCAAAAACATTTCATCCTTTTGACTTTATTGGGAAGAGGTATCAGATTCTGGAAAATGTTGCCCTCCGTTGTTAAAGCTTTTTGTTTAAATTGTGTTATAGGCATTCACTGGGCAATAGCCTTGGCTGAACCTGTGCAGTACCGGTAAAAATAAAACCAGTCTCAGTTTCTATTGTTTTCCATGGCTTTTCAGCCCATACCACTCCACAGCTTAGCTGAGCAAAAGTCTTGTTTCAGATTTTATTTTTTATTCCCATATAATCTAACAGATACTTGGATACTGTTTCTAGGATGACAACTTTAAAGGGCAAATGTGTGCTTTCTTGTGTAAAACACTATCATTCACAAATTGAAAATAGCAAAGCTGTGTTTTTACAGCCTTTCATTCAGAAGGAAAGTGAAAGGATACAGACAGGTTGTTGCCTTGGCTAAAGGGAGATGTTTATCTCTGTATGCTTTGTATTGGGTTTGTTTAGTGACTTATTTTCTTAGGTTAGCTACCTATAACCTAAGCAAGCTTCTTCCTATTGAGGTATCTGCCTCTTTTTGAAAGAAGATACACTATTTGTTTGTTTGTCTAGTCATATTAAATCAAATGAACAATGTTAAAAAACATGCTCCTGGCTTCATTATCCATGGTGAAATTCCAGATTACATTTCTGATGGGGGAGGTGTCTTCTCTTGTAAGTTTATTTCTCAGTATTTCTTCACATCTTCTCATTTTGCCATTTTAAATATGCTCCTTGTTGCAGTTTTTCAGCATGTCTCTGTAGTCAACTCAATGCAAGATTTTTTGTCCTGTCACTTTTCAATACCAGATTTTATTTCAGTAGTTTTTTTCAGTAACACTGTAAGATTGTCTCTCAAACTTTGCCTTTCATTTTTTTTCTTCTTCAAAGTGAATTTCCTCACAGAGAAGTGAAGTTCCTGAATGTTTGTCTATGTCTTTTAAAGTGACATACCCAGTCACACAGCAGCTCTATACTCAAGTTTCTTTGGCTCTGCTAATTGTATATTATTACTTTTCCTGTAAGAAAGTGTTGGGATCTTTAAAATACACTAAAAAGCATCAGACCTGTGAGTATTAGGGTACAAAGTATTATTAATATAGAGAAAGATTCTGCAGCAGTTTTGAAAAGGACCAAGGAGGGCGAGATGGTCAAAACCAGAGCTGTTCGTGTCAGCAGGCGCCAAAGAGAACGAGGAACTGGGTGTGAGTGGCTCCATCTTTTGCTTTCAATTGTGCAAAGCTTAGCATGACTATGAGACCTGGCTTTTGCAGACATGTTTGTCACTCTGTCACTTGTGTCCTCTTGTCCAGATTTGAGTGGTATAGTGTCACTGAAGATCCGTGTTCCAGTGGATACAGGCAGCTTTACTGTTCTCAAAATTAGCTGATGTTCCCTTTCCATGAGTTTTAAATCTTACTTCCTTGTGTGAAGATCTGAGAACAATGGCACCTTCATGCTACAAAGAGAATCATTAGCTGAGAAAATTCAGAAGTGTCAGTAGGAGAGGTACAAGTGGGTATTCAGTGTGTTTCTTCCATGTGGATCAACCATAGCATAATGATCTTGTCAGAAAGGTAGTATTGTTAGAAAGACCACTAAACAGATGAGAAATTCGTGTCCTTAGATTTGGCTTGTTTCGAACAGAACATGCTAGGGTTGGTTTCCAGGAAAGTTGGCAGAAACAGGAGGCAAATTTCTGTGCACTTAAGAGCCCTAGTGACAGTTTTTAGTTGCTTGTCTCATAAGATTAGAAAATATGCATTTTTATGACTTAATTTTTAATTACTTTTCTGGGGCTTTTGGTGGCTTCTAGAAAAACTGTTTCCCTGATGAGGGCTCCTCCTCCAGGTAGCCATTGATTCTTTATACAGGAATTTAGGAGGGAAGGAAGGCTGCCTACAAAACACAAGCGTGGCCTAGTGTTGAGTATTGCTCCCTCTGGTGTCTGGCCCAGCAGCCATAGTAGCCTACCACTTCCTGACAATTTGACTGATGAAGTCCTGTACTTCTCATTTTTCAGATAGGATGTGCAGTCGTCCCTCCTGGTAACTGTTTTTCCGTATCTGTGCCACTGTGATGTAGATTTCTTCTCTCCTATTTTGTCCACTGTGACCTCTCTTCCTCTTTTGGCAGATGAGCCTGACTTTGTGTTCAGTAGACTGCAGGAGGCAAAAAGATTGCATTATATAATCTTTTGTCTTATTATTATTTTTATAGAAGTATAGTACTCGGCTGGAAATTCCAACCTTTCAATGGGATCTTTGCTCAAAGACGCAAAGATCCATCCAAGGGAGAGGCAGCTGCTAGAAAAAGGGATACAAACTGGACTATAGGAAAGGCTTACATGCAGGCTATGCATGTTGTAGATGGATGTGCTCTGAAGCCTTCCCCATGAACAGCATTGGTTACAACCACAGCGCAGGTCGTGAGTCCGACACAGCGGCAGGACCAAGCAGTCTGGTTCTGTAGATTGCAGAACTGTGTTTGTTTGAGCAGCTTAAAGCATGGCTTCACTGTACTGGAAAACCTTGCTGCTGACAACAGCTTCCTTTGTGAATCTTGCTGACTTTGTTTTTGTGGCTCGCGGACTCTGCAATGGTTATGTTAGGGCAATTCCCAAAGGCTAAGCTGTGCTGGTGCTCTGCTGTTTATTAGAGAGTACAGCTGAGACTGAAATCCTTGAGAGTCTGGAGTGTGTAATGGGTATCAGTGACCATGCTGCATAAAACTTTCTAGAAATAAGCACCTCCTGTCTGGCTGTTCCTTTGGTCAATATTCATTGAAGAAAATTAGAAAGTCACTGGGGCCACTGTCTGGGAGGCTGGTATCTTGTTTCTATTGATGGGATAGAGGCAGCAGTGAGGAAACAGAGGACTGAATACACCAAGACAAATTGAATACTCCAGACAAAGGATTTTGGCCTAGCTACAAAATGACCTCCAAGTTATTGAGGCAATGCATCACTTGGTGGTGGGTGATCACCTGAAAAATCAGAGCAGTGTTGTACTATTGCATCACGGGGAGATACCAAAGCTGTCCCATGGGCGAGTGTTTGCTGGGTGGGAGTGCACCAGGACTCTAAGGTTAACTAAATGCGCTTTCAAAGTTGGAGGATGGTAAAATCAGTAAGGGTTGTGCCTGCAGTGGCTCACAAATGAGAAATAACAATGCAGGCTTGGAGAACAACCAGTATGTATGTGCATTGTGCATTTTTATGGGTTTGATCTAAATTTGGACCTTACTAGCCTTTCCCTCTATATCCGTGACTGACCAAACTTAAGTTATCCTGTTATCCAGACTGATGATGAGCTAGAGTATTTTGGTAGCGGAGAGACTTTGATTGTAAGGTACCTGGAGTGCCAGAGGATAAATACAGGGATGCAGGCAAACAGACAACCCTGGAGCTCTGCTGAATTGCTGTGGAATCATTAGGTTTCCTCTCAACTCTTCTCCCCACATTTTCTGTTCTGGAAGCACAGCACTGTCTTTGTGACCAACAGAATTGTATGGCTAGGGCTCTGCACAGAGCAAAAATCATCAGGCGCTCTCTAAATCTAAGCTGCCAAGGAAGCGGTATAGGTGGCACTGCTTGAGGTGGGGTACCAGGCTTGTGCTAGGAAGTAAGCCGTGATGGATCTGAGACGTGTCTATCGGTGGCCCATGCAATCTGCACCTGGATAATCTGACCCCAAAGAGTGTTGATTGATGGATGGAAGTTCTGCATTCCTGGTTGCAGGTTGAAGTACTTGTGACCTAATGTTAGTTTTGCCATTGTATCTGCTCACTTATCTTGAAGCCTTGATCCTGCCTGTGAATGTGACTTGTACAAGATATTGCTCTGGAATTATGTGTGCCCTGCTCTGGTGTCTGCCTATGACTTATGCAAGTGAGCGAGCAGTCAATCCACCTCTTGGATTTCCTTTGGTTTCATTTTAGTGACTGACTGGCCCATATGGCTTTTTTCTTCCCAGGAAATGTTGTAAATGCTGTGCTGGATTGGCCTTGTCCATGTGCCCGTCTAGAAGCTACAACAGAGATACCGGACATCTTTTTTAAGCAATTGTGAAATAATCTGCTCATAGGGAAATATCCAGTGCCATCCCTAGTAGTTGGAATTTAGCCTAGAACATGGAGGATTTTAAACCTTTCAAAACTGTAATGTGTTTGCTGTGAGAACTTTATCTGGTTGTCCAGATAACATCAGAACCCCAGAGTCCTGATACCTTTTTGATTTCAGTGATGTGTACTTTCTTCAAGCTGTTCAGTATTTTGCATGCTGCTGTCACAAAGTTTGATAAAATAGTAACTTTGATAGTTTTCTCTCTCTCTCTCTCTCTTCCTCTCTTTTTAAGGGAGGGTGGGGAAGGGTTACTTTTGCACTTGAAGCTAACAGTCCAGTTATTAGAAGCCCTGTACTTTATTTCCTACTGCCAGATCATTTGTCCTTTCTTTCTCTGCCCAACCCAGATCTTTTCCAATCTCTGTTGTCTTTCACCAGTTCCAGCAGTACATGGCTCCTTCGCTGCTTTATTTTCAGATCAATGCTTGTGTACTTGTGATCAATGCAATGTAAATCTGTGTCATTCTGTTCCTTTTTCTGATTCTGTTGCTTCTCCCTCTCCTCCTTTTTACCAGAGGTCCAATTTTACTTCTTATTATTCCTTTTATGCTTTCTTTTTGTCACCATTGCTTTCCTGTCACCTTTGGGTGACAGAGGACAGTTGTCTAGAAGGCAGACTTATGCCAGTGTTCATACCTCATGTTCCTTTTGAATGTGACTAGATATATTCCTGGCCTTTGGCACACATTTTTTGGGTTCATTCCCAGCCCCTCTTCTCTTCCTCCAAAGGAAGTTACCATATTTATTGCAGTGGAAACTTGAAAGTTATTTTTTTGTTTTGCTGGAGCCATCTCTATGTGCTATTGTGTTCATTTGGTTGGCTGTGCTTTGCTTCGGGGTTGGGTTTTTTTTCCCCCTTGTTTCAATTTAGGTAGTACTGGTGCATGACAGAGAGACAGGCTTTCTTCTTCCTCATTGTAAATTATTATGTATTGTTGAGGTGAATATTAAGGCTGAAACATCTGTTATTCTTTTTAAGCCTGTCCTGAAAGAAAATATGTGTCACTTAGTTACACTATTGTAGGATTCAATGCAGTATGTGTATGTTAGGGATGGTCCCGTAACTTTTCCAAATATATTAAAGATTGGATTGTAGTTATACAACAAGAGTCTTGTGACCACAACCAGGTTAATTATGGTGATTCCTGATGAACAGACAATCTGAATAGAGCCTGTAACAGTTCTGTATGGTTGTGGTTTTTGTAGGGAAACACTCTCATGGAAACCATGGCAGAATGCACAGAGAAGCCAGTGCCCCTCTGTCATAGCTGGTACTTTTTACTTTATATGTGATAGGATGAACAACCTTTTCATTCTTTATATTTGGGTATGGAGACTCGTGAAGACTTGAGGAGCCATTTTACTCTCTTCTCTGATACCTATATTAGCAAGTTTTACCATTGTTCTAGTGGATCTAAAGCAAACACTTGTATAGTAGGCATTGTGCCCAAGTCTGTAACTGTTTGCTGTGTTAGCAGATCACCACAGCAATTGTGTTTTTATAAATTCATTTTTGTCTGAGTCACCTCAGGAGTTGAAATTGTTAAACCCTAGATTTCCCTAAGGGGTCTAAATGGTTCGGGGGTTTGGTAATGCAATACAGGTCATTAGTTCAAATCCTGATCAGGTTAGTAGCATTTAAAAGCTATTAGTGTCTGGTGCCATGAGCATGTGTGAAGTAAAGTGGTGATCTCTCTCTGTTTCCTTGTGGGCTGGCATTTGTGTTTGCCAGACCTCTCATCCACCGGCTTCCTTGCCCTGTTTTTCAGGACTGAGAGGGAGTGACTCTGTTGCATTTTAGCTCTTTCACTGTGGATTCCCTGTCCCTTTCGTTCCTCATCTTATCTTTGCAAAACATGAATTATTATCTAAATAAGTAAGAAGAGCTTTTCTTTTTTTTTAATACTTTTCTCTCTGGTGTGGACTCTGTGTCTCAGTCCTATTAATAAAGCACCTGGCATACTGTGACCATCTTAGCAGCAAAGAACAGGAAGAAATACAGTGAAGAGTAACCACTTTTCCTTCTGCTTAGAGGGTAAGAAGACCGGTCTACTCTCAAGTGGCCTTCTGGGTAGTGATCAAGGCGTGAGCAAGTACAAGCTTCTGCCCCAACAATGTCTTTAGACTGGAGTAATAATGGAAGGCAACGTTTATACATGACTTTATCCTAAAATTCACACTACATGCTCAGTACATGCTGAGGCAAGGGGTGGGGGAGAACCTAGCTAAAATTCCTGGGTTTGTGTCTCAGGACAAGCTATATTTTTCTTGTGTAAGATAGTGTCTTCAGTACACTAGCTATGTTGCCTTCTTCCAGCATAAACTTTCACACATATCTAAACCAAATGTTGATTACAAAGATTTACATGCCACAGCCTATGTAAAATATTGTTCCTTCCAGAACTGGTTGTGTGCTCAGAAGGGTTAAATCCACCAGCACAAAGCCTGTCTTAGATCAGTCAAGTGTTCTCTGAGCACCAAACAGGGGCCTAATCCTTTATGCAGCCTTCTGCAAAGGTGGCTTTCTCACATGTTCCTCTGTTTTGCTGTGACCTTTTAGGCTTTTGAACAGTCTGTCCACTTCTTTCCAAGTTGCATGAGAGACTAGTCTGTCTGCGTTCTCGAGGAGAAATAACTGTTTTGTTAGTAACCACAACCAACTTACTCAGATTCTACATTTAGCTCATATACTGAAAGTGTTAGATTGTTGTCATAGGCTGCTTATCAGAAGTGGTTCAGTGGTCTCTTGGATTCCCTCCAGAAAAAGCAAGAATGGTCTCCAAGAAAATAAAATTCTAAACAAAGTTCCTGAGACCCGAGAGTGACAACACTATATATTTTTATTTAGGCTGGGTACCTATAGGATTCTCTTGTAGCGGACACATCCGTGACTTTCTCAGAGAAGATAATGCAAAAGGATTTGGAATACAGGCTATTAGAGCAGACAGCAAAGGTATAATGGGCCTTAAAGTACATAAATCTGTGAAAGAGTAGTGAAAATTAAAATAAAGGTAACACATTTTAAATACAATTGGGTTTTTGTGACTATTTCGAATACCAGATTTGGAGTTTTCTTTTAACCACTTTATTACTTTTGAGCACAATTGTAGATATCAGCCCTGTTCTCAAGGCTGTGAATATTTCAAATGTAAATGAGATGTTTTTTTTTTTTTTTTTTTTAACTAGAATCTCGGACAGGTGTTATGTGGATCAGAAATGAGATGGCTAAATTGTTTACTATTTACTCTGCAGAGATAATCATTGTGATAGCTAGGTGCTGAAAGAATTACTTTACGGTAAATGTTAAGTGTGAATGGCAGATAGTCTAAACCCTTGCTTCAGACTGCATGTTTGAATCCTGGAATGCTCAATGCAATTTTTTGTCCATTAGAGGTAGGTAAAGCAACAGCTGTATAGTTCATTACACGTTCATCTTTCAGCTAATCTGAAAAGATGAAGCTTGTATGTGTTGGTTCACATGAAGAAAAGTGGAAGAGGCAGATATTTTCTAAAGTCTTTGGGTAAAACATCATTCTCTGGTCTCTCTTCATGTTCTGTTCCTCAGCTCCATGGCCCTGCTGGCCACTGTGGAAGTACCAGTATTTATTGGTGGCCGAGGCAGTTCTTCAGTACTGGCTTTAGTAGTTTTGATACAAATGAGCATGTTTGAAAGAGTAGCAGACAGGTATGGAGGAAGGTTGTAGGTAAGCTGGAAGTTTAGATTCCTTCAAGCCCTACAGAAATACTCAGTGCCAGTCTTTGAAACAGGTTGGGGAGAATTAACTGGGTTCAGAGTAGCACATTCAAGCCTGGTTTTGGGGCAGTGGTGGGAGGGGAGAGGCATGTCAGGCCCTAGCCAGTCTGTGCCAGGTATCAAATGAGCAACAACTGCTCAACACTATTAGCCCTTCAGCTCCCTTTTCTGTAAGAGTATAAGGTGTATTAACCTGATGCTGGTTACGATAGTATTGGAGATCAGCTATGATCTGTCAGACTTGCCCTCTGCTACTTGTCCCAGTCCACAGGACTGGAGAGAGCCTAACTTGTGCCATGGCTGGCACGGCAGGATGGGCAGCTTTGTGCTCACTCTGAGGGGCCTGGCTGGGCTCAGAGGTAGAGCAGAAGTTCCTGCCTGGCAGAGCCTTCAAGACAGGTATGCCAGGCAGGAGAGAACTTCTTGGTTTACTGTATTGAATATGTTTCAGGTGTGGCACTATCAGGTGGTATCCTGTCAAAGCGATTGTTGCTGTAACAATTCTCAATACATGATAATGCTCATGTATGCACCTAATGTGACTTGTTTCTGGAGGTAATGATTTTTAATTTTATTTTTTTTTTCTAATTTCCATCTAAGGTGCCTATGGATGAGTTTAGTTCGTGTTGTTCTTTGGGGAGTTTAACATGAGATGTTCTGTACTATCCAATAGCACAAATATATTCACAGTAGAAGGAAGGTCACAGTACTTCTGAAAGGCTCAATCTTTGTTATGCACCACCTATTAAAAACAATACATGCTAGAGACAGCTTAAAAAATTGATCCAACACTGATGAATCAGATGACTGAAAGTCCTCCTGGCAGTCTGAATGGTGTAGGAGAGATCTGGGAGTGATGTTAAAATGGAAAAAGACTCTGATAACAGCCAGCATCAACACCCAGCTTTTGGGAGAGCAAAAAGTGATAGGACTCCTGCCAGGTTATGTTAGTGAAATGTCAGCATTTGTGATCAGTACCGGGAATATATATCTTTATATTTCCTTTGTAGTGCCCTTGTGTCCAACCACTCTAATTGCATGAATAGAGAGAATCCTTGATAGATACCGAAGAATGCTCACAAAACACTTGCCAGTTTTCTTGTTAGCCAGTTCTAAGAGCTGTAAGATCACTTGAGATCTGTTTTTGTCAGACAAGATTGTGATCAATAGTAGAAGTTGTGGCTGAATCCCTGGACCATCAGCTCTGCCGTGCTTCTGATTTGGAATGTTGTTCTTGCAATCAAATGGCCGAAAAAAGTTCTGCTATTTCAAACAAATGTCTGTGCTTCATTATTTCTATGCTTTACAAATTTCTGCACTTAGAAATCTCTGTGGATTGGGCACTCAAGCAGATTTTTTCAAGACTAACTTCTAGACCTCCAATTTGGACGCTTACTAATCTGTAGTTGTAAAGTAACGCATTTCAATGAGTTTCTGTAGGCTGTGATAGATGTGGAAGTTCCTTAGAGGACTGATAATGTAAACACCATAATGTGCTATGAAAGCCATGTTTTAAGTGCTTGCCTGATAACAGAAAAGATCTGCAATTCTTTGTTTTTTCTGAATGCTGAGTCCTTCGGTCCTGTTCAGTTCTTTCTGTGCTGTAACTATTTGTGTCATTCCTTTTAGGAATCAGAAGGAGGTCTCTATGTATGCATGAACACGTTTCTGGGATTTGGAAGGGAACACATTGAAAGGCATTACCGGAAAACAGGACAGTGTGTGTATTTGCATCTGAAACGACGTGTGATAGAGGTGAGACTTGTGGCTTCCTAACTACCTACCCTGGCAGTTCTTGGGACTTGTGTTCATTTAGTTAATGCATTTCAGACATAGACCAAATCTCAAGTGACAGAAATGAACATGTTCAGATTTGGGGCTGGATATCGAATTCAGGTGCTTGGATCCCAACCAATCCTATAGCTTCAGTTCTGAGATGAATCAAAAGCCCTAAAGAGTCAGATCTTAAAGGCAGCTTGTTGCCTGACTTCCACTGATCTTTTTTACTCCACAGTTCGGTGTATCACATATATATTGTCTGCATATCACATGCATACTAGGTAACTAAATACTTTTCCAAAAGCTGCCTTTGAAGTGTAGAATTACTGGTTTTGTCTCAGATTTGGCTGGAAGCTTCTGAGATTTTTTGTAATATGAGGGTTCATCTCAGGGTGACAGAACTTCTTTTCATCCTAAGATTTCTGTACAATTAAATCATGAGCCTTAATCCTGACCCAGCCTGGGATCTAAAGCTTAGCTTAAATTAAGGCTAGATTCTAGAGCGACACACTGCCCTCATTCAGTCTTACACCCCCCCCCCCCCATGGATGTATATATACAAACTTCATGTTCACTGTTCTTCCACAATATCACAATTATCACAATATCACCATATTAACAATAACTTGTGCTTCATAACATGTGTTTGTGTGTGGTTTGTCTGGCATCTTTAAAAGGCTGTTAATGACTTCTGACCTGAGCTATATAGAAGGCACTGGGTTTGCTTATAGCTCACTCTCCCATAAGCTCTGTCTCTTGGCAAGTTAGAGGGCCTAAAATAGCTGCTTGGAGTGGGATAGAATACTTCACGTTTCTCGTTCTACAGCAATGTTTCTGCTGGGTGATGAAGGCCCCAGTTATGTAAAACGCCCTGATCATTTATTTTTTTTCAGTAGATGACTATTCATATTTTATCAGAATTATAGTGAGGTAAATTGCATGCCTTCCAGGTTGAGATTGTTAATGATGTTTGTTATACTTTAGAGTTGCCTTTCCTTGTAAGGGTGATAGCAACATCTTCCTTCACACCGTTAACGGAGTCTTTGAAGAGCCTAGTCTAGTTTTAGCAACAGTTCATCTGAGTGAATTTAACACTCCTGAAAGATGATATCTAGGACTAGAGACAGGTGGGCAGAAATCCTGTTGGCTTCCCTTGTATATAACTTTATTTCAGCATGTGACCTGGGAATTTTCAATATTAAGGTAAACTGGGATTAAAATGAGGCCTCAAAAATTCTGTTCCTGGATAAAGATTAGGATTAAGAACTCCAAAAGGGAGAAACAAATATACCGACTGTTGTTTGGCATTGCGTACCCCTTCATTTAAACTAGTTCAGTGGTTCCTATTTTTCTCCTTGTGATTCATGATGTAGCAGAGAGGCCTGGCATCTATGTTTGAAGGTGGTGACACACTGGTGCACTGGCTCATATGGTAGGAAACAGTGTTTGACTCTACAGTACAGGTGAAGATCACGTCATCCAACATAGCTCATAGATAGGATTCCTCATACATTAGCTGTGGATTTTGTTTACCATGACTGTTCCCTTCTTACGTGCTATCCATGTTTTCCTTTGAGCAATGTGAAACATCAGGCCTTCACTGGTACAGTTTTATGAAGTGTCTGCCACATGCTGCATTGTGGTTTTGTTTTTTTAAGCCAAGCTTTTGATGGTATGGGATACAGTAAAGCCAAAGGCATTGGACATGCTATCTTAAGACTCTTTTAGCGAGGCTGCTATTCTTGCCTGTGGTTCCCTTGGCATCATCCTTGCAGAATGCACTGCATTGCTGCAGAAATCACTATTTGCTTCCGAGGGTGTTTGGAATAACTATCAGTTGTGTATCTTGTCACAATTCAATTAGAAAATAAGGGTCAGATCATCAGCCTATTGGCTTAAGGAGAGCTAGAGTATCTGCCAGTGGCAGATCAGCACCAGAGGCATGTGCTGAATCATCAGAAATGTGCTCAAGCGCAAGTTATGGAGCACCCTCTGGTAAAATTCTTAGCTAACTCAAGGAAACTGTTTTTTTTCTTTTTCCTAGAATTTCACTTTTCATAATTTTTAAATCAGCCATTTTTCTGAAGTGTATGACATGTATGCAACTGCCTGCGTAGTACTCGGTCCCGGGCAGAGCTTTAGCTTGGTGCTATAGTGATACCTCAGCCCTGTTGAAAACACTGGGCAGAGAAGCATAACGTTTCTTACAGTGATGGGTTCCTGGATTTTATTCAGCGATGGCGCTGTTGTAAAAAATGTGGCAATGGTGCAGTCAAAGAGAATGCAGAATAGGCTACACTGACACTTTGTACGAGAAGCATCACAAACAGAATTTAATGCCACTACCGAAGCATTGTGTGGACTCCCCTTTGCTAGGTGTGTCACATCTGTTAGAAGCCAAAATTGTTTTGTGAATGGGGAATGTTTTCAGTGACTTCTGACAGATGGAGAAACAAAATAAAAAAACTTGTCAGGTCCTGGGTTTTTCAGGAGTACTGAGCATCTGCATTCCAGTTCAGATATATTCAGCAGTTTGGAAAATCAAGCTGAAATATTTAATGTCAAGCTGGCAGTGATAAACACTCCATGCGAATTCTTCCTCTTTGAAATCTCTAGTCTTAATGACTTTCACAGTATCCCACTTGGTGATGTCAGAATTCAATTGGAGCTTCCTAGTGTTGGAAACAACTTTTTGTTGTTGTTGTTCTGAAGCTATAATCCTTGCAGTATGTGTAATTTAATCATAATATATTTGTAATTGGGTTATGTTGTATCTTGCTGCTGCTTTCTTATAATAAATTTGGATTCTTGGTTACTTGCTTTCCACTTGTTAAATTCCAGTAGTATTAAGGAAAAAAATGTTCTGCTTGTTATTTTCACTTCATTGAGGATTTTTTTTTTTTTTTAAATGCTGGAGTTGCAACATCCCTTTCCCTAGGGCTCATATATATGGATAATAGGTTCTGTTCTCAAGTGCAACCAAGGAGTGTTAGTTGGCATCCGCTCTTTCTAAGAATGGAAAACTTTCCTATGATGTATAAGACCTTACTGATGATTCAAGCAGTCTGCTTTGGCCAAAGCTTTATTTACATGGTGAAGGGAACCACCCAAAATATGTGACCCTTTCATCTACCAAGGAGCAGAGGCAAACATGAACTTTCCCTAGGCTGACAGGTTCTTGGCTGGTTTCTCTCCACCTGTTGTATCCCAATATTATTATTAAAAAAAAAGTTGCCTAACAACCTCGCCAGCTACACTAACATTATACACTACATAATGCATCATGTTGGCATTACAGCCGCAGAGGTTTATTTGATTTGATTTAATTTGATTTGATTTAATGGTGCCTGTTAATGAACAGCTTAAGCAGCAAGTGCATTGACTTTTACTTTTCCTCAGCTACTAGTGTTTTCCCTAGTAGTCTGAGGTATTTTGAACTGGGAAAATAGTGCTTGAAATTGAAAGTCACTTGGCAGTTACTATTCTCTGCTGTGGAGCTTAAATTAAAAAATAAAATAAAATCTCCCCTAAACAATTGCTTTGGTGTTGTCAGGTTTTCTCCATACTTCCTAATATTAAGAAAGCATGGTGGTAACTTGGATTGATCTTAATGGAAGCAGGCATGGATCCTGGTAGAAAGGGCATTTTTTCTGGATAGAAAAAAATCAGCTGAACTAGTAGAAGACAGCAAAGTGGGCATACTGGAATTAGTTGTGAAGGATTGAATCTTTTATGCAGATAATAGCCTTTTCTTCCTCTCTCTAATTCAGCCTTAGTCATTAAGAAATACTGTAGGGTATCTAGTGGTGAGAGGTCTGAGTGATGCTAGATGTACCTGTCTTGTTGATAGAACAGCAGTCACGCACGGTGACCATGAGACATGCTCTGCTTAATTGCTAACAGAGCAAAATATGGAGGATTCAGATGATGGGTTTCTCACTCTGTGAGGGCAGTAAGCAATGATGAGTTGGGTCCTACTGTCAGAGATGCATGAAGATGACTTACATTCTTGGTCAGAAAGGACTGTGCTTTAATGGAAGGACCATGAACAGATAGATGTGTGTCAGAAATGGTCATGGTATGAGATTATTGCTGATTTACTGTTGTCTCACTTGATGGATTTTTAATTGTTTCTTTCTCTCTTTCCAGAAGGTACCAGGGGCATCTGGTGGAGCTTTACCAAAAAGGAGGAATGCAAAGCTATTTTTAGGTATTGTGAACAGCTGCTTTCACACAGTCCTTTTCTGACCCTGTCTGCCTGTGTACTTGGGTTCTGTCCACCATTGTGTCTGGCTTTGGGGATCCTTATGGGTTTTCTTTTTCTGTTGGGTTATTTTTTTTTAACTTTTGGTTCTAGTTTTTAAAGTTGGTCCCCACAAATAAGTAATTCTTAGCAATTTTGGTGCATGTTGAGATATATCTGTATGTATACAAGAAACATTTTAATCTGAAGTAGGCCCTCAACTATTCTCAAACAGTCTAGGGTTTGATAGGCATTTTTTGACTAATTCCGTCCCTTCTCTCTTTGTGACTTCCACAAAGCACCCTTGAAATGTTTATCTATACTTAATGTTTAGGTATAACAGGGCCTCAGCATGGCACTGTTCTGCTTAGCAGCTGGTTATAGGAAGGGTTGTTATTATTTCAAAGTTGTTACACAGGTAAATATTCTTAAGTCATGTTGTGGTCTCTTCTGTAATAAATGCAACAGTACATATCTTGTGAGCACCTCTTACCAATTCTTATTCTGTTATGCCCACAGTTATATCTCCTTGCTTCATGGAAAGCAGTATTTTTACCGTGTCTGTTTCATCCAATACCCATTGATTCAGATTACCCAGAAAACCTGAGGGCCGCAAATACGGATGAGGGGAATGTGATGCAAAGCCTATATTCTCCCTCCTCCCACCACTTGTGATATTTCTCTGGTTCATCTTTTATCTATTCTCTCTGTATTAATAGTGAATAGCGAATTTTTCTTCTGTTAATGAAGAAGTTAAATGTTTTCTTTACAATTGCCAGCTCTTTTGGCTAAAGGGAAACAATAGCATGGCCTCTCTTTGGAATTGCTTTGATCTGTGGAGTGTGTCCCTAAAAGGCCTTTGCAGATTGTGATCCATTAAATTGCTGCTATTAATGTCTGGAGTAAATTTTGCAAGGAGGGCTTAGAGAGAAAAAAAGTCTTAAGGTGAGTCATAAAGAAACAAAACTTCTTTTGTAGGAAGAGACTGTTAAGTCACAGACGCTGGTCTAAATGCCATTTACTGTCAGTTTACATTGAAAATAATGTTTGTCACTGGACACATAAAATAATTGGTTCAGAAACAAAGCTGGCTGCAATGCAGCAATGGTTGTACAGTGTTAGTAATGTGAATGTAAACAAGAAGTACAAAAGCATGGTCAAATTTTATTCTTACTGATCTACTGCATACATTTTGAGGCTCCTGTCATTGTGGTGGGCCAGAGCACAGTGTACATAGCGTAGTGTCTCTGATGTGCCTTGTTGGAGTCCTCAAATTCCATCCCTGCACATGAGCATTTTGTTCCTGATGAGTAGATCTGGTGCAGCACTTCCAAGTGTCCTGGTCCCAGGGAACTTCTGAAGGCAATGCAGTTTCACTGGGGTGGATTGAGCACACAGAACTATCATAAATTAATCCAGCACTTCTGGAATCTAATGCACTTTTGAAAATGTATTTCATCTGGTCTGTTGTTCTACTGCAGTCCTCTTTGTAGCCCCTGCTGGCTGGAGTAAAGTGGTATCAGCTCTCTGCTCTGATCCTTGAGATAGTATTTCCACGCATCCAAATGCTTTGTATCCACTTCTTTGCCTCAGCAGATTTTATTATTTTTTGGCCATGCTTAAAGTAAAGAACAAAGAAATTATTCCTGTCCTTGTTCATAGCTGAGGAAACAAAAGCACAGAGGGGTTATCTCTTAATCCAACATCTTCCTTATTGGTTCAGAGCTGGTGGGCTTCTCATCTTAACAGGTTGGTTTACTTCTGTCTTTCTCATTGTGACCTTGGGCACCTATGGCAGAGGTTTGCACCAAACTGGCTATTATCAGCCAATATACGTAGCCTGCCACTTAGGGCTTACCCTATCAGACAAGAATAGACAATGATCAATGGGTAACTCTAACATCACTGTGTTTCTAGTTGTCTTTGAATAATTCCATGAAGACCCAGAGATTTAAGCTTTGTGTACAAAGTCAATCCAGTTTGGGCATTTGTTACATTGCTTCTTATAATCCTCTTTGATGTAAAGCTATTAAAGATACTAAAACCTTTTCAATCTCCTTAGTATTAGGAAAATATCTTTTGGATGCTCAGTGATTACTTTCTAGCACTGCTACTGTCCAGCAAATGCAATAGAAACACAGACTGGTTGGGTCAGTCAACTGGAAGCTCTATCTTCCCCTAAACATTAAAAGACCCATAGCAAGGTGTGTGTGCATGTGTGCACATGCATTAGGTTTTGGGCTTATTTTGTTTTGGTTTTCTTTTGGAGAAGGCTGGAGGGTGTTGGCTGTGAGTGTTATATATAATCAGGAAGGATAATAACATTGTGCAATGAAATGTATGAACTGCCCTTAATCTAGATTGTTTAGATGTTGCTAGTCAGTGTGGATATGGTAACTTCAGCTCAGACTGTGCAAGCTTTCAAGTGGGTTGGGGTGATATTTAAAACAGACTGTCTGCATCACAATGCATGGAGTAGTATCCTCACTGCATTGTTATCTAGGCTAGCAAGTTTGAAGATACTTCGTGCTTGTCAATATGTGTGGCTGTTACACAGAGAAGTTTTAGATCCTGTCTGTAAAATGGAAAGAAGTTAATTGATAGGACAAGATGTTAGCTCCCAATGACATCACAAGGCTCTCAGGTAAGAAACAGCTGCACTGTTGTTTTTGGTATGCGACCTCTTGTTTAAATCAGCCACAGCATGGTAAATGTGATACCAGTTTTGGACAAAAAAGACACGATGGGACCAGGAAAAGTATCATCACTAAATTTAATTTTCATATTAGCCCATCTGGAAGAAAGAATGAGTCAGAATCCATAGGAAGTTGTATAAATATGATAGGACAGAAAAGAACCATTGTGGTTTTTCCAAAGTGAAGTAATGGTTCTGGTTCTGCCAGAAAACTCTGGGACTATGTGTAGTAGTCCCCCTATGTATTCAGGGACTACGTGAATAAGAGAAATTCAATTAACAGAATGTACTGAGATCTTCCTTACAAGATCCTGGTCAAAAGGGGTAGTGGAATAAGAGGGAAGATCCTTGTATTGAAGGGATTGGAGGCCTAGTTCTTACAGTAGAGCTACCAGCAGAGTCCCCTGGGACCTATTACTCCCAAGAGTTATCAGTGGAGTCCTTTGTAATGTTCTAATTATGAAGAATTAATGCAATCATAAATGGTCTGGGAAGGGATTGAAAAATTAAGAAATAGAGTTTGCTGGTTAATTTAAATTTATCTAAGAGATTAGAAGTGATTTTTAATGTGTTACTGAGTAACTAAACAATAGAATAAGTAAATGTTGAAAAATGCAAAGAAGATGAGAAGTGCTTTGACTGTGTGTGCATGGTGATGTGGTCTAAATTAGCTATTATTGTTCAGAAAGGTAGTTCTGAGAGGGGTATGATGTGAATGGTTCTCTGAAAATGTCAGCAGCAGTGAGAGCGTCAAGTGGAACATCAGGACTAGAGCAACATTTTGTATTTTGTTCTCTGCTATTTTGCTTTATAAATGCAAAGTGAACCTCTCTTTTGAACAGAGAAACCACAGCTGCATGCAGTATCTCCCCGTCTTTCTTTCTCCAAAACCAACCAGACAAATAAACACACCCACACCACACACCCCCAGCAAACAAAAACCCACAAATAGATATCTGGAAGCTAGGAGGTATATATACACTGATGGAGGAATCACCACATTTTTGCCTTGTTCTGGTACCCTCTTCCTGGGCATCTGTTGGTCCATGCCAGAGCCTTGTCTCTAGGCTAAACAGAGCTGGCAGAGTGGCTGTCATAGAACTTGTCCATAGACAGATGTCCTCTTCCAGACCAGTTACCATAGCAGTATCTGCTAGTGCAGCAAGTTGTGTGAGGTCTGTTTTGAGCAAAGTCAGGGCTATCTTAGACCATCAATTAAAATGTTTTAAAGTACTCAAATGAACAGCTCTGTCAGCAGATCTGTGAGCGTGGTAATTGCTGGTGAGAAGAGTGTCAGTGAGGAGCAGTATCCATGACACACAGCTGGTCTCAGAGAAGGCCTCGGAAAGGAAGAGAAAACTTCCACTTAGAGAGTCTGGGAGAATGTGTAAACTTGCTGAGCTTTTCCTGGATGGCATCTGCCTGCCTACGGCAGTGAATGCACTTATGGCTACCGCTTCCAAGTGTAAAGACCATTCATAAGAGTGGATAAGTACTGGATTTGACCACAGTTCCACTTAGCTCTCTTAGATCTCATAGCAGCCAGTACCAGAACCCTGTTTTCAGTAAGGATGTTTTTGTTTGGTAAGCTTGAGAAGAGGACTTCTACCATGTGTCGTTTAAGTCTATATTTATGTAAGTAAGCCCTTATAGAGTACACATCTGTGGTGGGTTGACACTGGCTGGATGCCAGGTGCCCATCAAAGCTGCTCTATCACTCCCCCTCCTCAACTGGACAGGGGAGGGAAAATACAATGAAAGGCTCATGAGTTGAGATAAGGACAGTTTAATAAAGCAAAAGGGAAGGTTGCACGCAAAAGCAAAGGAAAACAAAAGATTTTTTTTCTCTACTTCCCATCAGCAGGCAATGCCTGGCCACTTCCTGGGAAGCAAGGCTTCAGTACTCATAGTGGTTGCTCTGGAAGAAAAACGTAAATAATGAATGCTTCCCCTTCCATCTACCTTTACTTAGCTTTTATAGCTGAGCTGACGTCATATGGTATGGAATATCCGTTTGGTCAGTTTGGGTCAGCTGTCCTGGCTATGTTCCCTCCCAACATTTTGCCCAGCTCCAGCCTGCTGGTGAGAAAATGAGGGGGAGGAAATGTTGGGGAGAGAGTCTTGATGCTGGGCCAGCACTGCTCAGCAGGAGCCAAAACACTGGTGTGCTATCAACACCTTTCTAGCTACCAATACAGGGAGAATTAACTTCGTCTCAGCCAGAGCCAATATAACATCTATGAATAGAAAGTTGTGATTTAGGGGGATTTGAGTGTTTCCTGACAATATTTTTTTAAATTTTGGCCCAGTAAAGTTGCGTGTACTCCTTAGCAGTAGGAGTGGAACTGATTAGACCATGAGTGAACCTGTTGCTTTCTGGCTTTGCCATCTAAGCCTGAGTTGAGTGTAGAATGGTGAGCAGACATCTTACACTAACGGAGTCTTAACAGTTTGCTGCTTTAGCTAAACTGTGGAAATCAGGCTAGATTAACAAAAGCTAATGCTGCTAGCAAAATAAGAATTTGAATTTTGGTGGTTTAGCTTTGCTTGTTTAACGCGTGACTGTGCCAGAAATCCAAGGAGTGAGGTCTATATCTAGCAATAAGAACAGCATACTAATGCTCTGTAGTAAACACTTTGAATGTTATTTTACAAGTAGTGAATGATCCAAATGATCCTAGTAGAAAGTTTTGCTTTTCTTTTTGCTACAAAGGAGAACGTTATGACTGTAAAGTGATTTTTTTAATTTTTTTTTATTTCTTCTTTTTTATTGTTCATCTGATGAGGTCGGTGTTTCAGATGTGCCCAAAGACAAATGAACTGAATAGCTTATAGTTTGCAAAGTGTTGCTGCTGCAATTCACTATTATTTAGAGGCTTCAGTTAAAGACTCAGTCCTCCACTTCCAAGTCAATACAAATTTGTCCATTGCTTTCAGTGAGAGCAGGATCAAGCTCAGATTCCTAAGATGTCTTTCTAAGGTTTCAAAATTAGTTGTAAGCTCACTAGTCAACATCATCATTCAATTTTCATGTTTGTATTCCCTTTCATATGCACACAAATCCATACGCACAGGAAATCCTGTTTAGGGGTCCTTCCTGGAGTCTCCTTATGCCACTATTATTAGTGCAGTCAGTTGGTAACTTGTCTAAATCTGATCTGGGCACATCCACTCCTTTTCTTCCCCTCTGGTGGGTTGGTTTACAGTATTCTGTCTTCCACCTCCAGCTGCTGTTTTCAGTCAGTTCAGCAGCAGTGCATTTCTCGCCATCACTAAATTGATGCCTGTGAGCTGGGGTAAATTTACTCTACTGACTGCTTGGCCAAAATAACATCAGTCCAGCCTGTGTTTTAATGTGTCTGTTATTTTGCTTTGCCTGTCATCCCAGCCCCCCAACACAGTGCTTATGACCTACGGACACTTTATTTTAGTGACAACGGTGTTTAATTGGTGCTCTGAGGAGCCACCATAAAGCTGTTAGTCCACTAGAAGTGGAACCATGTCATGTGGACATTCATCATCAAGCTGTCAGCTCTTTAAAAAGATTACAAACTGGTTGGCTGTCTTGTGGCTCAGTCTTAGAACTGAGTAAACCCTTTTTTGCCCAGAGATTCATCTACTTAGAGCGCATCTTGGCGGAACATCCTTGTCCAAGAAACAGCTTTGTATGAAGTATGGTGCTTGAATGTTCATATTTTTCAGTGCGTTTAGTGTTACAGTAATTTTTAATCAAATGTGCCTCATTTGCAAGTAGATTTCCTCCTGCGTCTCTTTCTTATAGTTACTCTTATTCCTCTCTCAAATTCTATGCTAGTTTTAAAATCCAATGTCAAAACTGCCTGCAGACTGCACATGATGCCCAGTGGCTATGGGGTCAACCTCTGCCCTCATTTGGTGTGGGATCCGTTGCCTTCTAACCTAATCGTCATGTGTTTTTATTATATCTATGCTCATGCTTCCTTAGCCGTGTTGGCCCTTGCACAGGCACAGAAAATATAATGCAGGTAGAACTTCTTGCTGAACTTAGCAACTATGGCTTTCAGCACAAACAAGACAAAATTTAAAAATGAGTGGTGATTTGGGGGTTTTAAACTGGACATCATTAAGGGGCCTGTCTGACAGTCAACAAAAGGAATTAGTTTATATGGTCACCTGCTGTATCAAGGGACTTCAGTCAGTGACCTTGGAAGTCCCTTCTGTTCTCATGTACTGGATCTGAACCTTGAGAAACTGTCTTCAGAGTGGTAATTGCCAAAAAGCACCAGCAGTCCTTTGAATTCCTATTCAGAGGGAGTATGTGTGTGGAGTGGAAGTGTACCAGCTTTACATGGTCATCTTCAAAAGTAGAATTGCCAGTTAAATTCTCATGGTTTTGTCCTGGAACTGTTATGAAGCTGTGTATATCTTTAAAATAAGAAGTGTGATGCTGCCATACCAGCATGTCAGACATCCAGAATGCCGTGCTGACAGGACATAATTTTCTGCTTTTCTGGTAATGTGAATGGTATGAAGCCTGAGAAGGTAAAAAGGAACTTTTCCTTCCCTACCCATTGCATACAAAAGGCTGATGCTCCTGAGTGTGTGAAGTCCTTAGATGGCAGCAGATGATTGCTAATAGGATACTCAGTCTTTCATCCGTGGATCACTAGTTCAAATGCAGGTCAGGTCAGTAGCAGTAAAGTCACTACTGTCTGGCTGTTGTCTGGCTTATGAGATGAACTGAAGCGTGTGTCTGAATTTTGAACCCAAGCAACTATATCATTGCTGTTTCTATATAGCGGATTGTAAATACTATAAACTTAGTGTTGGTATCATGAGGAAATGAAAATACCAGCGGGTCTTATACAAGTCTACAGATAACCATAGCCGATGTGAGCTGTCCTCAGGTTCCCTCTGGTGGCTGAGTGAAGGGTGTGACTGCAGGCCCTGGAAGAGACGTTTGCTGCCTTTAAACCTGTCTGAACATACACTGAGTTTTTATCCTGTCTGAGGAACCTCTGTCATATTTAGGAGATGGTCAGTACTTTTGGTTTTGCTATGCTGGCCACCATCAAATTTCTGGGCATTAAATGATGTGTTGCTATATGTATCATCAGCTTGGAGATACTCAATTTCTTTGCTTCATAGAGCGAAAGAGCTTACTATTGCAGACTGCATCTGTTGAGACTCACTCCTTTATCAAAACACAGGATTGTAATACAAGCTGGGAAAGAAGCCCAGAGTAAAGTGGGGTCACTGGTTATCTCTGTTATGCTGCAGTAATGGAAGGGATCATTATGAGAATAGTGTGATTCGGAGAATTAGTAAAGAATTAATATTTTCTTTATAAATGTCATGCTTTCAGTATAAGAAAAAGTTCTTGCTTTTGTGTCTGTATTAAGCTGATGAGAAAGGGGCTTTTGTTGGTTGCTGCTGAGAAAGAGATCATGCTGCTGGAAGTCACTGATAGTGGGTGTTGTCACCCCTCAGGACTGGCTGGTGCAGCAGGTGAGCCAAAAATTGAATGGCAACTGGATTATGTTCCTCTCAAGAGGTGGTTTTTCCAGGTCAAGTTAAAATATCTTTTGATACTTGTTTTATCACTTAGGATGTTCAGGATGTTACTGCCCACTGGGTAAATAGAGAGCTTAGTTTTCTGAATCTGGCCTCTGTCATCCTCACCTCTCTCCCAAATATACATTTGAGATTTCAGGCATTCCCAGGGTGAAGTTGTTGCTGCCAATGCTCTATTAGTATTGAGTGACTCATAAAGCATATGCATGTACTTGGAGTGAAAATAAGAGCCAGCTTTAGCCTACTGCTAATGCATCTTCTTTCTTGGTTGAACGTTATTCTGTCAGTGACTGTCTGGTACATCAGAGTACACTAGATCCAGCATCTCCAGGTGGGAGAAGGATCCAGAAGATCCCATCCTTGCCCAGGCTATTCTTGCAGCTGAATCTTGTGAAATGTCTGACACAACATGCACATGTTTGGTCTTGACTTTTTCAGTTGTTCCGGAAAGAACTGAGCAGCATTTTAACTTGGTCTTTTCACTATGGGATAATTATGTTTTTGATGGAGCTGGAGATAAAAACACTAGCCATTTGGTTACTTATATACCCTTCTGGCTTCCTTTTGGGTGCACTTATTTCTGGACAAGCATTTTAGCTCACGTTGCTTGATCAAGGCTCACATATAAGCAAAAAAAGTCATCCTTACACTGCAATAAGAGTGTACACAAACACTATGGAAAGCCTGATCTTCAAAGGAAAGCTTTGGTAGTTAATAAGTGCTTTTTAAACAGATAGTTACACTGGTTACAGAGTGGAGTTAGCAAGAGAGGGATAATGCTGGTGTAACTCTACTTGCTGTAGGTATTTGAGACTATGGATGAGGTGCGGGAATACTCCCAGCCATGGACGTTATCATGGGAGGAAAGGTCATAGGTTCAAGATGGATGGGAGCCATAGCATGTTTCAGCCAGGTCTGTGATCTGGAAAATATGGGGGACTGAAACAGAGGTGTATTATTCCTGCTCTGCAATTTGGGCATGGGTAGTGTGACCTGGTCTCCATATTGTATAGTATTTCAAGATCCTGGGTAAAAGGCGCAGCAGTATAACATCCTGATTTTGTCCAAAATGAGCAGAATTTTGTTAGAACGTGATGTCTGCAACAGTGGACTGCTTGGAGAGTGGCCAAATCAACTGTGATTGTGACTGGGGATGAGATTAAGATGGAAATTTTGGTCCTCAGAACATCCTCTTGCAGGATGGTAAGATTTCACTTTAGACCAGGATTTCACAAAAATTTTTAGCCATAAGAAACTGCTGACGATGTTAACTTGCAGGCTGATGCCAGGCAAGCAATGCCTCATGGTGGTACCCCCGCCACAATTTAGGAACCTTGGTCTCAGGACAATCTCCTAATATACCCCATCTTGTTTTCCAGATCTAGAGACAAACAGTGATCCCAACAATGATGACTTTGAATATGAAGATGAAGCAAAACTCGTTATATTTCCTGATCACTATGAAATCTTATTACCCAATATAGAAGAGTTACCAGCACTGGTCAGTGAGTGTGTGCAAGTGGTGATAGGAATTGTCTCCTACAAGATGGTGCTTTGTTTTCTTATGTGTAGTGCTTGTTTTTACATAGAGATCTTTCTTAACTAGCAATAATAGAGAGTCAGTAATTTCTAAAAGTCTGCTTTGTCTTTGTTTCTTGGATTTCCTTTTACCTCCTGTATTCCTTTCCGTATTATGATGCCAGCTTGTCCCAGGGAAGCTCACATAGCACATATTGTGCTTACTCTCCTGCTAAAATAATAACAACTGCAATCTAGAAGATTACATGCATATTTAAGTATATAAATAGTCTTACAGATATCCAGTTCTGTATGTGATTAGCAATGGGCTGAATGCCAAGTTCTGTCCAGTCACTGAATCATGTTAGGTTTTGATTGATGTACATTTGTCTTCCAGGTGACAATAGCTTGTGATGCTCTCCTCAGTGCAAAATCACCCTACAGGAAGCAGGACCCTGACTCCTGGGAAGAAGAGCTACAGGCATCTAAACATGCCAAAACACTTGTACAGTTAGACAATGGTGTTAGAATTCCCCCCAGGTGAGGGTAATAAAGTTTGTTCATTGTAGGCTCTCTAACACAGTCCAGAGTAATAGAACTAAAGCCAGCAACTCAGCCAACAATTCTCTTGCATGACTCTGGGCTGGGTGTGTATGTTTGGTTTGACCTACCTTGGAAATACAGGACTGGTTCCTGCCTTCCTTACTTCCGTCATTTCTTTCTGTTTTCTTTTGCAGCGGTTGGAAATGCTCAAAATGTGACCTGCGGGAGAATCTGTGGTTAAACCTGACAGATGGTTCTGTGCTATGTGGAAAGTGGTTCTTCGATGGTAGCGGGGGGAACGGGCATGCAATGGAGCACTACAAGGAGACAGGTTATCCTCTGGCAGTGAAGTTGGGAACCATCACTCCCGATGGAGCAGGTCAGCCACCTGGGAGGTTCTGAGATGGTGTATCTTTTGTGCATGAGACTGATGGTGTATATCTATTACCAAGTGGGTTTGTGCTTCTAGTGCAAATGTCTGAGAGTGTGGTATGGAAAGAAAAACCTGTGAGTCTGTGAATCTTTATCGGGGTTGGGGGGAATGGCACACACTCCATTCAGAGAAAGCCCTTTCCTTTTTTGTCTGCTTTTCTCCCCCTGTTTTATATTTGGTGTAAATATTTTTTTTGGGGGGGTTATATAATAGTAGATTTATAATAGAAGAATGTTATTATTTTAAAACAGCAGAATCCAGAGAAACAGTATTTTTCAGTTCTGCTGCATTTGCTAGAGCAAATGGTTGAATCCTCTGTAACATAGAAACAATAATAGGGTAATGATTTTTAAAATCAGAAAAGTTCATTTTTAACAGCATGTATGGTTTTTTTATCATACTAGAAACTGTGCTATTTTTCCTTATTGTTTTGGTAACATTTTGTTCAGTCTAATGAACGCTCATCTTCATGGGGCTGCTGTGATGCTCATTTGTAAAATGATTGATTGTTTTGAGAGGGGAAGAAAGCTATAGATGTATCCTTGTTTGCATATTCTCAGAGCGTGATGTTCTGCAGTGTTGCTGTGGAGAGGATTATGGTGTGTGAGGATTAGATGGAGTAAAAACATGAGAAGCTGAAAAAGTCATAGGCAAAGAGATCCTTTGCTGCGGCTGTACAGAGAAATAAAAAACAGAAGAACACATAGCATGATTACATTTTGGTTTTAGTGCTTTTGACCATATGGATGAAAAATAGGTGTTTAGAGCAGCCCTTTTTTTAACACACATCAGTTCAGAGTTTTTCATCTTTAAGTGCTATTCAGTGTCAAGGAAAGGAGACTGTAGTCAGATTCAACCAGCTGTGGCACAGAAACACTGAGCAAAATTCATTCTTTTCTTTCCCAGATGGAATATTGTTTCCTTGCATAAGCCTGGTCTTGGATGATTTCTATCAGAACATCTCAATTATTGAAGGTGTTTAGGATCTGCCCAGCTGTAGGTTTTAACTGCATCTACAAAATAAACAGAATATTCTTTAGGGTTTTGGGTTTTTTTTTTCAATTTTTTTGCTTTCTTTTCTTTCTCATCTTTAGCAGCAATACTTGTTTCCTTATGGCTGCTGTCCTTCTGCCTCCCACCGATCAACTGCTACTTCTTCTCTTGGGTGGCCTTTGGGATAACAAAGGACAGGCTGTCATCCTTCCCTGTGAATGAGGGGCACCAGCTGTTCTCCACAGACCTTTGTTCTTCTGAATGATGTTTACTTGGTTTCCCTATAGAAAAGACTTCCCTCCCCCAACCCTCCTTGTTTCCTTTTCAGTAATTATTCTCTCTCTGATCTATATTGCAGTGGTAATCATAACCTCTCGATAGGGCTGGATGACAGATGAGCTTCAGGAAAGAGGCTCTGTGGCTGATTGTGACGCAAAGTCTGTCTAGTTTCTGCTTCCCTGGGCTGGAGGTGAAAGGTGATGGTAGAGGAGTAATAAGTGTTCATCCCTCTGCTGACATAACTTATTCCTTTTTCACACCAGTAAGAAGGAGAAAGAGGTGGTGCCGGCATTCCACTTATACTTACCCTATGTGTACACAGAGGGAGCAGAGGAGAGCTCCTTGTCTTTTCTTGAGAAATCTGTGTTGCATACATTATGAAAGATTTCTGGGACATTAGCCCCATTTTGTAGTGTTCTGTCAACAAACAGATCTGGGATTAGGGCAGGAACTGAACCAAACTTCTGTCTTCCACTCTTGGACAGGATGCATGAAAGAATCAGAAAAGTTGCTTGCTTCAATAGGTTGAGTACTACTCAGCAGACTGTGCTACCTGCTGCCTCTCTTGACAATGCCATTAGATTTCATTTCAAGTCATTGTGAGGTTGCATGTTTGAACGTGGTTTGAGGAATGGAGTGGGGGTTTGGCATGGGAAGCCCTATCTGACAGGTACTTGAATGAATTGTTTCGTGGATGCCAATCTCAGCAATTGTCAGGTACTACTTTGGGGGATCCTGTGCAACTTGTTTCTTCAGGGACAGTGTTGCCATTGCCTGTTACCCTTCAGGTAGGAAGGAGTGATGTCTATACAGCCAGAATAGGTTTAAATCTTGAGCTTTGGAAGAAAAGGAAGTACAGGTAGCATTGTCATTTTTTCTTTTCTTACCATAATATTCTGTGTTGTCTGTCTCAGATTTTTTTGTTTGTTTGTTTTTTCCCCATTTATAGTCCTTTTTCCCCTTTCTCACTCTAATGATATCAGCTTTAGTCTGTCACTTTTGCTGATTTGTCTACGTTCCTTATCTACCAGAGTCCATATGACAGCACGACAGACCTGTGTTTAGGGGCTGTCATCATCTTCCCTTGACTTGCTGCTCTCTCTTTCTTTCTTTCTTTCTTTCTTTCTTTCTCACCACCCCCCCCCCCCTCCCCCCCAATAAGTGAATTCTGTCTCTCTCCCATGAATTTAAGTACTAAAGCATATGACATGAGCTGGGCTTGAGGAAAAGATTAGTGTGTCTTGTTCCATTTCTGCTGCTCCAGGTCAGTAGTCCCAGATGGCTGCTCTTTCTTCAGTTGCCAGAGCTGAGGAGAAACAAAAGCAAAGCTTCCACATTGAAAATAGTCGCCTAAGATCAGTTGATGTGTAATCTCACTCCATTAGGTGTTTGAATTTTTCAGGATCTTTTGGCTGTGCTATGACCTCACCAGAAGACTATGGGAATGTTGTGATCTCTTGTGTGTGGATGAACAGTCAGGTCTTCTGGGCATGCTTGCTACCACACAGTGGAATTCCAGCAGATGGGCAGCTACAGCCACATGCATGCCAGAGAGGTCATCAGGACCAATGTTAATAGAGAGTCTGATGGCTAATCAGCAGCTGGCAGCGCAACTCAAAAGCACAGTTCCCTGGTTTGAGAGTGGTACTGTTTTTCATAGTGCTGGTAAATTTTAAAAGTTGCATTAGGTCTTTGAGTTCTTGGCTAGCCTTCAGCCTATCATTTCAGTGTGGGTTTGGTACTAGCAGACTTCAAGGAGACTGCCTTTTTGTTAAAGTCTTACATAGGGCACGGGCTGAGTTAGAGCCAGGGTCTGTAGTTGCCAGGAGATGGCAGGGTAAGGACCTTTCAGAAGTGGTATTTGTGCTGTGAACAGCCTTTATCAGGCTCTTCCTGCTCTCCTGAGTTTGTTTCACCTTTCTCCTGGCTAAGTTTTCTCTGTCAGCCTAGATCTGGTCATATGGGGCAAAGTAACTGTGAGAAACTCTACTGGGCGTGAAGGAAACTTGGATGAAAGAAGTGCAGGCAGACTGGCAGAGGGATTCTGGATTTTGGTATGAGTAGAGACCAAAGCCGGGAAATAGTCATTCACTACAGAGGTAGAGGCCAGAGAAGAGAAAAAGAGGGAAGGCCTGTTCAAGTCTTAATAGTGCATGTCTTATCACTCATATACTTTTATGATGCCTGCAGCTTTATTGTCACTTGCTCAAGTAGGTGAAACCTGCTATGAACTCAGCTTTGTCACAGGACTTGCTTGGTAAACACGAAAAAGGATTTTTTTTCTCTTCCAACCATTTTGTTGTTCTGTTGACTTTATTAAACTTGGTTTCAGAATGAAAATATCATCACTAGACATTGCTTACCTCTAGAGTTTGAACTTTGCCCTGCCAAAATGTTTATGGGCTTTTACTTAAGGCCATAAGGACCTATCATAGAGCTAGAACTGAAATCTAGATCTCCCATACAATAAAGCAAGAAACTTCAGTCATGAAATCAGCCTTTCTCCCTAACCAGAAGATTAATCTTTGAAGTCCAATCTTGGTTCTCCCTGTATCTCCATGGGAAAAGGGCATAAATGGATTCCTTAAACTGTAGTAGATATTGAAATACCATTGGCAGTAGTCAGTTGGCCCCATATGCGCACAGTTTTAATGTGTCTGCCCATATCTAGTAGCTCCAGAAAAATTCAGACACTCTTGTTGCCATGTTCAAAATGTGGACTGGCCACATATCTGAGAATTTTGCATGCCCCATTCCTTGTTTTCCCTACAAATTTCTTAGGGGGGGGATGGGGGGACGGACGGAGATGGACAACAACGGGGATGACATACACACGACGGGACGGACAGATGGGGCAGGAATACTGTGATCACTATTAAATATTCTTAGGTTTTAATGCTGTGAGGGCATGTAATTCCTTTTGAGGGAGAAGTTGAGGTGATTGGGTTGAGAACATATAAGATATTTACTGAGCTATATGGATGGCTATGTATCTTTCTGCTGGTTGTAACCAAACTTGGAGAATATGAATAAGGCAGTCCTGTACTGAGAATGCAGTGTTGGTAAACAAAGACGAGCGATAACATTTGATACTAAAGCTCATCGGTTTCTTTCTGCTTTTGTAGATGTCTATTCCTTTGATGAAGAGGAGCCGGTTTTAGATCCGCATATAGCAAAACATTTGGCACACTTTGGAATTGATATGCTGCAGATGCAAGTGGTAGGAAATCCGTCTTTTATTTAGTTTGTTGTTTACTTGTTGTTTCTCTAGTTGGATGTGGGAGAGAAACAGAAGAATGATGCTTTTAGCTTATATTTGTGCGTTTCCTTCAGACTCTTACGATAGTATTTAGTTTTGTAAAGTTCAGCCAGCAAGTTCGTGTTTTGTTTTCTGAGGTCTGAGAGGAGTGAATCATTACACTCAAATCTGAAAGTTGCCTTCCGAAAGAGTTCCTTTGTGGTCTTTAGTTTACATGTTTCACTTCTCATGTGTTATGTACCATTTTCCTTCAAGATGAAAACCCTCATTCAATTAGAGAAGAATATCTATAATATTTAATTACAGTGAGTGAAGGAAAGCCTATTGCAGGTGTAAGCAGATAGTAATCTTGAGCAAAAGTAAGCTAAGCAATGGATAAGTAAAGTGGTTGAAAGGTTCTTTATGTAAAGTTACAAATTTCAGTTTAGGTCTTGTTAATAAATACATTACAAAATGAAAAATACATTCTCTCAAGTCTATAAAACTGCTTGGTCTATGGTGTAGTACACTAGAAAGGGACTGGGGCAAAAAGGGTCCTGTTCCTGAACGTGTTATGGGTCTGTATTAGTAGAGAAGTCCTTTTAATAATTTATCTCAGTGGATGTTGATTCCAGTTCTGTTTAAATGATCTAAGAAGTCTGAATGGGATATGGTTATGAAGACAGATGGTGTTTGGGTTTTGTTTTGGGTTTTTTGGTGGTTTTGGTGTTTTTTTTTTTTTTTCACTCAAGCCCGTAGCCTAGTATTACTACCTAAGAACCTGAACATTGAAACTGTTAAAAATGAACAAACCTGATACTGCTTCAGTGTATTTCATTGTCCAAGTGGAGGGAAAACTAATAATAACTCTAAAATGATAGAGAAGAGTTAAACTGCAGTTTCAAAAGCCTTCATGGTACTAATAATACTTTTGGTATACTAATGTCCTTGCCAATATCACAAATAAAAAAGTCTCTTATCCAGCGGTGTTTCTGGAGAACCTGTTTTACTCAGCAACCTTGAAAACTTAGTCTCAGCTGTTTGACTGGGATCAGAAGAATTTTTAGTGAAGTGATGGAGTAGTGCTAGCAGTAAATGACACTGCAGTGACCTGTACCTACAAGCTGTGAACAATCGATGTACCTGCAAGCTGAATGCTGAGCTGTAAAGGGGAGAAACTTTAGTATCACAAATTTTGGCTTTTCCCATTTGAATGAAGGGAAGAGTTCTTGGATCTGCAGCTTTTCATGTAGTTTGTTTACTAGGACCAGCTTCTACAGCAGCAGCTATTCCTGGCCATTACAAATGGAATATGAAACCTGAAAAAATGCAGTGTTTTGATGCTGAGGCTTGAGGTCACAGCCGTGAGAGAAGTGAAGCTCCCAGCTGGGATTGAGGTCATAACTAGGAACAGTCAAAGAGCCAGTGGTCTGTGGTAAAGAACTAAGAGGTATATTGGAAGAAAAAGCTGCTAGCCTTCTGACCCTGATCTTCAATTCTACATGCAGGATTTACTTCCCTTTGCCCATTGGTTTGGCTCTTCTTTTCTAGTGTATTGATCACAAAGTTGGTGATGATGAGAGCAGCACCATAATTGTTGCAGAAATTAAACAGATAAAAAAAAAATCTTGTTGCTTTTAGACAGAGAATGGGCTAAGAGATAATGATATAAAACCAAGAGTCTCTGAATGGGAAGTGATTCAGGAAGCTGGGGTGAAACTCAAGCCCATGTATGGCCCAGGATACACCGGCATGAAGAACGTGGGAAATAGCTGCTACCTCAATGCTGTCATGCAAGCCATTTTCAGCATCCCAGAGTTCCAGCGAGCGTAAGTAGCTTCAAATCAGTTCTTGTCACTAGCCGCTGCATTCCTCAGTCTCTTGTTTTTCTAAGTAAAAATGGTATTTGAATTTTTCTCACCTGCAAACAGGTCTCTTTCAGTCAGTTCAGTGGCTGCTTACAGGATTTAGTGATTGTATTGTTCTGTTCTGGAAAAGGTTGGAACACAAAACCAAATCTGCCTTTGAAATCAGAACTTACTCACTTAGCTTCGGTGGTAGGAAATCCATGCCACCTTGTAAACTTGATTGCTCTGTCTCTGCTTTTTATATACATATGTACATATCTCTATATATCTCCATTTATGTCAGTATCGTCATTATCACATTGGAGGGGGTTTACTGTCCTGTGCCTTCATATAGCTGCAGGAATCATTCTATTGCTCCAATGTCATTCATGCAAAAAACTGTTCTGGCACAAACATGTTAATGTTGATCCATGCTAGTGAAAAGTAATGCACCTACTTAGGCAGGTCTGCCTAAGAAGATGGCAACTATTAGAGGCGTTTTTAAATTAAATTTCTCATTAAAAAAAAACCCCAACTCATTTCATGAAAAGGGTTGTGTAAGCATATTCTTCCACTGAATAATTAAGAGAGTAAAAGGACAAAAGCACAACAGAAGAATATGAAATATTCCTGACTGATCAAAACTGAACACATCACTCCAAGGAGAGAAGTCTTTTTATAAAGGACAGTCTATGGTTTGCAATAAAATTCAGAGGGCTTTTTCATTCCACAGCAGTAGTAGTGTGTGTGCTGGATGTAAGGCTTTTAGATTTTGGAAAGCCTCCCAGGTTTTCATGTAGCAATTGCCTTCTGGAGAAGAAGAGGGAGAAAACTTGTGGGTTTTTACTTTGTTAGCCATATGGAGTGCAATCTGTAAGATTCATTAAGTACCAGCTTTTCTACCTCCATTTTTTGAAAAATATCAAAAAGGACTTTACTGAGGGAGGTTGTTTTCCACAGCATGGTCCTTGGAGTTACCTGGAGCACTTAGTATCCACAAAGTAGTGAAGATCTTCGATGAAGGAGGGACCAGGCAGAATTTAGATGTGTTCTCTCAACATGGCCATACCTACCTAGCCTGTTTTTTCTTGTGCCCAAAGGAAGCAATGTTCAGATAGTGTGCTACTAAATGCTTTACCTTCCAACAAACAGCCTAGAACAATGTATACCTCAGTGTTTATTGTCAGGAACTAGCCTTTGTTTCTCTGAAGAAACTCAACAGAAACATTCTTTTTACATGTTTTTTTCCTGATACAAATTTGGAATTTATTTGGTGATGTTGGTTTAGGAGTCAAAAGTACATTGGTTCTCAACCCAGCTGTATGGTTTTGAACAACACCATCCTGCAGCTATTTCAAGATCAAGGAACGGAATTTAAATTCCAGATGAACACCACCACCATATCCTTTATAGCTAGAAGCTTCTAAGCAAAACTTAAATGTCCATTTCCTAATTTCTTTACTATTATTTTTCCATGATAGAAGCACTCACCAGGGATAGATTGTTATGATGCAAAATTTGACTTGTTAGCACAGAGGAAGCCTGCTGGTGTATCACGGCTGAGGATCTGTTAGGATATCCTTGAGTAAATCTAGCTGCAATATTTGAATGTTTCTGCATTGTTCTTGCTGCCCAGGTATGTGGGAAACCTTCCACGAATATTTGACTACTCTCCTCTTGATCCAACACAAGATTTCAACACTCAGATGTAAGTGACACTTCTCAATGATTTACTTGATCAAGTTAAATAGAATCTAAATAATTTAATGGCAGGGCAAAAGAACACATCTGCATGGGCTTGAAAGTGAGATATGGCACAAGGTAGAATGGGAAGATTTGCCTGCTTAGTTGCAGGTAATGATGTTTCATCAGGGGGTCAAAGAAAGTAAACGTCTTTTTTGCTTGGAATAAAAATATTTTCTCTTCTGTTTTTCTCATGTGTTTGTTTCCACCCCACCACTTTCTTCCCTACAGGGCTAAATTGGGACACGGCCTCCTTTCAGGCCAGTACTCTAAGCCACCCATGAAATCTGAGCTTATTGAGCAGGTGATGAAAGAAGAACACAAGGTATTTGACTGAGTTGGTACAGCCTGGTAACTAGGTAAAAGTGATATCCTGAGAAAAGGGAACAGGTGCCGGGCATTGAAGAACACATGTGGATCCAGCAAGGGATGCTTAGCAAGGTGGAATGTGCAGGATCCTAGTCAGGAATATATTAGTCAAGGGCTATTTGTGCAAAGCTTTAAAGCAACCATTGGTTCTGCTAATAAAGTATTCTGCTTCTCCAGAACTTGAAACTTATGTTAATTTTCTTGGAACAACAACAACAAAAAATGTTATCTAGAGAGTCCTGAGTATTTGGAAACAAACCTCTAAACCCTCTTTAAATTTCAGAAAGAATTATAAAGAGCTAAAGAGTTGTTTCCAGGAATTGTCTCACAATATTCCACCTGATTTCAGGAGAAGCTGTCTAGGTAATGCAAGATAAAGTGGTGCTGGAGGCTTTCATGTAGATGAAGGAGGGGCCATGCAGAGCCATGTCCACTGGGGCTTTATTCAAGTATTTCATGGTACAGAAATCATGCAGAAGCATGTCTGTGCCAGGGGGATCTATCCTGAAAACACAGCAGTGCATCTGGTTTTGGATATAAATTGAAACTCTAATTGCTGGACATCCTGGGGAGAACAATGTATATATCCTGATCTATAATAATTCACAATAGAAAAAAAACCTCGGAATCAGCTTTCTCAGAATAGGCAATTTCAGAACAAAGGTATACTGATGGGCAAGTACTGTATAGCTAACATGCTGCACACAAAGGAGAGAGGAATTGAAGGATAAAATAACCTTTTTTCCCCATGTTTATATAATACAGCGTTTTATGTCTCTGTCACAGTGAGTGTTATCAGTGGGAGACTGTCCTTTTATTTTTACTGTAATTTGCAGTAATTGTGCAGCAAAACACATATTTAGCTCACAATATCTAGCTACTATCTAGCTTTGAGAACTCCAGTATTGTTGGTTCTGTAATCTTCATTTTGCCTTTGTGGTGTTCTTCTGCAACATGAAAGTTGCTTGTTTATCTTACACTGCAAAAATCATTAAGGCATGTGTTGGCATTGTAACATCCGTAGACAAGTGTCTTCATCTGTCTGTGCTTTTTCTTCTTCCAGCAACAAATACATTCACAGTCATCAGAAAACCTCTTCATATTCTTTGTCCAACAGTCTTTTGGTTTTAGCAGTAAGGATGATTTTTGACAAAGACCTGACTGATCTATTTGTATTAACAAGGTTAATGGGCACTGCCTGAATGACTGGTTTATCTTTTTACCTGTTCTTGCTTCATTTTGTGAAGAAGAAAAGCTGTCAGTAACTTAGTGGTGAGATGGACAAGTTTCTTCTCTTTTTGTAAGTTGGTTTAAGTTTCCATCAGCTTTTGGAGAGTGAGAAGATTGGTTCAGATTTTGCCTTTCTGCTCAAACTCTGCTGCTTTTGGAATTGCCTTTGTTTTCCCTAGAGTCATCCAATTAACAGTTGTCTTAAGCAAGGCATTAGTTACTGGGACAATGTTATCTACCCAGTGAATCTGTTATTTTAGGTTTGTTTTACTATTCAAATCATCTACCTTGACACATCTTGTTTAGACTGATGCTGGGAAAACTGGACCTAGAATATATTTGTGTCCCTGCCAGCCTGTTATTGTGACCCCAAGCAGCATGTGGAGTCAAACCACAGACTCCACAGATGGGATATTTAGAAATGAAAGGTCAACTAATAACCAATACTGAAAATACTACCTGTAGAAAAGAACTGTCTGTCTTTATGGAGAAAGAATCTTTGATACCAAGTTGTAGTTTTATACACAGTAGAAGTCATGCATGCTTTTGTCACAGACGCATGGTAATAGTTTCCATGGAAATAGATATTTTCCTCTACCTTCATCTATCAGTTATTGATATAGAAATTTCTCCTTCTGAAATCAGAATGCCAAGGAAATTTTGGACAAAGAGAGCATCTGGTACAGAGTAGTTTGCATGATCTGAAAGTCCTGTGTCTCCTGAGTGATTGTTTTCTACAGTAGTTATTCATTATTTTGGAACAAGAAATGAATCCTGCTTGTTTCCTTTAAAGTTTAAAACTCACCAGCGCATCACTGTGACTAAGGAATAGTGGCATAGATTTCAACAGATTTCTCACATTAAATTATGTATACTGATTGACCTGCTTTCTTAAACTCATCCAGGATATGAATGAAGAATAATGTTCTGGAAGTTCAGGGACTTGAACCATTTGAATAAAGCTACACCTCCATGTTCAGCCCAGCAGCCACTACTACTACTAAGATATTGAGAACTTTTTAATGACAGATGGTATAAAACTCTGTCAAGTAGTAGTAGTCATGTACTGCCATTTAACAACAATTGTGTTGTGCATAAGTTCAGTTTAATAAAGTTATAGTTACAGGCATCAGATGACTTCCTTATCAAGCAATTCATAGCATGTATTAGGATTTGAAACAGCTTTTACTGCTTTTGTTCATTGTTGTATTGAGGATTTATTTAGAAAACCAAATCAGATACAGATATTTTTTTCCATTCCCTCACTCTGGGCATACAAATCTGTTTTGTCAGTTTGGGGGTGCTTTTTTTGTTTGGTGCATTCCCCTGCCCCCATAATGCTGGTATACATACAGATAGTATTTTGTCATCCAAGGAGTTGTAATGACATTTATAATAAATATAATTTCATAGGATTTTAGGCCTTCAGTGTTTTCAAGTGCTTCTGCTTTGTGTCTGTAAAATAAATTATTCATTTTACTTTTTTTCTTTTACCTTTTTTTCCCCTCCTACATGCAAAAAAGTTCTCTGGCTTTCTGGGTCTTTGGAACACATCCAAAGTTTGGGGGAGTTGTTGCCTGTAAAAGCATTCATATGAGATCTGCAGTGGTCCAGCACAGTCTATATTTAGCTAAACTGTTTTGCAACTGTTGATGGGGAAAGTATGCTAGGTATTCTATAAATATTCATGGTACTGTGAAGCTAAAATTTTTCACCACAGGAGTTTAGTCTGGAAATGGCAGCAGTTTTCATGGACCCACTTTAACATTAAAAACAGTCTGAAAGCCTTAAGGGTCATCAGCTAGGAGTTGATTTTCTGTTTAGAGCTTTGCCATTTCTTCTGTTATTTTTCTTGTCCTTGAGGTGGAAAGGGTTTAGAGGGCAAGATGCAATCTTCTTCTATAGACTGTCACACATGGCATGTTTCTCCTCTCCCTGCTCAAATGGCTGGGTAAAAAGTGTATAGGTGGAAACAAGGCTTGATTCCAAACTCATTGCATTATACATCAGGGCAAATGTGCAACCTTGCCATATTCTTGCTTCTGACATAGAAAGAAGCCTGGTATATAGTAATTTGAACTGGTTTATGCGTTTCTCTCCCCAGTCCTAGCTTTGAACGGCGGCTGAAGACACTAAAGTGATATATAACCCCAGATTCAGAAATCCCTAGAACATCTCTTTGTTCAAGCAATACTGAGATTCTGTCTCTTTACGAGAGCCTTTAAAGAGCGTCTTAGCCTAATGTGTTTGCTGGTGTACTGCCAGAAATTGAAAAAGCATTAAAATTGAGAATCTGCTTCCGATTTCAATGAGTCTAGGAATACCTTACCCTGGTGAAACCAAGAATAAAATTTTGCTATTTTAATGTGTGTTTTATGTGCCTTCCGTTTCATGTTGCTTTTTCTATTTTTTTTTTTTATTGGTATGATAGTGCAACTGTAGTAAAGAATGAGATTAGCTGAGTGTTTAACAGCCTCTGACATATCCTAAAGGCTACACTTTTGCTTGAATTGTCTTGAAAATTATTTGGTCTTGTGGAAGATGAAGGCAAATCTGAGTAAAAGATTCTGACCCGTTCAAAAGTGTTATTTGAAAGGCATAATATTTAGTGTTGTCTTGAGGATGCAATTTGGGGTGGTTGGGGAGGCTTCTTGAAGTGGTATAGAGGGTAGGAAAGTCAACACTAGGACTCTTGGAAGCTAGAGATTTTCTAATTTAGTGTAGTTTCCTACTGATGTAACTGAATGGCTAAAGGTAGTATGTTATGGTCCCTCAAAATGACCAAAACCTGCAAATTGCAAATTCATGTCTGTTCTTAACAACCCATCTGGGAATGCATGCAGCACACATTAGTTGTTCTCTGATTCTGTAGAGATCTTTAGAAAGGTTTTGTCCTGAGTAAAGCTGCTAGCTGATATACCAAAGTGCTTCAATGCCTACATACTTTTAGATGGAGCAGGGTTCTGAAAGGAATGTCAAATGTTAGAAAACAGTGTAGGTTTTTAGCCTTTCTGAAAACTACTAACCTTTAGCAAACCTTCAGTAATCTCTTTTAATCTCTTGCAAATGCTGTAGAAAAGTCAGAGTGAAAGCTGTAGGAACTATGTCATAATACATATTCTAAAACCCCCAAATCATGTTTCAGGACCCTTTCCATTTTTATTAAAATTGAAAACCAGATGAAACTGAAACTATCATTTCTCCAGTGGCAGAAATGGGCCACAGATAGATCTGGTGGAGTTACCTTGGGATATTTGGTCCAGGAATGAATAAAAATCTTTCTTTAAAAGGTTTCTCTTTCTTTTGTTTAGCCTCAACACAATGGAATATCTCCCCGAATGTTTAAGGCTTTTGTAAGTAAAGGCCACCCAGAATTTTCCTCTAATAGACAACAAGACGCACAGGAATTTTTCCTACATCTTATAAATCTAGTAGAGGTGAGAAAATCTGAATTACTGCTTCTTTTCCCTGCTTATATTAGACAATGAGGGCAGAACTTTTATATGAGTGGTTCATTTTTTATTATACTCTTTTCAGCCTTGCATATCTAGAAAATGACACTAATTAAAATGTATTTTGGTTTAGAAACATTTGTTTCCTTAATTCTCCCTTCTCTTTACTTCAGACTCTTGCATGACCACACTCAGGGCCAATGCTGCTGATAACAACTGCAAGAGATATAGAGAGGTCAATCGTTGTACAGGCTCTAAGATTTATAAATATATGTGACTGTCCTTTAAAATTGCTGTTCATTCTATGATTACATGCTACTTATTTGTTTCACATATTGAAGTCTGTCCTGGAATATTAATGAATTGGGTATTATTATTGTTGTTATTGTTATTATTATTATTGTTATTATTCCAAATTTATATCACGGTTGGGAGCAAACTAATTACCATGTCCAGTTCTTTTACAAATCCCAGCTGTACGTCATTGAATCATTATGTGAGGAAGGATTCCCCTGCTGAAAGCGAAATGACTAGTTGAATATTTCTGTTTAAAATGTTAGTTCCACTGAGCTCCAGCACAATGCTGTGTGTAAAAGAATCAGTACTGTGAATTTTAATGCTGTCTTTCTGCAAAGGAAATTTGCAAATACATGCAGTTTTGATTTAAAGCATTTCTTTCTTGTCCATCCTTTCTCCCTCTCTTTCCCATTTTCCCCAAGAATCAAGGGTGTTTATTCATGTGTTACGGTCTAGATGAAGTTACTCACATTTGCATGCATAATACTTCACATCTCAAAATGCATGTACTGATTACAGGGTGGTTAGAGGACATTTTTCTGGCTTTTGCCTGATAACAGACATTAACATCAACAATAAAGAAGAGGTATATTATTTGTATGACATTCTCATCTGGATAATGAACTACAAGTTGCTTGTTCTGTTTCAGTGCAGATTCGGAGTGGTAGGAGCAATTCTATTTGCTGAAAGGATGCCCCATGTTATTTACCTGAGCTTTCTATCTTTATTGTAACCTGCCACCTTCCTACCTTCTTCTGTTCACGTTGACTCAGTCAGATTCATTAGGTACATACTCTGCAAGTTACTATGTGTAGAAAGATACTGCTGTGTATGCAGACACTGTGGACTTCAGTGGGATTTTCTGTGGGTGCAAGAGTTCTGCATGCAATAAAATGCAAGCTGAGCTGCCAGATCTGGATGCAAGATTGGTGTCTTTGTGCTTGCCATAAAACAACCAGCAGCCTTTGGGTTCTCTGGTCATTTTAATGATCGTCACTTAAATCATTGGATCTAATATTCCTTTCAGAGAAACCCTGTAGGTTCAGAAAATCCTAGTGATGTTTTCCGGTTCCTGGTGGAAGAACGCACACAATGCTGCCAGTCCAGAAAGGTCCGCTACACAGAGAGGGTGGACTATATCATGCAGTTACCTGTTGCCATGGAGGCAGCGACAAACAAAGGTAAAGAAAAACTGGTCTATTGACTGACCTTCTGATGACTCTCAATCATGAGGGAATGAAGTTCTCACCCCCTTCTGGTCTCTTTATATGGATAGAATGGTTCAACGCCATGTAACAAATAAAACCAATGAATGATCAGGTGAAGGTTACTTGGGATTTTTTTTGGTTTTTGTTTTTTTAAAGGAGATTTTAAACACACATCAGTGGTTTTACCATCCCTGCTTATATTTTTATGGAAGAAGGATTCTACCTGGATACTCTTGGCACGTTTTCAGACAGATTTCTTCTCAGATTGTGGGACCACCATTAAGTGTCATCACTCAGCAATATATCACCAAGAATGATAGCAGTTTGTATGACACAGATGTCAGAGATTTGTGATTTAAAACTTTAACCTGGTTTTGACCCGAGATGTGCTACACCACTTATAGTACACTTTATTTACCCTTGGTTTTTGTGCATGTGTGTGCCCAAAGATCCCCATTAGGTTTAGATTTCCTTTGTCCTGGGCAGTGAACCAGTATATAAAAACTTCTTTAATTCTAAAAAAGGAACTGAACATACTAGCTAATGAATATCTTGTAAAAACAAACACACACAAAAAATAAATAATAAAAAGAAAACAACCAAAAAACCAAACCAGCTTTGTGTTCTTTTGGAGCAGATTATAAGATTTAATGTGATAATAGGCAATAGGGGTATAAGATAGTTAGTCGTCTATAAAGCCAAAATACACAATTTGGATATCCTGGGCTTCAGGAGAGGAGGGAAGGAAGATGAGGTGGTGGACATCGATTTAATATACAGGAGTGGTTTTTTCATGCCTGTGAGCTGCCTGAGAAAGCATACTTGTTTTTAAAGGAGAAAATGGCTGAGGAGTCTAGAAGACTTGGAAGCAGAAGGGAGGTACTGACAAATCTTGGTTGCCCCTGCCATCAGTGAAGAGTCTTGCAGACTAACATAATAAATGTATGATTGAGATGGAAGTGAAGGGGACATCACAGGAACACTAGAAGGGGTGTATGTCTCTGGTTTCCTACACAATCTCAACATTTAAAATATTTTAAAGTGAGAAGGAACTATTGTGATTATTTGATCAGATCCTCTGAAATAGCACAAGACACAGAATTCCACCTACTGCTTTTTACCTAGCCCACAACTCCTTGAACTGAACAATATATCTTAAAAAGACCATTTTGACTTGAAAATTTAAGTTTTGAAGAATTTCACATTCTTTGTTCATCAGTTTCAGTGATGATTCTGTTGCTCATAAAAGAGCATGTTATTTGCTGGTAATGGCTCAGGAGGTATATTAGTTTATGAATTTACCATATGGTGCTGATCAACTTGCCAGTGTCAGGACTCTTTCTAACATAATCCTGTCCTGTCTAGAAAGTCAGATGACACAGATAGACAGCAATAATTTTCCAAGTCAGGTTGAGCTGATAAAGTGGGTAGTTGGTGTTACTATCAACACAAGATTCTGGCTGTCCTGGCAAAGTTTTAATTGCCTGTTGCCCAGTATTGCCAGTTCTGTGTTTTCACATGAACAGAAACCTTCAAAAAAGAGGTGTGGTTGTAAGTGTAGCTCCTGCCTCCGACGCAGATGAAAAGATTTGAAAATTTGAAAAGATGTGTAGTTAAAACCATGTAAAAGTTTTATTGATAAATAGGTTTTTGCGTTTCTAAAACTTGCAAAAATAAAATTGGTGAGAGACATCATAACCATGACAATGTTCATTTAGCTTTTAGTGTCACGTATATTTCTCAGATGAATTAATTGCCTATGAATTGAAGAGGAGAGAAGCAGAAGCTGCAAGGAGACCTCCACCAGAGCTTGTCCGTGCCAAGATACCATTTAGTGCGTGTCTGCAGGCCTTTTCTGAACCAAACAATGTAGAGGATTTCTGGAGCAGTGCCCTTCAAGCAAAATCTGCAGGAGTTAAGTAAGTGTGTGTGTGTCTGCTTATTAAAAAACTATACGGTGGTGTTCTGTGCTTATCTTGCTACCTGAACATGATGCAGAGAGAAATAGACAAAGGCATCATGGGCTTTGGTGTTGTATTAGTGTCGGGGCTCATAAATGTAATCTGCAGATCAAGTCTGATGAGAGTTGTAATGATCAATTGAACAGGAAATAAATTGTTCTCAACTGTCAAACTCCAAGAGGTGATGCAGTCTAGTTGTTAAGAGCCTGAACTTTAAATGCTTGTAGCTTAATTGTCTGCCCACATTTTAAAATTGGATCCTATGTCTCAACTAGGAATAGAGCTCTGTATTGCATGGTAGGAAATAAGTCTGGATCTCAGTGCTTAGTCGATGTCTTCATTTGACTAAAAATGCTGATGGGCGTTGTGTGGCAGCAAAACAGGGTGAAGCAAACGAAGGTTCTGTTTCTTGTAAGCAAGTTCTTTAGATAAACGGAAATTTCTGCATTTGTGAAGTGCTATGCTGAAAACTTTGTTGTTATTATGTTTTACATTATTTGTTGTTTATGTTTGGATTTCAACCCCACTACATTTGTGTGCTACAGTGTTTGGTTGCATTTGTTGTTTGCTGTCACTTACATGGAGCCATGGTACAAGATGGATATATAAAAGAAGGAACCCACCTTGTGTGTTTATAATCAGGTAGATAAAAGAACCAAGAACATCTTGGGCTTAAAAAAGCATTAAGAAGAAATAGGATGGCAGGTAGAGATCAGTGCAATTTTCAGGAGCAGTATTTCTTGCTAAGAACAAGAGTTAATCTCTTATCTGGTTCCATTTTTATGTCAGCAGCAAGGAGTGGCTGAAAATTGGGCTCTGCAACTGGTTTGCTGTGGCTAGGTACCTTCTATTTTTAGATTGCTTAACATATCAATGACTCATTGCTGTCTTAGCATACAGTTTCACTGACATTGTATTAAAAATTGGGAGACAAGTGGATGTGGTGGAAAAAAATGCAGAAGAAATCTAAAGTTTTTGCATTAACTGTGAACATGTTGGAAGAACATTCTAGTCTTTAAACAGATCCAGGGTTAATTTGTAATGTAGCTGTTCTTTATCCCCTAGGTCTGTCTATAAAACCTAGAAAGATGAAGAATAATTTGCTATTTAAAATTCAAAAGTTTCGTGCCACAGATAAAGTTACTAAAATTGCAAGATGGTGCTAAGAAGAATTTAGAAAGTACTTATTTATAGTATGGTAGGAGTGCCTTATATTTATGACACATTTACTGTATTTTACCCAGAATGAGGTGAATTAGAAGAAAGGATGGTATGTGTGAATGGAAGGTAGAGGGAATGATGCAGGAGATGAAATGTGGGAAAAATGGGAGCATTGAGATGGAGAATGGTGGTACATATAATGTTGCATTGTGTTCAAGATTAAACTTTTTCTTTTCACTAAGTTGACAAATATCAGGGATCCCCTTAAACTCAAGAGTCATCCTCTATTTTGATAAATATTATAGTAGCTCAATAAGAATATCATGTAGGTTTTTTTTATATAGCACTTTAATGTGAAAAACTACAAATGACAACTTTTTTTATCTTTGCTTAATAAAATGCTTTATAGGTAGACTGATAACTCATGGACAATGCTACTGTTACTAGAAAGGGAGTGAATAAAATGTAGATTTAATTGTTATTCCATTATGTCCAAGATGTGTTTTAAGCCCATGCCCTGAAGTTCTAGCCAATACGTCATTCAAAATTTATTACCTGACATTCAAATTCAGAACAACTTGCTTGTTCAAGTTTAATATTACTTGTAGTTGTTTTCTGTAATCTTCCTACAAGCTGAATTATCTGCAAGGGTTTGGACTGACATTCAGGATATGAATGAGTAGAAAGCTACTACCATACTTCTCCACTGTACTTGAAAACATTTTTGTTAAATTTATGTTTATGAAATCCATCACTGTTGATCTCACTCAGGGCTAAAGTTACTCATCTCACTGTGCATGAGGTACTGAAATCTGTGCTGCTAGTGATTTTGTTGCCTTGTTTCAATGAATTGTATTTCTTGTGCTTCCCAGGACTTCTCGTTTTGCTTCATTTCCTGAGTATTTAGTGGTGCAGATAAAGAAATTCACCTTTGGCCTTGATTGGATACCCAAAAAGCTTGGTATGTGCCTTTTATATTTAGCTTTTTTCTCGTTCTAGCCAAGATAATCTATAAGGTGTATACGCTTTGGCCTATAATGAGGACCTGGCTTGAGTTTCAAGCTTATACTGTGAAGATCCTAACTGAATCTTTATTCCTTTTATGACAAATTAAACCAATCCATGAGGTCTGTGGAGTTAAAATGCAGTTTCATGTAGTCTAGCCTCCTACTTAACTTGCGCTTTAGTGTTCTGGATTTCTCAAATAACTGTTTTCAGGAGGAGAATCCTGGCTGTGCTTGTACCTTGAGTACCAGAGTTCCCTCTCTGAAGGGGTAGGTTGCGCTGTGAGGTCATTTTGCTGGATTCATAAGCTTAGCCTGTTTCTCTGCTTCTGTAGATGTTTCTGTAGACATGCCAGACTTCCTAGATATCAGCCATCTTCGGGCCAGGGGTCTCCAGCCAGGAGAAGAGGAACTTCCAGACATTGCTCCTCCCATTATCATTCCTGATGACGCAAAAGGTACTTACTACTTCCGTCCTGATTCTCTCTTGTATTCCCCTTTCCCTCTAGCACATACTGATTCTCTTTAATCTTCACCTTTTGGAGCTATGAACAAAAAAGCAGCTCTGTACTTCTTAAGTGAAGACTGTTAAAACACCCCACAGCCTTTTTTTTCCTCCCTGCTAGACAACCCTAGTTCTTCCAGCTTTTCTGCTTTGATGTTTTCAGGATTTATGATCGATGCTGTTGCTCTGGACTCTCTCCAAATAATTCATATTTTTATGAAATTGCTGTGCCCAAAGATAGACATCGTATTCTGTGAAATAGATTATTTCACTTGCTTTACTGGCTATAGTCTCCTACTTACCCTGCTGTGTGGTGGTTGCCTCTTTTGCAATAGTATAGTGCTGGTTAGTGGAGCAGCTTGTGCTGCATTATGATCTCTTCATCTTTACCAGCAGAGTTGTTCCATGTCTTCCATGTGCATGGATGGTTATCCTTACTTAAGGATGAATTCCATGTGCTCATCCTTATTGAATGTTGATTGGTATCTAAGACTTAAGTGGATAGAGAAATGTGTGAAGACCTCTACATTTATGAAAATCAGCTACATGCAGAGAGCATCTTCTATCTATTCATTGACACTCAGTGTGTGTTCGTGACTCCCTTTTAGTAAAGTCACTGTGCACTGTCGCGGGGGGGGGGGGGATTTAGAAGAAATGAGACAGAGTGGTTCAGATTGCTTAAAGAATCACCTCCAATTGTATTAGCAATAGAAAAATGATTTAATAGAAATTTATGTGAAAGTGTGACTTCACAGAATTCGATGGCAAGGTTCACTCTATTACTTAGTACATGGGTGAAATGCACACAGGAAAATGAAATTAGAATCAAACTAAATTTATGTATATAGGGACCGAAAATGAATTACAGTAAAAAGGGAATGTGGGAAAGGGTAAGGGAGACCCTCCCGTTGAGTCACGAGGTTCAGAGAAGACCCCCTTGCTTTCTAAACTCCTGTTGGAGTCTAGGTGCAGCTGGATTGATTCCTAGTCCCAGACTTGGTCAACGGTTTATATCTAAAGAGTTTATGAGTATAATAGCAACCTAGAAATCATTTACAGTTGAATAAAAATCACAACAGTAATTTAATTATAAATTTGAAAGTATTAACTTACAATATATCTTATGATATACTTGCTATAACGTACTTAATAATTTATAATATGCTTGCTATAACTTACCTAATATAATATACTTGCTATAACTTACTATAGACTATTTAGGTTAGTACACACACATGCATAAAGACACTAAGAGATATAAGAGGGTAAAAGAGAGTAGAAGAGAGAGAAAAAGAAGTATACCTGTTACACATTCCCTTTGAGGTCGGTGAAAATATTCACATCGAATGCCTCAGCATTTGTCTCAATGGGTGAAGGGTCGAGCCTCAAGGAGCGAAGAGAATCGGCCCAGGTCATGTCCTCTTTTGGCGACAGACCTCCGATTTCACAAACAGGAAAGTTTGCAAGCTCTGAGAGGTGTCCCACTCAGAGGGAAATGCTGGTCACAACCTGCTGCAGTCCAGCATTGCTCAAAGGGCCTCACTTAGTACTGCTGTTTATAAGTCCAGGAGTTGATTGACTTCTGTTATCAACAAATTTCTAGAATTCCAGCTGCGCTGGAAAATTCCAAGACTGTCTGAGAATGACTTAAAACATAGATACAGGATGCTCCAAGATTGTCAGGGGAGGATTGTGATGTCTCAAGGTTTTTAAGAGAGAGAACTGGCTGTAGGTTGTTATGAGAACTGGCTGTCTCTGCTCCTGTCCCCCCCACCTTCGCCAGGCAGCAGGAGTCTTTGAGACGCACAGCTGTCTCAGCTGTATAAGAGTTCCTGGCACAGTCAAGGGTTGCTTACACTTAATGCTAAGGCCTAGCAAGCCTTCCCAAGTTCATAAATCATCCTGGAGAGGCTGGTGCAAAGGACTTGGTCTCAGACCCCTACACTGAGTCTCATGACAGGTGTCAGAAGTGGGTTGGAACATTAATCCACTCATTTCTTACATTTGCATAAGAGGTGTTACTGAACTGCTGTTATCTTTTGAGCACTTCTGTACTAAATTTTGTCTAAAACCTCGTGATAAAGTAGCCTGGGTGGTACTGTAGCTAAATCAATCTCTGTTCTTGTGTACTCCCTTGGGTACAGTATATGGTCTGTCCTGGTCAGGAGGAATTTTAAAATCTGTCAGTTACTGTGATTATTTGCTGCAGGATTTTATCACTACAGTTCTGAGCAGATGGTTTTCAGTTCAGTTTCAGAGTTTACTTGAATAGCTTGAAACACTTTGGTTCAAGGTGGAACGACAAATGCACCATGTCTGCAGAATTGATTCATTCACAGTACAAACATACTTAATACACAAAGGACTAAAATTTAAGAAAACAGCTTTCCAGGCATAGATTAAGATTCAAAATCTTATTAATTTTTAAATTACAAGAATTGTTAAGTTGCAGTAGGCCCTAGCAGCTGTGCATGCATGCATAGTCCACTTTTCTGGATGTACGTGGGCTATACAGCCCATTAAAAAAGGCTCTGTCTCCAGGAGCTGATGTCAAGCTGCTAAAATATTTGTCGAGCAGAAAGAAAGAGGGGTGATTAACATGCTATACTGCTTTTTTCCTTAAATACTGTTTCTTTTATGCTAAAGTTCAGAAACAAGAATATTAGAATATTCTCCTTCCTCTTTCTCTGGAGAATGAAATGGTTTATAGCAAGTCAAATCATGTTTTTATAGTGTGACCTTAGACCCAGGTTGTTGCAATTTTCTCCAGATACCTTAAGTTTGGGTGCCTCAGTATTTAATAGGAAACCAGTAATGTAACTATTCTCATTACATGATTGCCCCATTTGCTTGGATGTTTTATAATAGTGGTGGTATATATCAAGATGTTTGTATGTGAAAGGAAGCTAATACCTGAAATTTTGTGTCAGAGCAAAGGCTATGGCAAAATTCAGTTTTCTAAAGGTTTTAATTTTGTCCCTTATCTGTAGGTTCCTTACAAAGGCTTGTTCTTTTTTATCCTCTTGCTTAATGGACTGACCTAGTTTTAGTGTAAATGCATGGGTGATGGTACCTTATTTATAACAAAACAGATTGTTGCTTAAGTTGGTTTAGATCAGCCATCAGCTATATTTCCTACAGGTTTATAGTACCACTGACACTTTTTGCTCTGATTTGAGTTAGGGAAATTATTGGGCAGAAACATCCCAGGTCTAATTCATGGCAAAAACATGGGATTTCAGCAAGAACATGCCCTGCCTGTATGAGCTCAAATGTTTCTATGACTTTAAAAATATGGAATTGTTTTTTCCCCATACGAATCTACTTAGCTCTCATATAAGTCCTTTTCCCTGTTTTTTTTCCTTTCTTAATTTTCAGATCGTATGACAAACCATTTCGTGGAGTGTACGTATCTCATTTTTCTGAGACTGGTACTTCAGCTGCTTAAAAAATTGTCATGCTTTTGCTCAGCTAATGGCTTCTCTCTCTTCATAAAGATGCATGAAGTATTGCCCTGCATGCTTCCAAATAACAGCTGATTTTTGTACTTGTTCAGCATTTACTTCCATGTGTGCAGCACACTTGAAGAGTCTGTAGTAGCATCAGCATAGCCAGAATATGAGCTGCTCCTCTATCTGCTGCTCAGCAGGATCTTGCAGTTCTGGGGGGTCACAGCTGCTTGATCCTGGCTCCCTCTGGACTCTGATCTCAGCTGAAGCTGTCAGGCCCTGTCGTTCAGAGATGAAGTTCAACTGGAGACTGCTAGATCCCAGCAGCTGTTGTTTCTCTCACCTGCAAGATCCTGCCTTTGAGAGGTGATTGCTTTTGGCTGCCATCTCTAGCCAAGCTCAGCACCTAACTTCTTCACCCCTTGAAATCCAGTGGTGAGTTTTCTTAATAAATAGTCCTGTAGGAATTCATCAAGGTTTAAGGATCTATGGTAGATTACTGAGACAAAAGATTGCCAGTAAGTCCATAACAAATACTATAATGCTTTGTACAAGGCTGTTTTCTAATGGGTGTGGGTTTACTGCCGTACTAAAACAAATCCAAGAGATATGTATTGTAATATGTGGCACCACGAATAACAATAAGAAATACTATACAATGGATGAAATTAGACGTTTATATTTTAGAAGGTACTTTCTTGTAGCTCTAGATATTGATGAGTCTTCAGTTATGCAACTGGCAGAGATGGGTTTTCCTTTGGAAGCATGTCGGAAAGCTGTGTACTACACAGGCAACCTGGGTGCTGAAGTCGCTTTCAACTGGATCATTGCACACATGGAAGAACCAGGTCAGTGTTTGGAAGGTGTAAGTTAAACTCAGCTCCTGGTTGTGCATTTTGGCAGTCAGTAGAAATTTTATAGTGTGTGACAGAGAAACAACAGCCCCCTTCCCCACCCCAGGAAACCTGGAGGTGTGAGTGAATTTTCCTAAGCTGCTCCTGGGATATGCAGATCTTGACCATTATGTGGCATCCTCTGTCTAGAAGAAAACAAACCTAAGCTACATCAGAAGTACACTCTTCTGTCCTCACTGATGGTGTGGGCCAGCTCACTGTTTTCCACCCTTTGGCTAGGTCCGTGCTGCTAAGGGGGAAGCTGACTTGTGATCAAGTGTAAGTAAAAAGAATCCTGTGGTCTGGATGCTTTTTTACCATGTCAGCCTTCTCTAGCTCAGGCTAGAGCATTCGTGCCGTACTTAGAACTTGGACTATTTACTGACGAACAGGGCTGCTAGATGTTCTCCACTTCCTGTGTTTCATCCATGCAGTGTTTGGACTCATGATTCAGCACTGAGTATAGCTGAGCATTCCTTTGTGAGGAAACAGATTTGGTTGAGTTTACACTTCACTGTGGGCTTTTGTGTTGCCTGTGTAAATGAGAAATGAGTTCCACTTGAGCTTGACTGACATATATCAGCCATGGAATCAATTCATTTTACATCTATAGGCGTATCAGCTGGGTTGTCTACTAGTATGGTGTCATCATTGCTTCCATATCAATCTTTGCTGCTTTCCTGCAGTTGTTTCACTTCTGTGATGTGCCAAGTTGTTCCAGCCTGCTCAGTATTTTGTCCACCTAGATACTTTGTAACGTGCATGTTCATTTTCTTGTTTTTAAGGCTTTCCACACATCTAAGTCCCAACTGGGTCAGTGAAATGAACTTACATTGATTTCAGGACTGCTTTTGAGGTCCTGTTTGTTTGTTTGTGTTGTTGACTTTCCAGTTCAGTGAGGCAAAAGAACAAACTGATGAATGTTTGTTTGTTCCAGACTTTGCTGAGCCATTGGTCATACCTGCATTTGGAGAAGTTGCTTCCAGTGGAGCAGCTGTGTTTGGAGCTGTTGGGCTAGATAACCAACCTCCCGAAGAGATGGTTGCAATTATCATTTCCATGGGCTTCCAAAGGAATCTAGCAATTCAAGCACTGAAGGCAACAGTGAGTTCCATGTGTTATTGGTAGCACACGGATTCCATTTCATATTATGTGCTTTGTACACGTGCATGCTCAGACGCCTTTGAAAACTATAGACACATATAAAACTATCTGGCAAAGCGTGGGATGCCTGATTTGTCTGGGTTAGAGTGGGAAAGGTGGTTTGTGTGTTTCACATGAATGTCAAAGTGTGGAGGACAGTGAGGAATACTTAGCTTCTTGTACCATCTGTTGAGAAACAATGTGGATGCCTAAAGACTATGCATCTTTAAGATGAGAACCTGGGGGCCATAGGGGTTAGTTGTGGGAGGATTTCTTTTCCATCTGTCAAGCTTCTGCAGAGTGCTTGTTGAACACTATTTTCCATGGTGGTAGAGTATGTATCTTACAAGTTTTAAGTGCTGTCCAACATGATCCTTACCGTGTTCAAAGACCAATGGGTGGTAGCATGCTAAAGAATGTATTCAATGCTGCTCTTTTGCTTGTTTAACTCACAGAACAATAATTTGGAGCGTGCACTGGAATGGATCTTCAGCCACCCTGAACTCGAGGAAGAAACTGAGCCTGCTTTGGACATGATGGATATGGAGAACACTGCTAATGCCAATATCCTTGCAGAGACAGGATCGGAGGGACCCAGGATCAAAGATGGGTCTGGAAGTAAGTTCTCCTTCAGCTTAGAACTGGTTATCATGTTGTTGCATCACACCTATGCCATTCATAGAGCTCCTTTCTGTTTTGAAAGTAGTTATTGTGGTTTTTTGGACATGATCCAGACAATTTACTTCCAAACTTGCTTCTGGGGCCGAGTCTAGCTCTGTGGGGCTGCGAAGTTCTGTGGGCTGTGTTTGCTCAGAAAACTCTTTCTCTGGACTCACTGAATAAATGGAGTCCAAGTTTCTTGTTGCCACAGCATAGAAGTCTCTCCTGGCCTAGCTTTACTTTTTGTTTTGTTGCTCTAAGAGAAAAAGACAAAGAAAAGCTAGAATGTTTAAATCTTCAGAGGCTGAGCATCCTAAAGGTAACGCTGCTGTTACAAACCACCTGAGTTTCTGTCCTCCTGTGGTCTGATGGGAGACTTGATAATCCCTCCAACCAAGTTCCTTACTCTAAATATGGCAGGTGTAGTTGGTATCCTGCATGTCCTGCTTTGCCATTTTGGTTTTTTTGAGATCCTCAGTCATACTACTGCTAAATAAACCACAAGATGGGGCTAATGTACAGCAGAGTTGTCAAGCAGGCAAAGAACCTAACCTATTGTAAGTGTAAAAGCAACAGAGTACAAAAGCTCAGTGGTGGTTCTAATAAAGGTTATCACATAACGGTTTTTGGAGGGTTTTTAGTGACCAATTCTAATAACTGTAGTACGTTCTAAACTTGTACTTCTGATCTTGACTGTAATGGTCTTATTAAAAAAAAATTAACAGGCAATTTGATTTTTGTTTCTGTGGTTGCTGTTATGATATAAGAATATTCATTTCTTTGTTTCTAACATTATAAAGACCAATCTTAAGTCTCTTGGAGACATGGGAAACATTGATTATCGTTAGATTAAAAAAAAATTATTTCGAATAATTATTTTTTGTGGTACTTAGCCTTTATAGACTGAGACCATTTACTGAGTGCCTGAAAACCTGATAATCAACATGATACTGTAAAATGGCTCCAGAAAGCCCTCTCCACCAAAATCCAGGCCCCTGTCCTTATGCAATATCCTGAAAGAAGGTACCCTTTTACTTTTGGTGGTAATTTGGGTGAATGGCATGAATGGGTGGGGAGCAAGAACCAATGCTGAGTTCTCTGGAGACATTAAGCACAAAAATTGTCCTCATGTTAAAGGAAGAGGTTTCTTTCCTGTCCTCTCTTTTATGGGCTGCTGAAGTATAAACTTCTGGTTTTTGTTTGATTAATAGGGGATCTGTGATCATACTTAGAGCTAATTTGTGTGCAGAATGAATTCCTTCCTCTGGCACTTTCTGTGGTGCTCTCTGTGAACTGGGAATGAATGTGCTCTTTTCCCTTTCCTGGTAGGGGCTGTGATCATAGCCCAGCTGTATGTATACATATCTATCTGGGTTTGATTTGGATTGGTTTGATGTTTGACAGTGAATCTGACCACTGGTTAAAGTGAGAATATGCTGCAGTCTTAACAGAAACTGTTTGGGGATGCAGAGTCTGAGTTAGGAGTGCTTAGCTTCTTCTCCAGTACTGAAAAGAAAGTTTCCCCGGAGTCATATTGCAATGTTAGCAGTAGGACACTTATGGTCCCATTTGTATTTCTTAAACAGGATATGAGCTGTTTGGGTTCATCAGCCACATGGGAACCTCCACAATGAGTGGCCACTATGTTTGTCATCTCAAAAAAGAAGGAAGGTGAGTGGAATTGGGCGAGACACACAAGGATGAGCAAATGTTTTCTTTGACGCATGCATCGTACAGAGCAGGGTGTGTATTCATGGCAGACAAAACACGCGTGTTGTTACCATGTATGCATTTCCCACCAAAGAAATTAAGGTTTTTACAGATTGTAGATGTGGTGAGTTGGTTCTGATTCTGGTGAGGTGTATGCTGAAATGTACCATCTGCTCTCCTGTGCTTGTTCCAAATCTCTGTTCATCTTGCGGCATCAGTTCTGTATCTGGATTTGTTTATCTGAGCTTCCCCCAACTTCCTTTCATTCACCATCAGTAGAAACCCGTCAAACTATGGGCTGATACTAGTATTGCTAGTACTGTGGTGCTGATCTTGGCTGTGATTTTGATATGGTCCTATTATTTGGCATTGGGAATCCCTGATTTTCCTTCATTTGATTCCTCTGCATGTTCCTCTTCGTTTTCAGTTTCTGACTCTGCTAGTAAACCTGCTTGTGCTCTTTCTCTGATCTTTTGTTTTTGTTGTCTAATTTTAGATTTTAAGCTCTTTGAAGTTTGGATCTGAGAAGTCCCTGATAAACTTGTGATGATTTTTATACACGTGGAATGTAATCAATCTTGTTTTCATTTCAGATGGGTGATCTACAATGACCTTAGAGTCTGTGCCTCAGAACGACCTCCCAAAGACCTGGGCTACATTTATTTTTACCACAGGATACCAAGTTAGGCCTCAAATCTATTACCTGGCCTTAAGAAGCCATAAGCCTTTTTAACCTGCCCAAAAAAATGTACAATAAAAAAGAAAATCTAAAACCAACAAAAGACCCCTAATCCTTGGACTGCCAAAAAGCAAAGGAAAACATGGGATATTTTAGTTCATTTAAAAACAGTCATTTGATGCCGCCTTAAGTGTTAGAGGGAAAATTTCTGTTAGGTGATGGATAGTATGTTGTTTTAAATTTATACACCTTAAAGGGTACCTTAAGACCATGCAGATTACTGGTGGAGTTTGCAGCTAGTAAACGGAGAAGATGGAATTTTCAGAGTTGAACAAAAATAGCCCAGTTCAGCCCACCTCCTGCCTGTTCTGTACATGCATGTGTTGAAGACCACAAAGAAATATTTGCATCTTTGGTAACTGGGAGCCAGTGTTTTCAACCAGACTCCAGACCACTTAGGAGAAATCATATTGCATATAAAGTTGGAGGAAGGGGGTATGTCAGTGTTCTTCAAAGCAGAATGTCTTATTTGAGAGATTATTTTTGGTACAGTGAGAAAAGTCAACTAAAGTTATATCTGTTGGAATTCAGTTTTATAGTATTTTGGTTTGCCTTTTTGATATGTAAACCTAAGAAACTAATGGAGATGGAAGCAATCTCCTGTCAGTGTCCTGTATATTTTCTGCCAAAGAGAAATAGTAGATTTTATTTTTGCAGACATAGGTTTTTTCATATTCTCTTGGATGTTTGTTTTGCGAGTTCTTCCAACAGATTCAGTATTGCAGATGGCTAAAAGAAGCAGACTTTCTGACTATAAAATTAAATGCATACCCTCAGGAAGGGCAAGGCTATTGTTTAAATTTTATTTTCTTATGAAGGAGGTAAAGAAGGGGTAATGTCCTATTATATTTATTTCAGGGAAATTTGCATCTAGACCACTCACATTCCAGCTGAAATCAACTCCCTGACAAAGTACTCACAGTGCAATTGTGCTTTCTGCCAAAGATTGCTTATTTAGTTCCATCCATGAGTGAGGGAAATTGCTTAGTAAAATAGCTGATTTATTGATTTGCCCCTCTCTCCTCCCTCCCTTTAAAAAAAACCCATCCAAAACCCCCAAAAATCAATAACAAAAACCAAACAACAAAGGAAACCCCCACTTTGAAATGATGTTTCAGCTTTCTTAAAACTTGCAAACACACCAATAATCTGATTGCTTCAACAGACACCTTCTAAAAGGGGTTTTATATATCTGGCAGGGATGAAGGGGTGGGTAGGTAGGGGCTGGCCTTTCCTGTTTTGTTTCGTTTTGTTTTCTTTGGGTTGTTATTTCACTTTGTATCACAGACAAGAATTTATATGTGGGTTTTTAAATTGTATTTGAAAACACTAATTCTAGAAAAAATACAATGGTGAGTGCAAAACCTTTCATGATTCCAAAAAAACCCCAAAGGCTTATAGTGTTGGCCACTGCTTAGAGACTGTTGCTGGAGTTGCCTCATATAATCTTACTGAGCCCTCAAAATAAATTGGAACAGTCAAAAAAAAAAAAAAAAAAAAAAATCCTCCTTACAGAGAGAGGCAGGGAGGTGTAATTACATTTTCTCTGCAGTCAGTGCCTGCAAGTTTAATAGCAAAATTCAGGCAGCTACACACTACAGAAGAGAGCGCAAATTAAAAATCTGGTTATGAGCAGGGCATTTTTTCCAGCATTTGGGGAAAAATAGTTCTCCCTCTGGTCATATAGCCTCATGCAGAGCCAAAAAAACACTGTTGATTTTTTTAAATCAATTTTTGATCTTAAAAGATTATGAGAGAAATTCTAGTGCAATAATTCTGGAAATGGTGCCTAATTGCTGGGAAAGCTTCTGGCATTTAGTGCCCTTATTGACACAAAAGAACGGCGGCATCCTAGCACAATAGTAAGTGGCTCCTGTGAGATTCAACTGCCTTGTAATTACTGAGCCACCAGTTCTGGACAAAATAAAAGCTGCCAGAAATTTTTTTCCTTTGTCCAGGTTTTGAGTATTTGTGTATTTCACCAGAAAATGCCAGATTTGACAATGGGATCAGCAAATTATGCAGTGATACATCTTCTATATAAAGTGAAAGAACAAAACTTCCATGTATCTATGTTTGTGGTTTTTCATTCTGGCAGTACAAAAAGGACAAAAGGCCTCTTTTCTCTCTTTTCTCCCCTCTCTTTTCTCCCCTCTCTTTTCTCCCCTCTCTTTTCTCCCCTCTCTTTTCTCCCCTCTCTTTTCTCCCCTCTCTTTTCTCCCCTCTCTTTTCCTTATTCAGTTATATTCCAAGGAAGTTCAGCACAACAGCTTCACTCTTGCCTCATGAACTTAAAGGGCTATTTATAAACTAACAGGATCTGGTGGCCACTACCTTTTTATTTAGAAACCTTGGGTAAATGAAGGCCGATAGATTACTTCACATGTTCATTATTAAACTGGAAACATGGCTGGTCTCTCATAGGATTAAGGATGGAGCTTGGACTCTTGCAAACCGTTTGCCTGGTACATCCCAAAACTGAAATAGCTGTGGGACTGATAGACCTCAGTTAATAGGAGGTACACTTGATAAACTGGAAATGGTAAATGAAAGGTGGGAGCCATTTGCTGGCTGTGATAGATGAACTGTAGCACCTCAGCTTCTGAAATTCTTTTCAGTTCATCACTCTTGTGTACTGCCTGCCTAAACTACCAAGTGGGTCAGAAGTGCAGAGAGCAGTTTAGGTGAAAGGCTTATGGATCTTCTAAAATTTAGTGCTTGAAAATATGTTAAAAGTTCTTCAGCTGTTTGAGGAACTACTTCAATATTTCCCAAAGTAGTGGCTTCCCTCCTTTTTCAAATGGCCAGTTAAGTCATTTCACTTTTGCAATGGGCTATGTGTGAAGAACATCATGAATCTGCAGAAGCAGGATGTAAATTCCTGACTCTTCAGCCTAATGTGGGGGAGAGGACTTTGGTTTTTTAAACTTAAGCATTCAGAAGCCACACTCAAACAGACTGTACTGAATAGATGACTAATTTATCAAGCTTTGCCTGCTAAAATTTGTATGCAATTAATTGTGCTGGCCGAGGCCTCAGTGCACAACCTGTCCACAACAGTGGACAGCAGCTGATGGGGAAACTCCATGTGTCTGGGTAGTGTAATAGCTGTTAGGGGGTTAGGTGTGCTGAGAGGTTCTTGAACAAAAAAAGGATGGAGGAAGAAAAATCACTGTGAGCTGTTTGAGACAATCTAAGCTGACAATTATGGCAAGCCAGGAGTTGGCAGCAAATAATAATGATCTTATTTCTCCAACTGATTTTTACTTTTTCATGTGATACATTCAGGTTAGGAGAGTGGAAGGAAGAAAAACTCAACAACTTTTCCTTGTTTTCCTTTTCCTCTCTCATTCCTAGCAGCGTGCTGGATCCAGTAGACCTCTCATTCTTATTCACAATTTCCAGTCTCCAAAACATATGCAGGCACAAACTCCTATTTAATCTTCCTAGCTAAAATATAATTAGGCTAAAAATTTAATTTATTCAAAGCTGTCTTTTAAAAACAAGTCTAGTACTATCACTTTTAATTCTACGGGGTTCAGTGGCATTACTTCTGACTTACTTTGGTGTAACTGAAACCAGCATTAGTCCAGTTTCTTTGATTCAGACAGCCTCCACTGGGTTGTAGAGTACATTCTGAATACAGCTGCAACCAGAGCTCATTAGATTGCTTTAGAATTATCTCCAATTCATTCCTGTTGTTCTCCATCCTGGCAGCAGCCATTTTTATCATCTTTGCTATTTTCATGCAATGACAGACTATGCAAAATATGTAACTGGACTTAACTTTTTATTCTTTTCTCATCACCTTTCCTATCTGAATGGTTGAGGTCAGTTTCTGATTTCTATTCACTCCTCAGTGATTTTACTGTTGTATTCTGGAAGTGTCTGTACCGGTTTACTTTGCACCATTCAGAGTTGTTTGCTTGAAGCACTGTTAACAGTTTGGAGAATATTTGTCTGAGATCAGAAAGGTTGTGAAAGACATTGTTGCAACTGTTTTAAATTAAAAAGAAATATTCTCACATCTTGTGACTGTGTGGATTCTTGCTTCTTTCTTTCCTGTCTGAACTGAAGAGGAATAGACTGAGTATGTTTTGGTGCTGCTTCTTTTCTTACTCTTTGTGGTCATGTTTGGTGTTTTACTGAAAAAACCTGCATAGGGAACAAAAAGATTTGTAAGAATTTTGGTTTCTTATGACTCACGGCACTTCTGTGGATTGAAAAAAAAATAAAAATCCCCAAGCCCTGAGTGGGTATAAAACATGATCAAAATAGAAAATAGGATTTAAATTGATTGAATTTTTTCTTTTTAACCTTTAAGCCGGTTGAGATTATTTGAACATGAGAGTTGGCAATGTTCATGTGGAAGAGTGTTGTCATTTCACCCCCAAATTCCTGCTTTAACTTGGTCTGTAGTTCCTCATACTCATTGAGAAATTTCACCTGCTGTTCAGTAAAGAAGTCTTTTTTCCTCATGTGTAACGGCTTTACATAGCAGTGTGACCATTGGGACTCTTTGGCAGATGCAATAGGCCAAAAAAGAAGACTGAGGCATGGCAAACCTTTCATCTTTTTATAGGATCATGGGACAAGGAACTGGAGGAGAGGTAAGAGGTAAACCTACTGGGCTATAAGTGACATTTCCTGACATGAAAGTAGAGGACGCGTGAAGTGTTGGATGATAAGAAAGGTTAAGATGGTTCAGCTCCTGAAGTCCAAATTTAATGATCTATCTTGGTTTCTTTTCTATCACAGATGTCCTTTGTGACTGTGGCAAGTCATGCCATACTGTGTTCACTCCACTTGTAGCAACTGGAAGAGGTGGGAGAATGTGGCTCCTTGTACAAGCTAAAGGGCTGTGTTCAGACTTCATGCAAGAATTTCCTGTATAGGATTTGTACCTGCTAACTTTTTGCCGACTGCTTGTGGAAGGCAGAATTAGATCACTGACAAGTTAACACGGCCCCAGTCTCTGCTCCCCTTCACTAAAATGGGAAGTAACACCTCTCTGTCCCTCAGGTGTGCTACAAGCTTAATGTGAATAAGGGAGGCACTGACAGCTGTGGTGAAAGACTAATGCCATAAAAATACTGAAGACAGATAGTGCATGACTGACAGCTGGTGTGGAGTAGGTGATTATGTTTTCAGACTTCTTTACCGGTATGCTTCCCAGTGATTTTGTTGAGCAGTTCTGTATGTGGGATTTGGCACTAATGCTTTTCTCCCAGCCACTGTCTTCGGCTTCAGGACTGCAGTGCTGTGTTCCTAGTCTGTGTTCGCTACAGAGCACATAACTAATGGGCTTTCCTGCTGCTTCTTTGTTGGTACATTGGCGCGGTAAGAACTAAACTAACCTTAACATCTCCTGGCAAAACACACCAGTGTCAAGAGCACACATTACTTGCATCGTAAGTGTTAGTGTGTTTTTAGTCTGTTCCCTTTTCTTCTTTGGTGGAAAGTTCTGGTTAAAGCCATAGACAGTCAGTTGGCTTTTCTGAAAGAGCTTTCCTTCTACAGGCAAACTGTGGCTCTATCTTCTGGGTTTTTTTCTGGAGCAACCCAGATGTCCACTGAAAGAATCAGCCTTCAGATCCATGCCACTGTTGTCCTGCTTTGTCAATAGCCCTCTGCTATAACTGTCAAAGCCCCCTTCCTTGCTGGTTGTCATCTCTGTCCACAGCGGTGTACAGGAATTTTATGTCCTTCTCGTGTCTGTGCTTATGTTAGAGTCCCATAGTAAAAGCATAAAGATTGATGTCATTTCTACTCTGTCACCTCTTTCACTTCATCACATGAAAGCCAGAACGGAAAAACACTGATAGTCAGCTCCCACTGTGGTTTATGGGAAGTTGCTTGAGTAACAATTTCAATCACTGAAAGTTGGGGGTTTTGGGGGTTTGGTTGTTTTGGGTGGGTTGTTTGTTTGTTTGTTTTCAGAAAGATTGTGTTGTAATATTATTACTTCTGTTTTAATTTTGAGGTGTGCAGTTGCATGATCTTCAGGAAAAATTCTCATCTACTTTTTTTCCCTTTTTCCTCATATGGAGTATATGCGCAAAATGGATTGGGCCAGACCTCAGCTAGTATAAATTCCAGTTGTAAGTATAATTGATCAACATGTTGAAATAAAAATAAATTATAAAAATAACTCTACCTCATAGTAATGATGAATTTATGAAAAATGGTAATGAAAAAAGTGTCTTCTGGGCTTAATTTTTAAGCAGAGAAGGATGTTCACTTCGTAAACAATAGGATAGAAGACCTTATAAAAAAAATCCTTTCTTTCAATTGGAGAAGTAGGTTCCTCCTTTCAGTTCAAGTAATTATAGTCAAGACCATTTTCAAATTGAAAAGAGATTTTGAAATATTTGAAGCCACAGACAAAGTTTATTTTTTAAAACATATTTAAAAATTGCACAGTTATAAATACAGGTAAATAAATACAATTTAGTATGTGGAAAAGAACCCAAGGAAGGCATGCTTCCATTACAGTACAAAAATACTACATTAAATGTGGTGCTCTGCGATTAGTCGTCTATGATCTTAATAAATTTAACACATCCAATATGCACATCATTCATTTTTGAGGAAATAGATTATTTTAAACAGCAGTGCAAGGAAACATTGAAGTAAAGCATCAGTAAACTACAGGTCTGTGTTTAATATTATACACAGCTGATAATGCACTAAGTATACAGAGGCAAAGTTTACCTGTAGTAAGAAATTAATCTTTTACTCCATGTGTACTTATACTCAGATTCTCAATCTGGGTCAATATGAATGTTTGGAACGGAATGTAAACATTCAGGTGTAGGGCTGAACTCCCACCTCCGCATCCACCACCCACCTCACTGCTAAGCCTTGCACCTACACTTAACTATCAACACAAAAAGTTAAGTGAGCAATGTAAGTCTTTGCAGCAGCAGGGCTCTTCAGATGGCCTAGGCGAAAGTATCTGCCAACCCTATAATCTCTTCTTTCCTGTATGTTGGCTTAAAAATAAAGCCAAAAAAACTGATGCAGGATTGCAAAGGTTTTCAAACAGTTTACAGCATATAGAAGAAGCTGCGCAGAATGCCTCTCAAAACTATATAGTTTTATTTTACTCTAGATATGTTATACTCTGATATATAAAATATATTTATAAATGTTTTGATTTTTCTGAATTTACAATAGATTACTGATATTAAAAAGGCTATTTAAATTGAAGTTCTAGCCAATGTCAATGTCATTCTGTAAATGTGGAAGGGGAAAAAAGATCAAAGCACATTGTCTTGACCGTGAAAGCTTGCTCAATAGGCTGTCACATGTGCAAGCATTTGTAAAATTACAGCTTATTTTTAGGAAAATTTAGATACCTTCTGTCTCTTTCCTATGCCTAATACCTATTACTTTGTGGGCTGAGGCTCTGAAACTTTCTGTGGATTCTGTGACATGCTCATTTTTCATTTTGCCTATGTTTGTTCAAAGTGTCAGTGATCTATTCGTGCATGGTACTTCTTTTCTCTGATTTATTTCACCAGTTCAAAACCAGTAGAACTATAATAAAGAAATCTGATTTTTAGCCTAGATGAGGTTTGAATAGTAGGTAATACTGTATTGCATACCCACCATTTTTTTCACAACATGCAGTGCATTTTGTCTATCACTTTTACCTGTGAATACTCAGTATTGGTACTATATAAACATTTATTACATAAATTCACTGTACAGACTGCTAAGCTGACAACACTGGTGACCAGAAATCTCAGTTTTTCAGCTGTGGAGTTTATTCACGTGAAGTAACTAATATGTCCCATTTTGCAGATGCGCGTTTGGGCAAAAGAGATCTACAACCAATTTATGTTTCACTCCAATTCTCACTGGCTCCAACAGGCAATGATTTAGGCCTCAGGCTTTTCCTCCATGGCTGCCAGTAATTGTATTGGTTATTATTTCTGTCATGGTGGCTTTTGTGTTATGGAGGCCTGTGCTCTATGGATGTTCCTAGGATCACCTGGCTGATCTGTTGGTGTTGTCAGGGTCCTCCTTTTCATCTGACAGACAAGCCCACGTTTTCTAAATTGGCTCATTAGCTCTTCATGCTTAACTTGATGTTCTGAGCTTTCAGCTGAGTTAAGTGTCTGCAGCTGAAATCAGTGGATGCAGCAGATACTCAGATCTTGAGAAGTTTTACATCTATGTATTTCAAACAGGACAGTCAGACACTGAGCTGCCTTCAGAGCTAGTGGGCAAGTTTGAAAAGCCTGGCCATGGTAAGTGTAGACTGAGACAATAGTTGTTTCACTGGTTCTGGGAATATTTTTCTCTGGTTTGGTGCTATCTGGCTTAGACTAAAGAAGAAAATGTGATGATCCAAACACACAGCTTCACTGTGAAAGCTGTATATACTTAGCTTTTTATTTCTTAAGAGGATACTAAAACATCTCTGCAAAAGCTGTTACTACAGATGTCTGTCATTAACTAAACACTTGAAGCAAACATGAAATCCGCAACACAAAGTGATTTCTAAGGATGGGATTTAAAAGGGGCTCTCCATTTGGTCTAACCTGTTCCAAATAACATGAACAACTCACTTTTGAGTTTGGCAGATGCAAAGTACTTTTAAAATATCCCACAGAAGATACCAGTCAATAGTTTAAAAATACCCTATGTGTGGGCCTTCTGCATGCATTCTGTAAACAAGTAGCATTACTGCATGCTTTGTGATAATATTTCAGTGTGGTTATTTGTTAATGTAGTTGCATGCAATATTGTCATGTGAGGTTTTGTGTCATTTGAACTTCCCCCTCAATATTTTTACAAGTACTGTGATTTATCGGATCATAAGAAAATACCATTAAATACAGATATGTATATGTGTTTACCTAAAGATCAGATTGATTCTTCAAACTGACATAAACCAGTCTATTGCAACAAGGTTTCTGGAGTCATCACAGTTTAAAGAGGTCAGCGAGAAATGAGCCTATTGCTTTCATCGCAAAGCGTCACTCTATAAATAATCACTTTGATTTCAGTGCCTGTTCATCATGGTATCAGAGGCCAGCCTTCGTCCGGTAGCTGAATACATGCATATAAGCAGATCGGGCAAAGTGCTGAGCGCTCCTGTGAAGACTACAGACAGTGTTCAGCAGCTTGATGGATCAGACTTATAGGTCATAAATATTCATAAAGCTTTGCAGAAAGGGACAGTCACAAGCTGGGGTTAGGAAAACATTTTTTAATTGCATGAAGTATAAGTAGAAGAAACACTTAAAAACTTGGAATCAATTACCTGGCAGTGATAAATCACCTCTGGAGAAAGGGGAGTAACAAGAAGGGAAAACAGGTGGGAGATGGTGATAAATCGTTGCAGCACTTTAATATGGCATCACCCCATAGATGCTCTACAGTTGTTATCCTGAAATGTTTCTGAGTCTCTTCTCTGCTGAAATTGCTAGTGTCTATGTGAAACTGCTTCCTTAGACCTAAGCAACCTTGTGTTTGCATGTTACCTTTCAATTTACACAAGTAGTGACCTCACCCGTGCAGTCCATGAGACAGCGGCACTCCCCTGCTCTCAGGTAGTGCCATCAGATGCAGTGGCTGTTACTTGCCCATCTTCCTTCCTTGCACACCTGGGCAACTCAGGGATGGCAAGAGGTTTTGACTTGGTCGAGCTCACAGGGAGCACTAAGAACAGGACCCAGATTTCCCGTCTCTCACTCTCAGGCTCAATCTGCTACTGTGCAGCAGCCGCCTTATTTATCCTACCTCATGCTTGGTTAGAAGTATGAGTAGATGAATTTCCTCTTCAGGGTGTTAATATGCTGCAGCCTTCTCACATGTTTCCTCTTGCTGTTTCAGGCAAATATATATGCTTGCCACTGAATATTTAAGAAACATCATGAGGAGGTCAGATGAAAGTTTTATCTAATCCTCTCTTCTGCACTGACAGTGCTTGGCAGTGGGGGACTAAAGGAGGACAATAGAGCCCAGAATATTGAAGAAGTCCCCAGAAGTACCAAGAGCTGCTGAGCCTGACCTGTTAGAGTGAGGTGAGCTCAGTCATCGGCCACTCTGCCACACAGACCAGGCCAGAACTGGTGGCTAGTGTGAGGAGATGTGCCACCGTCCTCTTTAAGTCCATCTGCTTTAGTCTTTCCCTCACGCAGTGTCTTGGTCAGCAGTACATGGTTAGCTAGCTATAGGCTATCTAAAACAGGAGAGAACAGTTGGGATAATTTCCAAGAGTGTGGACAATCTCTTTGGACAGGCTTTGTAGCCTGCGTCCTGTACAGCAGAACTGCAGTGCTTGTGAAGAATTGGCAGCCTGAGTATCCCCTTGGGAAGCAGAGCGGCCCTGGTGATTTGTTTCTAGGTTTACACAGATGGCTTTCCTTGTACCCATCACCCGGGTGTGGACATGTATCAGCAGATGAATGCAGTTTTGAGCAGTGCATCCCCGGATAAATCAAAGGCTACCTACTTTGTCTGTTCTTTTGGGGGAGGCTGGGAGTTGCAGTAGGTTTTCCAAATAGAATTGCTGTGTTACTTGTCCACGTGCTAGAGGAGGTTTAGTGAACTAGCATCGGTATCAAATGTCACTTGTCATTCTGACTCTGAGAAGTCAAGCAGTTATTTGTGGTTGTTTTTTTTTTTAATTTGGAAGGTATAAAAATAAAGATCCTGAACAGCTAATTCCTCTGGATAAGCACTGATTCTCCTACACCACAGCACAGAGGATATTCTAGAAGAATTTGTGTGATGGCAGGGCATCAAGCAAAACCTAAGCACATATGCACTTGCTTTACAGCCTCTTCTCAAAGCTGCCTCCCTTCTCTCTTATCACTTTCCAGATTCAATTGCACTGCACCTTCTGCTCTGCCTTATCAATAAAGAACTGTCATCACACATCGCTGTCAAAGCAAAAGAGCAAACTGTTGTCAGCAGATATGCATACAGCAGCCCACTTAGCTAAAATGACATTCCCAGTCAGTCCATGATAACTGATCCTTAGAGAAAGTTGCAGGAATCAGTTATGAAACACTTGATAGATAAATAGGAATATATAGGTAAGCAATGAATTAATAAAGCACTGTTAAAAAAATTCCTGTAGCTATTTCAGTATCTCTATTCTGTGGGAGAGAGTGACGAGTAAGCCTTTTATTTTTTAATGATAATTTATTTTTTCTGTTTAACAAACTATAGTTGGTGATTAGATGCAGTGATTACACTGTCTTACATGGAATTTTCCTTTAAGTGGTTGCTCAAAATAACAGACAGCTGCAAGAAACTTCAGGTTTGTACTGGTGAAACTGTCCAATTGCCACAGAACTTCTTTCTCTGTGATCTGTGCAGTTGGATTTTTTTTTTTTTTTTAATCCAAATGACTGAGCTGGATTTTTTTTATTGCTGTTTATAGGAAACATGCTATTTGTCCCATTTTAACATATTCCAATAGCTACCCTGCACATTGAATTCCTGACCACAGATCAACACAGTAGCCATCTAATTACACTTTTTATCTTTTGCTATTTAAGAAAATTTTTAAAACCATCAGCAACTGAAAATTATCCCCTTAAAAATTTCCATTCCTGTCTTTGATTGGCAGATTCACCTTGAGCTAAATGTGTTTGACTGTAGCCAAATCAATCCATTCATCATGTGGCAGTGTAGTGCCCCCAATACTGTTCCCTATTCATCCAGTAAGGGAAAATTAAGATGGTGTATATATACGTATATTTTGAAGCAGCTACGAATACTGATGTTATCTAAGGATTTAGTCTGCTATCATGGAGGTCACTGAGACCTTTGCTACTGCTTGCTGTAACGGCAGGATCAAATCTGGGCGTCAATCCTACAAGCCCATAGAGACCAATTTTTTCCCTTGAGCGTGGTCTGCAGGCATTAACTCCTATAAAGATTTTTGTTTATTTGCAATAAAGATCTGTGGCTTATTATGTTCTGAAATGACATAATTCACATACAACATGTATGTGCATGCACATGCATGTATGTGTGTAGTACCTGATGGATGCATAATAGAATAATCTTCCTAATAGATATTGCAGTTTATACTGTATTTGCATTTTTTAAACATAAGAATATTGAAAACCCTCTCATCACATTTCAGGAAATGATATTTGGTCCTCTATGCCAACAAGGCTATCCTGTACATTCTGTTGTTAGTAACTAAAATAGAAGCATAGCACTATTTTACAAAAAGAAAGATTAAAGTGCGTAAGTACATAGATAGGTGCAGATCCTGCTGTGAGCTCCTTTGAAGCAGACATACTCTGTCCAAGATCAAGGAGAGCTGGTTTAAACAGCAACAATTCTAGTGCAAATTACCACTTCTGCTGGCAACACTTGGCCTTCCCATATGTACCTGGCCTAATCCCACAGACCTCCATGTACAATGTTGCTCTTAACATTGCACATGGTTTACGACTTTATGAGCCTGCAGAATTAGGCCCAAATTAACCAAGGTACCTTTGGAAGCAAAAATTTTCTCGACTGCCAGCTAATAAATGTATTCAAAACAAAATACATCCATTTTACATGCATCTATTTTCAGAGCTATGTTAAAAATGGACCTTGAGCAGACTTTTCAACAAAGAAACCAAAGGATAGGGAATCCACGTTGTAGGGCAAAGTGATGTCACCATAGTGCGATGAGCTACTAAGCAGGTTCCTTGGATGCATTGTTTGCCATTCTAATGTGCAATAACGATTATCTAGGTTTGTTCTTAATATATTTTTCTTTGTATAGCTGCGTATATAGAGAGAGATACAGCTTGCACGGGATGAAGATTCTTCAGAAATGGCTATTTCATCTAGTTCAGGGCTGTCAGATTAGCTGCAGCTCATTTCAGTCCTTTGAGTTTCAATTTATTTACAATATTTTGTGCTTTTGAACTTTTCCTTTTTGAATAATGTCCGAGAGAATTCCCCTACTGATTTACAGCCATGATCTTCTGGAAAATGTGATCATTTTGATGAGTAATAAAAGAGTTCTCTGTTTCCTAATACAATTTAATCAATTTGTGGATATTTTCTATTACGGCTCTAGATTAAAAGCTCTTAACAGAATGTCTAGATCACCCACATTGGCAGCTTGAAATAGTTCTGGCTGGTCCATCATAGACAGAGCAATTCGAAGTGCTGCCCAGATATTGCCTGATAGAGCAGGATGGGGAACCTGTTGTTGATTCCTGCTCTTTCTTTGCAAACTGAGAGCAGTGAGAAAATTGCTGACAGCCTCTCTGTAGGGGAGAAGAAAAAAGAAACAAGCAATATAATTTGCTTCTCAACAAGACTAAAACTTTCTAAAGATCTATGCGAGACTCAAGTATGTTATTTTACAACGCAGTTCATCAGTCTCTTTGTGTTATTCTTGCTTGATTTTCTTTAAACAAGTGGACATGGCTTGTGGTAATGCAGAGCTCAGTCTATTCATACATCTGGGGATATTGTCTTCATTGCTGTGTAGCTCCCCTTCATCTTAACTGTCTTAAGCTGACAGTTGGGACCCTGGAATATCACCCTTGATTCCTGAAGGTTGTACCAAAAGTGTTTTTGATGGCATTACTTACTTGAAGCAGTTTAACTGAAGTTTCCCTTATAAAGACAGGTTCTTATATTTTCTTTTAGAAAAGCTTTTAAGCACAGGACTAAGTTTAAGTGTGAGAACAATCCCAATGATTATAATAAGAGTACTTGCACTTAGTGCTAAAAAAATGCTTAAGCGGCTAGCTGAATGAGGGATTTATTTTCTTTTGATAGACATTCAGCAATTCTGTTACATAGAATTTGTGGAACAAGAAAAGTATCATTGCTTTTCTAGTACTTTGTAAAAAATAATTACAAAATTTTACAATAGCTGAGATTATTTAGCTATATTCTGATTTTTTAAAATTTTTTTTTTTGGTAGATAGCTCCAGCTAGAAAACTGAATTTTCACTTGGTAGTAATTATCCCTGACTTTTTTGTTTACACATTTTTGTAACTTACCTGTATGCCCCTAGGTTTATGCAGCTTATCCCTAAATTGTATCTGGACCTAATGAAGCCGGGTTGTATTTCTAAAGCACGTGTGTAGGCCTCGACAGCTTCTTCGCTTCGATCCCCATTTGCTAAGGTTGCTCCAAGACGGTTCCATAATGTATAGTCCTGGTGAGAAAATGAGTTTTCTATTGTAGGTGTCAAAAAGAGACATAATAGCTTATTTTTGCTTGCAAAATAAGGAGGACAGCAGAAAATAACAGTATTGTATCTTCTCTTAATTGACATGGAATGTGAGGTTCTGCGTCATGATTATAGGCAACTTTATATAACTAGTCCAGTTAATCAGCATACAGCTAGAAATTGGACATGGACAAATCTGCTTCTAAATGGAACTACCTTGTAATTAACATTTCTATTTCAGGTATTAAAACTTTAATGGCTGAAGTGCCATCTCATTAATAATAGCCTGATCAAGAGGGGAGAAAGAAAATGGCCTGTAAAGCTAAATTCTTAAAAACGTAAAAGCATAAAACGTACCTCTGGCCGAACAGTTAAAGCAGCACTAAATGCATCTATTGCTCTGTTAAATTCTCCATTCAGGTGGAAAAGAACTCCAAGTCCCGTCTGCAAGTCAGGGTCTATCATATCACCGTTCTGGTGAGCGGCCTCCAGGTACAAATCCTTTACTTCTTCAAGTAATGAGCTAGACAAGAGTGAAAAATAACTTAAAGTTCCATGTTATAGTTCTTTACAAATACTGCAATATTGATTGCATAGCTAGAAATTAAAATCCTTGTAATGGATGTATCAGAAGTGATATAGTCCTAAAATTTGAAAATAAGCTTCTTCAACTTCATCGTGGCAAAGATTTACTTTCAGGTGCTGTTGTAAACTCGTGTCTGGAATAAAAAAGTTCACCTATATAATGAAGAGAACAAGTCGTAAGAGGAGCAGCTGAGGGAACTGGGGTTGTTTAGCCTGGAGAGAAAGAGGCTGAGGGGAGACCTTATCGCTCTCTACAACTACCTGAAAGGAGGTTGTAGTGAGGTGAGTGCCAGCCTCTCTTCCCAAGTAGCAAGTGATAGGACAAGAGGAAACGGCCTCAAGTTGCACCCGGGGAGGTTCAGATTGGACACTAGGAAATATTTTTTCACTGAAAAGCTTATCAAGCACTGGAACAGGCTGCTCAGGGAAGTGGTTGAGTTACCATCCCTGGAGGTATTCAGAAGACCTGTAGATGTGGCACTTAGGGACATGGTTTAGTGGTGGACTTGGCAGTGCTAGGTGTTGAACTTGATGATCTTAAAGGTCTTTTCCAACGTAAACGATTCCATGATTCTTTGAAGTCTATGAACCCAAGTGAGATAACATGAAGACTTATTAAAACTGTTAAAATTGCATGAGTTTCTCAGACATAAAACAGTTCTTTCCTGGCAAAAATAGTAGCTATTCTTAAGAGGAACAGATCAAGCGACTAGCCAAGGCCCCTGAAGAAAGATGCCAAAATTTAAGACTTCTGTAGGCTTCATAAAACTTTTGCACTGACAACACCAGATGTCAGCGAGATGAGGTCAGAGTAGAATAACACACTTAGCAATTAAGCAGAACTTGCATATTTTATTTTTGCTTATACTAAATTATCTTGTCAACCCAGGGCTTGTTAGTGATAAAGGTAAAACATAAGGCCTGGCGTCAAAATGACAAGCAGTAAGATAGCCCTAGAGTTTTAGTTCTATAAATCATGTTTATGCCTTTAATGACTTTATCATGCATCTTGAAATTCAGAGATACTTATTTATCAACCCCATGAAATCATGACAAAGGGCTGTCAACTCATGAATTTTTTTGTTATTTGAAATGGCTGCCAGCTCCCATTACAGTATGCTAGGCTGAAGGCAGATGAAATGACTATGCTGTCTCTGGTTAGAACCAGAACGGCTTTTAAACAAGCAGATGCTACCTCCCAATGTTTTCAGTGAACTGAAGCTATGTCCCACTGTAAAATGGCTATAATTCCTGGATTCGAGTGGCTTAGTTGGGGTATAGGAAATAGGACAAACAGTAGGAAGAACACACACATGTAGAGCCAGATGTACGCCTGGTATGGATTTGGAATGAATTTAAGAATGAGGATGCGGCATGTGGGAATACAGAGGCAGCAGACAGGGTCAGAGGAAAGTGATGGGAGTTGAGAGGAAGCATCTCTTTTTAGCTGGTTTGTTTTGGGTTTGTTTATTTTTTTTTACTTCCAGAGATGGCATAAGATATAGCCTTCTGTCGCTAAACCAAATGTCCTGAGTTAGCTTCCCACTCCTGACACTAGAGATATTGAGTCTTCCATCATAGGGAACAGGCTGGACTTCTATAGAGTAAGGGGGCACAGCATGCACCATCATTTCTAGTGATGTCATTAAAATTTCCACCATCAAGATTTACACTGAATTTACCTTTCATCTGATGTCTTGGACATTCTTCTGGTAAGTGCCGGGGACCCTTTCTTGCTTTTTACTATATACTTGTATTTTGGATTTTGCTTTATCCAGTTTCTTAGAGCTTGATAGGCTTCTTGTTGATGGCCAGTGTTAGTATAACTTACAGCCAGGGCCATCAGTGCTTTTAGGTTGTTTGGCTGTAGTTCCAAGCACCTAGGCAGAAAATAAGAATATATTGAGGGGGTTTTTAGCCAAACACAAGTCTTGAATTCATCCAAAATAATCTGTGTAAAAAAAATAAAAATAAATAATCATTTACGCAAGTAAGATCTACCCAACAATACTTTTAAAGAAGGGACTTTGTCTTATTTTTCTGTGATAAGTGCATTATGCATATGTATACACACACATATGCATGCACATTGCTGTGCATACACATTTATGTACATAAACATATGCATAAAAGTTTTGTTTTCATCCTTCTAATTATGAGTAAATGTAGGTAGATTCACTTTTATAATATCTGTCTAGTAAATAAAGAACAGCTTTATGTAAATTCAAGTGAACAGCTCAATCTTGTTTGCAGCTATACAAGAAAGTATTTTGAAGACAAAATTTCTTCAATCCTTATGAATCTTCTCAGTCATTCTGAATTCTCAGGTTTTCTTTGACAACGCTGGAGCCAATCAACTCAAGTAGTCTTCCTATGGTTGTATACCATTAACTGGAAACAGAATCTAGTCTATTTTATGAACATCACTGTTGCTTGTTTCAAAACTGCAGGGATGAGCAAACCCTAAATGAGGCAACCCCTTGGATTTCTATCCAGGTAAGATAAGAAGTTACATATAAGTAAGTTAGAGTATCCTTAGGTGAAATGACTTGATGAGAGGGCGCTTGGTTCAAATGGAAGCATGAAACCCCACTACAGACAGATAATAATAATAATAATGCTGATATTTTGGAACTGACATTTTACATACAAGCATACCGTGATAGTCACATCTCTATTGACCTAAAAATATTGTCAGTTTAGTATTCAGCAGCTGAAGGAAGCTCATTCCAATTAAGAAAACCTCTTCATTAAAGGACAGACTACAGAAAATATGCCAAGTGGCCAGAATATCAACAAGGCACTTTATTTGCATTATGCCTAATTCATGATTATCAGGCCATGTAACTTTTCTATTGTGCAACTACTTAAATTACTAGATTAAATATTGCACTATTTAATAAAACAGAAATATTAATCACTAGTCATCCCTCTGAAGTCAGTGCTTTACTTAGTTAACTAAGTGCTTCATGTTACAAGATAAGACTGACGTTAAATATACCTAGGCCTGCATTACCCAGTACTCATTAGACCCCTTATTTAGCAATTATCTTCATCTACCTTTGGAGGGCGACAATGGCTGCTTGCTCATTTTCATTCTCTGCCTGTGTTATACCCAGGAACTGCCAGGCCTGCAAAAATAATCATCGTTATTTTTGTGTTATTTTGTTATATATACCCAACTGCAAGCAGAGTTAAAACTAATATCAAAGTTAAGCAGAGAGGTGAGTGAAAACAGCAGATCTGTCTGGCACTAACTACAGATTTTTCTATGGTGTGCACACCAACAGTACAAATTAATGCAGTTTTGAATATCTTTGGGCTCGATAATATTTGTAATCAATGAATGCAAAGGTATTCTGTCAGTGTGTGATCACATGCTGATTTCTTAAATTTGAGTTACTGTCCATTTTAAACGTTGCTAGAATTTTAAGTTGTATAGGTTTAAAGGATTCTAGAGGGTCTGGGGATTCTCTTTGCTTTTCGAAATACTGCTGCTTAATTTAATGTAGCAATAGACTCAAAGAGACCTAGATACTTACACTGCAAATATTTTTCATGTTTCACAGAAAACAGGCATTAAATATATACTAATTGAAAATATCAATATTTCAGAAATTGATATAACTTTTAAAAATTTGTCAACATTCTTGTTAAATCAAAAATGTTCATCTTTTCAATAGCAATGTTTAAAAGATAGTTTGAAAACATCAGGAAAAGAAGGAAAGGTTTGAAATATTGTCTCTTTTGAATGCTTTTAAATGACAACTTGGAAATACTATAATTTCAAAAATAGATTCTCATCTTATGAAGAGCTCACCATTATCTATTTCAATGCATACTCCATCCCAAAACCACTGTTAGCGTTCAATCTGTTTCAGTCTGTCATGACTGGCAAGGTTTGGGCCCCAAAATCATTCCATCATTGCATGCTAAAGGGAGTCCCCTTTTCCTTTATCAGTAAAAGGCATATGAGTGAATACCTCTGCATCATTGGGTTCTTGTAGAATAGCAGCCTCCAGGTATAAGATTGTAACTGGCAGGTCACCTTCTTTCATTTTTTTCAGTCCTTCCTCAAAAGCACCAGGCCAATCTTTGAAGGGATTCTCAGTATGGAAATAATAACCCTGGAAAAGAGAGATAATGGACCCAAGATGAAGCACTGCAGCAAGGAATGGCAACTCTATAGAATTAAATGACTCACTATTTTTCAACTGGAGGTAAACATCCTTTGTTCTGTGAAAATGCTGTGAGCACCTCCATGAAATTTCAATGAGAAAAAGTGTAAAAAGTCAGCATCACTGGACCTTTATGTTTCTGCTCTCTTTTTTTTTTTTTACTTTGGCTCTGAAGTTGTACTTACTGGTACTCATGTTGGGCTCTCCTGCTCCCATCAAAGGTAATGGCAACAACTCATGCTGCCTGCAATAACAGCAGAACTGAACCCAGTACATCCAATTTGATGGTAAAGAGCACACATCAAGCAGCTGACTCCCTGCAGTGCTTGTAACCTGATGTCTCTTCAGTTAATACCCTGAAATCTTCAATTAACCTTCAAGATACAGAACAGCATTGCAAGCACCTGAGTTTATTTTAGTATTTCTTTGAATGTTGCCTTTTTCTCTTCTTGCCACTGCAGTGTAGAGGGTGATTGCTAATACCAGTTACATAATATAAATCAAATTAAAACATACAATGGAGGGAATGAAGAAGAGAGACAGAATCTCTATCATTTCTATCCTCAACAGTGTTTGAATGTGCCAGCCCAGATTTTTTTATTTGGTGCTCTTCCTTAAGTGCCCATCTTCAAAAGTGCCCATAATCCAGCAGTTTGCTTTGTGATCCTTTCAGCTGAATTCAGGCAGTGTGCAAGTCTAGATGTCTTCTTACTATGGTAAGGTCTTTTAAATCTACCGTGCTTACAGGCACTTAAAGAGGATGAGCTTTTGGGGGTAGAATTAGCTTCCATGCTCAAAGAGTTTTCTTGGGTTCCCTTGAATAGCTGAGGCTCATCTCAAATTTTCACAGGAAGGGTGTATTGTATTAAAAAACTTTGCGTTACCTTCTCGATGGTTGAGATGGTGACTTGCCCTGGTGCTTCCTGGTTCTCTGAAATCCAGTTTCTGCGAGCCATTTCTTCCCATTCTGCTTGCATTTTATCCCAAAACTCTGTGTCTGACTAGAAGAAAAAGAGGGGAAAAGGGGAGAAAATAAGCAACAAAACTTTAAAATAAAATGGTAAGCTTTTAATTTCTTTCTACGAGTGTTCTGCGTCTGGCAATTTTGCTGAGCAGTATTAATTCTAGTAATAATCATAGTGACTGAAATACTACAGCTTATATTTGGAATTCCATATAATTAAATTTCATCTCTCATATTGGAATGCATTTTGTCAACAGAAAACTCTTTATCTCAGAGGCAACGTATGTTCTATTTGAAGCAGGATTTGCAGCAGCTTACACTACATCTTATGGATGCTAACAGCAAATTGTTACATAAAATTTGACGGAAGTCAATGCTGCTAGTCCCTGGCCAAAAAAAAAAAGAAAGAAAGAAAAAATCGACTAAGCATACATGCTAAAGAATAACAATAGATAAAACAGTTTAAAAGAGAACAAGGATCCCACTGTGGTATATTCAGCAGCATTTTCAACTATGTAAAAGAGTAATGGCAAAGCTTAGACAGAGGGTGTTTGCACAAGAGATTTAATACAAATGGGGCTTTTTGACATGGTGGAGAAATCTTAATATTGCATCATATACTGTGCTGGTGAGAGGAATCTATAAGAGATTATAAAATTGTACAGTAAGATTAACATTCAGCTCAGAGACAAGAGGGAAAAGTGCATATACAAGAGAAACAGAAATGATGAAACAAGAATGAGATTTAGGATGTGTAATGACTGGAATGAGGGAACCACTGTGGCTACTAGAAAATGATGCCAAGAAACAGAAATAGCATTAAAAAAAGAAAAAGGGGAGAATCCAAGTTAAGGTGCTATTTTTTCAGCCTCCACACGTTAGTCATAAGCCCCGAAAAGCAGTTCCATAGCAGAATATATGCTCAACGAACAAGCCTTTGCAAGTTCTCCAGTTCCTACAAGGTCATGGCCAGAACTTCAGTGAACTGGCACTACTGAGGGCAGTTTCTTGGCTTATTTATGTCAAAGACAACAGCACAAATAATTCTATTAAGGTTTAGACAGAACTATTTGAGAGTGAGGTGCTAATCAAAATTAATTGAAGATATTATAAGCTGATCCAGATAGTTTTCTCTGAATCTTCATTACAAGACTGACTGCTTTGCTGCTGCTCCACAGCCAGGCATGATCTGCAAAAATAGAGCTTAGTCTGTGATTGCGTGACTTGCTGCGACCCTCCTTAGGTACTTGGAAAAACAAAAGCACAGACCATATCTAGAATGAGTCAGCAATGAGAACATCTGAGACTAGGTGTGAAGGATTAGGAGGACTTGCACTGGCTAACATTAGGTGTGGCTGCTGTAAATCATAAGGCTCTTTAAAAATGGCAAGGTGCATTCCCTCTCTAGAAATCTCACAGGCATTTCCCTTTGGCTCTTACTGTAGTATATGCCTCTTGACATCCAGCTCTTTCTTCCAGGAGACTCAGAATTGTCTGACTTACGCAATTACTGGATCTGTGAAGGTACCTGCTACATTCCTCTGTGAACTAGGAAATGAACGTGAATCATTCACTCATGGAGAGGAGATTTCACTCTTTGTAATAGAAGCATCAGAACTTGACAACTCTGTTACACAACAACTTACAATATTTCAAAATTTGCTTTCATTCCAGATTTGAAGGAAATACAGTCTTTTAAATAGTTGTGAGATTGTGCTGAAATGTCCATTTAGGGTTGGAAAAGGCTAGGATAATGAATCAGATCACTCCCTCTTTTACTCTTATCAGCCATGACCAGAGGCACTTGAATCCCTTAAACTATCCTGTTCAACAGATATCTCTATCAACTATTTTGCATTCAGTGTAAATCTGCACTGCATTGAAGAAAAAATTACTTGACCATGTTTTTACTAGCAGTAATTTTGAGATTCAGGATGAAGTAAAGGAGTGGCAATTTCCCTTTCCTACAGATTAATATTAATAAAACTACTGAAAATTAATTAGCAATGCCTTTTTAAACAGATTAACTTATATAACTAATTATGTAGAGATACATATATATATGATGTTTATATTAGAATTTTTGCTTGTATTTTTCCCCACAAAAATCCCTTAGGAATTAATGGTTTGGAAACAAATCACATTTCTGCAGATTGTAGGCAAGCATATAAGTGGGTTTAGGTCTTAAGTTCAAATTCTGCTGCTTAATTACGTATTTATAATTCACACAGGAGTTCACTGTGTGCGTACTCCACTTAAAAACCTAACGAATTACTATGCATTCAAGTAGCTGCGCTTGATGTCTATCTATAGTGCATCAAAGGTGGAGGAATAAGGCAATGGGGAGAAGACCTGCTTTACTATATCTTCTTTCAACTCATCATATGCTACCTGGACACAGGCCAGGACCCAACTGTTATTTTGCAACTATAAGCAAAGATTTGCTTGTTTGGGCCAAATGGGCTTGAGTCCCAGCTACAGCTTTCTAAGTACATGCAGCATGTGGGGTTTCTGAAACTGGTATGACAGAGCTGCACTGAGCAACTGGATCATGCACAATAATGGCACCTGATAAAATGCTATAATACTGCTGTGACAAATAATGTCAACAGCAGAGCAGTTTAATGTCCTTGAGAAAGAGGACTGTAAATATTACACAGTCTTTGTTAAAGGCCTAAATCTATTTCAGCTGTTGTTAGTAGCATTTTTTTCATTGACTTCAGTGGCAGGAGGGTTAAATTAGTATTGAGTGTTTCTGAAAATCTGGCTTTGGATCAAGACTCCTAGAGCTAATTTTAACTCTATTTGCTATGCGACTGGTGCTAAGTACCTCAAAATATGCTTGCTACCTTAATGCTGGCGAATTACTTTGGATGTACCAAAAGTTTTCAGACCAGTTGAACACATTTAGCACGTTTTCAGATCATCTGCAACAGTTAAGTGGAATGACAACCAGGAAAAATGTTCGTACCATCTGACTACTTCCAAGCAGAATATTCTGCATTTTGTCAAAGAGGCTATTTTTACTCTTAGTATTTAAAAATATGCTGAAGCAGTTAAACAAATAGGAGGCAAAATATTTTCAGGCTCTTTACTTCCTATGATACAGTGAAAGGGGGTGGGGGGGGGGTGCGGGTGTACTTTGTGAATATTGCTGGCTAATTTCTAAACTTACCTATTTTCATAGCTTTTAGAATAGAATTTTGCCTGTCCTGTACTGCCAAAAATGAATTTGCAGTGTTCCTTCTTGACCAATGCATAACAAAGATAGGTTCTGTGTTTGTTTTCTTTGAATTACTGCATCAACATACTCTTCAATGTGAAGGACACAGTAAGTTAAACTTATGTGCTAACTATGTAAGATTTCCTTAGCTGATATATTCTCAAACCAAAATTTTAAATATGCCTTTTGAGTAAAGTTTAGAGATAAAAAATGTATATCAAGGCAAAGATTCCCATTGTGATTTGAGAGAGTACCAAATAAAATGCATCTGAATGACTCGGGCTCCTAGATCCCAATTTAAAATGTGGTTTAGGCAGCCTTAGGCACATCCTAAAGGGATGTTGAAACAGTGAGACAAGAATATCATAGGTACAGAAAGGATTCTAACCAGTGTTCATGGGAACCACAAAGCTGATGGTTCTGAACTATGTTCTCCTAGGCTTGAATAAAATAATCCCATCTTCTTCCTACTATTGTCACATAATTTAGCTGTAATAGGTTCTGATGCTTCATAACAGTATATTATATGGCAGATGGCTCATGTGACATGCTGGTGTAAATAAAATGATGCTGAGGACAGCTCAAAATTTCTTTTGCGTAAGCTCACAAAACAGTGTGGCATCTGCAGTTTAATCTCTACATCAGAGAAATGTGGAATAAGAAGATACCAAAATTGCTTATTTCCATCTCTGAGACATTTCTCAGAAGTTTTTGTGTTCTTAGTTTCATTTTTATTTACTCTAACTCATTACCAAGAAGATGGTGGATGATGAAACAATCATTTTAACAGATTATAGGTACAGGATGGATCTGAATCCCCATGCTGGTATTCTTAAAAAATTCAAAAGTACCAATTTTTGGTGAAACACAGCTGATTATTAGAAAGATTACATTAAAACATACTTTTTATAGCACTTGGAAATCATGAAGACTTTAGGCTATTTGTGCTTCCCTCACGCGTATAGCAAAGGGCTGAGTCAAAAATCAAGTCCAATTTCCAGAATGACAGAAAAGGTAGCGAAGTCTGCAAGCACCCAATCACTGCAAGTGAACCTGGACCCTCTCTCATGAAAAAGCTAATTTACTTACCTCTTTATTCTTAAAAGATTCCCCAATGGCATAGACATCTTTAAACCTTCTTAAGAAAGAATTACCTTGCAAATCTTCATTAATCTCAAAGTTTGACATCTTAAAACCATTCCCAAAGCTCTAAAGTGAATACTGGGTGGAGGATAAAGTTTGGTGTCTTCATTTACTGAACTGTTAATTAATTCCTTTCGAACTAGGCCACAAAGAACCTGAGATTTGCTTCCTTTTCTTGATCAGTTTTCTGGCTAATCTTACCACTTGGAGCTTTCCCAGTTGAAGGATATTACAGAAACATCCAAAGCCTAAAAAATGAATTTTTGAACTGTATCTATTCTCCGCTTAAGAAAGCGCTAATCTTTCTGAGATGGGCTGCAATTTATTTCAATCACTCTAGCTTTCTTACCACTTCATTTTAGCTAGGATGAAAATTTGATTCTTTTCATATGCAAATGGAAATAACTGCTCTGTAAGGTCTTGAAGAATCCTTTCCTTTACATTTTAACTACCTGGTCCAAGGTTCTATTTTAGCAGAAAGAATAACTTAAGACTGCCAGCTACACAGTTAGGGAAACATTTAATTAGACTCTTTTTAATAGCTGTTTTTGAGACTACATTAAAACATTTTAACAACCTGTCTTTGTTGCCTCAGAATGACCTTTTAATGTGCAGGGGTTTTTTTACAATATATTCTCCTCCTTACTTTACTCTGTAAAGTAATTCAGTAATGTCTTGTAATCTGTTGTTGGCCTCAACTAATTTTTCTTTCTGCTGAATGTCTGGGAACTCCCCATCACGCATGGTGTCTAGCAATTGCAAGAGTACTGATGTCATTTGCTTAACTGCTAACTGTAAGGCAGAGATGTTCATCATCAGATTCCTTGTGTCGCAATCACAGATTACACCACAACATGTCCCACTTTAAGGATCAGTCTGCAGTGCAATTAGGAACATCTAGAGCATTTTAAGCAGTGGCAATTTGAAAGCAAGTCTCTCCCCTGCCTGGAGCAAATGTGTATGATCTGTGACATCAAAAAGCCTACTGTGTGTCACCAGCAGTTGTTTATAAAGAATCTATTTGATCGGGAAAAAACAATGCACTCAGAAAATACAAGAAAAATGCATTCAATGTATAGTTTATAAAACAGCTAATTTACTGATTGTGTCCATTTTAGCCTTGTACGCTGAGACAAGAATTTTTTTGTGTACAATAAGAGAGAAGAAACCATGCAGTCTTACCTTAGCGTATCATGAAAAAAACCTTACAAATCAAATTAATTTCTTAAATTCTGTTTCTAGCTAGAAGCCAGCATATGATTTAGGCCTAGTTTTGTTTGTAATCAACCAATATTAATCTAGAATAGTTCAACTGCTAACACTGGAATTACAATGGTATAAAACTTGAGTTAGAGGAGTCTTAAAATACAGGCAGTAAAATTTAAATCTAAACCCAAATATCCCTGAAGTGTACTAGATGTTTGGAGACTAATGAGACTGCAGTTCATGCCAAAAATAATCAGTTTTGAGGAATTGGTTTCATAGCTTCATCCTTTCCACTCTAAAAACTCATTTCAGTGGCTGTTACATAATTCAGCCTGAACTTTTGCCCTCGGTGGGATGCAGCTGCCTTAGCTCTTTGTGGTGATGGGATTTTGAAGGGTTACCGACTGAGAAGATATGATGCTCAAGATCATTGGTTATATCTAATTTTTTTATTGGATTCTGTTAAAAAACCCTGTATGCCACCTTGCCTCTGGACAGGATCAGGACAGGACTAGTGGTATAGGACAACACTCCAGGCATTCTTCATGTTGGAAAAGTAGTAGTTAGTGAAAAAAACAGAAGTGCAATAGGAGAACTATCCAAGTACATGCACCTTTTCAAACTAAATCGATTTGTAAGGAAATGAGACTACTCCAGTGTTTAACATTCTGCCACTAATTATAAAAATGTATTGGTGCATGGTTACTGGTATACGTGCAGTTATCCGTTACAGCAGGTAATCATTCTGTTTAACAATGATTCCGAATTCCAGTTTCACTGTGGAGAATTGGTTTGTGTCTGAGCTTAAATAACTGTACACATTCAGTTGCTGGGGAAAAATGTGTTTCACTCTTATACTTTAAGTTTGGAAGTACTTACATTTATGGGGAATTTTTCTTGACCCACTTGCTATAGCAATAAAAATTGAGCTTGAAAACTTGGTTCTGTCTAATCTTCATTTATAGCTAAGGTTATTTTTTTTTTTTTTTTTTTAAGGGAGAAACTGCTATTTTAAATGAGTAACTCCAGGAAATGTATCTTTACTTTGCTTTAAATAATCTAGTTCCAACTTTCTGCTATACTTGTGCTGCAAGATGAATAAGAAACCTGTAGAACATTAGCTGAAAATGAAAACAGTAAATGAAGTAATACCTCAACAGCTGCCTTTGCTCTTTCAAATTCCTCCTCTAAGGAGTGATTTCTGGAGAGAAGAGGCCCTCCCCAACGCTGCTCCTTAGTTGATCGTGCCTAAAAAATAAAAGAATAAATCAGAAAGGGATGATATACTCTCTGCCACATTTCTGAGTTATTTCCTTAATTGCCTAGAGCCCCAAATGGCCTTTTTCTTGGGCAAAACTCGTTGTGTCCCTGCATGAATTCCTCTGAATTCTCTTACACTGTAGCAGAGACCATTCCTCATGGGAAGCAGAGTAATTTATCTTTTCTAGACTTTTCACTCAAGATGTGTGAAAGATAAAGAGACATCTAAGAAAAGACAATGCAAGAGTTGGGCTACAAAGGGAAGAGCTGACTATTTCGTGCAAGATTTCTACCTTAATTGTTCCTTCTCCTGCATTATGACTGTGACAATGCATTCCTCTCGCTATGCTCCAGGAAGAAAACATCTCATTTTCCCTGTACATTTTGTGTTTTTCTTTCAGGTTCTGCTTTGGGATCACATTGGAGAGCCAAGTCTGCTATGGATTTCACTGGAAGGACAAATCCTTTTTACAATCAGCAGCTCTCTCTTCTGTGCTGACTGTCAGTTCTGTCAGTTGATCCCAGTGGAAGTACATAACAAGTTTCTCCCTGTTCTTTTATTAAAAACATTTTTTTCTTTTTTTGCACAAAAGGCACAGTACAAAAACCAAACAGTATTCAATGTTGGCATAGAAAAGCACAAAGTGGCCTAATCTTGCTAAACAGAGCTCTGACTGCTAATCCCTTCCCATGTTTGTCAGAGGTTAAACTCATTAGCCATTTGCCTGACCATGGTCCCAATTGCATTAATTTATGTGATTATATTTCTGATGACTATACTTGTAATACTCAATTTCAATGAGCCACATTGCTAAAAGACTAATTTTGCTCACTTTAGACTCATTGGACTGTATCTGCAAGTGTTGGAACGTGCACTGCTGGGATGAAAACATCCAATACATTCCTGAGTTTCATTTAAGTAATATGCAATGCTTGGTCAAATACGTATGTCTGTGTGTGTACACACATGTTGTTTTGTCTAGAACGATGACATTCATTTGTCAATCTAGCCCTAAGGTTTCTGGTTTGTTCCTGAGTCTTTGGTCTCTCAGGTAGAGATTGATGAGTGAAATGTATATTGGGTTGATGATATATGGTTAGAAAAGAATGATACAGCAAAATTTCTGTGAGAAGCACGTGGTGGTGAGGGGCACTGTGTGTGTTCTGTGTTGGCTTCTGGACTCTGCTGCAAGTGACAGGAAGCACAGAGTGTGAGGGAAGGTCTACACTGAGGATCTACTGTTTCTGCTTTCACATCTACTACCTCTGGTCCACGTTGTTTGGAAAATGCTGTTTTTCTTTGGTGAGGCCAGGAAGAGATTTCAGATTGTCATTGAAAACATACCAAACCCCAATCCTATACACAAAATGGTTGTTTTATTGATTAATAGAATTTAGGGCAGAAGAGGTAACTGGTTCGAGTCATCCATTTGTCTGTACATCACATGATGGTATTTGTCACTCAACATCTGCAGGATGAAACTGACGTTCCACAGAGAAGAAATTGAGGTTGTCTGGAATATATGTCTTTGAGGAAGGTGCTTGGATTTAATTTAAAATTATCAGGAGACCTTAATCATATCACATTGTTTGCAAATTTATTTAATTGCCCTCCTTGTTTCTCTTGTTAATTTCAGTTTCCAACTATCCCTTCTTATTCTTCTTTTTCCTGTAGTTTAAAGCACTTTTTAGTACCCCTTATTTTCTCTGTGGAAAGATACTGATGACTTTAAACAGGTTTTAATTGTCTTTTAAATTATATAAAGAGATTGAGATCTTAAATTTTCTCATTATGAGGCATTTGGATTTCAGCCTTTTTTGTGTATCTTTTATTCTCCCTCTTTATTTTTTTATAGCTGTACAGACAACCAAAGTGAATCTTATATTCCAGTACCTGTCTTGCCTTTTCTCTGTACAGAAATCAGGTGGTCTCCTATCTCCTGCTAATTATGCCTGCCTCTACATGCTCTTCCTGCCACAGTACTGCACAGGGAGCACTCATGTTGACATCCTTGTACACTCTGAGCCATAGATTCTTTTCAGATTGCCTTCCAGCACAGTGTTGTAAGTAGAGCCTGCATTCTTGTTCTGAAATGTATGATTTTTCAAGTGACTGTTTTGGAATATGTATTTATACAGATGTCTTGGTCACCAGCTCATTTTTATGACTCCCTTATTTATATTATTTTAATTCCGCTGTTGTATCATATGCAAATTTTATCAGGAATGGCTTGCATATTTATTTTCAGATCAATGATATTGACAACCATCGTTTCTCTTTGGAATCACAGAAGAACACCCATGTGATTACGATTCCTAGCAAATAACTGCTGTTCTTGAGATCAGTTTTAATCTGTTTAAGAGCTGCTTTAGTCATATTATATGGTGTTAATTTTAAAATCAGAATATGGTATGTTAATTCAAACATCTTGCAGAATATCAGACAGCAACATTTATCAACCTGACCTGTAATCTGATCAAAGAATTAAATTTGGTTTTCTTGACACAAAACTCTGTTGATAGACATTAATTATGTCCTAGCCTTTTCATTATTTACGAGTTGGCTCTCACAAAATGTTTGATTACTTCCACTTTTTAATCTTTTGTTTCCAGTGACTGTAATTTCCTTGGGTCAAGGACAATACTGTAAATCATGATGTTCAGACTGAGTAGTACTGCAGAAGGGGAGAGTCAGCTTGTTGGGGTAGTAGAGAGGCAAGAAGGAAGAGGACAAGAAGCACAGAAGTCCTGTCCTCTGCCACACATCAGAGTATACATATTGTCCCTGCATAATCCCCTCAGAAATATACTTTCTCCTCCATTAAATGCACAGCCAAAGGGGAAAAAAAGAAGTAATTAACAAAACCCACATAAGCTGCATTTGCATTTAGACAATGTAGACTCATATTCTGAGTTGTGATACCCAGAAATGAAAGACCCCACATATAACAAACATGCTGCCTTTCACTAGTGCAGGAAGAGAGGTGGGCTGAGAATGGAGTGCCAGCACTGGAGAACTTAACATCTCCAGCTAGTGATGGGGTGGGACTCTGCAGCTGTGTCATGGTTTAACCCCAGTCAGCAACTACACACCATGCAGCCACCTGCTCACTACCCCTCACCCAGTGGGATGGGGAAGAGAATCCAGAAAAAAGTAAAACTTGTAGGTTGAGATAAAGACAGTTTAATAGGACAGAAGGGAAGAAAATAATAATAATAACAAGAAGAATACAATAATAATAATAAAAGAATTGGAATATACAAAACAAGTGATGCACAATGCAATTGCTCACCACCCCCCGACTGATGCCCAGTTAGTCCTTGAGCGGCAATCCCCCCAGCCCCACTCCTCCCAGTTCATATACTGGACATGACGTCACACGGTATGGAATACCCCGGTGGCCAGTCTGTGTCAGCTGCCCTGGCTGTGTCCCCTCCCACCTTCTTGTGCCCCTCCAGCCTTCTTGCTGGCTGGGCATCAGAAGCTGAAAAATCCTGGACTTAGTCTAAACATTACTTAGCAACAACTGAAAACATCAGTGTGTTATCAACATTCTCCTCATACTGAACCCAAGACAGCACTATACCAGCTACTGGAAAGAAAATTAACTCTATCCCAGCTGAAACCAGGACAAGCTGCTTCCCTTAAGGGGAGCCCAAGGTGGGATATGGGTCAGGGTGGAATGGGTATGTCTGAGGCATGGACACTCTGCATACACTGTGGTTTGATATGCTCACCACTCTACAATGGAGGTGCTGTAGCTGACCACTGGCTGCTGTCTTCAGGGACAAAATCCTCCGTTCCAATGCATTTGCACACACTTTCCTGCGCTTGTAGTCTGCTTATGTGCTGTTGGACCTTAACTGTTAGTGAGAGGCTTAAATAACAGTCTTAACTTTTGAGCCAGTCTTCAAATAATGAGCTTAATCTGTTCCTTGTAAATCTTCATTTCATTAGAGTAACGTACATCTGAGGAGAGCTAGGGCCATTAGTCTTACTGCAGCTATTTGGGAGAAGTGGGAAAAAAATTTTGCATTCTAAATATTGTTGCCCCAAACTGCAGATTTCTAAGGTTTACTGGCTTTGCACTATATCTTTGTCTAAGAGTGCTGACATATTAGAATTAGTTTTTTAGCATGTCAGGGTTTTTGTGTATGCATTCTGGGTGAGCAATAAAATATCTGAAATGTTCAGGCAGGCACTTAGAAAGTTAAAACATGAGCAGACTTTATGCATATACAATTGAACATATCTCCCCCTGCAGTCTGTAATTATAAGAGAAAAAAAACACCTTCAAAAAACACCCAAACACTGTAGGATATCTCAGTACTAATAAAAGCATAACAAGGAACTTTCCAGAATGGCAGAAAAAAGAAAAAACAAAGATACTTTGGGCCAATGCAGTTTAAGAGTTAATAATACGTAACGTATGATGTAAGTAGAATACTGAGAAGCAAGACAGCCATTTCCAATGACAGCCACCATGCTATTGCCCGTTCCAGCCTTCAAACACATTTCTTCCTTATTAATTCAAAGCTTGCCTTTGTGATTTTGTATTGGCATAAGTTCTGGTAAACACAGGATTTTCTTAAGAAGATTGCGTAATGATGAAAATGAAAATATGACCTAGTTACTTAGTATTTCACTTTGAGGAACTAAATCTAACATGTCAAAGATGAGTGATGAAGGTGATTATCTGAGAAACTGCTGATGAAAAACTGCAGCAAGTTTGACAAGATGAAATATTTAGGGTATGGCAGAATCTGTTGCATATGCAAAGGTTACCCGTAAATGAGATAGACAAGATCTATAGAGGACAAAGTATGGAAAACATATGCTTTCGTAAAAGCTCTAACCTGATTTCTTTTACAAACAGATTAAGAACTCAATCAAGACAGATGAACCTGTTTGTTGGGAAATGACAACTTTGACAGTCGAAGTATAAGCAGGATGAAGCAGGCAGTGAATGAAAACACTAAATTTCTAAGTAAACTACCTAGAATAAGAACGCAATCTCACTTCAGGTCAGTTCTCTGCACTACTAATTACCAATTAACAACATTTTATGACTTGAATGGATCACATTTGAAAAAAAGCAGCTTATGATAAAACAAAAGAAAACATGAAATATACCAAAACAACAGATGAGGATTTTATATACTCTGCTTCTTTTTCAAGTAGGCTGATTCAACTTCACATTTTTTTGTTTTGAAATACCAGTCATTTTACAAAATAATATGGAGCCTCAACTTATATTGGATTAAAAATGTGGATTTTTTGCTTCTGCAATTATTCTAGTGGAAGATAAACAGGAAATAGACCATATAAAGTAGAGATGTTATATTCTAAATTTGTAACTGCTTTTATAGAAAGCCAGAGCACTTAAATTCTGTGACTGTCTACTTGATTTCCACACATCTTGGTTGAGCACAAACTTCCTGACATGTAGATCTATTAGGCTGAGGAACAGCCTCCTAGAAACAGGTTAAAGGTACTTAAAGACAAGCTGGACAAAGCATGTGAAAACACACTGTCCACATCAAGTGGATGATATTATGCAATAGATCTTTTCCATTACAAAGATGTATAAATCTATTGCGCAGAAGGGAAAGATACATGCATTACAACTAGTTGTAGGCTTTCTAAAGGGAAAAAAAATATCTGTTTGTAATGTAGAGATGGCAGGGAACTAAAGGAGACTTTTTTTCCTAGCCAAAACACAGGAATGGATCCTGATAACTGGGTTCTATTTCTATTTTCTGAAAAAAAACAATGTATAGTCTCAGGAAAGACATTTGGCATTTTAGTGTCTCATTTTTCCATTTTCAAATGAGGCTATAATTTTCTATTAATTTCCAGATATTCCATCTGACAGAAAGGTTTTAAAGACCAGTCCTAAAAATAACTGTGGAAGAGGAGAAAATTATTTTCAGCTAAAAGCTAATCCACCAAACAACTCTCTCTTCCCCCTGCCAGTGGCATTGGCTGAACTTGAAACCTGTCTGTTAAAAAATAAGAAACAAGAAAGAAGGTACATAAGCAACCTGATCTATGTGAATGCATATATAAATGTATGTTTCTACATATATATGCATACATACATCTCTAAAACTACACAACTCTAATCATTTCCGCAAGGTCCTGTCCAGTATACGATATGACAGTGGAATTGGGCAAATCTACAAACCTTCAGCCCAGAGCCCTCTGTATTAGAGTTCCTTTTCCAGCAGGAAAAAGTCCTTTCACCACACTGCTCTCTCACCTATGGAGATAAACTGCTAATGAATGTTGGTCTAATGATTCCTTCTTGTATTCCTCAGCCATTTCCCAATTTTGGGTATTCCTGGTTGACCAAGAAGCCTTGAGAATAGATATATTGCAGGGAGAGGGAACCATTAGAAGTTTGCTTTTCAGAACCGGAGGAAGGGATGCTGTAAATTGTAGTTTGAAGTCTTTCTCTCTGTACAGGAAGGTCACAATTCATTGCACTATTAAACTCTGAATGTTTGAGATGCTGATCTACGTAAGTCACTTTCATAACACATTAATTTGGAAGCTGTGTGAAGAACCAGTTTATGAATCTTTTAACTATTGATCCTGAAAATACCCCTTAAATAGTTCTTCCAGAATGTGAACGGTTAGCCAGTAGGACAATTCCTACTTGCCTTTTTATTGTTAATAAATCTACCAAATCATCTTACCTGTGTTGCAGGTGCAAGTTCTAATTCTGATGTTGAATCAGAGTCCAGGGCACTCTTGACATTAGTCAGCTCAGACTGTGATCTGTTTTCTGTAGACCTGGAAAGAATGCATTTACATACTCATCACTGCACACTAAGACATGCTGCCTTATGTCTTTCAGGTTCATAAGCATATACTGATTAATTAGGTTATTTCTTTTAACTGAATTGTTTAACTTGCAGTTATCAAAACCCTTCTCTGTGTTTCCACTCTTACGCTTTTCAATCACATGCAGACAATAGTTAATACAACAGAACAGAGTCAGGTCTGATTCGCCAGTACAGCCCTGTGTATATATTGGCACAAAACTAGTATAATGGAATAAAGACTTTGCCTCTACCACTATGCTTCTGTTTCATAGCTAGGCAAAATGAGGTTAGGCAATGACACAAGACTGTACCTGCAGTCAGTGTCTAAGAATCAACCACCACATCGCAGGACTTCACCTTGGCATATGTGCATTTTTGTGCTACAATATCTTAATATTCTTTCTTCCTAGAAAATGAAACCCTGTAGACCAAAATCAAATTAACTGAGCAAAACTTGTGTAAAGCTCTAAGTTAATGAAACACCCAGATAAAGGGCAGGTTAAGATACAGGATAAGCACCATTTGGTCAGAAAACTGCTTCTAGTGTATGAAAATGCTAATTATGGTCATGCATAATGTAGTGAATGAGTGTTGCTTACATATCAGGAAGGCAGCAGAATTAATCAATATGAACTGTTCCCAATAGCAAAGTCCAATTCTTCCCCCATTTACATCCCCTGCAATTTTAGTTGAACTGCGTGAAAGAGGTAGTACTTGGCTTGGATATTTTATCTTGCCTCTTCCAGTTATACACAGAAATTCTGCCCTCTTGGTAGCAAAACCAAAATACACTGGATATCGAGGGACTGTCAAATCACTGCCAAGTATCCTTTTTTACTCATTTTACTCACATCTTTGTAGTTGGTTTTGGATCACTGCGTGCCTCTGTAGAATTCTCACCACCATTTATTTAGTAATTGCACCTGCTACTTTTCACAACATTAAAAATTGCTGGCAAAATGTCATTTTATAGTGTACTTGCTTATAACACATTGTCCAAAATGTCTGCTTGAACACATATAATGTAATCATAACAGATTTAATAATATGACTTGTCATCAAGCGAGCATTTCTGTGAATTAAGGAAGCTGGACTGGAAATATTTTTGTAAGGAAAGCAAAGAGTTGTACCATAAAAGCTCTTTTGAAGGAGCTCTGGATGATGATGATGGTCGCTCTGCAGAAGGGTGGACCTTGCTACTCCTGTCTCCATGAAAATTGACATCATCCCATTTCTCTAGCTGTGTCTGAATATCAACTGAAAAATAAGAAAAGAAAATAGGATTCTTTTAAAGAAACTACTGCAGAAAAGTTTACGTGCTCCGCTAAATGTAGGTTATAAAGCAAATGGTGCCACCAAAGACTATTTTAGTTGAGGTCCAATATACAGAAATGTTGTGCACCTTTCTAGCTAATACTCTGTGAAAATATTTGGTAATTCACAACATTTTTCTAAATCTATTAGTATTCATGGTCAGAATCTCAGTGGAACTCTTGGTTTACAATCAGTGATTTGTATGTAATTTAGATCTGTTGATAAAATTATACTAACTATTTGATAGTTTGGGATATTTTTAATTTCCTAATTGTAGCCAAATTGTAAAAATAAAACTTATTTTAGTGACTACCATTTAAAAATGACTGTGTAGGCAACTGATATTATTCAGTCATATGTTGGACTTGCTTTGCAAAAATTGGATGTTCAGCTCCTGTTTGAAGATAAAGTTCTCTAAAAGAATTTCTGTGCTGATGAATGGAAGATTTGCTACCTTGGTATAAATTACATTTACCTTGCAAATTTCTCAGTTGCGGTGCAAGTAATTTAGTTTGGATGGAACTAAATTAGATTCACCTTTTCCAAAGCTCATCTATAGATCATGCTTGGCAGGATATTGAGTTGTGTTTGGGATTTTTTTTTCAATCTGTATAAATATAGCTCTTTTGTCAAGAATGGATTTTTTTTTTTTCTCTTGTATGCATAGATAAAGCAATATTTACAAATATAATGTGTTTTTCTGACATCTGCGGTTCTGAAAAGGACATCCAGTATGGGCTTCCTCTGATTTATGTCCTTTACCAATTTCTCATGATACCCCTACAGATTTTTCTACCATTTTACTCACCCTGACTAAATTCTTTATTGAAAAAATCCTTTCAAAACCTTATTTGCACATTTAGTGACAACTTATACCAGTAATTGGTATAATTGCAAAGGCAAAAATGTGTTCACAGTGTTTCAAGATTAAAGTGTTTCAAGTAGTTTATAATGTGGGACAAAGGTTACACTCCCTGCTAAAATGCGGTGCAACAAAAAATCTGGTGTTGCTCCTTATTTTGTGATAGTAGCAAGGAGAAACTTGTGCTAAGCAAGGCTATGTAGCACTGATAAAATAGCTACACTCTTACCTAAATCTAGTGAAGACTTGTCTGAAACTCTGACAGTCTGGACTTTCTGCTCAGTATCCACACTGATAAGGTCAGAATTGTCTGTCTTCTTTCTGTGGGTTGAAGCTTTTAAGCCTTCACTTCTTGATGGATTCTCTGATTTCTTTGCTTTGTTTTGGGTTTGTAAGACAGGTTCACTAAGATCCAAGAGATCCAGACCTGTTGATAATACTTAGAGACAAAATGTTAGGATTCAATGTTGTTTTAATTCAAATAGCTCACTTCTTAAAATTTGTTTTAATTGGAAAAAAAATTACTGATGTGTTTGCATTTGACTAGAGTAGATGTATATTTCCTGGCTAAAGACGATGACCAGCATATTCAAATATGACTAGGGATTTCAGGTGCTTAACTGGATGCAGTTTAAAAAAGCTTGATTTGCATAAAAGGCTTTTCCTCTAAAAATCTTAAAGACATCTTAGGTCTTAAGGATGTGGCCTTACTCTACAGATTTTATGTTGTAAGGGTTCCCTGTACAATTGAGCTTTTAGATAAGATTTGGTTTACTGTTATGGTTTATCAAGTACTGGTAACAGCTGCTTAGGGCACTACTGTTGTGCCACAGGCCATTACAGAAAAAGCTGAAGAGTAGACAGCTTCTTGGGTGGACTTCTTGGGTCATAAAGGAATAATGGTGTGTTTAGTAATGGTTTCTGCTGTTGTCGCTGTTTGTCTTTCAAGGGAAAAATATTGAATATAATTATAAATTCTACTGTTATTTCTATTAAGGACTATAACACTGTGTTCATTCTCAGTTCTTCATTTAAAAGTTTCTTGAAGAGTAACACTTAAAATTCTTTAGCACATAAAAGATAGAAAAACTCCCTTTTTATCATCATTTTATAGGGCAGGTGTTTGTGATAGATAAATTTGTATTATTGCTTGCAGTGCTTTATCTATGTTCTTGGTAAATACTGAATGTCATCAGTCTTCATAGAATAAGAAATTTTTGTTATTAAATGAGCCTAGCCCGCCCGCCCCCCCCCCCCCCCCCGTCTGATAGATATTCAAGGCAGATATACGATCTACAGATACTTACTTTTTTACAACAAACACCACTCTTAAACAACCTGAAATATTTCTATTCATCCCTGTAATATCTTTAGCTATATATAAAATGAAAAAATATTATTTACAATTGTTATTTAATTCAGTGTTCCAGTTTTTGTTATTAGAACTTGCATATTGCTTTAGACACATATTAATTAGATGTGATGATAATCACCCAGCTGTCAATTATTCATTCAATAATTTGCATGTATATAGATTTTAATTAAATGGCTTCTAACAAGCCAAGTCATTTTATGAGATAGCAATAGAACATAGTAGTGCTATGCCGATTTTATTGTATCTCAGCTGATCTGCTCAACCACTTTGATTACCTTTGCACAAATACAGAATAGAGGAGGCCAGTTTCTAAAAACACTTCCAAAGGACAATATACTTGAAATATAATTCAATATAATTCAAAAGCCTTTCAGGATTCACCCTTACTTTTTATTATCTGCTCTACTATCTCATCACAACACAAAGGAGCTAAGAAATGTGTTAGATTAATAAAGTGACCAAACTCAGCCTGGATAAACTGTTTTGACATCTCTTCCCTTTTGTCTGACATCCCATCCAAGTTTTTATTGAAGAAAATCTTTCTAAAGTAAGGAATGGGTTTGGTTAAAACCAGACTAAATGTGGCTTTCCCATAGGTTAAAATTCTGCAAAAAAAAAAAAAAAAAGATTGGCAATTGGTCAAACTGATACATACTTCCTGTTGAACTTAAGGTCACTTTAATTCAAGCCCAGAGATCTGCTAGAATACATGTGGTTTGGATCACATCAGATTTGCCCTCCAATGTATTGAACAAGGTTTTTTCTATTAATAGATCAGGCAATTATAATTTAATACTAGCTTGTAATTTCGTACAAATAGTAACAAATCAAGAAATCACTTGACAAAAATGTTCTGTAATTAAGATAAAACTAAAATTATTTCTCTCTAGTGAGGGATGGTAAAGAATTTTGTTTACCTGCAGTGTTTGATGTTACAGGCCTTGCAACAGCTTCTGGTTTAGTTTCACAGAGAAAGTCATCAATGGAGGGGCTCAGAAGGGGTCTGCTTTCTTGTTGCTCGTTCACCAGCTAGCAACAAAAAACCCCAGGGTCACAAACTGTTGTTGCAATGCAGAATTTAAAAAACATATTATCACAATATCATGCGCTTTATTTTTGATTGTGAGAGAGTAAGATATTGCAATTAGAAGATGTCCAAATAGCTCTAGGTTAAAATAAAAAACTTTAGTCACTCTTTTGGGGCAAAATTATATTCCAATTTTATAAATTTCACAAAAATAAAGCAGCAAGGTGATTTTTCCATAGCAATTATTGCATACTATTGCTTATAGGGCTAAAGTATACAAGGCCTGATGTAACTCCCTTCAAATCAATGGGTGAAGTTGGCCTTCTCTATCACCAGGAGACTAAGCAGGGCTTTTTTAGTATTTGGAAGTGGTCTTTTTTTCACAAGTAACATGCCTCCCCACAGAACTTCCACGATACCATTTCATCTAGCAAATATGCATTAGCCCGTTAAACAATAACGTGCTGAGACAGAAAACACTTCTCTGCAATACAAAGACATATGAATGACAGTGGATGGAGCCTGGTGAATGTATGAGCTTCCTGCATGAGTTTTGACTGTGTGAAGACTCATAATACAGTTTTTATTTATGAGCAGTTTTCCCTGTTTATTGTAATTGCATGAATGCATTGGTTTTCTGCTACCTAAAGGAAATCTCTGTATTACAGGCTATTTCATGTATTAGGGATTAAAAAGGGAAAACACAAAACAGTCTCAGAAATAAAAGTCTCCTCTCTGCAACCTATCTCTGACTGGAGGATCAAGACCTATGCTGAGCTGGATGGATGTCTGATGGTGTGCCCTGTATTTACTTTATCTTTAATAATGTGAAAACATGTTTTCCCTCTGTCTGTTGCTTTCATCTGGAGCTATTTCAGCATTACTTTTATCCTCTCTGCTCTCCCTCTCTCCATTCTGTTCTCACTCTTTTTCCATTGTTGAATTTTCAAAATCTTCTCTCAGATATATTTGAACTTTTAAATTTAGGATGCTGATATGGACTAGAACTGGCAAAAAAAAAAAAAGGTATTTACTCATCCTTATTTTATATTTGTTAATTACTGGCATTTAGCTACTCCAGTAGCAGGATTGCCTCTGAAGATATTACAGCAAAACAGCTTAGAATCACTGTTGTTCAGTACTTGATTCCTGTATTACAAAGTTGCAAGAAAATACCAGAGCTATTGAAATAAAAAGCCCATTACTTTGATGGATCAAACATTTAAGCTGGTGCCTAATGCTGACTGACTGTATAATATGTGCACTTATTCATTTGCCCAGGTCCTTACAGTTTTGCACTGAAATACCAATTTACATGAGTAATGTGGAAGACAGATGAGTGATTGCCTGCCCAACTGTGTGTAGCAGAACGTGCAAACGTGGGCACTTAATTTAGAAATCTGGCAATGATACTGTCCCAAACTCTAGTTCTGCACATGCCAAACCCAGACTGCAGACATGCCTTACAGGTGACTTAATCATGTGCTTTTTTTAACTGTCCAAATTCATTGTCCAGGTTGCTGTCTCACTCAAAGCACAGAATTGACTTGCTTAATTAAATCTCAACACTTGATTGGAAATTGCATTTATACCCACTGCACACCTTTGATTTCCATTAAAGGTATCTCTACAGTACCCACATTATCTCCAGGTCTATACTTTTACCTAATACTGATATTTAAGAAGACTTTATTTTTCTATTTATGATTTGATGACAGTCCTCACTCATTTCTATTGGTGAAAAAATGAACGTAGATGCCTAGTTGATTCTTGTCCAAATTACTTTTGATATTTTAAAAGTTTCTTTATGATCAAATCCAGATAGCAGCAAAAATTGTTCGAATACTTTTTCCTTTTTGCATTTACACACCCCATTCTAGGAACTAGCATTAGTAACAGCTGCTGCACTTCTGCAGGAAGTTGCGTATTCAGGTGAACATAGTATCTAGCAGAAAGACTGACAAAGCTTCTGGATCAGCTGGATCTTCAATGATCTATTCTGCGATACGCTAACAGCATAAAGAAAAGTCCTACACCATTTGGAGGAGGAAAGGAGGGAATAAAGGAGAGGTTCTATAGGAGTCACTGTAGATGTAAAATCTTCATAGGAAATATTCTTATCTATAAGAGTGTATCAATAGGGTACGTTATCACATAAGATTTAGATGCTTATCAAGTTTCCCATTACATTCCATGGAAATTTTCTTTGATAGGAAAAAATGGGGAAGGAGGGAATGAAGAAGGATTGAGAACCAAGACAGCCAAGATCACTCACTGGAGACAGTGAAGAATAGAAAATGTGAAGACCAATTGGAAAGGCAATTTATTGCCTAAACGTGTTGTGGGGGTAAGAGGATAAACTCTGGAAAGACCAGCAATAATGCTAAGAATCAGTCGTGGAGGGGAAGGAGACTAGAATCAACAAAGATCTGAATTTCTCCAAAGTTCAATTGAATTGTGAAGTAGCAGATGTCTGGCCAATATTTTTTCTTTTCAAAGCTGCTTATTGCGTCCCTGGACATTTCTTTATTATGTTGTTTATAGAAAGAAGACCTGCTCAGCAATAGGCCTTCATTATTTTGATAGCAGTAGTGTATTGTGCAAAGTCCCTTGATAAAATTCTACCATCAAACTGAAAGAAGATTGATGGTAATTTCGACTTCATCAGTTTTGCCAGCAAACACTAAGATTTAATTTTTACTAAGTTGTGTCTTCTTTCTGCTGCATTTGCAGCATTTAATTAGAAAACAAATAGGTTCCTCTTCTCTGACACTCTTACTTTGTGAACATACACACTAAATTCATCAGAGATGGGCCACCCAAATGAGCAGAGGAATAAAGAACACATTTTACAGGGAGACTAAGAGAGTTTGACTTCCTTGGGCTAACAAAATGAAGATTGAGTAGGAATATAATTATTCTTCATGTATGCATAAAGGGAGAGTGGTTAGATGACATTAGAGGAAGAAAGTTGTTTCAGCTATAGAGAAAAGTTGGCACGACAAAAAAGAGATCTAAACTGGCCATGAATAGATCTGGTCTGGGAATTAAAATAATATTTCTAACTATCACAGCAGTGAAGTGTATGAACAGTATTTTTTTTTTGGAGTAGGGGGACAAAAAGCTGACCTATTTAAAATGGCTTTTGACACGTTTTCTACATGGCTGTTTATGATGTGATTGCTTTTGAGAAGTGAACTGCAACCCAGACGATCCTTCCTAGTCCTGTGTCCTCTGCTCCCATAACTAAGGACTGGAAGCTGTAGGAGTGTCTTATTAAAAGGATTGTTGCTGTGAAAAATAATCTCCTTTCAACTGAAATATTTGGGTCAAAACAGGTAGCAAATACATGACCAAGTCTACTAATTCTCAATAAATACAAACTACATACGTATAGCAATAGAACATATTAGAAAAATATGATTTTGATGTGAAGCAGACATTTAATGATTAATCAGACCTTACAGGTTAAAGAGTGCCATGAGTTGATATTTTTGCTGTAGAAAAGCGGGCAGTGGGGTAGGTTTCTGACATTACTGTCTATGCAATGCCACTTGGTAAGCCCTAGGTCTCACACTTTGAATTTCATTTTGCTGCCTCATGTATTGTACCAAATTTATCCCTAGTTTAACTCTGCTCAAGTTATTAGAATTATATCAGGCACGAATTTGGAGTAGTGCTATAAAACATTCATGAGATGAAAACTATTATCTATATTAAAGTCATAATTTATGGTTCTCAAGCACCTTTCAGGGTGAATATCACAGAATGCTTTAAAACATTCATGAATCAAGCCTGGCACCACTGCAGAACTGAGAAGTATTATCTCTATCTTGCAGACGAGAGAAGCAAAGTGAAATTAAGCAAACTACCCAACATCACCCGCTACTGGAGGAAGCAGCACTGGGATCAGGAGCCAGGCGGCTGGCGCTGCACTGCCGCACAGTATTTATGCCTGCAATATTTGCACACACGCCAAGTGGTATAGACTCAGCCTGTGAAACTGTTGATTTCTGAGTACTAATTTAGCCAGTGAGTGCCATAAATTCTCATAATATTTCTAAGAACTTAATTTTTCTTTATAAAATTCATTTTAATTAAAGAAAAAGCCCACACACTTCTTTAACTGAAGGATATTTAAAATCTATGGAGGGTGATATTCCCTACTACCAATACATCTGAAGAGACTCATCCATAGTATAAAAAACTCCTTCTAAATTCAAATGAATTTTCTGCGACTGACTTCTGCTGTTCAACAGCACAACGGGAAAAGGTGCTTTTTCTCACCCCAGTACTGCTATTGGAATTTTTTCTTCCAAAAAAGCATATATGTGGTGAGTTTTGGAGCTTTGGGAGAGATACTGGGAGAGTCAAAAGTGTCACCTGATGGCTGATATCAGCCCCACTGCTTGAATACACTCAAAGCAAGAATTATTTAGCAGAGATCTGAGACAAGGCATAGAGGCAGGGTCAGGCAGTGGCAGTTGCTGTGCTGGAGGCCACGTCTGCCATATTTCCCCTCAGCACAGGCTGGCCGGCCCTGCAGCCCAGGTCACTGAGGGGAATCACCTGGCCGCCATTTTCTGTGCCCTGTCACCTGCCCCATCCCCAGCTGTATCCATTTATTCACCTGATTTAGTTTATTACCTGCAGCTGCCTTTGCTGTGGAATTTTCTTTTCCCCAGTGCTCTGGTTTAGCTAGCGGTGTCTGTGCTGCCCTTAGGGCTGCTGCGAGAGGAGGAGGTGGCAACAGCAGCTTATGATGATTCCCTCTCTGGATGATCCTCGGGCCTGAAGGGTAGGTGGGAGCCCAATGAATGGTGCTGGTTTGAGGTCAAAAATATTAAAGCCTGGGTGTGGGTGTGCTGGGGCAGGAGGGGAGATGTTGCTGTGGGAGAGGCACAGCGCTGGCCCCCTGAAAGGGAGCAGTGGCTATGAGAGGGATTTCTTCCTTCTAGCCGATATCTAGCCTGGTGTTAGTTTCCCTCAGACGCTCAGTTAGCACCTCTTCCTCTGCCCTGCAGTCACCCCTAAATCCTCCCGGGCCTTATTTTCTCCCCTTGCCCCCACAGAAGCTCCCTGCCTGGTAAAACACCTTCCTAGAGCCTCGGCCCCAGGGCCTCTCCTCATGCCTGGCACTGTGGTAGGGAGTCTGCTCGGGGCACAGCAAGCACCCAGCTGCTATTATGGTGGCGGCTCCGCTGTCCCATAAAAACTTGTTTTCTGCTCATCTTCAGGGCCTTTGGCTTATGGTTTTAATGCAGGTGCCTCTTGCGATGCTGGTGTCAGGGGTGGTGTGTTTTACTATGCCAGAGACCATGTGAGATTATGTATGTATACAGCAACTGCTATGGCTTTGGTTTTGCTTTACTCCCAGCCTACACTTTTCATTGTTGTAAGAGACTTATGAAATAACTAGTGAGTAGCCTGATTTAAAATAAAAAAAAAAAAAGGGGGGGGGGGGGGGGGGAGTAGTTCACAGGGCTCTGTTGTGAAAAGTTTCCACAGAGCAGCTTAGTTTGGCCTTAAGGCAGAGGGAGCTGGAGCACACCTGGTGCTCAGAGGAACGGCTAAGAGGACCAACTTCTTACCTAGTGTTACATTTACAGTTGATAATGTTCACCTACACAACCTTCCCTGCTCGTGGCTACAAGTGCTTTGCTTTCTCCTCCTAGAGTGCTGGGCTTATGCTGTGGGAGTGCTGGAGCGCACTGAGGCTGCCAGTAAGGTATGATCCTGACATCCTGTTTTGTATACTTTCTTACTGCATTTCTGATCTTGATCTGTTTGCAGTGTGCAATGCATGCTGTTTTCTTCTTTTTTTTTTTTAATGTTAGTAGGGCATAACATTATGCTAGTCTTTAAGATAAATTATTTGGAATTTAAATTGGGGGGTTCCAGTCAGGCATAGGCAGCTAATTAGCACCTATGTTTTGAGCACATAGTGAACTAGTTCTCTTAAATTAAGTGCCTAAATTTCCTCCATGTTCAATAGGGAGAGATAATGCCTAGAAAAGCAACTCCAGAAGGAGATCCTGCCTGCCTAATTTAGGCTGTCCCTCAGGAGGTTCTCAAAGGCACCTAGCTTCCCCACTGGATATATATGGGACTTATTTTAGAAGGACTGGCATAAGATGCACCTAAAATTTAGACGTAATTAGCTACCCAAGTTAGTAGTTGGATTGGATTTTACCCATTTTGTCACTGGAGGCTGATTGAATTACTCAAGGCACTAATTTAGGAAGCCCCAAACTACTAATGGGTATCCCCTGTGCAGTTCAGCAGCAAAGCTGCTCCTGGGCACTTACACCTTTTGCTGTACTGCCCATTCAGTGTGCTGGTGAAGGTGTGGTTGGGCTACTGACTGCATCAGTGAAATGATCTGACCTAGAAAGCTCAGGCTGTGGTAATGAACACATGGTAATGAGCATGGGATAAAGCAGGAAACTTTTAACTCAGATTTTCTATTGGGGAAATTGTATTTTTGAACTTTACTCTGAGCAACTTGTCTGCTACTTGGGTGAGACTGGTCAAATAGGTGAGTTAATTAGATTGAGTGGTTTGTAAATGTTATACTGTTTTAACTTAACCAGAAGCATCTACGAAGGCATCAACCAACTTCAATCACTAATTATTTGTATGATACATAGCAATGATTTCTTGATAGATAGACTCTGTGCGCATCTGGCACATCGTGATCTTTGGTGGCACTCACTAGGACAGGAGGAAAAAAGTGAATTAATTTCCACTAACTAGTCATTTCTAAAAACTGATAAATGGGAACCACAACTAGAAATTGAGGTTATTAGTCTCTAGAGCATAACTGGAAGTACTGGCCTGACAGTAGTGTCTGTGAATCATTATCTTGGCAGGGTGAGAACTGGAAGACCTCCTTTTCTGCTTGCTGAGGGAGGTTTGGAAAAGGAACTCCTGACAAAATCACTAGTTTCATGCTAAAAGTTCAAATTGCCCGAGTTATGTTTTTCTTCACCCACTTTTCTAGCATGTTTATAAATATTTTCCAATCAAAATTACCACCTCACACACTTTCTTTACTATTGTATAGTAAGTGTGATCACTACTTCACTTTTTGTATCATCCTTGTTCCTGGGTGATACTAATTTTTTCACTGTCACTCTAGTGTGAATTTATGTCCCAACAAAAACTGACATGCCAGCCAAATATTTGTTTTTCACAAGAATAGAGAATCCATTCACAGGGCACACAGTATAACTAACTTCCACTTAACATGAATTGCAGGAAGCTCTAAAACTGAGACAAACTCATCCCACTCTCCTGCAAGAGCACTTTGGTGTTGCTGCCTCTCTGAAGACTAGTCTTGCTCAGCAGGTGATAACTGGTACTCTGTTGCTAAGTAGTAGGAAGTGTGCGGAGTGGCCTGTGAATCAGAGGTGACTGTCTTACCTGAAATCACACAAGCTAAGTTATCCCTTGGGGCTTAATGCAAACAACTGACAGGGAGCTTGTGTGAAGTCAGAGAAGCTGTGGGAGGATTACTGTAGGTGCTGTATTGAATATTTAAATTCACATGTTAGCTGTGCTGTTTAAAACCTATGCTTGATGTCTAAATCTGTAAACAATAACATGCTTATGTTGTGTCTTCATAAACAGCAGTTGCATTGCTCAGTGATAACTTGCTGTGATCGCTGTGTCACTAGCATCCTATCTGTGTTTGTAAGGGCTGACCTATACAAGTTATGGTGTACCGTTGCAAGGTAGAACTAAATATCTCACAGTTCACCATCTCCTTCCCTCTGTTCCTCTTGGTCTGGCTAAAGGAAACTAAATATGGGAATTGTTGTATCTGGCTCCTGCATTTTGGCCTTGTTCCAGCAAAGCACTTAAGTGTGTCCTGCAAAACTCAAGGTTAAGCATGTGCTTAACAGTCTTGCTAGATCAGAGCTGTGGGGGAAGGGGAGGAAAGTTGCTCTTGTCATATTTCCATTGTGACTGACACTTTCGCCTCTACTGCTCATATAAATGTAATTTACTGTAAAGCTGTCTGTTGCATTAATATCTGTATGCTCTACGTACTTTTTTTAAGTAAAGGAAGCTGTTTACTAAAATGGAGTGACTCCCTTTCCTGGGTGTCAGAAGATTTTATTTATTTTTTTCCCCTCGCTTGGCTATGCGTTGTCTTTGTGGTTGTGATACTACAATTTGTGTTTTAGCCTCTCCCTTTCCCCATATCGCTATGGGGAACTGGAGAACTGCTCTACAACAGTGATCAAAGACAAAACTCATCATAGATGCTTAGAGATCCTTGAAGTAATATAGTCACTAAGAAATTACAAAATGTTACTTTAAAGAAATTATTTCTGTAATGTTAGTTTATGGAAGTACCTAGCCTGTACTCCTCAAATAGCCTGCTAGTTAATTGAGGGATTAACAAATCTGACATGTAAACTGAGACAATGTAGGTTGGGAAAGTCTTGTAGAACAGGGAGGCTACAGAATCCAGTTATCTGTTGAGAAAACCCTGAAGAAACCTATACTGTGGGAGGAGGCACAAGTGTCATGACAGTATCTACAGGGAACTAACTACATGGTGCTAGATTCTAGTTTCTGTATCATTCATTGGCTTGTGTGGCAACTCCAGCTGAAGAGGAGGTCTGACTTTGAGAACCACAGTTCTCAAATGTTTTTAAATAAGGTGCAGAGGACAGAAACTAGAGGAGTCCTGCTTCACTCGCTTTGCAGGGATTACATTTGTACTCTTGCAGCATCTCTGGGGGCAACTATGATGATTGCTTACAAAGTATTAGGAAATTATTTAATGTTTTTATTGGCTGAAAGTACAGATGACTGCCAGCACAGGGAACTAAGCTACATATACAAATTATTTGTGAACCACCAGTGATCCACAGGGAAGTTCAAGAGTTTCAGCAGTGTTGGATTGTACAGAGCCTCATGCACTACTCTGAGTATGGTACATAATCAAATGTTAATTTAGGTGAAAGATGGACAACTGCTGCTTTTTTAAGACCAAATCTTCATGCTGTAGCAGCATGAAGACTGTAAAAATGAAGATGAGAGAATAAACAATATCAAATATATCATCACTTATCACAGAATTTAATTTTTGTAAAGCTTATGTAAAGATCATTCCTAATGATCTTCAGCTGTGTGGAAAATGCTGTTTGTTCATTTCCCATGCAACAAAATTAATCTTTCACTGTATTCTTGCTGTATCTTTGCATATAGGATGTAATTACTTTGAAATCACACAGATTTTTCATGTCCTGTCTGTGGATTTTTCTTTTAAAACAGTTCTGTAGCATATCTAGAATAAGGCTGTAGTTTTGGATATATTACTGTGGGCAGTCATAGTAACAAAGTCATAATTTCTTGTTAAGTCACACAGTCTTTCTCTGTAGGGATCTGTCATGGTGTGTGTGTGTGTGTTTGCTTTGAAATGTATTTGCAGATTGAAAAGCTTGAAACTCAAAAGCTGTTTATGAATTTTTCTGGACTTGCAATTCAGCAGAACAGTTTCACTGTACAACCAGCAATTGAATATAGAACAACTGTAGCACATGGCTTGCAACTCTAACAGGATAGTATATTTTTACTTAAGAGTATTCTTGAATAAAGAACCAACAAATTTCTGAAAATTAATTTCTATTCATAAATAATTAATATTTTAAAAAATCCAAGGTTAAACTGGCATACTATATTACTTACAAAAAAAGGTTTGTCCAAATCTTTCTGTGCTAATGGAATGGTAAGGCATTTTAAAATGTATGAAACAGTATAGTTAATTTTTTATTTTATTAAAAAAATTACACCATCAATTCCCATGGTAATTTCAAATTAAAACTGTTATTTCATGGAAAAATGTATTTAATTTATGTGACAGAGAAATCTGTATAACTTCAGGCAAGTAGCCAATTTATGACTTTTAAACATATTGTCAAGGCAACTTTATTATACTCATGAGACTATTTCTGCTGAAATTATGCGTAGTGCCCTAAAAGCAATAATAGTGTTAAGCAATATTTAATTTAGCGGTAAAGAACCAATTAATGTTTGTACTGCTAAGCATGCATTTATGCATTTTGTGTTTTCTTTTTTACTCTTGTATTTATCCTGTGTTTATAGCAGATGAAAAAGTGTTATCAGTAGGACTTAAGAAGTAACCCCTGTTCAACTACTCAAAACTTTTATAATAAATCAAATGAGACAGATTTGAGATGTATGGAAAATAATGCTAATGAATTTATTGTGAATCCTTTAAAAAGAATATAAAAATCTGATCTTGGGACTAGTCCTCCTGGTTAGTGAGGAAATTGCCACTGTTCTCAGATGGCTGATTGGAATGTACAGTGAATTATTGTAGTCCAAACTTAATTATTGTCATTATCTAAAACGGGCATGATTCTTGCCTTTTTTTACATGAATGTATATCGATTAGTTAAAATGGAGTTAATTCTGGTTTAGATTGGTATAAAACAGAACAGAAGCTAATTACATTCACTTTAACTTTCCACCATTATGTTATAATGTTATTTAATAAATGTTTATGGAGTGGGCTGTAAATCAATGCAACTTTAATGCTGAGAAACTTAGAACGAACATGATTGAGTCAAATGGGACTATTAACCTTTATATGGAAAACTGTGATTATGCAATCAAATTTGTGTAGTGAGTCCTTGATAGACAAATCAGAAAAATCTACTAACGTTGGGAGCTGAATATTAGCTATCTTTACTCTGTTTTCTTTATAAAATTGAATAGAAGCATTTGAAAGATCCCCTAACAGAGTTTAAAAACAAAAACAAACCCCCAAAACCCAGAACAAAACAGAAAGCCCAACCAACCAAGCAAAAACCCCCAAAACGACAACAAAAAAAACCCAAACACCAAACTAGTGGAACTTAGGCAGTAGAAATGTTTGAGTATTTTACTCATAAGCCCTTGAGCAAGTATAAATATGCTTGCACCAACCAATGGCATGCAAAAAACTAACACAGAGAGACTACATATAAAAAAAAAAGTCTTAACCATCTGGTGGAGTTAATTGGGGTGTAGTCATGAAAGGTTTGGGGTTTTTTGTTTGGTGGTTTTTTGGGTTTGCTTTTGTTTTGTTTGTTTTTTTGTTTTTTTGGTGTTTTTTTTACAACTTGTGTGCAGTAGCCTGCATTTTGCATGGGATAGGATGAGTTTTAGTATGTTTCTTGTAATGTAATTTCAACTTTTAAAATTTCTTCTTTCCATTTCAAATTCTAAAACTAAGTGTTCTGTAGGTTAACTTTTTAAATTACAAGCAGTCAATAACAAAATTGTACTGTGAGCAATGTCTGTGTAGTTCCTGTAAATTCTAGGTAGGCAGATCCCATATTCTTGAGTTACAAACAGAAGTGGGGATAGCTTTCAATATATACTTTGTGTTTCTTTTTCCTAGTGGTGAGTTTTTCATGGACTCCCATTTCTGTTCCATATAATACCAGAGTATATTTGTCACAAGATCATCTTGGACATGAATCACCTCTTCCAGGTCTTATTTCTTTCTAATATCTCTATAGGGATCCTACCATCACTAGCTTTCCAATTTATGTACTCTAATGAAGAATCTAAATTATGTGTGATGAATCTGGGACAAATAACTCTTGTGACGCTGTGAGATTTGTTTGTTTAAAATCAGGCTGACAAGGCATTTAAGCATGCACTTTTTTTACTGCTCAATAAAGCAGTTAATCATATTTTAAAGTATAAGTGTGGATCGAAGTACTTTATTGAATCAGATCCTTTGAAGTTCACTGACCTGTAGTAAATTGGGAATTTCATAGCTGACTGTACAATTAAACTTTGACTCCAGGGGATATTTAGGTTTAAATTTCTCATTGGAAAGTAGTTTTGAAGTGAGCTTTTTTCCTCCTAGCAAATGCAAAGAAGCTGTGAAGAGGTTAAACAAAAATTTTATTCTGGAATTCAAATTGAACTTGTATGCACTATTTTTCTCATTTTTTTCTCTGCTTCAGTTAGAAGTATATTGGTTCCTAGCATAACTTACAGTTAATCTTTGAACCTTTAGCAAACTTTCTTTCACTTCTAGGTTCTATTCACATAAAAAAATATTTTATTTCATTTGTTCCAGTCTCTTCTGAATTATCTTTAAAAAGATAAAGGGAGACAGCAACATCGTATAGAGATATGTTCTACAAAATCCCATTAGTATGGAAAGCACACTCTGTTGATGCCTGAAGTATTAAATTTGGCAACTATGGAATGCTTTCTCACACCAATGAAGTGACTTTCATTGAAAGTAATTGAGACAATCACAAAAAATAGATACTGAAAGGCCTATTCAATTACCAAGAATACCCCTCTGCTTATTGTAGTATACTCATTACTGCTGGAATGATGGTCAAGATTCCCAGTTGCCATATACTGGCACAGCCCCACTGGAGTCGCAGTGCTTTTTTGATTCATGTTATTTGAAGATTTGCCTCCAAATCTGATGATATAAAATAATACCTGATGATATAAAATAATCTGTGAATTGGAAACTTCCTTAAAATTTAATTCACAGTATTATGTCAATAAATAAGTGTCGTATTTTACAAGCAGGGCTTTGCTAGGAGCATAATAATAAAATGTGGGTATTTAACTGACTTGTTCTGTGTTGGATGTGTTTTTAACACTTTCCAGAGGAAGAAAGCAAAGAGGCATCTCTTAATATATAAATTCAGGGGCCTCCATACATTATCACTAACTAGTTCTCCCAAAATGACGATTTAGAGTCTCTTCTTTGTGTATCAGATTCCACTTATACTTCCTGTGGAGTCTGCTTCCACAGTCAGATGTGATTAATCCTCCATTCATCAAAGATATTTGGAAATGGGAGATTTCGCTTTTTTTCTTTTGCTTTTCTAAAATCCAGTACTCCTCTATCTGGGCTTGACCCTTGCATTTTACTTGCAGGTTTCTTGCTTAGTTAGTTGTAGGAATGGAGCAACATAGATACCTAATGTAAATAATTACTTCCTAAGATGTATACAAGCTCGTACTGGGTTCAGTGGTGGTGATAACTTTGGAAAGACCAAGCCTTATTCTCATGACCCAATTTAATCTGGCTTGGGAAGTTTGCAGCTAATTTGGAATTTGTATTTCACCCTGTGAGCAGCAACCACATCCATCTGTTTCATCATGTAAAGGGTGGAGACAGACACTTTGATGGTGATGGTTAAATGTATATAGTGGTGCATTATTCTGAATGAATGGTCTGAATGAGAGGTCTACATGGACACACTAAAGAGACAGCATCTCAAAACGTTACAGCCAGACAGTTAGGATACAAATGATCTATGCAATATGGTCATACAACTGCACATCACACATACATGATGCAGAGATGGCTATGGAAAATACTCACTTTTTCACTTGATTCTGCTTCCTTTTGGCTTCTGCACCCCTTTGGTGCATAGCAGGGAAGTAGGTATTTGTGTTTAGTGGAAGAAATTACACCGACTAACAGACACAAGCATTTTACTCATAAATTTATCATAGACTATTGCTGAGTAGACTGACAGACAAGCACTACAAATGGTGCATTAAACATTTAATGAACCCAGGCTGAACTCCTGCTCCTATTGAAGCCAATGGAAGTTTTGTGCTTTTCTCTTGGGGGGTGGGGTGTATACAGGGGGCAGCATTTTATGTTGGTTTCTAATTGTTTGTTAATCACTTAGTAGAAAATTAGAAATGATGCTTTAAAGAGAGCATCCTTTTCCTTTGTGCAATTACTTCATAGACGTTAGAGTTCACCACAAGCAAAATAATGGTGTTTGACAGAGGCTGAGGAGGAGATTGCCAGCCGTGGTTTCCAAAGTAGATCACGTTATTTCTATAACGTGTATTAGTGCAGTGCATCTGCAATGCTCTGTAAGTGAAGTATGTGCTGGCCTTGTGTGCATTTTAAATACTTTTAAAAACTACAGTAGCTGTTATCATGAAACAGGATTGTGGATTTTTTCGAAGGCTCTCACATAAGAACAACTATGTGCTAAGATTACTTCCATTAAACCTCCTGATAAGCAGGAGCAGCTTGTGTGCACTAAATATTAGCAGTAAACTAAATGCACTTGCTTGGGGAACAACTTCATGTACATGAGTGACAGGAGGGAATAAAATCCACTCTAGTAGTGGAAGTGCTGTGTTTTATGGTAGCGTTCAGTCCCTGTCTTCAAAAAATTAAAGAAAGCACCTATGATTCGATGGCTGCTCCAAGGTGTAAGGTTTAGTGTGATGACATCATGTCCTTTCCTTCCTGCAGCTGAAGTTGTAGAAATGAAAGCAATGAGGTGTGCAAAATAACATATTCTGACCTGGGCCAGGAGGAGAATCCCGGAATCCCAGCGAGAGCTTATAGGGATGCGATCTGAGATATTGAAAATGATACTACTGGGCAGTGGTTGTTTCTTATCTTATATATGCATTGCAAATGAATGCTTGTGGCGTGAACATCGATGGCGTGAATTATAACAGAAACGTTAAGTTGGTTTTAAGTAGCTTTCTGGTAGCTGGCATATACCGTACTTCCCACAGATCCCTTTATCTGGGGGGAAAACGCATTTTTGTTCGAACTTTCACGTCAACGCATCTAAGCCCCCAAGAGATGACGTTATTTCCCCCGTGCCCGCGAGGACGCCGATGGTGCCGTTGGCGCGAGGTCCTCCAGCAGACACGCTCGGCCAGCACCGCTGGAGCCAAGGGGGCAGGAGGGGAAGCTAAGGAGCGGGGAGGGTCCCCGCAGGCCGTGCGTGCCCTCCGCGCCTCCCCTGCGGCCTCCGACTCGCCCGGTGTCCGCGGCCTCCTCAGAGCCCCGCGCTCCGCCCACCTGTGATGTCATAGTAAGGAGGGGCTTTTCTTCTGCAGACTCCTCCCTCGGAATCTCCTTCATCACCATGGCAACAGCCTTATCTGCCGCCCTAGAGCCTTTCCCCTACAACAGCGAAATCAACAATGGCGCGAGTCAGCAGCGGGCCTGGCAACAACCGCTTCCCAAAAACACACCCCAGAACCATCCAGTCATTCAACTGACGGCGTTTACGGCTGGAAGCAAAGCTTGGCTGGAAGTAGAATACACAAACACGCTTTAAAAATAATAATAATAAGTTATCTGTGAACCTGTTAGTTAACAATGCAGTTGGGGTCTAGCCGTAGTCTTGCGACTCGATAGAGCTGCCCCAGTGAAGTCAACGGGAATACGGCACTGCCTTGCCGGGCCAGGACTGGCTGGAAATACTCCAGTGCAAACGGAGGGATTCGGACCTTCTGTGGGGTAAGATCTCCTTAAGAGTAGGGTCTGGAGAATCAGCCCCTTGATTTAATTTTGGTTACGCAAAAGTTTATGTCTGAAATATCTGGGTTTTGCTTACAAAAGCTGATTTTGCAAATAAAGCACAGTGCCTTGTAGTTCACTGAGGCAAACTCTTCCTGAAATGTGAATGTATAACCCGCAGGGCTGGGCCCGCAACGTTTATAGCTCTAGTAACATTTTAAAAAGCAATTTACATCATATAAACAGTCTGGGTTTTTGCTAATAGAATATACGGAGCCAAATTCTGCCATCATAGGCATTGCTACAGTTCCCCCGAAAATGGCCACTGTTGTTGAACTTTCTGTGAGAATTTTGGTTTTTAAGCTTCACTTTTCTTAAAGTTCACTTAATAAATTGTAACTATTCAAGACAAAGCTAAAATATTTTAACATTATTTAATATTCATCCAAACAAAAAATGCACTAACATGTGCATAACATACTCTCTTTCAAGCCATACTCTTTATTTTAAAAGGGTATTTATCTTCTTGAATTCACATGGATTTCTGTATTTTGATCTCTTATACGCTTGCAAGTAACAGAGAACGTACTGAGCGTACACATAAAGCATAGCAGCACAACCGTATTATGCTGGTGTCCCTGGGCATGGCCTTAGTATTATACTTTAAAAGTTCCCATTGATTTCTGTGGAAATTTTAGCTGTGCGAAGACTGCAGGATCTGGCTCCATAAAAGCAGTATTTTACACTAGACTTTAAAGATATATTTAATACTTAAAAGTCTATTAAAGGAAAGGATTCTTTACTGCAACGTCATATGCTAGAATTATTCCCTAGCACTGTATTCTGTGTCCAATAAAAAACCCACTATTGCTTATACTGAACTACAGGTTGTTTCAGAAACATTTCAATTGCAGGTAAAAACATGATGTACTATTGCGGGTTTTAAACAGATTTTATTAATCATCACTTCAATCTTAGGTTAGCTTGCTTGTGCAACACATCACAGTTACCCTACAGAGAGTTCTTTGCATGCTGCAAGAAATTCTCAGAGCAGAAGTGTCATAAACAATAAGCATGCTGGATTTGTGATGCCTTTGATATCCAAAGAACTGCAAAGTCATTGTAAATTTAAATATATTTAATTCAATGAGAATTACTTCTAATTGGTAAGCATATCAAAGGTTCTTGGCCAATTACGTATTTACGCTGTTCATGATTCGCATGACATGTTCCAGGTCTATGAAGCTTGTTTCTAGTATGACGCATGGAGCTATCATTAGCTAGCACTAGTAACATGCTATTTGATCTTTATAAAATGTAGTCCTTTTGTGCCGAGTGCTAGAACAAAATAGTTTATCAGCTAGAAAGGATGCATTGGAAAGCATGCAGTGCTTTTTATTTCTTGCAGAGTAAAAACCCACCAAAGCAAAGGTCAGGTCACTTTTTTGAAGACAGAGCCACTTTTTCTTCAAGGTTTCACCTACTGCCTGAAAAGAGTCATGATACTCATATTAGTACCTGCTGTTAACCTTTCATAAACATAACTCTGCAAAACCCTGGGAGTGGTTGATACCATATATAAAATCTGTCTCATCAGTTTAAAGTGGCTATAGTACAATGTAGAATAGTAACGTGATGAAAAACTGTGCTATTTTTTTACGAGCAGACGTCGTATATTTGCTAGTCAAAGCAAGTGGTTTGATACTACTTTTTTATTAGATATTTCTTTTAGCTTTCCTAAAAGACTACATGTAAGTCAGGTTGATTTATTTCTGGCTACTCAGCCTATGGTATGAAAAACATTATTCTGAAACTAGAAGTTTGTAGGCAATTTCCTGGATACCAGAGAGAAAGGCACTGCAGTGAAATAGCTTAAATTCTCGGATTCTGGTGGGGAGAAACACAGGTAACCAATTAACTGGAAAAGCCAGTTTTTTATTCTGGTGACTAGAACTGGATTTTGTTGTCCAATGTAAGGTACGTAAGCTTGAAAACTATGGTCTGTTTGCTGTAGTGAATACTATATATTAAATCCCTGCCTATGAAGTGATTAGGCAGAAGAATTGGAGAGGAATAAAAACGGTTTTTCTAAGACCAGGAAAACCTTGTTACTGTTGTGAACTGCAGCTGAAATGATAATCTCTAGTGCATTTATTACAATAACCATTGAAGGATTTTTCTTTTTTTTTTTTTTAAAAAAAAAAAGCTATTTACTTGGCCTCCTTCAATATTATGTTGTTTCTTAGCGTTTTGGCTTGTATGTATTTATCTGTTACAGTAGCTTATTGCTCAAACCCTGTAATTCTTCAACAGCTAATTTTACACTTGCCAGGTCTTTAAAATGAACAGTTTGTTGATAGTGCAGATTTGCAAGCTAAGTTATTTTCTCACATAAACAACAGTTCAATAATTTAGTAAATAAATTTAATCATTGCCTATTTGCAATATATAGATGGAAACAACTGTGATGCAGAGCATGACAACCTACGTACAAATCAAGACAAACACAAATTGATGAAGGAAAAATATATTATTTGTTTTCATGGAACATACTGCTTAAGAAAAACTGAGAAACATGCCAGTATTTTGTTATTTGATACACTTAAATGGGAACAGTTCCTTTAGATGATGTCTCCAGAGCAAAATGAGTAGAGTTCAGAGTATTCCCATGATGCTAAATATTGATAATAGAGTTGGGTTCAAAACTTAATAACAGTTTCTCTAGGTTTATCCCTTGGGATCAGACAAGGGGTAGTAATAGACATTTCCAAAGTAGTATGCTGTTTTGGCAGGATTTTGTAAGAAAATACTCTATTTTTTTGCAGCTGGTATTTCTGAATAGTTCGAAATTAAATTTTGTATAAGTCACACTATTTAGATGTGGTACTTAGTAGTAAGCTACTGTAAGAGCATATTAACATAAATTTCTAGGACAGCACACAGTTTTGTTTTGTTTTTTTTTAAATCAGTGATGCATATAGCTTTGTAACTGTGCTTATGTACAATAAAGCTTTTCTTCTTTAAATACATGGGACCAATAGATCGCCTCCAAGTCATGATGGACAGATTAGTTAGAATGAATACATGGTCATACTTGAAATGTTACTGTTTGGTGAAATACTATATAATTCTGTAATTCTTTTCTTCATTACAGTTGTTTGCAAATTTGTTCTTGTATATGAAAAGCCAATGGCCAGTGCCTTGTAAATATTTAACGTTTTGACAACAGTAATTAAATTATAATGATTAATTACAGAAATTCTTTGTCATCTTCTACACAATAAAAGGATTTTATCTAGATCCATAATATAATTAGAAGTTTGCTTTTGACAAATATTTAAGGTACTTGAGTACCAAATTCACATTTCAGGAATATTTATACCACTTATTCTTGTGAGAAAGTGAACAGAAGAAATTGAGTGAGTGGATTTTTAATTTTTTTTAAATATGTATACATGGAGAAAGACATTCTGCCTTTATGTAAACCTGTGCTGATCCATTTATTTTCCAAAGGTCCTTCCAATCTGTTTCAGCTTTACTTGACACACTACAATGCATCGCTATTCACTGAGCTATTGGTAATCATTTCACCATGGGCATGTTTAAATTTAAGCTTTTGTAAATTTGAAGTTTTAACACCGCTCCCCTTGTAAAGAAATTTGATAGAAAAAAGTGATATGCAGACAGTGCTGGTACTTGTATGATATGATTACTGATTTCATGTGGCATCTCTTCTTTCTAATTGAGGAGACACAGAATAATAACTTGCTATATTTATGAATATAATGCTAAAAAGTGACCAGCTAACCTGAACTTTCTACATTGGGCTATTGAATTGAAGCGTGTTTAAAAACAAAACAAAAAAAAAACCCACCAGGTACTTTTCAGAGTATCCTGAAGTGCTGATCTGCTCTTCTAATAGCTTTAATAGGTTGGGAAGGGGTTTTATAAAGCAAACTTTATGAAAGATACATGAGTGGTAACTTTTAAGTTATAGTAGCTGTAGTCCTATGTCAGGAGAAAGAACAGATAGAACTGCTGTACATGTTGAACTTGGAAAGCTTGGCTGCTGTCCAGATCTCCAGGCAGCTGATATATTAGACTTACAGTACCAATTAAGCAGTCTATTCAAAATGGCTTTATGCACCACAAATCTTTGTGTTTTGTACAATTTAAAAATAAGAATGAAGTGACAAACTTGGCTTTGCCATTTAAAATTGTGCAGTGCTAACATTTTTACCTCTCAAAATGAGCACACGCAGCTATGCAGTGATACTCTGAGAGTTCTAGTGTCCACAATACAACTGTGAGCTCTTGATTTCATATAGGATCTGTGTTTATTGATTTGTATTTTTCCCTTCTCAGGCTTTTCTGTTCATGTTTTCTCTGTATGTCTGTCTTTTCATCATCTATGCTTTTCTACTATTTTCTAGTGGTGTTATATCTTGCATCTTATATATCATTAAAAATAATGAGAAAACATATGGTGAGGCAGTTTTATGAACCAATACACGATGGCTATTTAAACAGAAAATTCTGGGTTTCATCAAAGCTATTGGCAGTTTTTTATTATGAGCTTAACAAAGTGAGGTATATATCTAAGGTAGATGGGAACATAATTCCTTTAGGCAGTGCTCAGTTGACTGTGGTGTGGAGACATGTGAACAAGCTATATGTCCTGAACTGGAAGCAGTATTGTCAAGGTAGGCCAGCTTTCAGGACTTGAGCTAGTATTTCCATATTGTACTTGCATCCTTTGGAACCTCTTATCAAGCTTTCTGTTAGCGATGGTCCAACCTCTCTTGACTCATGCCCTTTAGTAGTTCATTCTTATGAGATTATGTTGAAATACAGATGGTGTTGGTTACAGAGAAGGAATCGGGTTTAGGAAGGCTTGCCTAAGAAGTAATTTACAGTAAAGCAGCTAAATCCATATTGGCTGAGTTCAAAGCATACTACTCATCTTTCATTCATTTCTTTTTTTGTTATTACATTGATGGAATAACAGATATCAATATTAATATGGGAAGACTTTTCCTGCGTATGAGAAAACTGGCAAAGAAAGAGATAATAGCTGATAAAAGGTAATCAGCACAAACATTCACATTTACCTTCATTGGGCTGCATCTTATATCCATTTAAATGTCAGTACTGTGGTTAAATTGCATTCCAGTTTGAGAAGCATTTGCATTGAAATGGCATCGTTAGGTTTTCCGTTTATTGACCATCAGTAACTGTTGCATTACGTGTGCTCCTTTAGAAGTTGTCTTATTCTGATGCTTATAGATTAATTCTGAAAGCCAAGTGGGACTGCTTCCAAAGAGTGTTCCAAAGAGTGAAAGCTCTGCAAGACCCATTCTGCTCTCAAGAATTTATGCAAAGTTACTGTACTTAATGCATCTGAACACATTTTATGACTGGAAATTAATAAACAATTCAGTTAGGCTAATAGGATGAAAATGCAGTGAAACTGGGTTGCTTTTTTACTCTTAAGTCAAAAAGTTTTATTTGGAATATACATAGGGAGCATATCTTTTGAGCAAGGCAACGCTTTCTGATTTTGGAACAGTAATGTTGACTGAACTGTAAATAGTAAATCCAGCCTGGAATATAGAGCAAGGTTGGTAAGAAGAGAGAGGTCTGGGACAGAACTAACTACTTAAAGGTTTTTTAAGGTTCTGGTCCTTTTATGAACAAGTTATGTAATATAGCTGTTTGTGATAGGCTTGGATGAGACATTTTGCAGTCCTTCCTTTCTACGGAAGCGTCATCTTTTAATAAGGCCATTGTGAATATGCAGAAACTATTTTTTTAGCACTTATTTGATTGACTTGAGAATTTGGAACTGCATTATCAAAGGGGCAAGTCGTTTGACTGCCTAAGGTATTTGACTTCAAAAATTTCAGGGAATAGCTGTAGAATTTCTTTCGTCTTTGCTTAGTCTGTGTCAAGGAACATTGTGAAGTCATTGGATTTAGCCACTGGTAATTTCGAATTTGTTTGGTAGTTTTCAGCAGAAAATTAATACTAAAGTATTGTCTCTCAACTGGGGTTCATTTTGTGTTGACTTCAGTATCATGAGCCCCAGTCATAACATACATGTAATAACAACACAATTAGTTTATTAATATGATAATGCATGTACTGAATTAGAATAAGGCATTCCTGTAGTACTATTTCAAGTGAAATTCAAGGAGCTCAGATCACTTTCAAAACAAATGGATTGGTGACTAATGTACTGTCCGTTGATTAAATGTGTGTTTACTGCACACATGATGTGTAAACTATGTATTTTGCTCACTCACTTCCTCCTACCACATAGTGCATGTTCTTTAAAGTGGTCAGGGTTCCACATCTCTGAAACCTGCTACACAGTTTTTAATGGCTTTTTGTTCTTGAAATGTTCAGAGAACTCAGACTAACAGTCTGCAGCAAACTTAGTAAATTAAAGGCTATGCAGTAAGTCTGACTTGCTACTTTGATACACATAATATTACTGATGAAACAAGTTCTCCTGATGTGACTTCCAGTTTTGTGTACTTCTTTGCATGTTATCTTTAGTGGAGTTTCCCAGGGTGCAGTTCATGTTGAATGAAGGGCTACAGCAGCGGCAGACACTAATGATAAAGTTAGGAGCACAGACAGCTCCTGGAACAGATGTCTGGCAGACGGGATCTGCCATGATATGTGTGTGTGTGTAATGTAGACCTTGCTTTCATGGCCCAGGAGTGAAGATAATATAATTCCAATGACATTTATTCACATAGAGGAACAGTTGGCCATTACATTTTATCTGTTGTTTTCAAATGATAATTTAAAGTCCACTTCCTAATAAAGAAACAGTACTGCCTGAGTTATGTGCATGTGCTGGAACTGTGGTAGTTTGTCAAAAATTCACATCAGTGAGAAAGCAGTGAAATCCATGCCTTAAAACATTTGGTACACATATATTCTGTTTAATAATTAGCAATGTTTCAGCCTATAAGAAACTGGGCAGGCGATAATTTTGAATAAGCTTCCATGGGCTTGTCTTCAGGTGGGAGATGGAAACATGCTCTAGCAAATTTTCTTTATATTCCTCTGCTAGTTCACAAACCCAGATGTTTCAGCTGACACAGGCTGGTCAGTGGACCATAAATATTGAATGGAAGAATTTTTGATAAATCCATCAGATTTTTTTTATCAGCATACAGAAGTATGCCCTCTTCCACATTCTGTTCTTAATATGCCTTAAAAATTAGTTAGAGATATATGCAGACATGAAGCATTGGCCTGTCATTTGCACCACCCTCCCCCCCCCCCCCCCCCCCCCCGCCTGTAGGTAAGTTTAGTTCATTTCCTGAGTAATTTGAGGGCTAGACATTTGATTGTTGAGAATTTTGAGTTAAAACAGACAGTAAAGATTTTAGCATTTGATTTAAAAACTGTATCTAAAAATTATCTAATTATTAAATTTTCTCTCTAAAAATCTAGAATTTGTTATTTTTGAGGGTAGAAGTTGAAATTATATTTCAATTCTTTTACAGCCTCCCCCCAGACAGAGAATGTTAATCCAGAATGTTGTGTAAACCATTTAATACAGCTGAAATCAATTTGGATTATAAGCAATCTGTGGATGTGTAGAACTTTTGTATTAGTGCTAATGCTGTTCAAGATGTAGTGTCACAGCTGGACTAAACACAGAATCGATGGTAAGTTGAGTAAACGGGATAGAAAATATATATGTAGCTTGTGCTTTTTTAAAAAAGAATTGTTTAGGAAAAACAATGAAAAACTGAGAGGTGGGGGGTTTTATGTGGAAAACTCAGAGGCTTATAAAAGAGCAAGTATAGAGAATAGTCTTCATAGGAAATTCAGAACATAGGATGTTATTCTGTGCTAACTGATGATTACAAGACAACTGTTTCTGAGCCTGTCTTATATAAAAAGTTTCATAGGTGTAGTGGTAGGGTAACCCTCAGTGAAATTAATAGCTCTTACTTAACCTCAGAAAACAGCTTGAGCTACAAAGCTTGAGACGAGGATTTAACTTTTTGCATGCTTGTCACAAATGTTTATAGATGTTGGGAATTTTGATTTTGACAGGTTTACTTGGATCTGCTTTTGCATTATCTTTGCCTTTATGTTGCTGTCAGAGGTTCCTGTACTCTTGGCTGTGGTGTCCTGAGAGTTGAAACATTAATTTATTGATATTAATATAGCAAAGGCAGTGTTGACCAGAGCAAAGCGTGTAGTGAGTCATGGCATAGCTTAAACTGTTATGCGTTAACTGTTATGTCTTGGTATCACTAATGTTTCTCAAAAAAAATAATACATGCACTTATCTGTGGCACCATGGAAGTATTTTGGCCTTACATAAAAGGTGATGTCCAAGTACCTAGTAGCAGTCTGTCTTCAGTCTCAGACTCCAGCTTTTGCAGAGGAAAAAAAGTGGATGACCTCTGTGGAGAGATCAGTCTGTGGGTTGGTTCTCTCTTTTATTACTTCTTCACTTGGGACCAATGAGACTCTGAAAAGTGTATGACAATACTTTTAACTATGCATAAAAGACAACTAGAAGTATAACTGTGCCTGGAATATGATGCAAGTTCTTTTAAAAAAGAAAGTGATGCAGGTTCTGATGTTAAAATGGTATAATCTGTGCTCTCCCTGTCTGGAACATAGAAGAAATGTGTATTTTTTCCAGTGTTTGAAAGATTAACTATTTTGTTCTTCTTGTTCCAGATACCATTACAAAACCATTCACTTCACAGTCATACGCCTGTGTAGCCAAAAAAGGAGTTAGATCCCATTAGCCCAATCTTCCTGTTTGTGGGTACTTTCTCTAGATTGTGCAAAGACTCATCAGCCATTTAGAATGAGAAAAAGAGTCAAAGAAACAAACATAATTGAAAAGAAAAAAAAAAAATCTCATAGAGCTAAAAGAATGCTCTGCTTACATACTAATCAGATCGTATCCTATAGTTACCGTTCTATGAGAGCCTTAAGATCATTTGTGCCCTGAAACTGGGTTTCTGCACAGAAAAGAACTGGCACCCCTGTAGAGAATATAACAGAAATTTTTATCAAAACTGCTGGATGGACATAGCGGTTGTCTGTTGTTTCCTCTGGCTTTTACATTACCAGTTCAAAAGAGTTTTGCTTATTGTCACTGTAGGGATGGTTTTACTCTTGTTTTGAAAGCCTTTAAGGAAGGTGGTATTATTTAGGAAAGGTGGAATTATGTTGAATAAGGTCAACTATTCAGATGCCCTCTTTAGAGTCAGATAAAATTCTGCATACTGTTTTGAATAATAAGTTATGTATTCAAATAAATGAATTGTTATATGTCTCTTGCTAGATGCCTAATTGCAGAACCATTTTCAACTTGTATTACTTCTAAAATGACTTATTTTGATTGTTCTGATTTTGTTTACGAAGGAAGACAGCTTGGACACAGAAGACAGTTTGTAATGTATTCTCATCAGTATTAACTTATTGAAGATTAGGATGAAAATCTCAGGATTTGAGTTCTATAAATCTGGGGTAAACATTATGTGATCAAAATCCATGCCTTCAGTTTAATTCTTTCATATAGATTCTTTCACGATTTGTGTATAATAATTACAGGAAAAGATTTAATTCTGTTTAGGATTTTTGTTTTTCTTTGGCTCTTTTGTTAAACGCCTTGCTCAAATGCTATGCAAAAAGAATGGAAATTTTTCTTAACATGAAATGCTATAGTTAATCCCGACATAACAATATATGTGATTCTACTACATAAAAGGGTAGAAAGATGGTGAGGCAGAGAATGAACGGAACAAAAAAAGTAAAAAGGGGTAGATGGAGGGTTATGATCTGGATTTGTTTTGAAGCAGATTGTTGTTACTTTCTCATCAGGCCTGTGATTAGAGCTGTACGTGTTAAATAATGAAAACATATCATACTAGATGGTAGGTTTGAAAGCAATAGATCAAGATAGTTTATGATTGAAAAATAATTTTAGAACTTATTTTCTTGACCTATTTAAGTTCTCTCCAGCCACCATTCGGAATGCTGCTAGGATAGATTTAGCACTTTTCATAATACAAACATTTGATTCCCACCATAATATAAACATTTGATACCCTTGAATTTATGATGTCATTTTTCTGCTACAACCTTAAGATTTGAGTCCTTTCTACAGTGAATGGAGACTAAAGTAGAACTGTTACAGCACTTTGGTAATAAAGGGGCTTTATGCTGTATCCTTGACCCAAAATTCATTCTGTGTCTCTTGGGCTGTGTGTTCTTGGTAACAAAGGTTTCTGAATCTTAGTGTACTTACTTGCTAGAATAAAACTCTATTTTTAATACAGTATAGTAGAATAAGTTTACCCCCTTATTTTTATTCCTAAAAATAGCAGGTTGCCATTTATCAGACAATAGCAATAGTAGATGAGGCAGTGGAATAACAGTGTGACTGCAAAATAACTTCATGTCCCTGACCTGGAGATGGCCTCTGCACACAGTTTCAGCTTTGGAATGATCTCATCTGAAGTACGTTAATGCTGCAAAAGCAGTATTAACAGCATCGTATAAGCCCATTTAGAGATGATTATGCTACTGTCTCTTCACTTAGCCCCTCATTTATCACACAGTTTGGAAACCTTCAGGAAGCAAGTTCTTAAAATTGAAGTATTATGAGTGTGCTCTTAAAAGATATTCCTATTTCCTTGATGTGTACTATTAGTGTGGAGAATGGACTTTTCTACTCTAATATTGCAAAAATGTTGTAATTACAAAAATGAAAAAAATGTAGATACACTACTAGATAATTACTTCTAGACCTCATCAGAAGTTCAGCTGTCTTGGGCAATTAAAAGCTCATTCTTCTACCTTTAAGATAATTTTTTAGCATAATGGGCCACATCAGTTACATTTGTATAAATCTGCTTTTTTTGTATACGTTTTCAAGTATTCTGTATTCTTTTTTGGCTTTACTGGATTTAATTTCATTTTACATCAGTGACAGTGATTAGCATTTGACCAGTTCTACAAGGAGCTGAACGCAATATCTCTAATAGCTAGCACATCACTGATATCAGGTATGCTCTGTATTGTTCTGTTTAAACAATCGTTACTGTAATGCAAAAGCACTATTTTTCATAAATTCATTGTTTACGTCCTTTACTTATTTTTGCATGCTTATAAAGTAACAGGCATCTATTAAAGAAAAAAGTATTTATTCACTCAGTTTACACACACTTTTAAAATGTATGCTTTAACATTGTATTATAATAATAATGTTTATAAAGTAAGTTTTGCAGTCCACGTGTGCTTAGGTTGTCAGGTTCCTCATTAGAGAAGTAAGGTCTATTTTTTTTCTGTAATTCAACAGTACTTCAAAATTCAGATTTTTACTATCAGTTTGGGGATGTCTGCAGTATAACTAAAAAGGTGGTGAGTCCACGCTTGTTATAGCAACTATTTAAACCAGCTTAGTTTGGCTGGTAGGGTAGTAATTTTGCTTAATAAAAACTCTGTGAGTACCTGCAGCATATATCTGTGACCAGTAAAAAGAAGCTGGTAAGCATAAATACCTCTTACAGAGAGGTTCTTGATTCTCAAACCATCTTACTTGAGATTTTATATGCAAAGAATTGGTAAATCATCAATTATGCTTGCTGTGAAGGTGCTTTAGCACTTACTTTCTTGGGATGTAAATGATACTGCTTGTATTTCAAAATTGGCTTTTGGTACATAGAAAATCCCTTGAATGTACTGTCGCACAAATTAGTGGATTCTGCCTCTTCAGCTGGGATGTCAAATCTAGGGCCAATCTGTCCTATGGAGTTAAAGCTAATGTAAATCTTCCCCGTAGTTCAGGGCATAGTAACCTAACGCTGTGGAAGTTAAGTTGCCTGACAATAGCATGACAGCTATTGTCAGAAATATTTCTCCTCAGAAGTTCTATAAAAAAAATAATCTGTATTAATCTGGTAGTCCAGTGCTATGCGCTGCTTGTGTCCCCTTCCACAAGAACACGTTCATTTAGCACAGACTGTTCTTGAACATCAAAATAAATCTTGATCAAGTGAAAGAGCAGGGATGAGTTAACCACTTTCTGAATTGCTTGCAGACAGCCTCAATAAACGTGCTTGTTATCAGAGAGTTAACAAGCTGGTATGTGAAGGAAAGAGGTGCAGCAGCTTGCTTGTGTTTGCCGTTCGTACTGGGTAATGGACTGGGATGTAGCTGACAAACACGTGCAGAGAAGTGTGGGTATTTCTGGCAACCCAGCGTGGGTGAGATAGGTGTCAGGCCTGGGAGCAGAGGATGAGCGGTGGAGTTTCAAATTTATGTATCTATATGTATCTTGTCTTTGCTTTCTACTAACTGAGAACAACTAAGCCACCACAAGAAAAGAAATATTAAGTTGCTGTTGGTATAGTCCATCAGTAATTCACTATATTGTCTCCTGATGGGTTTAGGAAGAGAATAGAGTGGCCTTAGATAGATTTTCTTGTGACAATGCTCTGACTGTCTGAAATAAGTCTATCAGGCAGCACTCTGAATTTTTTATTCACTGAAACACAGTGCTGCTCCACTTCACTCTGAAAAACTTGTAAGTAAGGAAGTCTTGATCCAAACTTGCCTATTTCCCATTAAGCTTCAGACGCTTCACGTTAATGAAACCCCAGTGAAATGATGTGAAAGATGGCATTGTCAACTCAGCTCGATTAAAAATTATGTGAATAAATAGGTAGGCATATGCTTAGACTGGCAAGGACTGGAAGATTTTTTTCAGCCCAGATAGCGTGAGCATAATTGAGGAAAAAAGAAGCTGTCGCAGATGGTGATAGCAGTGAGAGACCCAGTGACATGTGCTTCAACCCAAAGTTTGCTACAGGGGAGGTACTGAGGTAGGATAACACACCGGAGCAAGTGCCAAAATCTCAGGCTCTAAGAAACATGCTTATTAACTAATTAAACTTTCATATTTGTAAAAAGAGTGAATCAAATAATTCCTTCCTATGGAGAGATGTTCATGAATAGAAAAATGAACCGAGAGATGTGTGTGTTGGTCCCGAGGGATCAGTGCCAGAGAGCATCCGGCAGAGATGAGGGAATGAGGATTTCCAGGGTGAGGCAGCCTGTGGTATTGGCATGGTGTAGCTACTTGCGTGGTCAGGGTAAGGGAGAATTACCTATAATTATGTAAGATGCCTCATAGAATTGGAAAATACTGGTGCTTTCCTGTAAGGGAGGGTGTTACCTGGGCCACATATGAGCTGCCTTGTTTGAAACCCTGCCAAGCTGTGGTTTATCTATAAAGGCTGATCTAAGAGAGTACACAGCATGGCCAGGATTTTCTTTTTCCCTCTCCTGTTCACACCTATAACATAAAGTGCCCTTGGAGTCATTAGCAGCCAATAAAAAATTCAAGTGGTTGATTCCTGGTCAGTGAAGTGGAAAGAATAACTTGGAGCTATTTTCACACACTCCTTTCTGAATTGCACTGTCCTCTTATTAACTATGCTTGAGTTTTTCACACATTTTGTCTCATTTCATTAATAGAATAAGTTTCTTTGGTCAGTAACAGTGCCAATGATTGAAGACAGTTTGGCTAAGGTAGACTGAGAACTTGTTCTTATTTCCTAGTACATGAAAGACGATCTCCTTTCAAATGTTACTGTGTTATCCTGAAAGTGTTGAAAAAAACCCTATTTCTTTCATGCCCCTGTGCTCTCACAAGTAGAGGAATAACTCCTTGTGTGCCTGCTGAGGCTGTTGCTATTTTCTCCAAAGGGGTTTTTTTGGTGTTGGCATTTATGTCAAATGCTGACCTTTTCTTTCTTTATTGCCTGTGACAAGATAGTTTAAATTTTACTCTTCAAGAGTGAGAATTCAACAATATTATTAACAGTGTATTATTTCTGCATATGGGCTTTTTTTATTTATTTTTGCACTCTGTAAGCATCCTGACAGCATCAGAGGTTTTAGATGTAAGTGAGGTTTTAGAAACTCTCTTTAAGATCTGCTTGGAAATGTAAAAATATGCATGTTAGTTTCCACACATATAGATAGCTGGAAATCAATTGTTAATAAAAATGAGATATTGTCTTCTGTGCAAAAGTGAGCTTTTTGAGATTAAATGTAGATAAGAGACACGTGCAGTGAATACAAGCAAGTGCTTGTATTTTGTGCAGCATTTTGAAATTTCAGTCTGAAGTTTCCTTGTTGATTTGTGAATCAAAGGCTACGTGCACAATTGGGTTTGTGTGCAAAAGAGAAGGAGTAAGAACAAAATACAGGCTCCTATTGCAAACTGTGACTTGTTTATGACTATTTAAAGTTAGCTATTTAAGTCTAATGAGAAGTATTACGGATATCATCACATCAGCAAATTATAGATGAATTTCAATTGTTACAAATGCTATAGTAGCTAAGAAAAGGAGGACTTTCTTTGCAAGGTTTTGCAGTGAGGTGGGTTTATACCATTAAGAAAGTAGCTTTAAATTTCTGGGCTGTGTGAGACCATGTGATGTAGTAATTCCTAGAGATTCATAGCTTTTAAGGTTATAATATTCCATGTGCTCACCTAGGTTGACCTCATATATAACTGTTACCACAAAATTTCTTTGTTTAGTACATCACTTGTATCTCACAGGGAATATCCTCAAATATATATATATTTCTAATTAAAAAAGTCAATTCATGGAATTTGTAATATGCTGCTTGTGAAGCTCTCTAGTGCTGCTCTTACGTGAGACCCCCCCCATGTTGACTACCTGACCTCTCAGTTCAGAGAAAAAGCAAGCTCCAGTTGAAAGACTGACTTGCTCCCTACTCCTGCCTCATGAGATGCATCCACAAAAACCATTCTGCTGTTCGCTTCATCATGTCTGTGCCTCACTTCTCCAGCGGGAGTAGATGGTGCAGAATACTCCCACAGGCAGTGGCTTTAGCAGCCTGTTCAAGTAGCATTACTTGATCTGGAGGGGAATGTTTTATTTTGGAAAGCTGCTACCTTTCTTCTCTTGGGTCCATACTTTAGGTCAGGTGTGATATTGTGCAGAGAGGATTTAATGAATTTTCCATTCTATTCTGCATATCCCTTCAGTGGCCTTAAGGATTCTCTGCTGGCCCTCTTTTTTTTTTTTGCTGTTACTTTCCTACTCTTTATAGGACGGCCCAAAAGGTAGCAGAGTGCCTGCTATCACAATAGTGTTCTGTTTTATGTAATGTTTGAATTTCAGATAATCACTTGCTATCTGTTTCAAGTTATGATTTCTATAAACCCTCCTAGGAAATAATTTATAAAATAGTAATGAAGGCTAGGTTTTGACCCTTAATTTTACTTTACAATAAATATATCAACATTTGAAATTCATCCTCTGAGAATTACATGTTCAGTGAGTCAGAAACACTGTTACAGAACTAAACTTAGTTATTTCCATTTCACTTTTTGACTAACAGGAGCTTTGTCCTGATGTACGTTGCCCACTGTTCTGTGTGTTATACTGAATACCATACCTAGAAACAATAGGACGTGTTCATGAAGAAGGATGTGAAATATTCTCCAGTGAAACCGCGGAGTTAGAATTACACTGTGGACCAATAAAGTACAGCTGTGGCTTCTTAGGAATGCATATTATGTTGCAGTAGCTATTGTACAATGTTGACATTTCTCCTAACTTGTGTATATACTGATATCATTATTTAGAAAAAGTTAAGTAACTGTTCTGGAATACTGAGCACCTTACAGGATGATCTGAATAAACTAATGTCCAAACAGATTTAGCAGGAGAACTGCTGGGACCTCTGCTCAGTTAGCACCAGCAGCAGTCTACATGCTATGGGAATACCCTTGTAAATGTTCTGTTCATATCCAGGTTGCATCTGCCTCTTCTGGCATGTGAGTAGTTGTCTTCTGGAACAATCACGATGAAAAAACTCGTTGTCTAAGTGACTATCAATGCAATGCAAAATTATGAAACTACTTAACTTTGAATGATATGGAATGTTTTATTAAGTCCAAATCTTCTATATAGTTGCTGAGGTGACAGAAAAAATATAGGTCAGAAGGAAATCAGTAGCTGAACACCTGGGACTGGTATCTCTAAATATCTTCACTGAAGACTGGCACCAAAAGCTGAGGATGCTAATAAACCTATGGATGATACAGGTCTTGAAGGCATAATTAATACAGAGGCTTATCAGAATAATAGAACCAAGATGAAAGGTCCTTCTAATAATGAGGAACTTCTGCTGTCATCTGGGAGTCTATCATTTGGAAATAACCAGTAAGAAAAACCACCAGTCGGTCACAGGACTACTGCAAACTAATAATGTTATGCAGCTGTGAATTGTTCATATGTATTTCAGTTCAAGACAGGAAATGTTTGTATTGTACAAACACTTCTAGGTCCTTATCTAAATACCATAGTAGTCACATTTGAGAAGGGCCGATTGACACTAAAAGATGCACAAAAGAGATGAAAGCTTTTATTTAAAAAAAAAAAAAAAAAAAAAAAATAAAGGCCATCTTTTTAGCAGAATAAAAGATGGATAGTGTGTAGATGTAGGTTGGAAATGAAAAGTTTCTGAAGCTGTCTAAAAGAAGTAATGGGAAAAAAATTAATTTTAAGATGGACCTCTGCATACAGAAATGACAGCAACCTATTGTAAGGGACTGGACATTCACGTGAATCCATGTTCCTGGGTTTCTAGCTTTATTTTTTAATAAGTGCATGTCAGTTTTGAACAGAATGCCATTTCAAAATAAGGATCCAAAATTCTCAACAAATTTTCAAACTAAGCAGCTGATTTCTTATCTATTGGGTAAATATACCATACTGACTCTTCTGTTTTTTTGGTTTTTGGGTTTTTTTGGGGTTTTTTTTTTCAGTGAACGACATATTGGCTAAGAAATTCTGTCCCAACTTTAGTTCTGCATTTTTGTTCTCTCTCAGCAGGATACTTACATGTTGCAAAACCAGCAAGCTTCCTACATTTAGGAATCTATAAAAAGATTCTCTTACTGATTCATCTTCTAAATATTTCCATGACATAATTTTGATGTTAAAACAAATACGGAAATTTGCTTTATGGCACATACGAATCATGTGACAAACCTTTTTTTAACAAACTAATACAACAGCTCGCTGTCATGGGTTGACTGTATTCGTGTCTCAGTGAAGCTCACCTGAGCAGGTAGATGCACACTGAGAGTTTACATATTCCTTGAATGCAGTGCTGACGTTTCTAATATTATCTTTCCTTTTTATAAAAACTTAACACAGGAGTAACTAAGGTACATTAGTGTCTTAGAGAGAAATATTTTTTTTATTCAGAAAGCAAATGTTATATCATGCCTGAGGCCTCGGCCTGTGATCCAGTTATGCAAGCTATGAAACTCAGTGTTTTGTTCTGAGGTATACCTGAATTCATAGTGTTAATGAATATGGGTCAGTGAAAACAAGATGGCTAGACAGGCTTGACCCTATCCAAACTATTACCTTTATTGCACATTTATTTGATGTGCTACTGCAGACATCGCCAGCCAGCCAGTCCATATGTGCTATATTTTTCCTGAAAAACGTATGTTCATTGGATGTGTATAAAAATAGCATGTAACTCTTAGTCACATCGGTCAGTCCCTCCCAGTGAAAAGAAATGAGGACATTTAAAACCAAGTTATATATGTTCAATCAATAGGACTTTTTTGTGTTGTTGGGTTTTCTACAATGCTACTTCAGAGCTTGCTGCATTAGACATATCTTTTTTTTCTTTGTTGGTCTTGCTATTTCCATGGATGCATTCCAAAGGAAAAAAAAAATCATATCTCCTTTCTCAATTGTTCATTTTGCAAGAACTACCTAATGTTAGCAGCAAGTGGAATAAAACCAGCAGGACTAGAGGCATGTGAAGGAATTTCTGAATTTTATGGCAAGGCTCAGCGCTCAACAGGAAATCTTTGCAATGCGGTTGTCATGTCTGTAGTAGAACAGAACAGCTTCTGAGAGTTTGATGTTTTTCTCCCTGGGGTCCTGGTGGGTGGGTGGATGTGAGGAAACACTTCTATAAAGGAGTATTAACTTCTTAAAAGTTGTTCAGAATTGTGAACCAAGGCTAGAGGCCATATAACAGCATACTGGCTAAGAGGATAGCAGTGTGAAAGACAAATCGAAAGAAATAAGGGAATGTGGCACAAAGGATAATGAAAAAGCATGGTTGTCCCTCACCACTTTACAGAGAAAATATTCTTCCGTAGTCCAGTTTTCCAAACTAGTTTTGGCTATTAATGTGAAGTCAAAGATGAGACTGTACTTAAACTTCTTGCAGTAATAATGTCTGTAGACTTCTACTTCTTTAATATATAAAACTATTGAAATAAGAGTGAACAGCAGCAAAAATCATACAGGTACTTTGTCCCATCTAGGTTGCTGGGAATTTTTGCTGTGAAATAAGCTATTGAAAAAAATACCATTTTGCTCAGAGAAATCCAGAACAGTTATTAGCTTTTGTGCTGTAAAACTAGCAATTATCAAAATGGCTAGAAGCCAGTTTAAAATATTACAAGTTATATTTGCTGCCCATCCATGTTGGTATTGCTATGTTACAAGCCCATGAGAACATGAATACAGCGTGTTCTTTATGTATTTCTTAAAGCCAAGCTGTTGGTAGCTCACAGCAGGAATAGGTAGTTTTGCATATCCTCTTCACTTTTGTTAAGGTCTGAGTAATGCAATTATAAAACCAGAACTATATCCTGGATTCTAGTTGTAGCTACATGTGACACTTGTATTAAGATAAAAGCTTGTCTAAGATCTAAATGTAACAATCTATTTTAACATATATAAAGACTAAATCTCACACATTTAAATACTAAAAATAATGCCCTGTCTGTAGTTAGAGATGTGACACTGGCTAGCCATTGTTATCTGCCCTTAGAGCATTAACTTGGTGGAAGTTAGACGGTGGTTATGGCCTGACCTTGTAAGATGTTAAATGCTCACAATCCTATTGCCTTCTCCAGCTATAAGGGGTACTCAGTAAATCCCGTAAGCAGGAATTACACTTAGCAAAATAAGTCCTCCTTCTCTTGTAATCAGTTGAGTTCCTGAATTAGTGGAAGCATTCAGAATCCATTAAAAATAAACATTGAAAATCAGCCTGAAGTTTATATTCAGTCAGCACAAAACCATGTCTGATTTGAAATTTCTAACTTTAGACTAAGCTTGGTTCCAAGTGGCAAATGAAGCTCATAATCATATCGTGTGAATGATAGGGAAATATAATCACAAAACATCTTGACTATTTAGAAATGGAGTGACTACATCAGTGGACAAGGGAAGAGCTATGGATGTCATCTATCTGGACTTCTGTAAGGCCTTTGACACGGTCCCCCACAACATCTTTTCCTCTAAATTGGAGAGAGATGGATTTGATGGGTAGACTGTTTGGTGGATGAGGAATTGGTTGGATGGTCGCATCCAGAGGGTAGTGGTCAACGGCTCAATGTCCAGGTGGAGACTGGTACAAGGGGTGTCCCTCAGGGTACATATTGGGACCAGTGCTATTTAATATCTTCATCAGTGACATAGACAGTGGGGTCGAGTGCACCCTCAGCAAGTTTGCAGATGACACCAAGCTGAGTGGTGTGGTTGATACACCTGAGGGATCGGATGCCATCCAGAGGGACCTGGAGAAGTTTGAGAAGTGGGCCTATGTGAACCTCATGAGGTTCAACAAGGCCAAGTGCGGGGTCCTGCACCTGGGTCGGGGCAACCCCCAGTATCAATACAGGCTGGGGGATGAAGGGATTGAAAGCAGTCTTGCCAATAAGGACTTGGGTGTACTGGTGGGTAAAAAGCTGGACATGAGCTGACAATGTGTGCTCACAGCCCAGAAGTCTAACTGTATCCTGGGCTGCATCAAAAGAAGTATGGCCAGCAGGTCGAGGGAGGTGATTCTGCCCCTCTGCTCCACTCTGGTGAGACCCTGCCGCAGTACTGTGTCCAGCTCTGGGCCCTCAGTGCAGGAAAGACATGGACCTCTTGAAGCGGGTCCAGAGGAGGCCACAAAAATGGTTAGAGGGATGGAACTCCTCTCCTATGAAGAAAAGCTGAGAACGTTGGGGTGGTTCAGTATGGAGAAGAGAAGGCTCCAGGAAGACCTTATTGCAGCCTTTCAGGACTTAAAGGAGGCTTATAAGAAAGATGAGGACAAACTTTTTAGCAGGGCCTATTGTGATAGGACAAGGGATAGTGGTTTTAAACTAAAGGAGGGTAGGTTTAGACTAGATATAAGGAAGTGATTTTTTACAATGAGGGGGGTGAAACACTGGAACCAGTTACCCGGAGAGATGGTAGATGCCCCATCCCTGGAAACATTCACAGTCAGGTTAGACAGGGCTCTGAGTAACCTGATCTAGTTGAAGATGTCCCTGCTTATTGCAGAGGGGTTGGACTAGGTGACCTTTAAAGGTCCCTTCCAACCCAAAATATTCTATGGTTCTATGAAATGGGAGAGCCCAGAGGTGGCACCAGTCAATGTGCACAGCTGCAGGCAAGCCACAGAACTCCCAGATGGGAAATACTCCCTATCAGTTTTACTTCGCACAGATTTAAAAAAAAAAAAGAAAAAAAAAAAAAGTTGTTGACAAAATTCGCAATCCTATTATGAGTTTCACCACATCTCCCTGTTCCAAATACCATCAGCGATTAAGTATACTTATTGAGAAATACTCATTTCAGGAGAATAGAGCGAGCTGTTGAGGTGAAAAGTGCTGAGGTCAGACAGAAGAAGAGAGAACACAGATAATGAAAAATGTCAGAAATAGAGAGAAGGAAAAGACTAATGAGATCATCAGCCCTCATGAAATATGCCATGGGATGAGCTCAGCCAAGGGTTTGTAAGAGGCAAAGGTGTTAGACATGATGAAGTGAGATTATAAACATATATTATACCTTGAAAGTTTCTCTGCTTATACACTCGCATATCTGTAGCACTGAATTTTTTTAGAGTGTGTTTGTGATTAAAGGCTTAGAGGGGAAAAAAACCAGTTCTCCCGTGGACTTTGACTACCTAATCTTTCCTAAAAGTCTGCCACAGAAATTGTAGCACAGAGAGCTCGAAATTCATGTGAGCAATCAAGAGCTACAGCACATAAAGCTTGGGAACTGTAGCTGTGTTATAATTAATTCATCACGGCAGTGCACTTTCACTATTATTTGCATTTAGTAATGGTTAATGTGTGGATTTCAGAAGACTTCCACTCAAGTTAGAGCAGTCTCGTGACAGTTGTGAAATCTGAATACCAGCACAGTACATGGCTCTAACTGTACCATCTTACACTCGCAACTTGTCCTATGTACTTATTTTGAGGGAAGGTGAAAAAGGGTTGGCTGGCTTTGGAGTTATGAGTGTAGCTGGTATCACTGCCTTTGTTTCCCTGGTATGATTTGTTTTATACTAATGTATTTTTAATAAGTAATAATTCTGTTAAAGTGGGCAGGTACTTGACATGTGCTTGTGCAATTTATATTTTATCTCCCAGTCTTTGTGTTATCTTTTGTAGTCTTTATATTTTTTCCAGCTGCGCTATTGGGTCTTCAGGGAGGTAGATCTCCTGTGTTTGACAGTTGTATGAGACATATGCAGCTATATGAAGTCGTGCTACATCAGGACCAAGTTTCCTAGACTTTTTCACAAGGGAGGAGGGATGGTGTCTGGTCAGGACCATCCAATAATTGTAATAGTTAAAGGTTTCTTTGCAAGTTCTTCTATCGGCTCATTTTCAATAGAAGTCTTGTTGTGATTTGCTAAAGCTCAAAACCATCTTGTGTCCAGTCTTTGGCAGTTTCTGGACTACAAATGAACCTGGAGTTCCTATTGAGATATAAAGTTCAAATGGGTAGTAAACAGTGAAAATTGATTGTCTTAAACTCCAGAACTATATTGTACAAATATGACTTGCAGTAATCCTATAACCCTGCATCTCCATGCACTCTATATGGTTATATTGTATCTAGCTGCTGCCTGCAAAAGGCATTGTATTCTGAGGCATAACATTTTTCTGCAGGGGTATGTTAGCTGAATATATATATATCTCCTATTAAAAGTCATAATCTAGAGCATTAAGTTTTTAAGCATGTATGATCTACCTTGTATAATGAACTTCTTTTACTGCTTAAATTAGTGAAAAGACTCAGTGAAGTGAGACATTTAATTTTTCTAGGGTGAAATCTTTTAAAAAGACCAGTTAAGATGAAGATTCAGCAACTGCAGAAACATTAATATGGGAGTTTTAAAGGTTCTAACTATTGGATGGTCATATTTCAACAACATGCACTTATTTGCAGTTAATCCTGTTATCCATCATGCTTTCCTAAATGTACACAATGATGTAAATAAGTATGAAGATTTCAACTGAAAAGTCATGTTATTTGCAAAATTTTGCAGGATTTGTGCTGCCATGTTATTTTACCCATAGCACGTGTAAAATACTAAATATTGACAAGTTGCATAGAGCTCACAACCCTTCTTTTTGAGACTGAAGATCTATCACATAATCAAACATGGAAGTAAAACTTCCAATAAAATTGTAAAATTCCAGTAAAAACTGGAATTAAATGCTTAACCTCTAGAGTACTATATTAGCCTTAAAAGTAGCCTGTGGAGTTTTACTCTATACAATCCTCTTCTTACAGTAGATTTCCAGCTCTCAGTATGCAGTCTGGCAGTGGTAAGTGTACTGTGACTGGGAGCAGCTGTTCATGATGGTATCTAGCAGCTGAAAAAACCCTGAAGGAGAATGCCAAAATCCTGTAGTTTTAAAATCTACTCTAGGAATGGTTCCCCCCTTGACAAAGATTAAAGTTAATTTTGGAGGAAAATAATAAATTAAAATGTAACGAGTTCTGGTTTTGGGGTGTTTTTTGTTGTTTTTTTTTTTTTTTTTTTTTTTTTTTTCTCCCCTATATATGTCTGTGTACCTTCTGAAACTAATTGGGTGCCTTGGCACATCATATGGTGTGGCTCTTCAGCCTTACATATGTTACAAATTCAGCATGCTCTTTCTAAAAGACTCAGGTGTGAAGGGATGTCTCCTGGGAATCTGCTACACCTGGAAGGCCAGGTGCCTCATTCCTCCTAATTCTGTCCTGGTAATTTTTAATATGCCCTTCTTTGAGCTAGTAGCTCCCATGTGTCTGATATATCTTTGCCAGGAGAATGTACTTGTATTTTTGTTGCAGTATCTTTTAAACCAGTTCGAAGTACATATGTCCTGAATTTAGCAAATGTAGGTGGACTTCTACATTCATATAGAAGCAGGACTGGGTCCTAATTTTTGATAGAAAGGTTGAAGTCGTAGTTGCTCATAGCTGTGTGCAGCCCCTGTGTTCATGAGGCATGCTGAAAGACAGTTCTGTGCTGGCACCAGGCAATCTCATCACTCTGTTACCAGCTGCCTGCTATGGATTTTGGGTACAGCTGTAGCCTTGTCTTCTGTATACCCTTCCTGAAGGAGCTGAGTTAGGAACGCTCCAGGTACTGGTGCAAGCAAGAGGAGCACAAATAATCTATTTCTTTTTACTGTCCTCCTGTCTAAGCCCACTTAACGTAACTATTGTTTGCCTGCTAATACTGTGATCCAGGCTTTGTGTTAAATGGAGGAAATAAAGGGCACCACAGCATGGTGCTGGAATTGAGTCATTGGAAGTGCTACTTATAAGACATTAGTGGCTTCTCTAACTTCCTCAAGAGCTTTCTTCAAAGTAGTTATTAAATCTGTTTTGCCATAGAGAGAGCTTTTGTCCCTGGATGAATCTAAAGAGTTTCATCTTTTTTCAAAATGGTACTTGGCATGTATCCACAGAAAACGCAGCTGAAGAGGTGGCCCAGACAGCTCTAGCGGTGCAACTTTCCACAGGGTTCCCTCTGAAATTGTTTATAATCAGTTTTATCAAAATTGCTGGTGTTGTAATAGCTATGGTTTGTAGGCACAAATGACAAAAACTATTTGCAGTTGACTCATGAACTATAATCGGATCCTAATCTCTGTTTTGAATCTGGTTTAATTTATTTGCACTAGAAGGAATGGATGATCTGGACTGTACCTGGCATTTGATCTTTAAATTAATCTTATTGGTTTCATAGCATTGAATTAAAATTATCTCAATAAATGATGGAATTATGGGGTTTTCAAAACTAGCTTGTCCATCACTTTGTATTTTGACTTTGCTGTATTGCTGTCATTAAAATAATTTCAAAATAGTATTTTTTTATAGAGTACTAATAAAATCTGCAAGCAGTATCAGAAAGCCTGTTGATCCTCTTGTCAGTGGGTCCCACAATACTGGCTGATTATAATTTTCTTTTTATGTGAGAGAATATATTTCAGTGGAAGCACTCCAAACTTAAAGAACTAACTTGAGAGTTTTAATTAAATATCTTTTGCATTTGGCTGCTGCTGTCTGAATGTGGAAAAGTGGGACGACACAGCTTCTTGGTTACTTTAGCTGTCCTATGGTGTCACTGAACGAAGCTTCCTCTTTGCCTTTTGCAAGAAGGAAGACAAAGTAAAATACTTGTTCTTTTATTATAACTGTTCATTCCTTCTGTCTGTGGGATACTTGGAACTTAGACCATGCGTGAGGCAGGAAACCATTCATATTTGGGAATACTGTTGTCAATGCTTATCACAGGAGTCTGAATGTATTTCCTAGTTAAAGCCTATGATTAGGTCAGTCACCGGGTACCAAAAGAACACAGGTTGTCAATTCAGTTTGCACTTGTTATAAGTTCAATTAATTTCTATGTGCTATGAAGGATATTATAGTATGGGACTCTGTATAAGATTATCTTCTGCAGATTTATAGATTCTTTTTGTATTATATAAATAGCCCTACTTTGATGGGGCAAAGGGATTTGCATCAGATGATCTCCAGAGGCCTTTTCCAAACTAAATTATTATATGATTCTATTCTTTATCCTGAATTTAATCTTTACTTACTTTTAAGAAAAAAAGTTTAACATTTTTAATAGCAGACCCAATGTGAGGGAGCACAGAGCCAACCGTGGTGCATTTCTGCATGTGAATCATTCGATACCTAGTTAAGAACGGAGGGACGGTGTTTATGAAGTTGTCCGAGGTTCCTGTTCTGTAGATGCCATCTGGCAAATGACTTTCTCACAAATGGTGGGAGCATTTAATCTCCAGTATGTCATATAAAGCGTGTACTGTGTGACAATCCTAAAAATGTGAACTGCAGCAGATCGGGTCCTGACTCAGGGAAAAGCAGCTGGGAAGGAATGTGAATCAGCTGGGACTATGAAAACACTCAAACTGATAGAGTGAGTAATTAGGTATCTGAAAGGGAAGAGTATGAAAACCCGTCCCTCTTTTTGAACTCCTGTGCAAAAAATGAGTCCATTCAGCGCAGAGAGGTGCAAGTCCTGGCAGACTGTTACGCTTGCCCCTCTTCTTGCTCACCCACCTGCTCTGGTCAGGGGCCTTGTGGTCCAGAGAAGGAAGAGGGTCCCCCAGTAACAGGCAGTGGCCTCAGAGAATGCTCTTTCTAATTGGTAATGGGAAATTTACTGTTTCTTCTCCTCCTCTTTCCATGTCTGTCACTTTGATTAATTTTTGTAAGGATGTTCTCCAGAGTCAAGGCTGATGACCTGAGATTAGCCTGGGTCAAAGAAACAAAAGTCTCTGACACATTTCGAGATCGATACATATGAGCAATGCTCTTGTGCAGAGAAAGACAGTGGCTCGTTACGGCATTTCCAGTGGAAGGAAATGTTACATTCTGTGTTTATTATACAAGGCAATAATTTTAAAAATTATAAACTATTTGTTTCAGTATTAGGGGAAAATTACTCTGTTTAATAACTGGTTTCCATCAATATTCCCTTTAAAAGAATGTATATCACCTTCTGTTCTCTAAAAGGTAAAAAAAAAAAAGTTAAAAAATAATGAGGAATGTGCTGAATAGACACACGGGACTTTTTTGCTGGAAAGGCGCTAACTGGTGAAAATGTAAATGCCTGGCCTTTAGATTTCTGTTGGGAGTTTTAAATGTGTAACTTTGTTTTGAAAAAAAGAAATTCTTACATGATTTGTGATGGAGTTGATGACAGTATGGCTCTGAAGACTAAAGCATGAAATCTGGCTGTGGAAATAAGGCATACATATTGCTACTATGTTATGTCAGGAGGCTATAAAAAAGAAATAACTGTAAATTGTGTCGTTCCCTCTCCAATAATTTCACTTTACTGGTTTTTCAAAAGCTGTATGAAAGCTTCAGTTGTTATCTACCCTTCAGAAACATATAAAAGCGCAGGTAAACTGAATTCTTCCTGTAAAACAACTGAACCCTACAAAGTTGCTAAATGTGTTCAGGAGGATAATCCTACTGAAGATTATTGTCTCCTAGGAGATAACAATCATCTTCATTTTCACACTTCTAGAAAATTCTTGCTACCTTACAGAATCATTGAACTAAGATATTAATTTCTATTACTTGTATGAGAACAAAAATGTCTCCAGACTCACTGTTTTCAAGAAGCCCTTTGAGTACTGATGTCTACATCAACTTGATTTTTCACGTGTAAAATTCTAACAAGAAAATTTGCCTTATGCTTCCATTTCATTTTCATCTCTTCCTGTGTTGTAGTTGACTTAGACTGTTAATTCTTCATGTTGGTGCACATCATCCAGTTTAAGTCATCACATGAATACTCTGACAGATCCACGCTCACTGAATTTTCTTGCTATTATATGAAACTAACCAGTTCCTGTTTACCTGAAGCAGACAGGCTCTGTCTCTTCTCCTGAACATCATGTTCTTTCCAATCATATTAACTGCGATATAGGCACTGGCCCCTATTTGCATCCTTGCTTGAAATCCATGATTAAGTATAATCTAAAACTAACCAGTTTTCAGTATTCGGCTGCAGATTTTGGATAATCTTTTTACTTAGTAGTGTCACCCACATAACCATTGAGCTAAAGTAAATCTTCAAAAGAAAGCAAGCATGCCTAAAAGGTTAACAACTTGGAGTGCAAACCTTTTTTCTCCAGTGAGTAGTTGATGTAAATAATGAATCATATACTACTTTATAAATGGCACTAGAGATGAGTTGAGTATTCAGTCCTTTCTTCTTGTTGAGAAATCACATGTGAACAGTCCTTCGTTCTCAGTTGCAGGCTTTTTATTCAGAATTATTGAATGGAATCTGATGTAAACATTTCAGTCTACTGAAGGATTACAGATGTGTTTTCAGTACTCGGCTTTTGTGTGATTTGTTACTTTCAGGATGTGGTATTGGTGCTCTCTGTTTCTTGGTTGAATGTATGTAGCTCTAGCAAAGACTTGAGAAATATGATCAGAGCTAAAAACATTTTTTAAAAGCTGATAGAGGAAGACTGGCTGAGTAAGGGATCTTTACACATTCTATTCTGGGTTTCTGGAGCTGAACCTTGCTAGAGGCGTTGTTACAAGGAGAAAATACCCTGTATAATATTCAGTGTGCCGAAACTTAAGCATGTGTATGCGTACGTGTTTCTGTGTCAGGACTTAAGCCTCAGGCATTGTGGACATTTCTTCAAGCCCTTCTATTAAATCCATTAAGCATTAGCCTCTGCAGTGCTCTGTTAATCATCATCAAATTTTGTAAGCTAAAGGTGATAATACATGAAGAAGGAAAGAGTTTGCCAAGCAAATAAATTTAACTCCATGGATATATCTCACATATCATGTCAGAGATATTGCCACTGTTCTGGTGTTATCTATGCCCAGACACTTTGGGTATGGATGTTACCATATTTTGTCTTGGGACAAAATACAGGGAATAGGGAAAAGATACTTAACAGGATAAAGTATGGTTGATGATCTTGTCAAAGGTTGAGAGGAAGACATGTGTTAGCATGTACTTGATAAAATCTGTAATTTACTGCCAGAAACTAATTCTCCTTGGTTTTGTATACTATTAGTGTCTCCTTCAATTTATCTACTTAGTAACTTTTTGAAAAAAATTGCTTACTAATTTGCTCGGTGCAAATTTCTACTGAGCTTTCAATTTTCTTCTTTCCTAAATTGGTGCTGAGGATGGTTGTATTTAAAAGCTAAGTAGGTCCTAGACTAGGTACGACTGTTTGCATATGAACACATGGACTCTTTTCATTAAAAAAAGACCATGTGTTTTTCCATTTCTAGGGGTCTTTTTTTTCACCTGCTTATAAAATTCTTGAGTGTTGTCATTGTCCAAAATGTAGTAGACTGAAATTTTGGCAGAGTTGTATATTTGGGGCATATGATCAGCTATTTCCTTGAAGACTTTCAGGATTATTATTGTGCCCGTAACCAGGCTGTGCAGAATTCTTCTAAAAACACTTGATTGCAAATCAAATATAGACACTTTTTCAAGAAACTTATAAGCAACTAATAAATGTTGTTTAAATTGAATTCTTTATACATTTTTCCCTAGCAAAGTTGCTGAACTTTACTCTTATAAACCTATTGTGAAGGAATTGCTATATTCATTACTGAAATGTAGCAGACTCTGAAATGCAATTTGGGTTATGAATTGCATTACAATACAAGTGTTACTAAGTGGATCAGCATTCAGGCAATTCGTAGCAATTTATTAGCAACCTTTTCAATCTTATTCCTTTGAAATCTTTTAGTCAGAGAAGTTTTTGAGTCCCAGATGCATTAAAATTTCAAGAATTTTGAGAAAATGTATGGGCAAATGTTTTTGTTGGTTTCAATATGAGTGTTGATTGACCAAATATGCAGCTTTTAGGTGTGTGTTTTCATTTGCGTATGTAATGTTAAAAGCAGTCACGCTTTGGCAGGCAAAATGAGAACTATCTAACCTAAATGATAAAATGTTGCACCGTCCCCTTCAAAATCACAAAATTGTCTGTAATAGCCTTGGGAGTTTGCAGATGCTTCATTTGAAGTTCTTTATTACCTTCAGCTTTTATAGACTCTTTACATTCTTCCTGTTTTTCTAGTAAGAAAATCATGTTATTCTAAGACTTGTCATCTTACCAAAGACAGCATATATTACGTGGTTTGAAATAGAGCTTGAAACTAATAGTATTGTTCAAGATGCAGAGACCATTTTTTGAGAAATTTGTCAGTGATAGGGCATACTGTTTTCAAAGACAAACTTCAGGAAACCTTCACTACAGAAGGCCCACGTGATTCCACTTCAGAAATGTAGCCACCATGCAAATGAGCAAATAAGATTGTTACAGAAGGCTTTATCTAAAAGGTGCTGACTAAATATGATACATTGCAGTACTTTATTTTACAGATTTGAATGAAGTTTTTAAAATTTTTTGTGTGTTTTTTATGTAATATCACTCACATATTTTTAAGTAAATCAAGATAATGCCTAGTGAGATTTTTGTTGCTTCTAAAGATGTTTTAGGAGTGAGGTTATTTTTGTCATCACCCTTCCATTATTTGTGGTTATCATTGCAGTATCATTGCTTCACAAATATTTATCTTTGCATACTCTTAGCAGATCTGTCTTGACTCTGACAAAGACAGCAGTAACCCTGCCTGTTTCAGCATATGGTTGCTGGTATTGGAAGTCATCCTACCTGTGCACTGTGAATCGTGCAACTTGCATTTTTTAATGGTCTAGGCTGCACTATGTAACGTCTTCTCTGGAATGCGGAGCGGCCTGTTCAGATATGAATTTCTGACTTCACAGTACAGCCAAGAGGCAAGGAAATCTTGCACAAAGAGATTAAGACACATATTTAGGTCTTTAGCAGCTTGGAATGACTCAATGACTGTAGTTGCATTTTTGAAGCATCTGTATTGACCAAAGCCCTCGGAATACTCAGCATTATTTATAGTGTATTGCAAAACATTTGTACCTTCTTCAGGCTTGATTTATTATTCTTTTAGTGTTATTATTTATTATTGTGCACTAGGTAGATATATGTTTCATCTTGGACATCAGGGAACAAAATCCTTGGTTGTTACTAGCTGTAATAACTCTACCGGCAACATCTTGCAATTTAGACACCTTTTGAGCTGTATTTCCATACTGACAGGTAAATTCACAAAGTAGGATAGATCTTTTGACACTTTTTGTGCATTGGCATTTCTGCTGGAGGAGGAAATATATAGTATCGCAGAAATGGCTGTGGAGTACTGTTTAAAATACTGGAAGCTTTGACTGTCTTTGAACTTATAAATAGTTATAGGAGGCATTTTAATGTCATTCTTCAGTATCTAGAAACAGTGAAACAACAAATTCCTATAAAAGTACTTTCTTCCTTGCAAGTGCAGGAAGAAATCTCTTTTATGCTGTGACTGAGCATATCCCAAATCATTTTAAGCTACTGATTGATTTTTCTATTGCTTCCTGTAGGCTCTTTGGTTTAATACAATAGTTTGAACAGTGGAATGCACAGTGACTGATTCTTATGCTGTGATTAATCTCATATATGACACTTGAGGGATACTTTTGGCTTTTGTTTTTCATATTTTTTCACAAAAATCTTTCATTTATTCATGACTGTCTCATAAATAACTATACTGTTGGTTGGATGGTTTTTTAATATTCCTTCCACAGTGTGGTAAAGCCAGTTAATTCACCGATAATTGCAGGTAGCTTCTTTTATGAATGTTTCTGAAATAATTCAATCGGCAGCTGTTCCTCTAACTAGTGACACCTATAGACAGTAATCCATTTGAAGTGCACATCTTTAATGCTATTCTCACAAGGATCTGAGGAGATAAGGATGTGTGTGTCCTGTTTTGTAGGTAGAGACTGAGGAACAGTGTGACTGATTTGCTAATCACGTAAGTGCATGGCAGATCAGGAGTTTGAATATTTTTCTCCAGTTCATAAGCTTGCTTTCTAATCTAATTGTTCTTTTTCCTGGGTGGAAAGCATGGATGCTATTTTTGAATCTTTTTCACTTGTAGACCCTTGTATGTTTTCAGTGGAGGTACGAATCTTTGCAGAGGGAATTTAGGCCTAGGAACTGTGACATTACTTTTGTTAATTGCATTTCTTGGTCTCCCTAGGTATTACCCATGAATTTTCCTTAACTGTGAATTTTCCCTGTCTGTGGGCTGCAGGTAGAAAACCATTGGTGTGTGCTAAGATTTACTGGCTAAAGCAACAATATGCAGCAGACAGGAGAAAAAAAAAAAAAAGTAGTAATCGTGGTATTTTCATCTCTGTTTTGTATTTTACTACTGCTGTCTGGATGGCTCTGTAGACATTTGGACATTCTGGATCAGATTTTTGCCCTAACTCATTTATTCCTTTGCAATAAATGGTTACTTAAACCCTAGCCTTTACTACCCTTATGGTAAAATTTAATCCCTTTATACAGTTTGTTATCTAGATTTGACCGCTACTGAGTGGCAAGAAATGAGATGAGGTCTTCTCCAGTAAATCGTCTGTCTTTGAGAGTAACTAACTGCCAGCTGATCAGAAACCACACTGCTTCCTGTAATTCACACTTATTCATCTTTGCAGAATCATCCCACTGAAAACTGACAGTAGAATTTTGGGTAGTTTTAATTAGTGATAGAAAAACTATTTTAGGATCTACTTAGATTGCATAAGCTGGAGGTGTGCAACAGTTGCCTGTCTTGCACACAAGAATTTCAAGCAATTCACTTCTTTAAACTCTGTCCTTCAGTTACTTGCCCTCTGTACTGTCTCAGTTGTCTTGTTTGGTCTGCACTTTCTAGCTGGAACCGTATCAGCTAAGTACCAAGCAAGTGAAAACCAAAGCAAAGGTCTCCTCCTTTGCTGCCCACCTTCTTCTGATTGCTCCTTCCGTCAGCCTCCTACTCTGGCTTGTAGTAGACTTGTGAACCAGACATAAATGTTGGTATCAGAAACATGAGGCAGAAGGGCAGAGTTGGAAAAAATTAACAGCAAGGAGGAGTCCTAAGATAAATTCCAAACGTTATTTCAATCAAAACCAACTTGTCCTTCATTTGTGGTGAGGATGGATATATATGCTCCTTCTGCATAACTTTCATATATCTTCAGCCATTCTACCACAACTTAATTCTGAAAGGAATGATGCTTAAATCAGCGTGATTAGGTTCAGCTCCTGGCTCAGCTTCAAATTTTTTGTGAAACTTTGCCCAGATTCTTCTTGTTTCAATTTGTCACCTCTAAGAGGACAGTGATGACTAATTGCCCATTTATAAAGTAAGAATAAAAATTTCAAATGTGATGACTTTTTTAGGAGCTGGAGTTTAATTTAAAACATGATTCCTGTTAGATTTTTGCCAAGTTTTTGGTTGCCAAAAGATGCAGATAGGGGCCCAGAGGTATTTTTCAAAGTATCTACAAAGATTAGGTTGCTGATCCTAAGGGAAGTTGGGGACCTAGCCTGTCTGTTTGGTGATTCTGTAGATCTTGCAAAGTGTCATCTTTAGGCACTTAATGAAGGGGGACTAAGGCTCAGGCAGAAATAAATTACTTCAGCAGTAGGAAAATATTACATGTCTGCTCATCTACCCCAGCGGTCAGTATTGGACCAATACTGTTAAACACCTTCATTAATGACCTGGTTGACAGGCTGCAGTGCACCCAGCAAGACTGCAGACACGAAATTGGAAGGAGTGGCTGGTTCACCAAATGGTTGTGCTGCCATTCAGAGGGACCTCAAGAGGCTGGAGAAATGGTCTGACATGAATCTCATGAATTCAACAAAGGGAACTTCCAAATCCTGCATCTGGGGAGGAATAACCCCCTGCACCAGTACAGGCTAGGGGCTGACCAGCTGGAAAGCAGCTTGGCAGAAAAGGACCTGGAGGTTCCTGGTGGACACCAAATTGAACATGAGCCAGCAATGCGCCCTTGTGGTAAAGCAGGCCAACAGCCTCCTGTGCCGCATTAGGAAAATCAAATCCAGCAGATTGAGGAAGGTGCTTTCTTTCCCTCTGCTCAGCCATGGTGACACCATTTCTGGAGTGCTGCATCCAGTCCTGGGCTCCCTAGTATGAGAGAGACATTAACGCACTGGAGTGAGTCCAGTGAAGGGCAATGAAGTTGATGCGGAGGCCGGAGCATCTTAAATATGAGGGGCAGTCTGAGAGAGCTGGGATTATTTAGCCTGGGATTTCATCAATGTGTATAAATCCCTGATAAGGAAAGTAAAGAAGACTGAGCCAGACTCTTCTCAGTTGTTGTTAGTGAAAGGACAAGCGGCAGTAGACACAAACTGAAATACAGGAAATTCCATTTAAACATAAGAACATTTTTACTAAAAGGGTGATTGAACAATTGGAACAGGTTGCCCTAGAGAGGTTGTGGACTCTCCATCCTTGGAGATATTCAAAGTCCCAATGGACGTGGTCCTTGGCAACTTGCTTTAACTCTTCTCTGAGCAGAGAAGGTCTAGATGATCTCTAGAGGTTCCTGCCAACATCAACAATTGTGTGATTCTGTGAAATCGATTAAGAATGGCTAAAGCAACTTGAGTTGTTTTGCATTTGGTGCAGGCTAGGAGAGTGAATACTTATGATCTCATGGGTTAACTAACTTGTGACAATTTCATTTATCTAAGCCTGTAGTGTCCTTAATTATATAGGTACTTTTGACAAATTTACCTAAAGTCTTTCAGTGTGGGACTTTTTTTTTTTTTTTTCTTCTTTATCTGTGGGGATTACGGCTCTGAATCCTCCCTGAACAGTGCATTAAAACTTTCCCTCAAACTCTCAGATCTTATTTTGATTAGCAGGTCAAAATCTTAATATATTCTCATGCTTATTTTGAAAATGTGCATGTTAGCATTCAAAAGTTTAATTTCTATTTTGTATGTACAATGCTAGCATATTTGTGTGTAAACAGTGGTAGACATGCAAAGCTCAGTATGTGTGACTTCTGGGGTCTTCTGCTTTTGCATTTTGCAGAATGCTTCTCTCTGTTGGAATACTTAATCCAGTTTGCAAAGTGAATTGAGAGGCTCGGATGGAAGGTGCAAAGTATTATAGTTAGATGATGTTTATGCTCAAGCTAAAGGGTTCTGAACAGAAGATCCCAGGGGGCCTCTTTTTATGACAAAAGTAGCATTTCATTCTCGTTTTTTTTCTAGTCTTAAACATCTCATATCTGAACATTTTGCAGGCCTTGCTGTTATAATTGCATCTGCAGATGATGAAAAGAAACATTTTTTCTGTTGAGAATATCATAAACAGATGCTGAATTCACACTAGATTACAATACACTGAGACTTTGCAGTTTTTCCCAAAGAGGACAAGAAATTGCTGAGACTACACATCATTATGTTGGAGAAAGCATAGCAGGCATATGTTATTTTCCACAGTTGCGGAGTTTATTCTCCTAAGCCAGCTGAAGTCTACATTCTGAAATATATCCATTCTGCTAAAAAAAATTTAATATAAATAATACACCAACCCGTCCAATTTACATTAATTTTCAGCTAACTGGTTGTTATATGAATTCTCTTAATGCATGTAGTGCAAACTTTGGTCATACAGGATGGTCTGTGAGGGCTTAGGTTGGTGGACTTAATCCACTGAAACTGAGAGAATAGTCTGGCCACAAAAGAGAAAATGTGCATATTTCCAATCCTAATTAAAGCTGTCTATTGACCTCAAATCGGTGTAGAAGAGCTTGACTCAGATGTTGTGTTTTCCATTCACATTATGACTGGCTATTGATTTCAGCAAAATACTAGAGAAGAACAAAGAAGGCAGTCCTAAAGGAGATGTCTGCTATACACATGCATATGTTTGCAGCTGGTTAGGACTTCAAGCAGGGTAGAGGCTGGAAGCTCTGGATCTTGGTTCAGAAGCAGGGTCAGGAAAGCAGAGATTGAAGCTGAAAGTCAGTAGGTGATTATAAGGAGACACTTTAAAGGCTGAAAAATGTTTAAAAAGAAATATCCAAAAGCCATACCAACTTATCTGTGCTCAGCCTGTACTAATAGAAACTCTGTGTGCGAACGTATGGAGACAAAGTTGTTCTGCATATTAAATACAAACCTGACCATTCATGCTTCCTATCTTACAATAAATCTGGTACAACTTTCCACGGCGTGTTAATTTGTGTTTGTTGGCATTCCTGTCACCTTCAACGAGAGGTGCCTCACACTTTATATACCTATCACAAGAAAAAGATGAGGACTTAAAAGAACTCTCTAGATTAAAGCCCAGTATAAATTAGCATGCTCAAAGAAACGAGAAGTCACTTGGTTCTTGCAGCTTTCAGTAAGAAGCAGATCCCTCTTTGGAATGCAGATTTGGTAACAGCCAATTAGTTTATGTAGGTAATCTTTTACAGTCTTTCAGGTTATGAAGATAAACTAAACAGGATGAATAGGAAAAAACATCTACAGCACATTAATAATAATCAGTCCCTAGACTTTTCCCTAGCTTAATGTATATTGAGACATCTTTCAAAGCCAAATGCTGTTGGAACAGCTGAGAGAAGCCGCAGAAAACCCTAGAAGAGTGATTCACATCTGACTACTTTTGAGTTAAGTACAGAAGGGCTGCTTATGTTAAGATGCTTTTCAGTGTTGGAATTGGGATTTAGGAGAGATCAGAGGAAAAAAAAAACCCAGACAATTCTGGGGAGGGAAGAAGTAACCTGTTTAATCTTTCCTGTTGTGTCATGGCAAGAATGAAATAGGATGCTGTAGCTGTATTCACATATATGGAGGCAATTTTCAACTGAGATGTGGACATGGAGAAGCCTATCTTACAGTGAAAAAGATCAGAAGAGATTTTTTTCAGCTCACTGTTACTTAGATGTATGTGGCACCAGTCAGGTTTTAATGAATATTCTCATCATCAAATTATTTTGTTGCTTTAGCAACTCTCTCTTCAGTCACTAAATTTAAAGATATTTGCACCTTTGTTTTTAAAAGAAAATAAGTTATATTTTTTCGGTGTGTGTTATCCATAGTTCCAAGTGCAGTCAAATCAAATCAACTTAAACATGACCAGTCTCTCCTTTTTTTTTTTTTTTTTTTTTTTTTTTTTTTTTTTTTTTAATAGAATTAAAAAGGAAGGTCTTTTTTATGTGTACTTCAGCATTTTAGGAGTATGTGTACAGTTCACTCTGCACACACAAGTACTTTCAACCTAAGGAGTTTTATACTTTCAAATTCTTGAGCTTGTACTTGCAGGTCTATGCCTTTTGAAAATTTGCTCTCTGAAGAGAAAATTTCGTGTTTAGATTCAATGCTGTCCTAATGTAGCACTGAAAGTCAAGAATTTCTGAATCCTTTAGGAAATATGAGCCAATCCATTAAAAATAATGGGATAGTAAAAATAAAATTGGTGATTATTTTACTTGCTTTCTGGCTTGTTAAGTCTTTACATTTTAAAGTTTCTCTCAACAACCATAAAACCTAGAAACATCTTTCCAAAATAAAAAGAGAGCTTTAGATATAATTGTGTGTCTCGAGGGGCTATCTGTTAAAAAAAAAGAACAGAATGAGACCAAAAAGCAAATTAGTGAAGATGGAAAATGACACAATAACAATAAGAAAGAAATCTATGGAAGAAAGTGCATTTTGTGGTACACAGTTGCTGGGATTGAAGTCAACTGGAATTCATTGTGTGTAGTTATTTTGTTTATTAAGCCAGGTGCATGTGTACAGGAAAGGGGCAACTTATGCAGATTTTATGACCGTGGAAGTGACAGTTGTGTGTAACGACTTGCATTCAATTTATGTTTTATTGAATGTTGTCAATAGACAGCCAGGTGAATGGCAGAGCATCTGTCTATTTTAACATAATTAAATTCTCACTGATTTTCATCTCAGATCTGTTCTCTTTGTAATAAGCTGTCCTGTGGACATGACATCATCTGCTGAAACTCTTTGGAACATTGCACAATTATTAATATATATTAATTATCACAAAATTGATAGTGAATGCTTTTCCAAGTCATAAAATGAGAGACCAGATTATTTTACAATAGAAAGGATGTAAAATAGCTAATTACTTGCACTGAATTGCCTAAGTGATTTTATTCTACGCTTTGTATGTTAAACACTGACAAATGAGGGCAATAAATACTGTGGTAAAGTTCAGAGCATGCAATGTATAGCACACAGATTCCTTCTCCCTGGTACAGCTGTATTTCACAGTTAGTCTCAGGTATTAGTGCCCACCTGTTACTATTTCAGCCTAGACTCCAAAGATATATATGTTACTATGTTTTTATTGTTTCTGTAGTTGCCCATATGTATTGTATGTGTCATAAGTCTTGTGATACATGCTCTTTGTGCCAGAAATCTCCAGCATTCTTTTATAGTTAATTGAAGGTAAAAAGACCTCCCCCATCCCTGAGCAGAAATGAGGAATAAGCCCAGCAGGACTCTGAGTGCTTCTGAGATCTTCTCCCCGGTTACATGGCTTTTACAGGAAGATGGTCCATATCCCCTACCACTTTACATAGTCTCCAAAATTGAGTCAACGGATAGGTTATTTTTCAAATTTGTTAAATATTAATTATATATGGTATACATGTTCTCTTCTGTGCATTGCCTTTTTCTTGTTGTGATGATTTCCTTTAGGTAGGCAGATTTTAGATAAAAAATTTCTACTCTAGGCACGTCAGTTCTAAATTTAATTTGCCTAATCAAATTCTGTCTTGTCCAAAGAGCTTCCAAATGAGATAAAACCTCTTTGTATGTTTTGGTGGGGGAAGGAGGACCTTACATTACAATTAATTATGTTGCAGTTTCTCAACTACCTAAAGTTTTGCTTCTGGACATCTCCATCTTGATAGTACTCAACTGTCTCAGAGTGCATCTATAAGATACATGAAATAAGCGTTCTCATGTCCATTTTGCCTCCTCAGTTTAATCTGGCAGGCCTTCTCGGAGCATGTCAAGTCCACACAACCATAGCCTCTTTCTCTTTCACCCAGTAATGCTGTGGTTGGAATAATCATCCTGTGTCCCATTGTTTCTGTTTCCCAAAATTACTTAAGCTTCCTCACCACATCAGAGTAATCACATGCCAAACTGTAGGATATCCTGGGGTACCTGGAAGCCATTCTTGCTACTTTTTTGTCAAAGCAACTCTAGTTTGTGTGGAATAAATGTTTTTCAGTGGGCTGGAGAAAGCCTATGTTTATCAATATGGAGAAAGCCTAGTGGTGGGCAAAACTGAGGGGGAATACCCTGAGTTTCTGACCCTTGCTCTACTGAACATTTCATTCTTTATTTTTCAAATGATCAGCAAAAGAAAGCCTAAAATTCAGGTGTTTTTTCTTTCCAGAATGACTACTTTGGCTGCTGGGCTATGTCCAAGTTTGCTTTTATCCCTTTTCTGACTGTTGCTATGAATATTTCATCAATTCCATGCATAGTGAAGCAAATTGAGCAGGAAGGAATGAAAATGCCATTAATATAGCAGATTGTCCTACATCTGTTGGTTTGGGGACACCTTGAAGATGACAGATGTTGTTTCGGATTCCGCAGACATATTGTAGAATGGGACGCTTCTGGAGCCTGAGTAAGTGCTGCATGCTGGAGAGGGCACTGCTGCTCCTCCATTTTCTGTATTTTGGGAGGAGGGACTTAGGCCATCTCAGTTTCTTAAGAGGAAAGCGTTAGGTATCAGATTCTTGGTAAGGGGTCTAATGATGTGGTTTCTGTAGCCCAGGAAGAAGCCAAATCAGTGTTTTCTGAGCATTGGATTCCTTAAGCATCTCCAGCTACTAATGACTGTGAATGCCAATTTTAGTCATGCACTCACCCCAAGTGCCTGGGGCCCATCTTGAGCTATAGGTTTCAGGAGGCAGTGCAATACTTCTGAGTTAGATGATGCCCTGTTCAGCACCGCAGTGCCTCTGTGCTTCTGCTGCCCCAACCAGGTGCTTGATGGAAAGATAAGAATCCTAATAAGCAAGTGTTTTGCAAAGATTTCATCTCTTCTCTCTGTATTTCAGCTTAAAGCATTTTTTTTATCCACAACAATTTTCAGAATATTCACAATAATAAAACAAAATGGTTGCTCAAATGATAAAAATTACTGCCAATAGTACATGGAAAAGACAAGCTGTGTTTTTAATGATGCAGTTTGAAAACCGTATGTCAAAACACAAATGAAACAGCTTACTAAAGAAGATCATGCCAGCTAGGTTAGCAAAGCACGGTACCGTAGGATGAAAGGCAGTGAATAAAGAGCTATGACTTCTGTCTCCCTTGTTAAGCAGCACTTTACATGACCTTCTCCAGTACTTGAGCTGCAAAGCCACAGTAACTCTTGCAGGTACAGTAAAGAACTATTTTGGTCCTGTTTTACAGATGGGATAATTCAAAGCAAAGAGAAGTAAAAGTACAAAAGCAGAGGAGAGATAGAAATATCCTTTGTTTCTTTCAGCTCACAGGCAAACTTTAATCCTTATACCATTAATCCCACTACGTGTATGACAATGAGGGCAGAGAAGAGCTGGGAAGTGTAGCCATATCCATTTCTGATACCGTTTTATAGTAATCCTAGATATGACCAGACCTATCTGAGTGAGTGAACCTCTCTCTCTATTTCAATCTAGAGGCAATGTTGTTCTTTTTTCCTTAGTAGCCTCTAGAGGCACTTGAAATACACTGCCTTCTCCCTCAGTGTTTTAGGCAGTGTCTTATTACAAGGTGATAAATAACTTGCCTGCAGTTTCTGCAGCTCACTAATACCAGAGATAGGAGTAAAACCAGCCAGAACTTTTCTCCCTATTCATTTTCTGCTTAATGAATACCGAATAGAAATATTTTCTATTAATGAATTGATGGAAGCTGAAGCCTGGACAGGATGGCAAGAAAAATAGAGAACAGTGTCGTCCTCTGTACACAGTGACACTCTCCACATTCTTCCCAAGCAGTCCTACAGATGTCAGCTTTGATGCCCCATTGGACCATTTCTTCTTCCAACTGCATCATTTTCTTTTCTGCAGCTTTGTGTGCTTCGGATGATCTTTCTGAGATATGTTGCAAAGCCTCTAGCCTTTCTCTGCCGAAATGCTGCTCTCAGGAAGGAGTTTTCCTTCCTGGGAGTCAGAAAGAGTTAAAAGAGTCAGAGTCAGAAAGAATTAAAAGAAAGCTAAGTCTTGTTCTTGATGCAGATGAGTAAGAACATTGTGCTGGTGTAATAATCAGTGCTGCACTTGACTTGTTTGCTGTAGTTCATCTAATAAATGCCTGGTTCTTCAGGACCTGCACATTTAATTAACTGTAAATTAATGAGGATAATTTTGACTGACACTGCTGACTTGTTTTTCTGCTACTTATAAAAAAAAAAAGTGTATTTTTGCTTAGCTGTGCAGTTATGTTTTGCTGTGGAAAAAAATCTAATTGTAAGCTATCAGTGGCATTGCCAGGAATCACCACGGAGGCTGGTCCCCACTTGATGGGATTGCTGTCTGGTATTTTCTCTACTCTTATCAATTTATAAGTCTTTCTTGCACATCTTAGCATTCAGGAAGTCTGCCTTTATTTCTCTCCTGACTGTTTCCCTACTGGCCTTGGTAGTTTTTCTCTATCCTTGTTTGGCCTCCCTCTCCTTCTCCTCATTACTAGCACAAGTTCTCTGTTATTGTTAGATCTTTAAATAGTGACGCTACATGATGGCCTTTTATTCACTGCACTTTATGTTTCAGTCTGTGGCAGTCATATTAGCAATCCCTACTTGGGTATCTACCACATTCTGTTTTCATAGTCTTTTTCTAACAGGAACTGGGAGACAATCAAGACTGCAAAAATGATGATTTTTCACTATTTCTTTTATGTGTCTAGGAAGTGTGGAACACTACTGACAATAGTATCTTTACTGTTGTACGGAAACTTTAGAATAACTATTGCTTTTGTAAGACTTAAGATTAGCAGCAACAAAGAGCCAGGCTTCTGAGCAGTGATGAGCATGGGGGGGGGGGGGGGGGAAGAAGGGGTTAGAAGAAATCCTCTACTTTTCCCTCCATAATCTTGAGCAAGACATTTCATTTGGCGTCATGTGGAAGTTTGAAATTTCACATAAAGAAAGAAACCTTCAACATACCCTTCTTACTCAGTTCTACAGTTATTTCATAATGGCATTGCCATCAATATAATAAGATTAAACTGAAATTGCCTGTATTGAGTTAGATTTTGCTGAAGAAGGCACCCTGTGCCCAAAAGCATGCTTGCTTCTTCAAGCTGTATCAGCTAATCTAATAAAAGATACTGTTTTTACAAAACTCTCTTCACTTATGCCCATTCCTCATACCCTCCTAAATCAATAAATAAAGTTAAGGGAAGCTAAAAATAAACTGGGCTGTTTTTGTGGAAGGTTCCCAAGCATACCATGCAAACCACCTTAAGAATCTGGCTACGTATCTGCTCAGCAGTATTTCTCCTGGGAGACAATTGCAAGCAAGAAAATTAAGTGAGAGATGAGGACCTGAAATTTTTTTTAGAATGTAACTTTTCTCATTTTGCATAAAAGACTTACGTACAGACATTGAATCCTAGAGCCATGCAGAGTGGCATGGTAAATTGTTTACTTCTCAGTGGCTCCTTTCCTAAAAGCATAGGTGCTTAGAACAGCACAACTTCATACGCCACCTGATAGTGCGGATGTATTTCCTTTTTATATGCTCGATTTGAACTAGACGCTTTGGTATTGCTGTAAATAAATGGAATATGTGGCAGGTAAAGAGATTAGAAGCACATTTCTTTAGTGTATGCTGGAAGGTTTCAAGCAAGTATCTCTTAATGATGCATTGACTAAATCATCTTCCTGCAGTTAGTAAAGCACCACTCCTTTGAATTTGTTTATACAATGTAATGAAAATACTCATATTTATCTAACCTTTCGCTCCTCATCTGAAGATTTAGGATTCTGAGATGTGGTTATAATCTTACAAATGCAAGACTCCCTTGCAGCAAAGTAACCTATTACTGCTGATTCTAATTGTTCGTATGGAAAAGATTTTAAGTTGTAAGTTCACATTTTTTCTTTCTTTTTTTTTTCCTCTTCACCTAATCAGCTTCTTAACTTAAGTGGAACCTTCTAAGGGAATGTCAGAAGTAATGACAGTCATTGAAATAGTCTGTCTCCCACTGGTGATTTAGTTTCCATCATTTGAAATCAAAGTACTTCTATAGTACCATAGTAAACATGAGACCAGTATAGTACTGGGAATGCTCTTAATTCCAAGGTACTATGAAGTACTTGTAGAACTGAGACATGAAATTTCTTTGGGTTCGTATGTTGCCTTGTGAAGTGAGAGAGATGCCCATCTAATGACATTGTCAGATATTTGGCAAAATATCTGTTGGAAGACTTTTTTCTTAACTTCCCCGGTATATTACTATTATTATAGGTTGTTTTGTTACCCAGAGGGTTTGTGTTTGTGAAATACAGACAGAATACTGTCCTTAAATGTAGTGTTCCAGATTCTGAAATTCTTACTTTTTTTCACTAGTTGATACTTAAGAACTTGCATTTATAGGAATTACAACTTGAGTGTAGGTAGTCAGGATTAAATCTATAAACGAGGACTTTTTCTGATTTTCATTTTGCATTGGCCATTGAAGTCACTTGATTAGTATGAATTTAAAGATATAACCTTCTTTTATCCTTAAAAAAAAGATGCTGAAACAATTTCCCTGATTAATATTCCAACTAAAAGAAAAAAACCTCTTACAAAAGAACCCTCTTCAGGAAGTTGCTTGTGTATTTTTTTTTCTTTGCACATGTTCTGAGATAATCAAACTGCTCTGAGAAGGCAAGTTATTGCCTCCCCACATGAAGAGTAGTCTTAGGTCTTTAATCTTGCTTGCCTATGTGAAAAGCAGGCAACCTGGAGGGAAAAAACCATGCCTTTACTAGTGTCAGAATAATCATTTACATTAGTGCTTGAAGACTGATCTACATTTTCAATTTTCTCTGGCAGAATTCAGACTTTTGTGAAGTAGAATGAGCTCACTGGGGGGAAAACATAAGTTGAGAGGGTGTCAACTGAACCTTTTCTTCTTTTAAATCTACCTAGGTGTACAGTAGGAGGATAAACTTTTCCCTAAATATATACATACATAAATATATATATATATATAAAAAAAGAGAAAAAAAGTATTTATATGGATATTGTAATTAAAATTCTAGCGCTCTCCCAGTTTCTCTGGGAGAGAAAATTTGGAACCCTCCGGAAAGGGTTCTTCTACATATCAAATATTAAATTGATGCAAATCAAGATTACACTGAGTTATACAACAAGAGCATCTGATAACTCCTCTATGAGAGCTTTCAGTGATATTGCTGTCAGATTGTGCTTAACTTCATTATAAACGATGGTAAATAAAGTGCTGTCCTGGGTTGCACCCGGTGTCTCCAGAGTTTAGGACATGAAAATAAAATAAATGTTTATAATCTATTTTTCATGTTAATGATAAGCTACATAAATCAATGGAGTTTTAGAGACTTTTGACTGATTTCAGATTTGAATCAGACCTATAATAAACAGCTGGACTGAAGTCTGAGGTCACTGTACTATATCTCTCTGTTTTGTGTGAATTGTGCCAGATTAGGTGCTTGCCTTTTCTTCCCTGGCACATGACCTGGAAACCTGTTGTGTTGTGAAATATATATAGGCACAGTGTGTGGAGGGGAAAACTCAAACTATTGGTGCCTATACTCAAATAACTTCTTCCTCTCTGTTCCCTATTATTTTAATCCAACGAGCACAAGGAGAGAAAGAAAAAGATGGAGCATGGGTAGCGACTGTAGGGCAAGTCAGGAGGAGACCTTGTGCTACTAAAGCATTAGTCCTCACTTGTGTTATTAGCAGCAACGATTCAATGGTCAGATATCGGAGTTCTCATTAATTTACCTTCTGTTTTGCTCATTCCTCTGTGATTAGCACTCATGAAGCAACTTGCCACCCTTTGCTGCACATTCAAAATATAATGTTTCCATTTAACCAGCAAGGCATATGGACTTCTTTGCATAAACACTGTTAGGTGCTTGTACGTACTTACAAGGCAATAATATGACTGCAGTTATTATCCAATTAAACAGACAGAACATGACAGGAATAATAAAATCAACATCATAACTCCAAGAGAGAAAGTGTTAGTTAAACATTATCTATACCCCAAATACTTTTAAAATTTCAAGAGTTAAGGGAATTTTAATTTTATGCTTATTCTATTTTATGAATTACTTAGGATGGTAAGGTGCAAGTCAGATACCACTGCTACAGTTTGCAAATACCAATCAAGTCCTGTAATCAAGATTATGCAAAATAAGTTCTGATCAAAGTGAATTTTCTTTCTTTTATCTTTCTTTTTTGCTTTCCCAAAAGTGAGTTCTGATCAAAAACAAATGATCAAATACCACAGATTTTGATCCACTCCTATGACATGAGCTGATACTAATTATGGCATTTGTGACATTTATATAAGAGTGCAGCTCACAGTGGAAATAGTTGTGTAAGGGCTAGGCTGATTAACAGTGTGACATCCGAGATTTTTTTTTATTGCAGTGCCAAGCAGACCAATTTGGAAGGCAATTGGGTTTGTACTGGGCTTCCAATTTAGAAATCTGCCAGTGAATTGTGCTGGAGAGGAAACCGTAATTGAGAAACCACAGTTAGGTGCTTGTGTTTGGATATATCTAGACAACCTTCCTTAAGGTAACTGGGGAGAACACAAAGGGAAAGTACTTGCCTTTGTTTTTTCTTGTCCTCTGTAAAATAGTATATCTAAACTGGTTTACATACTTTTGATCAATGGAAAAATCCTGAGCTTAGCTTGTAGCACCCACCTGTTTCAAACACTCTGTATGTGCCCATACTACTTGTGCCCATACTGTTGCTGCACAGCAGGGCTCCCTGTAATGAACCATCCAAATTCCTTTTTGGTGTGCAAAGATTGCTCTAGTTGTAGGACTACACAACTGCTTGTGTCCTAGTGTTGGACTCGGAGTCCTCGGGACCTCAAGCAGATCACTGATTCTGAATCCTAAGATCTGGAGCGCTATATGCCAGTCTAGACAGTAACAAGAATGGTAGCCCCTTGGGTTCATGCAGGCTTTCAAAAATATCACTCATGGGGCTCTCAAAAGCAGCTGTATACTGAAGCTGGTCTTATGACCAAAATAGATGAAAGTGTTCCTTTATGTCTTTAGAACTTTTTTTAGCCTCTTAGGAGATAAGTTGTCTATGCACAGATTGGCTCTTATACATGGGCCAGCACAATATCATGAAGAGTTTGCATAAATATCAAATAAGCAGCTCAATGATCTGTAGTAAATGACTGTTTGAGGGAACAAAGTCTCAATTTGATGGATTTCCTGGCTTGCAGTGACAGATCTGATGTCATGCTCCATGCTAGAGTAGTTATATTATTTCATGCTGATGGCACTGAAAGAACCCAAGCACTTCTGTCAGTAGGGAAGAGAGTTTGGCAGGAATAGCTTTGAGAGTAGTGACGTTCCCTACAATGTTAAATTAGATTGGACCCCATAGACAGCTGTTTATTTATTTTGTTGTTTGCCTGTTTGTTTTTAGAAGGAGACTGGGTTGATGTTAGGATTATCTATTCATTGAGAGTGAGATTCAGTCTTGTAAGGAAGTAATCTAAGTGTTTGTCCATAACAGGAATTGAGCACAGAAAGAATAATCTAATGCCGACTAGTGAGAATAAGTGTCTTTAGTTGACTCACGTAATTTACATACAATCACTCTTTATAAACATAGTCTATTACAGATACATTTTTTGTAAACATTCATTGTCTTAAATCTCCAATGTTCACAGAATATCAGTGCTTTCCAGAAGAGAATTGTGTAGGGAATAAACCTCACTGTATCCTGGTCTGAAGAAAAGGTATGTCAAACAAAGTCTTAGTTGCAAATCTGCAACAAGCATTAGATTGCCTACGATTTTTTTCAGAAAGCATAATTTATTTTTTTTGACAAAAGAAACTGCTGAAAATGGCTAAGACAGCAAAATGTACATATCATCCAGAGACATCAGCACAGTCTACCTGCCCTTTGCTGACTACTCATTTACAGATAATTCTGCATATTTTTGCATAATGGGCATGCTATAATTTCTATTAATGCATTTTCAACTTGGAGATTTTAAAGCAAAATGCCTTCTTTCTCTCTTGGCTATGACAAACTTCTTCCTAAGTCATTATTAACATGCAGGTAGTGCTGGGTTATACAATTAGGAAAAACTAATTAGACAAAGCAGGTAACAGTGCTGAAAATGCACCAACTGTGTGCACTTGAAGTGAACTGCATACTGTTTAACTGTGAATGCACTGAGGAATGCAGTAGCTTGTCTGTCTCTTGTCTTTCTGTCAAGGTTGCTTGGCTTTCTAAAAGATGCATTCTGTGACTTTCTAAAAGATGTGTTCTGAACAGTCTCTTGGACTCGACTGAGGAATCAGTCATATTCTTTGGTTTGTGTTACTGGAGATCAGACTAGATGACCGTAGTGGTCTCTTTCACAGTTACCAGCTATATGTGCCATATTGCTGGAATCAGTCTATACAAAACCAGCTTGTGATGTCTGCGTTTCTGCTGAGAGCTGAATGGTTTGAAGTAGAAGGAGAGAGGTGCGAGTATTTGGAGCCAAAAGTTATTCCTCTCACGGAGTATGTGTTATTTGCCCTACTCTGCAGTGGAATAAATTGAGGGTTCCTTAGTTCGTCTAGTTACATCTGTACTAAGAAGTTAAACATATCTAGGTCCATTCCTTGTTGTTGAACCTAACTGACACAGAACAACTGACATCCATGCTACCAAACCCTTACCCTCCCGTGAAGGTACTCTGCAACCAGACCGCCACTGGAAGTGGTCACTGTCCTCTACCACTTCCTGAATCACACCCAGGAATTGTTCGGAGGATTGCAAGTTAACATGGGCCAAAAGCAAGTCTGCAACAATTACAGTAGTCAAACAGTAGAGACGATTACAGTCCAGTGCCCAGGAACTTTCTCTCAGCTTTTACTAGCATAAACATAACCTGTAGGATAACAGCATTTAGCTTAATTTCTCAGACTTTGTGCTTGAGATAGCTGCCTGTAGGTTGTTAGCAATGTATGAGTCATTTTTTTAAAAAGAATGTATATTTTGAAAAACAAAACTTGCAACCTCTTTGACGCTGCTGCAGCATTACTGCTTCCTAGATATGAGAGGTGGAAAAAACCTGCATGTTATGCTGCTTCCTCTGCTCACAGCTCAGAATTATTCTCCATGGCTTTTTTTTTTTTTAATATGCTAACCAATTTTAAAGCAGACAGATAATGTGTTTCATAAAGATTTGTGGTACAATTACATTATAGTGGAGCATCAGAATGAAGAGGTGCCAATGTTAAGATTTGCAATAGAAAATGTAACTTGTTCTTTTGATTAAAATTGCTGACTGCAAACTGGTTTGTGTTCTAGGCATGCTCTAAAAGCATGAATTTGTGTCAGACAAGTTGTTGCTTCATGGGGGACTGCAGAAGGAGGAGTTTTCTGTAGATCAGCCTCATACATATATGGCATGGGCTTACTGGTATTGCAAATGGCATGTTTCCTTCAGGCACTGACTCTTAGAAAAGGGAAGGAACTAGATGAACAAAAAAGGGGGCATTATTGAGTGGGATTCTGGAGTCAGTGGATAGCTATTCATATAACCCAGCAATAGGCACTTTTCTTAACAGATTCAGTGAGGGGGACAGCCTGCATTTGCCCTCATAGGCAGCCTGCTGATTTCAAAGGCACCTAGGGAGCTAATTTAGATACTGAAATTTAGGTATACAAATTCTGCTTTTTTTTAACTTCCAGTCTGCCATGGACCATTGAAAAGTGACTTCTTTCTTTACCTTTTACAAGATGGAGATAAAACTACTGTCCCAGTTTCCAGTTACATTCTGGAAATAAGTCAGAATTGTTTAAGATACTATACTGATAAAGCCACTATATATATAAGAAAGACAGTAGGTACAACACTTGTCCCTGCTGCAACCTCAGTGTGTTTGGGTGATTGTGTACCAGCCTCTAACCAGAGCTGGGCTCTCACTTCTGCTGTTCACCACTTACTCCAGTGAGTATTTTAAGGCAGAGCTCTTTGACCACTGTTAGCTTGCACTTCTCTGCCTGCATATGAATGAGATGGTATGTGTATTTAGTGTGTGTTTGTCATTTTTTCTAAGTTATTACGGGGATACTGGTAAAAATGGAAGAATTAAAGGCACTGAAAACTCATGTTTATAACATACACACAGAACAACAGAACCAGCAAGGGCTTTCTTATCATTATCCAAGGGCCTGAGTCCCCAAAAAACTTGGAGAGACCACATGTTAGTGTATCCAGGTTATCTGTCTATAAATCTATCAGCTATGGTGAAGTTTTGCAATAATTTTCTTATTAGTTAGAATCTGGACTGAGAATCCCCATGTGTTTTTTTTTTTTAAAAAGACACTAAATCTTATGCAACTTAATTTTTCTTGCGTGTGTGTGGAAAACGAGCAGGCTTTTGCAGTTCACTGGTGGGTGCCTGTAAGTCTGGGAGAAATAGTGTTAAAGAGATTCCCTTTGCAGCTTTCTGAAGCTAATGTCTCGCCCCAACTTTCATTTTGTTTTTCTCTCTCAGTATCTCTTTGCTCACTACTGCCAGCCAGCAAAACACACTGAAGCTCAGTAAGATGAAGTAGCTAGGTCATACTGCAGAAAGTGCTGATGTGAGCTGTTTCTTAACAGGTTGAGTTGCTTTCCCACACAACCCTGTGGATGTGCTGAAACAATAGATTTTTCCTAGTGTATGTATATATGTCCTTCTTGGACTTAGGCTATGGAAGTACAGAATAATTTTTAATGGTGCAGGATTTAGTATTTCCTGTCCTATGCCTCAAAAATAAATAATTTGCTATATTATAATAGTTAACAATTCCCACTATTTCAAGATCCAGATTATATCTAACAAAAACCTGGTATGAAGCAGTCTGAAAGTGCTAAATGCAATTGTAAAGGGAATGCAATGCTAAAGGGATTATATATTTACAATAGGACAGTGATGGACAAAATGTGTGATGGCAGGTCTGAATGGCTTTCTGAGCACGATACTACACTGACCAGGTAATTTACACCTTTGTCTTGATCTCATTTTCATACGTATGCATTAACTGGAGTGGTTAAACTTGTCACAATGGAAAGACTCCTAAGAAAAAAAACATGGTTAGAACAGCGAATGAGGCAGGTAACTTTGTACTTTGTGTAGGTTTGGAAAGCAGGGAATGGAATTGAGAAAGTTAATTCTCAGATGAAAGGCTTCATGATAGGCCAGAAAAGCATTGTAAATGATGATGTAAAAATGAGGAAAAGGGGAAAACGTGATAGAAATTTTATTTGCAGCTATGTGGAGTCTCATTTTAACTTTATTTACAAATGTATGAAAAAATTATATGTTTTGCATGTAAGAAGAGGATAGCCCCTTTTTCCTCTGCATGCATTTTGGGAAGCTAGTGTGTTTTTTCTACCTTAGTTTAGAACACCTTATTTGCCAATACTATTCCAGTGCCATTTGCCTGTTTCATTTTTATCCAAGGCTCTAGGACAACTTGACAGGCATCAGTGAATTTAACCACATGACAGATCTCTGTAAGGTAGGTTGGCATTGTCCCTAAAGTGTTTTTATAAAGAGAGAAACTGAGGCACAGAGAACCTCAGAAAACAGAGGACTGTATTTATAGGCACAGTAAACCATGTGTCCAGTAGTATCCTCCAGAGTGCTGGCACTTTTCAAATACTTTGGAATCCTAATAAAAGATCTTTTGTATGTGCAGGGCTGACAACATACCAATAAATATTGGTGTGAAATGTTTCTTGTTGATTTGCTAACACTGTGGTCTCCATGGGATGATTTCCAGCATGGCACTAAGGTTCATATTCAGGACAGAGGGGTTAACTACAGTCCATACACACAGAGCAAGTATTTTTAGAATTCCTTTGGAGATGATATTCTGGTGTTTGCTGGCAGCTTTGCATTAATGTCATAAATCTCCTTTAATTTTATTTTTCTGGTTATGTATATAAAATACATATCTAAAGAAAATCTTGTTTTGCCAAAATGCATTTAGAATTTTAGCCTTAGTGATTAGATCTAATGAAGACACAGCTATTGATTTTTCTGGGGACAAGAGTGCTTTTATTATGTAGTGGTTACAGTTCTACCGATTTTCACAATATCACAAAATATTTTTTCATTATAAGTCTGGTAGGAAGTCAGAATGGAAGGCTTTTTTGCAGTCTCTTTCTGTGAGCTTCCAAATGATTCTGATAATCCTGCATTTCTCTGCCTGAAGTACTGCTTATACAAGTTGTCTACTTAAAAAATTTCATTTCTTTATTTCTTGTATATACAAATGATCTAAAATTCATGTGGAATCAGATTTTGACTGATTTGTATAGCTCATTCCTAAATCTACCATCTGAGAGTAGTAGTCATATAGTTAAAGCCAGCTTTTTCAAGTAAATATGGCTATAGAGCTGGATATGTTCAAAAGTATACCGTTGGGAAAAGGTCCCTCATAATCTTACACAAATAGCTTTATTTCCCACAAGGCTCCCATTATCTTCTGCAGTAACTGGGCTGCAAATGCTAGCTTTACAGGAAATTTTTCTTTTTAAATACATTTCATGTTTTAGATAAAAAAGTAAAATTTTAAAAATCAAAAATTTAAATTTTAATTAACCACATTTAGACTGTTGCATCCACTGTTAAGGAGACCCCACCTGGAGTACTGCATTCAGCTCTGGGGTTCCCAACATGAGAGGGACATGGACCTGTTGGAGCAAGTCCAGAGAAGGGCCACAAAGACGATCAGAGGGCTGGAGCACCTCTCCTGTGAAGACAGGCTGAGAGAGTTGGGGTTGTTCAGCATGGAGAAAAGAAGGCTCCAGGGAGACCCTACAGCAGCCTTCCGGTACCTAAAGGGGGCTTACAGGAAAGCCAGAGAGGGACTTCTTAGAAGGGCATGTGATGATAGGGCAAGGGGTAATGGCTTCAAACTGAAAGGGGGTAGATTTAGATTAGATATAAGGAAGAAATTCTTCACTGTGTGGGTGGTGAGGCACTGGAATAGGTTGCCCAGAGAGGTTGTGGCTGCCCTGTCCATCCCTGGCAGTGTTCAAGGCCAGGTTGGATGGGGCTTTGAGCCACCTGGTCTGGTGGAAGGTGTCCCTGCCCATGGCAGGGGGGTTGGAAACAGATGATCTTTAATGTCCCTTCCAACCCAAACCATTCTGTGATTCTATGATAAAGCCAGAAATCGTTCAAGACACTTGAACTTCAGATTGCTGTACTGATAAAATATAGAGAGCTTTATTTTAAGAAGTTACAGAATGGTACAGCCTCTGCAGTGTGAACTGCAGCAGCTGTGGCCTTGTCTGCTCATTTTCATGGACTCAGATGTGCAGATCAATGCTGACTACCAGAAAGTTTCCACAACCATGTATTGGCAAAAAGAGTTTACTGTTAAGTGTTTACATATTTTTTAAAATGGTTGTCTTTCTTTTGGCATCTGCCCATTGAATTTTTTTTTTTTTTTTTTTTTTTTTTTTTAGTGCTTAGAGCATAAAATATACAGGACCTGCAATTTCAAGTCGAAAGATAAAAGATTCTATCTCATGGTAGGATGTTCATGCTATTTTATTGGAGTCACTGGAAGTTTGTTGTTTCTTTCCACTCTATTGTCACTGTTTGATGTATTGGTAAGTCTTAGGCACTGAATTAACTGCACCTTACAGTCACTCTTCATGCAGAAAAGACTTTAAATGCTATTTTTTGTGGGAGGTGATGGAGTGAACGTGGAGTAAAAGTAATTAAGAGAACGTGTACAATTAGTCAGTAAAGTGATCTCCTTTTTCAAAAGTACGACTGCAGCTTGCTAACTTGTATGCACCCATATGAATTTAGCTTTAATTGAGTTATGTGGGGTAGTGTGGCAGAATCCCGCAAGTCTGGTATACGGTGGAATCGCAAGTACCTCAAATGCTGTCTGTGTTATTAATGTATCGCGTTCAGTTTCTGTGAAAACTCTTCAGTATAACTTGGTATGTTGGAATGGCAAAACGTTATTTAAATAATACTGGTGGATGGCATTCAGGAGATAGGCCTCAGTTAAGCAAGACTCTTAGCACTCTGTAGTTATCGATAAAGCTTTTAATTATTTTTTCTTTTAGTAATTCCATTTCCAATAGTTTTAACTGTAATTTATCCCCTAATTGTAATAAAGTAAACTTTAAAGAAAAAGAGATGTCTTTCCCTGGGAATTTCCAGCTAACGAGTGACACATTGCACTGCTGCCAGGGAACTGCTCACCGTGACCTACAGTTACAGTCCCCAGCTGTAAACAACTCCAGTGCAGGACAAAGACTTACCCCTACACGCCGTTTGTTCCTTAGAACGTTAGACTAGGGAGAGCTGTGCTGCCAAACCAAGCGGTTGAGCATCCACCTCCGCAGCTGGGTGTAACTGGCCAGGCTCGGGCGGAGGCCGGGGGCTGCCCTGTGCTGGTTCCAGCCGGCTCCCCAGTGGCCCCGCCCACAACTGAACCAATCAGGGGAGTGTCTGGCCCCTCTGAACCAATCAGAGGCGTTTGTGGCACCTCTGGGGAACCATCTTTTAAGAAAGGGCGGCAAACGTTCTGTGAGAAGGAACGTGGAGGCCGGGCTGTCGGGAGTTCCTCCGTTAGCTTCCAAACAGTGACTCGACAGGCACAGAAGAAACAATACGTCTTTTGCTGAGTACTTAAGGAACCCAGGTGACTTTTAAATCAACTAAATGTGTCACTGATGCCCCATCACAATGAAACAGGTTTGCCCCGCCAGTCAACTGCCCTGCTAGTCTGGGGCTTCACTACTGGTGTTCCTAGCTGGAGGGATCCGAGGAGATTTGCACACATACAGTGTGGTAGCATGATGTGTCTTGATTAAGGCTTATTTGAATAGCTTTGTTTTGAGTAAATACAGCTGCAAGGGAAAGGTGCAGGCACATAATCTTGTCAGTGAATTATTAAGTATCAAATTTTGCTGCTGGATAAACACAATTAAAGTACTTGGAGGAGAAAAAAAGTTATCGGTCAAAATGTTAGAAATCCAAGGTAAGGACCTGCTTTAGCTAAGTAAGGCTGACAGCATCCAGGTAGAGATTCATTGTGCTACCTGAGGTCTGCTGAGACTGTTCTAAATAAAACAAGTAGGCTTTGCTTCATAAACAAGTTGATTTGACTACCGAGTCCCTATAGAGGGATTTTTTGCCTTTGTGTTGTCATGAGGGAATAGTGAAAGCAGCCTTCAATCCTAATCCAGCATTAAAAAAAGATATGATAGATGTATTTTGGTTTGAATTAATGTTATTGAACAACTTCTGTGAAAGAAATATCATACTGTCCAAAATATATAAGCTTCTGTAATTTAATATTTCCTAACTGACTAGTTCAGGTAAATGTTCAGACATTTAGTAATGTATTTTGCAGGCAAGGTCACTCCATTTCTGTTCTACTTGTACACAGTACATTTCCAAACCAGTGCACTTCATTTTAGTATTAGTTGCACAGAAATTACTACTGTTTATGTTAATAGGTGGGGAGAAGGGAAATTATGACAAGAAATTAGTGCATTCATGGAGTTAACAAGACAGAAATTAATCCAGTGAATGTAATTGGAAAGCATGGAATAGTTAACACTGTAAGTGCTGGTAGTGTTGGCTTGGTTATCATAAATGATAAGCAGTGGGATGGGTAGTATTGCATGTAATAGTTCTCCTTTCCACTGAACAGGGAAATAAGAAGTTAGTAGTAGAATCAACGCATTTGCTATTCTGACCTGTGTTTATTTTTACCTTGATTTACCAGCACAATGCAATATCCCCTTTCAGCTTTCCTCTGCTCTTTTCTTGGCTTCTAGCATTCTCTTGATGACAGGATTGTCTCCAACTATAGTCTGTTTAGTATCTTTAAATATTGATTATTCTTCTTCCCAAATCAGGACATACGCTAAACTATTTCTTTTACTGACAAGTTCAAACTCCTTTGTCTTTTGCTTCCATTCTGAGTGTGGGTAAAAATTGTTCTTCCATTTTTTGCAACTGGTTGAATAACGTTTCCTTTCCGTGTATAAGGAAGAGTTTTTTTATCTGTAGCCTTGTCCAGATTATTGTTAGTGAGAATTGTTTTCAGGCTTAGAGACTGTCACTCCCTATTCTGTTAATTGGACTGTAAAAACTCTTGTTGCCAGGAACTTTCTGAGAAATTTCTAAAAGAGATGTATGATTAAACTACCTCAGAGTAGGTAGACTACATTTTGCTTACTATAATATACAGGAATACACACTCCTGACATATACATGTGAATAGATGTTAAGTTCATTCTACAAAGCAGCCTTCCTGTTTCTTGACCTAGCCGTTTTCTGAAAGTTGATCACAATTCCCTCCCACAAGACTAGAGGTGAAATCCTGGTTCCTCCAAAGGCAATGGAAACTTTTACACTGTAAGATCATTTTGTGCCATATATAGCAAGAGGCTGCTGCTGCCTTGAGGGTTATTCCTCTAACTCCTCCAACTGCCATTTTTGTCCACTGTAAGTGAACTGAAATGCTGTGTTGGGAACAAGAAGATAGAGACTTTTAACTGATTCTTTCATGTCCTTATTTACACAGCTTCTGAGTTAGGTGTACTCTCCATGCTTAGAAATAGAATTTCAAATCTTCTCATTATAATTCAGGTTACCTGAGAATTCTAAAAATACTGTCTGCTTTATTATATTCTTGTAAGATAATTTCTAATGTGTTCTTTGTGTCTGTGAAAGAAACGTTATAATAGCTTGCTAATACTCACTAAGAATACTTTGAACAGAATCACTACTGGAATATCTTGAGCAAGTGATGGTAGATTTCCCATCGCTTTAAGTCTTTAAACTTAAACTAGATGCTTTTCCAGAGTATATACTGTTCTCATTCAGACTATGATACTGAAGATCAAATAAGTGTGTCAAACAAGTGTGTGAAGTTCATCAGCCTGTATTACGTTACAGTTCATATGAGATGACAGTAAATGGATCAGTCTAGCCTCAAAATCTGTCAGTGTATTATAACACTTTTTTTTTGATGTTTGGACCACACCTGAAGTTGCAAAAACATTTGCTAGTTTTACTATTAATTGTGCACCTCTGCATATGCTTACTTATAATGTATTGCTCTCAATCCTAGTTCATGAATCTTGCCATTTGTACAATGTCATCATTCAATGGGAGCTTCTGCCTGGTTTTGTTTGTAGTTGCTCACAGAACGTTTGTATATAGGTGAAAACTTAAACTAGTAAAAATTTCTAGATGATCAGCTTCATTTTTCATGTTACCACGAGACTGAGGTTCTAGAGTAACCAATATTTCCTCATTTCCCTTACAGCTGTTGTTAAATCGGATTAGAATTTAATTTGGGGGTCTCTTCTGTTTTGTCGTCTCTCCTTTCGGATCAACCATGTAGAAATTCATCACATAAAATACCCTGCTTGCAGCAGTGCAATAACTTTCAATAAAAAGGAGAATATTGAAGTAACAATTTCAGTCACTTAGGAGAGTTCAAATGAGTTACAAATGATAGCTAAATGAAATTTTAGAAGAGACTGTCTAGACCTATTGAAAAAGAACGCATTAAGTGAAGCTACCACTCTGCTAATCAGAGAACAGTAATTCTTTCACTTTTCTACATGCAAGATGATTTACTTAAAAAGAAATGCCTTCCATGAGGATGAATGGTGTGAAAAGGAAAATATTAAGCAATGATTTTTTTTTTGTAACAAGCAGAAGTTTCAAGTGAGAGAAATACATGTTTGCTCTAGAGAACAAACCACAAGAAGTAAACAGGAAGTGGTGACTGAGGGCTGGTTTATGGCACCCTTACTCCAAGAAAAATCTTACTCCATTAGCAGTACGATTAAGTCCAGCAGTGTTACTCTTAGAAAAAGCTCATATTATGTTCTTATAAGCTGTCACAATCTGACACTACAGAAATATAGTTTATGAGACAGCAATGAAATGTTTCCCTGTGGCTGCTCATCTGCACATTCATAATGCATCTGAAATACTTTTTTTTTAAAGATCTGTATCTATTCTTGGATATGAGGTTTTCATACAGAATTCACACAACATCCTGCGTCCCTGATGTTTTGCACAGTTTTGTTTTGACTGCTCCCCAAATATTACTGTCTGTGTGTACGATTTATTTACATTGATACAAGCACCGACATGGTCAAAAGGTTAAATCGTTGCAGGGAAGGAGGAAAGGGTTCCCAAAAGGTTATGAGACTCCCTAAGGACTTAAAAGCAGTCATGATACCTATATTCCTTTTAGATGGTAATATCTGGCAATAGACTTGCATGCTTAAATTATCAGATATGCAATTTACATTCCCCTAGTTTGCTCTCAAAGCCTCACTGTTCTGAAGCAATCTATCGCTCTATGATAGCAAATCCAGATTTCACTGCTCAGCCTCTGAGTGTCTGGAAATGACCCTCTTTTCTCAAAGGTGGGAAATCATTCTGATTGCTGTACCTTATAGTCTCTTCTGCAAGCTGGCTGTTTCTGACTCCCTTTTGCATTTAGTCTTTTTACCACAAAATACGAAATCCTCTTAACATTTTTCCCCCAAAACTTACCTTGCAGTATTTTGGTAGCATGATATTAGCTTGCACTGGACTTTCTTCCCTGGAGCCTGGCATCAGAGTCCAAATTAGGTCATTAATCTAAAAAAGTGTAGTGGTCTCATCCTAGTCTTTGTTATGGATGTCTGCAAATTCACATCACAGAAACAATACCTTGCTTAGTCCAGTTCCAGTGTGCTCTGCAGACTCTGCTTGAGAGAAAGGCTCAGGGCTTCAATATCGGTATTGCTAATGGTCAGGACTGTACAGCTTGAGCAGTGCTGTGTCAGTATCAGGAAGCTTTTACTGTGCCTGGGTTCCTGTCAGTGCTACTAATTCAATCACTTACATATGCAATAAATTCACATGAAAAATTAACAATTACCTAGCCAGCAGCAGTGCCCTCTGTTCTTTTTTTCTAAAAAAAAACTATATAGCTTTCTCTTAAAATGATTGGGTTTAATGGTTTCTGCATGTTTTCAGCACATTATGTATTTCAGCATTTGGTGATTATTATTTTTTTATTGCTAAATAGCTTCTTAATATTAATCCATGATATTATGTTATTTTGCTGTTATTTCTAATGTCTTGCATCAGGTTCTATTCTAATTACATCTGTATCATCCCTTGAACTTAAAGGGTCTCTGCAGATGTCAGAGGGGGGTATAGCTCAGCAACTTGCAGTGATCTGTTCTATTCAACTCAAGTTATATCTGATTTTATTCTATTTTCCATCTCGCAGACAATTTTTGGTAGGATCTTTAGTAGTAATAACTGTAAAGGCAACACAGTGTATAGAGGGAACAGGACTCAGGACTCCCTCCTCCTGCCTAAACAAGAATCCCTAGGGAACTGAGATCCAAGTATCTTACCTGTCTATACTAACTTTTTCGAGAGGCTGGTGATCTTCCCTGGAGAGCTGGTCTGGGATTGTACAAGCAGTAGCCTACAGCTCACACAGTCTAATGACAAAGAACTGCATTTGAAACTGAGAACCACTTAAAGCAAAAGCTATGGCCCTTAACAGCAGGTTTTGTTGAAACTGTCTTTCCTAGCATAGATTAAGAAATGAGGCTGGAAGTGAATGTATATATCCTCCTCTCCCCATAGGGCAGACTGAGATCGATACCAGTTATGAAGTTGCAGTCTCTTTCTGTAGAGACAGAATGTTAAAGCAGCTGGTGACCACAGTGATATTTAGGACACCTTTGGCATATCCCTTCTGTAGAAGTGCTCTAATGGCTGAGGCTGTGTGTCTAGTGGCTACCTAACTGGCTGGTCCACTCTCACGGCTGCTTTTTGACACTGCTAAGAATCACATGGCCAAGGATGTGCTACCGGTAATATAAAGGTGTTAATCTTAAATTCCAGTGTTCACTAAAGCATTTCATCTGAATTTAGTTACGGAGACTAAAATATCTTAATTGTCTAGAAAATGCCTCTTTCTGAGGCCTTTAATTCTTTCATCGGGTATTAGAGAGTCTTTGAGATGTTACCTCATGATATTCTTCAAAATTTCAGGTCGATATGCGTGCTAATTACTGTGTTAGGAACCCTTTCATGTTCCAAGTGGTGTGCTCTGTTGTTTCTAATGGTACACCCACTTTACAGCCCTTTTCTCAGAATTATTCAAACTGGTTCTACTGCTTTGAATAAACTTTTTCACTTCATACCTTTTCACAACTCTGTATCTTGAAAAGCCCTTTGAAAATGTATCAGTACAGTAGGGGTTTTTTTGCATCCCGTTGCTCAACACCAGTCTGTTCCTTGTCCTCTTATAATTATCATATTATGTGTTATTAGCCTTAGAAAGCCACCCTGAAACCAAATCATCTTGTTTTAGAAAAATACTATGTGCACTACGTTTATGTTTCTGCATTATATGTGAAAAATGGAGAAACCAGAATAATCTTTCACTGTAAGTGACAAGACTTTCTAACAAAAGTAAGCAATGTTGACTTGTTCTTGAAGACCATATCATTTGCTAGTGTGCCCCAGTGCAGCAAACTGATTTGTGGAAATCAAGACTGGGCTTACAGTGTTATTCCATTTATCATATTTTTTAATTACCTTTTATTACAGATTTTGAGTATATAACAGTTATGAAGTAATGCATTGAATGAATTGCATTCCAATTGATTAGCCAGACGTAGCTGTGATTAGACTGGGACACTGTGATGTGAAAAAGTTTGTTCTAGTTTCACAGAAGCAATGGATAAAATCATGGGGGGTTCCTGTGCTATCTACTAAAACACTTGTTCAGCCAGCTCCATTCTTAAAACTCTGAACCAGTGTTCAGGTTCTGAGCCTGGTTCAGAATGAGGTTTTCCTCCTCCTCACCCCCTGTGGCTGGAGGTTCAACCATGCCATCCTGCCCCCACTTCCATGGTGTGACTTGTGTACCCAGCATTGGGCAGGACGCTCCTGAGCAGACTTTGCTTCAGAGTTCCTTTGTTGTTTTTAGTTTTCCTTATCCATTTATGGTTCTCCGTTGTTGTAGTACTCATCTGCTTCACTTCTCTTACATGAATCATTGTTCTATCCATGTCTTATCAGCAATATCCCAGAAGGAAGAGTTAAATTTACTTGGCCAGGTTTCCATGTTTTGAAGAGAGCCCTCCTGTATTTGGGATTCCATTATCTGTATTTTTTTTTCCAACTCCCCTACCAATTCACTTATGTGAAGGGCACTAAATCCTGTAGCATGCTGTTACACTATAACTTCTGTGTGAAATCCGGCAAAAAGCTTGGATTAAAATGTAAAGGTGACTTTTAAGATGACTTTTCATTTTTATTGGAATAAAAATCAGCTTAGGAATTAGAAACAAAAGTGGCCTCCATAACTGCTCAAACGTGTGCTTCTATATGTTTTAATACATCTGGATAACACCCTGTGAGGATGGAAGTGCTTTTATTCCTGTCTAACTGATGGAGAACAGAGGCACATAGAAACTAAATGCCTTGTCCAAGTTCATATAGAAAATCTGTGGCAAAGGCAAAGCAGGAACTTAACGCCAGATCCCTCTGTAGTACTGCCATAACCATTGGAGGTTACTTCATTATGCATGTGGATCCAGAAAGTTATTGGACAGAACCTGCATTTAGATAAAAATACAATCTATTTGGGGCTGGTCCCACTGTAAATGATTTGTCAGCAGCAGATAAGATCCTGTGCAGTTCCAGTGAAGGACTTAACACCTGGCACATGCACACTTGGAAGAATTTAATTTGCTGCGGAAACAGACTTCAGCTGCTATTATCTGTCCTACCAGTACCTTTCCCACGTACTGAACTGTCAGGTAAGGAAGGCCCTTTGTTCCCACACACAGCTGATTATGCTAGGTCTTCGAACTTCTCTCTTTCTCCCCAGATCGGAGCCAAGTGTTGCCTTTTTCAAATCCAGTCAGTAAACAACAGTTCCACAAAAATTGCATAGTAGACTGAGTGCTTTTCTCATCTAACCTATTGGAAGAAATGATCTAACAATAATGGAACCCGCCTTTCTTATAGACAGAGTAGATCGTGTTTAAAACCCTTCAAGTTGTATAATGGGTATTTTAATCCTCCAACTATTTCTGCAGAAAGTAGATAATGTACCACATACAAATTGAGTGTAAACAGGTACAAATCCCCAAAGCAGAATTTCGCCTACTTCTATACTAGTTATTCCTCTGTGTTCACAGAATGAAGATACTCCTTTTAATAGTACTTTGAGGCAAGGAACAATGCTTCCTACTGTGAAAGATTCTAACCAAAATCCTGATTGCACTGAAATTAATGGTATCTTTATAATTTGATTTTACTGGAACTAGGATTTCAGGATTTCACTGGATGGGGAATAGATGAACATAGAGTAGCACCTTTTTTAAATGAATCTTGCAGTTCATGAGTACATAGTGTCATGATCCTCCGCCAGTAATAAGTATTAATAAAAAGGTGACATAGGACAGAAATCTGTGATTAATTTCTTCTTTTGAAATGATGCTTCTCATATTTCAGAAATTTCAGAAATTATTTTACTGCCCATAAAAACAAATTCTGATTGACTGCCCAAAACTAAAACTGGAGGGAGACAAATGGTAACCAGATGCACTAAATAACTGTTTCTCCTGTTATTTAATAAGAACCTGTAAATATAGGTTGGAGCAGAATTTATTTAATGTCTGTAATATATTTATTTTGTCCTTTTATGAAAAGGATTTAATTATTTGAGGAGAAACAAATGACAAATGTAGAACTCTTAAGCAGTGATTCTATTGCTTTTCAAGAAGTGTCAGTTATAAAGAACAAAAAAACCCATAAAAAATATAGATGCATAATTGTTTCTGAGTAGTAAACTTAGAGTATTCTGTAAAGTATTAGCAGGTTTTGATACGTATGTATTTAATTGTCAGTTGAAGTGGGAATGATAGTGCAGCCATCATCTCAGTGGTTTCAAAATAAAACATAAACCAGAATATGTTATGTAAATGTCAGTGAAAAAACTAACAGTGCTAAGTTTCCACTTGTAGCTGAGTGTAAATGTGTTTCTTTTGTGCTCCTTTCTGACCACTGTCCAGAAGATTATGCAATTGAAGCAACTACTTTCTTGTCTGCTGAAATGCTAGGTAGGATTTTAATTTTTAGAACTGATGACTTGGCAAGAAAGACTCGAAATCAAAGAACGCCTGTCGGTAGTGATATATCAAAAGCACCATGCAGGCAGTCAACTCATCATAGCTGAAAAAAAAGTTGATTGTTTATTGTGTATGAGTGTAAGCCAAGCATTCCATTTCCTTGTGAATATAGCTGTACGAAACTCAGTAAAAACCTTCCTATTCCCATGTCTTTTATTTGCAATTCTTCTGCCAATTGCAACTGTCCACTGGGCGCACTATGTACATACATTTTAGCCATTTGACAAACTTTGTCTTGATATGCGTAGTCTTTCTAGTCTGTGTCTATCATGTCTGGTTGGCCATTTCAGTAACATAATCCTTCTGCTCCCTAATTCTGCAAATGGCACTTACACCAGATGGAACTTGAGCAAGTTTGTGTGCAAGAAGGAACAGTAAATATTCTCATTTGTAAATTCACATAAAATTACTTTGCTTGGTGCTTAGCAAATACACAGAATATATATGCAACAATGTGAATGTTTTTTCTGTGATAATTAATGAGTCTGAGTTAATTACTTGGAATTTTATTTGAAACTTTATTTCTGATATTTGTCAGTGACTATTTGAGAAAAAGGCAGTGAAATTTTGTTACTCTTTGCCAACTATAAACCACTTTGGAAATAAGCATTCATTTTTCATGTACTGGCAGGAAAAAGTACTTAACTCATCAAACGACCATCTTATTTCCTTGCTCAGTGAATTTAGCAATATGCTTCTGCATATCTTTGACTAGCCATTATCCAGTGATGTCACCTATTTGGAAACTCTTTGCTGGCATCACTCCTGAAATTCTGAAATATGAGTAGCAGAGTGATGCTCAGTAAACTGCAGCACAGCAACTGCTAGCAACCAAGAGCTGCAAGGCTGTAATGATATTATCAAGTTGTGATGGAGTGTTCATGGACATCTGTCTGCCTGGTACATTGAGGGATGCAAATCACAGCCATGATGATCTGAGATGGGACAGGAACCCCAGCAATCAGATCCTGAAGTAGTTTTATGAGCCTGAATTAACCCAGAAATAATTTTGTGACTCAGTCTACTAGAAGGGACATAGGACTGACTATAAGACATGGGTTTATGATCCCTTCAAAGAAAACAGTCCAAAGTGAGTTCAGTCCTGACTAGGACTGCAAAACAGAGCGCTGAGCTCCTTTTATTTAAGAGAATATGCTCTAAATAATGACCATTGCATTTATTTTTGGAGCTCAGGAAAGAAAAGTGAGCTGGTGGTAGTATGGAGAAAAAGCTGTATCCTGGCTCTGCTGAGGTCAGGGAAAATATCCCTACTGGTTCTGATGGGTTCTAGTTTACATACTCATGCACACTCACTTCAGCTGTTATTAAAATAAATTTAAGCTTCCTGTTACACAATGTTAACAGAGCTGGTGATTTCAAACCCTAGGTGCCTGCTTATAGGAACATGAATACAAGATGGGGAAAAGCTTCAATGTTTTAGCATGAACCACTGAGTTTAGCTGTATGGGGGAAATAAATTTCCTCTGATTATTAAGGTTTTACATGTAGTAAAATTATCAGTTCAGCTGAGTGGGAGACTTGATAAGGCAGCTGGCAGAGAGAGTATTCAAACTGTAGAGCTCAGCTCTACAAGTAGTCGAAACGATGTTTCGGACTAGGCAACAGAAGTGAGACTAATTTGTTAGTACCTGTATGGTGCTCTTAGCACAATGTTGCTGAAGCTGTGAAGACAATCAAGTCCTCTACAGCCATAACAGGAAGACTTTCGACTTCTTGAAGTTGAGGATTTGGGTCTTACTGAACAAGAGTCAGGGTTTTTTCTGCTGAAGTCAGAGAAATTTCAGAAGACAAGGAGGGTGTTGTTGCTAGGTTATTGAGGTTCAGTCTTCTGCTCTCACAGGCAGCATGTCACACACAGTCTTTCATAAATTGATTGTGTTTCATCTTTAAATTAGTTTTTTTGCCTCCACTATTCCAGTTGGAAGGCTATTGGAAATCTTGATTGCTCTAATGATCAGAAACCTTCTTCTAATTTCCAACCTAAATTTATTCACAGCCGGTTAATATCCATTTGTTCCCATGCCAGTTTTGTCCTTAGCTAATTTAGGTTTTTCCGTATCTGGTGTTTATCTCCCTGATGCATTTACATGCTGTGATTATGCTCCTGCTGAGCCGTCATTTTGCTCAACAAAATTAACCAAAACCCTTTTGGTCTCTTCTCATAAGATAGACTTTCCCTTCTTGATCATCCTCCTTTGGACCTGTTTCCATGCCTCTCTTCTTGACTGAACTGTACAAGATTCTCAGTTGAAATTTGCTGGTGGCATTGATATTTTCCTTACTAATCTGGAAAAAAACTCTTCTAATAATAGAAATGCCTGTCTTTTTTATGGCTATATCATATTGATAACTTATAGTCATCTTGTATGTATGTGCAAGTCTTTCTTCTTAATCATTTATAAATAATAGTTTACAGCTTAGGGTAGACATTTTTTTTGTTATTGATGTTCAAGAGCATATTGTGCTGTTAAATTTAATCGTATTTGTATTGGTGAAGTTCACACAGTTCCCTCTGCATAGTGACCTGAAACTCATCAGTACTAATGAAGTTTCCCAATACTGATGATGTTTCTCAGCATTGAGTAATCAACAAGCATAGTCAACATCTTCCTCTTTCTAGTATGCTTATGGATGAAACATCAGACATCACTACCAACAATCATCCACAAAGACCCTCCCTATTAAGCCTTCCTCAGTCTGACAGTCCTTCCTTTAATGCTCTATTTTTCACTTCCCCATGAATGAGCTTCTTGCCCTCTTTACAGATTTTCTACTATTCCTTACTTTCTCAAGCTTCACTAATAATTTCTTTTGTGACACCCTAACAAAAGATCATATAGCTCAAGTCAGTTACATCTCCCTTGCCTATTGCCTAAACCCACAGTTATGATAACAGAAAATGCTGTCAAGTTTGCCTGACGTTATCTTCTCTTGATAAATGCAAATAGCATTTTTTCCATTTTTCTGTGTATGTTTATTTTGCTTAAAGTCTGTCCCCTAAAACCTTGCAGATTATGCATAGCCATGTGGGTTGTTAGTTGTCTTACCATTTTTCTCACCTTATCTTAAATCTTGACGTATTTTTCTATCATCCTGTCGTATGACACTATGTCTGGTTTCATAACTAGGCTATTAAATATTTGCTACCAAGTCTTCCATTTCATACACTAGTTCCGTCATCAGTTTGGGATAGAGATTGTACAGTGTACCTCCTCATGAGCTTTTGCTTCACACATCTGTAATAATTGCAGGATTCATACCCTCATAACCATTTTTGGTTTGCACCGCAAATTAGGTTATCCATAATATTAATGCCACTTTGAATATGTTTTGCTTCCACCCCCTTCTTAATCATGTGGCTGAAAAACTTTCAATAGTTGTTTTAATATACTTTCAAGATCTAAATAAGCTTTACTTAGGCAACTTGTACTTTTTTCTTCTGCCTTTGAGGAGCACTTTATCTCCATTCCTTGTGTGTTCTTGGCTTAGTCTTAACATTTTAACAATTGAAAATATTAGTTCTGAAGCTTACAAAATTCCCCCCACACACTTTCTTGGAATCCAGGCTCCTAACGTGACCAACACCTTTGGTTTTCTATCTTTCCTGAACAGCACGTAATTTTTTATGGTGAGTGCTCCAGGGATAAGTGTTCTTTCACTGTTTTTATGTAGTGTCCAGCTGTTTTCTAATAATTCGGATCCCTTTGTTTTGTTGCATAGGTTCAGGCAAACCTATGCATCCCTCCCATTTTTATATACCTTGCCATATTGTGTACATTACCTGGATTAAATACAGTTACAATATTAACAATGTTTTCTACTGTTCAGAAGAACAACAGCACTTGTTTCCTAGTTTCCGTTCTTTTGCTTTATTTTTTGCTCTGTTGTGCATCATCGTTTTCCTCCTTTCATTTATCTAACATTCTTCTTTGTATTCCTTTTTCAAAGCCTTCTTAAAATTGTCCTGGTTCTTGGAAGGAGTGTTAGATGATGAACAGCAAAAGATGAAAGATCTCATCTACATCTGAAGCCTGTAACTGAAAAGTTATCTTCCTTGTTAAACTTTAGTGAATGACAGCAGAAATAACTTGTCACTTTGATGAGACACATGTCAAGCTACACTTGTTATTATTTCATTAATCGCTTCTATGACATTTCTGTCATTACTTCTGTGACAATAGTGTCTAAGGCCTTAGTGAAGACTAAGGCCTTCCTTCTACTTTACATAAATAATATTAATCTGTTCTTCTGTGTAAAATTCCAGATACTGACTTTTTTTCAGATCTTCCTATTAGGGGATACTCCCTTAGATTTTTAAAAGCTGTGACAGATTACTATCGCATCAAAATGCGATGCTTTATCTCAGTTTTACATAACACTCAAAAATATTCCAAAAGCTTCTATTTACTATAGTCTTTGCTTCATCCTACCTTAATATTAGGAAACTTGACCTCAGTAAATTCTGTGACCTTAAATTCTAATATTCAGTGTTGCTTATTGAGAAACAGATCTCTTTATTCCAGGGTAGGCTTAAACAGGCAAGTATTATCTTTTAACTGACTTTTAATGAACAGTGAGTAAGAGTTCCTGAACCTTTTTCTTGATACAGGTACCAGTTAGAAAACATTGAATTAGAAAATGCAATTTGTAACCGCTTTTCTGCGCCTATTCAGGACATGCTGTATTCTCTACTTTACCCTGTAACTTTGGAACACGACTGGTGATGTTAGGAAGACAGTAATATGTAAAAAAGGCTTGGAAGCCATTTATTCTCTTATTTAGATCTGTATAATTTCCACTTTAATTCATTCATGTAAAGATAGATACAGCTGGCTCTAATGTTGGTAAGCCAAATTTTAAAGTTTATTTCTTCAGCTTTTGAAAACTAGTCTATAAAGTGAAATGACTGATCTAAGGAGGGGGGGGGGGGAAATACAAAGAAAAATTTGACTGGTCCTAAAATAAATGCATGTCAAAATCATTCTGAACTTTTCATTTCTAAATGTCAGTGGATAAGAGTATTTGAATTTCTTTTACGTATCTCATAACAGAAAACAAAGTCTTAATGCAATCAAGAAAGATTGTTTGTCTGAATTCATTGCACAGTACTTATCACATAGGCTTTCGCTATTATACTGACAGATTCTAAATGCATAGCTGTTATTTTGTATGTTAATTGAAAAATGCTGTCCAAAGATGTTTGTATTCATGTAACTTGTATTATATTCAACATCCATGTTAGGACAAGAAGCGTTTTAAGGAATCGATATGAAATTAACAGTGGCAAGTTACCAGAAGATAGTAGACTGCTCTAAGACAAGTATGAGACAGTAGAGTGTTCCCTTATTTTACAAAGAAAGTCACAAAGACTGTAGTGCGGTTATTTTTCTCTAGGGATTGCCAAAATAGATAAGCATGTGAGAAAAGAGAGTTTGTGGAGACTGGTCTACCCTACAAACATGTTTTAGTGGCTGGAGGCAAAAAGTCAGGTTGCTCTTTTAAAGCCTGCTACTTCCCTTTTCTTGGTGGTCCCCTATTGTCTCCTAATCTAGATTTAGTTTGTGAGCAGCCAGCTCTGCTGGCAGCCATCAGTTTGCTGCTTTTCTACTCGTGACAGTGAACTTCACTGTGGAACATTTTTGTCTTGTGACCAAGTGCTGCTGAGAGGTGACCCAGACCCTGCTGCACGTAGCATGCAGTCATGACATGGGTACTCTTGGATGCCCTACTGTAGGCAGCATGAATGAAACTGAAAGCAGTGCAAATGTGGTAGGAGGCAAAACATTTCAAGAAAGCCGTCAAACCCAGATAAGGAGGAGAAAATGAACAAATAGGACAGAGTAAGAGAAGAAACACTGGCAAATCTGTCCGAGTGTCTTGATAGGCCATGGGGAAGTGGAGGAAGGAAACTTGGGGCTTACATCTATTATGCCAACCTGACAGGAGTTTAATCAAAAATGTTTGGGAGGAACTGCAGTAATGCTGAGACGTGACTAATCAAGCAAAGTTTGGAAAAAAATCACATTCAGGGACTATGTTAAACTTTGGGTTTTGTTTTCTATTCATGGGGATAGCTAATCTGATGAGACATGTTTTTCTTCCATTCAGTATAATAAGTTTCAATTACTTGATATTTTAGAATTTACTTTGTTTATATGCAAATAAACCATTGGAAGTGAAACTCATGCACCAATGACTCAGAATTTCAAAAGCCTCAGAAGAAAGCAATGAAATATCATACTGTTCACAATAATTGTAACCTGGTAGAAGAATTTGCTGAATATGGTCTTTATGATCCTTAGGCATCCTTAGGCATTTTGTTAGTAATGTTATTGGACAATGATGAAAACGCGTAACTGCGGAAAGTCACCTCCTAGTTTACATGTCATGGCACCCGATTTGGAAGACAACTACTTCTCTCAGTTTTGCAGTATCAGCTATTTCTGAAATAGACTTTGCAAACTTGCATTCTCTGATACAAACAACTGGTAGACACTTCCTGTGCTGGGTATGTAAGAAAAAAAAAAAAGCTGGCCAGATTCATTCTAAGTACTATTCCAATGTTTTTACCATTTTTATTTCTAACTATTGCAAAAAGGGTAGCAAATTAAACTAGATAGATACTTTTAAACAGATGGTTTAGCCATCAAACCCCTTTTTTAAAAGTTTTCGGACAATGAGCTTGTTTAGAAAAAGATTATCATCAATTAGAAATTATTTTCTACAGATGAATGTTTATGAGACTGCATTTCCTAAAGGGAACTCTAAATTTCTGTATGTGGTTATCTTTCCCATCCTTTCGTGCACCTTGTCCTACTTGGGTATTTCATCCTGATCTAGCTTGTGGACTTTTTTCCAACTTTTTGACCTCCTTTGCATAGCAGTTTCATCTACATTCTTCCATTCTGAGACTGCTGGCCTGCCTTTTTCACTCTCTGGTATATTAACAGTGGGTCCCATTAACTAATTAGTTTTCAAACAAGCATAAACCTAAACTTTCAAACAAGTGTAAGCTAAGTAATCAAAATAGACTCTCTCTCTCCCTCCCATCTCTGCCCCAGAGATCTTCATGCAGCTGAGTATTTTGCTATTGATCATCAAGCCTTGGTTTTAGTAGTTGTACAGGGTGCATTTTAGGGTATTTGAAAACATGATTAAAAAAAAAATAACTGATATTCAAGCTTAGCCTACATGCTAGGTAGTCAGAGCAGACAACGTAGATGGGGCAAAATGGCTGCATGGAAAGGTGACTGGGCTTGCTGAACCTATATGATGAAGCTAGAAGTAAAATCCAGGTTTCTAGATGTGTAGTTTAAAGAACTAGCAACTGCATCATGCTGTCATAAATTGTGACAATAGTGGTAGATTTAAAAAAAAAATACAGCATCATTTCTTGAGTAAACAGTGCCTCTTTTGTGAAAGCTATATACTGGGTTTAGACTAACATATTTATATAAATGAACGACAGTGCTAGGGACTGTTTCTTTTCTGTGTTTTGAATGAATTTAATTCCAGAATAGAGGGACGGATCCTTATTTAGTTAGTAAGAGTTCCTCTTAATTTGCATTCAGCAAAAATACACTGCGTGCCAAGAGTTTCAGAGCCTTTGCAAGATTTTCTGCTAGGTTCTTGTAAAACTGCCTAACAGCTTCAAGGAACACTTCTCTATCGGCATTACAAACACTCACGATTTGTACAGTTTCAGTACGTGTCTTAGCCAAAAGCAGTATATCACCTACTTTCTTTGAATGAACTTCTTTCAATGAAAGCAAGCTCATTATTTTTAGCTTATTTCATTTATAAGCAGTTCATAATCTGCTGTTCAAAACCTGAAAAGCTACTAGTGAATAACTGGAAAATATCAAGGCAAAATGGAAAACATACCATTGTAAACACTACCCTAGTATTGTGAATACTTCTAGAAAAGGCTTGTAATAATGAAAAATTATGAGTTTATCATGATGGAATTTCTGCTAGGCTAGGAGTTATGATTCATTGACATCAGTAGGGATCAGATAGCATTCCAGCTATATGCCCAGATTTTTAGAATTTTGTAGCTTTAAAGTTATTAAGTTTATGTTGATCATAACAGCTGAGCATAGATTCAATTTAGCATTGAATTTAATTTTATGTTGTGCATATTCTTTGTGGGCGGTTTTATTCACGTACAAAACGCATAGCTGAGAGATTACTTTTTTATTCATAATTGATTAATAGCTTGGGTTTTATTTATTTTAGGTGCCAGTGTAACCAACACTATTACAGTATTTTTAATAGGTTACCAAATAAGTGAAGATGGGACTTGCATCTGCAGCTAATCTTGAGACAGTTCTGCTTCACTTCTCCCAGTGAGTTAGTTAGCTGTGTCTTAAGTGTTGGGAAATCAGTGCAAAAATGTTTTTTATAACTTCTAAAATATTTAGCAATGCTTTTCAGGCCCAGTAAAACATGTGAAGCTCTTGAGGTTTCATCTTGCAAGAATTTTCATGTGTTCATAGCTATTTTTCTGTAGACCTACTACGATCATAGGTCAGTGCTTGACGACTGAAATCTTACTGAAATGTGAATGACTAATAGAGATCATTTCATGTAAATATGAACTGCTAATGGTAGGATGTTAAATATGTTCAATAATACAGAACACAACACAACAATTAAGGACATGATGTTGATTGCCTATGCAATTAAAAGTTTAGGAGACCAACTATCTCATCTGGAACTTGGCCAAAGCATCATGACTAACAAGCCTGTTCTTGCAAAAAATTGCCAGAGGAACTCTGATAGCCATGTGTGGTCAAGATTTCTGCTTTGTGTAAATGAAACCATCTCAAAACATAACACTACCATACATAAACTCCCATGCCAACATTTGGCAAAGCACTACTTCTGTTCAAACATTTGTGGTGGAGAAAGCTGACTATATACAGCATCAAGACAAACAGGTTTGAAAGCATTTATTTTTAATTTCCTAGGAAGCCAAATGCTGCTGAAAATCCCATTCTATGATTGTAATTTATCCTACATCCATTTATATAACTTTCATAAAAGTCAATGGGAGGGACTGGTACCAGGTATTATAATATACTGTAAAAACTTCAAAAACATCTTATTGTTGGTTGTTAAAATGATAGACATTTTAGAACAGTGACTGTGGGATGAACTCAGTTTATGTTCTGCTTCCATCTGGCCTGCTACTGTTTCCGTGAAGAAGATGGAAACCAGCATGCATTGGGTTGCACACATTGTCCTAAGAGAGAAATACTCTCTCTCACACCTGTATAGTTGAGCATTTAGACTGGGTTCTTTTGCCAGATCTGTGTAATCCCAGGGTGTGCTCCTGTAACCATCAGGTTTGCCCCATTGGAGCCTAAGTTTACTGAATTAAACAGGACTTCTTACATAACAGAAATTGCATGTTTGTAGGCAAATAGATAGCCTCTGCATCTCATCTAAGTTCTCTTTCTTGTGCAAAAGCCCCACCTTAAAGGCTCAGGCTTCAGGAGGTAGCTATGTGCCTTAGAACCTATGCCAGTCCCTGTTATGTTTTAGACAGTTAACTGTGTAAATGGAACAGGCTGGTAAATACAGCTAAATCAAATGCTTATGCTTATTATGATAGTGAAATAGCTTTGAAAGAGCTCCTGTGGCACTGTACTTCTCTGCATCCTATTTGTGTTTGTGGTGCGAGCTCTGTGGAAGGCCACTTTGCCTTTCTCCTACTATTTTATGTGAAAGTGTGCAGTGCACAACTAACACAAAAGATAGTCCTATAAAGGTACCTGGAAATGTAAAGACAGTGGTTGAACCAGTAACATAGTTTCTTTTTAGATGTTTTGTCTTTTATTTTCTTTTTTTTTTTACTGTCTTTGGAATTTTAGCTTAGGACATCTTCAGTGTTTCTGTGTTGTGAGGATCCATTTATAAAACAGTAAGAGGGAAATCTAAACATAGGTCTTTGGAATAAATTAAGTAATTTTCTGTGATTCAGAAAAAAACCCCCTAATCTGTACCATACACTAAGAATTAAGAAGAGATACACATGGCCTGATGTAGTAATGTACTTTAGCTGCTTGCTGGACTTCAGCAGTGCTTAAATACAAAGTTTATTTCATCTACGCTTGCAGACTTTACTGAGCTTAGTCAGAAATTCCCCACTGAAGCTGATAATGCTTGATGCCTATTGAAGATGGGTAAATTCTCAATCTCTGTAATTATGCTTATTACATTGTTACAGTTGCTAATGTTGTCACCTTTCAGAAGTCTTCCAAGAATTAGCTGAGTTACAGTAGGTTATTAGTAAAACATTGGCTCTCTCTAAACATCTTTTAAAGTAATTGGACTAAGGAATTATTTCTGTAGGTTTTACTTTTACATTTGAGAACAAAACACTAGGAAAAAGGGAAATGATGACTGGCATTCTAAATCAGATCCTACATTTGATCACAATAACTTCAGAAGTGTCTTTGCCTTAAAGAGTGTAGGATCAGGTGTTATATATTGGCATATCATTTTGCATTTGGATCTGTAAAGTTAGATGCTTATGTGCCCAGGTAGGGACCAGCTAAACACTCCAGTTTCACTTTAAAAAGCAGCAGCTCTGTGAGTGCTCAGTGTCTTTTAAACCAAAATTATTACTGTTTAGGAGTCCAGGTATTGACTTAGGTGCCTAAATTATTCCACCCAAGTCTGGATAATTTTATGGTTCACCTTATTTTAGATTGGCAGGTAATTGCAAATGGTTTTCCTTAAGTTAGTAGAAGTCTTACCAGAAGTCTTGGAGATATTAAGGAAGGACCTATAATGCTTAGGATGCGTCTACATTTTTGTTACCATGTGGTTTGATACTGTACTTGTATGGTAACTTTGATAGTTTGTGTTCCAACATGGTTTAATAAACATTACAGTAGATCATTTCATTGCAAAGAAATTAGCTCTTTATTGTCGTTTTATGACTCACTTAAAGGCTCTAATTAAGAATATAGTAAACATGAAAATTTCTCTGAATGCTTTAGGCTTTTTTAGGTGTTATCTGAAGAACATTAATGCTTCCTGCTAGGACAGAAATATATTTAAAAGTTTGGTTGATGAACTCAGGTGGGTTTTTATTTTTAACAATGATGAGTGTACTTAATATGAATAGTATTTCTAATTCAGCAAACTTTTAAACAGAATTTGGTTAGAATTTGATTACATTTGGGCTACAAAAGTAAAATATTTTGAAAGAAAAAAAATTAAAGGACATCAGTCACAACATATTTGCATGTTTAGACCTGATTTTTCTATTGCAAGTTTGATTTCAGCCTTTTAATGACTCAGAAAATTTACAGTGCTGCCAGACACCTCAATATTCCATTACACTTCCTTTTAAAAAGTGTTGTACGTTTGTCAAAACCTTGCAATATATTACTCATAGCAAAGAACTTCTGGTTTCTTAAGGGTATAAATACCTATTTGGCAATGTCCAATTCAGTATCGTTAGTTATAGAGTTGTTTTTGTGTTACCATAAAACAATGCATTCTTTAACCTTATTATCAGAAATAAATAGTAATACGTATACTCCTGCCACTGATTACATTTCTTGTTAAAACCTGTTTTCTCTCCTATCACAAGCAATATTATGACACATTATTTATCATTGTTGAGATCAGATGACACAAACATGAAAGAGTAACTGGTATCATTCAGTTCTGGAAAGCAGAGTGCTGAATCAGAGTCCTCACTTAACTCATATACATTGTACACAAGCCTGTGTTTGACATTGACTTAAGCTTAATGTCCCTGATGACCACTCAACAGATTTTTAAATGCTGTGCAGAATCACACCAAACAGAAGTGGTCAGCTTACACTTACTAAAAGTGCAGTTTCTCTGTAAACAGCCTTAGTAATAACAACACTACATGCCAGGCTGGTGCCACTGCACATGATAAAAGCATTTGATCATTCCTGGCAACGAACACAAAGCCAGATTTGGGTCCAAAAGCAAAGAAATTAACTTGGGAGATCAGTGTAAACCTTTACCCCACTTTGGCATTTCCTCCTCCTTCAAAATAGACTTGGCCTTCCAAGGAAGAGCCATGTGAAGGAGAGCAGGAATCAAGGTTAAAGTCATCACGTCCAAGGCACTAATACGGTTTTATCGGGGAGAAGCATTTTCAGCTATGGCGATGTGGATCAATAGGATCATGAGGCAAGATTTCTGCCTGAAATGTTGAAGCCACTTAGACATGTGTTTCAGTTCATTCTACAAAGTCATTCTGGGGCTCAGCAAAATCAATCCTCATCCCACGTTGGGAGGGACGAATAGAAATCCATCACCTCTAAACACAACACACTGTGCAAATTGACGGCTTAAGTGTGGCACGAAATTTTTGCAGATTTTGCAAAGCAAGTGCTCCGTCTTTTCCCTTATTGTTTGCCCTTCACTTGACATACAGGAAGAGATGCATCAAGAGGATGACAGGAGACATGTGTCACTTAAAGCATGCCATAACAATGTTTGCCCTGGAATGCTCCCTTGAATCTGTTTGAACAAGCAGGCATCATAAATGAATAAATATAGACAAAACTTCACCTAGTTACAAAGTTGATAGAACCCCTTTTCCATCCTCCCCCTTGATCCGAGGTAGCCCCAGGCAAGCTATTCCCTTCAGCCCTGAGTTGGAGTGCCACGATCATACTGCACCAGTTCACTTGTTGCACGGTGCCAAGGTGGCATCTCCCCTCCGCTCAACCCACAGAAACTTCACAGAATCACGTTCCAGCGGAGCCCGTTCAAAGGGCTTCTCCTCTCCAGCCTGCTTGCAGCCTCTTACCTGCATGTGTCCCTGGTACATTCTGCTTTGTCTGGTTCAGGTGCCCCTCAGGCCGACAGGTTGTGTGTACGCTGGGGTGGGGGCACTTCTGTGCACTCGACTAAAAGAAAGAGGGGAAAGGAAAAAAAAAAAAAAAAAAAAAAAAAAGCCTAACCCTGAAAGAGCTATTTTTCGCAAAAGATTCAGTTTGTCCTGGACGTTCCTTTACTGCTTTCGGTTGCCCGGTGATCCGGGCTGCTTTCTTCTCTCCTCTCGCTTCCCTTCTGCCTCTCCCTGCCTCTCGCTCCCTTTTTAATGCGGTGCTGCAAACTGCAAAGGAGCTGTTCCTCGCGGGGTGCTGGGGGGAGGCGGGCCGGACCCAGGCGGCGGCGGCGGCGGCAGCGGCGGCTGCGGGGCCGCCGGGCGGGGAGCGCCGCGGGGCGGAGCGGAGCGGGGCCGCCCGCTGCCGGGCCTCGCCCGCCGCGCCGCTCCGCGCCTCGCTTCGTCCCGCTGCTAGCCGCCCCGGCCTGCCCGCCCGGCGGCCCCGGCGGCCCTCCCCCGCCTCCCGGAGGCAGCCCCGGCCTCCCTGCCCCCTTCCCTCCTCCCTCCTTCCTTCTCTCCTCCCTCCCTCCCTCCTTCTTTCCCTCCCTCCGGCCGCAGAGGGAGCGAGCGGCATCCGGGGAACGCGCGGAGCCCCGCGGAGTGCCGCGGCCACCGGGCGGAGCCCTGCCGGCGGCCCGGGGGGGGGGGGGGGGGGGGAACGGCGGTCCCCCGGCCCCGCCGCCTCGCCGGGGGCTGGCGGCTTCCACTGCAGCAATTAAAAAAATAGCAAAAGAAAAAAAAAAAAAATTAGTAAGCGTAACAAGAACAAAAACCCCCCCCACAAAACCCGGAGCGTCCCGGAGGCAGAACACGGCAAAACCTGGATCTGGCACATGGAGCCTCCCGCATGGCCGCGAGTTTTGCCTCCTCGCGTGGAAGGAGAGGGGGCGCGCAGGGGAAGGGGCCCGAGTGCGGGCGCATCCCGGGGAACGGCCGCCTCCAACGCGGGGGTCGGCCGCGCTCCGCTCGCAGCCCTCGCCCACCGCTGCTGCAGCTGGAAGGGGGCCGCTTGCTGCTGCCTGCGGCGCTGAAAAAGTTTGGCGTTGCAGAACCAGAGGGTTGTGTAGGCTGCGGTCGTCATTAAACCGAATTTTAGTAACACGCTTGGGCCAGGCCCTACCTCGTGCTCTGCGCGCGAAGAGCAAACGTGATCTGTCGTGATGCGTAGAAAATACCAGGAGACTTTTGTTCTGGCTTGGTAATGTTTTTCGACACTTACCAAAGATACTGTCCCGTACAAAAAAAATCTGGTGACGGTCTGTACGTGCAAAATTCTGACCTTGTAAACTGACACAACAGGCCTGGCTAAATCCTGCAAGCGACACCCGCATCATCTTGGATCCAGCTTTCGCCTCCTTTCCCCCACCTCAAACCTTAAACTTCTCAACTGCTAAAAAGAGCAGCTGCTTCAATTTCATTGCAAATTTCTGTCCCACCCAGTGTATCTATATTCGGTAGCACAGAAAACATCCAGCGCCTGGAATTTGCCAGATTGTATAATTTCTTGGCTCTGGGCTCTCAGGTCTTACTACTAAACCGCACGAAACTTTATGATGCTTTCGATTGACCAGAGTAATCCAACCTTAAGCGTGTTCCAGTACTAGAGCAACGCAAAATAGATTTCTTATTCCTGAAACCAGCACATTTGTATCATCACAGCTCTCATTTCAGCTGACTAAATATGCCTTTTTGAAGTGTTCCTATTCAGCTAAAAAAATGGGGTTTTGCAGAACACGAGTTCGTAAAGTCGTCAGTGATGGTACAAGCAAAATCTAGCCAATTATTTTTTTTTCACTTAAGCTTGAGAGTTCTATCTTTTAGATAGATAGCAAAAGTGACAGTTCTTACATCCAATGAATATGCATCCAGCTCACTGAGATTTTCAGAACAGCCTAGGAGTTTAGCCATGTATTGGTGACAAAAGGAAGTAAGAAATGAATATTTTTTGTCTAAATCCCTTAAGCTGCTTTGAAAACCTCAATTAAGAGCTGATGAGCTTAAAATACTTCTTTGGGATTGTCCATACGTGTTAGACGTATCTTGCTGTGTAATACAAAAGGTGACTGCACTTACATAGATGAAAATACCACATTTGAATTATTGCGGCTTCCCTTCAAATATAAAATTTGGAGTACTGATTTTTCAGATATAAATATCTGGCTGCCTTTGTGCTTAATTTAGAAGAAAGTTTAGGTCTAGATGAAAAAAAGCAAATCCTATTTAAACTTGGAGCCTTGGTGTCTTTGCTGTTTGTTGAACACAGATGTATTAGACTCTTAAGCTTTTAGTAATCTTGAAGGTGCGCTTTTTCGCTCTGGCTACAGTAGATCCAGATTATCCTTTCCTGGGTTAGTGTGTAAGTTTCCTATAGTAGCTGAATGTTTTAAGGCAGATGAAAATTTCTTTGTCGTTGTTGTTATTTTAAATACAGGGCTCTTTTGTTTTTTTCAGGGGAGAAGCTGGGGTAAATTTGTCAACGCCAGTGCATAGCGGTATCTATTTTTTCTAAATCTAAGTATATGCATAATGATTTAAATTTTTCCTACAGGGTAGGAAAAAGTACACTTATAGCAGAAGAATTGTTAATTCAGGAATGGTTACTCACGTCATGGGTTTTTTGGGTGAGGGACAAACATTGGTGGAATTTGGCAAGATCTAAATGCTAGATATGAGATTTTCTAGTATAGGGTATTTTGGAATAGGTGTTTTTCTTAAAGCATCAGAAGCAGGTGCCTTCATTTTGCAATTTGTTGATGCAATGGCGTACTGATGCCACATTTTGGCAGGATCTGACAGATCCAGTAAAGCCGGCTAGATCCAGCTTTTACCTTTTTCCTTAGCAGGGGGCTAAATCACTTGGCATCGGCCAGTAAGAAGGCTGGCAAAGCAGCAGGCCTCGAAGTGGGGAGACGGAGGGAGATGTACGTATAGATAGATGGATGGCAGTGCTTTCTTCTTAAGGAGGTGTTCTTTAAATATCTTTCAGTGCAAGCTATGCTCACATGCACACACAGTGCTAGGCTTCCACAAGTGTAAACTCTGCTTTTGCTCTAGCTCTTCACTAGAAGAAGCTTCAACAAGATTGTTTCTCTCTCCACTAGTTCTAATCTGGAATTAATGCATGATATTTACTGCTAAATTATAGTACAATTTCAAAACTGCGATGGTGCATGTGGCAGAAAGCATTAATGTTCAATCCTGTAACATAAATATAAAGGCAAGTTCTTTACAGTTTAGAAAAAGGTGAGTGCCAGGACCCATGCTGTTTGTGACTCTGCTCTGTTTGTGAGTGGGAAGGTGTTTTTTGTTACAGGACATGTTTAATTGAAGAAGATTCACTTGCCTAAAATGCTTTAAAAACACCTTTCTATTGTGGTCCCTTTTGGTCGGTCTGTGTGGCTGCATTAGTATTTGAACCAGTGATGTCTGAGTGCTAAGAGCTCTCTAAGCTTTGTTGTTTGTTATGGCATAAATGGGAAAAACCATGGTAGAAAATATGAAAGTCATAATGTTTGTTAAAAAAAAAGAAAAGTCACCATATGGCTCAACAGATTTTAATTAATATTAAATTGCCAGGGGAAATTTTGAAAAAAAGTCAAATAAAAATCCTTTATTTTACAAATAAATGCTCAGAATTTGTTTTTAAATACATTGCTGGGGCAGTTGGGACTATTAGGAAGCCTAGAGATAGTAATGGGAGTGCAGGGGCATTTTCAGAAATGCAAAGCGCACAAGGTGTTTTTGGAGAATCTGGCAGCAACCTGACATTAACTCTCCCTGGAAGGCAGTTGATATTTCATTCCTTTAGGCCTTACTGATATTTATGTCATCCTGCAAATTTAACTAATAGTTTTAAATCATCGACTCTGAAACTGCACAAGACAGCACATACAGACTCCAAGTTAACAACAGTTATCGTAGTATTCTTCATTTACAAAGTGATTGGAAGGGCAAAGTCTGTGGTTTCCATGCCAAGAAACCACATGGCAAGGGTGAGTCATGATTTTTATTAGGGAAATCATGCAATGGTAAACAGACCTGCATATGCCAAGTCAGAAAAGTGAATATATATACTCAATATGAAACATGTAGTTGAGTGCTCTTCCTTAATAGGGTCACTTTTCTAAAGGTGGGCGATAGGTAACTTGGAGGAAAATGTGTTTCCATAGCTGTAAGTTGTGTGCAACAAAGTGTTCAACGGAAGAGTTTTAAATGCAAATTGAGAGTGATGATTAGTGGTATCAGAGGCAGCCGTTGCCTGTGATGTGCTGTATTCCTGCAGCTTCAGAAGCGAGACTTGGAGAGAGCACTTGGGGGAACTCAGACCTCTGCGTGCACGGCAGGTTGCTGCATCTGTCACTCTACTGTGCTTCTCAGATCTCTCTGAATCTCTTGGTGTTTCTCATGTATGACAACAGATTCTGTTGCCAGCATCCAACGATAGCATATGTTTGGTCATAAAGACACAGATTTGCTGCTATGTTCAACAGTAGACTAATGTTCTGGTGCATATACCTTATATAAAACATCAGTCTATTAGCTCATGTAACCATGGAGATAATAAGTAATTTGCATACATGGAAACTCTTTGGGTTCATTTAGGCACAATGCCTGCATTTTATTAAGAAATAGATCTTTACAAACATTAATACTAATAAATATTTTCATGAATAATATTTTTTGCTAACTGAATAATTGGCCTAATTTGTGAAAACATGGAGCTGATTAAAAATTAACTACCGAAAATAACCTAGCTTATTCTTAAGACTCAAGTGAGGTGCAAAAACTGTGAAAATTAAATTCAGTTGTTAATGTATTAATAGTCTTAAATCTTATTAATAACACAGAATTAAGGATTTATAATATTGTTAGTTCTGACAGATTCTAATTACACTTTATACTTTGTTTTCTAGTTGCAGTTGTAAGGTATGAACGGTACAACCGCACATCAATGAAAGCGCTAATTACGTGTATTTACCCATTGCTTTTATATGCTAACGTGATTTATATGTGTTTAGGGAATGCAGGTAAAGGAGGTGTTTGACGTGCTTTACATACTTTAATGAATAATAAATTTGAGCAACACACAATCCTAAATTAATTATAAAAAGCTAAAAGTTTTGCTAATGATGCATATAAAACATTTAATTAACAAGACTCAATGTAGAAACCACCAGTCACAGTAACAAATAGCAATTAGATTGTAAATAGCCTGAGTAGAATACTAACAGGGTAATTCTTTGTTATGTTAGAGTCACGCCAGTTTTGTTCACCTGTAACTCTGCATCTGTCAGTAAACACCAGCCTAGAACTTGTCAACAGAATGAAGAAAAATACAGTGTTCCAGATTATAACCAGAATAATTACAAACTCCACAATGCTATTTCAGTTGAAGCTTCTGTTGTTGTTATCGTAATGTACGTATAGCATGCCTGTTGTTACTGCAATTTTATGTAGAGGGTAAGTGCTGTGAGTGGTCGGACGAGGGAGCAGTCCAGCTGCATCCCTGTTTGCACCGTCTTACATGTTGTACAGGTGGTGGTATGTGATGGGGCAGGGTTACTGCTACTACAAAGCCTGTGCCGCGCATGCCTATATCTGAAACAAGTGCTAGGGTGAAATTGTAACTTCCCTGGGAAAGGTGGGCTTTGAGTGGGCTTCTTACATACAGTTGTATTTTGTTCAGCAGCAGCTAGTGCTGCAAAATGTGGCCTATTTGAGGGAGGATACAAGTTGTGGTTATCTGTTAACGTATCACCCACACCAAATTGTAAGAACAGGAAACAGCCCTCTAGTAGATCTGTCCTGCCTTTATCCTGTGTGGTTTTATTTATTAGCACCATAGTTACTGTTGTTTGTCCAGCCATATATTCAGTTTCCTAGCAGAGAAGATTTTCTTTGTTTGCAGAGGCTGGTTCTGGTGTGTAGTAACACTGTTCTCCACACAGAAATGCCTTATAAAAAAAGGATCTTCCGCCTATTTAGACAAAGAAAGGAGGAAGAAAGTATTTCTCTCCACTTTCCCCATGCACCTGATTTCAGATTCCAAGAAAACTACATTTCAATGGCCAAATGGCCAATGGTCTTAAGTTTTCCTGAATACGGAACCTGGCATGCTTGTGCTGAAGTAAACACAAACTTTTCACTGACTCCATTGAAACAGAGTGCATGGATTAAGGCCTCATCTATGTAAATGTTGCAGGCTTGTAAATTAACCATTTCTCATTTATCAAGCAGAAAAATGTTTTATGGAAGATTTAGAATCTCCAAGCATACACCTGTACTGCAGTTACTATGATTGCAGCGTAACATAAATGTATTAGGGTTGATTCTGCAACCTCACATTGAAAGTTTTAAAATATGGAAGGTCCACAACCTCCAGGGTAACCAGCTCTGGTGCTTAACCATCCTACTGTTTGAAAGTTTTTACTATTGACCTTACTTAAATACGCATTGCTGAAGTTTATGCCCTTTTTTCTTTTTGCTTTAGCCAAAATTGTTGTGGAGAAGGATGTATTCCATTTCCCTTTGTGGCTACTTTGTACACATTTTAAGAAAATTATTGCATCTCCCTCATATTTCTCTTTCCTAGGGTAAGCAATCCCAGTTCCTTAAACCTTGTCACATAGCTTGGGTTTTCTAGATCTTGATCATCTTTCTTATCACTTTCCTTAGACCGGTTTACTTCAGTAATGTCCAAAACTGGAAAAGTACTCCAGTCTACTCTTGTTGAGTGGACCAGAAAAGTTTCTTCACCTGTATTACACACAGTATTTCTGTTTATACATCCCCCCCTATGGTATTGCAACACCATGATGCTGTTGAGTCATGTTCAGCTTGTGATCTACTGTTACCTTTGGTGATACTCATGAATCACTTGCCCACTGTGGTTTTTTGCGGTTGATTAGTCCTACCTAAATGTAGAATTTTGCCACTGTACTTATTGACTTATAGCCTACTTATTCAAAACCATTTTTCCACTTTATCTAGATGTTTTTAAATTCTGATCACATCCTCCTCTTGTTCTCACAAGCTTTTCCAGCTTCATGTTGCCTGCAATTTAACAAATATGCTTTCTACTCCTTTAGCCAAATTATTAATCAAAATACTGAATTATATGCTGTTCTGTGACATGCCACTTGGGAAACCCCTCTAGTTTGACAGTGAATCATCAATAACTGTTTTCTGAGTAGAGATAAGCAGCCATCTAACAGTGATTTTTCTAGATCATGTTTCCCCCAGCTGTTTATGACGGTATCATAAAGTTCTTATTAAAAATACCTAGTCTTTTTTGCCTGTCTGTAATGCCTGTTACCCTATGGTACAGAGAAAACAGTCTGCGTTGCTGCTTACTCATCCTCTTATCATCTTCTAGATATTTAAATTGTTTGTTTGATTAATTGTTACAGTATTTCTGCTGTAATTAGAAGTAAGCTTTCTGGCCTTTCTTTCCCCTATTTTTAATGCTAAGCACTACGTTTGTACCGGTTTACAAGTTCTGTTTAATGCTTCTGAGATTGCTTCAATCTATGCTCAGAGTATCTCAGGGGGAATTTGATCAGGTGTAGTTATTTTGAAAACAACTAACTTGCCTAAATACTCTCAAGCCTGTGTTTTCCTGTCACAGGTGTTAGTTCTGTTGATTTCTGATCACAGCTGACCATCTTAGGTAATTTAAATCTAGTTCTTTTCAGATACCAGTAATATTTTAACAGCATGTACCTCACTGGGGGTTCCAAAACATGTTTTAGAAGCTGCATAAATATACAGGCATTTACCTACTCCAAGCTCCTGATGTCTGTGGCCAGATGGGTGCCAGTATCCAAGCTAGCTTTGGTTTAAAGCTGGCTTTGTTATGTCTGCACCACATGGTCATTACATCAGTGAGTTCAACATGAACACGTGATTTACATTGAAGTTAGGAAAAATTACTTATATAGAATATTTGCTTATATAGTTAATGAAAATCTGGTTTAAATGGTTTAATATTGCTAAAAATGTTTATGTAATACCAGTACCTAAAACATGCTAGACCTCAAATGAAAGGATGATTTGCAAGGATTTTCTGCTGATCATTTTTTCTTGAGTGCAAAAATGCTTTAGAGATCTCAGAGTGAAAATTGTTGCTCTTTAATTAGATTTTATCCACTTGTGATTACTGATAATATAGACGACACATATTCCTCTTACCATATTAACTGCTTCATTATTTGTTGTACTTGACAAACCTTGAAGATATTACTGGATTCAGTGAAGCATCCATTTAGAGTGACTCCACACAGTTACATAAGGGATTTCCTGGCAGGGAAAGGTTTAATGTTGCCATATAAATTCTGGGTAGCTAGCATGGAAAAGATCTGGAGAGGTACTGCAATGTAGAGGAGTTAAAAAACTCAGATACCTCACTCATGAATTGTTTTTAAACTACAGATCTCAAAGCATTTTGGGAGTAAGTGCTGTTACCTGCATTTGGTACAGGGTGGTAGGGTTTGGGAAATGTCATTTCATCACTAACTCTAGAGGTTGTTAAACAGCTACTGTTCAAGTTAAGACATTTTATGATCAGCAGTTCCAATAACGTTCATCAGGGAGTATTCAAGGAACCGCTTATGAATGTCTCTGGACTGTTAATGTTGTTTTTTATTAATTGATACAGTACTGGGAAGGCAAATACTGTGCCAGAATTTTAAATGGGATGGCTTAGTAATTACAGGCCTTTCAGCCTGGTGCCAATCCCTGGCAAAATAACGGAAGACTGATATGGGACATTATTAGTAAAGTAATAATCAGAGGTAATGTAATTTATGGCAGTTCTCATTGGTTTATGGAAAATACATCTTGTCAGACTAACTCAATAGCTTTCTTATGATATATGAGGTTTGGTCACTGAATGTTGTAGTGCTGATGTAATGGACTTTCTTAGGGCATTTGTCATGGTACCTCACAACCTTTGATTAAGAAATGAGAATAACGCAAATTCAACTGAGCAACACATTAAAAGGACCTAAAAACTGCTTCTCTGGTAGTCTTAATATGCAAAGTGGGAATTACTATCTAATAGGATCCCTTAGGAATTGTTGGGCCATGCTTCTTTCCCATTTCTTTTAATGACCAGAAAAATACAAAAAGATAATTAGTGGTAAATTTATGTAGATGGAATAAAGTTTGGGACTCTGGAAATAAAGTTAGTTTATGAAGTGATCCATAAATCATATATGCTTCAGTAAAACTGAAGGTAAACCCATATACATGTATATATATTTGTTTTATTATTTCATATATATGAACAAATAATTCAGCTTACATTTGCAGGATGAATGACTCTATCCTGAGAAATAATGACTGAAAAGTGTTTGGGACATCATGATAGATAATTGGTTGAATGTAGGATTGCACTGTCACACAGTGGCCAAGGGCCTAAAGGTGGCCTAGAGAGAAACTTCAAACAGGAATCATGAAGTTATGGTACTTCTGTGTCAGTAGGGATGTGATAACTTCCCAAATATCTGAGTGCATGTGAAGATTCGGATTCATGTTTCAAAAAGCAGTAAAGAGTTGGTGAAGACTTAGAGAATGATGAATGGATTGGACATTCTGTGCAGCAAGATACTCAAGGGCTTGAACCTATTTAGTTGAAACAAAGATAATTTGTCCCAGCCTGTATCTATATAAAGCACAGAATATGATATTGGAAAACTTTTCAACATAGCAGCTATAAAAAAATGAAGTCATCGAGAGTTGGAAGTTAGGCAATGATAGGTTCTAGATGCACATTTTTTAAATAAAGGTAATAAACCATTGAAATTGTTTTAAAGGATCATTGTGGATTATCCATCTGGAGTTTTTAAAATCAAGATTCCTTGTTTTTTTTCTGAAAAATATATTCTGCTTCAAGTAGGAATTGATTTAGAGCGGACCGATAATTCTGTTACAGGAACAAACAATTGATCGTTGTAGTTACTGGGTTTGTAACCTCTAAACTGATTTACTCAAGGCTGCCTAGTAGGACACTGGCAGAAGTTAGGATAGTACCTGCTCTTACTGATTCCCAAACTGCAGTGTTATCCTTTATACCATACAGCTTCCTACTAAATAAAAGAAAGGCTGGCATTTCTTAAATATATGTTTCTTTACACACATGCACGTGTGTGTGAATCCTGCTTTCATGCTCAGTGTGGGAGATTAAGGGATTTCTTAAATATATGTTTCTTTACACACATGCACATGTGTGTGAATCCTGCTTTCATGCTCAGTGTGGGAGATTAAGGAAGCTTTTTTTTCCATCTGTGCACCTTGCTTGAAACAGTTATAAAGCTGTACTTTTTGTTGTGCGAGTGCAGCAGCATTGAAACCCTACATGTGGCCAACCTGAACCTCAGTCCCTTTCCTCTAGATAGTTGATGTCACCCTGGAAGGGCTCTTCTGGGAAGCCAGGGCTAATCTCCCACATACACCCCATATCAAATGGAGAATTTGCTTTCCTCAGTTCCCTTGGAGCCATCAAACCTTTCCTCATTACAGCTTTTGGCCTTCTTATGCTGCACCGGCTCCCAAAGTCATTACTTTTTTCTGCTGAGCAGGAATTCCATGTTTCAGATGTTGATTTTTCATAATGCGTGCTCAGTTTCAACCTGTAAGAATATTTTTTATTAATGATGATGTGGGTTTTTTTTGTCTGAAACATCTTTATTGGTTAAAAAAAGTTCCTGTCACACAGATCAGGAATTGGTTGCCAATACACAGAAAATGTGTACCGGTAAAAAAGGAGTACATCAGGAAAGACTGCTCTGAGATCTGACTTTTGGGGATCCCAAACATGTGTCTGTCCCACCAGCTCAGTAGGCCAAATCCTGTCCTTGCTCAGATGCTTGAATATGAGAGGTGCTCTTAAATTTTTCAGTCCAGCTGGGCCAGTCCCTGAGTGATTCGGTGTCGCTGCTTAAGTCATTTGGTATTCTTTATGCTTGATGTAGTGTCATGTGGAGAGCCAGCACAACAATCTCTGTATTTTACAGCATTTCACAGCAAGAAAGGCAACCATGCAGAGAAGTATGTACAACGCTTAGCTGATAAGAGAACGGATCCCCATTTGCTTGCAGCACAGACTGGTGGGGGGAGCTGTGATGGACACCTGCCAAGGGAAAATCTGCAGGATCACAAGTTCTGTTAAAGTATCAGCTTCAGTTCATCTTTTCTCCTGCTTTCATAGAAATGGCTAGACACGATTAATAGCAAGGAAGTAACTTTTAAATAGTGAGACTTTTTAAATGTGAGACTTGGTGTGTAAGACTAGTCTGCCACAAACAAATTCTGCTGAATCTTTCCTTTTAGCTTTTCTGTCATTCACAAATGACATGATTTAATGGTCCTAAGCATATTCGCAACACAGGTATTCATTTTGACTGCACAGAGGGGGAAAAATGCATTTTATCTTTTCTTCAGTTAGTAACAAAATAACTATCTTAAAATGTTGGGATGTGTTGATGGTAACAGAGACAAAAGTGATTGAGGTCCTTTGACATAGATGGAGTGAAAAGTTCACTGTAGATTATAAAGTTCTTTAAAGAATGCACATCCTGTGATCTAGAATATCGGCAGCAATCATCAGTTTAACAGGCTGAGATAAGACAAGAATAATCAATTATGTCTTATGCCTGTTTGAGAAGTGTCTCTGTTTTCACACCTGTGAAACAAGTGATTAAAGTGCATGGCTGGGCTCTGAAGTCTGTCTTTTGATAAACTGATTCTTTGAAAGCTGGCTTCTAGTTTGTCAGTGTCAGGTAAACCGATTTTATTTTAGGGCTTCTTTCATCTCCATACGATAATATAAATTCTAGTAGACTCTAATAGGGGGGTGGGGAGGAGAAAAAATATTTTTACTTTGGCTTTGTGCCAGTTTGACTTGCTCTGTCCCTATTGCCAAGAACAGTAAAAACCCCACTGGACTCAGAAGAGGTTATTTTCAAAGCAAACGTGAGTGATCCAATAACACAAGTCTCACAGAAAGACATGGGATTTGCACTCAGAGATATCTTGGTGCTTTTGCAAATCTCATCCCAAAATACGAGCCTGCTCATTACAGACAACTATATAAAAGTGATTCTGTGGAGTTGTACAGCTGAATAAAGCATAAAAATAAAGATTTTAAAGGAGGACACTTCAAAAAGTCTTATTCCTAACCGTTGTTACATTACAAGTTTTCATTGTTCACTTTTAAGGTGAATTCTTGATTTTTGGTAACGATGTCTTTGCATGATTTTCAAAAAGAAACACTTCCTCACTTTGTCAGGGAATGTTATCTGGGCATGTAAACACAAGACTTAGACCAGGAACTTGTATCATCTGATGTTGCCCTAGCACTGTTTCTCTTCAAAATTGTCACTAACACAGTCTCCCTACTTCTGTTTTCTTAGTTGTAAACCAGGGCAGAGGTGTGTGCATGCAATTAGTTGCACGTGTCCAGGGCCAGTAGAGAGTGATAAAGGCTGTTACTGACAATTCACGTTAATGGGGGATTTCAGTTTCAGAAAGTAACAAGAGCAGATGTGATTAGGAAATAAAGCAATGAGTAACAGTCAGATATAAAACCACAGAGTTATAAATACAAACAAATCATTGTGTTATGCTTACTTTCACCATGATAGACAACCTTTCACTACTACAATACGTACACAGCAATAAAAGCAGCAAAATCCTGGATCAGATCCTCAGCAGGGGTAAATGCTCATAGCTCCATGACAACAGAGTTGTGATAATTTATACCCTACAAAGGCCTTCCCTTTACTGAACAACTCCACCTCTTTTGAGTTGGAATTCATCTTTCTGCAGAGGGGTATTTATCTCCTCTGTTGTAGGCTTAGTAAGTAAATCCTACATGAAGGGCTTGGAAGGCAAATAGGTCTTGTGCTGCTTTGCTGCATCAGGGTATTTCACCTGCTGTGCTGTGGCAATGTTAAGATGAATGATTTGGCCTCCAAAGAATTCCTAATAGGAAAGGCTTTGCTAACTAATGTGAAAGTCAGCTGGTGTCCCTTGAGATGCTATAATTAAGATACAGCAGATGTTAAAACTTTTCTCCAGAACATACCAGCGATTAAGATATCAGGTGTAGTAGACATACGCATTTGCTTAGATACGAGGGAGAGAATGTAGGTAGTATGTGAGGTCCCTGCTTCATGAGACAAGGGGGAAGATGCGGTGCGTGCTGGGATATTTGGTTAGGGAAGTTCATGGCAAAATAATTAACTTGGAAAGTGTCTGGCTGATGAAGCGCAAAAACATTGCTGACGTTTGGAAGCTGGAGGACTTGTAGAGAATTTGTACTTTGGCAAAAAATTGGCCTGATAGGTCCAAGGAGGAGGCAACAGCTTAATTTTTTAATGCATTCCCCTTTACTCACTTTATTTGGATTACTGCATATCATCCTGCTTTGCTCTGTAACCAAATGCATAGATGGAGACACTTTGGAGGAAAGTTTGGGTCTTGTCTTTCTCTCTCTACCTTGGAAGCTCCCAAAACTCTTGTCCTTCTCTGAAGTATGGAGTGATTTCCAACTGAATCTGCTTTATTGCTCACCTGCTGCTTCTGTTTGCTAGGGAAACCTGACTTAGTGTGTATCTGCTCCTTGTGACACATAGGGTGTCTCCTTCTGATGTGCTGCAAATCCTTCCAACGTCTGATTCTGGGATGCTGACGTTCCAGTCTGGGTGCCTCTTCATAAATCAAAGCAAGCAAATTGCTGCTTAAGCACTTTTTATGCAAACTTTGGTTCAAAAACTGAGTGGCATTTCCATTAAGGGTTCAGAAAATGCACTTAGACTGTAAAATATTGAAACCTTTGCTCCGGTGATAGATAAAGAGACTCGAATATGTTCAATTAAAACTTCACAATTCTTCTCATGGTAACAGATTGTGCTATCCCCCTACAAGAACTGTGAAGTGAGTTAATAGTGATCAAAATATCTACTGTACCTGCATCTCACTTTTCTTACATTACTGGCATGTTATCTCTGCTGTCTTGTCTAAATTCCAATTTAAACAATTACATTCTGCCCACCTTAATTCTAGCTCCTTTCCATGCACTCAGCACTCCTGTTGACTCCCCTACTTAACCTTTATTTCTGCTCTAACCACTTAGCAGTTATTGTGAGCTGTCAAGCTATGAGGCTCTAGTCATGACTCCTATGTATAATCTACATGTTAATTTTCACAGTACTTTCTTAGGACAAAAGGCAACATATTGAGTTACTCTTTCCCAGTACAGCTATATAATTTCAGATGTAAATGTGAAGAACTAAAGCCAGCTAAGCCAATGTTTTGGGGAGCTGTATTGGCACATGCATTCAGTATGCTTTTATATGTGTTTCAGTTGCAGTAAATAAAATAAAATGTGTTCAGACTTTAAAAAAATTTACAGTTTAAAAAAACCTGTAATCCCTCCAAAGCGTGAACTGCAGTTCTGTAAAGGTCTCACTCTTCAGCCCGTTAGTATAGCAAAAATGCTTTCCATTTCTGTAACGTTTTTCTCCTAAGCACTGCAAAACATTTTATAAGTTTTAATGAATTTAGACTTGAAATATCATGATGATATGGGTTATCATCATCATCTTCATTTGACAGAGGAATGTGCTGAATCTCAGAGGAAAGTTAAATGACTTGGAGAGGAAACTGAAATACTGACAACTCCAACTTTGAAGTCATCTTCTCTCTGAAGTGTAAGATCATTTGTCATTTAAGTAAAACAGCGTTCTCAAAATACAATTTGCAATTTCCAGAGGGAGTCAGAAGAGTGTTTATATTAGCCCAGAAATACCTAAACATCTTGGGTATCGCTGAAGCCCAGTTTCTTTAGGCCTGAGAAGGACGTAATCACTTCCTGCAATCAGTAACTACAACCAATTCTCACTTGGCCTTCCTGAAGGAACTGAGCTGTTATTAAAAATAAAAGATGATTAGCTATTTCCTGGTTACTGTAAACACATGAGCAGAGATAGGTTGAATCTGGATTGTTACCTCCTGGGGCCTTTTTTTTCCTTTGGTTTTTTTTGTGTACTTAGTTGAGCGTAATGGGTTTCCGATATATAGCTAAGTCTCCTAAGCTAGAGGGAAATGCTTCTGGTTTTGTCATGCCCACAAATACAAAGCCTAAGGACTGACAGAAGAAATACACCTTACCTCAAACTAAAGTTACTTTTCTTGGTTCAGTCAGGACCCTAACAGAGGATTAACAGAGCTGAATTTAGCTTCAAGTTGTTTGCATTTATTCCTCCACCAGCTTGTATTCCCCTCAGCATTTTAAATCTTAGCTGCAAAGGGAAGAATAGAATTGAGAACAAGAGACTATATACTGTACTTTCTGTAATTCCAGAAGAGGACTTTTCCTCTAACCTTGCTGTGCAGCCTTGGACTTCCTCTGTAGCAAAAACACTTGTCACAAAGTTAATTTCTTCTCATAGCTAAACTCCTTTTTCTGTTCGTATTGCAGTTTTATTCATTGTAATAGCATGCTGCAAAAAATTCACATCTTCAAGTGATTCTGCTATAAGGTGCCACAATGTACTGCTGCAGTCACAAAGCAAAGCTGACACTGAGATACGCGTGGTCTTTGTTGGAGTATAATAAGGAAAATACAATGATGTGGTTATGTAAGTCAGCGATGTGGCCTCATGTAGTACTGTGCAACTTAACAACTGATATGAAGGGATCATGAGGATCATGACCGGTTGTTTCAGAAAGAAGATTAATTCTTTCTTTAGAAAGAATGAAGGGCACAATTGCACGATATCTGGAAATAAATGGTTTATAGAGGGAGATTAGGAACTTTCCTTTCCTCATGCTAGTAACACTTGAGTGTTTTTTAAATTAGAAACTCCTTCTTTCAGAAGGTCTTGTATGTGCCAAAATAACTCGTTCATAACTTGTATTTAGCTTTAAATTTAGCTGCTATTGCAGACCAGAAGAAAGTTTTGTGTATCTGAAAGCCCATCTAGTTTTTACAGCTATTCTAGTTGGTCTGATAAAAAAGCTAGCTCTGCTTATCATCCTAGACAATTGTGGCTGTAACAGTATTTAACAAGAATCATTTGTTTATGTGTTTTAATGTTGCAAACTTCAAGCACATTGTGTTTTCTCAGCAGTGTAACATCTCTGAGCAGTTACAAAATTCAAGTTTATTGAAAACCTGAAAAGTTTACATAAAAGATAAGACAGTTTAGGAACTTGGTAATGGTTTTAACTTCTGTTGTCATGGGATGAACTGTTCATCAACTAATGTAAAATGAATGATGAAAAATTAAAGTTCAATTCTGCATTTTAGTGACTTTTTCCGGCATTTCATTGGCATATCAGAGAATAGCAAAAAAAGCTATTGACTGGAATTTAATGAGATGTCTCTGGCACTCAGACATACATTGAATGAACAAGTTACATTTATAACTCTGTAAGTTATATTTATAGACCTATAGTTCCTTTAAGCCAAATATTCAGTGTGTGCTGATGAATTTCACCTTAAAAGAGCAAAAGACATTAGATGTCATGCTCTGCAATACACCTTTGTGTTGTAGTCACTTTTGAAGTTCTTTATTCAGATTTCACTGAACAGCTATAAGGACAGATCAGCATCTAAAAACACATTATAGATGTGTACCAAATTGTCATGTAAACATCAGCTCCACTGTGCTGAAATAATGGAATGGCGAGGAAACAGATTAGATCTTTATAGTAACAAATGAGGCCTCAGTGTTCTTTTGGGCTTATTTGGCCAGCAGTGGACTGGGATGGTCTGTTAACGTTTCTACTGGTTGTTCTGTGATGTAAGAGTCAAGAAAGTTTCAAAGCAGAAAAGTCCACATCCGTTTGATGATAAATCTTAAGTATTTCTGGGCAGAGACCTGGAACATTTGCTGTTTTGTGAAGAATGAGGAACACATGGCACTTTGTAAATAATAAATGATACAAATAAAGCATGAGTAACCACGCTGTAAAAAGACAGCAGGAAATGCATTGAGAAATTGCAACTTCAAAATGAAATTCAGAGACTCCTATTCTGTAAGTATTTAATGTAACCTAAGGACAGACCTGATCCTGCCCACGTATACCAAATTCACTACTCACTTCTTTGAGTAGTCACACTAACCACTTTGTTCTTCTCATGCTACTGTATAATACTGTAGGTAATAAATATTTTTGGAATTATAATACTGTCATGAGAAAAATATTATTGATTACTTAGATAATCTCTTCACTATAGTAAATCCAGCTTGTTCTTCCAAGTCCAAATCTGAGTTCCAGCCTATGAGTGGTTCCAGGAGGCACAGAGCTGCAGGGACACCGCTGTGATAGGCTTTCATGTGTCACTCCCGTGTCTCCACTGTTTATTTCTCTCTATTTTAGAAAAATAACACACCAGCTCTTAACAGTATGAATTTGGCTGCCTACTCTGTCAGTAACATCTAATCTATCTGTCTTAGTTATCTCAAGTGATCTCCACATGCATCCTTTTATTTATCATTTTCTGCACCATAGAGAAACTTTTAGCAGTGCATGTTTTATTATTCTGCTACATCCAGCTGGCACGTCATATATTTATCTTCAAAGGCCAGTGACACATGTATTCCACATATAGCAGGAGGTCATCTCTGGGTGTATATTTATATATATGTACATAAAAAGAGGAGACAAAGGGTAAAAGGAAAGAAGAGAAACAGAGTGATTGGCACTGGAAATAATTATATTTTTTTGTGGCAAACTTTAGCACATTATTTATAGGCAAATCTACCCTATTAAATCATGACAGGGGATATGTCAGCAGCATTTCCCGTAATTGTTTGGTACTCACAAAGTGATCCATACTGCAGATACCCCACAGCATCTGATGATTATGAAGGCATCTAACTGTGGAGTGATGCTTCCTGTAGAAGTTCCCTATGCAAGTTTTAGAACAATAGCTTTAAGAATATTGCCAGTAAAGTCACTATATTTCTTTCCTCATACAAGACCGTACTAATGATAGAGAACTGCTTTGTTCCATGAAGAGTACTTCCAGGTAATGGCTTTACTCATAGTGACAGGCAATTGCAATGATCCAGAAATAATTTTCAGCACTGTAGAATTTTTTGCAACAATTAACAGGAGTCTGCAGAACTGTTCAATGAGGGTTAGAACCAGAAAAAGCAGAGCTGATTAATGGAGCAATGCGTAAGAAGTAATAAAGAGGTTATCTACCTATAGAGAACTAGAAGATGGTGTTCCACATTCTTTTAGCAGAGCAGCATTTTAGAGAGGAGTCAGGTATTTTTCCATCAGATTGTCTTTAATATTCCAGAGCAGAAGTTTTTATTCTGTTCTTACTGCCTTTGAAATATTTCAGTATGGGAGACATTTAGAGATTTTACTCTCTCCCACATGAAGTTGGGAACACTCAGCTCCTTGAATGTGCAAGACCCTTGGCAGCTGCTGCTATCTGACAGGAGGGTGCTTGAGTGCAGTTTTCTTGAGTATATGATGGCTACTGTTAGAGACGAGCAGTGTCATACAGTGAAATGGGCCTGTAAAGTGATGTGATTGATTTACAGGCCAGTCCTCACCTACAACTGTTTTTTCTGTTTTATCTTAACCATATAATACAGAGCCAGGGTACTTCTCACTGTTGGGAAAGCTGGCAGGAGAAACCCTAAAAGCTTAAATAGATGGTCGTCTTTGACTGTAGGAAAGTTGCAGAGAGCTGTCTGGGTGTGCCGGTGAATCACAAAAGGTTTAATTAGCAAGAACTATGACAGCCATTTCAGTCATAGACAAGCTTGCTCTTTATACCTTACAGCCCCAGAGCTGATACCTAAAATAGCTATTTGTGTGTGCCAGGCAGAAAGTAAATTTGAGTTTGGTGATGAGGTGAGGGGGGCTGTCTTGTTTGTTTCTCTATTTCTCTGATTTTGTGCTGCAGAGGGGTGAGTCCTGGTAGGCACATTGGTATAGCTCGGTGGCCCAGTTCCCAGCTTGCCACGGTAGGGTGATAATTGGCCTGCTAAGGAAATAAGTAATAAAAAATGTGTGTGTGTGGGGGGGGAGCAGATTACATCAAAATGGTGAGTTTGGTACAGTTCTATCCAAAAGACCAAAAATTAATTATGTGGGACCTTACTAGGGTTCTTATATTACTTCCTTACAGTGCAGGAGCACAAAAATCAGATATGAAGTAGATCAATACAATACAATAGTTTTAGTTGATCTAATTTTCAATTGCATGGTACAGCAAATCTTTCTTTTGGGGATTTCTTTTGAAGGAGAGCAGGAGAAGTGGAATGAGATGTGTCCCCAAGATTTCTCAAATGTCAAACCTTGAAGGCTTCGTATACATTCCTCTAAGATGTATAACGGTATAGAGGTGCTTTCTAAAAGCAAATACCAGAAGATGTTTGTGAATGTAAAGTAAAAAGGTTTTTTAAGTAACTAAAAGTTAGACAATTGTTCAAAACAAAACAAAGACTAAAATTGCAGAAGAGTGAATGTAATTAATGGGAAGATCCTGCTCTGTGATAAGTACAAAAACAAATCTAAGTGCCAGACCTGTTATTTCAAGCAACTAGAACAATGGGAGATAAAAGAAGAGTTCAACTATGAAAGCCAGGAAAAAGATTTAGAGATGAACCAGAGTGAAAAGCAGGATCATGTAAGGAAACACAAGAGAGCACAGCTGAAAAGTGGTCATAAGTAAATATAGCTAATAGTATAATGGCTCTGAACTAAACAAAATCTGGAAAGAGACTAAGTCTGGATCACATCAGTATGAAAATTCCAGTAGGTGTCATAGTCCTTTACTTTGTGAAGGATGTGACTGACACAATAACAAAGATGTTACTTTCAATGATTAAGTTCCTAAGTGCAAGTCTATTTTCTATTCTGCCCCAGAGTTTACTTGTTTCTGCAGAAGCATACAAATCCAAACCATCCTGTATCATGAGAAAGACACTCAAGCAAGTGCAAATGTCATTATTATCAATATCAATCCAGTATGGTGACTCTGAAAGTGCTATACTAGATGCTTTAGCAAAGCGGCCAAGGAACACTGCAGGGGCTAATTATGGAATAACTTGATCAAGGCAAGTCCACTTCTAATAAAGTCTGTTAGAGATTGACTAAAGCCATGCATTATATGGGTTTGTAGAATTAGCTTTTCAAGCCAGGAGGCATGAGAAATCCAAAATCCTGTTTAACACAAGCTAGAGAACCTCATTTAATAATTCCTGTATGAAGCCTACAACTATTTAAATACAAAAATATATAATAAATGCTAGACAGTTGTTATTTGAAAATACAGGAGGAGGAAGCAGCCAACTGCAATTTTTTACTTACAGGATTACTGTGAGCCATCAGTCTGATGCAGTCATGAAACAAAGTAAATAACAATCTGAGATGTATGTCAGGCAAGAAATTTCCAGTGGAACTGTGAAAGAATGTTTCAATGTCATTTGATAAGGCATTAGAGAGATTTAATTCAGAATATTGTGAATAATTCTCATCACTCAGGTTAAAAACCCATGAGTTCAAGGCAATAGACATCTTTGTTTTTAAGAGGAAGCCAAAAGAATAGAGCTTGCAAAATGAAGATAAAGTTAACTATTGCTGTGGTTATAACTGAAGCTGCTCTGGACTGCTGTTCATCTTGGTATTGCAGTATTAAAGCACCGTGAAAGAATTGCCCTCTACTAAACTCAGTGGCATTGCCAACCAAGACATAAAACAGCATATACAGAGATGTGAGCTACATACAAACACATTTTGCTGGTATTTTTTCAAGTTTATAATGAATATATATGTCACTGGTTATAATTACTGTTCCCTTCTAAATTTCTGACTCACTTTCAACCCTTTATTTGATGTAATCAGTCCTTAAATAAATGCAATTTACTTCATTATTTTTTCACACAAGTGAATATGCACAAAATAGGTTTACACGCATCCAGAACATGCAATAGCTATGTATCAGGAGACTCAGCATTCGCAGGACATTAAAACTGCTCAATACTCAGTAGCTCCTTTTTGTGAGAAAAAGAACATGGTATGTGGGTTTGAGGACTTCCAAAAAGCTTAAGTTTTTCTGAATGCAGACAAAATTTGAAAAACTGTAGCAAGTTTCTTAAACTTCTCAATTCTTAGTTCCCTTGTCAGTTAAATGAAGTTAAAATTTATGACATATTTCCTGGCTCCAGTGAGTCCTCACTTATACTCAGAATTAGACAGGTTCTGAACAAGACCCAATTATTAATGTTTCAAGAGAAGAAGTAATTGCTGAGTATTATTAATTTCTGTACAGTATTTATAGATGTGATTTTTCACAATTCTGAATCAGAATCTCTTTTCATATAGAAAAGCTATGTAGGAGACTGAAGTAATGACACTGCACACACATGCCTTCTTAATGTATGCAGATTATTGTGGCTTTAGAAATTATACACAGCAACTGCAATCTTACAAAAACCTGTAAATTAAAATGAAGGAAAATTACTTTAAGACTGACTTGTTCCTTGGGCATTTATCTTTCTATCAGACAAAAATATAAAGTAAAAAGAAACTCAGAAAAGCCTGAGGCATCAGTGGAACTTCTTATCATAACAAATGATCCAACTACTTATGAGATGCTAGTTCTGAAAATCAATGAATAGTGACAATATCTTTTAAGAAGATTGCAACACTTAATATTAAGTTTTCTTATCTTCCTAAGGACCAAATCCTGCTCTTGGTAAAATCACTGTTTCGTTAATGCCTGTAATGAGAACATGATCAAACCTCAAGAGCCTAATTTGAAAACGTATTAGCTTTTTGAATGTTACCAAGATCATCTTCAAATTAGCTGCATCACACCATGGAATAAAAATCTGTACTTGCATTTGTCTCTTTGTGTCTGTGCTTGCTATATGTATAAAGGAATATTGAATTCTATAAAAAAATTGTGTGTTGTTTTCAATGGGTAATAGTGCAAAAAGGTAACACATCTTGAACGGCAAGTGGAACTGGTTAGGCAATCAGTTAAGTTCTCTTTTGGCATCCATAACTTTTGTCATTTTTAGCAGGCAAATGTGTCACAGTGCAGTTTATTGTTTCTTTTACACAAAATTACCATTTTTAGAAGCCATGCTTTTGATGTGATACATCTCAAGTTTATGGGAGGAGGATGTGTGTCTGGATTCTGTTCTTGTGGCTTCTCTATATATGCATGGATAAAACAATCTGAAAAGCTACCAAATCAAAGAACTGACTTCATATAGTTGTATATATGAGACAATAAACTAATTGTTTTGTATTCAGGGGGCTCTGAATTCTTCTTTGATGGGAAACCTCACCTGGCTTGGACACAGACAGGCTTGACAGATTGAGAACTCCTTGATTGCATGGGCATTGGTGCATGGCTCTTCTTTCGTGGTGAAGTAGGTTGCCTGTTTAATTCCTGTGATCCTACAAGGACATTACAAGCCAGTTCTATGTGGTGGTCAGAATCAAGCCAAGAATTGCTGTTCTTCCAGCAAATTGTGAGGAGCTAATTAAGGAAGCAGCTGTCAGTGATGTCTAGATATTTGGTCTTGACATCACATCTATCGTCAACATCTTCTACATTTAGATAGTGTTTCCTGCTCTCATAGCCTTTCAGCTTGTTACAGTCTATCACCACTGTGGTCAGGTGAGTAATAATACAGTCTTAGTGCTGTACTTTTCCCGTTTGACCTTGGAATTTCAGTCCGCAGGGATTCTGTCTTACCTTTTGACATGGTTAACTTTTCATTCTCATCTTAAAGTGAGTTTTCTTTAACGTACAGTACAATTCTTTCTTTTACTGGGTTTTCCTCTATAGTTCACTGAGTTTACAGTATCCCACTAATTCTTTTCTACAAGTTTCTCCTGTGCCTTTACATTTAAAGCTAGGCATTCCAGTCTTTGTAATTTTCTGTTATACTTTTGCTGAATGTTTTCTATGGCATATTTGAAAGATGCAGTGTTCCCATGACTTCATCCCAGAAGATGGAACAACCCAAACCATTCTTTTGCTCCAGCTGTCTATAATACACTAGTTTAAAAAGTTTTCTGTCACTGGTAGCCTGGTTCCCATCTTGTTTAGGTAATGCCAAATTCAGCCTGTGTAAACTCCCTCATTGAATCTGTAATGCCCTTCACATAATTTTCTCACCTGTACATAGAGATTTTTTCTCCATGTTTGTCCCCACATGAGGTACCGGGAGCATTTCAGGGAATCCTACAATAGAGATACCGTATCTTCAATTTCCTGCCTAATACCCTAAATTTTGCCACTGGAGCGTGTCTATTAGTGTCCCTTATAAAACTGACATCCGTAGGGACTGTGATCCTCATAAGATCCAGCCCCGATGCCTGCGAGGTGTCACAGCCCAGCTCAGGCCTCTACCTTGCAAGGGTTTCCAGCAAGCACTCACTATGCCTAGTCCAGTCACAGTTCAGTAACATAAGCCTAATGAATATATGTAATTGTTTACATAAAGTAAGCATTTTTTAGGTCTCAAAATGAAGAACCAGTTCAAGTGAGCTGTGTAGTTATGATCTTCTGAAGAAATGAGCTATTTACTGACAGTATTCTAGGCTAAGGTATGGGATGACTCCTTTGGAGCAGCACATTATGCATTTTTATTAAGATTAAATATACTGAACTTTGAGAACAAATTGGAAAAAATCTTTTTGGTGAAGACAGTGTTGCTTGCAGCCATGGAGGAATCATACAGATATTTCCTTGTGAGAACTGCTGTAGAGTCAAGGCTTCTATTTCATGTTCACTTCACATGTGCTTGGTGTTATATAAGCAAGATCTATTTTAAAAAGCCTACAGTGTTTTAATATGCAGTACAACATAGCAGAAATACAGAATGATTAAAGAGGGATCACTATTTTGTAAACAAGTTGTGAGTATCATTACAGCCTTTACAGCAATTAAAAGGTTATATTGCTATACAGACTTGTAGGAAGGATACTGTTACATAAGGAGAAACTGCTTAGTGCTTTTGCTCTGTTTCGCAGTCTATTTCCTCTGTTACTGGATCTGTACAGAAGTGATTGGAATATGAACTGAATTTTCATGCTTTCACTCTGATTTATAGCTATTACAGGATCTCTGTGGATGAGTGCACACTGTGGTTCAGGGGTCTAGGCAAAAAGATGGCTCCTGCAGTCTTGGCTTAAGGACCATGAATTGGGCATGGATATAGTGTTACTAGTTGGTTAGTTTGCATGTATAAAAATGCAAGTCAAAACCAATTCTATTTTACGCATCTTTCTTTGTCCTCAGAGAGGTTTTTTGTCATTTGTAACTTCCTCCTGAGGAATGTCCCACCTGCATTTCCTTATACCTAACCACATACCCTGAAGCAAAGAGAGATGTCCATGAAAAGATGGGAATCTTAAGAAATGCTGAATAGCTCTAAGCTTTCCAAGAACTCTTCTATGTGGGGAAATCCTGCAGATTTTTAGGATTGGTTTCTTTCACCAGAGCAACGTCCACAACCTATTGATTGTGTGTTTCTGAAACTGAATATCAGAATATCTAAATATGGCTGAACTGCTGCAGCCAGTAGAGGTGTATGTAGAGGAACGCAGTGTGCATTATCACTAGTGGCAGGTTGCATTACAATCTGGCTAGTGACCCAGATGTATACAATAACTGTTTACCCGTGTACAATATGCTTGTTTCTAGTAGCTTAGTAACCAATGGAAATCAGAGATCAGAAACTGTCACTTTGAAAAAGCAGAGAGTAATTTAAATCCACCTGAGGCTGGGTCACAGACACTATGTGCTTCCACTCCTTTAGCAACATAATACCCAGTACACTAGACTGAAATGCCACATTACTGTTCACGTCAGGGGGAATTATGCATGCAGTAATGAGAAGTCGGTGTTACAAACATGACTTTCAAGTGTGGGCTTTTTTTTTTTTTTTTTTTTTTTTACTTTATTGCATATCCATGGACAAAGTTAAAATCTGTTCTGCATGAGTTTCAAAAGCAGGGAAGTAATATCCAGCACCAAAGGCATCATGCCAAGAATCAGGAAATTGAAGTTCCATTCCCAGCTCTGCCACTGATTTGCTGCTGTGTGGTCTTGGAAAAGACATTCAGCATGAGTTTCAAGTGAGTGCATTCACCTGAAACAGTGATCCTAACTCCCAGTAAAGACTGAACTAGTCCAGGCATTGGAGTTTAGGGCATAGTTCATTTCACCCTAAAGTACATATCTGAATCCTACTTATTTCTCACAGTGATAAAAGGGTAGTTTAGCATTAGTCTACAGCTGTTTAAAGCTATGTGAGAGAGTCGTATCTCTCAGCTCACACAAAGTATATGACATTCACACAAGATGTATGATCAGTGTCAGATACAGGTGATGATCTGCAGAGTTAGTTCACATATTTTAAATCTGACATATTTGTAGCTCTGTCTGCATTCAAAGACATCAATATATGTGGCAAAATTGCTTTGTTAACAATATTCATGAATATCTGATAAATGCTAGGAAACTTCTAGCTCTGATTTCCACACTTCAGTTAAGGATAAGTGGCACAAAGAATGGGATGCGTAAGCTGCAGTGGGGAGGAAAAAGCAGCATTGACTGGCTCAGGGTAGGAATACTTTATGCTGCTGTTGTTGCCAAAGACGTGTTATTAAACCCAGACTCTTAGACTTAGACTGGCCTTAGATTCTGTGCCTCAGTTTGTCATGTTTAAATGGACATAATTTTACTTTCCTGTATCAGTGAGTAGCTGGAATGCTGAATTAAGACTGTAAGGTGTTGTCTGAGGGCAAAGGATTACCATACTTAGCACATACATTGTTATTCGTGGCTATAGTTCAGTGTGAGGCGGCTGGCGGGGGGGGGGGGGGGGGGGGGGGGCGGAGAAATATGTTTGTTATGCTTTTACCCCAACAGAATCTGGATGGCCTTAGTGATGAAACGATATTTACCTTATGACATAATTAAAAATAACATTGGGGGGGGGGTCCTATGAAAGAGTGAACAGCAACTTCTAAAGCAAATAAGCAGCTACGTAAGATTCTGATGTTCTGCAATTACTGGCAAGTTACAGAGATGACATGGGTAGGAATACACATGAAGGCACGGCAGAAGTGGTTGTTTCAACTTGCTGAGGCTGTGCTGCTGCCCAAAGCATAACCACAGCCTCACAGCCAGTTCTGAAAAAACAGCAATTCCTTTCAAGTGTTTAAGTGAAAAAAGGAGCTCTGAAAAATCTTTTCATTAGAAGAAAATTTCTTTTATGGGGCTGAGCTCTTTAAAGCCAACTTGGAAACTCTAAACACTTGTTTTCCATTAACATTCACAGAAATTGGGTGCCTCGACTTTTAGGGCAGCTTTGATTGTCTCAACCATAAATCTAATCCATACACTTAGTCACTTTAACTTGCTCTCCTGTTGCTTTGCATTAGTGAAACCCATTGTGGGGCACAGTCTCCTGAAAATAAATCTTTGCAACAACCATCAGTTAACATCAGTTTTATTCTTCACGTCATTTAACCTTACCCAAATCATTTATAAAGGGGTGCCGGCTATCAGCTGTGTAGCTCAATAGCCCTTAGTGCTCTCCTGGCACTGTATGCCAAGAGGTGCTGGACTGTCAAAGCTAATATATGCTTCATTACACATCATGAGAAATGAAAACTAATAATATTGCAGTGGAGAATTTGAAGTACAGAGATTAAGTGGAGGCAGAGTCTGGTCACTCTTCATACTATTAATTACTATTTAAGTATTAATAGCAGAGTTTTTCTCATTCCTAGATACCCCAGGCAAGAAAGGGCATATCTAGATGAGGTGTTGTAAGTCAGTCTATGTCTTAATTGTTTAGAGTTCAAGACAGATGGACAGAAGATGGGGAAAGGATGTATTGACTGCCTTTTAGAGGGGAACTGAGGCACAAAATTTAAAGTAGATGCCCAAGATCACACAGGAACTTTGTGGCAGGGTCAGAAGTGGAGTTTACACGTGCTTAGGCTCCAAGACATACTTTAACAAGAAGACCGGTCTTTTCTATATGGCATATGTAGAGCCTTATCGCTATGCCACGTGGACAGCACATCGTCACTCAGGTATTTCATTCCCTGAGGCTTTTCTGTCCCTCCTGTCCACTGACACTTGGGAGAACAGGATTTCTAAAGAACCCACAGAGCAAACTGGGCCTTATAAACGCTGCATCAGTTTTGATTTTCATTCTTCTAGCTGTGTCAAAACTGTTTTGGGGTCAATTTGTCTCCTGAAAAAGAACACAGAAGCACAGAGCGTCTGTATTTTGGATGCATCCTGAATACTTATGTCCAGATCATAGTTAGTAGTGTCTATCAGGCAGATTAAAAGCTGCCAATCAGCTTTTGCTGATTGTATAGAAAGAGGATGGAAAAAGCAAGGAAAGTGGCAGAGAGGACTTTTTTCTAGTCTCGGACATCAAACTTGAGGTCATAAGTGTATACACAGCATCTGTCCAGAACATGTTTGTGACAAGAACACTAATTGGTTAAATCAAATGATTTTTCAAAAGGAAAAAGAACATTGCAGTCTTGATTTCCCACTGCCTGGCCACTGCTGTAACATACTTAATCTGTAAAAATTTTTACTGGAGTTACAGAAATAGTTATTTTGTTTTATCAAGATGCAGTTGCTGGACACTTACATTCTTTATCATTGAGGGCATTAAGTATTCAGTTTTATTAATGCAGACTAGATGGAACCCGCCACCAAATTTGAATAATTATTCTTTGCAGTCATTTTGTCTAATTATAAATGGCTAAAGAAGAGCTATGGCAACAGAGAATCACAGATCAGATGTTTACGTTACTGAATATGGACGCATTGTGAAAGCAACTTCCAAACTGATTAGCAAATGAGAGCAATATGATTGGTAATCTTTAATGAGTGTTTGTGATTTCAGAATACAGTTCTCAAATTGCTGGCATCCCCAGTTGTTCTGGCGAAAATTGCTTCAAAAAATAGGAACTCTGATTCAAGGCTCAAGTCTTCCACAGATTCATCTGTTCTGATTGTGTGTCTTGTATCAGTGAAATCTACTGTGGCACAGCTTGTCCCATAAGGCCTGTATAATGAAAATAAGGAAAGTTTCCACAATCTCATCATTTCCCAAATTTATAGGGACTTTACCAGTTGTGTGGCATATGAATATTCAGGTCTCTTCCCCAATGTGTCAGAATATGCTATGAATAATTTATAACTTTAGACTGAAGTCTTGTCCTTTCAGCTTTGGAAATGTATGCATCAACACTGACTTCTCTATTTCCTGGTATCGAGACTGTATCCTAAATATTCTTTGTTCTAAATTGCCAGCTTAACTGAGGAGGCCCAGGACACCAACATATACATGTACTTGGTGACAGCGGGTGTTAAAAGGGAATTTAATACCATGTGTAAATTGTTATCTGCAAAACCAGAATCCTTCCTATACTTGGTCTCTGTAGCAAAGAGCAGCAAAGCTGTAATTTACCCAACACACTAAAACCTGGCTCTAAAGCACATTAAGCTACATGGGAAATATTGTTGCTTTCTAGATGAAGTTCCAGCATTTGATTCTCTCCTATCAGACATGAACTGGACTGTTTTATCACATCTTTTTTTTTATTTCTAGAAACATGTTTCTGTTTCATACATAGAAATTCCTGTCTCGAGACAGTACTGATTTTTTAAGAAGGCTACTAAAGTGTGAGGTATTTGTACACTTGTATGTGTGAAAATAGATTGGTGCCATACTTTAAAATTGAGCTTTAATTATGATAGGTTATTGGAAGACTAAGATTTTAGTAAGGTGCTGCTCAGAGTAGTCTTGGCCTTTCTTGTTGTTCCTAGAGAATATATGGGTTGTACCATATTTTACTCTTCATTTAATTTTGAAGTTAATGAAGTTTCATTTAAAAAGATTTTGTAATAGACTTGTTTACAAGGAAAAAAAGTTTTTAGGTGAGAACTAGAAGAATGGCCCAGGAGTTTTCTTTCTTTAATAATTGTATAATAAGCACTGTTACAATAATTTCCCGTATAAATAAATCACCTGAGCGTCTGTGGGCCTCTTTTCTTATGTGGCTAGCTTACCTGCACTTTCAGTTGCAATATTGTATTTAACAGCACAGTGCTTTATTTTTTCTTCATAGAGAAACCTGCTAGGCACTGCTGGGATCGCAGTTTTATTCTGATGTTAGAAAACAACAAAAGCATCTCGACATCCTAGTGAATGTTTGTTTAGTTGAAGCCCTGAACGCTGAGGTCAGGTGATTCAAAGATAGTCTATTTTCATTTAAAAAAGAAATAACTTGAATAAGGATCAAGCCTTAATGGTATCATTCAAACACTGAGAGTGTGAACACAGTCTAACCTGAAGGCTCAGAACCCACAAGTAAATTGATAAAATTTTAACCACAATTTTTTATCTTGACATTCTTGGGATGTGGCTCAGTTTACCTCGTTAAGGATTTCTGAACTGTTGCAGCATGAAGTGGCTCTGCAGTGTACATAGACGCTACACAGGACTGACTCTGCGTGGGTCGGTACATGGAAGGAGGAGGCAGTGTAGCAACGGCCAGGCCAACCTATCTGGATTTCTGGATTTCACATGCAGAAATCAAGCTTAACAATGCTTCACATAGGGAGTGCATTCAATCCCAGATGCAAGTACATGAAGAAAAAAGCTGGACACAGTGAGGACGTGCTAGGCTTTTACAGAGAGGTTGTTCCCCTGGGCATGTTACTGCAACTGGGAGAGACCATGATGCAGCTGGAGCCTTCAGGAAGGATTTCTGTTGATGTTGGACTTTATCCTTTCGAGCATGGGGCAGTGGTAGGGAGTAGTCCCTAAGCAACTGGCTGTGGTTCTTGGAGGAGGTGCAGCTCTAGCTGCCAGATGATGCTGTGGAAACTAAGGGTTGAACCTGATCAAGTTCTCTGGCTTCCCTGTCCCTGTCCTCTATCCCTCTGAGCAGCTTATTCAGATGGAGAAGCCAGGAAAGGCAGGGTAGATGTGCCTCAGCCACACAGCTTGGCGTGGGCAAAAGAACAGAGGAAGTTGAAGGAGGAGGGAGATACATAATCTTGGAGGTTTTGGAACAATTTTACCAGAACTGAGAAAGGAGCACAAGGCTTGTGTGGGAAAGCTCTGACACATATCCAAATGGAGATGTTTGGAGGATCACAGCAGTTTCCTTTGGATTTACCCACGGAATCTGAAGATTGGCTTTCTGTTTTCTGCTATGTGCATGTTCTATTTTTATCTTTCTGCTCTCTGCTTAGGAACATTTTTCTACTATATACCCCCCCCCCCCAATTCTCCTAAGGTTTGCAGTTTATCTGTTTTGAAGTGCTAAAGTAGGATGAAAATGATACAGTACAATTTATATTTATGAAACTGCTGCAGGTATGAGGGGCTTGGTGGTCTGCACAAGGATAAGTAATGAACAGTTTGGTGAAGAGGAGGAAACTAGTATTTATTCTCTGACATGAGGAAACTATTGGAGTTTGGCTTGTGTATTATCCAATCTGTAGCCCTACAAAAATATAAGTGAGAATTCTGTACTTAATGGATTTGTTCATTATTGTTTCCAAATTTATTATTGGCTCTCCAGTTGAGATCAACTGTATCTCATTCACTGGGATAACATACATCTGACAAAGGAAATTGAGAACAAAGACTTTGAGGCCTGAGAACACCTGCACAGATAGGTTTTCTCGATATTGTTACGCAAAAATATCTTGCTCCACTACTTATATGATCATTCCGAGGCAGGTGTTACCTATCTACCTGAGTGAGGAGAGAAAAATGAAACACTTATTGTTTGCCAAAATGTTCACTTTCCTTCCGTTTTATGCACTGAGTGAGGTAATTTAGGTTAGAAACTCTCTAAACGAGAGGTCATATCCAGAGGAGAAAAGGTTTCCCCGTGTGAGATTTTCTGTAGGCTGAAGATCAGTTTGCCAGTTCTCAGCTGCGTGTTTTTGAGAAGGATCAGAACTGCCATCTTCTGCAACCCATAACATTTACAGTGACTGCGCCTGTCTGCTTCATGTCTGTGGGAGGTACACCGTTGGCAGTGGTAACCGACAGCAGGGGCTGAGAGCATCTGCAGGAGGGTAGGCAAAACTGGCATGCAGCACTCTGCTTCAAGCCAACTCCTACCAACAGGGAAAGACTGTTCTGTGTCAGATTCAAACCGCAGGAGGCAGTGCCTTCCCTTAGGACCCTTCCTTACTAACCTACTTAGATAATGCTCGAATACAGAAATTCTACCCTCAGACTACTTCTCTTTCCAGAATGGTACGTGCTTCATAGATATTTTATTAACTAATATCTAATCTCATATTCTAGTCTCTCTAGTTATCAAATCAAACACATTTTGAGACAAAGTTGTTCACTTAAATCTGTATAATATTGACTGTGTATGAATAAAAATGACAGAATTTCTAAATAAGTTTTTTATCTGCAGAATTTTGCTTTCAAATTCCAGTGTCTTGGAGATATTGGCATTTTCTGAAACAATTATATTTATGCTTTTAATAGAGACTAGGTGATCTGTGTAATCCAAACCTCAGCCAGGACCCAGTAGATTCTGTTATGAAGAAGAATCTTTTTTGCTTCCCTTGAGTCAGGGTATCAAATATTTTCTGATGTGATGGATCACAATAGCAGAACAGTTTCTTTTTTTGCTTTATCTGCTACAAGACACATGTAAGCGAGAGAAGGCAGGGCAAGGACAGAACATACAAGGTGAATGGACACAATTAGTTCAGAAAGTAGATTTGAAACTTCAGCACGAGCATGACCAAGCCAAAAGCTGTTGAATGAAATATATGAGTGGGTAGATTTGCAACTGGAGCAAGTCGTCATAGGTCATTTTTCATTTCAGTAGGCCTGTGACAAATCATCCCAGTTGGGGTGATAGCCCTAGAAACTTTACTTCCCTTTTCTATACCGACAGATTTCTCTGCATTGGTCCAGTATGATCTGAAACTGAACAGGACTCATTTATACTCTTATGTCATATAAAAAGAATGTTTATTTCTCTTATGTCTGCCATGGCCATATATCTCACTGAAACCCTGTAGATTTGTCTGCACCCAAGGAGTAAAATTTTGCTTTTTGTTGAATGTTGGTACAACTGAATGGAGTCATTCAACGTCCTGCTAGTGTAGCTGAAAGCAGAATGCTTGTCAGACCTGTTGGTCCCCTACGTGACTCCTTTTACTAGCAGGAAATAAAATAAAAATGGTGAAATGAGGGCAAATAAGCCTGTCTGTCAAATTAATGATAGATGCCACCCATACTTGAGAACCAAACCTAAAGCTCTCGTTCTCTTCAGTGCTGATGTCTTTAATTATGGTAGTTAGACAGATGGAAAAATCATTGTGCAGGTTTTATTTAAGACATTCATGCCATGGTAGCTTTTCTGCCAAGGGCAATCGGTTGCATTAAGGAATTTGCCAGAAAGAACAAATCTGTCTTATTTATAGTTAGCTAAGGTCTAATTATTTCTCCTAAATGGGCAGTCAGATAATAATGTGTAAACATAAAGCAAGCATAGAACTACAATTACTATACGGTGGATAGCTACCCCCAAGCTGTATAATATTTTCAAGCTTTACCATGTCACAGAACAAACCCACTCAAATTGGGTGGACCACAAACCTGTCTAAATTTTTAATCATCCATTTCTCCCTGTCATGCAAAGAAATGGTGGGTTTCTTTTCCACACTAATAATTACTTCAAGCACCTTGTGTCATGGGAAATGGATCACCAGTGCACAGATCTGGTACTAATAAATGTGAAAACAAACGCTGAATTGTATCTTCAGCTCTTGATAGGATTAATATGCCAAAGCACAAGCAAATTTTAATTAATACCAGAAAAGATATTTCTGCTTAAAGAAAGCTGGCTAACACACCTCATGCACTTAGTGTGCCAAGCTCTTAGTGTAGTTTTGTAAAAAATATTGTGTTGGAAGGCTGCTGAACACTTAAAAAACTGATCTCAATTGTAATTGATTTCTTGTAAAACCTGATCTCAATGATTACAACTGTGACAGTCCGTGCTGCGATCAGCTAGATGACTGTGTGCGTTACTTATGCATTCCCTCCCTGTTGCTAGAAATGGGCAAAGCTATGTCTTCTCTGGATTTCACATGAAAGGGATGAAAAGTATGTCACTAATCTTTTGCAGTAGATTTCAGTGGTAGAAGATAAAACGAGAAGAGTTAAAAACACAGTTACTGGGGCTGCCCAATAAAAGTGTGCATGAATACAGCAGAGGTACCTTTACATGGGCCTGCTACCACAGGAACTCTTTCTCTTCCAATGTGCAAAGGACCGAGGAAGGTGGCAGCAGTTGGAGCAGATCTAAGGCTTTGTAGGGGTCAGACAAATGGAGGAGGAGGATCTCGGGCTGCTCTTTGTGGGAGGTGTGTGAGAGCCACAGTCTGTGTTCCTTCAGCAGTTGCTTACAGCCTGCTCCTTCCAGAGTCTCAGGTGGAAATATACCTACAGGTGGAGCTGAGAAGCCCTTTTTATTCTTCACCAGCTTTCAGGTACTTCATGCCATCTTCACCAAATGCAGACTCACAAAACAGACTTCTTTTACTGTGTTTCCAGTGCAGTAAAATTTCCGTTATGAAAGTTCTTGAGAGTAACCTTCTTTTAGTTCTTGAAACTGAAAAAAAATGACAGTTGCATGCATTTAAATTCCTGTCATAAAAGGTGGAAAGGATGCAAATGGTAAAACCTTATTAAAATCAATACAATCATTTATACTGTAATAATGACATAAATAAGCCTCTTCAAAGGATTTAGGGCAGGTATCTGGAAAAACATTCTGTCATCTACCTTTGATGAGAGCTTCAAGGCAAATAATAAATGAGCAAATGAAACTTTCTGTAGAAAGTCATGTTTTCAAACATGTCCGGATAACATCTTCAGTTCCTGATAGCACTGTGCTAAAAGCAAAAGCAGATCATTAAAAATAGAGAAAGTACTTCCAGATTAATAGCTCTGGCTACAAAAATCCTAAGGTTTCTCTTGAGAATTGCCAATGAATAAATTAAACTAGCTACATTTACAGTGAATTAACATCAAACTAATTTCCAAACCAGTGAAAACTAAAAATAAAACCCAGAAGAATGTAATTCCTTATACTCTTTGTTTCTTGCAAATTCTGTCCCTAAATGTTTTTGCAAATTAATTGAAATTATTGTCTAGTTAGAGGCACAACAAAATAGGGCTAGAATATATAAGTGAAGGAAAAGAAATGCATTGAATTTGATTAAGCCATAACTGTACACAAAATATTTAAGTACAATTTGAAAGAAATCCTGAGTTAGGTATAAAGGAAAGATATCTTATGTGTCTTGAGTTACAGAAAGGGGAAATAACTCTCTTGTTAATAACAGCCAGATTCTGTGATGATTTAAAACAAGATATCTCTACCAGGTAATGCAGAGTACAGTGTTGCAGAGATTCAAGCTATGCTGTACAAAGTATTTACTGTAGCTTTAGGCAGACTCTCAGACATGTCCAAATAATAATAGCCAGAGGACAGCCCAGGAATAGCCTTACAACTGCTCTCATTTTCTCCCCGTTGAGCTCTGAGATGCTGCACAGTTTTAATTTCTGAAACCTGAGAAACAATTCAGGAAAGACCAAGCCAGGGGATTTTTTCAGTAGAGGATTTTTTTAATCACTAGCTGGAGGGCTCTAACATACTACTTGCCAGAGGCAATTATTAAAAAACTAGTTATGAATATAGAAGATGGTATTTACAAGAGCTGAAGGGATGTCATGGTTTGAGCCATTGCCGCTTTAAAAATATATCAGATTCAGACTGAGGCGGCTCATGAACTAATTACTTTGGTAATGATGTTGTAAAAATGAACAGGAAGTTAATTATGGAGACAGTTAGTCAAATTCAAAAGGGTCAGAATAGGAAAAGGACCACATGAAAATGCAAATTCAATTAGGTTGAAAAATCAACTAAGAAAATCAAATTATTCTTGAGCCAACGCCATATTTTAAGTACATGAGGAACTTGATTGCAAGGAAATTACCCCAGCACGTAAAATCAGGTATGTGGCTAAGTGTCTTTCTGAGTCAGGTCTTGTAGAAATACAGTGCAGTAAGATAATCTTCAAAGTATTTAGACTTCATCTGGTAGAGCAAAAGTTGTTTAGTGGAGTTAACTGTGCTAACAGAAGTTGAAAGGCATTTCAGAAGAGGGGTATTCCAAAGGACAATATTGTTGAGTTTTCATTACAAAATTTTATCCTGAGCCTTTTATTTTTATTCCAGCGAATCTTTCATTGGAGGTAAAGGATGCGATTGCTCTATAAGTACAACAGAATCAAGCTTTTGGTTTGAGATGTTCATGAGAGAGACTGAGAGAGATGTTTCCTGTATGACTTCTTAGGTCCGTCTCCAGTCAGCAGATATTATTTTCCTGTTTTGGAAATTGTTACCCACATAATAGAACATGTTCTTGTCTTAGTTCTGCTTCTGTGGTTTCAGACTCATCCTGCTGGAATCACAGGAGTAAATTAGACCTGTATTTGCAACAATACATTTTTAATCTATATACACATACATTTAAAAAAAAAAAGTTGATATGCTGAGTAAAATCATTGCTCCATTAAAATTACAGAGAATTTTGCCAGCACTTTTAATTGAATCAGGATCCTGTCCCATGTTACTTCTGTAGAACTGTATGGAATACCCAGATGATCCAAGTTTCTTTGCAGGGTGGAACTGAAAGCCAAACACTTCATCCGTTTCAGGTCTAAGAAAGTGCGTTCTCCTTACTAAAAAAATGACTTCCCATTCTATTGATGACTCTATTTTAGTATAGAGAGCTTTGTTTTTCCATATATGAGATGGGTTTATTTGCAATTTGGGTTTACATGGGGTTGCTCTAAGCCCTTGAGCATCCCTGTGAATGATTGCATTCATTAGTATGGGAGCTATGTATTTCCTAGAAGCAACTTTTGCAAGAAAGATTAACGAGTAAGGAAGAGTTTTGTTATTTTTTCCCTCTTTTATGAACTTTCATTTTATGAACAAGGCATTCAGACTTAGATATTCCTGAAAAATTACAAACAGTCTACGCCTTAAGATACCAAATGTCAATTAATTCAATTCAGTTAAAACACTGATTTATGTTCTGTGAGTAATTTCTCATTTAGCTACAGAATACTTCACTTTCCGCTTCAAAGAGGAAGAAATAGTTCACAATAAATATTATCTCCTCTAAATTTTTTTACTGATAGCATGCCTTGAATGCTAGGACTGTGCATTTATTTAATCCATTTTCTAAATGGGGTCTATCTGGTAGACATATCTGTACAATATAGATCACAAAAATATTAAACTCAGTGAAAGATTATACAGCATATAAAATATGGTAGTCTTTTTATAGTTGACTTTGAATTTGCAATCAGCCAAATATCATTAACTATCTGAAAGTCCTGGACACATTGCTGATGAAAAGCTAATGAAAGGAGTGAAATTTGAAGAAATATTTTATTATCTTATATCATTTTTGATAGATTATTTTCCTGTAGAGTTTAAAATTTAGGGAAAAAAAATCCTAAATCTAAGCTGTGAAATAGTCCTTTCCTTCATCATCTAACATTTTTTCTTATAATTAGTAAGAAACAGGCAACCAAACCCCAAAATGTTCAATTTTAATTTGTAATACAGTCATAACTTCCTCCTATCTCTAGCTATTTTCTCTCTCTCTGTTAGGATTTTTTTTTTTTTTTTTCTCCAGGATTTTCTTATCCTCATTTTGTTTATTTATTAAAATCCCTGCTTAAGGCAGGGAATACTGTTCAGCATCACTGTGTACTAACCAAACCTTCTCAAATCCTGTCTGCTGCAATCTGAGATCGTATGCAGGAGGGACCGAAATTACTACATTACAAAGGAGTAGATAATTTTGAGTAGCTGTTTTTTCCCTTTTCAGAGGTTCCTTTGATCTTTTTTTCTTTGGGACATAAGAACATCTCATTCTCTAGTATTTCTTTCCACACCTCTGCTGACATACTGTCCTTGCTTACAGAGGACTGAATGCAAAACCATCTGTTTAGTTTGGGGAGACAGCACTTACTATGGTACCCATTTTTTTCTATTTGTTTTGGTTTCTCTGTGCTGTGATTTTCTGGTACATGTGAGAAAGCTCTGATTACTGGATTTGTTCATGGAGAAATGTGCAGAGAGCTTGTTTTTCTCAAGTGCTCTGATATTTACAAGTGTTACCTACATATATCATAGAATCAGAATATCTCGAGTTAGAAGGGACCCGTAAGGATCAGTGTGGCGTATCATAAGGATATATTGTTGTTCATTCATTTCCTGTGTATGCTTTCTTGAACAATGCACTTAAATGTATGACTTTAAAATGTATTGTAGGTTCTTGATGGGAAATTGAAAGCTGTAAATATAAATTTCTAATTGGATTTAAAAGCATAACAGTATTTCATCATTCATTTGACTTCTACCCAGGTAATTAGTGGAGAAAAACTGTTCAGAGTTTCTTGTAACACGAACTTTGTGAGTTTGGCGCAAATGCCTCATTCATAGAAGCTCACTGATACTAGATCCTCTTGCTCGTTGACTTCAGCAGAGAGGTCAGATGGGCATGGAGGGTGAATTGACGTGCCATTCGTGGAGGTGAGGTCTTCAGGTCACTGCATACCTTTATGAGTGAAGTGCTGCATCGTTGTGTCTTCTGAGCGCGGCAGGCTCCTAGCTGGAAGTCAGGATCTCACACTCACTGCATCCAGGCACTCACTTTGCAAAGACGGGACACAAAGACAGGAACTGACTGAGCTTGAAACTGCTGTATGTAGAGAGCCCAGCACCCTCTTACTGTCTATTTTTCTTCCTTCTCTAAATCATGTTGGAGTTAGATTTGCATGCTGATGAGTAAGATAACTGAAAACTGCATTAACTTATAAGAACAGAAAATCACACCAGATTGTTTAACTCAATTAATCAGAAGTAACTCTCACAACAGATTGAAGAGTATTAGAACAAAAAAGGGTGTTCTCCCTGCATGTATCTTCCTGCAGTGCAGCACACAGATGGTCATCTCTAAATCTCAAATCTTCAGCTGTCAGGGAATCCAAAATGACTTAGGAAGACCCACGTTTACCAGTCACCATAATCAGTGCATGCCAGCTGCCAAGGTTGAGCCCATGAGTACCGCAGCTGTTCCCAAGCCCTGAAAGTGGGAGCTCAGCACTGAGTGACAGCCCTCCTCAATGCTATGCTCTGGACTTTACAGCATAGGCAAAAAGTTGCTTTATGCAATGTCCTGGTTTCGGCTGGGATAGAGTTAATTGTCTTCCTAGTAGCTGGCAAGGTGCTATGTTTTGAGTTCAGTATGCAAGGAATGTTGATAACACACTGATGTTTTCAGTTGTTGCTAAGTAATGTTTAGACTATAGTCCAGGATTTTTCAGCTTCTGATGCCCAGCCAGCGAGAAAGCTGGAGGGGCACAAGAAGTTGGGAGGGGACACAGCCAGGGCAGCTGACCCAAACTGGCCACCGGGGTATTCCATACCGTGTGACGTCACATCTAGTGTATAAACTGGGGGGAGTGGGGCCGGGGATTGCCGCTCGGGGACTGGCTGGGTGTCGGTCGGTGGGAGATGAGCAATTGCACTGTGCATCATTTGTATATTCCAATCCTTTTATTATTGCTGTTGTCATTTTATTAGTGTTATCATTATCATTATTAGTTTATTCTTTTCTGTTCTATTAAACCGTTCTTATCTCAACCCACGAGTTTTACTTCTTTTCCCAATTTTCTCCCCCATCCCACTGAGGGGGGGGTGGTGGTGGTGAGTGAGCAGCTGCGTGGTGCTTAGTTGCTGGCTGGGGTTGAACCACGACATGCAATAACCAATGTTTTCTGAATTTCTGAAAGAATGAATTTTATGCAGCTCAATTCTTGGGGATTTCTCTTACTCCCTTCCTTCCTTCTCCCTCAGCTCTCGGAATGCAAAATCAGCTCCAGAGAGGGAAAGCAGACCTCCATATGACATAGCTGGTATTTTCCCTTTCTTTCAGACTTTTACTAAAAGCCCGTCAACAATTATAAAAATGTTATCTTTCTTTAGTTATGGGTATGTATCAAAGGGCTTCATCAGTAACTGTGCAGCCTGTGCACATTGGTGAATTTTGTCATATTCCAGCATATAAGGAAGTCGAGTGTTAAATGTTTTCACCAAAGAGATGAAGGCATTCTGTGCACTGAGAGCATTTAGCTCTTCTGCGCCTAGGTCAGGTGCTCTGAGGATATTTCAAAACAGAGGGATACATAGCAGGGAAAAAAACTCATGCAGTTTAGATATGACAATTCACACACCATAAAGTGACATCTCATTTCTCTTCCCTAGCATTTGTGACAGCAGGTCTGAATGGGAGTTCCTACAATCTGATGCAGAAACACTTTGCTGGGGAAATAGGTGCTGTAATCTCTGTTTAAATTTAGTATTAGGGCTGCATGCCCTTGCTTGCTCTTCTGGCAGTTGTTGAGGCTTAGCTGATTGATTTCTCAGTTGGTGAGTAGGCATCTGTAGAGAAGACATTGATCTCTGTAATGCTGGTCACATTATGTCCTAGGACAATAAGCAGCTTAATTCAGGTTTTCAGAAGTATCTATGAATGAAGCTGGGGTCTGTGTCACTACAGCTCCCTGCTATCAGTTATGATGTACAGAGGGTGAATTTCTCACCTCTCTTTTTATCTCCAAGATTTTGACATATCTTGGAAAAATAGGCATTTTAGTCTGGCTTCATAGAGAATTCTTATTTTTAGCCTAGCTTTCTATGCAGCCCCTCCTTTTTTCCTTCTCTCCGCTCCTTCTTCTTCCCTGAGTGCTGTTAGCATGTATGAATGTGGATACATGTGAATGAATGAGCAGGCATGACAGATAATTAAATAACTGCTGCCTTTCCCCTTCCCTCTCTCTGCTCTTTTTCAAACGTTTCTGAAACAGCATTAACATGTGATAACATACATTTATACTCTCATCCTACCTGTTCAGTGGAGCCTCTGGGTAGGGTGGGAATTCTCTTGTTTTGATGTACTGGTTTTCTTGTATTCTGTATATTAATGCTACAAAAGGCATCACTAGACCAATACATCATTCCTATGAGCAGAGAGAACTAGGGTCGATCAGTGCCCTAACATTGATATATTGTGCTTTTAAGGACAGACCTATGAGTCCTTGTGTATATTAAACTAATTTGCCTTTACTATAATTTCAGTCTCGGTTTCTTTTTTATACTATGTGTCTGTGATCAGTGACCATCAGAGTGGGGAAGAAATGAAAAACCCTTGGAATGAAGCTGCATTTTCTTTGAATTTATCACAGTGAACTGCTTTCAAAAGAAAGCAAAAGAGAAGGGAAATACAGCTGCAGATGATGACAAAGGAAATCAGATTTGTTTAAACACAGCTGGAAACAACGCTAGAGATGAAGACAGTGCTTTGAAATCATTTTTATGGTCAAAGTCAGTAGCAGCATAAGATTTTCCCAAACAAATTCAATTTTCTCTCAGGCTTGACAACGCTTTGTGCACTAACTTTTGGGAACATTTGCAATGTGTCTGGATACTGATGCAATTGTTAATACTGTTGTTGCCTTCTAGTTCTTATGCTGTCAAAAAGAAGTATGTTGTTCTCATAGTAGTCTGATAAAGTAAAGACTGTCCACTTGTGCTCAAAGTTCCTTTTCTAACCAATCATATCAAATTCTTCTTTGGATAGATATTGCTTTTTTTTTTCCCCCTGCATGGATCTTCATAGTCCTGATCTTATGATGACTATAAACAAGTAACCCATGGCTACTCCCTTTGCAGTGCAAGGGAGAGAGACCCATGTTCTTACATGGGCTGAAGTTTTCTTTTTGTCAGCCAAAATATTTTTTTCTTTATGCACTGTGGTGGTGTTTTGTCTTGGTGAAAAAAAAAAAAAAGTACAAATTTTGATTGCTTTTTATTTAAATTGCAAATACTGACTGTCAAAAATTCAGTAAACTTTGTAGCTGACTGGGAAATATGGAAAAAGCAAAGATAAAGTTGTATATTTTATTTTAAATCTCAAAATGTTGTAATTCCAAATAAGTTTATGTGCTAGTAAAATAACCAGTCCTCAGTACAAACCTGGGTGAGGAGGGCGTGGAAGTGCCTCATACCCCACAGCGCTAAGCTGTGTTTGCAAAAGGATTCCTGGTACTCGGTTACCAAATTTGTAGATCCTATCTGTTTCTTGTTGGGGAATGGACCAGAAGTGCATGCTGCCCAAATAAATGGAGGAGGATCTGTGTAACTGTGATCATTTCTAAGGAGCTTATTCTTCACTGGGTAATCCTAATAAGGATGAGTAAAACACCATTAAGGCTTCCAGCAAATTTTTTTCTAGAATAAGCCACTGACATACCATTTGGATGACAGTAGAAGGAATGTAGCCTGATGAACCAGTAATGGATTGGAATTTGTGGCCAGTTTGGGTCAGCTGCCCTGGCTGTGTCCCCTCCCAACTTCTTGTGCCCCTCCAGCCTTCTTGCTGGCTGGGCATCAGAAGCTGAAAAATTCTTGACTTTAGACTAAACATTATTTAGCAACAGCTGAAAACATCAGTGTGTTATCAACATTCTTGTCATACCTAACTCAAAAACATAGCACTGTACCAGCTACTAGGAAGACAATTAACTCCATCCCAGCTGAAACCAGGACACTGATTTCTGGTGCCACTTGTGACACTAAGAGAAAGCATAATCTTGGTCAGATACCTTGGTTTCCTTTGTCTCAATCTCCCAGTTTGTAAGTGATAAAGTTTTTACATTTACTCTAGTGGGGTCTTTATGCAAAGGGAAATAAGTAGAGTGAAGAGGAGGAAAGAAGCTCTGTTGCTTATATTGAAATGTATTAAAGATGAGGCTAGACAGTAATGTGTTATCTGAAAGGCTTTTATTCCTTGCTGCCTTAGAGACAATTGAGCTTTAACACATGCATAGCTGATCTTGACAGCATGTCTCTTTATCTATTAAGTATCATTTACATTGCAGACTGGCGGGGAAGAACTGTATTCAGGGGAGTGCAATTTCCTTGCCAGAGCATTGATCAAAAGGATTTTCTTTTAATGCAAACAGACAAGATACACAGTATATATGAATGTAAAATGTAGATCTAGAACACTGAAAGACTTCTATTAGAAGATAAATTTATTTCATTAATAAAGTGGTGAAGGATGTTTGAATTCTACTTTGTACAACTGCCAATGAGACAGCACTGTAACCAAGCTCCTCTAATATGTATGGGATCTGGGTATGTCAATGAATCATTAAAAAATCACAGGCATTTGGCATGGATTTTTTTTACTACAGTGACAAGCCATTAAGCCCCAGTCCTGCAAAGAATCATTTGTATTTTCTTCCTCCCAAAGATAGTGTGTGATGAGCCCCTTAGAGGGAAAAGGTGCTTTTTCTGGTCTTCGTGCTAGAAGTGGTTCTAGGGAGAGCTGGGCTTGGCTTCTGGCTCTGCATAAACTGTGTATGATTTAAGCAAATCACTTATATCCCCTGTACTTCAGCTGACTATTAAACAAGTATAATATGACCTTCTCACCCTCTTCTGCATTTGGGGGAAGTAACTGTCTTCATGTGTTTGCACAGTGTCTAGAAGAATAGGATCCCAGGTTTGGGTGGTGTCTGCAGGCACTAAAGAAAAAAGAATGTAGTAATAAAACACAAATTTTCATAAATTGCACCATGAAGTTTCCTGAAATAAGAAAAGATTATTTTATCTGAGAAAGTTCTTTGTAAATTGATGTAACTGCCTGCAAGGACTATTAGCTCATGTGCTTTCTAGAACATTAAGATCTGAACTGCTTTTTCTGCTCTTCAGGGTGAAAGCATTTCAATGCTTTATTACTCATTATAAAGGTCAATATACTTTAGTCTACATTAGAGTCACAGTCTCTATTGCTGTTGTAGTCATGAGATTTTTTAATCTCTTACTAATTTGTTTTTACAAAAATATTAGTTTACTGTCAAACTTCCTTAATTACTTATTATAATCATTACAGGAAATATTGCCAGCTTGTGCCACTCATTAGGAAAAATAGCTCCTATTCAATGTAATCCAGGGTGATACTTTCACTAGACCGTTGTTTCCATGTTAAAATTTGAGATATATGGGCCTTAAATGCTCAGGTAGAGAAGACTCCATAGCAGGGGTATTGCAAAGGTAGCAGGGAGGATACGGCAAAGATGCTTTGGGGTGTTTGGGGTGTACAAGGATGCAGTTTATGCCAGTAGTGACTCGTAATGGCACAGCTAAAGTGCTGTGGCAATCTGAGAAATACCGTGGTCCTTAAAGCAGCAAGGAGAGACTGACATTACATGACTTACACATATCATAACTGCTCTCCACCCTTACTTATTGGGCTTGTGAGACTGGTTGCCTCTACGTTTCAGCAAGAAGTGTTTGCAGAAATAGTCTTGACTACAGCAGATGCATGGGAGCAGCACACCATTTGAACTTACCTAATGTCCTCCTGAGTAGGGATAACCAACCAAGGGATCACTCTGCAAACAGAGCTGCGCTGCCTCCAGTGCTAGAACAAATTTGTTCAGAGAAGTCTTGTATCACAGAGCGAGGGCATGTCTTTGGAAAACCAGCACAGAATCTTTCCATGTCTTTTAACAAAATAGTGTTCTTGCTATTTAAAGGTGCCAGATATGGTCTCCAAAAGTTTCAAACTTTTCAACAGCAGAAAATTTTTCTGCCTCTTCTATATAAGGACAGGATGTTGTAGTTCCCTCTAATGTTCATTCCTCAGCTGAGGCTGCTGGATAGTGTCAGTGGGTAAGAAGAGGACATCAGTTGACTGAGAACTGGATGGAAGCCACCAGCTTATGTCAAATACACCATCAGATGGCTTTGAAATTGGGCACCTTGTCATGTCAGGACATAGCTGATCTTGCATTCTATGCCATATCAGAGTACCAAGTCCCTGAGCTACTTAGACTCAGTTTAAAAAATTCTATGGGAAACTGTCTTTGTTCATTCTTTGATGCTGATCCTCCGTCTAATGTCTCCTCACTGATATTAAAGCAATGTTTTGCATACTTAATTACTATTTAAATTAATGTAGCTTTCAAGTCTATGCCACCTTCTTTTGTCTTCCAGACATCTCCTAAATAGCTGAGGGGTGTTGCCTTCACGTGTACCTTTCTGAAAATCAGGTTTAAAAGGCAGAAGCCGTAACAGAGAAATTAGCTTATCTGTCTGAACTCTGAGTGGTAAGAGGCTTCACTTATTTTGATGTTTTTGTTATGCTGGGAAATCAAGTCCTTAAATCAGAACACCTCATTTATCTCACAAAATTAGATTGGCTTCATCACAATCCAGTAAAGAACATCTGTGGCTACACACAATATGCCATTAGTGTACCAACCAAATGAAGTATTTAATTTGAGAGATGCCTGTGGTGCGGTTATATTTTTTTAGTGCTAAATGTAATCAAGAAAAAGTATGTAATTGTTTCAAGTCCATGATGTACTTAACTCTCCTTTTCTGCTGTAACATCTGTAAAGCCAAATGAGAAATTATTCTGTGAAGGTTAGAGAGTTTGTGTTACCTGTGTAAAGCTGAGCATTTCTTCCATGGGAGTATTTGAATCTATTTTAAAAAAAAAATTATTTGAATTTTAGCTGGTTCCAGCCCTCCACAAAGGCCCAGTAGTGAATCTATTTTAGATCTCTTCTTTCTGAAGTACAGATGATCTTACTTGAGATGCTGAGGTAGTGTGAGAAATTTCATCTTTTGTCTGGTAAGAAATACAAGAGGGGACAGTATCATGGGTTGATTGTGATTATTTAATCCCTTAGAGCAGTTTGTTAAAAAGGGGGTATGTTAGGACTCATATCTAGTAATTTCTGAAGGGTACCATCAGAGAATGCTCTTCAATATTTCATGATTGGGGAAGTAATCTGAAACTCAAGGAACTCAAGCACTTGCATTGACTAAAGTCCTTAGACTTCTGTGACTGTTTTCAGAGGCAATACAGGAGAAGCAGATAAAGAATTTAGGGTCAGCCTATTACTGTACTAAAGGAATACACAAAGGTTTCAAATTTTATAGGATACAATGACCAGTTAAAAGAAACATGGAAAGAATAAAAGAAGAAAATATGAAGAATCCTTTATTCATTATGTGGTGGGTGGGTGGGTGGCTGTCTCGCATACTTTGTGGGATGACAGGGAATACTTAAGTGAAGATGAAAAATAGATGTTCTGGTGTCATTAAAAATTACTGGAAATGGTTCTCCCAGGAGCCAGTTGGGAAACATGGGAATGCAGGGAGAAATGCATTTAATTATGCTCACTTTAAAGTGATAGTGGAATTAAATGGACTGGGTTGAACTTTGGTGACAGTTTCTGGCAAGAATAGCAAAGCCAGTCTATAAAAATTGAGGTCAAGGAGCTTTGGTTGCATCTTACACATGAGTGAATAGAAAATATGATACTGTAACCTGCTAAACCAAGTGGATTAGGTAATATATATCTATAAACTGATGGCTCAATCAGTGGCTTGGAAAAGATAGATCGTGGTTCAGGAAATTTGGTTTAAAGTGCACCTACAATTGAAACTAAGCGGTAAAGTACAGAACAAGAGGGGATAATAATTTGTAAAGTATGCTACTGAGAGTTCACTGTGATTGTTGGGAAGTGGACCATAAAATGTCCGAAAATAGGCACCATATTCTTTCAGCTTCAGATACCAGTAGCTACTGAGCCATTCCTAGGCAAAGAATATTGTCAGGAATCTGTGATTAAAATCAGCTATTGCCGAGGCAGCTTACTATCTGCAGGAGGGAAAATCTTTCATTCTCTGAGCTTGTGCATCTCATTTTTGAGTTGTAAAAAACTCAGCCAATCCACTGTGTTCAGTAACTCAGCTGCTTCCATAGGGTTCTGTTTTCAAAGTTCTCTTATTTATCATGAATATATTTATCTAAATTTTAAACAAATTCATTTTAGGGGGCTGTAGAGAAATTTCAGGGGGGGGAAATGTATGTTAGCTTTCTTTTTTTTCTTTTTTCTTTTCTTTTTTTCATGAGTTGCCACAAAACCTGGTTCTGCTTTTGAAATGCAACAAACTGGACATATAAAATACCTGCTCTGTGATGACCATCATATATTTGGATGGGTTTTATTAGTCTGTTTCTGATAGCTATTTTGCTTAGTTTACGTACACCTTTGGCCACATTTGATTCCTTTGCTTTATTGCATTTGCACTACTTTTATTAAATATATTTATTAGAATAAATTTAAAAGTCACAGCTGAGACTGGAGCCTCAAGATATACAAATGTGTAGAAAAAACTGTGTGAGAGAAAATAAAGGTGGGAGTAGACAAATAACTGATTATGGTCCAGTATGGAGTGGGACAGCTGAACCTGGAGGCCTCCTCCATCCCAGTCCTGTGAGGGCTTCCAAATCCCCCAGTGTTCCTTTAAGATTCCAGTTGTCAGAAGTAGAGATTGTCACAGTTCTGAGGACTGGATGGAGTTCCATCTGCACCTTTTTAAAAACTTTGCATTGGTAATTTTGCAAAATCTTTGACTTACAATGCCTGCCACATTTTATTTTCTATAGAACAGTCAGTTAAGCCTTTCATGTTTAGAAGGTTCAATCCACACGAAAGTGGAGAGGACATCCAGAACATGTAAAACAAAATTGTATCACACATTTATGTCATCGTGACGAATTGTTTTGAAATAGTCCCCAGTATGATTTCCACAAAATGTATTTTCCAGTGTTGTTTTTTTTAATGTAACTATCTTCTCAAGTCTGGGGGGATAACTAATATCATACCTGCTATTTATGGTCAGTTTTCTCTTCCTTGACTTCTCTCTGAATTGAATTCAGACCAACTAAACTAGCTTTTGGGATTTCAGGTGTTCCTAAGTACTCGTGACCACAATGCCTGTTAATTGTATAGTAAGTCACATAGGTTTTCTGAAATTGGAGAGTACTGCTTCCTGACATCTGAATAATTAGGTTCATAAGTATGTGTCTGTTTATAGAAATGCTGCATTTAAGTTACAATCATAAATCCAATTCTCTAACTGGCTTTTCATATGAAACTTTCCTTGTGAATGATTTGGAGCTGATAGTTGATCTTCTCAGGTATTGTATCTGCTAGTGATGGTGTTGAAATCATCCTCCGTGGAATAAATTGATTTTAGTTGACCTAGCATGAAACCATAGAACTATGAGCTGAATATCCACCTCTTTGTTTTCAGCATTTAAAGTGGAAACTCACTGTATACTTTCTAGTTCCTACTGCCTTCAGGTCTATCAGGGCTGAAACCTTGACGTCAGTGCTAGTAAACCTTTTTTCCAGAATGCTGAAGGTGAAGTAGTTCACCTCTTTTCTCATGGCTTTGTAAAGACAGTATCTAAACTGTCTGTGGGATAAAGTCCTCCAGGCTTTTTTTTTTTTTTTTTCTCCTCCTTTCTTAAAAGCACCTGGGGACTTGGGACCAAATTCCCAAATAGAAAACTGTAATAAGGCTTCTGCCTGAAGTTTGGCTTCAAGTCCATCTCTGCTGATCTTTGAAGCTCTGTGCTAGTGAAGCAGAAGGTGGATTGTCACCAGCAAAGGTATTCCCTGGGTAGTATGCTGGAGCTTGGTGCTCACTGACACGGATTTTATTCATTGAGGTAGCTGAGAAACAAGCAGGGTTATGAGCAGAGTAGAAAGGAACGGCTCAGATGAACAGAGAAAGTGCTTTGTCATCTAAGAGCTGTACTCAGCCATGAGCCTTTACACTTCTCTTCCATGTAAGTGACTAAGGAACAGTAGGGAGCCCCATTACTTCCCTGTATGTGGGCTACTTTATCTTCATAAATGGGAAAGGGGCCAATACCAGATTGCTATTCTCCTGTTATGCAGGAGGGCAAGAGGTGGGCAAGCAAGCACGTGATTAATACTGAGTCTCAATGTTATTTTTCATCCTTCTATGTAGATTTATTTGTTCGACTGAGCCACAGCAAAAAAAGGAAAGCAAACTGCTGGGGAAAGAGCCAAAACTGTTTTCCACTAGAAGTAGGGAATAACTGAGAGAGATGATGAGATCATACTTTGATTATTTATTTGCTCAAGCTGTGTTACACTAACCTGTTAATATTTATTTATAATATTTACCTGTTAGTAAAAAGGCTGATGTGCTAATCAGAGTAACTTTATGGACCATAGTTCCAGTTTAGAGTCTGCACAGCCAGCTGTGTTGAAAGTGCAGAGATAGCCTTGCAGTAATTGTTCTTGAAAAATATTTCCAATTTTTGGTACCAAGAGCAAACAAGCTTTTATGCACTAATGCTGTAACATGAACTAGTCTGAGTTATGAGCACGTCTCAAGAAAAAAGCAGATCCTGATAGCACTATATTTTAATAAAGATACTTTCCTTCCACTGTCAAAATGAATTCCCCCTAGTTTCATATTTTTATTGCACATTATCTACCAGCTGAGAGAATATCAGTGTTCTGCCCTATTCAGCTTTAGCAAGGCCATCACTTCCAAACTTGTTATATCCTATACTAATAAATGCTGGTAATAAGAGATTTGTGGATTGAATGAACAAGCTGTTTATAAACCTCAGGAAATTTTCAATTAAAACACTTAATCTTCAAGATGCACAACCAGCTAGCTTTCAAAAGATATAGACATGAGAAATATGGGTTTAATATTTTAAAATTCTCATATCTTTTCTTGAGTGGTTACTTGTACTTGGTGGTTTCAAAGGCTCTTCTTTATGAAAAAAAATGGAGCTTTCTGTCAGCAAAAGATATTTTCAATGTAAAAGTAGTGAAATAAAAGGAAAGAAAAAGAAAACAAGTTGGCTGTAGGGAGATAATGATACTGTTCTAGTCAATAGGTCAGCTATCTGTGGCTGTTAATCAGATGTATTTGCCCTATTGACCAAATGACACATTCCCATATTTTTTACCATCATGATGGTAATGATGGTGCAGCTGCAGGTGAATGAGTTGGACTCTATTCTGAATACCTAGTGTTGAGCATGAAATAATCCACCTGGATTTTTAACAGACCATTTGAGTTTACAATATAGGGTGTTAGATTTTAGTTTACTTGTTAATAGTAAATTCATTTAGCCTCTGAGATACCATAAATATGCTACACATTAAGGATGATAATGGTCTATTGTATAACAAAATTAATTTAGTGTGAATTTCAGGTAATTTCAGGTAATAAAGCTGATGACTGCAGTTCAGTGTGACACATTTCAGAGTTGGAGCACTGCCACATAAAGGCATCCAAGTTATTAAGACCAAGTTTGTCTGCTAAAGCAGCTGGGTTGCCATCAGGCTTGTTCTGGTTTGCACCATCCTAGCACAAGAGTTCCCATCACAGACTTTCCGTTTGGGAGCTGACTTTGTACACCTTTCAGCACACCATCTTTCACAAATGAGCAGGCTTCTCATGTATTTTCATTCTTTTGTTTGCATTCATCAGAGTAACAAGCAGCACAAGCCTGTATTAGACTTATGAAACATTAAATCATCCAGTGTGGTTAAGTTGCCCGGAGAAGTTGTGGATGCCCCATGCATTTCTATAGGTTCTCAAATGGCTGTCATTTTGTGTGTCCTTTTAGCTGCATCAGCTCCAGCTAGTGCAATTCACAGGACACCCAAGCAAGGTGAAGTGTCAGTTTAGAGATGGAGTGTTGGCTTAGTAACTTAATTTTAAAATATAGAGATTCTTTAAGCTTTCCTTGCAAAAGCAAATTGGGGTCTAAATGAATTTCTCTACTTTTCTGGGAGCTGGAGGCTACTGTGGGTGACTTCTATGTTTAAACTGCCCTAGTCAGCACAGTAGCAGGTTACTGTGATTGAAAACTGGGCAATTATCAGTTTCCCCAAGCAAGAAATACTATATACCCAGCGAATCTGTCTAATCTGATTAGGAAAGCTGGAGTGAAGGCATTTTGCCTTTCTTCACCTGGGGGCTAGGTGCTTCTAAATGTCCTTTCTAAATTCTGCTTAAAACATCTTTCACTTCAACCTATTTCATCCTGTCCCAATCAAGCACTACTACCTTCTCCCTTCTGCCTCCTCACAGTAAGTACACATGAAGTGTACTGAGTAAGCCAAAAATCTTTCAAAAATTCTCTCATGAAGGCTTTTCATGCCTCCCCGTTTGTTGGTTTGGTTTGGGTTTTTTTTCCAGTGACATATATAGAATTTAGGGCCCTAATACTGCAGCTGATTCTGTGTAGGAGTAAACCTGTGCCCATTTACAACCCCAGTGACTCCAAGGGGTGGGGACGGGGTGCCAGGGTAAGGGTAAATGACAGGGCCTTGAGTTAGTCACAGCCCTGAGATCACATAAAAACATACAGAGTCCAAACATAAATATTATATTAGAAGATAACAAACCAGATATTAGTTCTGTAAACAGAGAGGGATTAGATATCCTGGGTGAGACAGATTTAATATAGAGCTTGAAAATTAGTCAGATTCCCTGACCCCTGTCCTTGTAGTCTTGCTCTGAAGGTCAAAACCTGTCAGCAGCAGACGTTAAAAATCCTGTGTTGGTCAGTCTTTGAGCATCTCGGAGTACATCATGCCTTCTGCCAACCACTTTGGCAGTACATTGTGAACAGACCCTTCCTCAGCTGGTTCCAGGGCGTGCGGGATTTACTGTAATCGGCTGTGCTGGGGGACGGATGACTTCCTCCGCCACCAGCAGGTTCAGGCTGGCCCAGGGTGCAACAGCACGGACAAGGTGCAGGTCTCATCCCCTCTGCTCAGCTGCAGCTTCCTGACGGTGTGGGTGCTGTGCATTCTGGGTTAAACTTTGAACAAAGAGATTATACAATTATGCCTTTTGTCAAAAGGGTTCCCTGGAGCCAGTAAGGGGAAGTGATGTTACTCTCAAGTGCTGATCTTACCGTGCCGTTAAGAAGGAGGGAATAACTACAACTTGCTCCAAGGTTTGGTGTGGGATCTCATCACCTGTTTGGATCCAGCAGTGCATTGCTACTACAGAACAATGATTCCAGCCTTTCAAGATCTGGTTATTATTTCCATTATGTTTTCTGCATAGTAAATTCTTTTGGCTCAACCAAGTTTTAGCCTACTTGACAGAAAATGGTGAGGAATCAAATGTTCATAGCTGAGTGCTCATTCTGGAGATTTTCCTGGGTACGTTAACTTATCTTTTGCTCATGGAGGATGCTGAAAAACATTAAGTCATGAAGATACTGTTAACAGGCATCACTGGTTTACAATTAGCTGTAACTGTTGAGAATTTATCGATTTTATTTTGGAAACTTTTTCTGTGTACCCTAACAGTACTGGGCAGCTCTACTTTGAGCTAGTTAAAATCTTTAGTAATGGCAGGAAGATACTGCGTGGTTGTGTTAAGCAGATGCTATTTGGGTAGCATTTTTTTCTGATGCTTAGCTTAAATTTATTGGATGAATATGCACCCTTACAGTGTCAAAACCCTTGAGCAGTTAAAGCACTTTTGCTCTACCTTAAAGAATAATTGACAATACTTTAGTCGTAAGAGAACTCCAAGAAACCTGATGTTGAGTTTCCACATGTGCAAAGAACATAAATTGACTCTTGGGGTTTTTTAAGACATATGAAATGCAAACAGTTGAAATAAAATTAAATTGCTATTCAGCATGCAAGCTCACAGTAACTTTTAGCAGCTATAGTTAATGTGAATGTACATTTTTTTGGTTCAGTCATTATTTTTAACAGTTGAGCCTATCTAATCATTAGCTGGATCGTGAAGTCAATTCCTTTCATGTATTCAGTAACTCATCTTGTCTAAATTGTTTCAGTTCCTCAGAGATAGTTTTTGAATATGCATGACATTGCAGCATAATAACTAGGAAGTCATTTTATGTTGCATCTCATTAGCAAAATAAAGTATCAAAACAGGTTTCCTTTCCTTTAGAGGAAGCTCTTCAATTAGCTCTGGAGAATAATTCACCTTCAGTTCCCTCACACATGTTAATACCTATTCCTGAATATTTGATCTTAAATACTAGACTAGATTCACTTTAATTGCATTGCATATAATTTACTTTTCCTCTTCAAGGTTCCTAAAAGGCTAGACCAATCTGGGGCTGAGTTCTAAGTAGGATATAAACCAAGGCTTGAATCAAATAATTTGTTCTGTGCTCTGGCACAGTGTTTATGGGACAGACTTCTCAGCTCTTGCTTTCAGTTAAGTAGCATGGAACAAGGTTACTGAGAGCAGCTGGCTGCTCAGGTTGCTCCTTCCCATAGAGCAGGATTTAGAGGTACAATATGTGTTAGTGGCAGAGCCTTCAATCTGGTGCTACTTCTACGACCCGTGTAAGAGAGAGCGCAGAACTTGCTCCGCAATTGTTTGATGTACCACATCAATATATGGCCTATTAAAAAAAAATCGTATTTATGTGGTTCCAAAATATGAGTCACATTATAAACAAATATATCCTTGCATACCATCTGGGATGACTTCATTCTCTGCTGCAGCAGAACACAGCAATTGCTGAAGTGTGCACTGTAATACCACATGACAGTTTAGGACGGGAAACAACTCAACTGTACAGTCAAAACTAGAGGGAAAAGCTATAGAGGTAGTATACGCTGCTTTGGTCTGGACATACTTACTTTGTCTTTTAAGATCTTAGGACTATATTGTCCTATGTGTAAATGGCTATTATAACTGCTAGCTTTTTTGTTTGACTGGGTTTTTTTAATGCTTTCCCAGATGGCTATATTTTCATATGGATAGAGATTCTCAGTAGAATCCCTGGACTCAGGGGATGCGTCCCAAGAGTGACTGAAAGAGAAGCATGAATAGCTATCTGCTAGAGCCCAGCACTTGTGCTTAGAATACTTAGTCTGTTTTTGAAATGCCCTGAGTAAATACTGATTTAGTATGAGGGTTTTTAGTATGAGGTTTACACTGTGTTTTTGTCATGGAGGTCATGGGAACCATGAATTTGAAGAAACCTCAGGATTTTTGTAATATACCCCACTGCTTACCTAGAGGCAGGCCATTTTGGATTATAGAAATACAGTGCATGTAGGATTGCTGGCCTGGAGGACAAATGCTTGCCCTGTCACTCTGACATATAACAGTCACGAAGCAACGTTGTAGATAGGGGAATCTGCTCAGTAAAGCTGTTGTTTAGTAGTTATAATCATATTAGACTTTCTCTTCATTTGCCCTCATGTGATTTATTAGAAATGTTCATATTGAAATCAAAGCCTGCCTGCAAAAAGAATCTGATGGAAGCACAAGACATGCTACTGTGTCTACAGTATACTCAATCATTCAAGGGAAAAGAAGGATTATAAGTCTGGCTTAAAATTCTGACCCAACTTATAATAAAAAAATGCATGTTTATAACCCTCAGCTGTGATCATATCTTTAAATGCACCACACAAACATTTTTACTGGATTTTGTACATGTCTTGTGCAGAAAGGATGTGGAGTTCGCTGAGCCTTATGTACTGAAGGTTGTTATGAAAAGTCAGTAAAATATAGGAGCGATGGTGTAGGAAAAAAGATGTGAGTGATGTAAAAGGAAACAATTGCATCTCGGTGGGACATGGCCTGGACAGAGCAATCATTCTTACTCCTCAAGTAATTTCCATTTCTCCGGGGAGCTGCATTATAATTAATGCTCTTTGTTTATGGTATATTTATGCCTGCAAAAAAATAAATAGAAGTAGATATGTCCTTCATCAAGTATGGGTCGCAGTTTGATTCCCAGTCCCTTCTTTATCCAAACCCTACAAGTGTTGTATAGCTCTAGCTCTGAGCTTAATTCCCGTGAAGAGACATTTCTGCCATGCTACTCAAGCTTTAACTACATAATCTGAATGCACAGAGTGAACTAACGTCTATTGAATGAAGCAGATTAGATTACAAGTTAGAACTATTTCCTCTTTGCATTATCTTGTTTTAAAGTTTTGTTTTGATGAATCTCCTACAGCTTTAAGTAGCAGTTGTTATTCTTTTCACAAGTCCCTTTAGGGAATCTCTGGCCTGGTTGACCTGGCTGCAGAATGCTTGATACTGTGAAGTTTCTCTTACTAAAAGAAGATAAACTCATGAACACTAATATAATCTGTAATTTAAAAGATGAATGTGCGTTTCTGAACTGGGTTTAAGAAATAAAAGCTTCTAAGTTAAATCTTGATCAAAACACCTCTTTATTGTAGGTATTTTGGAGAAAATCTAGGTAACAGACAGACAAGTTTGATATGTGTGAGTAGTAAATCAAAGTTACTTGATCAGAATTCAGTAAAAAACCCAAACATTACATTTAATTTACATCCGCTTCTAGCAAGCAGGACTTCAGCTTTATGCAAGCAATAAGGAGAAAATGGGCCATTTCTGTACTGCCATCTGAACTAAATAAGTGCAAGTTACAATCTCATCTGTCTATATATCATCTATCTCCTACCAAACAGGTGCATTGTAATTGATCCATAGTATGAACAGTTATAATACTGATATGGCTCCTGACTTTTACAATTTAAACTTTCAGGACTGTATTTCTCCTGATATTTGGTGTTTTTATTAAAACTCTGGCTTTTGCAGTCCAGTGGTTAGGTAGGCAAGCCAGCTTTTCTTGTACTGCAGTTTGAAAATGTGGCTGGTGTACATCTGAAATACCAGGCACACACTAAAAAATGTAAACACATTATTTGTGGGGGAAAGCTTCACACTTTTAAATAAATCTCAAGATTTTTTAAGGCCCGACCCACAATTTTAATGCTAGTGTTGGTAATATTGCTGGTTTTCTCCAGATGGTTCTTTCTGAAAGGAAAAAACTCACAGTACCCTGTGGGACACTTATCTTGAAGTTCAAATAACAATGGTAGATATGTAAAAGAAAGATGATGAAAAAGAATAGAATGCATAAATCAAAAAATCCCAGGACAGATGTTTAAAGTGGAATTATATCTTGTCTACTCAGAAAATTAACCCAAATGAATTTGGATTTGAAATGTATTAGTGAAACCATATTAAATCGTTTTATGTACATGCAGTCAGAATTTAAATGGCTTCAATTTGCTCTAGTTCAATACACTTTGAAATGAATTAATGAAACCAAGTTATGCCACCTTTATTTCTGAGTGAAAGTCCATCCATTTAGTAGAGCTGATCTACATAATTTGCCTCAGATTGACACCTTTTGGTTAATTCAGCTTCTTTTCCTGAGTGTCCTTGACATATCTGGAAGAATAGCAAAGGGCCAGCAAAGGGATGAATGACTGTCAGATTCAGTGAGATTCTTTCTTCGTTATGCTTACCTCTAGAATTTTCAGACTTCTAATATACCCCGTGGAACATGCTGTCTTCCTCCCCTGATGAAGTCAATGAAAACTCAGCTGCAAATGATCTGAATTATATATATTGCAGATGACGTATTTGTGTTTCTTCAAGCAGATGTGCATAAAGACCCAGCTGAGGTTGTTGTGTTGTTCCACCTTGCAAGTGTGGAGCTGCCAGCAAAGGGTACCTTCCATTCTCAAGTTCCCTGCATTGCATAAACATGGGAAGAGAAGATGGACAGAAAGTATATCAGCCAGTACCTATGACCATTTTCTGCATTTGAAATCAAGGTGGCAATTATTAATACAAGGAACAGTGCAACAGGGAAAACTGGGTAGAAATCACACATAGGCATTTTTCTACCAAATTAATACTAGCACACAGCACTGAAGTAATGTAGGCTTTTTGTTTTCATGCTGCCTGCTGAAAGACAGGTGGTACCTGACCGAGATGAAGTTGGAGTGCCACAGACAGGTAATACCAGATCCAACATAGAGTCTGCCAATGCAACAGTAGCTACACAGATTTTTTCAACTAATTTTGAAAGGCAATAAGAGGTTATACCGTATCTGCTGTTTCTGATTTAGTGCTAGGGGGTCTAAAAGTGGATTTGTATATCATCAAATATGAAAAAGGTCTGAATGAGACACCATAATGATCCTTACTTGGTGTTATTGAAATGGAAAGCCTGGAAAATAAGTCTCTGTCTTTAAAATAGCATGTCGTTGTGTGAGATTTGGAATTAATGATCCAGGATTTCTTTTTTAATCCTGCTGCACATTTTAGGTGGATTTTTTTTTTTCCATTCTCTATGCTGCATTCTTTCACTTTGTGCAATCAGTTGAAGACTTACTGAGTTATGGAATAGAAGATGTTGCTCATTAAATATTTGCACTAACTACTGTGCTGTCTTTCAATTTTAAGAAGCACACTTTTCATATCACAAGTATCATTTGCTAAATCAGTACCTAGTGTTTCACTGTTACAGGTCTTTAAAACAGAATTTTGATTTTAATAAAAATGTTGTTAAAAGGAAGCAGGTTTTGAAAGCCTGCAGTGGCTTTGAACTGAAAACCACTGCCAAAAATCAGGAGAATCATGCAGACCTGACTAGCATCTAGATCCACCTTTAAATTGCACTGTAAAGAGACAGTAGACTCTTGGAAATATTTTAGGAATCTAAACTGTCTTATAACAAAAGTAGATCCCCATATGTATTATCCAGACAAAAAGGTAGATTAATTTAATTATGCTCCCTCTGGTAACATATGGAACATTTCAAATCAGACAATTTTCACAGCAAAACCTTTTCTATCTTCCTCAGCATGTAACTGGAAAGCAGAAAAGTACACAGAACCTTCAAATCTGGTTGTGGAAGGGTCTGAAGTTCAATACAGATTAGTCCTTGGGATACAAGCCCTCCTGTCCTTAATACCAGGATAGATTTTCTTATAGTTGCTTTCCCATTCGCCACATATCATGCCAAGAAGTGTGACAGAGATCAAAATTGTGATTTGATCCTCATTGGAAAGTACTTAGGCAAAATATATTATATTTAGAAAGCAACCAATATAATTTACCTACGCTTCAAAATGACTATTTATGTATTTTCAGTGTAAGTTGTATTTTGGACTGGCAGTTCTCACTACATGTTCCTTTGCTCTCATTCACTATGGAGAATATATGGAACACTCAAGCGGTTCCCAACAAGCCCAGATGAATAGCTGTGAGCTATATATACTTCCACAGGCGTGGGGTTGGGGTTGTGGCATTTTCGCTAGTGATTAAATGTCTTCCAGACCTATTCATGCTGCAGAGCTATAAATGATGGATATTTCACATTAATGAAAGGAGCCCTTGGAGCCCTCCGGAGTGCATAGTTCTATTTTTACATTTCACTATCGGAGAATGAGGAAAGATAGGCCAATGTGTTTCTTTTTTTTTAAATGGCAGGAACAGAAATTCGTCCTGTTCTGGCCATCATTCAAGTGCCAATACTGTTAACCATTGCTTTGCACAAATTCAGAGCTCATACTTGTTACATCATTTCACCAGGGGGATTTTTTTCACTTACTTTGAGCTCATTAGCAGACCTGACCTAAAAATAAACACACAGGAAATCTGAAACCGCTCCACTATGAAAGCGCTGTGGTATATGATCCTAGAATGGGGTTGTAATTTGGAAATCGAGCTTGAAAGTCCACAAGAAATGATGCTGTGGCTTATTATATTGCTGTTTGTTCTGTGTGGTCACATGTATCTTGGTGGTTTTGAGTACAGAAAGGGGAGAAGGTTTACTCCCCTGTGTTTGCTTTTCAGGAAGGGTTCTGTCATCCTCTGGATGTCCTGAAAAAAAGCTTTTAATTAAAGCAGAATAGAAAAAAATCTGCCATCCCTAAAGTGACTATGATAAAAAAATAAATTAAGAGGAAGAGCCTCAATTCACCGGTTGTCTTTACTGATCACCCTGAAATAAGAAGGGAACATATAATTTCATCTTCACCCAATCTGTCTGTAAAAGAGTGTCTAGCTGTATTTGCATAAATAGTACTCTCTCATCCAGACCTGATAAGGCAGTGGAAATAATGGATCCTAGACAACAAAACTAAAGTAATTTATTCTTTTAGCCTAGCATTGCAACAGGTTTATTTGTATTCTGTTTTTGTGAATAGTGAAGCTAGAATTGCATGAAGGTAAAAGCTAGATTCATGCCACTTAGACAGCTTTGACTTCCAGCAACTGGCATTTAAGATAAACAGTGTGAAAGGTCATCAAGTTTCAGCTCTCTGTAAGCAGGAGGAAATTGTATTGAAATTGGAATCCTAAAAGGGGTTGCTAATTTACAGCTTCCCGGAGAAAAAAGAATGGGGTCTCTGAGTGAAGCTACTTATGTGTTCCTGTAAGCTCAGACATACAATCTTCCAGGCATCTCAGCATGAGACTTTTTCTCAGAATACAATATTCAGTTGTTGTTGGACTGGTTCTCCTAAAATGGTTTCAGGCATGTATAAATGAGTCAGAAGTGAACAACAGTTGTAAGTAACTGCATGCAGGGAAGAGGCTGCATCCTTGAAACCTTTGGGAATCATTTAAAATTTGTTGATTTCTTTACTTTTCCTTGTTTTCTGGCTTTGGTGAAAAGATTTTAAAATGTCAGAGGCAAAAAACAAAGCAATGTGCAATAAGTAAAAACCCAAGGAAAGCAATCAAGACATTAAAGTTGCAAAAAGCATGTGGCACAGTGCTGTCAGAGACTTTGCATCATCCTCAGCAAGTGGCCAAATCACATCCCTTGGAAGGAACAGAGGTCAGGCTCTCTGAAGAAATCATTATGTTAATCACCAATACAAGACAGCTTAAGAAATTGAAGAGATACATATCTGAAGCCTATTTAAAGATTTAATACATAGTCTATGGCGCCTTAAATCAGCATCAGGGAAGAACAGGGAGAATGGAGGACCATAGTTGTTCCCAAGCAGTTTTCATCTTGATAGAGCTCATTACAGTTGCTTTAAAAATTGCTCATCTTTGATATTCTACAATGCCATAACTTGGGTAAGTGATAGACTGAACTGCAAACAGTGTTTCTGATAACTGTGCTAAATCTAAATTGCTATTTTAATCAACTGTAACACTTAGATTTTCAGCTGATAAAAATGTGTGCGGAAGACACATTGCTGGTGTTAAGTGCAGTGGTATCTAAAATCAATATAAACTGAGAAAAATTATATTCCTCTTTGCTTTTCTTCTTAGGTTTCTATGGAAACCTTCTTGGAGGTGGTCTAAGGAAAAGAAATGTTAAAATAAAAAAATAAAATGTGTTATTTACATATAAAGTAAATATCCTTCCTGCATTTTTTTATGGAGGTGAAAATGTGATTTCATCATTTAATATTCTCCCTTGACAGCCAAATTAACTATGACCCGGTGTCCTTAGGGTTTACTTTTCTGCATTTGGCCAGCATGTTTGAGAGAGGAAAAGCAGTCATCTTCTATGCTGAGCATCTATTATTTATTTGCTGTATCTTACTAGACTATCTTTATTTTTTTAACCAGCAGCCTTTACAACTTGTACCATGAAAAGAATGTCTAAAAAGTTACTTTGAAATTAAAGCTCTGTTAAGCTCCTTCTCTGTTCCTTCAGAGTTTTAGCCAGAAGAATATCAAAATCAAACCTGTATTGATACATCACTATAAATAAATATTAATAACAAGTGGTTAGGAGATATTGCATACCTGTATTCTTTTAATGAATCATTGCTGCATAGAATGAATTTTCACTTACCCTAAAACAACTGCATATACCAGGTGTGACTACTTTGGTATCCCGCACTGCTCTGCTACATGTGTCAGTTTTGTATCTTTGTATTTTGGCGTACAATTTTGTTGGTTGTGTTCTCATGAGGCTGGTCACCTGCCTTTGAAGGCTGGCTGTTAAATCTGAACAGACACTCTAGTCTGTTTGGTAGATATGCAGCAACTGTCATGAACAGTAGTACTCTGAGGAAACATTTGGGGGGCTACTGGACCCTATAGAAGGTTTAATCCCATGATGGAAACTAGCTTTCCAAGAAAGGTGTTCAGACATGCCACAGCCACTGTACACTTAATGTGTACACAGCTCCTGCTTTGTTTCTCCTCCTTCCAGCTTTGGAAAATCTCTCTTGGGGTCTGCTAATAGGGCTCTCCATTCACTATTAGATTATCTTCCTTTTCTTTCATGTGTTCTTCTCCTGTCTGGGCCCATTAGTAAACCTCTGTAATCAGAGGCAGTTTTAACCCTCACTTTGGTGGAAGTCTGTGTGTTTTTGCAGGCTCTTCTCAGAAGTCCAGTGCATAAAGTAATAGGGAGTCTCTTCTAGCTTTCTCTTCTATGCACAACAACAATTTAAGGCTATAGGGTTTTTTATTCCTACAAACCTGAGGAACTGTGTTACAAATCTTCGAGCCCCACCTAAAGACTCTTCTCTGTTCAGTATTTGCTGGTATATACTGACATCTCATTTCTTGAACATTACAGTAACAGGTACCAGATGAAGCTGGATGACATTAAACAAATAGTTTGCTCACCAAAAAAATTATTTTTAGTATAATTAAAGTTATGATTTAATATAATTCCTGATAACAGAAGAAGGGGATTACTTTCTGAAGAATAATTGAAATGTTTTGTTCTGCTATTTTCAAAATATAAGTTTTCAGCTTCTTTCAAGTCTTTTGATTTGAAGCTGAGCTTGCTTTTTTTTTCCAGGAAAGACTGCTTACAGAGCACAGGAGCTCTTTAATGCGCAGGGGCTCTAAAATGAAGCAGCCCCTCTCTTAACCCTTTTTACACTCAACCCTGCCACAGTACAGGAGCAGGGTGCAAGGGAGAGCAATGACTCTGAGCCCGGCGGAGTCCATGCTCAGCTGTTCTCAGTCAGTACCATACCTCCATGTACAGACGTCTTTCTACCAAGTCTGCCTCTTTCATCTCCCTGCTCCCTACTGTCTCTGTTGCCTTCATCTATTCTGTGAGATAGATGAAACACTTGTTCTGTGCTGGCTAGTATAGCAGTAGCTGCATTCCCGAAACTCTTCTGTCCTCTTTCCTTTCTGTTTTCCTTCTCTCTGTTACAGTTTCCTGACCTTCCCTAGTTTAAGCTAAGTCCTCTGGCTTTATTAGTATCTGCAGTCCTTGCCTCTTTCAAAAAAAAAAAAAGTTGTCGGTGCTCTCTGTTCTCTATGTAAAATTCTTCAAGAAAGATGGGGTTAATTTTTTCTTGTGGAAAAGCAGTAAAACTGAGGTGTCCAATGTGCTGCCTGTGGCCATGCTTGAGGCTGAAGCTGGTTTGAATTTGTGGTATTATAGCACTGGACAGGTAAACAGAATCCAGCCCCTTACTTTCCATTTGCAAAAAAGTAATCCCACAGTGCTGCAATAACTAGTGACAGGAGGTATAAAAGCTTTAATGCTGCATTTGCAAAACTCTCTAAGAGTGCCAGAGGCCTTTGCCAATGAATGTCAGAGGGGCTGAAGCAGAAATTGGTCTCAAAATCATTTCTAATCATTTCCATAAACCATTTCTAAATGAAAATGATGTAACTATACCATAGAACAGTATGCTTTTCTTGCAACCAACGGCCTAGACTAGCATGGCGTTATGATTTGGAATTTGCATAAAGAAGAAATCAGACTTCTTGGGTCTCACACACTGCAGAGGAGCTATCCCTTGTCCCTCTGCTGCCCACTTCATGGTCACCATCTCCTGTAGCTCCCTCATTGACTGACCAGTGCTTCAGTCTCCATCCTCCTCCCTGAACCCCCAGCCAGTCATCTGATTGACGGGTATTGGCACTAGAAAAGCTGTGGCCTGCTGTGGCCTATGCCAAAGTGTCCTTCATCCTCTGTGATAGTCCAGTGGTATTGGAGTTAAATGGCTTGGATATTTCTGATACTTCGAGCATGAAAAAGCAGGTAGCCTGCATGAAGGCCGCATACAAATCTGTGCTATGGAAAGATTTCTTTTACAAAACAGCTCCTGATCAAACTGGCAAATCATGCTCACACAGTGATGTCCTGCCCATGGGTGCATATGCTTGGTGAATAGACAGGGCATTTCTGCATATATTTTTACAGATCCTAGGACATATATAGTCAGGAACTGGAAATTCTGTGATTGATGGGTTTTGATGTTCAAAAACGTAGGCTGAAATAACTGAAGCGCAAGCAAGCACTTTCAGAATATTTTGAAGAAGCTGGAGGAAGCAGAGATCCTATCTGGACACAGGAAAAGGAGAAGAAGGGAGGAAAAGAACAAGGACCCACATGCTGAAAATGGGAAAGGAAAGGAATTAGTGGCTCTGAAGGAGCCGATGGATGGAAAGACATGCTACTGGTACAGAGCCTAGACTGAGGATGAGTCAGAGGTGGTATCAGGCAGTTGCTTTAGAAACATGACCCATCAGAGAGGCATAGTATAGCTATGCCTCCTTAGAGCAGCGTTTCTTCCTGCTGAACCCAAGTTATAGAAATACATAAAAGGCTGAGAGTTCTGTAGCCCTCTCATTCCACAGGCTGGTGAAGTCTGCTTTGAGTTGTGATGGGGACAGGTAGGGGTGTGCACAATCCCTCCACCAGCCCTACCTCTCTGATGCTTCCTACATTAGAATGATTTATCTGACCCCTACCCTCTGATCTCATTTTCTCTCTCCCAAGTCTCTATGCTGTGATGCTTAGATCATTGGTCAGACCGTTGGTCAGAATAATGGTCTTGGATTACATCTGGACTTCATCTTCACTTTTGCCATGACTCCTCCATTTATACTTCTGAAGGAGATTATTGCTCTATCTTGAAAACTGTCATTTTCAGTTATCCTGTAAATTTTTTTAAATCATCATATAACTTAGTTGTAAGCTTACCAAAGGAATTTGTTCAGATACCACCTAATAATATTGAATCTCAAAATGACTGATAAATGCACTAAATGTAAAAAAGCTACCAAACATAGAAAGCTTTGCCAACTTAAGATGCATTGACAGTGAAAAATGGAAGCTGTATGGAAATTCAGCAAGTGCATTTATTGGTGGTTTCAAAATGCTTGAAAACCTTTTCACGATGATTAAAAAAACCCCATCGTACAGCTTATTCTGTTGCTACTTGAAAGCTAATGGCTAAAATACTTAGCCAAGGCTTTTTTTTTTTTTCTTGGATGCCTTTCTATATCCAGGTCTCCAGCTGCAGAGATGACCTGCCACATAAGGCCTCCCTTGCATTGTGCAGAACATGGAAAAATTCTCTGCACTCAAAATCTTGAAACTGTGTAAGCCCTTCCTGGGATCCACATCCAGAGCCTGTTTGCCTATAGGGTTGTGAGGAGCAGAACACCTAGTCAGCATAGAAGAGCATAGGGTTTAAATTTAATGTAGTGTATATGTCTCAGTTTGAACATTTGAATATTTAAGATTAGACAGAAGTCGAACGAGGAACTTTGGGAGCAGAAGCTGGTAATGAGATACTGTGTTTTAATAATGCCAAGGGTACCCTGGAAAGGGAATGCACTTCTAGGTTATCTCTTCTTTCCTGGCATTCTGCGTAGAATGTCCCCAAGGAGACATGCTCCTGGGATGCTACTTATCAAAGAGCCACGGCAGAAGATTTTGGTGGAGGGGTGGAAGGGATGGCTTTACCTTTTATCATTAGGTGGTAAAACCTTTTTATGTGGATGGAAGACATAGCTGTGCTCTTGGAGTGTGTGTTGGATTCGGAAGATGAATCCAGAAGAAAGACAGGTTTTTCTCATGGGACTTGATTTGTACACATCCTAATCCCTTGGATCATCATGGCAGGTAAGACAGGCCCGTTTACTGAGCCTTGTTCTTCAATAGACATCCACTAGGGGCATGTGAGGACTTGTCTGAAAATTAGGAAGAGCTCCAGCCTGGCTCACTGATTTCAGAAAGGGGTTTGCTGTGAAAGGAGTTCAGAGACAGATGCGTATAGTCTATATGCCTATTGTGTTTGGTTTATATGAGCACAAATAAATTACATTTTTTTAAAAATCAAGAGGCCTACACACTGATACAGTCAAGGTGCAGCAAGGATAAAAAGATAGTGAGAGAGGCAAACTGTTAAAATGTAGCCACAAGCTGCAGTCCCATCGCATGCCCTGAAAGCTGAATCCAGTGTCTGGCTCTTAATAAGTCCATGCCCTGGAGCATCTCCAAAAGGTGCATTCCTCTGCTAGACCTGAGGTGCTGCAGAAGTGGAGGTGGCACAAATAATCATTAAAAAAAATTGTGAGAAACATTAAGCACTAACGTAACACTTCTGTCTCCACAGCACTGAGCAATCAATGAATTGTTGGCTCTTCAAATAGTCCTGCGAGGTAAGCCCTTGCTGTGCTCTGCCTTAGGGAAATACTGCAAATGTCATGTGATGCCCTTTCAGGCAAACCAGTTTTGTGCTTTAGAATGATTTCTGAGGCACGATAAAAGTCAAGTCTGGCAATGTCTATACAAAAAGATGACTTCCTCCAAGGACAGGGCAATCCATCTATGCCCCTCAGCACTGCAAACACTGATTTTTATCTGTTTGATATTGTGTGTATGTCCTCTTGTAAATGCCTGTGCTTTCTGAGAACCTTTGAATATTGTTGTACAATCAATAACTTCACTGATAATATTCTAGGTTCTGCATAAAGAAATAACTTAGAACTCTCATATTTGTACCATATTAGTAAAATTTATCCTAAATTAAATGAACATCATGAAAATGCAACTACAAATATGAATTTGAATTGTTAATCCACTTTTTGCAACAATGCTTACATTTTTTATGCTCCATTTTCATAGATATTCTAAGAAATTATTTCCCTGACAGAAGCAGCAAGTATAAATAAATATTGAAAGGGACTCTGCAAAATGTAAGTTTTAAATTGATAAAATATGGCATCAAACACCTAGTTTAGAATGTCATTAATTAGAATACAAAGATCCGTTTCATATGACTGGAATTTCCCATCAATTCACATAAGACTTTGCATATTGAACATCTCCCAAGAAAGTGCAGTTGCAAATCAAGAATTATTTGTGAAAGTTGTCTGGGGAATGTTCAAGAAGCTAACAATCTCTTCTAAAATGATTTGCAATTATAAAGAAGCATAATACATCATTTAAACCACCACAGTAAATTATTGGTACAGTTCTATTTTCGTTGTAGACTCTCCATGAATCCTTTTCTGGAAAAGTCATCATAATTCATGGAAACTGTGTACGCACATTTGCAGAAGTTAGTTGAAAATAGTCACTTGCATGTTTATCCACAGAGGTCTGAGCTTGTAGACAAATTACAGTAGTACAGTGGCTGCAGTAATTTTTGAAGGTGTAGGGAACTGTAAGGTGCTGGTACAGCAACTGGAGAGACATGACACACAGAGACATGAAAACAATGGTATTTTCCACTATGCCCCCTTTTTTTGGCTAGGTCCTTTGACCAGCTGCAAAACTTTTTGTTGGCTAGTGAGTTGCTATGTGTTCACTCCACCTGACAAATGACTCTGCTGCAGATGGCTAACCTGACTACAGGGCACCTTTACAAGCCCAGAGCAGTGCAAAGTACCCAAAACCAGGGAGACACGCAGTCTGCATTGTATGCTTAATCTGCAAATATTGTCTGTGAGGAGTTGTGAAAATTTAAAAAAGGATGCCTAGTTTCATTCTTTTTCTGCTGGTTTCAGCTCTACAGCTCTTTGACGCTGACTAACCAATATTTAATTGCGTAACATTAAGATATTGCAATATGTCTAAAACTTGCATTTTGCCCCATGCATCAAGTAAACCAAGCAATAGTATAGACAAAGAAAGAAGTCCTTTGCTGTGAATTATCTGTTGTTTCCTTATAAAAACTTCCGTTCAGAGCTAGAGAAACTATCCAAAATCATATTGAGCAGAGCCAGAAAAAGTCTTTTGGTCTATTATAAAAACTGCAGAAATATATTTTTGCTCATTTTAAAAATAGAGGGAATATTGCAGCATGCCATGACTGACTCCTCTTTTAGCACAAAAAGGCAGTAATGGAACATTGCCGTGTTATTCTAACATGCCAGCTATCTCATTTGCTGCACAGTCAAAAGCTGGTTTTGAAAGTAATTAGAATGAATATACAGCCAAGATTTTAAGTGCTAAGTAATACACCATTTTAAATTCAAGTATCTTGCTGTGTAGTGAGAGACATCAGCCTATAAGGACTGGACAAATTTCTGGCCTTGGGAGCTCATAAAGGTTTTCCTGTTTAGGCAGGAAAGTTTAGAATCAGTGATAGGAACTATTGAAGAGATTATTAATTTTTAACTGCCCATTTTTATATTTTGTAATGTCTAAATGCTTAACATTCCTGCTTAACATTCCTTTGCCACAAGAAGAAATAGTCCAACTAAACTAGTCATTCATCCATTGGCACAATATCCCCCAGCTGTTCTCCCATTGAATTCCCTTCCCTTCTGAATATTAAGTCTTGGTAAGTTGCTCTCACTTTCAAAGCCAATTAAAATACAGTGGTTAGCTTTGGCCTGATTGTGAACACTGTTTTTTATCAGGGAAGTCATGAAAGTCTGTCTCTAGATGAATGCTTTACTGGATGTGCTTTGAAATCAGCTTCCTTTAAATTGAGAAGGATCCAGCTCATGTGAGCTCAGCTACAGCAGTATGCAGTGTTGCCACCATCAGATGTTAAAAATGTCTGCCAGCCATTTGGGAACCCCAAAAATGGTGTAAGAATTATGAAATGTAAAAATAACAGCTTTGAGGGTTTGGCCTTCTCTTTTTTGAGCTTTGGGTTGCTGTTCAATCGAATCGTAAAAACTGGCAGCCGTGGGTATGGCACTGGAAGAGGAGAGAGGTATTTTTCCAAGTACATTTTCAAACTTTCTTTGTGGATGGAGCTTCAGTCAAATTTGAACAAAAGAAGAAGCTAGGAAGTAGCTGATGTACAAAAAAACCCACATAGCAAGTAATTTGTCAGTCAGCAAGATTTTACCTTTTAATATATCTGCTTTCAACGAGTAGGGCAGATTGGCATGTACTCTGCTTGCCCCTTGAGGCGGTGTGGGCACAGTCTTTGAACTGAAGTGGATGGTAAAATTCCCAGTTTCAACAGATTAATTCAGCTGAAGTATGTGGTGAGGTAAGATATTGGCCAGCTTAATTTTGACACATACACTTGAGATTCAAATAGGCTACAGTAATCTGGCCAAGGCTCGCCCGGGCCAGTGGCCATGACTGCACTTGGGTAGCACATTTTTCTCTTGATACAAGCTCTGACATTGCTCCAGTTCCTGTAATGCAGGTTTCTTTCATCTCTAGTCAGGCAGCTGTCTGAGCAGTTTTGTGAAAGAGAAAGGGGTCTCTGTGCTTATGCAAACAGATGGATACAAAGAGAGGAAATAAATGCTGAGTGAGAAGGGAAAAGCCCAAAGGACTGAGACAGATGTGGCTGTTCAGAGCTCAGAAGGGAGTCTCTGCTCCTTGAATTATCTTTAGTATGTCAGACTTGGGATGCTGTGTGGGGGTGCTATCTAGCTTTTAGCATTATTATCCACTGAGACACAGACTATGACTAAAAGCAAAAACCAAAAAAGTGGTGAAAGAAATGGTCTCTATAAAACACCTCTTCTCATTCACTATTGCTTTCTTCTCCCAGTTTTGCTTTATAGCCTTTTCAGACAAAAGCATTTGGATGGACTGGTGGTTGGACTTGATGATCTTAAAGGTCTTTTCCAACCTAAATGATTCTATGATTCTATACTGGTTTCTGTGCTCTCTAAGGGATAAAGGAACACTAGATCCAGTGAACTGAGAATAGAGAATAGAATAGGATGGCTTTCAGGTTTTTCAAATAAAAGACACCATGCATTTTTTGCTGAGGGTCATTGGGTTGAATTATTTGTTGTTCATTCATACTTGGCCAACCGTGGAGCATTCACTGAACCTGTCTTCAGGTACTGAATGTTCTACATATTATTTATCTAGGTATCTATTTATCTTCCCCAGATGTCAGACTGCCTCCTATGCATGCCATAGGTTGTTTTGTCTGTAAACAATGAGCTAAGAGTAAGCCAGTAAACTAGTAAATAAGTTATCAGTTTGCACATATAGATGGTAGTTCCTGAATTTTCTATCATTTGTTCTGCACTGCAGATTTTCTTTCTGTGGCTACTTGCGTGTATTCTTAAAAGCTGATTCGGAGTCTCCTTCCAGGATCACATAGCGCTGGAGTCTCAGTGGTTTTGACTAGGGTCTGCCAACGATGCTGGAAAGGGCAGAACTTCTGTTCTGGAGTCTGAGATACCTACTGCAGTCTTACACGGGAGGTGTGAAAGTCGCCTTCACCTCAAACACTACATTAGCCTTCAGTTCAGCTTAGTGATGGGATTGCTGTTCAGTGACTTGCTTCCTTTTGCGCATTTTTACTATCTTTCCAGGCCTACCATTCTTCTTTCTCTCCCATTCACTCCCCTGAGTTCACAGACAATGGGTTTTTTAGAGTCAGGGGACCATCAATTCAAACTGCCAGATTAAAGGACAAACTTTAATAATGGCCTGGAGGCATTAATAAGCACTAATTCATTAAATGCTGGAAGATAGCAGGAGCAGAAAAATGCTTGATTCAGAGATAAAGTGACTTAATGCTAATTAGATCTGTTGAGCAATCCAAAAACATGTCACAAATTGGAAAGAACCTTTCCCAATTACTGAAGAGTTCATTAAAAAAAGACTAAAAGCTACAGGAGATAGGAAAGAACTTAAAGTACACATATATGTTTTAACTAGACTTGAGAACTTTCTTGTATCTTAAGGAGTTTGCCAATTCTAAAAACTTCTGTATCTAATTCTGAACAACCGAGACAAGTACTAAGGGGTTTAATTCAGTATCCAGTAAGGCCCCAAACAAGCAACACATTTTTCCCGGTTCTTAGTTCAACCCCCGCCAGTAAAGTACTAAAAAATGTGTGCTTACCTTCCACTGATTTAAATAATTATTTATTGCTGGTTCTCTTAACAGTTGCAAGTATTAATTGTGTCTGATCATTTCAGTAATAATTACAAACCTGTCTGTTAATCTTTATCCATTTTATATTCCTACTTAGGGATACATGTCTTTCTTGAAGAAGGCCTACTTCCTTTGCACACTAATGAAGAATACCTAAAAGAGTTGTTTAAGCCTTCCAGGCATACAATGACTTAAGAAAAAGTGAATGGACATGCCAGTTATTGTTTCTAATAGAACACACCTTTTTTGTAAAATGCTGTCCAAACCATGAATAAAAAGGCAGAATGGGCCCAGGGAGTTTAAACTTTTATTATAGAGGAAAGATTTATCAATACAGGATCTATACAACAGGTATTTTGTGAATCCCCTTCAGAGAAGCTCTTGCTTTGGAAACTTCATTCTATCTAGCTGCTGAGAAAGATTACACAAGAATGGTTCAAAGGTTTGCAAGAAGAATGCTTAGCTCATGAATCTTTCCGTAACTCTCCCCTCCTCTGTCTCTGGCAGGTGTCTTTTTTGTACTATCCACTGGCTAGCTGACTAGATTTAATTGCCTTTAGCACTGAGTAACAGTACCAACAAGTGAGCTAGACGGTGCTGCCAGCCATTAAAGGGAGTTAGTTGGGTTTTGGATAGTGTCAATACCTTGATGTTTTTCTGGACACCCAAAGAGTTTGTGATCTACAGTGAGAGAAATGCTTTTCTATGCTGTATTTTCAAATGAAAGGTGGGTTCACAAATCTAACAAATAAGAAAGACACAAATTTGCATGCACTTACTGAGCATGTGAACAAGCACAGAACACGTAGGCATGACAGAAATCAGTGTGTACATATAAACCATAAGGCAGTGGGGCTTCAATATTGGGATCCTGAGTGTTACTGTAGTGCAATTCAGTGGAAATGATCATGGTTGACTAAGAGGTGAAAAGATAGAAGAAATCCAGTTCTTTGCATATTACTGTTTGCCTAAGATTAAAAAAGAAATTACATACTACAGCTACATGTTAATATATGGCGTAATTCTGCAGTCCTTCTCTGGCCACACTCAGACATGAATTCCAATCTGCTAAGCAACCTTAGTTTTCTAGGGCAAGTGGTGGAAACAGCAAGTTCTTAGCCCTTCTATGAATCAGGGTCTATTAGTTTATCTATAAAAGTTGTCTGCATAGTGGTTTTAGAATCACATCATTTCACTGTTATCTTGTGGAGTTTAGCAATCTTACCTAATTATCATGGTTTAAACCCAGATGGCAACTAAGCACCACACAGCTGCTCGCTCACACCCCATCCCCAGTGGGATGGGGGAAAGAATGGAAAAAAAGTAAAATTCATGGGTTGACATAAAGACAGCTTAATAGGACAGAAAGGAAGAAAATAGTAATAATGATAACAACAACAACAATAATAAAATGACAATAATAATAGTAAAAGAATTGCAATATGCAAAACAAGTGATGCACACTGCAATTGCTCACCACTCGACAATTGATGCCCAGTTAGTTCCCAAGCAGTGATCAGCCCCTTCCCTGGCCAACTCCCCCCAGTTTATACACTGGGCATGATGTCACACGGTATGCAGGATTCCTTTGGCCAGTCTGGGTCAGCTGCCCTGGCTGTGTCCCCTCTCAACTTCTTGTGCCCCTCCAGCCTTCTTGTTGGCTGGCCATGAGAAGCTGAAAAATCCTTGACTTTAGACTAAACTCTATTTAGCAACAGCTGAAAACACCAGTGTATTATCAACATTCTTCTCATACTAAATCCAAAACATAATGCTATTCCAGGTACTAGAAAGAAAATTAACTCTATCCCAGCTGAAATCAGGACAGTAATATAAAAACATTAACTGGCACTACTGTGGTCTTGTAGATAAATTCCTATCAGCTTCTGGCATACACCTCCTCCTTTTAACTCATTCTGCTGCTTTCTCTAATGGGACACCTTAAAAAAGACCTGGGTAATCTTGTGACATTTTCTGATGTGCAGGGTCAGCTTACAGATTCTATCTATACTATTAATGTATCTGCATGTGTATTATATTTTGGAGGCTTTCAAATTATAGCTCTTGGTCTTAGTAAAATTCTTTTTTACAAAATTCTAGACTGATAATGTATGTGAAAATATGGCTGTCAGCTGGACTTGTAAGTATATTTCTTACTATTATGTCAAAATCAAATACAGAAAGGTTATGCATCTGACCCAGTATCTAAGGAGAAAATGGAGCTCTGGGACTTCTGTGTCTTGCTTTCATATTAAAGCTGCTAGTCTAAAGGTCTTTGTAGCAAACAGTCTGCTCCTGCTGCTGGTGATATAAAAAAGTAGCAGTCTAATGTGTAGACGTAATCATTCTCAAAATACAGGTATTTCATTTTTTGATTGCACTTACACAGAAATCAGAGATAAAAATAAATTTTGGCCAAGCACATTTTGCCTTCAAACATGACTATTCCCAAATTAAATTAATTCAATTTTAGACAAATCAATTCATGCTTAGCATAAGGAGGGCTTTTGAGTTCAGATTCTCAAAAATCAGCTGGAAAGGATAAAGGTTGAGCAATTATTTTTACGATTGGCTGCCCATTCAATTTCTGTTTCTCTAATGGGATTGTTCAGTGAGTATTCTACCAAAAGCTCGGAAATTGGTTAAGCTAATTCCACTCTGCAAAAAAGACGAAAACCCATAACATGGTGTTCAGCTGCTTGCTTTTTTTTACAGGTTCCGCCTAAGCTCTTGTACTGCATTTTAATCTGTATAACTTCAGATACTTTTGACAGAGGAAGCTCAGCTCTGACTTTCCATTGAGACATGCTTCAGCAAAACACCTACACATGTTCTTCAGTCCTATTGCCTTTCGTGAATAAGCATGCAGCTAAAGATAAGCTGTTGCTTAAATCTCTTCTTGCCTTTGATATTAAGGGGGACATTTATTAACTTGTTGCATATTGTTATTGCTTCACCGATATGCAGTGAGTGACAAGGATTTATAACGAGTAGGGATCTGGATAAATATACTTCATAGGGAAAAGCACAAAGTTTTTAGCTGGAATTAAAAACCTGCCAAGGATCTCTGGCAATCTATAAAATCACATTTAGCTATAACAACCAGGTTAAAGAAAAAACAAGCAGGAAAGTTCAGAATATCAGAGACTGGTTTCCCACATTCGTTTCTTCAGTGGATATGATTTGCCCTTGGCAATTTGTACCCGCACCAGCATCAGTCTCTCTATGTGTTTGGCTACATGGCGAAACATGGAAGGGAAATGAAAAATCACCTCCGCACGCACACGTTCCCTGTAGATTATTGTACAACTGCAAAAATACCTGTGCTGGCACAAGGAGGTGCAGACAGGGGTTAAAGGTGGCGTAAATCCTGCTCAAGCAGCCTTAAGCAATTCTGCTCATTAACGTGAAATCATAGTTTCAGATTTTAGAAGTACTACAGAGGTAACAACAAAGCCCTCAACCAAGGCTAATATGCCTTTCTAGCTTGGGTATATATATGCAAATCATAGTCCAGGGACAGGAAGACTCATAGTCAGGCAGACAACAGAAAACATAGACCAATTCATTTTAAATTTATTCAAGTTTACCCAATATACCATCTCAGCATATTAGCTGCATAATGTGTGATCCTCTAACGGTGTCTCTGCTCATGTGAAGTTGCTTTGGGAATAAGCTTCATCAAGCTGGGAAATTTCTTTGACTGGGTATTTGTATGTAGATAAACAACCAAAGAGTTAATGGCCTGGAAAAATCTAGATATTGAATGAGTATATTAGGCATACAAATCTCTGCCACTGTTCAGTAGTACTTCATCTTTCAAAAGATCAGGAAAGATGGAAATGGCTGGGACATACGTCAGGCGTACAAGAGAAATGTGCACTGTGGCAGACTTACTATAGGGTGTATAGGGCAATAAACAAAGGATGTTTGAATAAAAACCTTCTCTCAAACATTAGCCTGAGAAGGAAAAGGAGTGGAAATTAATGAGTGCTTGAAACAGGGGGGAAAACGGTGACACAGCTCTGTGATGAGGATGGGTCTAGAGAGCAGAAGCTGGAAGCAGAAGCAGCTCTTCTCTGTAGAAACAAATTGTCTCAGTTGCAGCCTGACTCCTCACCTGGGACTTGCTGATCATGGAAACATAGCACAGCTCCCCGTTTCCAACACAGATTAATATTATTTTAGTTCATTTATTAGTAGGAAGTATGCTGTGGGGCAGATTTATAAAGATACAGAAGTGCTTAACTCCTGTTGTTAAAAAAATGCCCTTCAAAATCAGCTGTTGTGTTCTAACCATTTAATTTCTCTTATTATTGAAATAAGTTACTCCCTTCTTAAAATAACTAGTAAGTCACAAAAAGGAAAATTATTTCCTTACTGAATTTTAATCCCTACTTAATAATAGGCTCTCACTGGCTTTTGAATGTAGGATCAGTGGAGAGTTCAGTGCTTTTTAAGATATATCTCCCTAACAAAAAGAGGACCAAAGCATGTCCTGTCAGAATGATAACAAATAAGTCTTAATCTTGAAATCTGAGTCCTGGCTCAGTCTTTTCTACATCACACCTATTTCACAGGCCTAAGTTCTGCTCTAACTGGAGTCGATAGATCCCTTGTCCATCAGGGAAGAGGGGAATGAAAGAAGATGCTCTTAATCCATGAAGAAGGGGGAAACACAACCTACAAACTCCAGGGAGTGTCACATTCTACAAAAATTATGAGAATCCTTGGGAAATGCAGAGTTATCTCCATGAAAAGTTGAAGCCTGTGTGGACTCTGATATCCCCTGTGGTTTATCCTGCCAGCAGGTTCCTTCGTAGCTGTAGTGACAGGGTTTTGCAAGCCACGGATACTTTTTTCATACCAGGAAGGTCTGCAGGGGCTGGGCTGTAAGAAATTGCGTATTCTTTACCTGCAAAAAAATACAAGAAAGAGCAAGTGCTAGAACTGCTATTTGCTTAATTACCAGCTACATTCATTTGGACTAAATAATCTAAAAACAGAATTGATTTTATTTAAATTATCACAATAGCTTTATTTAATCTAGAGCAAGTATGAGCAAAGCTTATTTAAAAGCTGACCGATCTTTTTAATTATTCATTGTTCTTCAGTTACTTCGTAATGTGGGAGGAAAAACGCTTGAATTTTTTTCTTAAAGTGGCTAAATCCATATTCATCTTTAGCTGGGTTTTCCCATTGCTTTTGAGGGAGGTAGCGAGCCAGTTTAATCTGTGTCAGCATTTGGCTATGAGTGAATTGTAGAAAATTATTTTAATTGATTTTTATGTTTTGAATAATATGTTAACAGGCAGTCATTGAATTTTGCTTATGCATATAAACAAACAAACAAAACTCATGGGAATATGTAATGTTAAATCAGATGTTTTACATTGAGGCTCAAATCTAACTAATAACTTCTAAATCCGCTTTTCTATGCACATGCAAATTTCCATCACAAGCAGTGCCAGGGACTGCAGGGTTGGTCTACTAGAATATTTTAGGACACTTTTCTATCAAATCTGAGTTCTTAGACCCAATTTTCATTTGAAGCAGAAATGAGTCCATAGAAGTCAGTGGAATTACACAGTTACAAAATTGATCTCACCCCTGAGATCTTATGCAAGCAAAGGGCAGAAGGAAGGCCTGGACTCCAGGCATCCTTTACGTGCCCTTGCTCTGAAAAGAACGGGGAATCTGCTTGGTCTCTGGCATGTATTGATCTGATCTGAAGGTGCAGCAATTTAGTTCTTTAACCCAGGATCCTTGTGGGTCTTAAGGAGATGGAGGAAACATGCAGCACAGTGGAGTTTGGCCATAGCCTGTGCCACTGAAAACGGTCTGTTCCAGTTCTCTGCACGCAAAAGAGGAGTCCCTGTGCTGACACTTCAGCAAATTAATCTCCCTTTCTTTATGGCCCTTTTGTTGCAGGAGTACTATTAAGAGACATTAGCATAAAGAGAGTTCAGTACTTTGAATTGCAGGCTTTGCTTGTAATCTCTGGTAGTGTCACATACGAGGTAAATACTACAGGAAAATTCATGGAAAGATGAAGTCTCTGCAGGAAAGGAATATTTAAAAGCTATTAATTGAAAGAATCACCAGGGAGTAAGGAAGAGAGAAGATCATCAGCATCACTGGAAATGAAAGTTATAAAAGATGAACCCTTTCCCTCACTGCAGTTCAGCAGCATGCATGAGTTGAAGGCAGATGCTGTGTGATACATCATTCTTCTGTGTGGGTAGTTCATATATGGTCTTTGTAATATGCTGTAACTCCGCAAAACAGATTTGTGCCTTCCCTTCCCTTTTCTTTCGGTTTTACCTCCTGTGCACTTAATGATTAGGACATTAAAAAATATTTTCCCAGTTAGAGACAGGTATTATGAAATATTGCTTGACTGTACTGGGCGTCTCTATTAAACAGACTCTGTTGGGTGTCTGTTAAACAGGGAATATCAGTCATACATAATAAGAAAGTGATGAATTTGTTATTGAAGCATAATGTAGCTGCTGAGAAGCACTGCCTCTCTTTCCTGCTTTGCCACTCTTGCTTCATAGTCCTGGGCAAGTTGCTCTATATTTCTGTGTATCTATGTTTGATTTTTATCCCATTTTGGTTTTGTCTACTTAAACTATTTATCAGGGTAAAGACTGAGAGTCTTTTCTCTGGCTTTCTGTGTATTTTGCTTTGTGCTTTAAAACCCTGATCTAAAGATGGGATTTGGACACTGCTGTAGTTCAGTAATAGTGATAGATAACAGTAGCAATAAGCCAGGATTGAAAAAGACAGTTCCTCTGACCCTTGGCATTTACTGTAATGTCAATGCACAGAAAGGTTTAAAGAAAGTAGTCTGAATCATGCCACTGTCATTTGTGAAATCTCTGAGCCTTCTCAAATTGAGAGTGGCATGCATGGATAGTATTTGGATTATGAACTCCTGGAAAACTTGGGTAAGTTTTACAACAGCCTGCAGTGAGACTTGGGAACTTCATATCCATAATATTCAGCTCTTGGTAGCAATAGTGTAATCAATGGTAAGGACAGAGTTTGAGTGTTTTACAAGCATGACATTTGACATGACTAAAACATTCTATCAGTGGCCTCTGCAAGGATTTCTTTAAGCACCACTGTTATACAGTTGATAGCAATGTGAAAAAAGCAAGAGAGCAGGAGGCAAAAATGCTCAGTTCCTAACTACATTACAGCTTTTACAGACCAGTAATTCTGCGGCCATAGTCAATTGCAGCTTTGGAGTTAACTAATAAAGATACATCCTGAGTCAATGCAGGAAGAATTTTTCTTTCTCAGACTAGGTCTGGACAGTTTTTCATCAGCAAAGACACCAAGAAACTTTCTGTAAGGATACAGGTACAGGATTCCGATATCTTAGTAAAGTTAGTATGCCTAGTATCCACCAAAGCACAGTTTATTTTAAAGTCAATAAGGATTCCGTAAAATTTCTTGCAAGGATAGGCAAAGCTGATCCCTTGTGCAATAGGATTGTTTCATAAATTCTCTTGGTAGTTTCACTTGGATCAACTGTTCCCTTATCTGCTGTGCAGTGTTGTGTGCTGTTAGATCTTACCCACAGCTGTATGTATTTCACTGATAAGTGAAGTAACTGCAGTCACTTATTGCAGCTGTATCTATAGATCCTGCCTGAGCTCCAGGTCCTATACAGCTGCATTTTGTAGAAATCCGTAAAAAGTATCTGTCATCCTGGAAATGGGTGGATTCCCATGGAACTGGCTATCTCGCAACAGCAGCATCACCAAGCCTAACCTTCTGAATCAGGACTCCAGAACCAAAGGTCTTTAGAGAAACGCTGAAATGTGCCTGGTCCCCAGGTTATCTGTAATGCAAAGGTAGCCTGGAATCACAGCTTTCATACCAGACCCATCTGGGAAGCCAGGGCTTTGCAAGAAACCATGCAGAAAAATTTTGGGGAAGCCCAGCAGCTTCCAGCAGGTCTCTATTGATGCGATCTCTGTTTTCATAACAGGTATTTTTCAACAAAAAATTATTAAAACATTTTTTATCATCTCTAATGCTGAGCTGGTCCTGATCTTTCAGTGCAAAAGACAAAAATCAGTTAGGGTTATTCACACATTTTCCATAGAGAGTACAAAAACTAAAATATATTTCTCACATGCTATGTTATTCAGTCATTTGTTCTTCAGAAAATCTGGCAAAATCAAACCAATAATTTTAATTTTCAGATTTTAAGAACTATGGTTTTATTCCCTTTTCCACTGCGAGTTTGAAATCTTTCTCCAGGCTGCATTTATACTTCTGTTGTAAGGCAGTTGCTAAATAGAATCACAGCAGTTAGAGATGGTAAGAACTTACTGAGTCATCCAGTTCAAGCCCTCTGCTAGGTTATATTTGAAAAGTAAAAGAAACAGGCCTTTTACATAACGATCCTCCTGGTTCAAATTATGACAAATTTGCAGGATTGGTGGCTTAGGATTTTTAATTTTGTTAAATAGTTTCATCAGACACGAAGCAATATCACTTTTGCTAATAATGGAAAATGAGGTTGGCCACGTAGCCTGTCATGATTCATGATGGACTGCAGTGCGCTATAAAGTTCTTTAGCCTTTAATTTCACCAAGACTTACGATCTTTACAACCAGAATTTTCAAAAATTAATGAATGTAGCAGTTGAAGAATTGTGAAAAGGAAGCAGAAATTATTGCCTAATGACTTAGTTAAAATGTTTATTTTAATCTTCGCAAGGGACCTTGCTTTTCAAAATTAAGACTCCCTGTGGAGAAACCAGCTCTGAAATGGGACTGGTTAAAAGATAAGAAATTATTTATTACATTTCTAACAAAGCGATGAAGCTTTAGAGATACAGGTTTAATCTTCTTTTACTTTGCAGAAATAATACAATTTGAACTTCATCTAAATGTGTTTTTTCTTCCCTTCACCCCAGCCAAATGTAGCTACACTGCAGTGTTTAGGTGTTGCCAGTGAACCTGACTCAGATTTCTTCATCATTTTTGTAGGTAATGGCAATGCTACAGGCCAGACAGCGCCACTTCTGTTACCATTGGGATTTCTTTATTGCCAGTGCAAAACAAATGGCTTAAATTTGGGAAGCCAATCTGGTGGAAAGGCAAAAAATTGGAACAGCAGTCAGCTCCCTGTCCTTCAGCTGTGACTCTTCAGTAAAACTTTGTTTTTCTGACTAGCAGAAACAAGCTGTAATCTGGAAAACCAGCAGTAACAAATCTTTGGTGTGCAAAGTTAACATTCTTAGATATCTAACTGTAGAGTAGAGTGGCATTATTTTGGTGGCTTTTGAATATGAGGGTACTTAGTGATATATCAAGCAATCATCAATGAACTTGTGAAAAGGCTAGTTGGCTAGGGGGCTGTATATTGCCGTGTCTTTGGAAATATGCACAAGGGAGGATAAGGTAGAGTTACAGAGCGTCACGCTCTTCTGAAAACGTTGCCAAATGCATAGCTTTCAGAAGAATTGCTCCCCTAAACTACTGTCTCCAAATACCCCTATCATCCTTATCTGCCATATAAATGAAGTACAGAAACTAGGATATGTGCAGCTCTCTTGGCTGGGCAGTGTAATATACTTTTACAGAAAGACAAGACAGAGAGACAGTTATCAAATGATCAGGAAATATGGATTGTGTTTGCTTTTTCTGTCAGGGCTTTAAAGAGCCAGAGAGGGGTATGGTCCATTTTTATGGCCTGAATATTCCTCATTATGAGAGTCTTACCTCTTTTTCCCTAAAATGGTGCTGAATCAGGCAAGCTTATGCACCGTGAAGCAAAAAAATATATGAATGTCATTTCAGGATGGAAAGGTAAATATCCCATTTCCAGTCAAATTTATGTTTCAGCATAGAAGGATCCCAAATGTGGCAGTCATTACAGGAGTGAGCAGTAGGTTACCACATTTTTGCTGCTGCAGAATTTCACCCTTAAGAAAGGACAGTCAGAGTAAGCCCCATAATCTCTTTTTGGATGTACCTTGTCCAGCTCAGGTATATTGTCCTGGATGCCTTCGCTCTTCAAGAGAGGAATAAACCATGGCTCTGAACTGTATCAGTGGGGCAAAGAGATTTTGTGCTAATCCTGTCCATTATCCACTTATCATTACCTCTGCAGGTTCCTATGCTCAAAGCAGAGCTGTCTTTTTCCTGCACTGGTGCACAGCTCCATGCCAGTTTTCTCAGTCTTGCTTTGAAGCTTTGAGGAAATTCTAATGGAAGCACTAAATCATTTTGCTGTGGAAAGTGAGCCTGCTTTGGCTATTAGCTGCAATTAGCATTCACCCTTCCTGTTTTAAATGAGCCGCTGTTCTGGGCTGCCCCTGTAAACACAACATTTTGCTCATTTTAGGTCTTGCTTTTCTTTCTAGTAAATAGGTACCTTGAGAATTGCTCAGTGATAATCACTATCATAGTTCATCATTCCTCAAGACTGGGAGTTTATGATAAATTTGTACAATATTTATATAAACAATGGCTAACACAGTTATGCAAATGATTTCTTTTTGTACTGAAGAATAGATTATTAGCATGAACTTAAAATCTGTTAGTTTATGCTTCACACATTGTATTATCATCTCTGTTTATGAAATATGACTGTGAAAGGCTTCCAACAACATTACCTTTGCCTTGTGCTGCTCTAGGGAGCAGCTTACAAAACACTGGAAAATAAAGCCCACTGAGTAACATAATGGCCTTTCTAGCTCCATTCTGCCATTCTAGGGACTAAACTTCCCAAAATACTGGTGTGTCTGGGATTTTCTTCTTAGTAAGTGGACCCTTCAGGTGGGAGAGTGACGAAGTGGCAGCACATTATTGGCTGTCTTCTAGCTCTTGTCCTTGAAACACGATCAGGGAAATGCCTGTCGGCCACAGCATATCCTTTTCTGCCGTGCCAGCCCATCATGTACCAGAGCAATCTCTATTAAATGGCTTTGTGCCATGAAACCAGGCCAATCTCTAGCCGAAGACAAAAGTCAGAGTGCAAAAGATTTATGGCCACTTTACCCTAAGGTGTACCTGCCTGAGTGCATTTTGGAGTACAGAGTTGCTATAGGAACCTGGTGAAAGCACCCAAGGTTCCCTTTTGTTCAAGTGTCATTTTCAGTCCCGTGACAAATACACTAATTTACATGGGAAAACGGTAACTGGGCTGAGAGGCTGCTGCAGTCAATCCCTGTTGGGAGAACCCCCTAAAATGGATTCAGAAAAGGAAGGGTCAAAAGGAAGAATAGGAGTTTGAGAGGGAAGGGGATGGTTTTTTATTTAGGGTTTTTTTTATATACAGGTTTTCAGTGTTTGAAGGCAAGATAAGTTTAATTAAACTAAATGGAAAAATTGTAAATAAAGAAGACGTGATTTGGACGGGAAAAGAAAGGCTGTACAGAACATTCTAACTATGGGCAGTGGGAAGCCACTTTGCTGTGCTGAGGTGCCCCATGAAAGCTCAGGGAACACGGGCTGTCAGAGCAGAGAGGTTTGGACTGGGATTTCTAAACCAACTCATCTGCTTTGCATAGGAGCAGATAAGCAATGCTTCTTTGATCCATTTTGCTACAGTAAAGTGTAACAGAGGGTGAAGCGCAGAGCTAGGAGTGGTAACTGCTTCAGAGATACTAACAAAAATACATCTCTCTGCCACCATAGTCACCTGTCCTTTATAACGCTTGTTCCCATCTCAACTAAATGCTGACCGCTGTAGTAACATCTGCATCTGGGAATTAGGGAATGCACCATTTTGGCCAGCATCACACAGGCCTGCTTTGAATTAAATGTTTACCAAACTGTTTGCAGACAAAGGTCCTCAAATAGCTGTCTGCTCCATCTTCTGCTGTTTGCACAGTAAATAATACAGGCATGCAGCTATCCCCTACATATGCAGGTGTTCTCAATGCATAAAAGTATAAAGCCTGGTTTTCTGCCTGCTTGGGCAGGTTTGTAAGACACGGACATGAGTGAACCGATGAAGAAATATTTAACTGTCAAAGGAAACTTCAACTCTTTTGTGCGCAGGTCACATTCAGAGAGAGTTCTTCCACAGAAGGCTCTACAGCACCAGGATCAACAGGCAAAACTCACCATTTTTGCAAATGGCCTCTATCCCACAGGCTCAAACAATACCGTCTTTTTCACATAATGGCTCTCTGCCAAGGTTATGGTCTACTCATCCCATGGCATGCATTAAAGCAGAAATAGCAGAACCCCTCATATCAACTCACTAGCACTTGAAGTGCTGTTTAAAAACATGTCCCCAATCCTCAAGTATACAGCCAGCTAAGTCAAATCTGTGTCCTGAGCCAAAATTTTGTCCTGAAACCACTATTGTGACTAAGCTGAGGGTGGTATTAGAAGGTATTAAATATTTATTTGGGGATTCTGATGATGCTGAACATTTTTTCCTGTGGAAGCTCCTATCCCAGTGACCGTAAACGAAGAACAGGACTTGGATGAAGCAGATGGTTCAGCAGATGGTGACTTGCTCCTTTTTTAACCAGGCTTTTGGGTAAATGGAGTGTGGCATGGATCTCTGTGTGCTTTTTGACTTTGAGATTGTGTATATGTGCTTTTAGGTTTTAATAAGTGTTTATTTATGAAACCATGTGTCATGATGATGATATGGATTTTACTGGCTCTTTAAAGATTTTGGAAGTTCCTGAAAATGTAGTGTGTTCACTGATTTCTGTAACCAACACTGTCTTTGCAAAAGGGGTATTTTGGTGTTGATTTTTAATTAAATGGGAGCAGCTGCAATCCTTGAGTGTGGGACTGGACAAAGCAAGACTTTATTACAGTCTCTAATATTTTTTCTCTTTTCTGGTTTTGTTTCTCCACCATTAGACTTAGCTTTCCTGACTGCCCAGTACATTAAGATTTCAGTGAAACTGAAGACAAAAGAGCCAAGAGGTAACTGAAGAAAGGTGAGATGTGAGGTTCACTGTGCAAACAGTTTTATCGAGCTGTCAAAAGTTCAACAGTCCCCAGCACCTACTTACCATTCCTGTGGTGAAGGTAACAGCCCCCTCAAACCTGCCAGCAGGACTGCTTGTGCCTGTGCTCCCTAACCCATTTTATTCAAAATTAGATGTATTACTGAAAAAATATACTGTCGAACCATTTCAACTAATGTGCCTCATTTAGACTGATACAGGTTAAGGAAAAGTCACATGAGCAGCCTGAGCACCAGCAAATCTGAGGCAGCATAATTTCTACCACAAGAGATTTGATGATTTGCGGCAAGGATTAGATTGAGAGTGGCAGCATATTGCACTGGCACAGTGGGAGCCAGAAGATAATGTCCCTTTACTGCCTAAGAGTGGTTAAACCAATACAGTGTCTTCTGTCTCCTTAAAGTTCATATTCCTGTAACTCACTTGTGAATTTGCTTCTAATTTCACCTTATTTCATAAGGCCACAGAGTGGTCTTCTAGGATCCAGCTTTGTAAGTCAGAATGTAATTGAAGGTGTCTTCTTGTATCTCATTTTACGTAAATTCTCCTATCAGCTAGTATCCAAGTGCCTTGTTACCTTTCAGTGGGAAAGGGGACTTTTTAACTTGTGAGGTTTGTTCTTTTGCTCAGTCTTTTCCCAGGTAGGAGATTGTGTAGGCAGAGCGGTGTTTTTGCTGGCAGAGTTCGCAGGTTTAGCAGACTGTTTGAAATTACACTAAAATATATTTTGGTTTCTAAGCCAAAAGACAAGCTACTTGCAGAATTGTCCAGCTTAACTTTGTCTCCTGCTTCAAGTGTTTCTAAGCTGAATATAATGAAGATCTATTCTGAGAATTCCTAAGGGATCTCTTCACACAGATTCTGGAACTGATCCATGGGTTTCCACACTTCAAACAATGCACCGTCTAATATTGATTTCCTTCAGAAGTCAAAGCGATTTGTTTCCTTTCCCTGGAGACTTTGGGTTTTTACCTTTGGCTGCAGTCCTTGAATTAACATGGAAATTGAGAACATCACTTAGGACTAGTCTCACGTGCAAGAAAAATGTGCAGTTGCATGGAGCCAGGTATACTACGCACGCTCAGACGCTCAGGTGGTTGCTCCATCTCCTTCTCTGCCAGCTGGACGACTCACACAACTCTTTGCTCATCTCTCTCTAAGCTTCTTTGGCTGAGGAGCAGAACAGTAAGTGACTTATTACTGATCTCTTTTTTTTCCCTGCTTTTGATAGCTCTTCCTCTATCACTCTGGAGTAAAGGTCAGCACAGTTCTCTGTGGAAATTTGCTTAGGCTGCTAAGGTAATAAGGAGCTGATTTCAAGCCAGAAAGCAGCTAGATGGAAAGCAGCCATCTCTCCCATCATTAATCCATAGTCACCTATAGGTGACTATCTATCAAGCAAAAAGTTTCAGATTTGAGCTATAGCCTAATACCTTTCTTTTAATCAGCATTTCTAAGCTGCCAGTGATCATAGCTTTGCCTGTGTGAGGTTTCCTTTCATCATTTGGCAGTGTCAAGCCAGAGTGGCTCACACTTGCTTTATACCACATAAAACTGGAAATTAAATACTGGGGAATCAGATGTCAGCATCAAGGTGTTCCACGTTAGAATTACTCATGTAAGCCTCAGTATCACAGAGGACTGAGGATCTTGTGCTCTCCTCTTTCTCGTCACTGTCTCTGTGTGCTGTACGCATGTAGATACAATTGAGCACAAAGAAATACATAGCGTCACAAGAGCGATGGCACTTGCAGCACTATAGAGGTCATCAAAGTCATTACTTTAAGTGACATATGTGATCTTGTGAATTTGTCACAATGCCAAGGGAGTTGAAACAATTCCTCCTGGAAGCAAAGTGCAGGCAGTGACGTATTCGGTTAGGGTCATACCCAGCCTCATTTGAAGGGTAAGGTTCTTGGTGGTGTTAAACGGCAATCTGTCCTGAATTTGTCATGCCCATATGTCATCAGTAACAACTTACAAAACACACCTCTCATTTTAGATCCAAGTTTGCATCTGTTCCAAGCAAAACATGTGCCATCTCCCTGTATATTCCTAGCAAGTCTATATTAGACAACACATGAGTAAGCTGAAAGCAAAACAGGAAAAAGTCCTTTCTATATTATGGAGAAATTAATCACAAATCACTGTCATTTTTACCTAGCTTTACATGAATATAAAATCTCAGTGGAGAAAACATCTCAAAATACTTCATCATATTTCAGTGACATATGAAAGGTTATTGTAGCTCACGTACTATCCCTTAGGAAAACCATATTTTCATGTTTTCTAGAATGTGATGGTAAACAACATATAATTTGTCAGGGGGTGGGGTGGGGTGGGGGGATCAATCAAAAAGGTATAGAAATTTAGTAACCAGTGACATCACAACTGATGCTTCTATTGTGATTTGTCCATCTGTGTTTCATTGGTCCATCATACAGGTAAAGGACATCTTTAAAACAAGGATCAAGGCTCAGAGCAATCCATCCCTGGATACTGAGATGCCAGGTAGCTGTTATGGTTTATGAAAGGTTGTAGCTTCAAAGGAATTGATATATAAATGTTTTCTATTTTTAAATATGCAGCTGGACATCTAGTATGATTTACAGAAGCATCTGACTGGCTTATATGCTCAATTTTCATTGACTAACAACCAATGTTTAGGTGCTTCTATAAATCTCCCTAGCTGTTTCTCTTCATCTTTAGGCACATAAATGCTTTGTAAAGCTGAAACAAAAAATTCAGGGCCTAATTTTCAAAATCTCAGATCTCGTGTGTCATCAATGGCCAGATTTCAAAAGTGCTCTTTTCTCAGCATCCTGAACTCTTGCAAATTCTGCAAATTTACTGTCGTTGTTTGATATATACTTCTTCAGAAATTGCAAACTTCTAATCTGAAAAAAATTAAGCCATATTGCAGAGAAATCTGCAGTCCCAGGTGTCGTGGTTTAACTCCAGCCAGCAACTAAGTACCACGCAGCCGCTCACTCACTTCCCCCATCCAGTGGGATGGGGGAGGAAATCGGGAAAAAAGGTAAAACTTCTGGGTTGAGATAAGAACGGTTTAATAGAGCAGAAAAGAAGAAACTATAATGATAATGATAACACTAATAAAATGACAACAGTAGTAATAAAAGGATTGGAATGTACAAATGATGCACAGGGCAATAGCTCACCACCCGCCGACCGACACCCCGCCAGTCCCCAAGCGGCGATTCCTGCCCCCCCACTTCCCAGTTCCTAAACTAGATGGGACGTCACATGGTATGGAATACACCATTGGCCACTTTGGGTCAGTGGCCCTGGTTGTGTCCTGTGCCAACTTCTTGTGCCCTGGCTGGCCATGAGAAGCTGAAAAATCCTTGACTATAGTCTAAACACTACTGAGCAACAACTGAAAACATCAGTGTTATCAACATTCTTCGCATGCTGAACTCAAACATAGCACTGTACCAGCTACTAGGAAGACAGTTAGCTCTATCCCAGCTGAAACCAGGACACCAGGATATAAACATTTTAACACTAATATTTACAGTTAAATGTTTTTTTACAGTTACCAGTGATGCAGAACAAAAAACCTTTGAAGTATAATTCTGCTCTAAATAAATATTGTTGGTGTTTTCTTTTCTCAATCTTACTGATTTCTATATCAAATACACTGTTTACATTTTAAAACATCTTTTATGAAGTAGCAGGTCACGAAAAAAAAATGTCAAATACATTCTCATATGTTATTGCCAAAACCAAAATTTCTGAAGGCTAGACTCTTGAGACTTCTAGACCTATGCAACCCCCGTGCCTTCAGGGAGATCTTACAAAGGAAGGTAACGAAAATGTAGTAATTTTGCTGTTGTACAAAGTAGCAATAGAAAGAAATTTTTAGATGCAGCAATTCCAGGAGGTATGGGAGAGCAAAAGTTTACTTTTAGCATTTAAGTGAACAGCCACACCAGAGAGCAGCCTTGTTGAACAACAAGGTGCCATGATTACTTATCAGAATGAGACTGCTTTGAAGGGTTGTCCTGGTTTCAGCTGGGATGGAGTTAATTGTCTTCCTAGTAGCTGGTACAGTGCTATGTTTTTGAGTTAGGTATGACAAGAATGTTGATAAAACACTGATGTTTTCAGTTGTTGCTAATTAGTGTTTAATCTGAAGTCAAGAATTTTTCAGCTTCTGATGTCCAGCCAGCAAGGAGGCTGGAGGGGCACAAGAAGTTGGGAGAGGACACAGCCAGAGCAGCTGACCAAAGTGGCCACCGGGGTATTCCATACCATGGGATGTCACATCTAGTATAGGAACTAGAGGGAGTGGGGGTGGTGGAAGGATCACCGCTTGGGGACTAACTGGACGTTGACTGGTGGGTGCTGAGCAATTGCATTGTGCATCACTTGCATATTCCAATCCTTTTATTATTACTATTGTCATTTTATTAGTGTTATCATTATCATTATTAGTTTATTCTTTTCTGTTCTATTAAACCGTTCTTATCTCAACCCACAGGTTTTATTTGTTTCCCTGATTTTTTCCCCCATCCCACTGGGTGTGGAGGAATTGAGTGAGCGGCTGTGTGGTGCTTAGTTGCTGGCTGGGGTTAAACCACGACAAGGGTTTAAGTGACTGTGCTTTATTCAATATTGGGAACAGATATGACTTTCCAGATATTTTTCTAAGGGAAGTTTCTGCTGAGCTGGCACCAAAATTCCAAGTTGCAGAACTGAGGAAGTATTTAAGATCCAATTATAGTGAAAAAAAGAAAGCAAATAATGTCCTACAGAAACACTGACACTGGTATAAATGTGGTGACATTCCCAAGTGCTGCCTTTGTTAGTAGTGTTCTTATTTTTCCTTGTATTTACGCTCTGGTGGTACAAGGTCACGCCATATACTAGCGTGACTTTTGGAATTGTTTGCTGATATGAATATTAATGTCTTGTAGAGTTCCTTCTCTCCTTCCTTCTCTTTCCCCATTGTCCCTGCTTCCTGTTAGCATGTAAATATGAATCAAAATTAGGCCAAAAGGGTTTGAGGTGATAAAACCTGAGATGAGTTATAATTAAAGTGATAGAACTGTATTGCTGAGCTCTGATGTGCTTTGAAACATTCTGCCAACTTACTGAAGGTGGATGAAATGTGCTGTGCCAAATTATCTGCTTTCTAAACTGCAAGTCTTTCTAATAGGAGAGATGTTACGAGTTTCTAGATGTTTTACAAGGCTATAGTTAGGGCTGCAAGCTCCTATTTTTGGATACTTCAGTGACTACCGTGAGAGTTTTTGTGATAAGTAAGACTGGGAAGGCAAATTCACATCTTCCCAAATTAGCACCCTCTATGCACCCATTTTTCTGCTCTTTTTCCCATTTTGTGCAAGATCAGCTGCCCTTGCAAGGGTATAAAAGAAGGTGCTATCCGTATTATGCCGTGTTATGTATTGTAGAATCTCTAAGCATCTAAATGGATTTCCTCCCCAAACGCTTCAGAGTGCCTAATAGTATTAGGGTTACAGTTAGGCCTGGAATACATTTTGTTTGTTTTACTATAAGTTTACTGCTTTTCCAATGTTTCTTTAAAACTAGCATAAATATTTTCAAACCAGACAATATAATCAGAAAGATTTTTGGAAGAACTTCATAATTCAAGAGAAATTAAGAAAATACTCAGAAAGCAAAAAAAATCCCTGTCCTCATATATTCAAACCCCAAGTTTAGATTTTGAAACCACAGCAATTCAATTTCATTTTAATAAGATTTGATGATATTTTAAAAAATTAGTAAGGACCTAAAATTGGCTTCTTATTGAGTTGTATAAATCTGACCTGATCCAATACAAGATTTCCTAACTCAGATTAAGACAAATGAAAGTTAAGCTCAATTATACATGAAAATGACTCAAGGAATATACAGTTTAAAAATTTCAATAAATTATGTATGAAATTGAGTCATTCCACCACGTTGTTGTCACAAATGCAACATGTCAAGGATACCACATTAAAAAAAAAAAATTGTGTGTGAATATAAAAAACACAAAATATAATTAACTCTGACTGCTGTTAGACTCACATTTTTCTGCCTGATTAACATTTAACCCAAATAAATTAAAAATAATTGAAAAAATCTCCCAGCAACCTGAAACCTTTGATGCTTCACCTTTTCCTAAGCTTTGTACACTTGCTGAAGTTGTCTTCCTGTAGTTGTGTTGCCTCCAAACAGATAATAGCTGTGAAGGTTTTAGCAGATAAATATGGCATTTTCATAAAGGTCCTAGTAGGGAAATGTGAAGAATATAGTCTTACCCTAGCAGAGCACAAAACACTCTGGGGGATCCGCAGGCAGAAATAATGATCGGATGAAAAGAATAGTCGTGATCCCAGCTCTTCTCACACTGCCAATGCTACTTAAGGCAGACAAAGTGTTCTTCAGATCAGCTTATATATACAAATACCTCTTCCCCCCCAATCCTGCCTCTTGCAGTAAGATTTAGCTCTAGACACTTAAAAAGTGACAAGGGTGATTCCACTCGCACCTCTTTTATGGAAAGGCCCAGTCACCTCTCCCTCCCTTCACTGACAAACAGGACCAGTTTCAGTGGTTTATCACTGCTACTCACTGGTACACAGGAGAGGAGAAGAAAAAAAGGTTTGTGGCAGAAACAAAACCACCTGCAGCTAGGACGAGCTGTAGCCTAATTAAACTTAACTGTCCCCAAGTGCTTTCTTGAGAATAGTTGCTCAAAATTACCTAAACTAATCCACTTTCTTAAACCCCCCTGAGGCTTTGTTTTCCTCTCATTTATTAGGATTTTACCTTTCTAATCCCCATGATTGTGATAATGTTGCTTTTGATTTATGCTGAGGAATCTGCAAGCAGAATTTGGCCATTAGGCATTAAGACAGAAGTACTCATCTTGAGAGCTCTTCAGCCTGAGAAACATTTTCATCCCTTGCCCACTAACATTAATCCCTGCACCCTCCATCTGCTAGCAAGTAAGTTGCAAACTAAACTGTTTATTAAAAGTTTTTGAGAAACACCGAAGTTAGGCACTGAAAACAAAAGTTCATACTGGCTCGAACAGCAGATTCAAGGCCTCAGAAAGAAAATGAAAAAACTTTCTTGTTAATGAGAAATATAAGCTTCTATTTTTGTAACTCCTTTTTATTCTAAAGAACCTCATCAGTTTGGGCTTGACCTTATCTTTCTCCCCATTTGCTCACCACTTATATATTTTCTATGCAGTGTCTCACAATTAAGGGGACTGTAAAAGCAGAATTAGGCCCTTTATAAGTGAGTAGCTATCTAACTATAAATGAGTAATAATCTACCACTTAACAAAAGCCTTTGAGGGGGCAAAAGAGCACTGTTGTATAACGACTGTCACAGCCGAGTTCAGGAGAGGAAGAAGAAATCCCAAACGGAAGAGGGAGAATTTAGGTGCCTAGATAAAAGGAAATTAGAAAAATGTAGTTTGGCTGTGCTGACATTTCAGTCTGGGCACATAATAAGCGCTCATTGGAAATTTTCTGGAGGAATACGTTTCCTTTGGAAAATGCTGATTATGTCAAAATGTCAACAGTTGTCTGGACTGTGTACTATGGCAGCACCCTCCCCAGAAATCAGGCAAGCAGGGACACCTGCCTGGTCTTGAGCACCCTGCCCAAGTGTAGCTGTGGGATCCCACATCCTGCATTGCCCAGGCCAGAGCTCACCCTTTGCCCAGCTGGTTTCTTTCCCTGAGCTTTAGGCAGAAAACAAATACCTGTTCTGCATGCCAGCATAGAGAATTATCCATGCCTCCCTTTGTCAAGCCACTGCTAAAAAACCAATTTAGTTATTTGCAGCACTGTGGCAGGACTCTAGCCCCCATCTCTATGTCATCACTACATCCCAATGCATCGAGCGTGCCTCTATCATGTAGCCCTAAGCAGGTGGGACATATCCTGTAGCACATGCCATGATGCTGGGCACATCCCACATGATTCCCCACCTTGTTGCATATGCTCAAAGGACTTCTGTGTTCTTGGAAGCAAACTGAGCTGGCCTGATACTGAGAAACATCTGAAGAACTGCTGGCCTGGACAGTCTCATAGAGATAGGCCAGACAGCTGCTTCTCAGTTAATAAAAAGTTGAAGGAAATTTCCCCTCATTTTTCTAAAAAAAAAAAAAAAAAAAAAAAAAAAAACAAACCAAAAAACAGTTAGTCTTCACAGGAAATATTGACATTTCTGTTTTCATTCTGAAACTGCAATAATTTTTTTTTGAAAGAAAAAAATATTTTCTGCAAGAACTATTGCTTTGGTCTAATATCACAAAATTGGACTTCTATTTTTTTAATAAGGAAGTCTTCAGACTTTTAGTTTTTACAAAAATGTCAGGGACCTTGACCATGTGTTTAACTTTAGGAATAGATTAGGGTTTTTATGAAGCCTGATGGATGCATATTCTTTGCCCTTGACCACGTGTTTCATTTCATTGGTATTCCATTCATTTTTCCATATTTTGAATGAACATACTTCTTTACAGCCTTATTTTTACTACAGAATTGCAATATGAGTTTAATCTAATATGATTAAACAAGTGCAGAAAACCTTAGGTTTCTTTTAGTTTGAGTGGTTTATTTTTTTCATTTTATGTTACATTGTTAGAAACATTTTAATCTAGTTGGCAACAAGCTACTCTTCTTACTAAAATAATAGGATATGCGAAATCTTTTGTGTCGATGTAATTACACTAGTAGAAAATCTGATTTAAATTATATGAATGCTACATTCTCATACAATCATCGTGTGTGCACCAAAAACTTTAAAGAAACCTCTAGATTTCCTTGCTTCTGTTGATGGATCTCTTTGCAAGCATTTGGCACCGGAAAATAACACGGCCTTAAAAAGGCTATTTTGTCTGCTTGGCAGTCAATTTTCTGTTTAAGTGAATCTGAGCAGTCATATAAAGGCTGTTTTTTTCCATTTCAAACATATAAGACAACGGCCTTCTAGACTCTTTGCTAAGCAATACAGGACATATCTAAGCATTATATCTGTCTTCAAAGTGTGGACTTATGCATAGAGGTAATACTTCTGTTCACAAAAGCAAAGCCTGGGGCAATCTCCATTTACAATTACTCTCCAATATTTGCTAAGGACCTTTGATGCAACTCATGATTGTACTGTTACAGCCATGCTTTTGTGGTTACAGAGTTCAGCAATTGAGAACATAATGGAGAAGGTAAAGTGAAAGCAGTTGTGACCCTAATCGGTTTATGAGCTAGATTCTAGTCTTGAACGCATTCAGTTTGCACATATATAATGAACACTGTGTAGGAAAAAATGGAGATGAGAGACAGAAAGAGGATAAACACAGACTTATGTATCCAATAAACTAGAGGAGATTATTTTTCTATTTGTCAGCTGAATATAGCTGCATCGCACAAAATTCAGTCTCTGCTTAATGTGATTCTCTGCGTACTTTGATCAAAACCACAGGAATGTACTAAAGAGAATACCACTCTTTCCCTGCATCCCCTGTTATTTTGATCGGCTTTGATCTCTGATGCAGCTGGTACTTGAAAACTTTAAGAAACAGATATGTAATTAATAGCAAGGGAGCCAAAATTGTGCAGCTCTCAAGGTGTAAGAATTTTTTATGACAAAAAGAACTATAATGTTATCTCTTCAAGACAAACACTAACATTTACTGATTTTATGTAACATACTTAGCACATTAGATTCCTCTACCTAGTTAAGGAGGATAACTTTCAGTGGCAATACCAGATGCTCATTTTTAGTATTTGGGTACTTCAAGAACCTGAATTTGATTTTCATTCCATATGAATGGACCTGAATATCAGTAATTTCTCTTTGGAATTCTTCGACACATCAAGCTGTTGCAAAGGCCTTGAAATCTGCTCTTTTCACTGACATTTCTGACCCATTTCAGGACTTTAGGCAAGTAACTTTGCCTCTGTGTACCTCCATTTCCCCTTCTAGAAATACAGAATAATCATATTTCTGTATGTTACTTTGAGACCTGCTGATTGCAAGTGCTGTATGAGAACAGTACTATTTTTATAAGAATTTGTTTTGTGCATTGCCTCCATCTTGATAATCTGAACGGTTTGGGTTTAATTCAAAGTGATAAGAAGAGACTTAAATGAATCAGGGCAGTTTATGGATATATGAGATTAATTTTTCTCATACATAATTCTTCTCCATATGAACGTATACATCTTTCGGGGGATTTATTGTATACAGTGTCTTCCTGAAAAATTCAGAGCTCTCACCTCCCTTGACTGTAAATTATTGCTCTGTGCAGCAGGTCAGACTGTGTGCTGCCCTGAGAAGCACCTAATGATATTCTTAGAAGCCTGTTTTTAATCATTTCAGAGCACTGATGACATTTTTAGTATTTTTAAAGATGCAGACTATCTAAAAAAACCCCAGAGATTGAAGTACCTAGAGAAAAATTATACTCTGTGTCTCCAGCAGGCAATAATCTCAGTCAAATTCTAGCTCTGAGTCAGGTAAGATTTACTCCATCCCTCTTCGCAGTCAGTGGAGAGGGAATTTTTGACTATAATTAGATCTGGGCTCCTGTTAAGAGTTTGCTCACGAGCAAGACAGCGGTGAGCTCTTGTTGTTTGCATCTTTGCTGGCTTTTCACAGCTGGGGAGCCAGCATTAACAAGACTGTTCTGGAGATAAATAGTGCCCTGGTGACACGAGACGGAACAAGAGTAGGAGCGGCAGTGTTGCAGGTAACCCTTCTCAGCCTTAGGTTTTGCTGATCAATCAGCAGAGCCTTGGAGAGCCGGCAGCCAGGAGAGTGGCTAGCTCTTTATCCCTATAGGATGGTTTCTCCTTCTCCTCATTTTTGGCATGTTTTAGTTTGGACCTTGTTAGATATGTGATTCAAAGCGTTATGCATTAAAGTCCAGGCATAGAGGTGCATGCATTTAATAGTAGATTTATAAATGTTACTGGCTGGTATCGTCATTGTTGTGGCACACAAAAGTCTGTTCTGAACTCTGGACTCCTTAAGGTACAAAGTCAACAAGTAAAATTGTTAAAAAAATACATGTCTATAGAGCTTTAGGTCCCTGTGCTTCTCTCTAGAGTAAAATGCATTAGTTCCCTGGGGAACTGTGGAAAATTACACTCATTTTCTCAATAAAAGAAAATTTAAAACCCCTCAGCAAGAACTCAGGAAATGGCACTTTGCATTTGATGCTTGCTTATGATAAAAATATTTATTCAGTGGAAGAATAACTGTAAGAGAACATTTTAAGGGCTTTTATATAGATTTTTTCCACTCAAACTTATGTCAGACATAGGCCTGTCAATCACCTGAAATGCACATTCCAAAAACCTTTCCGAAAAGTACAGTGAAACTATTCTTTGAGAAACAGGAAACTTCTGAGTTGCATTTTCTCTAATTCTTTTTTTTTTAACGGTAGCTGTTTCCATTGTGACATTTGAAAGTTCCGATGTGACATTAATCGTTTGTGAAGATAAACTAGCCAGTGACTCACAAATGGCTCCTGAATTCACCGTTCCTGGAAACAGCAGGCAAAGGAAAGCTGCGGAGCCTGTCAAGAGTTCCGCTGTTTGATCTGCCGCCTGGTAAAATCTCCAACCACTACGCCTTGCTCTAACCTGGTTCTTATTATTTGTAGTTCAAGCTGGTTTTGAGTGAGTCAGCAATTACATAGTGTGCTTTCTCTTTGCTACAAATCTAATTAAAATAATAATAGTACAGGATCTATAGTTAAGTTTTTGTTTTTCTTGGAAAGATGTTTGCCTTGGCTGAAATCGGGGTAACGTGGAGGCCACAGTGTGATATATTCCGGCCCTACTTTGCCACCTAATACCATACTTCGGAGATTATCTTTTCTCAAATGGTTCTTTTGCTCTAAGCCATCGGCCTCAGATTCAAAGATGAGCTGAAATAACTGCTAGCTGAAAAAGTTATACATGATACAGATATGCACTGGAACTGGATTTTAGAGAGAACATTTAGGTTATACAGAAAGGAACACCAAATTATATGTCATTAGGCATGGGTACAGTTTCCTGTAATCATTTTGAGAAATATAATTGTGGACTAATGCATTTGGGCTCAATTCACTGCTTGCCCGAAGTGTTGTGACTTCAGTAGCATTTGCTATCATGAAATTCTGACCTGCTTATATCAATATTATCAGAAAACTTGTGGAGAGTGTGGCATAGCTTTTCAGAATTCACGGATATTTCAGCACGTTTTGAGGATGTCCCAGAACATTGCAAAATACATTGAGGGGATGGTCACAAGAGAACGCAGAGGCCATTCCTTACTAATAACATCCCTGTTCAACATATCACTTAAACATATGCTTGGTCCAGAAGATTACAGATTACATTGTCATATATCCTCATCTCTCCTGATTTCTTTTGCTCGTACATGGTGCAATCTGTAGGTTCTCTTGTTACAGCTGACCAAAAGAGGTACAACAGCAGAAGAGGGTGCCAGCCAGAGGAGAAATTCCCATGCTCAGGCGTCGTGAAGGACACGCCTACACCACACAATGAAATTGAGAGCAGTGTAACTTCTCTGAAGCAATGTTGCAGAGCTAGTAAGTCTGCCTGTGAAGCTGGTGTTATTACCTCAGACCTGGTACCACACCAAAGCAGCTATGTTGCTGACAAGACCTCAGTGCTATGTGCGCTGTCTGAATGGTCAGCAGTAGCGATGGGTTCTCCTAATGGTGTACCTATTGCCACAGAGAGCTGCCTGCGGGATTTTTGTGTGAAAGGCATATCAAAGTTGAAAGATGTATCACAGATCAGACTGTGTATTGATGTGTAGATCCTGAATTATGTCGTAGCCCAGAGAGCTCATCAAACTTAAGTTGAATCCCCTACCAAGCTGTAAGGCAGGTGTTCCCGAGGGGACTGGGTAACATGAACCAACCACAGGTATCACCCAGTGTGGTCACGTACTGGGAGCAGCTGCCTCCAGCTCTGCGTAAGCCATCAGGGCTTGCCACGCTGTGGGCTGGGATTTCTGCGCTGCATCGCTTAGAGGCACAGCACAGGAGATCACCGCTCATTTTTCTCCCCTGTGGTTTGGCACAAACAAATAATAGCTGGAACTAAAATGGTTAGCATAGGTTTATTAACTTTGAGGGAAACAAATCACAAAAGGTAAATTGAAATTAACTGGTTGAACACAGGGTAAATCAATAGGATTATACAAGGGTCGCAAAAACAGAGGACTTCTATTCTATGACCTTTGGTGAGGACAAGCTTGAGGAAACACGCGAGACAGAAAAGAAAAGATTGTGAGCTCCAGCTAAATAGCAATAACCAGATGTTTTCAGCAGGTGCTGTAAGCCCTGAACAGTGGGATTTTGCTACATGATGTCTTATTTGTCTAAATCCAAAAAGGGACTTAGACTAAGGCCAGAAAGATGCAGGTGGCTATGGGCTCTGCTTCCAGAAGCTCAGTGGCATCTCATTTGCTCTGGCTGGAATGCAGAAGGAAAATTTCTTCTCAGCAGACAACTGATCTAAGAATAACTCCCTCGAACAGACTTTCAGGGTTCTTTTGTACTTAGATATTAAGCAGAAGTAATTCTATAACTACTGAGACAAATTTTGTTATTAGGAATTTACAGGAAGTTCTTGAAGATTTCAGTTCACCATCCAGGGCAGTCAATACTGTGGTTGCATAGTGTATTATAATAATGTCTATGGCTGCAAGTTTGCATGAGCTATTGCTGTAGGCAGCAGTTGCTGCAGTATCTACTATATTACTAGAAACTGATTGAAATAATTTTGAGTATGAAATATAAAATTATAATCTGTGCAGTGAATCATATTCATTTTCATAAATATATCTGTGCATATATATTGCAGTTGTCTCCATTCCTGGAATATGATTCAATTGATATGATACCTTCTAATGTAAGCCAAACAGTTGTTTCCTAAAGCTAATGGTGAGTAAAGTGTGACATCAAGATCCAGTTTGACAAATGGGGAAACGCTGGGCTAGAGTAAGGTGACTAGTTTTATAGTAGAGATCACTGGTATCTCCTGGGAAAATACAGTCACCAATAACCTAGACAAAGAAGTAACTCACATGTTAATGAAACCTTCCAACTGTGCTTTGGATGTGCTCTGGATGAGTTATAAAAAAAAAGGATAGAAAGCAACTGGGAAACAAATAATTTGTTTCTTGGAGGTCTTAAAAACTTGATGAAATGCAACAAAAATTGGATTCAACCTGGAGAAATGCCAGCTAATCTATCTCAAGAAAAATAATTCAGGTTGTACATACTTACTGTGGTGGACAAATCTGGAAAGCAGTAATGTGAAGAACTGAGAAATTGTTGGAGTGCCTGTGCGCGTGCCGCACGAATAAGGAGGTAATTGTTCATCTCCATAAAACTGATAGAAGAACATATGCATTCCCATGTAGCTCATTACAACAAACAAATTGAAGGTGATAACTACTGAGGGATTTTTGAATAGACAAAAGAAGGAAGATTGGAATGGATCAATATTTATAGGCTGGTGAAAGGAAGGTTAAGTGGTTGAGAATCAAAGAACTTGCCAACAATCTACAAATGGGATAAGCAGCAAGAAGGAAAAGGAATTATTTAGGATGTTCTGAGACAGAAGGAAGGAAGAAAGAAATGAAAATTTAGTCTGAATACTAAGATAAAAACTGTGATACAGAAATGAACCATACAGTGCAAAATTCTCTGAGGGAACTATTTAAACCTCATTGCTTGAAGACTTGGACAAAGGCTTGACTAAATATATTTCAATGAGTAATTTATTTCCATTAGCATCAGGACATGACCTTCCCACAAACTCCCATTAACTTCAGTGCCTTTTGTATGTGCCTTATGAAGCGGCAGCAGGGACTGGGCTGGCTGTTAGTGCTTAGCTGGGATACAGCAAACTCCAAACAAATGCAGTTCAGAGCCATGACAGGACCTGGGACCCACTCGCCCTCCAGGATGAGTCTGTATAGATCCACGTTGAGTGAGTACGCCTAAAAGAGTTTTAAACTCCTAAGTCAGGTTGTATTAGAATATAAACTACAGTAATCAACTTCTTTATCTATAACCAACTCTAAAGTGAACACAAATTTAAAAAAGAATGTCTGTCTGTGCTGTTTGTGGGTTTGCAGATTGTGTCTTTCCTTCCGGATTTACTTTTTGACAACTCTGTGACTTTCTGTTCTGGTCCTTAGGGATTTCCTTCATGGGAAAACTAAGTGTCTCCCTGTCTTTGCTTGGGCTGCAGGCAAAGCTCCTTCCTGTGATTTTCTCATTCTTCTTTTGCCACATTGTGCCAGTGGGACCATCTTCACCAAACAGGTGCAGTTGCATCCATGGTAAGAAGCTGTCTCCCTGTGGACTAGATGGGTCCGTCGAACCCATACACACTTTTAAGGAATATTTGCAGACTGAGAATGCCCAGATCAAACACTTGCTGTCCACTAAAACCTCCCATAGCACTCACACCCCACCTGTAGTTCAGACAAAATTAAAAGCCTCTGGACTGTTTGGTAGCGTACATGAAAGTAGTTGTGACCTCAAATCAGAGCTGATCCAGATAAAAAATACTAAAAGCTACTGCTACACCTGGCACTGACAACGCTGTTGGAAGTCACAGTTAGCTGTGTCACCTAGAGATGAATCAAAGACAGATTTTGCACAGGAACCTTTGCAACCCAGTAACATACTGGTGGGGGGGAAGTTTTTGCTGATGCTACCACAGTGTGTTCATATGATGCCAAGACTAAGTTATACCTTTACCTTCACATTATTATTAAATTTAGTAAATACAAGCCTATGCAATCATATCCCAAATCACTTGGGGTGACTACCATGAAGTAGCACAGAAGTACACCAGCTTTCTGTTGGTTTTGTGTTCTAAGACAGATGAAGAGACCATTTGCACTGACAGGATCCCTTTAGTTTTCAAGTGTGTTTTGCCCTGTAGAAATGTCCTCTGGTTGGGGGTTTTTTTATGTCAATATGGGAGTACAGTGTGTGCCTGGAAGCGAATAATGACTCTAAGATGATTAACATGTTATTATTAAACTACGGGATAATCGCTATCCTGTCAAGTGTCAGTGCGTGCATTTCATGAGCCCCCATGTGACTGTGGCTCCTGCATTGAACTCCCAGTAGCTTTTTCTGATCTAAGGGGAATATTTTTCCTGGTCAGCAGCTGAATGTGACCCCTTCAGAAATGCAAACAGCAAAAAGAAAACAAAGGTGGATAAACACTACTAAGTCACCCCCCAAAATAATATTTTTTGTACCATTTGAAGGAAGCCTAAGCTGACTTTTCAGATGGCAACATATTGGTGGGACCGGTAATACTTAACAAGCTGAGGCGTAATGAAGTGTGAACTTATCAAGAAATACAGATAATTCTGCTTTTTTTGAGTGGCTGATGAGTCACAAACAAGGCACCTGCATGATGAAATGAACCTGTACCATATGCTACAGCTGCTTTTGCACAGCTCAAACTGCAAAGCCTGAGTTTGTGCCAGGCACTTGAGTGCATGCCCTTCTGGAGCTTAGTTGGCTGAGTTAAGGGGTTTCGTGGAGTGAGCCCAAGATCAGCTCCTTCGCTGACAAGAACTACTGCGAAAACTAGAAGTGAGGGCCTGCCCCTCCTTTCCCATGGGAGTTGCTTTTAAACTGAGGTTTTACTATTGCTTTCCCCGTGTTACTTTGACCTAGACCCAAACCCACTGGCTGGTCTTCCTGGCTTGAAGCTGACTCACCAGGCGATCACTAGGCTGTGTCTGACCCTGATCGCTGTCCCCAGCCCTGATCCTGATGCTGACTTGCTGATCTACATCCCAGCTCCTCCGAGGGGTCGTTGCTCCCACCGGCCTCCTCGTCACGCTCGCCACCCAGCTCACCTTCCCTTCCACACACAGGTGGCCCTTGCTGCTCTCCGACAGTTTGTCACTTCACTGGTTTCATGTACCTGAGTAACTGGGTTAACTCTGCTTGTTTTGGGGGTTCAAAATAAAATATGTGGACTTCCGTAAAAATTGCTTTCCAAGGTCCAGCTTGTTGCATAGTCAACCACAGAAGTCAAATTTTTAAGTAACGGTGTATTTTGCCCAAACAGATGAGTAAGACTAAAGGCAGATAGAGATACCCTGTGAAGTGGTATGTTCAAACTACTGTTCACCTGCTGCTAGACTTTAATTTCTACCATCCTGCTGCTGTGTCTTTTCAGCTGTGAGAGCCACTGTACAAGATAAGAGAACACTGGCTTTCTCCACTGAAAAATTAATTTGTTTTGTTTTTTGGGTTTTGCCAGGGAACCGGCATTTAATCACTAAGATGTGTCATGCTGCTAAGCTGCATGACAGCTTGATGCAGCAAAGGATGCTCCCCACTGAAAATGTAAACTATTTATGCTGTATATTTTTCTACCTAAGGAATCTACAGATTTTCCCTAGTCATGGCTTTCCCTTTTTCCAGCTAAATTACAAAAAAGTGTCTGCATTTCCATTCTGGTATCAGTGAAGCTAAACAGTTCTTGTACCCTTATCTTACTTTACAATATATTTTTCTTCTCTATGATCGTTATTGTAAAGCCTGAAGACAATAATATGTTTCCCCTGTGAAAAAAAGATTTGTATATCACACTAGCCAAGCTGCAGCTTTCCTCCACTCTTTCTGGCTTCTAATGTCACTCTTAAAGAGGCCAAATGACTGTTTCATCTCCCAGCAGTGAGAGATGCAATTTCTGAAGCAGAATACTTCAGAAGGATTATGGCCCATTTTAGGTACCAACAGGAACCTACTACTGCTCAGAGTCTGTAATTACATCTTAGACTTCTCATTATAGCCCTTGTTATATTTTGATACCTCCATTTGCCCCTACTGAAGATACTATGTATCTTAATCTACTTTCCCCTTATAATTTCCCTGTCCTATATCCTCCCTTTACTTGTTGTTGGGGTGGGTTTTTTTGACAGCACTTTGCAACAAATGATGTGTCAAATACTCTAGATAGTTTTTGACCACCTGATACCGTAAATTGTTTCTCTGCTGCCCTCCCATTACAAGAAGGCACTGCTAGCTCTTGTTAGGGAAGACTCTTCCTTTTATCTTAGCACTCAGTGCCAAAACAACCCTTGCCTAGGGAAAACCCTTTCTCACATTTTGAAATTTCCAAACTTCTTCTAGATTGCAGGACTCAAAACGCTGTTTGAATTCAATAATTTTGAAGAAAAACTGTTCCTTGTATTTTTCAGATGTATTTTGTGATCACTTCTAACAAAAGGTAGACTTTTTCAGTTTTAGAGAAGTAAAGCACTAAATTTGCATTATGAGATTAAAAAACAAGTTAGAGAAGTGAAAGGTAAAAAAATAATGGAACACTGCATTTAAGGGCCTGACAATAATCTCTTTCCCTAGCTGTCACTTAAATTTCTCAGAGGCACATTCTGGCAGTGGGAGCCAACAAGACAGTTCAGCCACATCTGCTTGAAGTGTTACTCTTCAGGACCGACCTCCTCCTGGACTATTAACCTTCTGTTTAAACTTTTGGTTGTATGTATGCTATCTAGCATTAACCAAGCCTTATAGCATTTTTGGAAGTGCTACATCATTTCCTTCCAACTTCTCAATTTAAGGAAACATTGTATTGGAGCTTTGATTAACTCTCACTGTCAGTGAAGATGCAGATTAGAACCTGACCAGACTGAATTGTGCTTATAAGGATTTTGTTGACAGCTTTTTATAGACAGTATGTTGACATTTTGTACAGATGGAAAAATTTTGATTTCTTTCTCCCACTTACTGTTCTCCTACACATGTACACACAGTCCCTTGTGTATATATTTGCCAGTTTTAGGAGGATCAGATCATCACAATTACAAGAGGGGAGTTTTAAACACCAATGTTTTAAATTTGTATGTTTATTCCTCACTCAGAATCAACTCAGCACAGAGCTACATCTGTAATTAGTTGCAACAGCAAACAATGCCATTTGCATATGTAAGAAATTCATTTGTGAATTATCATCCTTTCTTAGGGAAGAATTTGCAAAGGTATTTACATGCCTAACCTACTCTCATGTTTTTTGAAGCCATCTTAGGCAACCATTCTGTGACTATAGCTGCCAATACCTTTAAAAACAGGATTTGGTATCAGTGCCATAGAATATGCTACAAAAGAGAGAAGAATGGAATGCATAATTTTCATTTCAGTTTGCCTCTGCATTTGATTTGGGACACAATATTAGAGGTGTTGCTATTTTTTTTTTTTAAAGAGAGAAATTCTGACTCTTGCTGTACTTTTGACATGGTTCCCTTACTTCTATTCTAAGTCCGTGATTGTAACCCGCATGCATACACATCCTTCTTTCACAGAAGTATTATTTTTTCACATTTCAAGCTACCTCCTCTTTCTTGTTTCTGCTTTAGATTTTAATTTGTTCCAGAGCTTCTGTTCCCTGTGATTATGTATTTGAGTTCAACTGCCTTAATAAGACAAGAATCTAGAGAAAATCAACAGATGTATATTACTTACATTTCAACAGTCCCGGCCAAACAGTGTCTGGACTTTGACACTTGATTGCACTGATGTGTTGTGATTAATGCTTTCCTAATTGTAGACAGCAGTGCAAGCACAGAAAGTCTAAGGACTGATTTCTGACTTTCATGCTTGACCTGAAACCTGCTGAAGTCAATGGGAGCCCTCAAAGTCTCCATCCAAAATCCATCAGAGGCACTGAACTTCCCATTAAAAATGTGGCAGTTGTTTCTGTTTCAGCCTTTGTAACTTGTTCACTGAGCCAAAAGGCAGACCAGAACACCAGGCAACAGATTTTACTTACAGATTTTAGAAGTTTTATGATATAAATTGGAAACCTCTAATAATATATTATAAACCTAAGAATAATAAGGAAGTTCAGAGCAGATTTTTTTTTTTTTTCACAGATTGTTAATTTACTTGCAAATCAGTCCAGCTTTCTGGATTTAACACTCTGAGGAATTCACCAAATGTTTAAACGAACAAGTATCATATACATACATCAGTTTGGCATTTCACTATTCCATTTGGCCTCTGCTTTTGGTTGTTGAGTGGAAAAAACAAACCTGATCTGCTGGGACGCTAATGAATGTCTACGCATCAGGGTTGCTACTTATGGCTGTTAGTTACTGGAATTATACCATCCAGATAATGCTGGAATTAACTTCTCTTTCTATTTGCAAAAGCATTTGTTAATCACTGTTTTTCCAAACAATTCCTATTGAGATAAAAATTAATTGGAAATCATATCACAGCAACTCAGCTTATCAACTTTAATGGGAGTTTCACCTGCTTAGGAGAAAACTCATTTTTTGATACATTTTATTTGTTTTAAATAAAGGTATGCTCATGCATTAAATGGGAGCAAACATGGAGATAATTAATCTGTATCGTGGAGTTGCCGACTGTTTAACTCTTCATGTGTTAATTAAAACAGTTTCAACTTTTTAATTTTGGTGTAGTTTAAATAGTGACAAATTTTAAAGAAATTAAGAGGCTGCTAATTATTTTGTGACAATGGTTACAGGCCAGGTTCATTGCAAGCAATTAAGAAAACAACTTCTGATATTTGTTAATTGCTCTTTAGCCAGTATTTATTACACGTGCTGCACAAATGGAATGGTAGAGCAACTGACCAGGAGGTACAAAAAGAAGCAAGTTCTTTTACCAGGAATAGAAGAACTCCAACCAGTTTATATCTTCAAAATACCTTAGAGACTTCTTTGAACATCTTTGGAAAGTTCATATATGTGACATGACAATTTAGAAAGATGACAATTGCTGGAGAAAATTTTTTACAATGAAAATATGGATACTGCTCTACTATGGATAAGAGAATAATTGACAGTAGTTGCATGCTTAAAGTTAAACATCTCCTTGTAGTGCTTGTAGACTTGAGATCAAATATTCCTACTGTGTTTTGCTATACACTGGAAATATAATTTTGGGTTGTAAGTAATGATCTACTCTGCTGACTGGAAAGTTGTGATGCTGACTGTAAGTTGCAATGACACTCTAAAACCCAGAAACCAGGATGACTCTCCTTTGCTATAAAGCAGGAGATACTATGGAGTGTTAGAAGCTGGGAAAATCATTAAAAAACCCACAGAAACCTGTCTGTTCGGCATACCTTCTGCTGAGTCCCTCATGTATCATAGGAATTTGCTCTGTAGGCAGTATTTCTAGATAAGTTGCAAGATGTACAGGTGGGTGTATACATACTGTCTGTGTCATGATTACCACTAAGTTGCCTGACTGGTGTTCCTGTCAAATAAGCAAACCTTCATTCACAACAGCCTGTTTTTTCATATTTAGGTAAAAAAAATGTCAATGCCAGTGTTTCCTCCAGTAACATTTTCAGTCTCACCTGAAACCTTCAAACACTTGTCACTAATCTGCAGGCAGAAAATGCTGCACTAAGTGCACAAGCAGTAATCCTTACAGCCATACAAAGGCTCAGCAGTGCCACTGCCTGCAGTTTGACAGAAATCGCCAGAAGTCAGAGGGGGCTCTCAGTTGACATTTTTTAACTATTAATTCTGTTGTATTCCAACAGGGTCTAATTCTTGATTCAGAGCTTGGGCAGTTTCCACAATCCGTCTTTGCATATTTATTACATGCGACCGACTGTTCTTTGTCTACACATCTCCAGAAATCTGAGACGTGCAAGATCCATGACACCATAAGCAGGTGCTCAGCATATCTCTAGGTGAGTCTACATGTCACTGAAACCGTACTCTCTCACAGACCATGCCAAAGTTGGACTTAATGATGAACTTGTTAAAAAGGGAAATGCTTGAATGGGCATGGCTTGGGTTGTTCCATCGCTCTGCGTTTGGTGTTGTTTTCACACCTCCTCCATCATATTTGGTGATTATGCCTGCAGACGTAATGTTTTCCTCAAAGTAGAGCTACTAACTGGCTAGCAATTATTTTGTGCTGAACTTCACTTCATCAGAAGCTAAAATAATATCTTGCATATCATGTCATCTTTGAACAATCCCTCTGCTGCTTTGTAAATTAATAGAAAGTCTGGGCAGCAGGACTGCTTTTGGCAGAATTTGCCAAAAAACCTGACAACGCAGCTGGAAGTATAGCTCTTCGTGTTAATTCTCATTAATACTATTAGTTTCATCTTTTTTTGCCCGAAGAACATATTTAGTTGAACATTTCGCTCCCATTTGCAATGGGCTAAAATTTATCTCAAATCTGCCCAAACTTTGCAGAAAATAATACTTTGACAAGCAGGATCTTGGAGGATCTAATCTTTTTGTCAGTGATAAAATGTGGCTCTTGACACAAAATCCTTTCCTCCATGTACTTTTCTTGTAAGCTTTACCGCTGATATTGGATACCTGGGACCATTTGAAAAGCAGCTTAACCTTGTTGCATTCAAACTGTTCTTACCGGAGTTTGATGAAAATCTGCTTAGTATTTCGCATGTCCACTTTGAAATTCTATCATGCCTATCAGGTTTTGGGTTGTTCAGGGGCCCTATCACTGTGAATTTGACCCTGGGTTCAAAGCTAGCTTGAGGTAAATTCATAAGCTTTTTATTGTGGGAGTTACAGGCTGCATGATGGATTTTGGGAGCTGCCTTTTATCATGCATTGACTTAAACTGTCAGAAAATTTATATCAAACTCATTCAGACATGTCTGGTTTCAGACTATCTAGAATGCTGCTTTTGAGTACGGTGACGTGTTGACTTGTATCACTTTCTCCTGCAGAATCTGGACACTTCCTGCCCACCCTCTTTGTTTATTTAGCATATGGGATGAAGCGCTATTCATCCAGGCAGTTCCTAAGTTAACGGAACAGAGGATTAATGACACTGTAGTGTATAGAGCATGCCTCCTCCTCAGGCCTGGGGTTCTTTTAAGCTGTATATATACCCCTGGTTTTATTCCATACTGTTCCATTTAGCATTATCTCTGCCTGAACTGTGGTGGCTGCTATATCCTTTTATCAAAAATATTTCCTATTGGGTAACTGAAGTAAAACAAGCAAAAAGTTGAAAAGAAAAAAAAAAATCCACCACTGAAAACATGCAGAGATATTTTTAAAAGCACAGGCAGTATCCCATGAGAGAAAAGGATGGCAAAGGTGTGTGCGTGCCCTCAGTGAGGTGGAACAATGCACAACATGCTATAGTCTTGCTTTGCTTCTGAGTTCATTACCATAACCTGAAAAATAGGAAATAAAATTACAAGTTCACGCTCACATACCCCGCTCTGGCAATGCTATTTCTGAAGATGGAATTATTTGGACTATTTTAAATTGTTTGATTAAGATAACTTCAGAATCTGATGTGCCTAGTGAAAGAAAGGATCACTTTAAATATGAAGTTAATCTTCATGTTCAGGGGCAACTAATCTACATTCTGTGTGTTAATATGATATTAATTACTGAATTTCCTAAAATGCAATTGATTTCTACTCATAGAAGAAAATGCCTGTAAGAAGAGTCCATAATTACAGGTGGTTCAGCTTTCGCCATGATTTTTTGCTGGTATGTTAAGTCCAGAAGCCATAACACATTTAAAGTATTTATTCAGAATGTCTTACTTCTTGTACGTTGTGTGTGTGCATATCTGCATATTATATACAAGCAGAGTTTGTGCTTCAAACAACTTTTTTTTATTGCTAGCTCTTTGTATTTGCTACACAACACAAATGAACTCCTCCTTAAAATACCATTTCCTCAAATAAAACTGCCATTATTTGCAATTGGGCAACACAGTTCAGGACATTGCACTTGCAGTGTGATTCATCTAGGAAAGGCTCCCTTTCTGCACTGGATCTTTGCAGGTGCATTAACCTTTCTATGCCGATCTGTCTCTAACCAGTCTTAATGTCTAGAAATTTCCATCTAGCGTTCATGGTTTTTTTCCACCATGGTAACCAGAAATCTAAGTACACACCTGGTCTTGTATAGATCAGGAAGACTTTAAATCAAAATCCTGACAGCTGTTTGGTACATAGTAAGTGTTATGCCTCCTTTATCTTTTGTTATATTAAAACGGGGGGACATGAAATGAAAGTAAAATATAAATTTGCCCTTCTAGTGTCTTCCCCAAGTCTGCTATACCAGTGATATCCCTGCTGGCTTTGAACTGAGCTTCTGAGACCAGCGTCTTTGATATGATCCTTGCCCTCTCAGTCATGCTGCTTCCTAGAGGAGTTTGTGTGTTTGTGTCACTGATCTGCTGACAGCCAGATTGCTATTTTTTCTTCAACATTGTACTGAGGGTAGAAGTGATATTATGCCATTTGCAGTGGGTTTTCTTTTCCTCCCCCCCCCCCCCCCCCTTTAAGATTAATTATTAAATGCGATGCCAGGGACAAATTATTCTTGGGGACTGAAGAACTGTGATCTTTGTAATAGACTTGGATTAATTCCAGCTGGTTTTAAGCACCTTTCTCCATTAGCTAGAAGAGGTGATTAGCATGAAGAGCCTCCCGCCTTAAGTGTCTTTTTAGCATTTAAAGTTAGCGCTGGTAAACTGAACCACCGAACCCTGCATTGGGCCTGTTTTAATGGCTCAACTGTAATCTCAGTGCCTTATTTTTTCCTGAGATAACTGCCCATTTTCCCCTTTGTTTCAGTATAGCTATTCGACAAACAAAGCCGGAACGTCTCTCACCCGCACGCTGCTTTGTTTCACTTGTACGGATTTCTGATGGGAAGCCTGTCAGAGGGACAATTCAAAGAAAGAGCTTTATGAACACCGTGGTCGTTTACTTCTGATGTGAGACACACACACACCCCCGGCCCCCCCAGCTGCAGGGTCAGCTCCAGCCCCACACAGCGCTGGCGCCTCTCTGCTGTGCCGCCTTCCAACTTCTCTTCGCCGTCATTTAGTGCAAACGCTTAAGGACTGAGAGAGAACTATCTCATCGAGAACTTCTGGAGCGCCGCGTTCCCTCACGCCCGAGGAACCTCCACCTTCCGACACAAATCCACGCCCGGAAGAATGTACTTGGCGGGACGGGCCTGGGCTGCGCCTCCTCGGAACGAGACGCGCCGGGGCGGACGCGCTGCCTTTTCTCTTCAAAACCTGCCCTGGAAGCCCGCTGCTGGTGCGCGGGGGACGGCCGAGCTCCGCCTCAGCCGGGCGGCCCGGAGCCGGCGGCGGCGGCCCAGCGCCCTCTCCCGACATGGCCGCCGCGGGAACCGCCGGGACGGAGGGGCCGCCGCCGGGCGCCGCTCCCTCGGCGCTGGCGAGAATTTAGGTAGCCGCCGGCCGCCTCGGGAAGCTGTACCTGTCGGTTTCCATTATTCCCGCAGTCGTTTTTAATTACAGGCAGCGGGAACCCTGGAGACCGGCCCCGGGGCACCGCTCCCTCAGAGCGACCGCCGCGGTCCTCCTGCCCCCCAGGGGGCGCTGCGGCGGCCCGGCCCCACCCCCCGCTCTGGGCGCCGCTGCCCCCTCCGCGCAGCGCATGCGCGTTGCTCCGTAATTGTAGCGTCAGGCCGGCCCGGTTCCTGTTCCGGGCGAGGCTGAGGCGGCGGCGGCGGCGGCGGCGGCGGCGGGATGGACCGGGAGCTGCTGCGTCAGGCGCTGAGCTACCACGGCCCCGAGCTGCTCTCGCTGCTCCGCGCCGAGCAGCACGACAACCCCGACTTCCGCGGGCTGCTGCCGCCGCCGGGGACCGTCTTCGAGCCGCCCCGCGGGGCCCCGTCCCCGCCGGCCGCCTGGTGAGGGGCGCCGAGGCGGTGAGGTGGAGGGGAGCCAGCCGTGAGGGGGCCGGGGGGGGGTTTCTGACCGGGTTCTCCTTCCCCCAGGAAAGAGAGGGCGAGCCTTGACACCGAGATAAAGCGCTTCATTGCCAAAAAAGCGGATCTCCTGTTCGCTCACTCCTGGAAGCCCAACGGACCTCTCTGCGAGACGATTGAGGAAAATGAAGGTGAGCCCGCTCGCGGTGAGCGGCCGCTTCGCTGTCAGGGTGTCACCCTGTCGCCCGCTGGGTAGCCTAAGGACACGGTGCTTAAATTAGCAGCGTTTTTAAAAACAGGGTGAAGGGTTTTGCTGTGGCTCTGTAGAGGTTGTGCACAAACTTTCTTTTGGTGCAGATAAAAATAGGCTTTAGCGTGCTTCGCTGTCGTGAAGTATTTTGTGTTTTCAGACTGTCTGTCCTGCGATAATTATCTTCCTGGTAGCTGGTACAGTGCTACGGTTTGGGTTCAGTATGAGAGGAATGTTGATAACACACTGATGTTTTCAGTTGTTGCTAGGTAATGTTCAGAATAAGTCAAGGATTTTTCAGTTTCTGAGGACCAGCCAGCAAGAAGGCTGGAGGGGCACAAGAAGTTGGGAGGGGACACAGCCAGGGCAGCTGACCCAGACTGGCCTCCGGGGTATTCCATGCCGTGTGATGTCACATCTAGTATAGGAACTGGGGGGAGTGGGGGCGGGGGGATCACCCCTTGGGGACTAACTGGGTGTCGGTCGGCAGGTGGTGAGCAATTGCATTGTGCATCACTTGTTTTGCATATCACAATCCTTTTATTAGTATTGTCATTTTATTACTTTTTACTATTATCATTATTAGTTTCTTCCTTTCTGTTCTATTAAACTGTTTGCATCTCAACCTGCGAGTTTTACTTTTTTTTTCTGATTCTCTCCCCCAACCCAGTGGTGGGGGGGGAAATGAGTGAGCGGCTGCGTGGTGCTTAGTTGCTGGCTGGGCTTAAACCGTGATACTGTCGCTTGGTCATTTCGTCACTGTGAATGTCTCATGTATTGCAGAGTATTATGCTGTTATGCCTCCCCTGGAACGGTTCATGGAGGTTCCCAGGGAAGACAGGAGAGAATTGTTTTTTCGAGACATCGAACGTGGTGATATTGTGATCGGGAGGATTACTTCTATTCGTGAATTTGGCTTTTTCATGGTGTTGATTTGTCTGGGAAGTGGTGTCATACGGGAGATTTCAGATCTAGAAATCAGTGTAAGATACAGCTTTGGTCAATATTTTATTCTTGATAAAAACCAGTAACTTTTTACTCTATTAGTTTCTCCTTGCATCTCTTAATGGAGTGGTATGTGTAAAGGTGAAACTGAACTTTGGGATGGTGGGTGGTATCTGAATTTGTGGACAGCTTATGATGCTTTGCTGAGTCAGCAGATGCTTCTTTTTATGACCCATACTCAATATGTGTTGCTTTTGAATTGAAAAGTTCTTCCTTTATGGGTGCATAAACTTTTATTTGAACCAAGCCATGCTTTTAACTATCATGGATCTGATGTGTATTAAGATTAAATGAATCTTCTTCTGGTTTAGTCTTTGGGAGGAAAAAAAAAACTTTTGGCTTTGTTTGTGATATTCCTACTTCTATTGCAGGCTCTTTGTCCTTTGAGAGATGTGCCTTCTCAGAGCAATCATGGAGATCCTTTGTCTTATTATCAAGCTGGAGACCTTATTCGAGGCAAGTAGTTGCAAAAGCTGTCAGGAATCTATTTGTTTCAGTTTTGAGACATTTCTGTAATTTTATCTTTTATTGTTTCTATAGCTGCAATCAAGGACATTGATCGTTACCATGAGAAGCTCACGGTGTCACTTTACAGCTCGGCTCTTCCACCCAATCTTTCCAGTACAAAACTAGGTGTAATTACTTCTGATGACTTCCCATTACATTATAGGTAAGAATATGCTATTCAGCTGTACTTGTTAGGTGTGTTCGGTGTGTTTGTAAGAACATCTTTGAAAGACTGCTCTTTAAACAATGGTGTTTCTGATTTAATTGGATTATTACATACTTTTTGTTGTTCGTGTCTCTAACATACTTGTTTCTGGATATGTCAGGTGGGGTTGGTCTTTCAGCATCTTTCCCAAAATGTATGGAAAACAAAAAGCAGAGTGAGGTATTTGTCACTGTGGGACTGTATTAATGAAAAAAAACCAAACCAAAAAAACCCACCCAAACAACAACAACAAAAAACCAAGAAACAAAACCCTTGGGAGACTGGAATATGAAATTCTTAAAATTTTAAAACTACCCTTAGAAAACAGAAGGACGCAGCTGTCTGTAATTTTTGTAATGTTTTTGTGTGTTGGAGGGGGCTTTGAGCAACCTGATCTAGTGAAAGATGTCTCTGCCTGTGGCAGAGGGGTTGGACTAGACGGTCTTTGAAGGTCCCTTCCAACCTAAACTATTCTGTTATGTCCTGGAGATATCTCAATGGGTGCCAAAATAGGTTTCAAAAGCTTGCCTAGGCTGAAGGATATGAGGCTTGTTACATAGTAGGAAAATACATGCCTGTAAAAGAGAACTGCTTGTGAGCAGTAATAAATATCAATATAAGCATTTTAATTCTAAATATAATCATCATAAAATTGGGTATAGTGCCTGTGAGGTGGTATTTGTGTACATTAGTGCTTTTTTTTTAAGGCGAAGCATGGAAGTTGCTAATACAGCAGAGACATTTGAAGAGGTTTTGCATCGTTCCCCAGGATTTGCTAATCCATCATTAGTTGAATATTTAGCCGAAAAACTAGGGCTAAGTGAATCAAATCCACCGTCTTTGATGCGAAGTCTTCAAATGTAAGTGATTTTTACATTGTTCCTATCCTATAGCTTTGTGGAGATTATTCTAATCCATTGAAATAGACTTGTGAGTGGAAGTCCTAGACCACTTATACTTAAACCTTTTTCATTTTGATTTGCATGACTGCAGCTTACGTGTCCTTAAATATTTAAAAGCAAACTCTTCTAGAGTAAGAAATTTACATTGGAAATTCTTTTGCTCTGAATAAGCAAGATACCTTATCACACAAAATGTTTGATACCAAATAGTTTAGGAATTTATTGCTTAGATCTTGTCAGCGTCTTTGGATTGAAATGCAGGATGTTTTAAGTTTTAATGTTTTCTGTCAGATGTTTATTCACAATATTTTAGTAACAGATCTGATCTCTTTAGTAAAATAGGCTCAAACATATACAATGATGGATGTTGTGAACCCTATGCATATTAGGCCCCAAAGCAGGTGTAAATATGGTATATTTTTGTTAAATGTACTGTAGCTGTACTGATTCAAGCAGGTACTTTTAGAATGTATTGGGAAAAACTGGTTTCAGAAATATGAAACAATGTTCCTGACTGAGAGGGAGCAGTGAAGTATTGTATAAATAATATTTCAGCTTGTTTCAACTGCATTATGTATTGTAAGTTTAATTTTGTAGACTCAGAAAGCCAACTTGATGTTTTTGTTTGTTTTTTCCTTAAAGTAAAAATTTCAATGAAGAAGATTTTGCTCCTGCATTGAGGAAAAAGCAATCTGCATCTTGGGCCTTGAAATGGTATGCAATACTTTTTCTTGTCAGAGCTTAATGTTAGGTTAGGTTACAGGTCACGTTTCTTAAAAGAAAATACACATTGAACCAGTTCTTCCACCACACGTGTACTCATGTGACCAGGAAGATCTTCTTGAAAGTAACCCTAACTGCTAAGTGAGTATGTGATAGATAAAGTCTCGAGATTCATTTCTAAAATACGTGTCAGGTTCAAGGGAGAACTTCTTAGAATATTTATAATATGTTGGCCCATTGATGAGGTGAGAGCAAGATTTGTGACAATACCAAGTACACAATTTTCCATTTTATAATTGGGTGTTGAATGACCTAATACTGCTTGTTGTGCCATTTAAGCCTCAAACTGTAAATTTAACAAGTGCACTTGCTGTTTTTGAGAAGTTAAAGGTATTTCCCTGGCTGCGTTTGGAACAGCAGCTTTGGATAAGTGCTATTGCTTTTACACTATGCAGTGTATTTGGGTGTGCCACAGGGTGGAGGAGGCAGAAGAAAGAGAGACTTTTCTCCTAAAAATGTAAATCTTTTGTGGAAAAACTTGTCTTGAATCTACCAGCTCAAAAAAAAAAAAACCCAAAACAAAACCAAAAATATCTGAGTGAAGCCTCAGAATTTCTGGTTTCTACGCTAACAAAGCAGTGTTTTTCTTAAAACAGTAGTGTTCTGCAACTTTGATTTAATTGCAGAAAAAGTTGCCTATAATGTTCAATTAAATATAAATTTTAATTAAAAAAAAAGTCTGTAATTAAAAGTTCTGAAATTCAACTCATATCGGGTATCTTCCAAGACGTTAATCTTGGCAAATGTAGAAGAAAGGCTCGGGTAATATGTAATATAAAATCTCAAAATATTCCAGTTTGAGATGAACTGGTTTCAGCATGTACCATCTACCCATCTCACCTTGTGTCGTTGGTCTAATGGTGATTTTTAGCTTTGGATATAATTAAGCCTGTTCCAGTTTAATGGTGGTAGGTCACACATGGAGTTTTGTGAAGAAAAGTGCTTAAGTATTCATTCTGTAAATGAAAAATACTGTAATGTAGTAGCACAGTCTGCAGAAATGCTCTCCATTGCCTAATGATTTTGGATTAAAGACAACATATTATTGGAGAATTATGTCAATATCACATTAATTTGAAATGCTATTGTTAAGTACATGATAACAAAGTCAAGTTCTATTACCTATTACTTTTTTGGAACTATAATTTGTGAGTAATTAACAGTATAAGATTTGTATAGGCTAACTGTGCATATTTTCTAAATGTTTTTCTTCAGTGTGAAGGCTGGGGTTGATTATTTTAAGGTTGGGCGCCATGTGGAAGCCATGAATGAGTACAACAAGGCTTTGGAAATTGATCCTCAAAATGTTGAAGCTTTGGTAGCACGTGGAGCTCTGTAAGTCTGCCTGTTTCACTGGTTTTTCTATTTCATGAAAGAGAAACATCCCTAAAATCCATGCAATATTTCTGTTGTTCTAGGTATGCAACAAAAGGAAGCCTGAACAAAGCTATAGGTGATTTTGAAATTGCTTTAGAAAACTGTCCTACCCATAGAAATGCAAGAAAATACCTCTGTCAGACACTTGTGGAAAGAGGCGGGCAGTAAGTGTTGTGGTTTTGTTTGGTTGTTAACAATTTTTCTCATATTTTTTTAATACCATTCTAGTTAGGATACAGAATAGCATATTTCCTTCCTGGCTATGTGTTTTAAAAAAAGTCTTTGTTGGAAATACCTGCTTGTGCAGTTGGTTTACACTTTCTTCTCTGTCCCAGTTAAAATCCTGGCAAAATATTTGAAGTTTAATCCTTTATATCCTTTCAGTGGTAGCATACCAGGCTTGCATAAAGTCTTGTGAAATGATTGAATGTATTTCAATAAGGTTTGTCAGTTTTGGTTGTTTTTTTTTTTTAAAGAAAGTATTTGTAAAAAAACAATGTTCTGTTACTCTACTGAAATGCTGCTTAGCCACTATAACACAAAACTTTACTTTTGAATATTCGGGGAATAGATTTCTTATAAGTCCTGTGTTAAGAAGAGAGAGTATTTTTGAAACTGGAATTGAAATTTCAAAGAATAGTATTACTGAGGATGATTAGGAGATATTGAAATGTCAGAAATACCATTTTATTTCTTTACTCAGGTGGGCTAACATGACAGATAGGGTCTTGGAGGGATGCAGTGGTAGTGTTATAGTGCAAATAAGAAAGGTAGTCCTAAAAATAAGAAAAAACCTGTCAAAATCCATGGCTTAACTGTATATGAATTATCACTTGAATTTTAGGTTGGAAGAGGAAGACAAACTACTAAATGCTGAGAATTACTATAAAAAAGCTTTAAGTTTGGATGAGACTTTTCAGGAAGCAGAAGAGGCCTTAGCGAAACTCCGTAAGCATATGCAGGTGATTCTTTACTTTCTCTTCATATAGTGCTTTCAGTGACAATAAATGAACATCAAAAATCTTATTAAATCTTTTGAACAGGGAGAGTTTTAAGTTGATGGTTTGTCTTATTCTCTGCTTCCCTTCTCCATAGTAAATCTTTTATAGTGAGCATTATGGCTGTACCTACCAGAAGAAAGGTACCTCTTGATGACTCCACTGTTTTGAATAGGATAGTAAAGAAATGCCAAACAGTGGAGACAGTGAAAGAGCAAAGCTGTTAACTCTGCCAGCTAAAGGAAGGATAACAATATCACACAAGCACAATTAATAATGTTAAATTAAAGGATTCTGTGAATACAAACATGCAAAGCGCAAAATACTTAGGCAAGCCAAATAAACATTGCACACCATTGTATCACACATATCCTTGTCATTTGGAGCAATTACGAAAAGATAGAGTAACACCAGTCAAAGCTAACCCACAGGAAGATCATATGAGAGGAGAAATTAAGAGGTGATTTAAAGAAAAACAGCAGGAGGTGGAGGTTGGGTGGGCAGGCAGTTTTGAATATCTTAGCTTTCTTCTCTGCTGTTTTTTTTTCTCTTTTCTCTTGGACACAGCATGTTTCCCAGGTGAGCCCTGGTGGGTCTTTATGCTAATCAGAGTTGTCATCTTCTTTCTTTCATTTACCTCCTTTACTTGTGTTGCCTTCCAGAGAGGATCAAAGAGTAAAACAGAGCACTGAGGAACAGGCTTGTTTTATTCTGTGCTTCTGCATGTAAGGACATACATAGACTGGGGTAGATGGCTATAATCAACACTTCTTCAGCTGGTGTAGCCATAATGCTGACAAGTTGTGTGGAAAGAAGGGGGAAGAGGAGATATGACAATCTTTTTAATAAAACCAAACTACATCATAGCTAAACTGGTGTAGGGCATTTGAGAGCTAGCTACATTTGGCTGCTTTACAAAGAGCTGTCAGACTCAGGTAAAATAAAGAAGAACATTCTCAGCAAGTAGGAGACAAATTTTACTCTCTAGCATTTTCCTGGGATAATGGGTCATTGATGTAGCAGATAAAAAAACACTGATGCTAGCTATTGCTTGTGGATTTGCATAACCTTAACTGCAATTAAGGGTTTCTTTTATTGTATCTGTTAAAACAGTTGCTAAGTTTTGAAAATGATAATCAGACTTTCTGCTCACTCTGAATGTGAATAGAGCTACTCTTTAGGGCTGTAGATGGCAGAAGTGTGATCTCTATAGACTTAAGTAGTTTAAGTGTTATTCATCTGGTGAGGTACTCTTCTGCATTTACCTGTATTTTAATACGTAAGTCTGATATTATCACTGTTGTGCTAGAATGGCTGAAACAACACTGAAGTAAGTTTTCCTGTAATACTGATTATGTGTTTTTCTCCAATGCATTTTCTTCTGAATTGGACTGTTGTTGCTGTATCTGACATCTGGTGCTGCTCATCACCAACAAACCCTTGGAACATGGTTTCTTACGTAAACTATGCATCAAACTGGTCTGTGAAATTGTTACAAAACGGTTTGTATTCGAACATGGCCAACTTGAATACATTTTAAAATGGGTTCTGGCACGTTTTACTTGTAAACTACAATAATGATACTTTCCCTCAAACCTTTCTGTGCTCTTTCTGTGCTCTTTCTGTGCTCTTTCTGTGCTCTTTCTGTGCTCTTTCTGTGCTCTTTCTGTGCTCTTTCTGTGCTCTTTCTGTGCTCTTTCTGTGCTCTTTCTGTGCTCTTTCTGTGCTCTTTCTGTGCTCTTTCTGTGCTCTTCTCCATGTTGGTAATATTGTGCTTTTCTTGCCTATTCTATCTATACCTTTTGGGCACCATGCTTCATGGTGTGCTGGATCACGGGTACCACTGCAATGGCTGGTCAAATGTATTTTTTTAATGGAACAAAAACTGCAATATGGTCCTTAATGTAAACCTGATTATCACAATGGCCAATGCCAAACTCCTGAACAATATTAATTCTTGATCTGGGAATCCTGGTAAAACATCCCTGGTGTAATTATACATTTGAATGGGGTTGGGGACATGGGGAAAAATACCCGTGTTAACACTTTTAATGTCATTTTTTTATGATGCTTGGGTTCAAAAAAGAAATCTTTGGAAATGAGGGAGAAACAAGCTGCCAAAGAAGAGAGACAGAAAGAAAAGAAAGTAGAAACAAGTGCAGAAAAATTGCGTAAGCTCTTAAAAGAAGAAAAAAGGTAACTTTGTTATATTCAGTGTACTGATTATGTGGCAATAAGTGCCGTTGAGACTAGGAACAATCCATTTCCAAACAAATTGTCCAACAGTAAGCTAGGTAGAACTTCTACCTAGGTAAGATGCTTTTCCTCCAGAATTTTTTTTGTGGGTAGTGTTCTTTAGTGCATATAACCTTTAATGGAGAGATATGTGGAAGAGAAATAGTTTAAAAAATACTTTGCAATGTGAAGTATTTTAAAAGTGTAACACCATATTAAACTGGGGAAAGATGCATTTTATAACAAACCGCTTGGTGGATTTAATCTTAATTTTTCTATAAAGAAATTACATTTGAAATTGTCTTGCCAGGTCAGGCTCAGTTTCCATTCATGCCTTATAGTCCAATCTCAGCCAAACTCAGAGGGAGTACAGGTTTGCTTTCTACAGATAATTTTTGCCTGATACTGAAGATTATCTCACAGGTTAATTACATTTTTTAGGTTGAAGAAGAAAAGGAAAGTATCAACTTCCTCCTCCTCCTCCTCCTCCTCTTCCTCCTCCTCAAGTGATTCTTCATCAGATGTATCAATTTCTTCTTCTTCCTCTTCCTCTGATCACAAGAAGCGTAGGAAAAAGCGTCGGAATAGATCAGAGTCTGCCCGCAGCTCCAAAAAATGCTCATCTAGAGCTTCTTCCCATTACAAAGATCAGATTAAGAAAGAGGAGTGGTATTCGCCTCCGGCTGATACCTCTGCTTCCTTTCTTAACCAAAATTTTGAAGTGGAAAAACTGCTGGAAAGGCAGGACAGCTTAGTGTGTCCAAAAACAGAGGTAAAAGAGAAGGACAGACACTGTTCCTTTTCGAGGACTTCAGGTGATGATGAAGACACATTTGGAGGTAGGTCTGAAGATTCAAGAGATTCCTACAGTAGCTCCAGAACTCTGCCAAGTAGTAGCAAGACTGAAAAATATGGTAAAACAGATAGATTTTTCTCCAGTCGGAGGGGTTCTTCAGGTTCATATCATAAGTCAGATAATAAACCCAGGATGCGTTATTTTAGGAAATTAGAAAGGGATGTAGAGGGGAGAAAAGAGCAGTTTAAAAAACATGGCTCAGGTCAAGACAGGTATTACATGTCTCCAGCAGGGTCTGACTATTCTGGGAAGTCAGTGGGAAAGTACAGGTCGTATTCTAGCACCTGCTTACGTGAAGGTGATAAAAGTTACGATAGTGATAGGCATGTGTTCAGTCCACATAAAAATGAAAGTGAGTATAAGAATAGGAAAAGAAGTTATGAGGAGACTAATGAATCCAAGGAACCAGATGAGGAAATGTCTTTAAATGGTACAGCACAAACAGAAAGTGGCAGTAAAAGAAACCTGCCCCAGAACTTGGTTAACATATTCAATCAAATAGCTGAGTTTGAGAGGGAAAAAGGAAGTAAGCAGAAGAAACAGTAAAGTACCTAAAAAAACACTATTCTGATGAGTGTAGTTAAATGAACTTTTATCTGAGTAGCTCTTGAGGAAATGCATCTGAAGAGTGATAGAAAGGCAGAATTTATTCCATCCTGCAGAATGTTAAAGAATGGAAAGAGATGCAAGGTTATCTATCTTAGATAAAATATCAGTTATTATTTAAAATCTAACTTTCCTGTGCTCTTAATTTGGGATGTTCCTGTACAATATTCTCTGTCTGATGGGTTGAAATCCTTTGATATCCCTGGACTATAGTTAGCTGTAACTTGCATCAAATATGCACTTTAACAGATGGTTTTTGTTTGGTTTTTTTTTTTTTTTTTTCTCTCACTGCTGGGGTACTATTGACTGTTGTTATTTTTGTATCAAACTTAACTTCCAGATATAGAAAGGGGATAACTGAATGGAAGTCATGTGCCATCAATGTATATAGCTCATTTGATCATTAAATTTTCTTAGTTTTTCTTAATTTTGTGCCTTGATTTTTGTTTACATTGCTGGGATGTTTCATACTGGTGCACTGGTTATATATGCTGCTTAAGTGAATGGAACCCTCCAGTGTCTGTGAAGGCAGGTGTATTACATTGGTTAAATGCATCAATCACATTGTCTAAGTAATGTTAAAAAAAAAATAAAAATATCCCCAACAGAAGTCAAAGAAGAGACAGTTTTAAAATGGTGTTTATTGTCAAGGTAAGTTTAAGTGTGGGCGTTTGTGTCTTGGTGGTGGTGTTAGGTATTTGCTTTACGAGTAGCTTGAAGGCAGTGGTTGCGCTGCTGTGGAAAAAGTTTTGCTTTATTTACAATGAGATCTCCAAAGACGGTTGGCAGAACATGCTAAGGAGCTAACACGTGCCAGACCACACAATACCAATTATACTTCAGTTGCAAGTTTTCCAAGTAATTCCATAGATACAGGTCAGTTACAAAAAAGGTACTATGTAATTTTGAATAGAAAAAGTAGTCATATACTGTCATCTTTCAATTAAGGTATGATCTGAGATGACTAATTGATTAATAGTCAAGGTTGATCTTGAAATGAAGCATACATTTTCTTTCCTTGGTTCTTGCCATGTAATTTGACAGTAGCGAAGATACCAGTTTACAAATATTAATGGCTTTAACATAACTCCTTTTCATTATAAGAAAAGGGAATTAATGGCTTCTGAAGGGTTTTGCAGATCTCTAGTTCTCCAACAGCAAAATGAGAAAGTAATATACAGGTTAATTTATTTTATTGTATAAAACATATGCTTAACACTTCTAGATAACTTATTGCATACTGTAGAAGAAAGTTAAAATATACATTTTTGATAGAAATTAATGCTAAGATTGCAACTATATCTTGACAAATAAGTTGTTACAGATTAATCAATTAAGAAGCCTTAACTGGTGTGAAGCCTGTACCTCCAGAAGATTACTTAAGACTTTTTTTTGTATTTACAAATATCCGAGGTGCTACCTCTGCTGGACAGCTGTGAACCAACAGCAGCTGCTTCTGCAGGAGTGTTGATAGGGAGGCTCAGATCTATGACTTTCAGTGATGAAGTTTGACTAGAGCCTGAACTTGTGCTTCTGGAAGACCTGAAAGACAAAAATCTACTCATCAATATACAGCAATCCCTATATCTAGAGCTTCGAATGGTGGCGTACAATAAAGCCACCCAGCAGCAGTGTTCATTCTAGGTAAAGATCCCCTACAAAGATCTCTGTAGACATTACCACTAATCACTTAACCTACCTATAGGAGTGTTAGATTGTAACTGATTGAGCACATTGCATGCACCATTAGTTGAATGTACGTTGAAAAGGGGAAAAGGTATCAGTAAAAGTGTACATGTCTGCCTGCCCTGTTTAATTAGGGAAGGGAGTTCACACTAATGAGTGCAAAGTGTGGCTGGAGCTGGAACCTGTGTTTCGATAATGTGAAACCACTTTTTAATTAAAGCATAGTTAGCAAAAGTAAAGGTAATTGTTCTGCAATTGCTGCTTTATTTGAACACAAATGATGCTGATGGATGCTGACGTAAACTTAATTGTGTGCTAGAAAAATCTAGTATACTTAAAGGTGGGACTGTGTAAGGAGAAAGGTTTTTATAGTGTTCAGGAAGTAGAGACAAGACTGGGAAGACCTTCAGGAGCAAGGAATTCTGTCATTTAGGGACTAATTTTGCTGGTTTAAACTTCAACTTAAAAAAACCCAAAACATGCACAGTATTACTAGCCCTTACCTGGTAGAAGCTAGTGAGTTTTGTGTGGATGGTGATCGAGAACTTTGACTACCAGCAGCAGAAGCAATTGCAGGAAGGTCTAAATTGGACTAGAAAATTTGGAAAAGAAAAAAAAAAAGTTGACCTAACAGTTGTATAATAGGACTGAGTATATCAGGAGGGTTTATAATCCTTTGTATTTGAACAGATGTTGAAAGCAGATGAACACTTTTTCCTGTCAGGAGTTGCCCTTGAAAGGCACTCAGCAGTAGACTAGAGCTATTAGGATTTTGGTGGCAGTTAACTGGAAAGCTCACCTGGTGAAAGTACATTTGAAAGGGTGTAGTTAAATCAGGATTTGCTTCTAGAACATCAGCTAACAATTTGTCGATGGTTTTGTTGAAGCTTTTCAATTCACGAAGATCAATGTCTCTTTCTTCCTGTGTTTCTGTTTTAGTTTTCTTCAGAGACTGAATTTCTCTGGATAGCCTGGAACACTTAAATATTTTTAAAGTATTGCTATTATGGAAATGCAACACTTTTTTTCAGAAACCTGCTCAATTTAAAGTCTGTGGTTTTAACCATACTACTCTACCACTTTAAAGTTAGAAGTTGTCATTAATAAATATACAAACCTGTTTTGTAACCCTTTCTAGTTTTGGCTTCTGTTCTTCTATGTCTTTGCTCAGCTGCAAAATAAGAGCTTGTTTTTCCTTCTTTTGCTCTTGGAAGAGGGCCTCCTGCTTCAGTACTACATCAAACTTTTTTTCCATGCTCTGCAAATTAATTTGAACAGTAGTTTTAGTTTATAAAGCACTTCTAATAACCTTTCACTTTTTGTATCACTTTGTGGAAAGGTCTGTTATTACTACTACTTGTTTCTAAATGCAGCTCAAGCAATTAGTCCTAATGATAATTCAAAACTTTCTGCCTGTCAGACTGTTTAGTGGAGAAACACTTGGATAAAGAGACCACTAGGTAATTTACATCTCTCAAAAAAAAAAATTAAAAGTTTTATTAATGAAGTTAAAGTATGTATTTTCAGATATGCCTCTGAGCAGTGTCTACAAACAATTTAGTTGACACAGTACAAACTTACCAGTGCAAGCTATCCTAAGAAAAACAACATTGTTTCCCAGGGGAAGCGATGGATACCTTTGACTGGAATGAATAGAATCAGCTCTGTAAGGGTGGCTCTGTTTTAAATAAATAAGGCATACCATTTCCTGCTTTTTAAACACCTCATTTTTATATCCCAAGACTTACTCCCTGATGAAGATGTGTGTCCCTCTTCTTCAATTTCAGAGACATAAGGTAAGGTATATGTCCTGTGGGGGTAGGATAAGCAATAGGAATGTTTGTTGACCTATAGCCAGTGACTCAGGACTCAGAATAATCTAACCATGTGGAATATAACAGGGTGCCTCTGATTTCCTCTGCCTAAAAAAATTTTAACTAAAATCTCACACATCAGAGTTAAGTGCGTTCTTAAGGGCCAAGCGGGCTTTTTGATAATAAGGGGAACCAAGAGTAAGTCCTTAATGTGGAGCCTGAACACAAAGTATCCTTTACCTGCAGTTAGTGCTGAGAGTGAGCAAGCTTTCTTTTAGCTAAATTAACACTGTTTAAACTGAAGCACCCTTAATGCTAATAAAACAGAACATGCTATCCTAGAAAAATCCTGGGACCTAGATGCCAGGGGACACAAGATATGTCGATTTTAATCTCTGCAGTATGACAGGATGATCCAATGTAGTGGTGTATGCTACACAAAAACACAACTGCTGTCTTTGATGCCAGAACAGAGCATCTGTCAGCCTGCATCTGGGATTTTAAAACTTCTAGCTCTATGTGACTGAAAAGCCTGGTTTCACTGTGATTCAAGTAAATCCAAATAAGCACTCCATTTTTTAATGGAGCATTCTAAAAAACTGTTTCCATCTGTACAAAGCATAGGATATAAAAGTGAATGGGCAAAAATTTGTCCCAGAATTTCCTATTCTTTCAATAGGATGGTTTGCATGGATTTAGCTACATACTGCAGCCTTGGCTGTTTGACCAGAACTTTTGCTTGTATTATACCTGGAGATTTTCCTGAAGTTCTTTCATCTGTCTTCGTTTGTATCTGTATTTTTCATCAGCAGCCTTCTTCTCTTCCTCTAGTTTCAATTTTTCCTCATATTCTTCACCTGTGATCCCAAACAATGAGGTAGTATTAATGCTGGACAAGCAGTATATACAACTCAATTTTCACTTTTAAGTTGCACTTTAAAGTAACTGCATCACAGAGTATTCATATGTTAGTGTTGGGAGTATTACAGATACCTCAAGGTTGTAAGTTGTTTTTTTAAATATTCCTAATTCCAAATCACTATGAAAAAGTAACTGGCTTGATGAGAAGGAATTATTTAAGAGCTACTGTTTCCAGAGCCAGCAGAGGGCATAAAAGTTTAATCAAATATTTTCTAGAATTGAGTTTATGTAACTTCTCATGGTGATGCTTTTTGTTTAGCTTATAAAGAAAGTTCCACTGAAGGAGAACGGAGCTTATGAAGTCTACATGGCAACAGAAAGAACAAATGAAGACACTTTCCAGAATTCTGAGGAATTTCCAGTATCTAAAGACTTGTAGTTGGTAGTCCATATTTTAAAATCTGCTGATGCTACACTAAAATAGTGCAGCTTAAGTTTTATTGTTCCTTATCTTCCCCAATGACAGGTTACCAATTCCACCCCCACCCCCCCAAAAAAATCAGAGATAATGACAGTGTAAGCCAAGGGATCGGTCTTTATCACTAGAGCACCTGTACCGAAGCTGCCTGTGTAATTGCTCTGGGTACAGTTTTATGCCCAAGCTGGTTAGTCTTCCATAAGGCAGCCAGCAGTGGCACAGCTTGTCCTGCTTCTGTAATTTGAATTGGTAGCTCTGTGTGATGCAGCACTCCACAGAGCAAGTAGTACAAAAAGCACTGTGCAAAGTTTTATCCACTAGACTTACTGACATACTTCAGTGGGCACTCCTAGTAATGACTCTTTTGTCCCCAGTAATCATCTTTATGCTTTGCCTCTTCTGACTGCTCCTACTTATGACTATGTACAAAATTTATACAGGTTTAGAGATTTTCACATAAATTGGAGAGAAGAACAAAAATATTAGTTAATTACACCTTGCTGCACTTTCTTCTGTGCTTATTCTGTGGAACTAATCACAGTAGCATGTGAATTACACTCCCTTTTGCTACTACCAGTTTAGTCCCTCTCCATGATTCATTCTTTTGTGCCATGGAATTTCCCCACTATATACCTGAGTTATAGCATCATCTGTAACACACAGCCAATAATAATTTCTATTTTACATACTTGTCTCAGTAACTTCCTTGAAAGAGTTTCGGTAATTGCTGTTGCAGTTATTAAGTACGCACAAAGTGTTTCCCAGAGCTACAATTTCTTTTTCAGCTTTGCAGATCTTTGCATCTAAATCATCACCTTCACGTTGAAGTGCTTCCTTTTCCTGTGCAGCCTGAAAATAAAACTGATATTTTAGGTGGCTGCATGCATACTGAAAATACTAGAACAATTACACATGAAAAAAAAAAACCCCTGAAATATTTAGGGGGTTAGTATTTATGGGGCTTATCTGTGTTGTCAGGCTTGAACTGAGATTTGAGTTACCAGATAATTAGAAGGAATAGTTATTTACAGTACTGGAAGTTCTTTGAGGTATTTCATCCACATACATTTAACTGTAGGTATCTGCCTTTTCATCTAAGCTCACAAAGTCCCAATTAGCAATAGCCACCCTGTGTACAAAGCACCACGCTTTGCGCTGCTCATAGGAACTGCAGCACATGCTTCACCTTTATTTCCTTTACCCACAAAATCCAAGTAAGAGTTGAGATTGTACGTTATATAAAACCGTAACAAGAGTGTTAACAATCATACAAGTTTGTCTAGGAATTACTCACTTGAAAGTCTTCATTTATCTGATCAGTGAGATTGAAGAAACACAGCGAGCTGGTGAATTATTTTCTATCGCCCCTCAGAAAAGCTGATATGGTGAAAAAATCTCTATAATTGTAGAGGGTATACACCCACAGTGACCACAAAGCTTTTACTGAGGGTCTTCTGCTGTGCTGGATCTCACAGTGGCACAAATACCATCACTAAGAAATTTAACACTTAAGAATCAGAAAAAGATGGCCTTCAGAACCAAGATCACAGCTAGAAGCATTTTGCTTTACGAGGAAATCAGAGAATTTCTGTAGATCAAAAATAATAGGTTCTTGTTCTAGACTCAGGGTATTACATTATGGATAAAGACTGATTCCTGCTGCTGCCTATCCCCCCTGCCCCCACCCCAAGGAAAAGCTGAAGTATGCATAGGTGATTGATAAGTAAAAGGGGAAAGTTGACATTCTTCAAGGTATAAATGTCATACGGTGAAATAAAGACCTAAAAATACCTCTGAAGGGTAGAAGAATTTAAGATCGTGTAAGACTGTGATAAACTTGCTTTCAGTTTATAGTAGATAACCACATCACCACTACTTCTTGGGTCTTTGTAAATTAACGGGCACTGAAGTGAAAATCTTCAAACTGCTCAAAATTAAGGCTCCACTGACAAGGACTGACCACAGAGATTCATGTGAAATTGCAGCATCATTTAAATAACCAGTGTCAGATAATGTAAAACAATTGGACTGAAAGTAAGCAGCAGGCAAGGAGGTTGTCTTAGTTACTTGAATAGAGCCCAGGGAAACCCATAGCTTAAATACTTGAATTATAGTGAATTATGTTAATAAAATACCTTAATTACATAGTAGGTATGAGTTTTCTCCTCTTCTCTTTCAGGTGGCATCATGACAACAGTAAGAATTTCATATCTGCATCTCAGTTTATCAATTTTATTTAGGCGATCTTGAAATTCAGCACTAATTTATTTTGGGAAAAAATAATTGGGTTGAGAAAGTGTGCACGTGGTAGCATTTTGTGGGTAGTTCTTGCTACAGCAGTTTAAATTACTGGTGTTATTCCAGCAGTCTGCCCACGTACCAGGAGGCAGGCAGGGCAGCAGTTGTGCTGTTACTGGTTTTTGTCGCTTTCTGTATTCTCCCAGCCACAGTCGTCTATTTTTCTGACTACCTGCACTTCTCTTGCAGTTCTAAACTGAGTGAAATTTATTTTCATAGTCCAGATCACTGCTGCCTGGGAGGACGTGCCACAGTCCTCCCCCAAAATTTTTAAACGTTTGGTATTTAAATCCTACAGCTGCACAAGCTGCCCCCTGCTGATATTATCTTAATATTGCTACTACTAGATGAGCATAAGCAACAGTAGGCAACAACCCCAAATCAAATTACGTGAAAGTATCAATTAGCTGTGTAATTATCAAAGGAAAAAAGCCACACAGTCGGTGAGCAGTTAAGCTTTAGTCACACCAAATCACTCTAATTTCCTATTGTGCGGGGTGTGGTTAGCAGAGGAGTGAATAAAAAGCCTGCCAGATTTCAGCAGTTCAGCTGCTGAAGCATTGATTTTTGGCTGGGTATAGATACTGGGGTTTCAGAGCTAAAACTGTCCCAGATACTTTGCACTGATTATTACAGACAGCAAAAGTTATTTCATACGTGGTTGCTTTATAGGAGGGTACATACATAATTCAGAAGATTTAATTTTCTTACATATAGGACACATAATGGAGAGCTCATTTGTTAAAAAGGCAAAAAAACCCAAATCAAACTGACTTAATGTATCAGTCAAAAAAATCACAATTTTATCAAGCAGTTTGGAGTAAACCCTCTTTAAAAGCAACTTTTCTGTTTTAAATATTTGGTTGTACCTCCAGACACACTGATTTCACATTTCCTGATGACTTTGAAAAATGCATATGACATTCACTTCAAAAAGATGTCTGCAACTGAGGTTTCATCTCAGTACTGTAAAGGATCACCACTAACAGAATAAACAGTAATCTCTTGTTCACCGAGTTGTTAAAGCTGTAGGCTGGATTTCAGAGAAGGGATCTCTTGCTAGACTCAACTGTCTCAGTATGTAACTTCAAGCATGAGTTATTTCATCCTCAATGTCTCCAATTGGTGAAATTGCATAAAATAAATACTTCGCTTTTTCAGTAAGTCCCCACGTAAAATATACTCAATAAAAGTTACAAATTTAATTTATATAAGAATAGTTACCTTACGCGTTGCCGTTCCTGATCCACAAGTCTTATCTGGGAATCCAGCATTGCCTTATGAATCTTAATTTCCTCAGTTCTTTCTGCTATGGCTTTCTTTAACTCCAGTTTTTGTTTTTCCAGTGTTAGAACTTTCTCTGTCTTATTACACAGAGTATCTCTAAGACGGTTCAATTCTAGTTTTAAGAGATTATCTTCAACCATCATCTCCTAATAAATCAAGAAAGGTCTCAAAATAAGAAAGCATCATTTTTAATTAAGACATAACAATAAGTTAATTCTTTATAAAGCATTCATTATTTTATCTTTTATATATACAACCACAAGACTTACTCTTCTCTGCATTTAAAAGTCTTCTCCATCTCTCATTAGCAGGCAAACACTTCGAATCATTTAAAAAAAAAAAAGCCCTCTCTTATGGACCCCAAACTGTGTACCATTTCTCTGAGTTCTTTTATGCCATCAGCTTCTTGCTTTTGTTCCCCTGAATTTCATCCCCAAATAAAAGTTCCAGGTTAGGGAGAGTTTTCATTGAGGAGCAAGCGCACCAGTTAAGTTGATAGCAAACCTGCCCCGTGCTACTTAGACCCTATATTGTTTTACTACCTTAGTGCTTCTTTTAGGAAGGCTAGAGCTTATTCTAGAGCTAGAGGAAAAAATGTGCAGTAATTAGAGGACTGGGAACTGGGTTTTTTTCTGTTTATGGGAAGAAAGACTTCCATTTGATTTCTAATATCTTAAATCGGAATGTAGATAGATCCAAACCATCTGCTGGAAAAAAACCTGCAATTTAACAACAAAACTGTGCCAAACTCATTAGTTGGCTCTGCAGATGGAGAAGAAAAAAATCAGTGCTAGGTAAAGATGTCCTTGACTAGTAAATACATCTTCTATTTTAAAGGCAATCATTTCTCAGAAAAAAAAAAAACCAAACAAACCCACACTGACCAGGTAGATATTGTGATATAAGTAGTGTGTGATTAAATTGATAACCCAGATAAACTTTATGCTACATACACAGGAGAAGCAACACTTTACCTAGTAAGATAATAGTGATGAAAGTGACTTCAAAGTTTGGGAAGGAAGGTGTAAGTCAAGAAACTACAAAGGGGGTTCTTATGGATGTAATGATGTAGCACTGTGGGAAGCAGACAACAGCCTTCAGATGTAATGCAATGAATTTATGTGTTTTAAAACAAACAAACAAACAAACATGTCCTGTATTAGTAAAGTTGCAAAATAATACTGTACCTGCTTAATGGCTTTAGCTTTTTTTAACTCCTGATCTGATCTCTCATTGAAAAGATTTAGTTCATTTATCTTGATCATCATAGCACTTGTTTCTTCTCCTGTCTTATCCATTGCTCTCCTGATGAAATGGACATCATTCTGTTTCCAAATAAGTTATGTTTAATTTATTTCAGTGTCATGGTTTAACCCCAGCCAGCAACTAAGCACCACACAGCCACTCACTCAATTCCCTCCCCCCGCAGTGGAATGGGGGAGAAAAATTGGGAAAAGAAGTAAAACTCGTGGGTTGAGATAAGAACGGTTTAATAGAACAGAAAAGAATAAACTAATAATGATAACACTAATAAAATGACAGCAGTAATGATAAAAGGATTGGAATATACAGAGGATGCACAATGCAATTGCTCACCACCTGCCAATCAACACCTAGTTAGTCCCTGAGCAGCGATCCTCCCACCGCCCCCACTCCTCCTAGTTCCTATACTGGACTTGGTATCACACGGTATGGAATCCCCCTTTGGCCACTTTGGGTCAGCTGCCCTGGCTGTGTCCCCTCCCAACTTCTTGTGCCCCTCCAGCCTTCTTGCTGGCTGGGCATCAGAAGCTGAAAAATCCTCGACTTTAGACTAAACACTACTTAGCAGCAACTGAAAACATCGGTGTGTTATCAACATTCTTCTCATACTGAACTCAAAACACAGCACTGTACCAGCTACTAGGAAGACAGTTAACTCTATCCCAGCTGAAACCAGGGCATTCAGTGAACGCAGTTTGCACCAAAAGCTACCAGTTAATTTTAAATGAGATATTTTGAAGTCCTGGAACCAGCAACCATGATCATCTTTTGTCCATATCTGCAAACAGTGCCTAAAGCACTGCAGTCCTCATGCAGAGTGCTGTTGCAATATTAATGTCATTATTTGTTTCATTTGGAGTGTTATTATACAATATAGCTCTTTCAGTCAATAAGGCAGTTCTAATACAATCATGTATTTTGGTCTAGGTAAAAAATAAAAAAAAAACCTCTCCTGGCATGTCTGACCATGACTTTGATGTTCATAGTTCATCTTCGTAAAACTATCTGTTATTGATAATACTCCAGAGTATGAATAAATTCCTGGAAATGTGTTTCAATGTTTGATTATACTCGCTAGTCAAATTTTGCATTGCCTCAAAACTGAAGTGTGGGCATCAGTTGCCCAACATTAAACCTTGTTATTGCATGGGTCTCCAGTTAAAGGGCTCTCCTATAAGCAGCTTCTTCCCCTCTCTAAATTGATCCCTTTTTTTTCTTAACTATCACTTTGAGAAACCAGTTATGATGTTTTATTAAAAACCTGACTTTAGCCTTGTATGGTTTCTCTTTGAAAAGAGGTTTCAATACATGCTAAAATGTAGCTGATTAATAAAAAAAATTACATTTCCTATAAAAAGAAATTATAAATTGGCTACAGAATAACTGACTGGTTCCTTTCTACAAGAAAGGCAAGTGCATTTTTTAGAGAATTAGTGATGGTCACTGGATAGTGGAAAACCAGCGAACAAGCATGTATATGCAAAAATCGCACATGGGAATAAAGACAGAAAAACAGCATTTCTCAATTACATATCAGGATGTGGTCAACTAACTCAAATACGGTCCCTTCAATTCAGTAATGTTACTTTGTACAATTTTAAACACAACTCTCATTTTATGAAAAATATAAAGGCAAGTAGTAGCATCACAGAATAACATTCTCCTATTTCTATATGGTCCTAACAATGAATTCAGACATTTGCAAGCAGCCTGTCACATCTTGAAATGAAAGCTAAGCTTGCCTGACCAACATTTCAATGCTTGTCTTCCTGCTAAAGTGCCTCAGGTGTGCAGCAATGACCTATTTTTCTGGAAGGTATAGGGAACGTATGAAGTTTTCCACATACGTTACACAAAGTTCAGGTATCTGTTAATCTAATACCAAGTTATTAATTAATAGGACAGTGTCTAATTAAATCACTGAGATTTCTAGATGTTACATGGTCAACCTGATGTTCTGAGGAAGTTACCTCAAGTTTCTTGTACTGCGCATGTAAAACATCATATGCATTTTTCTTTTCTTCTAAGGTTTTCTTAAGTTTAGCAACTTTTGCTTCCAAAACTTGTTTTTCATCTGCATTAACCTCTCCTTCTAACCGTGACAGACGTCTCTGTACTTGCTGAATATAAAAATCCTGTTAAAATAATTTTTAAGAGAATTAATAGTCTGAGATAAGCAATTATAGCCTTCCTATAAAGCTAAAACACTGGATATAAACTTGGATCTAAATGTTGGCTTTAGGACAGTCACCCAATTAAGCTATTGTTTTATAATAATTTATGGCTTATAGACCTCATTAGCAAAATATTCTTAGATGACTGATGTGCAGTGATGGTTCAGGAGTAATCTTCTAGAAGAGTAACAAAGCATACTCAGCACAGTCTGCTGTAGGGAGGCTTACAGCAGAGTTGCCATCTTGCTGTTACCAATGGATGCTGATATAAAAGAGCAAATTTTCAAAGTAGTGCATAGGAAATATGCACAAAATCCAATTAGTAAATAACAGGATTTTGGCATGTACCTCTTGTATTGCTTTAAAAATTTACCCTGAGGTGTCTGTGGTTCAGAGGGATCAAAGAAAAGAGCTAATTTGAGAAATTAGTGGGAAAGGCAGCAGACCCCGGGTCTGCTGCTTTTGCCAAGTACATAATGTAGGTGATGCTACAGCAAGTTTCAGTTATTTCAATTTTACCCATACAACTTGAGACAGAAATAAATGACGACTTCAAATTAAACTGCATGGCATTTCCACAATGGTGAGATGTTGGCAAAAATTACAGAACTCAAGCAATTTACTCTCATTAGACCAAAGAAACAATCATAGTATGAAAGTACATTAATATTTTACCTGGTTATATATTAATTCTTGTTGTTTTAGTGCATCTGCATCAAGTCTGTGCAGTCGACTCTGAAGATTTTTAAGTGATGTTCGACTTCCCTCAATTTCTGCTAGAACACACTTCTCCTTATCCTTCTGCACCTTTAACTCTTGAGTCTTCTTGAAAAATAGTTCTTTTAACTGGTTCATTTCTGTTTCTTTTTCCTGGTGGCAAAGTAATCATTAAGTAGTAATTAATCACATAAGTAATTTCTGAAGAATTATTTGCCTTTATTAATCAAATATAGGAAGATTAAAAAATTTCAATACTATATCCATTAATATGAACACAGACTTTCATAGGTCTTCAGAATGGTTGGCAAGAAAAGTCTTTGACTTAAAATTGTTTTTTGTTGTTTTTTTTTTTTTTTAACTTGGATCCTACCCTACTATCCCATGACCTTTTTTTTTCCCCATTATGGGAATGCTACTAAAATTCCTGTCATCCTTTCAAAAAACCCCCTCCCTTATTGCTTCTAGTATATATGAGTATTTGAAGAAATATAATACAAAGCTTTTCAATGGTTTATTAAAACTTGTAACTCAGTGTGTGTGCACATGTATGTACCTATGTGTGCTTATATAAGTTGGAATAATTTTGTTTGAAAAATTAATTACACATTTTAAAATCACTTCCTTGTTCTTGGAGGTAAGTTGCCATTAACACCTACATCAGTGCAGTAAATGAGGTTTTAGTAGGGTCTGTTATAATAAGACAATGCTGAACATTTCAGGTAACCTGAAATGCACTGAAAATCAGGTTATTTTCTTTTTATAAGCCTAACAAGAAAGAAAGACAACTTTATTCTTCCCCTCCCTCCTACCCCTCCTTTTCCCTCCCCCAAAACCCAAAGACCTTCCAAAGCTCAGGCCATTCAGCATGCTTGTTTCCTGTAAGGTACATCCCTAAAACGAGTAATGTGGCATCACATTCTGCTGCCTTTGACAATCCTGTTCCAAAAGACTCATTACATTTAGCACAAGTCTGGTACAGAGTTTGAAGATGCGTATTTAAATTAATATAGCAAAACACCTTAGAATTCACTTTTCTATACTGATTAAAAATGTACTTATTCTTGATTTTTATAAGTATACATTGTGAAATTTGCTTGTGAACCAACTTGCTGGCTTTACTAATGCTGAAAGATAATGAACTCTTGGAGAAGGAGTTATTAAATACAACCAAACAGAAACTTTTTTTGTAGTTGGACTTGCTGTAAGAGCAATTCCAAATCCAAAACTCAGGCAGTAAAAAGCAGGTATAAGTTCAATATTGAATTGTTACAGCCTGTAGCATTTTACACCAGTGTCACTGGGCTTTGGATCATACCTGAACAAAGAAATCTAATTGCAGAAGTAAACTGGTTTTATGCCCAATTCTGAGCTGTATTTCTGAAGCTAATGACAATGATGAATTCATCTGCTAAAACTGGATCACAATTTGACCTTCATTTTCTAGTCTTTCATGCATATCTAAATTAATTTATTTAATAGAAATTATTTCTCTCTCTTTAAGTGAGGTTGTTAATAAGATATTCAGTAAGCTTCACCATGCAACAGTGTTTTGCCACAGATCGAAGAGGGAGAAGTATCACAAAACTAAAGCGCAAAACGGTGACATTTCATCCACATTGTTCCTGTAAATATCTCTTCACAGTAAATTAATAGATGCAGCAAATAGCCATGTGTGTCTAATGGTGATGGAAAGCATGCTTCTGACTAATACATTACAGACATTGTTCAAGAACAGTTCATCCTAGTTAAAATATTACCCTGAAGCTGTGGAGCTGCCAAGCTCAATGTCATCTTAGGTTATCCGCCACAGATGCAAGTAGAGAAACCCTGCTAATGGTTTAGCCACCCTGGTAACAGTCTTAAGGGGAAGCAAATAAGGTTTTAATTTTAATGAAATGTTTTATCATTCCAACTTGTTTTCAAATTATCTGAAAAACCAGAACGGTAAGCAAGGCCTGTAATTTAAGAAACTCTCTATAAAGGAAAGACATCCCCTCTCTAGTTTCTGTATGTATATTTAAAATGTATAGTTAATGCTTGTAGAGGTAAAAAGTTTGAAAAATAACACTCAGTCTATGGCAAGGGATTATTTCACATACATGCTACAGGAAACACAAAACGGGGCGGGGGGAGGGGGGGAAGACTATACAGCTGTATGCACAGATACAGCTTTGTCACTTTGTGTGGGAACACCTGCTGTCACATTAACGTGATCATCTTACAGTAAAGAAAGCTTCAGCGTATCCAGTACACAATTGTCCAGCAAAACGTAAAAAAATATTTGTATCAAGTTCAGTCAGAAGCTAAGTAGTAAAATACTTTAAGAGAAATAGTAGCAGAGTGACAAAACAGTAGAAAACATTTTCTGAAGTGCAGGAAAGTTCAGATGATTGCATTACAACGTTGCATTTATTCAAAATCCCTTTGCAGTTCATCAGATGATAATGAATTAGGATATTTTTATTCCTATACTTTATTTGCAACATAAAAAGTGGGTTTTGAATTAAAAAATAAAAAGTATTTTCAGACACATTACAAAAATAGTCGCTATGTTACAGCTTCCCAGATCAAAATCTTTATTCATCATGAAATAAAATCTAAAGTGAGCCAGTAGTTACTTAACAGTCCACAAGTTAGATGTATCAGAGTATCATGTAATAGAATTAAAATAATAAACAGGAGACTAGGCCAGCCAAATCTGATTAAAAGATTTCAAAATCCTTTTTTTAATCCCAGTTTGCCAAAATCATTGCTCTTTGCAGGTTTGTAAATTATGGTGGTGTTTTACAAAAGCCAAGAAGTTTTCAGTGGTAATGTTACTGAAAAATCATCCTGACAAGACTGGCTGCTTAGCAACCTTAGTGATGGGAAAGTGATAGACGTTCAAGTATCCTTGCTCCTCAGCAGCCCATAAACCAGAATGTTTGGAAACATGAACTTCCAGAAGAGCTAAGCAAAAAAGATTTTGAAATTTTTCAGTATTATTACAAAGCAGAAGCAAAACATTACTATATCTTTGTAACAAGATTTGCCACATTCCAGTAAATAACTTTTATTTCAATTTAGCCAAGAAGTTCTAAGTAGCTTTTAGCTGCTGTCAGAGGTAAAAGCTGTTCAGTACACTGATGCAGTCAGAATACTGGTTTTGTATCTCATCTGTACAATGGGAGTTCCAGTATCCTATGTTCATATATGGGGACATCATCTTCTGAATTACTAGGACCACTTGTTTTCCTCCAGAGTTTTCCCAACACAGATACTGATGTATCTACATGCATGTTACTTCATCATTTGATGCAATAGCTACATGTCACATTAACACTTACATTCCTTTTTAATCCATAAATGTTTGTTCTAGATACAGCTTGAAATTCAAATGAATCCTCATTTGCAGAAACCATGAAAAACATTTTACCTTGACATTTTTTTCTTCTTCCTTTAGTATTTCTTCCATCCTCAAAGCTTTGTCTTCTGAACTGAGTGTCTCCTCAGTCACAAGCTTCAGCTTATTGGAAAGACTTGCATTTTTTTCTTTAAGAAAGCTTAATCTAAACAAAATTACATAATTTAACAAGTTAAATGTATGTTGCACATACAACACTGCCAAAACCAAGCAGCATTCCTTACTGAGCAGTTGACTAATAAAGCAGGCTAAACTTGAACATATGATAACCAAGGCCCTAACCGATTTTTTCACACCCTTTAAAAACAAGGATTACCAGGAGTATTTCCTAAATTGCCCAGTGCCAGAACCTATGCAGGACATGAAGTAACCAGAAAGTTGCAGGCTTTAATCATCAACATTATTTAAGGTTCTTTGCTAGCTCAAGGATTTGATTATATTACTAATCCTTAAAAATGATGTTTTTAAAGGTTTGTTTCTTACCTGGCTTTTTTTTTCTGAATTTCTTTCTTCAGATTGGTTACTTGTGTTCTCAAAGACTCCAGATCAGAAGCAGTTCTGTCCACAGTGGATTTCAAAGTGTCTAGCTAATAAATTACAAAATGTAGCAATAGAGCTCTTGGTTACTTTGGTACATGTTAGGATATTTAAAATGGTAAGGGACCTACATACTGGAAAGTATTCCGTTTCTTTTTAACAGTGTCTTCCAAATGAGAAGTGCTACAAATTCTGAGGTGCTGTAAATCAGCACAGCTAGTAAACTCAGACTAATTTACATAATCTGAATACTGGGACAAAATACTTAAGAATACAGAATGAATTATGAAAGTGCTGTGGGCTGCAATTCTTGTCCAACAGCATCTGTGTAAGTGGAACCATGGTTTTATAGAGCACAGCTGACTGATGAGCATGGATACCCTTATATATCTAATAAATATTTTTAATTCAGACTTTGTTGGGTACATAAAACTATATTGGTTAAGGTAAAGGAGCTCTGTGTCAAAACACACAGACATTTAATTTGGTAAAAAATACATAACAACATAAACTCATTAAACAGGATAGGAACACTTTACAATCAGTAGCTCATTAGTCTTCACAGTGTCACTTAACAGTGTGTGTGTAATTGTCTTCACTTTCACAGATACAGAAAACCTGATCAAGGGTATACATAGCAGGTCTCTCTTTCTGTACCAGAATGAGAAACTGGGAGGTCACAAGCTGTCAGTTGAACTCCAAGTCTGTTTCTTTCCTTGTTTCTCACTTGGATGCCACAGATGTTCTAACATCTAATAATGACAGACTGTTCTCATTATCACATTATGTAGTATTACTTATGAAACACTTCAAGCAAGAATCCCACAGCTTAGAGATGAAAACCTACCAATTCTGTGAGCCCTCAAGTTTGCATGAATTATAGGGTAATCTAATAGCCTACACCTTGTTTCAGCTACCTACAGTTTAATTAGGATACCAGTTTATGAACTACCTGCTACAGAAAAGCTATCCAAAGTTAAAGCAACAGCAGATGCAGGTGTTTTTTTTAAAAAATTGCAAAGCTTGGTGAGTAGCTCAGTGTTACCATTTTCTTGTTAAGAAAAAACTTACTCAGGCAATACAAATGTATCCATTCAACAGAGCCATGAGACTTGAATTAATTCTTAGAAATACCTCTACAAGCATTTAAGTAATTAAGCAGTGCAGCTCATTCCTAGCTTTAAGTGCAGATTAAATGCAAGTAACAGAGTAAGTATGGACAGCATCAAGCATGGCTTGTTCACAGGGTAGCCGTATCCTACTACCTCTTGACTAGAAAGCCATGTGAAAGTGTTTGGGTTTTTTTCCAGGAATTTTAACCTGACTACAAGACCCATCAACACTCACTTCTGAGAGCACAGGATAGGAATTGTTTGGAATCTGGAAGAGATTCCTCTCATGTTTATACAATACTGCAGTCTACGTATGCTGAATGAAGGCAAGACACACTTCCTTCTGAAGCATCTAATAGTGTTACGCCATTTAAGAGAAAATTCATCCATTTTATACCAACACAACAGAGAATACAAGCTAATCTCTTCACCACTGTCAATGAAATGATTAAGTTGAGGGTTCAGACCCTAATAATCATGAGTAGACTGAGAAGAGCAGACATTTTGTTGAATTATTAAGAGGCTAGTCTAAAACCAGAGAAAAGCAAATTCTATTCCGGTATTTCCTCCATCTAGTCAAAAGTTATAGTTTCAGTCTGTTTTTCTGAACTGTTTGGTCATCCTTACCTCATCCTGCAGCTGAACGCTATAACTATCCTGAGTTTGATACTCATTTCGGAGGCTGGTAGCTTCCCGCTCAGCAGAAGAAATTTTCTTTTCATATTCCATATTATTAAGAGTTTCATTTACCAAAAAGGAAGTCTTCTCTTTCAGCACAATTTCCTTCTTTCTGATCTCCTGTTTTATCTCTGTTATTAGCTACCAGGATAAAAACATTGCAGATTTGCTTGCATTAGTTAAGATGCTGTTAGATTAATAAAGGCTATAACCAGAAGATAGACTATGAACACTACTCTGCATGAGACATCCCAGTTATCACATCATTCTTAAATTACTTTATTCCACCAATACATCACAGCAACAAGTACTACAATTGTTTTGGATTGGAAACTATCAAAATATTCCAATAATTTCAAAAAAAAATTACACTATAAACTTGTAGTAAACAATTTTTGATTGATTGAATAGGGGAAAAAAACAAGCTATGTGAATGAAACTTCAAACAGACTTGAAACAAAAGGAAATGCAAGAGGAAAATTACTAACAGTAGTGATGCTTACTTTAGCGGACAGACTTATAGCTATTCAGTGAAAATTGTGTATTTTGAAAGGTTAAGTAAAAGATTAGCTACTGGGAAAATTATACTGTAGTTCTAATGTTAAAAAAGAAAAAAATCTGTTTACAAAAGCATGAGTAGAACTGTTCTATGGACTACTAATATATGGAAGGTTGGCCAGAGCTGGTCAACCAGCTGTTTGTTGTTGATGTTTTTTTACACGTTTGTTGTTTGTTCTTTGCAGGAATCCTCTGACCTGATATACTATGAAATCCAAAATATTTCAGCTAAACTAGACCATTATGTTTTCTGTTTGGTAGTATTTCTTCTGGCTTGTCGTTTCCTATTATCACTTTTTTTTAGTGTTATATCTTAAGCCTGTTTAAACCATGTTTCTGCTCAGGGTATATGTAATACCAATATGGGCAACTTAAAGCTGATATTCTTTCAGCAGGAAAATCATATGAGCAGAGCTATGGATTTAGGTAGAGCCTTCTTGTACATGCAATTATGCTTTTCGCCCGTTCAAAAAAGTCACTGTTACTTTGGAATCCACATTCATAAGATTTTTTTTCTCTACACTGATCCTTCAAGCTTTTTCTGGTGCATCTGTTCTATTGCCCTACAGAACTTCCTGACAAGTTCACACTTCTCCTGACAAAGCCAGGATAAAATATACTTTATTTGTACCTCTTCACATTGTAACATCTATGCGTAAGACACTGACAAAACCAATGAAGACTATATATTTTAGAAATTAACTTATAATGCCCAACAGGTTCTTTTTTGTATTAGAAGAGTGCTGTCGCTTCTCCCTGTTTGCAGAATGTACTTATGGACCAGTTTTTAACCTTAATGGGATCATTTATCATAATTCTGACATAAATGTTAGTCATGCATTTGTTCACAGAGGTAGAAATGCTAATTCATTCAACTCTAAACATTCTATTTTTTTTATATTGCAGCCCAGACACAGAATCCCCTCAATGCAGTTGACAGTCCTTACTCTCCAAGTAACAACATTCCATCTTGTTGCTTCTTAGATCAAAGAAAGTACTGAAACTGGCATGCTTTGCATTTTCCAACAACCTTGAGATTGAAAATCAAACCTTGCATAGTATCAAGCAGAGCACCATTACTTACACTGAGACATGCAGCTTTCAAAATAAATTCTGAATACTTTTTAGCAATATCTGAACTTTGAAACACCCTAACAAAATAGAGGTAAACACAGAGAACACTGAACATCTAAAAGACCCAATCATTCTATGTGTGAGTGGTAAAATTCTTATCACTATCAGACACAAAAGTAGGCTGATATACTGATATGGATCAGTTACAGCGCTTTTACCAAGGCACAATGATCAATCTGTTGATCTCTTTTTTGCATCTGTTGTATTGCATTCTCCCACTGCCTGATGACTTCTTGCCTTTCCTGATGAACTCTGCGAAAATCTTCAGCTGTCTTGTCAAGCTCTATCTGTTTAAAAGAAAGCACCCCCATGATTTCTGATGTTGAAGATTTCACATATAACAGGATATCTTCAAGAACCTTAAGCACGAACCTGAGCTGTCAACGTTTCTGTAAGCTCATTATCAAGAGCTCTGCGCTTCTGATTCGCTTGCATGGTCAACTTTTCTACTTGAAGGGTTAATGCCTAAAATGAAAGGATATGAAAACATAATGTATTTGAAAACAAATACATAACATCTTATAAATTCTTAAAGCTCTGCTACAATTAAGGGTGGAATTCTTGAGGCATCAGTTTTATTGTGTTTTATAGAACAAAAAACTGAGAAATTAGCCTCTCAAATTTTTGGTCATACAAGAGGCCATAATCTCTTGTCAGCCCTTGGGACCAGACTGCAGCAAGGCCAAAGCAACCCTCCACTGTGTATAAATGTGTATGTGGTATCCTTATCATCAGTTATTTCACTTTGCTCTTCCTACTATGCTGCGTGACTTGCTAATGCCAATGATATCAGTAAGACTATGTAAGCTAAAGTTTTTGGGTTAAGCATTTAATGAGTAAAAATCAAATTTCTCCTCCCTACTCATCTCTAAATTAGTAATGTACTTGAGAACTAACCCTTATAAAATCTGAACTTGTGACTGGAGTGTCTATTTATACCATCTTTCATCATTCCAGGCAGCTTTACTGAAGTAGCTGTAGTTTGTTCTCAGACAAAGTCAGTTCTAATGGGAAAATCTACACTATTTGTCTGTTACTTGGGATGCATTTTTGATCATACTCCTCTTCAGTGGCACTGTTTTCTAGACTTTATTATCTATTTGTGCATTTCCTCAGAAAAATTAAAACTTAAATATTATCCAGAGGAACAAACAAATTAATGTCTTGAATTATGCCTTTCACCTTTGGTAAAGCCTGTTCTTTCCGACCTTTAAAATGAACACCATATAGAATTGCACTGTTGTGCTAAGTCGAAACAAGTTTAACAACGCTGTTGTACAAAATCTTGTCTCAGTCTTGCCTGACTTGATGACATTAACAAGATCTTCAAATGCTAAATGGTTCTCCATTTTGTTTCTGAAAATTGCTGTCATTTACTTACTCCTACTTTCCCTTCATCTTGCTGTGCATACTTCTGGATTGTGATAGCATCACTATCTTTACGATTTGACTCCTTTATCCAGCTCTCCAGAACTTCCTCATCACAGTTCATCTGCTGTTTTAAGTTTTCCAACTTCATAGTGGTTTTATTTATAGTATTCTAATAAAATTCAAGATAAATTAAAGGGTTAATATTAAATGTCTAATATTCTTTGAACAGGAATTGAAACAACCAGTTCAAGTTACTGTAACAAGCTTACACACATCTTGTTGTCAACAGAATTGCTAGGGTTTTTTGTTAATTTTGTATTATACTTGACGAATGCTAATAGAAGTCCTGGTCTTAAAAAAGAAACAAGACAGTAAGTTACCACAAACTTAAAATGCAAATAATTTTAAACAGAAAACTCAACCTCTGGCAAGATATACCTGTATGCGGGATATTTATTCCACATAATAAACTGATCTGAGGCATCACAGGGTAAAGTTTCTCCCTCACACACTAAGGCCCAGTTCTTAGATCTTTATCCTGTATATGAATTTACAAGTGGCCCCATGTGACTGTAAAGAGTCTTCCTGACACAAATATGAGAGAATCTGGATCCAGTTGAATAGCAAGGATATCTTCATCCTGCTACCCATTCTAAGAGACTGGAGATTACAAACAGACTTAATGAGAAGAGAGCAAATAAAAACAAACAAACATAATTTAAATTATTCCTAGAAAGAAAAAGAGACAGTTCCATTAAACAGAAAAACACCTGTAATTAGATAGCATTAGATTACTTTTTTTTTAAACACAAGCAAATTTTTGAGCTTGAAATCATGCCCCAAGTTTATTTCATGTAGAGAAGAAGATTTGCCACTAACAATTTGATTTTTAACCATAAAGAAAATACCTGCAAGAATTAACAAGATGGTGATAAGGATGTGTGGCTGTGTATCTGGCATTAAGAACATCAAGAACAGAGGTCTTTCAATATCTAGTTAATGTTTGCTAAGTCTTGACCAGCCTATGCAAGGAGATCCTCAGTGTCACTTTACCTGCCTACACAGGAAAAAGCACATCCACATCACCTATTGTAGTTTATAAGTTTTAACTATAATTAACCATTCTTGACTTATAGTATTTTTTCTGTAAGTGCAAGTGAGGACAAGTCATAAAATTTAATTGCAATACAGGTGTTCTCTTAAAAATTTTAAGCCTTACTTCTTGACTGTTTTTCTTTTCTCTTAAGGAAACTATCTCATCTTCCAGTCGTTTAATCTCACTTTTGAGACGTCCACGTTCTCTCTCTGCAAGGGCTTTAAAGTGTTGTTCAGTTTCAATTTCATTCTCTCTGGCTTTGTAAAGAGACTAGGGAATAACACAGTTTAGCATTTACAATAAACAAAAGGCATATATCAACAAAACCCCTTTTTTCTTTTTACATACAACCAAATCCCAAGTCAGAGATGGTATGATTTTGTCATGTAAATGTAGGAATTTTCAGAGCAGCTTTATTGTTTGAATTTTAGTATCTCAAATATATGTATTCTAATACATATACACACCCCCATTGTATTGTATCAGATATCCACAGATCAACCATTTATAGCCTAAGAACTCAATTCAAACATTCCCCCCCCCCCCGCCAAGATTCAGAATCTTAATCCTTCAGCATCAAAATCTTAGCCTCTTGGTCACCAGCGGCTTTATGTCAGGTTCAAGAGGCACAGCAGAAGAAAAAATTTTATTGTTTTGTGCTGAGACAGAACACCACAAGGCTGGCCTATAGCAGTATCTCTATATTGTCTAATCTTTGTGACAAAAGTTATTTAACAGGGTTGGTTTTTTTTCTTTCCCTTGCATAATAAGAAATCTATTACTTACTAGAAGCTTCTCTTAAATAGTACATGCTGTCTATTTATGTGCACATTAAAGGTTGAATCTAGCACAAAAAAAATTAAAAAGTTGTTCAGCTGCAGGGAAGTTTCTTAAGACTTTTCCACCTAGTATATTTCACAGGGAAGGCATACAGTTTTGACTCAGGACTCTTTAGAAATCTAAACCACCCATTTTGACCAATTAACTTGGAGTATAAGCAAAGACTTACACCTTGACCACCCCACTTCATTTTTCAAGTCTATGAATTAGCTCTTCATGAGCTTTTCACAATTAACTCTTGACCATAATAAAGATTATAAATTTGTTTTTCCCCTTACACTGCTGTTTTATTTTCCCTGACCAATTCTTTCTCATCATCTACAAAAGTCCCCACTCAAAGAATTCTAAAATGCATCCTTCTCAGCTTTCTTCTAGGTTCGGTCATTTGATCTTGGATGGTCTTTTTGACGACTGTCAAATAGTATCACTGAGATCTATAGTTTAACTTTTGTTTCCCGTGGCAGTCCTGGAATAAAGTCCTGACAAATCTCTAACAAAGCTGGCAAAATATAGAGAGACACCAGCCGCGGAAAGATACTCGGGTTACAGGCCTGCCTGATAAAATGGACCTGCTAGAGGTAGCGACTTACCTGAGCGAAGCCGAGCTCTTGTCTTACGTTTTTCAAATGAGATGTCATGGCTTCTGTACGCTCTTCAAAGTCGGCCAACTCATTCTGCAGCCTTATTTTTTCGTTTTGCATCTTCTGCAGCTATTTGAGAGTTAGAATCGTCAGGTAACTATTTTTAGTCAGGTGCTTATTACCTGCAACTATAGTCGCCGCCATTACTAACAGAAAAACGTTAAGAAGCATGCACTGCGTTCCTCCAAAGTACTGAAACGAGACATTTCTGGAGAAAACCCCGAGCTTCGCACCCGGCCGCGGGCGGGGCGGGACGGGACGGAGCCCCGCGGCGCCCAACCCGCGCTTCACGGCCCGGGCCTCGCTCCCCGCTCCCGTCCGCGGCGCCCACGGAACTCGCGGGTCTTTCTCCCTCCCTCCCTCCCTGCCCGGGCCCCGGCGGGCCGCGGCGGGGGAGGGCTCCGTGCCGCCCTGAGGCGGCCGGCGAGGGGGCAGGGCGCCGGCGGCCCCCTCAGAGCCGAGGGGCCGCCCCCGCGGCTCCGCGCCCCGGGCAGCCCTGCGGCGGAGCCGCCGGCGGGAGGCGGATTCTTCTCCCTCCCCGGCCGCAGCCCCGCGCTCACTTCGTCCTCCAGCGCCTTGTTCTCCGCGTTGGCCACGGGGACGGCGTAGCCATCGTCCCAGCGGAGCTCGGCCAGCACCGAGGCGGTGGAGCGGCTGCCGACGCTGTCCATGGCCGCTGGTGGGGGCAGGCAAAGGGGAACGGCGGCGGGGCCGGGCCGGGCCTGGCGTCGCCGGGCCCCGTAGCAACGGCGAAGACCCGGCGGAGGGGAAGTGGCGGAGGCGGGAGCCGCCTCCCGCCCCGCCTCGCACCGGCCGTTGGCGGGCTGGCGCCGCGGGTGGGGGGCCGCGGTCCCGGGGGCGACGGGGGGGGGGGGGGGGGGCGGGACGGGGACGGTTGTGCCCGACGCGCCTACCTCAGCGCGGAGGTTGGGCGGCTGTCGGCGGGGTTACCGGAGCCGTCTGGAGACCGTGAACTTGCCTGCAGTCGCTTGTAACCGTGCCGAAGCAGAAGGCCCGGTGCCTTCGGGTGACCCGCCACCGGCATCACCTCAGAGGCTTCCCCCTCACGCCCAACGGCCTCCCTGACAGAGCGCCAGCCTGTGTCACAGCTGTGCCAAATCTGGGGTCAGACCAGGCAGGATAGGTAGCTCACCTGTCGCTGATAACACCTAACGGCAGATCTCTAGGAGGGTGCGTGGTACACACCCTGTTTCTGAAGAGGCCTCTGGTGTTACCTCCCAACGACTGACAGGTGGGCTTCCTGAGCCAGAGATGGATGGCATTCAGGTGACCACAAACAGTAACGCCATATCCTTCATAAACTTGGCTGTTACCTTTTTGAACCCATTTGCCCTTCTGGGTTGCAAATCATCCTGTGCTATTGAGTTCTGTCATTCACAGACAGGAAAAAGGCATGCCGGTCTTAGCGGGAAGCATAGTCTTGCTGCAGAAAGTCTCTGTTAGTGACTATTTGCCTGGCTGAAACGTCTGAGCGGCCAAGCTTCTGCATCAGCACGAAGTCTACGCTCAAAAAGGAGAAAGGAGGAGGTAAGAAAGAAGTGTCTGCTAAGGCTCCAGCATGGAGAAGGATATAGCTTCACACTCTCAGAAAAAAGCATCCTAAAAAGGTTGGACAAACATTGCCTTCAAACGGTTGACAGGTGAAAAGACATAAAAGGAATTAATCAAAGCACGATTTAAAAGTGCCTGAGCAAAACAGCAAGGAGCACTGACAAAAGGTTGGGAGGTGATTTGGAGAAGCGCTGAGTTTGCAGTTAGTTTTATTATAAAACATGGGCCGGTGGTGTAGTAGTAACACTGACCATAGCAAGAGACATTGATTTTGCTAGATAATCTGCATATGTCATGGAATCGTATTTTCAGACAAGAAAAGATTGCTGAGGAGCTGAAAGTCAGGCCTGATGAGGTTGCACCAAAGTGGCAACCTGCAGTATTGTGCAGATATTGCTAGTCTTCAATTGTTGGTCGCTTCACTGATTATCCCTCTGAGAAAAGCCTCCAGTTATTCTTAAAAGTATTGAAAGATAAAAGAAGAACAATGTGAGGAGGCAACCTAGCTTTTTAAAAATAGAGGAATGGTGCAGGATTCAGTGCCTCAAGCTACCTATGAAACAAATACAGAGGTCATGAGGATCTTTTTTGCCTCTGTTGTCTTACAAGGCACGGTGGGCTATGGATGGTTCTAAGATATGCTGAGTAATGTTTTTGAAGAAGCAACCTTGGCGGTCCTGGTAAACAGCAGGAAAACGTAGTAGCTCGAGACAGTAATCGGCAGCAAGCAGTCTCCTGTCACCTTCCTGTTTGCCCTCTGGGATGTATGAAGTTGTGATGGCCGACTTCTCCTCTTTTGACCTCCTTGCCGTATGCTGTTACAGTGTGCAGCTCAGTAATGATGTCTGTCTGATGCTGAGAATGGTGTGCAGAGTATGGTTAGTGTCTTCCAGAGGAATGTGGAATGATTTGACCTACGTTACTAGTGTGGACAAGACAAAGATGGTCATCTGCGGGAGGATAAAAGATAGCTGATATGTATGGCCATTAAGAAGATGGGAAATTCCTATAGGCAGAATAATCAGGCTGCTTAAGACCTATGCATTCTTGATTCTAGTGTATGTGGAGGAGACTTCTAGGAAGATTGACATGTATAGACACCTGTCTTTTCAAAATGAATTCTTAGGACCAACAGCTCTCAGAAATGTATCAGAAATGGGGGTAAGCACAAAAGGAATCAGTGCAGAGGTGATAACAAGGTGGAAGCTCCAGCTGTTTGGAAGGTGTCAGGTGAAAGGGCTGCCTGCTAAGTACTGTGCTTTTTGACCCGCTGGAGGGTAGCGTGCCAAGAGCTAGGTATTGCAGAGTGAAGTTAGGTGACCTGACTGAATGGAAAGGTTGAATTCCAAGGACACTACAAACTACTAGAAAGACAGCAGAGACTACAGTGGCACGTGACTGTGTACATATTAGGGGATGCTTCCTTTCCTACCCAAAATGAGAACCTCCTTTTACTCGCTGTATGTGAAAAATATATGCAACTCACTTTGCAGGGATTTTAAATTAACATCTGTAATGCAACGTGGCATTGCAGTGATGAGCACCTGATAATCTTGTGTTATGCAAGCAGAGCTTGTGTGTTAAATAACGCATAAGACCACATAGTGCCCAAGAAGAAGAAAGCAAATTATTGGATAGGTGTTTGTTATTAGATGAACAGTCAGTCCTGTTCAATCCTATGCAAGGCAGGCATCCTGTGAAAAAATGGTAATTTATAATCATGTACCATAATGCATACATGCAAGAAACCAAATTAAATCAATCTTGATGCAGTTATTTAAAACACATACTGAACTTTTGAATTTTTGTAATCGTAAGTGTTCTTGTTCATATGTTTTTGTGAATACAGTATTTATACATAGTGCCTGAAAAGTATAAAGTGTTACATGAGTGAAGAGCATTATTCCACAATTTTCATGGAAATTCCACACGCCTTGATTTCTCTTGCCTGATCCTGACTAAACAAATCTCCATGATATGCTTTTGTTTGTATGGCTTTTCCCTTCTTCTGCCTGTGGTAATATATTCTGTAAATGCATAAATGTCTGACAGACATGCTAATCCAGCAGATGGTGCTGCATGTCTGTGTATTTCAGGGTCTTTTTTTGTTGTTTTGTTTTTTGTTGTGTTTTTTTTTTTAACAGCAGTAGTTATCGACTTCTCAGTTAAAAGGGAAAATCTCATTCCTATTCTTAAATATATATATACACACAGAAGGGTTTTTTTCTAAATTACGTGTGTTATTTTTAAAGCTGTTAGAGAAACAAAAGTAATTGTAACATGACAAACTATTTTCCTCTGTTAACATTCCTTTTGGATTGAATTTTCAATTATGTAGACCACTGTGCCCATTTGTTCAAATTACATAAATGTAAACCCACTGTTTCTGGCCTTTAAAAGACTTAAAGCTTCTCTTGTGCCTGTTAACAAAAAAAAAAAAAAAATAATTTTTTGTTTGTTCATTTCTGCCCAAGCTCCTTAAATGGTTATCTCTGTGAAAATAAAGATTTCGGTTATGATTTGCTTTTTAACAAGTGATACTTTTGTTATCTAAAATACAGGAAAACATTTTTTTCCTGATTACATCTAAGCCATCTACTGAAAAAATACTCATTTAAAGGGTTATTGGATTATTTATAACTAGCCCTGTGTAGACAGTTCATGTCATTTAATCACTGCTTGTAATAAATTTCACATGCAAACCTTTTCCTCTGTAAGTCACAGGGTGTTTGATAATGGGATGTAATGGGACACGTTGTGTCTTTTCTTTCAGATGGGTGCACTAAGACTGCTAATACAATGGAAGAAGCAAAAATGGGAAGAGAGGTTGAGGGGACTGCACAAGTGAGTATGAGATCAGAACATGCAGAAAGTCTGAAGGATGGAGAATCTGGCATGATAATGACTTGCGTATTGACGAAAAATCTGATGTCTGAAACCTGGATCTCCTGACTTAGATAGGAGAAACACGGTTGCATAAAAAGGAAAATTACTCATAATCGAGGTCTGATGTGTTATCAGTTACATATAGTCTATTGCTAACCAGTGAATGATACAAATTGGCACCAATTTTAATACATTGGTGTTAGGGAAAAAAAAAAACCAAACCCAACCCAAACCACAAATATGAGCCAAAATCAAATACCTCTGAATTTTGAGGAAGTTTAAATTTGTCACCAATAGGTTCTCTTTGGCCCATTCTATACTTTTTGCATAGTTGGGCTGGTAAAGGCAGTGAGTTTTGCTGGTATAGTTCTGTGGGCATGGGCTTTTGTGTGGTGGACGTGGGTGCATCCTTTTGCTGCGATATTCATTTGAAAAATCACTATAAGCCATACCACCATAGGGTAATTTATTTTACTGGTACAACCTAAGTTTTCACTAAGAGACTGCTAGGGTAGCTGTAACAACGAATCCCTTCAAGTAGAGACAAAAGCTTATTTTATGTCAGTGGTGAAGGGTCTGTACAGCCCCTTTGAGCATCAGCCAACAGAGGGCACTGCAGCCAGCAGTCTGAATGGTGCCCAGTGGGTTAGGATGTACGTTTTCAAAACACTGTTCAGAAAATGTTCATGTAAAACCATTACTAGGTTTTATTTAATAACCTCCTAACCCCCTCTCTCTCTCCTCCTCCTCCCCTGTGTTCCTCTAATGCCTTTTACAGCTCTTGCTGCACAGCGTGAAGCCTTAGAGCTGTATTCATCAATGGCTCACACCCTTGCTTAGGGGCCAATTTTCATGGAAGCTATACAGGAAAATCTTGAAATGCACCTATCTCATGCAGGGCACAAGATGATTTCTCTATTCATTACTATTCCAAAAGGACTTGTTGTCCTTTGGAAATGTTCAGATATTACTTACATTTGTGTGTGCATGCATATGTGTGCAGAGCTAACTTGCCTTTAGATTTGAGTGTTCTAAAAATAAAAATGTATTGTTATTATCATTGACACCAGTCAGCTGAAAGGTAACTAAGGACCTGCTTACACTGAGTGGAAGCAGGCAAATGCAAAAGAAAAAGCAGCCCTGTGCTTTATATGAGCAAATCCTACAGACTCAAGCTCAAAACTTGTTAAAAATCACCCTTTTGTTTGATGCTATGATTAGCAGCCTTCTGAGGAATTTGGGAGTAAAGCCAAGGACTTACTCTGATAAAGCAAACTGCACTTTTGCCTCTAGAAGTTATTTGTGTAGTTCAAGGTTATAGTATACTTCTAAAACACTAGAAGAAAACATGTTCCTTTTCCTTAAGACATCATGTGTTAACTCAAGCTTTTAACTTTGGGGGGAGGGGGGAGATAAAATCACAGAAATTATTAGCCAGAATGACCTTTCTGTTTAAAACCCATCTGACAGGAAGGGAGTCTTTACTGCAAAATTTCCAGTCATAGAATAATTACGTTCTGAGGGGTTGCTAATTGTAACCAAAATTACTTTAAACAGTTTTGGGGAAGAGACTGAGACTTACTGCTTACATAAAGCAGTTTTATTTACTCATGTACAAAGTAGCTTACATCCCTACAGGATTAAACTAATTGCAATATTTTACTAGAAATTGTAAAAATTGTCATGCAATGATGAATCAGAACTGGTAGGAAAAAGAGGGAAAAATATACTTTTGCCTTTTTTAATAATTTTTCTAACTTGGGCATTTCAAATCATAATTCTAAAAATATCATTTTCCTTCTCTTTGTTTCTTGAACAGAATGGAAAAATCTCGTTCTGCAGACCAGGCCTATCCAGTGACATTAATTTCTACCTTCAGTCTGCTCAGGTGAGTTCCTCAAGAATGTGTTAAAGATCAGATTTGGTTTTTCCTATTTGTGGATATTGTTTTGCTTAAGTGAGTTTTGCTAATGTAACTTTTTGCTTGCCAGATCATTTTTTCCATGTTAAGATGGCCTAATGAGAGAACATTGTCTTACAAGACTGCACAGAATTACCAGTAAAATTCATGACCCTATCAGATCCAAAAAATAGGCAATTAGTCCCATAAAGGCAGTAGTATCATCCTTGTTTTAAAGATGATGAAACAGAGGCACAAAGAGGTTAAGCAACTTGCCTCACATTACTCGGAATACTAAGTAGGAGATGAGAACTTTTTACTTGTGTTTCATTTTCAGACACAACTTTAAGACCTATATGAAAGTAATAGCTATTTTGTTTAGATGGGGTAGCCTGTATCCAGCTCTTCCTTTTTAAATTCCATTTGTGCTGTGGAGAATATGTAAGGATTGTGAATGTACTCATAAGTAGCATTCCACAGTTGAACTAATTGCCAGGCCAAGCCAGGGACCACAGTAAATGGGTGAATAATTTGATCCAAGATGGATTTGTACTCTACCAACACAGCCTGAAATCTTCTAATGCTTTTGGATTTGACTGTGAGCTGTTCATTGTTGTTTGAGCCTGTTCTTTTCTATTACAATATTTTCTCTGGATATCGTTTCTGTGTACCTTATCTTTGTATAAAAGGCCACATCTTTACCATATTTCCAGAGAGTAGTCAGCAGAAGCGTACAAAATTTACTGCTGTAGACCAAAATATGACAGATAAAGGTAGTGCATTACAAAGTTCTTGCCCTCAATCATGCAGAAGGCTCTCTATGCTTCTGTGAGCAGTGGTACATATGGGGCTGCGCTGTAATGGAAGAAGGGTTAACAGCAAACCAAGACATTTTCTGCAGCAAAAGGAGATGGAATCTTCTCTAAGCAATTACCTTTTATGTAATAAACAATGTCACTGGTCAATAGAAGGAGTTTTCTTGCCCTAATCCCCTTCCATTTAACTTAAAATAGAAATGCTATTAGTTTGACTAGCAAGTTGGTGTATTGTGAAGCCTGGCCATATGTGGTTGCATGTTAAATTTAACTGCCAGCAGAAGTGTTACTACAGTAACCTTTGTCTATCCTTTCCTTGAATAAAATACAATAAACAAATAAAATCCATGCCAGAGCTTCAATGGTGTTAGGTGATTTTGGCAGATGTGTCTCTTGATATAGTGCAGTCTCTTTGGAATACAGAGTACACTGCTTTGTATTACAGATTTTATTGGCATCATGAAATTATGAGTAGCTTCTCCTGTACTTTTAGCTTCTATTGACTCTGAAAATCCAGCTGTAATTACTAATGGATACTTTCCAAAATAATTTAATTTTGGTAAAGGACACACATAACGTGTTATCAGTAGATATCTACTGGCAGTACAGATAGCTTATGCTTTGACTAACCCTTAAGGAAGGGGAAGGTTTGATAAGAAAGAAAAGCCAAAAGCCATGATACATGCTTAAGGTAATGAAGAACTTAAAGATTACAAAAGTATATCTGTCTTTCTACATAGAAGATTTGACTTTCAATGAATGTGATTTTCCTCATGGATGTGGTGAGATTTTTGTACAGAGACACCAACACAGCTGAATATTCCATAGCTGAACAGCTCCCAGCAAAGTTACCAGATACAGAAAAGACTGGAGTTTCAAGGCAGCACGCTTATAGTTTTCTCTGTGTTACATGTAAACAGCGTCTCTGTCTACTGTTCTTTCTAGTGGAGTGCAGCTACTGTGATGTCTTTCCTGACAGTCAATTTTCTGATGTCTTCGTTTTTACTTCAGAAATACACTTACTTGAAGAAGAGTTGCACTCAAAAAAGAAAAAATAGGGCACAAAATTCAAGATAAAGAAAGTTAGTCCTACTTAATATTATGAAAGGGTATATGCAAAAGTAGTGGAAACTGCAAATGGATCCTTTTTAAATTGTTTATATTGTTTTCATATTGCTTTATTTTTATTTTTTATCACTTCCTTTATAAACAGTGTAATGGGAAAGCAAGGGCAATGCCATGGAAGGCCAGTGACCTTACAGTTATAGGAAGCTGATCAAAGAGAAGAACCTTAGCCTGACCTTAGCCATAGCCATTCCCAATGTTTTGCTGCTGTCTCAAGTAACTGTGATTTCTTCTGTTCCCCACTTGTGTATATGAATCCTCAGTGCTTGAATCCTTCTGCTTCTGGCTTATAAAAGCCTGTGTCGTAGTAAGATTCTTCATTTTCTTCCTCATTTTGGCAGTACTGAGGGAATCAGAACAGTTGTTAATTGTTTATTTCTTAGCAGTTCTGGGTTTTGTGGAAGGAAATTGGCCTTCCTCCTACTGGCATACATGGAGCCAGAGAGTGCCCCTGAGTTGTCAAGGCAACAGCTTTTGCTTGGGGAGCCGCAGAAGAGAAAGTGACAGGAACGTCCTCCAGAGAACCAAGGTCTTTTGTTGTATGTCATATAAACATGTGCGTGGTCCCTTTGCTGCAAACAGTATCTATTTAAGCGTTAGTGAAAGTAGAAGTTACACACAGTGCAACATAATGAGATGGAGCTTATGCTTCTGACAAAAATATTCTGACGTATACGTAGGTATATAATTGCAGGCCCAAACTGGGCTTCTCTTCAATGTATTTGTTCTGTTGTGCAAGGTCATTACATGGCCATGTTAAAATACTGGCATAAATCAAATGGTTTTAGACTTTTGGAAGGGAAAGGGAGCTTGGTTTTCTTTACTACCAAGAACTCTTAGCAAACAAAAGTTTCTACTTAATATTTTTATCATTATTCAGTGCTCCAGAAGAAGGGTGTCTATTGGTCTAAACTACCAACTGGATTCTTACAGTGATACTGCTTGCCTTCAAACGGTGAACCAGATCATTAGCTAGTATAAAGCACATAGCTCTGTTGGTTCAGATGAGCTATGCTAAAATTTATCTGGTGCAGACTGTGGACTGCATGAATTCAACACGGAAAACGCCATTGCAAGAGTGCTAGAAATGCATATAACCTAGCAAAAGTACCTTCATTCTATAACAAGGGCAGGGTCCAAGGATTCTTTCTGCATTGTAATATTTCTGGAATTTCTACTTCCTCAACAGCCACCAGTTTGAAAATCTTACATCTGTATATTATAGTTGGAATACTCAATGCATATTTCTACAGAGGCATGAAAAATGATACATTTCCCATGAGACATACAATGAGGCTACCAAGAGTTTAACAACATATTTTGTATGGGGAGATCAGATGGTCCTAAGACTTGTTGCTGTGTTTAGTATTTGGCACACAGTGTTACCATCTTCATTCAATAGTCACTTGGTATCTCTGAAATGCCTATTTGCTGTCATGTTACTGCTATATGTGTAGTAAAATACTATATAGGACACACCATAATCTTTTTTGATATTATGATCCTGTAATTTTCTTTAAAAAGATTAATCTTGTAAATACTGTAAAGTTATATTAGTAGTTGCAGTAAGCTGTTTAAGATTTATGTGCAGCAGCATTATTTATATTTATAGTCAGTGACCTTGATACCTTGCACTTACAGTTAAGTTGAGATATTTTTCTGTTACTTTGTTTCTTTATTTTCTTGGCCTTGGTTAAAAAAAAACCAAAAACCAACAAAACCCAAACAAAACACTGTTTGATTTTTGATTTACAAAAGAACTTCCAAACTTTTACAAACTGTGATACATGTAGATTTCAGAGCTATTTTAACACTTACTCCTATTTCATGTAGTCATTTATGTCACTGGGGAGTGAGTAAGGTACACCTACAGATACAAAACTTTACCTATGAATTAGGTCCGTTGAAGTGCAATTCATTGCAGTATCAGTCATTGCAGAATAAGGTTCTGAGCCTAGGAGTGGAGACGAAAATATACACAATCCCTTTAAAAGGTAGAATATTTGAATTTAGGTTCCAACATAGACAGTTGCATGAAATGATCTCTCCTGACATGTCAGCTGAAATATCAGAAATCCTATTTCTAATCCCTTCCATGTAATATGGCATGGGGACATAGATACATATCAGCCATAAAGAGAAACAGCACAGCCTTTCAGACAGACTCTGCAGGCTGCCTATAATTCAATCCCCCTTCTCCAGCCTCTCCACGCACTGGTTGAGTCTCTCGTTGCCCTTCCAACACCTAATGCACTCCTGACACAATGGAGGGAGGGCAGGAGCAGTGTGGTGAAAAATTAGACACTGCAGACAAAAACTTGACAGACTGTCTTTCTCCTCGTGTCACAATATGAACTGGCCAAGTGAAAAATAATGGCCATTATCCCGTCTCACTGAGTGACTTAAACGGCTTGCAACCACATGCAGAGAAAGTTCTTTGGACTATTTCCATGGGGTTTTTTAATTTGGCTTGCATGATAAGATGTACAAGGTAGGTTTTTACAGTTTAAGCAGCTTCATTTTTCTCCGACCCCCGTGTAAAGTAAGGATAATTTCACTGAACTCATTGGAGTAACTTTGTTATCAAATAGATGTTGCGAGAGCACTTTCACAGTCCTTAGGCAACTTTCCAGTTGTTGCTTCTCTATGCTCATGATAAGCTCATATTTACATCTTCCCTAAGACTGTTTCTAGGCATGCTGGGCATTCAACCAGCACTGTACTTCTGACTTTCTCAGGAAAGATGGCTCTTCATGAATAGTGTCAGTGTTGTAAAGGTTGTAATTAGAGTCAACGTCCAGGAGTCTCATGCACCCAAGCAGCTTCTATATTGGTAACAATCTGGAAAATGTAGGTATTCTAGTAAGTACAATGTTGTATTTACAACTTTACAAATGCTGCCTCAGGTTCACTTGAATGTTTGTCTTTGACATTCCAGGCTATCCTGGGATGCTGGCCAGGCCTCTCTTTCTTACCTTTGTCAGAAATCCTGTCTTTGACTTGAGATTCTTTTCCTTCTGAAAGTTTCACTAAAATTGGTAAACTCCTGTGAAAAGTTTCAATTCTGAGAACAGTTTTCTTGAAGGATTCCCAGCAATTTCTTTACAAGACTTGTCGTAAAAGCAACTGTTCTCTGCCTCTATGTCCAGTTACTCCTGCTAATTCAAAAGCACAGCCATGGATTTGAGAAGAACAGCTGTATGAGCAGAAGCAGCCAGAGTCTAAATGTAAGAGCAGAGGAGAGGGACCGAGAGCTGTGTAGTACTGTAACAGTTATATCACACGGGAATTTTAGCCACAAAACCTAGCTATCCCCTATTGTATGCTACAGCTTCTGTAACCTGACCTGACCAATAAATCCTTTAATTACTTACAATTGGGGCCATACTTTTATACATGTACAAAAGCTGGGAGAAGACTGCTTGGACCTATTCAACCAGTTGCTGTTAGTGTGTACAGCTCTTATTTATTACTAATGTAGATAAGATACTGTAAATAATGGCAAGCCAAAAAAATTCAGATTGTTGCGACTGCAACACACCAGAAACTGCTTGCTTCCCTTTGCGGTGGAAATGTATTTAGCAATCTCTTCCCATTTATTATTTCTGATGGAAGCAAAAGCTTACCACAGAATTAGCCAATATTTCATATACCTGAAGCCACATTCATTCTTCCAGCAACACCCTTCATGTCTTCTTCTTTCCTTCCCTATTTTGGAATTTGTGGTTAGACAGAGCACGGTGTTTTCTCAAGCTTTATTTTAAAACGTCTTATCTCTTCCTGGTTGTTATTCTCCAAAAAAAATGCATACTGTATTTTGTCTGCTGGTACGGAGATGAAATAAAACCCAAAACCTGCTGCAATGAATATAAAACTCTGAAAGTTAAGAACTTGACATCCAGTGAAGGAGTTCTGATTCCATATTTAATATGCATTAGAAACATGAATTTAGTTTATAGTAAAATAATGTTTTATGAATTATTACTTGCAGAAAATAAAATAATGATGTATGCTCTTTTTCCATTTTTCACCTTTATTCCAAGGTCCTAAAATCATATTTTTTGCAGTGTAGCACTCTGTTGATGAAGCCTGAAGTACATGACAATATCACTGAAATTCATTATCAAGCAAATAGTGTAGTGAACTTTGCAGCAAATCATCACAAAGTAATCTTACTTTTCTCTCTGGCCTTACTCTAAATGTGATTCGCTCTCTTACAGAAAGAGGACCTTGTGCTGGTTTTGATGTTAGATACAAATGGTTTTGCTCTGTAAAATTTCCATTATGCCTGTTTACATTTAGTAGCAGCATTATTGATTCAAGCTGTACTGATTTGGAAGTAGAAGTCTTTAACACTAAACCCCTTCAAAGTTTCTCATAAATTTGTGGCATTTTACCATCGTTGCTCACAGAACAGCATAGAGCTGTTGGAAGGAAACGCTCCAGCTGCAAGAATAATTGGAGCCAAAAAGTAACATCCAAATAGAAATTATCCAGTTTATGATTTCTCTTTGATCACCAGATGTTTGTCATGTGACTCTGCCATCAAAGAATAGGAGAGGAGAGAAAGTGGATGGTATGATGCTTAGCTTAAATCTAACACAAGAGCTCATAGCTCAGCAATAGATACACACAGTTACTGGCTTTATCCACTTTGGTTGAGAGATTCCTTGTTTTATCGTGACATGGATTACAGCAAACTATGTCCCTGTGTGAAGTTTTGGGTTGGTTTCTTAATTCTTTAAAATTCTGAAAGACTATGGAAGCAGAGCAATATACATTCCAGGTTAATAGTATAGATTGCTCTGTTTTTGTTGGTAATTTGTCTCTATTAAGAGCCTAACTGTTCTTTGTGTACTGGTTTATAGTGACATTAGTAAATCATAAAGAGTACTATTCTTGGCTCCTAAGGGTTGCAGAATTAGATTCATATCTTTTTCCTTGTTTTAGCATTGGTATTCATTTGATTTAAGTCCTCCAATAGAGTGTACATGAAGGAGCTTTTTTCAGCTTCTCTTAGTTATGAATTAGTTGAACCATTTCAAAATGCATAGAATTGAAAGGACAGTTTTGAGTTTTCAAGTCATAACCCTTTATCATCTCTGTCAACCATCTCATACAATGCAAAGGTCCATCTAAAATCTCCTTATGATTCCTGCTCTTATTAACCTCACTGGATGGCTGACGCAAACTTTTGGTGCTCTAGGGATTAAAAAGTCTCTTGAAATGTCCATCCTAAAATTATTCAAGATCTGTTTATAGCTCCTTATGCTCATAATAGAAAAATTATATGATGCATGCCACAGAATTTCTAAGTGAATTTGGAAAAATGACTTAATCTCTATGTTTAAGTTATCCCAAAGCAGGAGTCCTTCCCCTCCATCCTCTCCCACCAGGCCAAACATTTGTGTCCCTTGCTGCCTCAGGTATTTGTCAGTTCCTTTACTGATCTATGTTAGTAACTTAGTCTGGCAAAAGTGTTCTCAGTTTTAAAGGGATAGTTTTATGCTGGAATAGTGAACTAGAACAGTTCAGTAAGTGGCCTAGGGAAGCACACAGAGAAAGGAGGACAGAGGCAGAGGCAGGGCCTGGCAGTTACATTTCTGGTTTAGGTTACCCTGGAACTATAGCCTCAATTCTAGGTTGATAAAGCTATGATAATTCTTTATTTTCCAACATTTTGTCCATATTATCTGTTTAGTTTTTAAGCTCTCCAGATAAAAGACTGTGTCTTTTAGTGAATTGCACAGTGACAACCACAGTAGATCCCCACATTTAGATATCAAGACAGTACTAATATAAGATCACAATAGAAGCATCATGCTTTTTTTGATTGCCTACCTTCTATCACACTTTTTGTGTTGTGCTACAAATGTATCCAGCTTTACCAAAGACAGATTATATTCTCTGCTATTTGCTTTTGGCTTATTATTTATGATAATATATGACATAATGTGAATTTTTAATTAGGTGGACTTTGTTTTTCAGTAGTGAGACAGCATAGGTTTCATTAACCATATAAATACCCACTTTTCTTTATAACATGAAGTTTTGTTACTCATGAACTTCCTTGGCCTACTTAGCAGTCCTAAAAGCAAATAGTATTGAAAGCTTTTTCTCTGTTAACCTTTGAAGTGTGTGATATAGGTTTACAACATAGGTTTCTAATGTAAGAGAAAATAGTGCCACCTATTAGTTTGTAATCTGAACAACAAAAAAAATTGTGTATTTTATAATAGGTGCTTTTATGTGAAACAAAATTTTCTTAACATTTTTAACAATTTCTGAACGTACTGTCTCCACCCTTCACTGTAGTATTTTGCATATGTCTGGTATTTCTGGGTCTGTTTCTCTCAGCAGTGTTGAGAAAATTTCATGCTTTCACATTTTTCATCTGTAATACTATTTACTTCGAAGAGAACTGAATATCTTCTAGTATTCTGCCTGGTCCCTCTCTAGACTTCCACACTGAGGTAGTTTTATTTGATCCTTTTATGTGAAAGATTAAATTTCCTTGTGTTGTACGGTGAGATACCAGTGCTTATTTTCAGGGAATAATCTTATGGAACATTCTGTGTTCCAAATTATTTGCACCCAAATCCCAAATGCCAGTAGCCTTTGTTTCAGTAGCAGAACATCTGTTTTGCTCTCATGCTTCCAGGGAAAGCCCATTTCCCAATACTTACATAAGTTCTCCATCTTCCATTATGGGGCCAACCCCTTAGTTCTTTCTTAGAAAAAATAAGAAGTAATTAAGAATACTAATATTTCAAAGGTAAATGGATAGACTTACATTGAGTCAATTGATGGGAGGGAATTGACTGAGCAGTTGTGAATGTTTGTTGGTTTTAGGCTGTATGAGTTTGAACTGCGCTTAACACATTTCTTCCAAAACTTTATGCAATTCAGTAATTCTTGACTTTCTGAAACATTCATTTAACTTACCATATAAACACGATAGGTGTTTCAGAGCCTGATCTCACTTTCTATGTTCAGACAAATATCCACTGTCTCCAATGAGGAATTTTACACTGAAAGATGTTTCCCCTGTGATAGGAGTTTTGCCTGCAGAGAGGAAGCTGGATCAGTCCCACATGTTGTAGAGGCTTAAAATCAGGAATTAATATGCAGTAGAGCTATGACAGTGGCTTTAATTCTACTCACATTAATTTTCACTGTTATTATTAATTAAACCCTGAAAATCAGGGATTTAATGGAAACTCTGACAGACCTTTAATTATAGCATTTCAACAGTCTTATAGTATAGGATGTCCTCTACTAGTGCACAGGACATTCTGTACTTGAGAGGGTATAGAAAGAAATCGTAGTTTTTGGTGTTCTTTATGTTCAGAACATTTTTTTAGTTCCTGACAGATTACTCAGTGCTATCTGCTGCATCTGGGTAAGTTATATAAAGCAAATATTTTAATTGTTGCATTCAAGAACAATTTGGAAACAGAGTTTTTCATTTATTTTTTTTAATGCAATTGCTCATTATTGTTCAAAATTATCTGACATTGTTTTAGAGAATGTATTTCAGTCCATGGATTTTTCACAAGCTATTTATGTAGCATATTGTGTTATGCTCACAGATATGTCTATGACATATTATTTAGATTGCAAACTTTTGGCAGGAAGGATGACCTTTTTGTTTCTCTGTATAACATCTATCATAGTGGGGTCCTAACCAGAATTCCTATGTGCACCCATAATATAAGCCATAAATTACATTAATTCATCACAGGTGATTTGTATTACTGTGTCTAAAGCCTTTGCATTATGTGTGCTCCATTAAGGCCTCAAGATGAACTGCTTAGGCCTTGACTACATAGGGTAAGAGTTATATCAAAATGTATGGTGTGATTTACAGATACTGAATTGTCAGGAGGGATAGGAAACTGCAGAGAATAATCAGATATTGTGGATAGCAGTGTTCTGTAATGTTTAGTACATTGCATTTCAATTTATTCGAGCATGCAACCATATAATATGCATTTTTGTGTGTGAAACTCAGTATTATACCCTACCCGCTAATTTTTACAATTTTATCACAAATTTTGCAACATATACTTTTCATTAAAGAACATTCCTGGATTCACCTGTATTTATGATAACTGAGATTATCATTGAAGGGTGGAGGGAGATGGATGCAAAGTTTTAATTCTGGAGACTATGAAAGAAGTACAGTCTAAAAGTCTCAAAACCAGAGAAAAATTTAATAGTATTTATAGCTACTAAAAATATTTATAGTGAAAACAATGAATTATTTTTGAGAAGCAGAGTAATGAGTTTTTAAATGGTTTTGATATTGGTAAAAACTGGTGCTTAATCAGTTAGCCACCTGTCCTCTTGATTAGATAACAGAACTGTAAGAAATGAGAGAAAATGTGTGTGTTCTAAAATTAATAGGGAAAGGAATTTTAGGTTGTTCCATACTAGAAAGGATTTCAACTTTTGTGTGACTCATTCTCAGATTTCTAAATTTGCATAATATACAATAATGTTTGGATGTGTATATATGAACCAATTCTAGAAACATTTTAGGGAGTTAAAAAAACCCACCTTTTTGCTAGGAATCTAGTGAAAACTGTGTGGAGTGGTTTGCATTTGCATTGCATGTTCTATCCAAGTAAAAACTTTTTAAGATTCATAACATACCTTGCACACGGCATGTTTGACTTATCCCATTTTCATAGAGCTACGTATGTAGGAACACGAGTTATTGAATAGAACCAGTCTCTGCATTAGCAACCACTCCTGAGCATCAGAAAGCACTCTTAAGAATTAAAAACTTCTGGATTACTTTAGGGATGATAAACGCATGAGTTCCAGTGATCAGAAGTTGTTCTCTGAGATTCCAGTCCCAAGCACTCTGGTTGGCTTTTCTCATGATTACCCTGAGTGAGGCAAAAGTTAGTGATATAAGTAAAGTTTAAATGGTCACATTTCTTTTTTATCTGCCCACAAATATAGATCCATTCTCATTCTCCGCAGACAGTACTTCTGGTGGCTGTGCATAAAAGTGGCTTAAATCTCAACTGAAGATCTTGAGTGCTGGCCCAGGGGATTACAACACCAGAGCGCAAGCTTGCCAAGTCCAGAAACCACCAAAGCCATGGCACTACGCTCAGTGCCACCTGCCAAGAGAGAACCCAATGCTAAGCACCCCCTACTCACTCTATGTTCACATGAAATTAAGACCCAGAAACTGAATTTACATAAACTATTCAGCTGATTCTCTTTTTCTTTACTAAACTTTATAAAGAACCCAGACTTCTAGCTTTGGTTCCAGCAGATTTTCAGAGCTCCACAGTTTTTTTGCAATCTCTATCTAGTTTTACACCTACCGATAATTTTTCATTCTCTTATCTATCCAGAGCCTTCTTTCGTGGATGGACATTTGAAATTCCTCATTGAGAAGCCATTTGTTCTTCACCGGAATTTAAATTTGCTGAGGAGAGCCAGGGAAACTGGCTTCACATCATACCTGAGTCAGTCTAATAGCTACCTGCTGCCCCCCTTCCCTTTGCCAGCAGTATGCTCCCTCTGCTTCTATACCCCACTTTGGCATTTATTCAGTCCCTGCTAAACCAGTTAAGGGAGCTCAACTATCAGAAAACTAACCTTACAAAAAAAGTGGATGGTTGTTTCTTGGTTTACTTCTGTGAACTGCCTCACTGTGGGAGCTGGTGCAATGGAGGCAGGGGAAGAGCAGGACAGCCTCCCTTGGTGGCAGGTACCTGCTAGATTTGCAGGGCTCTAATGTGAAACAACAGCTTGGGAGCTGGCCAGCATTGTATGTCTCTAGTCCCCTCTGAGAATGCAATAGGAAATAAAATAATACCTATGGCAGATAACAAACAAATATGCATTTTATGTAAATTTAGTGAAAAACTCCTCTGAAATAATTGCTTCATCCTCTGAAATAATTGCTTCGAGTTGTTAGGAAAGCTGCTTTAGTGTAAGAACTGCAGAGACTTCTTCTTAGCCGTGCCAGCATTTACTGGCTGGGTTTAGCAAAGCGCTGTGGATGTCAGCTATGGACAAAATTGTTGCTAGCATTAGAAAATTGCCTGCTGTGTGGACAGGCTTAATGCACTATTATATGGTATGGATGCAAATTTAATGGGCTTGAAAATAGAGAGATTGAGCCTGAAACCTGTAGGGCATGTCCTTGGCCCAAACTAACCCAAACCACTTCTAATCAGGAGTCAGTCTGTGGAAGTAGAGGGCATTAAACCAGTAGCTGATTAGAATCAGGATCCAGTTACTTAAAAGGGAGCTTTGGCTGGGCAGGTGACCACAATGGCTTTTTGATTTTTTTAATATTTGTATTTTTTCAAGGAGCAGAGTAGCTCTCAGTTTAAATGCACAGGAAATACAACCCCAAACTGTTAAAATGACATTTAGAAATAGCATAACAATACAGACAATATTGAAAGAATGCAATTTGAGAAGGTGTCCTTCCTCACACAGTAATGGGATTGCCACTGCTGCTCAGCACATCACAAGAAAGTTTTATCTTAAAAGAGCAAAATAATATCATTAACAGAAAATTAAACTTAAAGTCACCATGAACTATGGACTTAAAAGACCTTCAAGAAATGAAAACCAATTGTCTGTTGGAAAACCAGGAGGTCAAGTAGTCATTGACCAACCAAAAGCTGCACCGATTGCTGAAATGTACAGTACTTTCAAATCCAATTAACTGTTTCAAGCAGACAGTCCTCATTTTCTCTTTCATCAGGAAGGGAAATTTGCAATCATATATTCCAATGAAAGTTAAGTTGTTTTGATCTGATAATTGTCAGATGTATTTATCTTAATTTGTAAGTTTCTAATGCTAAAGCTCCAAGCTGTTCAGATATAACAGAAGTACTGGGAAATGAGGTACAAAATGCTGGAATTCAAATTAACCAATAAATATATTTTAATATATATCAGCAGGACTCTAGAGGATTCCATTAATGTTGAAAAATAGAAAGGATTTAGGTTAATTTGGTAAGAAGGCAGGTCAGAACGTTTACAACAGTGGCATAGAATTGTATAGAGATGCAAAATTTTTCAAGAGAGCAGAATTTTTTCAAAAACGCTGACTCTAGCTGTCACAGCCCTGCCTTGGTTAAATCCAGTGGAGAGATATGAGGACTTTCTAATTTGCTTTCCCTCTATTTTAATAATAGCTGTGCATAAGTAATTTATGAAAGGCCAACCAGGCAGTGGGCAACAGAAAATTAAACTCATTTTATCTGAAAGCAGGTGGATTTCTATATATCATTAGCATGCATAGAATTCTCACAATGTTATTTCTCATACTGATGGAATGTAACCAAATAATATATGAGTTTTTTGCTTATGCACGAGTGAAATTTTTAGATAAAAGTGCCAGCCCCAATGGCAATTTTCTGCAAAACGAAAACTAATTCTGCGAAGCTTCTTATTACTGGGAAGACTCATTTGGCTTGCATTAGAGACTGACATAAGTGACTTTAGGATTTTACTAACAGATTAGATGAGATGTGCTATATGCAGTAATATCATTAGAGAATGTAGCAGCAGAAGCAGAAGAGTTTGTGGCACTTAAGGACACTGGTACAAGTAAATTGTTTTCATTTATGACAAGCTTTTAAATGATTTTTTTTTTTTTTTCTCCTAATGAGAATATGTTTTAGTTTTAGGCTTCCCTCACCCTTCCCTAGAATTAAAAAAAAAAGCTTCTGCCTAAATTATTCCTCATGTTATTTCACCCACTAATACTAAATCTATTGTATATGCCTGCCTTATCACCTGTATCGCCTCGAGAGGCTAGATCTCTATGAAGAAAACAAGACTAAAACTAAATAAATGTATTGTCAATGTTATTCTACTCTAAATGAGGAGAGAGAAGCAAAGCACATATTTCTCTAGTTGCTGTATTTTCAGTATTCATTAACAAAAATATATTTGTGATCTATGCGCGTATTGTTCAAACGTATTTTAAAACAGAAACAAATATGCTACAACCATTTGAATTAACCAAATGGAGCTTTCCTTTTCTTACTTCATAAAACTCTGTTAAGAGTTTTTTCTTTTGATTGTGATAGCCAAAGGTACAACCTGCATAAGGCCTTTTTCCACTCTTACATCTTGTTTAACAATAAATGGCATTTGCCACACAGTATTTTTCTCTGAGGCAAGGAGAAGCAATAAAAGACTATGCTAAATCCGTATCTCATGTAATATTATATCATGTTTTACAATGAGGATGAGGGAACAGCCAGGTAGTTTGTCTCAAAGTGAAACTTTCCATTTTATTTTCTTTTCTAATTCAAGAATCAATAATAACAGCTACCAGGAGTTAGCAGTAACTACTCCTTTAACGGGCTGTATTAGTTTGTACTGATTCTTTGTAGTTGGCAATGTATTTTGTTCACATTTGAATTTCAAAAAAGAGGGAAGATATGACTGTGGTGTTGGAACCAATAACAGTGACCTGAGTTGTATGACAGAGATAGTAGTCCTTTGTAACGCTGACCCATGTGTGGTGACTGTGTCCAGCTGTTCTTCAGCTGCTTATTCAGTTTCTTATATCAGCACTCATGTATGTCACACTTACATGACTTTTTTATATTACATGACTTTTTTCTTGGTTTACTCTGATAGCAAAATTTATATTGTCCTCCATATTCAGTACTTTTACAGAGCTATCTTGACTACTAAAGGCCCTAAGGAATAGGAAAATAAAATCCTCGGGTAAACTCCATGGCTATAAATATAGAATGACTATGTTTACTTCAGCGAAGCTAATCTGGGTATATAATGCTCTACTTAAAAAGCAGAGTTTGGCCCAATGTAACCAATACTGAAAACAGACTTGATATTAAAGAGAACCATTAAGTTCTCAGGTGAAAACGCTAGTCTCGGTCATACTGAAGCAAATGCAAAATAGTTCTGCTGAAGCCAATAGATTTCCTCCAGACTTTGCTCTGCACAAACAGGAACAGAGTTTGGCTCTGTTGTGACGTGGACTCAGCTAGTGTATTAAATGATAATGATTAGAATTCAAATGGTAACATTCAAGCAGATTGCAAGGCTTTTTACATGCTCTGGTTCATAAAGTCTCTCCTTGTTACAATCGCTTGCCACTGTTGGAAGATGTGTAAAAGAGAGAGAAGAAATATCTGAAGAAATGTTTTAAATCTGAAACTTCTGTACCAAAGTGCACAGACATTTTGCCACCATCTGCTGAGATCTGGCTCCTGCTAGCATGAGAGAGCTGAAATATAAGGACAGGTATATGTTCTCTTTCCAGATCTGCCCTTCTCCATTCTGTCTCATCTTGTACCTACCTCTCTATCAAATGATCTGACCAGTGCTAATTTTTATATGATGCTAACACCTAGCATAGAAACTTAGGACAATCTGGAGCATCTTAGACCACTACATTTGTTTCTTGCAGTCACAGATATGTTACATAATTCTGATCACAAATGTCTGAAATTCCATCTTAAAGCAAGTTAGGTTCTCTGCCCCCACTTTCTCTATTAGAAAGCTGATTCAACACCTCCTGCCATGGAAAATTTTCATGACAAACCAAATGTAACAGCAGGTTTGTTCCTGTGCTGCTTCTATAGCTTAATTAGCTGATCTCTTCAATTTTTTTTGTATTTATTTTAAATCCAATATTAGTTATGGAACACCTGCACAGTAGGCCTGGAGCTCTGTCCTGTTATTCCATAGTCTGCCCAGATACTTCTTGAGTCTTCTGGTATTATCCAATTGTACATTCAAACAAGTAACTCTTAAAAAAACCCAGTTCAGCTCCTTCAGTGCTAGGAAATGCTTTTTCCTATGCAATATTCCCATTTACCTTTGGTGCCTAACAGATATGTATATGAAGTGCTCTAGCATTTATGGCCTTAATCATAAGACTTCTGTAGGGTAGTACAAAGTGTTCAAGTTGATTATAACAGTGATTAGAACATAGACAAAAGACAGAAGTGAGAACAGAGAAAGATAATACAGTGGAAGAACAAGAGAATAATTTTTTGCTGCAAATGGACTAAAAGAAGGTGTACTTTTTTCTCAGTTTGCATCTTATTTTTTGCCATATTTTATTTCCTCCTTAGAACATTAAAGTCAAAACAGGCACATGGATATGTCTTTATTTTTTCCTTATTTTCATTTAAATATACAACATTTGAGGGCATTCAGCCCTCAATATCTGCTTTTTATTTGCAGCCAGCAATCAAAAAGTATTTTCACTGTATTATTAAAAACTGAAAAATAAATACTATATTTCTAATCTTAAGCGTTTTAAAAATGGAAGGAGATACTTTCCAGTAAATGTCAGTAAGTCTAGCTCTAAGTTGCTTGTGTTGACATATTGCTGAAGGCTAAAAACAGCTTATACAGATTTCATTTGTTTATAGGGCAAATTATAAAATGTTCCACCAAAATAAGTAATGACAATTTTTGTCTACATAAATGTGCCTGTAAATGTAATGATGTTTGTTGTCATTTCAACATGACTACCATTATTTAAATAGAAGAGCCAGTACTAATTCTTGCTGTCATATTTCTTAAAAAATGAAAATAAGGCATTTAAAGAAGCGTCAAGGTTTTCAGTGTTGATCATTCATCTCCTGCATGCTCTTAGAATAACACCCTCAGCAAAACAGACAGACAAAAGCTAACTAGAGTTCTGCTTTATAATCTCTTTAAGAAACATACATTTGAAGATATTTTCCAACTTTGGCGTGTTCTGAAACTCAGGGAAACCTTAATGAATAAGACGTGAGGTTTTGTCATTGTCTTAAAGGTTGTATAACCTGGGCACAGGGTAAAAACCTGAAAAAAGTCTACCTTTGTTCTCATCAGCCAAAGGAAACCCTTCTCTTTTTAATTTAATACTTAGAGGTTGCAAACCGTGCTATGATGAGCTCTCATGGTGCCCATCCTCCAGTGAGATTATCCACAGGATAATAATTGATAACAACATTCAGGCCCAAAACCCCTCACCATTGAGCTTATATGTGATTTGAACATAGCAGTGTTTTTTCAAACTCATTGGAAGCGTGAGTTCCTCTCCTCCCCTTCTCTCATCGGTATTTGCACGTCGTCCCCAGTCAGCAGTAGTTCAGTGCATGCAGGGGAGGGGAGCAGCACTCACTGCCTGCAATTATGTACACTTCGTTTCAGGCTCTAGAGAAATTTAGTGCTGCTCACTTAAGAAAAACTGAGTGTGTGGCAACTGACACTATTTAAAACTTTTCAGACGTTTGATTTCTGAAGTTTGTCATGATTCCTACAGCTGTCTCCAGCCACTTAACTCGGGCTGGCAAGACCTCGCACTGGCCACTATATAGAGATGCCGTCCTCCTCTGTAGGAGTGTCTTACTGTGGTCTTTGTGATTTCCTCTGCTTTGGCAGGTGGCTACAGCATGATCAGGAATGCAACTGAAAAGTATTATTCCTAGATAATAATGACTATTTTAAGTAGGCTTTATGGCTTAATAGATGTAAGAGTTGAGAAGTCTTCAATTCCAATCTTGCCTCTTCCACCCAAGTGCCACGTGACCCCAGCTGGGGAGGGGGCAGGGAGGGTGGTGCCACCTATTTTTTGAAGGAATAGCTAACCTTTTCTGCCTAACTAGCCATGCCTTTAAAAGGCTTGAGTATTCACATCCCTTGAAAATAATTTCAGCTTAAAACTGCAGACATACAAAGTCTTTGAAACCAGATGCCTCATATGTTCCAGAAAGCAAAAGTTGGTTTTGAAACATTTTAATTTCTCCATGCCTCAGTTTCCCCCCAGGTGCTAGCACAATGAGGTAGAATCTATGATGTGAGGGTAAGAGGGATACTAATTTATTAGTATCTGTGAGGTACTTTAAATACATGAATGATTCTAATTATTACTGTGTGCTTTTTCATTCTTACAAAGTGTTGGGCAATGGGACAGGCAGAAGTCACTGTACCATGCTATGACACAATTGCAATGACTATATTCTGCAAGGTAGGGGCTGCCTCCTTTCAGTGACTTTCCGGAGCAGCAGAGCAGGGTCAGGGACACAAGGCCGTTTCACTCATGGAGTAGAAAGGTAGAAAATGAAAGGCTGAAACTGTGGGTTCACCTGAATTCAGGAGCTCTGTGCAGGATTCTGCCTAGGTTAATCCAACAGACCTTCTGCTAACTATAAAACACATCTCTTAAGAGAGAGGCAAACACAAAACCGGCAAGCTACACAGGAAAATATTGGAAAACTTTTCTTCTTCCTTTTTAAATTGATTGAATCCCTAGATACTGCTTTAATTATTCATGCTCATGATGCGGTATTTTGTTCAGCAGTTTCTGAGAAGCCAGCACCACGGTATACTCACCAATTGTTACTGTCATCATAAACTTTTCCACCATCTTTCGTCTTATGTAAATTTAATTCCAAACACACCGCTTCATGCTTTATTATCTCACAACAGCAATTGCATTTGGCCCTTTGATTCATCTGTGGAGAATGCATTATGAAGCAAAGCATAAATATCATAAAATGGTTAGTTCATGGGGCTTCTAATTTCAGGAACATCACAAAATGCTAATTCATAGTCTTCATACTAGCACAAAAAATATATTTCAGTGGATGTCGTGAGGGTAAATCCCTGCTCTCGTCCTTCACTTGGAAAATGCTGCAGCTTAAAGAAACTTAAAAGGTCTAATAAAACTTACAGCAAACCAACTTGCTGGAGTGTTCATCTATGCTTCAGTGTATTCTGAGTAAGAAAAAAAAAAAGTAAAGAGCCTTCAAAATAGTCTAGATGGGAACTGAAGTAATGAAAGAACAGGTTGCATTTTCTTCTCTTTTACCTGCCATATATTATGGGGTACAGTTGTTTTCCCATTGGTGTAGTTCTTAAACAGTGGCGAAGCTGCACCTTCAAGGTCATTTGCTAATTGTAATGGTACTGAACCATAGCAAAATCAACATGATTTAACCGTGTATGGCTTTAGAAGGAGAAAAGCCAGCCCATTTGGGCAGAAGCCCTAGGCATCTGTGTGCATTTTCAAGTGGGGAGTCTACGGCACAGGCAGAAAATCTGGGGAGACAAAATATGAAATACACTGCTTACAAAACCCACTCTTGTTAAGGATGGAGGAGGCACACAGTGCTTTTTCACTTTATGATATGTATGTGTGAAAACTTCATCCACAGATGTTGCTGTATCAACTTGTCCCTATTTTCAAGTATAATTCATATTGAAGATTCATGGACTATGCAGATACATAGATTTATTTTGGCTTATATTTAAAACCATAAGTAGCAGAAAAAGTTTAGACAAAATTTCACAACTGTTAGAGGCAAGTGTAGGGTGTGCCTGCGTGGAAGAACAAGAGGATTGAGACAGACTGAAAAGCTGGCTAGACTGTCTGTAGGCAGCTCTAGCTTGCACGACCAGGACTTGCACAACAGATCAATAGGTCTTAGTGCCTTGTTAGAATTTATGAAGCAATCGTTGCAGAAGATAATTTCCTTTTCAGCAGTTAGCAACCCAAGACGCTGAATGCTACTTTTCAGTTTTCTGACATATTTGCCTTTAATTCCCATTTTTCCATATTTTAACAAATATGTTGTGTTGTTTGGTGTTCTTTGTATCTTCCCAGCAGCAATGTAAGGTCATTTCTGAGACTGTAAAAAGCCCTGTGCCTATTGAACAGATCAGTGCGAGCTAAGTTAACGTGCTTACTTACAGAAAGACTGAGTTGCTGAGACTCCTGGCTGCTGCCCTATGGTGCTCTGAAAGAGCAACTTTTAAAGCAGCCCCAAACATGACACACTCCTTATGTCTCCTTTGGTCTAGTCACCTGCCTCGTGAGCTGTGTGTAAGAGCGTGTGGGCAGGGTGCTAATAATCCAGGCATACAAGAGAACATAGGACTCATACGCTACGGAGGTTGCGTTTTGGTTCTGTTTGCCATTTGCCTCTGTAGATGGCAAGCAATTTGAGGCCTAAAGGTGGTGCAGGAACAGCAAAGGACTTGTTAGCTTCAGCTTTTCTTGTCCATTAATTATAAAACTTTTCTAAAATCAGAATTAAATCATCTTGTTACAAAATAAAATTTGTCACGTATCTTTGTCTCACCTTCCATGTCTGGTAACTAGCACAGCAAGTTCAGCCTGCTGATGTTTATATGGATGTGGTCCCTTCAGAAAAAAAAATGCAGGTTCACCTACTTAGTTCATATTTCTGGTAGTCTAAATCTGAAGTAAGCTGCTCTTAGCCATAATTTTCAACAATAAAACCAGCTTTGTTTTCTAGCCCATGCTCAGAATTACTTGAAAAGTCATGAAGTCAGATTATCAGCTGGTGCAGATTCAACCTACTTTTTGCTAGTTGCAAATTGATTTATGTTAGCAAGGATATAGTTCATTGTCTCTCAAGAGTGTTTATGCAGCAGGACTGTTGTATTCATCAGTAGGCATTCTGATAAAAGTGCATCTACTCCTGCTATCCTGCGGCCAGTTGTAATTATATATGTATGTAGGAAACTACTAGCTACTCCAATTCTTTTTGATTAATTTGGGAGGATAGAAATTGGAATAGGGAAAAAATGGGATACCCCATCTAGTACAGGCAGTGCTATTTTTTTAAATTTTGGATCATGCTTGCTTACAATCAGAACATTTCTTTGTGTAATGTGGCAACCTTGATTTTTGTACTGGCTATCAAAACTGTTGAGTTTGTGATTTTATTCTCTGTAAATCATCATCACTATTTACTCTTAGATGAATAATTTAGATACGTTACTTTTATGAAGACTGGAAGGAAAATTGAGTCTGTATCTCCAACGCCAGCAGAGAGTTTGTAAATTGTATTAGGATGGAGTTTCTGAAATCCGGTCAGTGCTGTAGATTATTTTATATATGAATGGAAAGGAGTAAAGTATATTTATTGCGAGGTGCATTTAAATTTTCAAACCTGTAGGTAAACTTTAACTTTTTAATATTAATAACATTGCATTGGTAGGAAAACAAACTTGCTCACCTTGTGTTTTTATATTTTCTTTAATTTTGGATATTACAAACAACATAGGCATGGAAAGCCGTAATAGCCCATGATTTCTAGTATTGGGTAAAGCACAAATATAAAATATACTTGAAGCTCAGCTCTAAGTAGATTATAAACATTTAATATAGAATGTTATCATAATATTCAGAGCACCAAATTGCAGACTTCTGTCACCCACTTTCAGGCATGCTTCTGAAGATCATAGTTAATTCTGCTGATTTATGGTAATGCTGTAGCACTATCATATGCAGCATCAGAAACCACTAACAAGCTTAGTATAAGCTTGGACTGAAATGGTTTGAGGTTTAAATTTCTGTAACGATTATAAACTAGAGGGAGTGAAATCCCACTTCAGCAAAAAAATAAAAGTGTCTTGTTACAATTCAATATTGCATCTTCTCTCTCTCCCCCTCTCATTCTAACCCCCCTTACTTTCTCTTCTCTCTTTAGCTTCTCTGAGGAGCCATATTTGAGAAAAGTAATTTTAAATTGTGACTGGCATTTTTAAATTTAAAAATAATCCTTTTTGTATGGTAATGCGCTTTGTAATTAGGAGACACAATGTTAGCATTTATTGGAAGTAGAAAAAAAGCTAGGCTGAAAAGTATTAAAATCAACTAGATTTTTTTTGCCCATTTCATTTGAAATGATAGCTATTTATAAAACAAATCTGATGACTTTGCCAACCCTTTCCATAAACATTTTAATAACATATGTCATATTTGACTGTCTCAGGGATACTATGGACTGCAACTACCATTAATCTGTTTCAAAACTCACTCTGAACTTAGGGTTAGTATGAAGCTAATGAAGGTGTGCAAAAAGAACATTATGAACCAGAACTTTAAAGGATGTAAATCACAGGGCTGTTGCTTCATAATGAAATCAAAAGAACTACAGTAACTTCCAGTTGTTGAGAATCTACCTTTGCATGGTTCTCTTTACACACCGGGCTCCTCTTTCTCCTGTGCCTTTGCAAGAGCCATGCTCAGTAGCCATTTTTGGCAAATGGCTGACACTATACTACTAATAAAGAACTTTAGGAACCTTGTCATTGGTTTAGGCAACATATTGCCATGTTCAAATTGTAGATTCCCTACTCCCATTGGCCAAAATAGTTTTTTTTCTCTCTCTAGTCTTATGAAAATGTAAAAATTGTCCAAGATTTTGAGAAGATTTGAAATGTTTACTTCCTGGACATCAAAGTTGATAGCAACAATCAAATCATGATATCTGAGCATGTGAAATCTTAAAGAAAGCTCTTTTTTAAAACTTACCTCAGTTTGCGCAGGTAAAAAAATTGTAAACCACCCCTGCCTCCCCTCCCACCCCCCCAGTCCTGTCATTCATCAGAATTAAGGTCAAGCAAAACACTGCAAGGAAAAACAGCTACATTTTCCCTTTTTTGGTGAAACTTGCACAGAACTGATTGTTCTACCTCGGTGCAAGCTGTTTGATTTTGTAGAGTTCTGTTACTTGTTTCCTATCTATTAGAAAACAAATCATGATGAAGCATCAATGAAAACTTTATTACATTGGGCCAAATTTAGGTATACCTGTTGACTTCAATGGGACTATGAAGTTTTTTTAAGGCAAGAAAAAAAATCACAACCAATTCTTTGTAATTTATGGAAGCTGAGCCACATCTGGTTTACAGTAATCCTAATTGTACCTCCATATTGCCTGTTTCATCCCAAATACTTAAAAATAGGAATCGTGACTTAAACAAAACTCCTAATCATTTTCACTAGCACCTTTTCCCAAGTTAAGTTCTGTAAAATGTCATCTGAATCCAACAGCATCAGGCCATGGTACAGTAGTTGTTTGTATGGTGATGAGTTTTACCTTCATTGTGGGGCAATCAGTGCTGCCACCAGACAGGTCATATGATTAGTGTCCACACAGGATAATGGGTTGCCATACTTCAGCACATCTCCCATTTAAAGATGCACATGGAATCCACTGTCTTTCTGTTGAAAAGCTGAGAAAGGGAATCAGCTCTTCTGGGATCTGAACCAGTGTCTCCAAGTTGTTCAGCTGTTTTGCATCTGCTGCCAAGACTACTGATGTGGCCAATGGTCAAAGCTTTTTCCTCTAAAAATGGATCTAACTGGTTCTGTTTCTTTTTCTCCATTAGCCTAGCAGAGATGTGAAAAGGAAGCCACCAGGTTCTGTAAGATTTGGGAGGGCTTATCATCCGGTGTTGAAATACTGACTCCACATGCTACAGCTTTCTTTCCAGGATGTCACTCTCCCGCCTCCACACTCACCACCAAACAAACATAGAAATCTACTACTGTTCTCCCCATGCACTCCATTTTCTTCCAATCTGAGAGCCATTTGTGTGTATAATTGAAAATTAGCAGTGCAGCTGTTTGAAGAGAGTAATTTATCACAGCACATTGTTCGCTCCTGACACTTTAGACCTGGCTCTAACAAGGCAATGGTTGCTGGGGGTTGAGCTGCAGAAAGTGATTCGGCTGTAATGCTGCGTTTCCCCTGCTTTGTTGCTAATTGTAGCCTCTTTTTCTCCATTGAATTGGGAGTTGAGTAAAAGAGCTTGTTTGCTCTGTGCGACGAGGCTGCCAGGGCCGCTTGGGCTATTATCACAAGATACTCTTGATCTTTTGAAAAGCAGGAAATAGAATTTTTCTCCAACAGGGAAAGTAATTTGCGATGCGTCCATTAGTTCTTCATTAAAGCAAGATTAAATTGCACGGCAAATCACATCTGTGTTTGGATGATTAAAGGGTGGCATTTTAGAGGCCAAAACTAATTACTAGCCAAAATGAATGGGAGTGAAAAAACAGTCATGTTTTTACATTAGATAGTGTGGCTTGTAATTAGATTCAAGCTAATTCCACTATTTCTTCTCATTTAATGAGATGAGCCTGTCCTCATCTTTTTCTAGGCCATGCTAACAGCCCCAAATGTATAATTTTGATAATACTGAGAGTTTACTTTATTGAAATTTCTTAGCTACCTGCCACAAGTGACTGTTCTGTCTAGTGGTGCTTCATTATACATCAACACAAGCTACTGTGCATGGCCCAAGCAAGCATCTCAAGCAATCTCTGGACATTTATATGTATATATATTTACATAACTATGAATTTGTCTGTCTGTACATACACACACATATATAAACATAACGCCCAATATATGTGTGTATATTTTTGTTAAATGAATACAGAAATGTTTGAAAGAGTATTGAAGGAAAGGGAGATAGGCCTTTGCGTATCTGGAAAGTACAAATCTCAATGGAAAATTCCTTTAATTATGGAGATTTGTGGAGGTAGTTGTTCTTCAGGCATGAGAGGAAGGATGTAAATAGGTGCATCAGGTGATGAATTATTGAAATAACACAGTTATTTCCTAGATTTAAAAAAATGAGGTTCTGCTAGTTGTTATTAAAGCAATAAGTCTCAGTAAACGCTTGAAACTGATAGCTGATTCCAAATGACCCTAGTAATTCATTAACTTTAGGATATATTATATTTCTAAGATTAAAAATTCTTGTTTCTCATAAAGAGATGGTGCCAATGAGCTGTGGTGCTATTTCTCCTCTTTTTGGGTTCCTATACTGAGAAGGAAGGGGGTGTAAAGGGCCACAAATTGGATTAATGTGTGGCCCAGAGAACAGGTGTTGTCCCTTGCTTCTACTCCATGGGGATTATCTGGAAAATGATACTTTGGAGGTATGTTATCTGTTCCATGAAATTTCATTGCAGTTACCCCCTGAGACAGACATAGACATGGCCAAGTGTCTGTTCACAGACCTCTAAGGAAACATGCTACTGGGTAGCGTGGAGTGGGTCAGAGGGGAAGGAGAAGTGCAGAGATTACTCTATGGTAATGCCTCTGATCCTCCAGTTTCCAGACAGGTTACTGGAATCTGGGAGTAAGCCTGTAGCTAATTCTGGAAGACTGGAATACTTCTCACTTCTGTGCTCCCAGCTCTATACCCAGTAGATCATTCAGTAAAATGCTTTGAGGAGATCAGGCCCTGAGAGATATGTATAGAACAAGCAACAAAAGAGCATGACAGAAATCTTGCAGTCAGGAAGAAAGACACCTTGAAGAATTTATAATTTAAAGGCCTGTTCTGCAAAAGCTTACTGTTACTGGCTGTTGATTTATTTTCATGAGCTTACTATTGGCATTTTAATATCTTTAACATAAGTGTATAATCAGCCAATTGCATGGACTTTAGTACCTTCTTTTAAGCACACATTTGATGAGTAAGTGGAGTATGTATTTCCTTTCTCTTCTAATTTCCCAAGTGTTTTTTTTAGAGATCACTGATGCCATTATAAGGAGAATTTGCCTTTGTCTGTATTTGCCCTATCCTTACTATTCCCTAAACATTTGGTGTTGGCCACTGTCAGAAGACAGAACTACAGAAGAGGCCCTTTATTCACTCCAGGATGGCAATTCTTACATTCTCCGCACTTTCTGCCAGACTAGTCAACGCAGGTTGCTCCAAATATACCATCATGGAGGACTTGTGAAAATGCTATAAAATAATTTATAATGCATATGTGTATGTAGAGCTGTACTTTCATAAAACAAATTCTCATTTGAGCAATATCAAAGTGTTCCCACTATCTGCAAAATTCTCTTCATCCTCAGTAATTTATTAAGGCATTTTTCACTAACTTTTCTTTCCATGCCTTATTGTCTTCTATGAAACTTAGGACAGTCAACATTGTGGTCCATTTGTTTGCTGCATTCTTTTTACTAGTTCATTGGTTTATATTCACTATAGCAGATTTCCATTGAAGACGATATTTGTAAATAAGACCCATGAAACTGCCTTCTGGCAGAATACCATAGGGGCGATTAAGCTCACTTCTGATTAATTTTTAGAGATTCAAGGTTTCTTCTAGAGAAGCAATGATGTATTCCATGATTGCCAGTTTCATCTAAATTTACTTTTGACTTTATGCAAACCAAATCGTGAAAGTAATGCAGAAGTTCTAGCAAAGGAAAAAGTAAGCTTCTTGACTGCAAAACTGAAAATACAGTTACAAAGAAGAGAAATCCCCCTTGATCATGGAGTCCTTTCCTACTTCTCACTTAGGAACTTTCAGACAACTTAGCCACAATGGCTGACTTAATCGTATTTTGCCCCATGAAAGTACTTTTCTTAGATTACTTGTAATTGCTTCTCTGAGATGCTAGTTGTTTCTTTTGTCTCATGGAATTTCCAACATGAGTTTAGGTTTTTTTATTTTTTGTTCTTTTTTTTTTTAAATCTGATAAGAATGTGATTTTAGTGACTTAAGTCTCTGCTATGTATTATTTGTGTTCTCTCTGGAGATCGGTTTCTAACTAAAGGACATGAAAGTTGCAGCTTGGTTTTAAGGATTATTTAATGTCAATGTAATAATCAGGGGTTGCACATGGGACAATTTTAAACAATATTTCAAAGTTATAGTACTGTTTTATTACATGTATAACCTAATTAATGCTCACTCGACATTACATCCTGTTAAATTCATAGTCATCTGTCTGCTGTGATCCACATATTAGTAAAATAGTTGAAAAGCTTGGTATTTTGAGTGTTTTGTCTAAACTACTCTTTATCAGTTTTAGGGACTTACAGCATTGCACCTGCACTTCAGTTCTAATTTTGGGGAACCTTGCTTGCTAAAACAATAAGAGAAATGCACCATTTATCATTGCTTGTACCTAGAAGAACTATGACTGATGGTCCTGCAGATATTCTGGCAAGCTAAAAGGCTTCTTACAGCTCATGGGAGTAGCTAAGAATTCATTTGAAGACAGAAGGGACCTATTTTGTTCTAAAGACAGTTTATATTTTCTAAACTGAGGATTGCAGATTTCAAAACTTTTTTGAGCCCTCTGCTGACCTTGAAAGCTTCCTGCAATAATAGAACCGAAGTCTGCAATAACAAGCCTTAAATTCTGCTTTAGAACCACTTTCATAGCCTGTATTTTTGACTTCCTAACATATTTATTTAAAACAGTATATGCAACCATGGATGATGTCATTTTCTAAACAATATACTTAAAAATGAAAGATTTGCAGATTTTGGAGAAGTTAGTTTTGACTGCAGCAGTGGTTCCCAGATTGTTTTCTACCACCACCCTCAATAGCAACTGGGGTACATTTTGTTTGATATTTCCAGACTCCCTGTGACTGTTCTATCAAAACGGTAGACTATCAGATGAGTAACAAGCATTCCCACATTTTTTTTAATCTTTCTGGATGAGTAGTAAGCAATACCTTTTGGACTCAAATCATCCAACTGTATGCATGCAAATAAGTTGTCCAAATCTCTTCACAACAGTGAGCTCAAAAGCCAAAGATAGGATAAAATAGAGGTCATAATTCTTTTATCCATAAACAGAGGATCTATAAAAAGTTATAATCAGTTTTGAGACCTAAATAGTAAAAGACCAGAGTATATTCCTTCTCCACATATATAAAGGTCAATAAATCCCATTCTCTAGTTGTTTCTGATTGTTTTCTAGAGAATGAAGCATAGCTGTTAAGATGTTAACACCACTAGATATCACTATATGTATACATGTTTTTCATTTTTTCTTTAATATAATTAAAGAAGTCATTACATTTGAGGACCTTATAGTCTAAGAGAGATACAACAGGTCTTGACAAAGAAACAGATGAGATCTAGCAGACAAAGAATGGGAAGATAAATATATGCAAGACTACTAGATCACTAGATTTTTTCAAAGGATTATCAATTCACACAAACAGTTACTGCACTTCTGATGAGGGGAGATAACCAACAGATGAACTGGTAACACTGACTTGTAGGATGGCTAAAAAGTTTGGTCATAGCTCAAGAAATACTGGGGGGAAAAGTGAGTTGTGAAGAGAAGTTTGTAAGAAAAGAGGACAGTTTTATGGCCTGCAGCAGAAGGGAAGACTTTCTGGGCAAAGATACCATGAGAGGTAGGAAGAAGGTAGAATAGATTATGAGGACAGCAGCTTTAGCAAGATAGAGACAAGATTTAGCTGGAAACAAGGAGGGGGAGCTAGCACCATATGACTAACCAGCTAGTGCTTGCTTTCACTGGTATCATAAGTGAAATCTCAGGAATAAAATTTTATTTGAGACAGAATAATTTATCTAAGTCATTATCTTGGCATTTGGTGGAGATACTATAATTAAAAAAGTTGATCAGATCTTCCAGTAACAAATCCGGTACTATGACAAGTAATATTCAGGTCACACTTCTCCTTTGAAGTTTTAATGGCCACTACAATTTTATGTTAGTCACTCACTTATGTTTGAAGTAAGCGTGCAAAGCCTTAGCTGTCTCCATTTGTCTATAACTACTTTAGAAGCTTCTGAAGGCACTGAGCTCATAAAACTGCAGGCTTCAAAGAGCTTATTCAAAGATTCCATTCTGCTGCTGCCACTTATCAAAGGGGCACTTTTAAAATATATATCTCTTTATAATAAAATGTTTTTTAAAATATAAACCTGGCAGTGGGGATGATTGAAACAAAATCTCCATTGGCTTCAATGGCAGCAGAACTGATTTCCGTAGTTTTAAAGATAATATTTATATTTCTACAAATAATGTTATAGTCAAGTAAGTTGCTACTACAAGGAAGCAGAATTCATTTTTCCCTCTTATTTTTTTTTCTCTATCCTAATTTTTTGGAACTTCACTGTGAGTTTAACCTTGAACTTTAAATCAAATTTTAAATTTAACCCCATAATTCTGAAAAGGATTGTCTCTCCTTAAGAAAATAGAAACTCACTGTTTCTAAGTAGAATTCATCCTATCGGGCAGATGCAAACCTGAAGAGTCAGTAGAATGTTAAAGTTAGACTGCAATTTATTAAAAAATAGGACAAGAATTCTATCATTTATCAGTCCCATGATAGATCTTCTGGAAATTTAGTACATGATGCTAGATAAATCACATGGCATCGAGTTATTTTATATCCCCTTTAAACAAGAATAATAATGCTTATCTACATCACATTCATAGCGGCATACGCTCTTGTCAATCCAGTTCCCCCAAAACAGCGGCAGACTTTCCATTGACTTTACTGCCAGCCCTTTAACTCATCATCTTAACTTCTGTAAAGAATCATGGCCTGAGGGGGAAAGTAGTAGTGGATGGCTATGAAACGAATATGATATCAACCAGCAATTATTTTAGAAATGCATCTTTATGGTTATAAAATGCTCCTACTCCTTCCTTATCCCAACAGCTTGGTCCCTTGTTTTGTTTGCCTCAACAGTGGACATCATAACATCACAATCTGTTGCCATGGAAATGGCTGTGATTTTGAAAATTCAGCTTTGTGTCTTCACGATGAAATCAGACAGAAAAAAATGAATAGGCAATAGGGAAAAAAGCCCTTGTTAAGGACAAAAGCAATTTGATTCTGAATTCAGGCCTAAAATCTTTGTCTTCAGTGGGATAACTCCCCATACAAGCACCTTTTGAAGTCACTACTTTTCTGTTGTTACTTACCGGTTTCCTTGGTTGCTTTGGGAAGGGAATGCCACATCAAGTCTGCTTGAACACTGCCTAGAAGGGTGGCCTGATTCAAGTCTCTGGACTTAATATAGTACAACTAAATAATGATAAAATTATGATAATTATATTGTAAACATAGCTAATAGCATGAGAAATAGCCATCCAAACACAGGACTTCAATGAATTTTCTGTATTTTTCCTGCTGTAACTTATCTACTACCTCAAGCATGTAAGAGCCTGCATTTAGGGCATATTCTGTTGATTCAGTTTGGCTACATTTTGAAATTGGCTTGCATAACCACCCCACAATAATTATTTCACTTTTGCTATTCTGGAGTAATTCCCTCATGTAAGTAGTTTCTTTCCAGTTCTAAAATAATTTCTTTAGTTTGGATAACAATTTTCTGAAATAAAATTATTATTATTGTTTTAGAATAAAATTCCCTACAACAGACAATATACTGCTAGATCCTGTGTTTAGGCAAAACTTCAGAATCTGGACTTTTTAAACAAGTGTGTCAAGCATTTTTTCTTCTGTAGTAGCACTGTTTATTTGTTTAATTTAGTAGAGGAAGAAATTTGAGGATTGCACAACATCTACCAAACATTGTTTTTTAGGTGCTAGTTGTTTTCCAGGCTGTTATTTTGTATTCCTGGCTATTCCTGGTATATAGAGCACTGCTTGGAAAAGCATGACTCTGTTAGTGGCCTGCTTTGGAAGTAATGCAGTTGCCAATCAATAAAAATTAGCACTGATGCTATTTGATAAATATATACACTCCATGGTCTCTGTAGTTCAGTTCTGAAATATGAGGGTAAATTATGGGCTTGCTGGGAGTGTTGTACAAAATTCTGTTTTCATCTTGGCAGAACCATTTAGGGAGACTGACATGATGATACAGTCCTGTACCTAATGTTTTAGAATGGAATTGTGTTTCAATTAAAGAGTTTACCTTTGCCTGGAGATGGAGTTGTCTGATTATTTTTTGCTGGATAGACAAAACTAGATTCTGTACACCTTATGGTCTTGCCTTTACCTTTGAAATAATTTTGATAAGCTACTGGAACTCTAGACCTTTTTGACCCTAGTTGTTTTTCTTGGTTTTTTTTTTTTTTTACTTCTTTTTTAAACCTCAAGATAGCTGGAACATAGAATTGGAAGGTGTCCCCTAGTTTACTGAGTCCAGCCCCCCCACAAGTGTAGGTAACCATAGAGTTCACAGAACATCCACTGATAAAGTGGACAAACCAGGACACACACTAAGACCCTATGCAGTAAAACTGAGACATTTAGTTCAAAATCCAAAGTTTTGAATACTGCAATAAACCAGGAAAGGCCTTCCTTTGGAGACTGGCAGTTTATTCAAAGCTAATGTGGATACTGAACTCTCCCCCCACCATACTGCCTGCTGTTAAACTTTGCTCTTCTCTGTGAGACAACCCCAACAGTAAAAACCAAAGATGTGCAATTCTGATAAACTCTGGGGTACAAGCTGTGACTAATTACTTTGATGAAAAACCTTAGGTGGAATTTATAATCTATTTATTGTAGAATTAGATCTACAGAGGGGTTTGTTTTTAAAGTGGGACTTAATTACCAAAATTTCCTCAGATCTTCTCATATGCTCCATGTAGTTCCTGTTTAACGTTGGAGATGTGTATCCCATAGCTGTACATGCTTTAAATTTCTCCAAATGTCTAAGGTTCTGCCTAAAGTTCAGCTTATGCATTATGCTGCCTCACAGGTAGGACAAGTGGAGCACATGGGCTGGTTCCTTCTCTGGAGGCTGTTGCAGCTTAGACATTTATGGAGGCAGAGAAAGGATAGATGATTGTGATTCTTTAGTTCAGTGATTACATTTCAACCCATTGCAACCAACAATGTCTTTTTCAACAATCAGTCATGGGATAAAGAACTGAAGTAATCCCAGGATTGGGAGTTGGAACTTTTTTGTTGTTGTTGTTGTACGGTGTTTTTTAAAGGGAATGTATTTCAAGACTCCTTTGATCAACAATATTACTTGGCAAAAATACTTTCTGTTTATAATAAACCGTTGGATAAGATTATTGATCATTATGGTTCAGACGTAGCTAATGAATCTATATAGTATGAAGTTGATCAGACCAAATGTTTGTTGTAGAAAGAATAAAGAGGCCAAAGCAATATTGCAGTAAATTGACTGAATATTTTGAGAGCTACTGAAGAAGTCTTCTTTTCAAATGATAGTGTTAGCAAACAGTTACAGACTTGGAATTGCATTCATTAGAAATATATACCTTGGCACAACTACAGAAAACAGAGTTAGCAAAAGGTTAAAAAGAATGACAAATTGATTTTCATATATGTAGGACAACTGTAAAATATTTCAAAACTGCTCCATGAAAAGGGATGCAATAGTGTGTCCAGCTAAGCTGGCATAATTGTATTAAACCTTAGCTTTAATTTTGTTTGTCTATTTCAAACCCAAAGACAGGGATACACACAGAAAAGCTTGTCTTTTTCCCATTTATAGCATTTGGTCTAATAAATTGTACTACCTTTCTCTGCTTTGTATGACTTGCTTATATAATGCAAACATGCACCACTCAGGAAAAATTGTTAAGGTATAAGAGCAAACACACATATGTGAACAAACAGCTTGGGGACAAAGCTGTGATCACATGGAAGCAGTTCTCTCTGAGGCTCTAAATACATCTTCAAAGCAGGATTTTGTACCTGATTAGTTCCTGGATGTAAATTTCAAAATAAATATTGGTATTCAGTGAAAGATAATTACTAGAGGCATTATGAGCCTGACCACTTACTGTCAAAAGCAAAAGCTATGCTTGTTTAATAATGTAAACAGAATGGGAACTCTTATGTCCAAACCATTTTGAATCACATTACAAGATGAAAATAGCACCTGAAACAATGCAACAGGGATCCCATGTGAATTTGGATTGGAGAGCAGGCTGCAGAATCAAAACTATCAACTATGTGTATTGGGTAGACCTTGTCTGCTGATCAGACAAAAGAAAGCTAAGTGGTTAAAATAATAGTTACTGAATAAATTCAGACATCTACTAAGGTAATAATAAGCTCACTGTTGAAAAAACAAGATGAGGGTCCAAAGACAGTGGCAGATACTATGAGTATTGTTATTTTAGTGTAAAAAAAAAAAAAAAAAGCCATTAGTTTTAGAACCAACTTAGTGAAGGAGGTTCAGAAGTGTTACATCCATTCTTAGTAGATACCTCTTTCCAAATCTTCTCTTTAGCCTTAACCCAGCCTAGCAATTAAAAGCCATCAAAATGCCATGACTTGAATCTTTAGGGTTCTAGAAGAGGAATAAGTAATTATCTCGACTGCTTACCTGAAGTAAAACTAATTAGTCCCAGACTGTACTACACATAACAGGGACCAAATGTCAGAAAAGGATTAACTATACTAACTACAAAGAAGTTGTATTCACTGGCAAATTCATCAGAGTACCAAAAGGAAGGGACAGTTGCACACAGGGTAAGCCTTTAAAAAGGACCATTACATGCTGAGGTACCTGGGCAACAACTGGTTGCATGTTCCACCCAGGCTGAAGCTTGAGAACAGCATGACTGATATGCTACAAGGAGGACTGACACAGGGAAAAAACTTCTGGAAGTTACAGAAACAAATTATTGATTATTTTTTAAGTCTAAAAAAGCACAAAAACTGCTCAAGAAGCTTATATAGGATGAATCTTTCTACTAGATGATCACCCAGTGGTGCAATCTTCTGATCAATTCTCATTTTAAATATTGAGTTATAATAGAATATTCTGAATAACAAAGGCTTATCATAATTTGGCCAAGAAGGGATTCCACACAATTTCATTGATAATGGCTTACAAGTTACAACTGCCTCATTTTTTAACTCTCTGTTATAACAGTGGAAGTATAATACATCCTGTCTTTTATGGTCACAAGTACTAGAATAAAAATCAGCATAAATACCAGAGAAATTTATTATTTTTTTTTTAAATGAAGTATCAACAACATAATACCTTTTTCTTACCAGATCTGAGACTTAGAGGCCAAAGGAAAAGAACAATGTTGCCAATGCCTAACAAAAACAAGGAGTCCCAAAATGATTGTCACCGCAGACCAAACAAAACATCATAACAAATGACCCCTATTTCAGACTGAAAAAAAGAGATACATTTCAGACAGCGGTTGCTAACCCAGGAAGATAACAGGTAGTCCGTTCTCATAAAAGTCATGTATTATCATTCACCCCTGGGTCAATTTTACAGGAAGAATTGAAGCTCCTTAGATAAAACTCATGATAGTCTATGAGGATATAGACAGTATGAGCGAGATGCTATAATAGCTACTGGAAGTAGTGATTATGTAGTTTACACATCTTTTTTTTTTTTATTGTTACTCAGATATAGCTGAGGTTAAAAGATAACAACAGCCTATTGCCAATACTTTTGTTATACCTTTAACACAAAGGCTATTTCTAAGCTTGCATGGGATTATTTTTCTTGTATAATCTCATACGGAAATGACTACTCAGGGTGATGAATACTTCAGGAGACTGCTTTTTAGGCCTTTCCTGACACTAAGCAATTTTTATATTTGTCTGTCTAGCTTGTAAACGTCCTATCCACCACTTTGCCATTCTGTTAAATTTTCAGGAAAGCCCTGAAGCACCCCTCCCCTTCATTGTGTCAGACACTATGGGTGCCCTCCCAATGCCCAGACATCCCCAGTTGTGAGTCCTTCCTTCCAGCCTCACAGGGGCTCTTTCCATCCCCATACCATTCACTCCAGATCCTTTATCTATATTGGACTCTTGTGGCTCTTTCCTCCAGACATATCTTTCACGCCATTATTAATTCTTTTATTTCTACAATGAGAAGACAAGCAGAGATGAGATATTTTGTTGCTATACTGCATGCTGTTAATAGCTCTGATCTGTAGACAATTACAGATCATGTTGTAGCTTCTGGTTCTGCCAGCTTTGTATCTCGGTTTCATCTATTCCCTGTTTAGCTTGCTTTCTCATTTGATTCTGCTTAAATCTGTAAATACCTATGCATTTCTGCCTAGGCCATTCTTTGAGAAACTGGGGAACTGATTGGATATATTATTCAAAAGTTTCCATGTTACAACCAAAAAGACAAATGACACCAATCTGAGAATAAAACCTTGCTTCATTTGGCTACCTGTGGTATCTGCAGCAGTTTTCCTGGGGTGAGCTATTTGGAGGCTATACAGAAGCATGTGTGACTTTCATGTTGCTATTAAGGTGAAGCCATTGTGACAAGAGCTGTGACTAGTTTTCATAAAGATAGTTTGAAAAGACAAAGCCAGGACATCGGCTTTACTTCAAGGTAGGTGAAAGAAGGCAAGGGGCACAGCTAGAGGAACTAGGAACCAAGAACAGCCAGCTAGAGAAAGTTCTGTGATCAAAGTCCAAGAAAAGGGTTTTTTTCATGAAATTTGCCATTAGAGATATTGAGGAGGCCTATGTATTAAATTCCTGAGTTTTGAGGCACTGTAATAGAGCTGTCAAACAAAGATATAGAAAGTGCTACTGTTTCCACTAGACATGACAAGCTAAGGATTCCCAACAAAGTAAGCTGTCGAGGCCACCTGAAGAGGGATAATGAAAGTGATTACATCAGCAAAGAGGAAGGAACAATCCAGGTAAAGAGTTGGTGGATGTTTGATCTTGGAGGGTTGCTGTTACCTCCAGTGCAGTCATCCAAAGCTGTCTAAAAATTAAATAGGCTAAAAGAACAAGAATGCCTAGGATTTCTTCCAGGAATTTCTGTAGTTACCTACTAGGCATCAAAGGAGACTTCTTTTGAACCTTCAAATATACAAGGAGGTCACATCCACTAGTGACTGCAGATTTGGGAACCTATTATTCATTATTTTCTTTTATTGATTGTTTTACAGTCCCCAAGGCATGTGTGTTGCTTTCTGTGCCACAAAAAAAAAAAAGGTTCTGTAAAATCTTGGGGTTTTTTACAGGAGTAACAGCAGCTGTCTGTCATTGTTAATAACAATGGCAGCCTATTTTTTTCCCTATTAATTCTGGTTCAGAAGTCTCACATGAATATTAAGTCCAATTTTTATGATGAATGATGTCCTGCAACCAGAAAAAAAAAAGTCAGGTTGACCCAAGATATTTTCTTATTTAAAGATGACCTTTAAAAACCTATAATTGCAACAAATTAATTATTTGGCTTAACCACTTTGTTAATTTTTTTAAAAGATAACATTAGATGCAATACTTGGGATATACTGACATTGAGGACAAAGAGACAAGACAAAGCAATGAGAAAATTGTGGAAAAGTAAGGTATCACCCACAAATATAAATAGCCACTAATTAAATAGCTCTAGTTAGAAAAATAATATACTTGTTTTATAACTCTAGGTGGCAGCAGTGGAACAAAATAGAGAAAAAATGTATGATTATGATTATACTTGCTCACTGTTAATACAAAATCCATTAATTAAATACTGCTGATGCTGTTTCTTGACACAGTATTACTTTTATGCTCTAGATGGCAGCAGCATCACAAAATACAGAAAAATAAGATTCATTGTATTCATGCTGTGTCCAAATACGCAGCCCTGTCAAGTTTTTGGACTTTAAAGTTAGAGAGGTTGAAATGCAGATTTCCTGTAGGCACCTTCCCACCACAAAAGAAAAAAAACATAACAATGATTGCTAAATATCTTGTACAATTAGAGGTAAATGACTTCTGAAGCAAGGCTACGTTTTACCAGTCTTAGAACATTCTGGGGTTTACTAATGGAGAGCTAACATGCAGAAGACATAAATGACAGCACCTCTCCAGCCAGGTGTATTATACTGATCCTTAAAAATCTGTGCCTGTGCATACCTGTCATGGATCTTGCTTTTGTGTGTTAGGAGAATTATTTGCAAGAGAAGGCAATAACAGTAGTATCATGTATTCAGTCTTTAAAGCATAAGTTTTTGCATATATCAGTTTAGAAGGACTTCATATGCATAGTCTGGGTGAAAGGACTTTGAGGTGAACAGAAGCATTTGCTTTAGATTATACAAAACTTTGGTAAAACTTATTCTGAATATTGTTTGAATAGAAAGCATCATAGGTGCCACCTCAGCAACAGGCTGATCTGGAAGTAGAAGCGGGAGGGACTGGAGGTGGAACCACATAACTTCAGCTCCCTTGTGTTTTCCTCTCCTGATGGAGGCAAGCTCCCAACTGGAAGAAAAGCTCAAGCAGTCCAGTGATACCTTCATATTCAAATCATTAACTGACAGGTGAGGCTACATAAAATTCTACAGAGAATTATTTAAGTATAGCAAGTTTGTTGTTTGGATCATTGCGGGTGTCCACCCTGTGTAATTTTGCTGCTCTTATGGCCAAAAGAGCAAGTATCCACCAGAGACTGTGTGATAGGCAGCATAATGCATCACCAGGTGTAAACACTGAATAGTAAGGGAAATCCAGTGTATGAAGAGATTCTCTTCAGTATGGGGGTGGGGAGAGAATTGAGTTTAGTGCTGAGATAGAGGGTGGACTTAAGGAAAATGGAGCACCCACTTTCTTCATCTGGCTGGTGTATTATCCTTAGTCTCAGAGGCTTCTTGAGGGTTAAGAAGGGTATCACCTGGTCCAGTTTTAATTGTGTTAGGAGCATATTTTGTCAGAAACAGATTGTTGCCGAGTGCCATGGTAGGGTCACACTATGGAGGTGATTCCTTTGACATATTTTGGGAGTGTGCCTTGTTCAAAGGTGCAAATCTGTATGCTGAGTGAGATGACTCACTGTGATCTGTTAGTATGATCTATGAGTAGGACTATGTGAGAGACCCAAACACTAATTGGGGGCCCATCACATTTTTCCTTGATCACTTAATATTCACTCAATATGGAAATGTTCTTGCTTCTTATTGAAAAAAATGGAATTTTAATTAATGTACTTTGGTTTTAAAATTATTAAATCTTTCTAGGAAAAAAAAAAATGAAAGCAGGAAACTAAAATTGAGCTGCTATCACCAGTATTAAGCTAAAGTGAAAGTTAAGGCAGTCCACTTACTGAGTGAATTCTAACTGAAGTATTTTGTTACATAAATAGATGTTTGTTAGCTATTGATATATCAGACTGGAATTAAATCATCAGATAATCAGTTCCAAAGACTGACTGTAAACTCTAAATAATTCATTATGAGCTCTTTGATTATAAACCCTAAAGAATTTCATCTGTTGAATCTGTAACTCAGAAGTGGTTAATATTTTGATAGGGAAATGAAAAAAAACCTTTAGCACCTGAACAAAACTTTCTGAGAAAGCTATGAAGGTCTCCTTTCAGTTCCTCTATGGTGGCTAATACCTTCCTTTTTTCAAAAGTAAGCTTATACAAGTACTGTTTCAGATTACTTAAAACTACTAGGAAGTTTTCTGGCACTTTTCTCAAATAAACTCCAGTTGCTTATAATGAACAGGCTTAACTGCATTTTCAAATCCTAAAATTAAATTAAAAATATTTTGGATGTCTCACCAAGGAAAAGCAAGGATAAAAGTAGATAAAGGTAAAAGCAAATACTGAAGATTGTAAAAAAATTGCAACTCTTCTGTTCTCTGTTCTTACAGTCTCTTGGAAGAAGAGGTGAAGTAATCCCAGAACCAAGTGGTGGTGCTGGTACTGTGCTTCGCACTACTGGCTTTCTTCACCACTCAAAAAGAAGCCCATGCATTGGGCTGCACAGACTGCTCTGAAGCGCTGCAATTAGGCGTGCTGAGGTTTCTATTTTCTGGTCAATACCAGATGCCATTTGGACTGTGAAGCATGCTACCTACAAGCTTTATGTCCTTGGCGGTCCTATATAACTTTACGGTTGCAAGCTAGTGATGTGTATGAGATCAGAGTTTTCTGAGGATTAGGCATAGCTTAGCCACTTGTCCTGTAGGTACAAGTACCTGCTGGGGTGGTTGTTCAGGGAGATAGTGATTGCATGGAAATAGTATTTTTTCCTATTAAAATTATATTCCTGTTGAACTTAACACTGTGGCATTAATTTTGCAAGATATGTATGTGCACGTTCTCTCCTTTACTCCCTCCATGCTGTAGCCAGATTCACAGACAAAGCTGTTCTACTGGGGGGATGAAAAAGCACAGTGAAAGTAAGGGCATTGTACCCTTCACCTGGGTAACATCTCTCTGTTCCTTCTCTGCTTTGAATAGATTCTTTTAAGGCTTGGACAACTCTTGATAGTAGAGATCCCATTAGCTGGTGCCAGCTAATGTTGTTGATGGGATGAGGGCAAGGACTGCTGCTGCCTTCTCCATAGTAACATTCATATAGATATATTAATAGTAGTAGTGTTATTTTCTGCCCACCATTTAATTTGTCAGCTGAATAGTAGCTATATACTGCAAGAGGATAACCAGCAGGGTTCATAATTTTGTTTATTTCTTTAGAGGGGAGTTCTGTGCCTGAGACTATAATATACTTACCTACTGTCTGACCTACTGTTTAGTTGTATGAAGAAAGGACTGAAGACGTTCTAGAAAGAATATCTTAAAGTGGAGTAATGCAGGAAGAGGAATGATACATGAAGGCTATAGAGCGTATGTTTTGTTTGGAGAGGAAAAAATGCATTAAGACACAAACATTTTCTGCATCTGCATGAGTGCCCAGCTCACTGATACAATGCCACTTCATTGAAGTGGTCCTCTCAGCCTGTGAGGTACTATCATTAGCCAGAGAGACATAAATTACTCCTTGCTTTGTGAACTACTATAATGATCAAGCATAGAGGTGTCTTAATTTAGTGAAAAGAGACAATGACTGAAGGTGCTGAAAAGCATTGGCTGAGATTGTCACAGAAGCCTTGCAGCAGAACCTGGCTTCTTTGAAGTCTTCTGCAGCACTTTTTAAATTATTTTTTTTCTTACGCTTTGTAGATCATTCCTGTGATCTCTAACACACAGCTCCCGCCCCATACTCTCACAGTGTAGGCTACACTGGGTAACCATAAATCCTAAAGTGATTCACCAGCATCTTGATCCACCTGTGGTGGACATTCTCTAATGTTAGTGCCTTGGTGTCCTGGTTTCAGCTGGGATAGAGTTAATCGTCTTCCTAGTAGCTGGTACAGTGCTATGTTTTTGAGCTAGGTATGAGAAGAATGTTGATAACACACTGATGTTTTCAGTTGTTGCTAAGTAATGTTTAGACTAAGTCAAGGATTTTTCAGCTTCTGATGCCCAGCCAGCAAGGAGGCTGGAGGGGCACAAGAAGTTGCGAAGGGACACAGCCAGGGCAGCTGACCCAAAGTGGCCAAAGGGGGATTCCATACCATGTGAAGTCACGTCTAGTATATAAATTGGGGGGAGCGGGGGCGGGGGGATCGCCGCTCGGGGACTAACTGGTCATCGAGCGGGGGTGGTGGTGAGCAATTGCACTGTGCATCATTTGTATATTCCAATCCTTTTATTATTACTGTTGTCATTTTATTAGTGTTATCATTATCATTATTAGTTTCTTCTTTTCTGTTCTATTAAACCCTTCTTATCTCAACCCACGAGTTTTACTTCTTTTCCCTTTTTTTCTCCCCCATTCCAAGGCAGTGAGTGAGTGGCGGCGTGGTGCTTAGTTGCCAACTGGGGTTAAACCACAACACTTGGATATATCACTAAAAGCAGGGAAATTCTTCAACTAATATTTGATTTAAAAAGAGATCTTTGCTTAATAGCATGAGAAGGTTATGTAGTGAGGAGGACTTTTCTGCAGGTAATCTAAACTGTTCCCTAGTATAGATGATTATGACAGGATCTTTCATTAGAAGTCCATGAAATAAGAGTTACTCAAATAAGATTATAAATCATTGTATCAGGAAGGGAAAGTACCATTTGGTTGAAAGCACTGTGCTGAAACAAATTGTCTGCCGTATTGATCAGCATAAAGTTTCCAATAGAGCTGTTCTGCTCATTTGAAGTCTTCTTCACCTGCTTTATGCTATCGTGTGATAATGCAAAGCAGAGATGTGCAGCCTTGGTAGCCATGAGTTGGATCTCTGCTTTACAAAGCCCTGTAACCTATACCCCTTCCTCCCCTCTACGGCTGCAGTCTGTGTCCCCTCTCCCACCAAGCAGCTGTCATCCTCTTTCACAGAGCAGTCAAATCCACCTTCACTGCCTCATCAGGCAGCAGCTCTCCTGCCCTGTCTAACCTGCCCAAGCAGCCTTCAACCTCTACACACTGGCACAGGCAGCAGCACCTTGCTCATCCCCTGAACAGTTTGAAATCACCTCCACTGTGTAAGCAGCGATACGCTTCTCCTCTTCACCGATCAGTCAGCTTTCATTTCCTCTGAAAGTCCCTGCTACTGGACCTGATTTTCTGTATCTGTACGGAAGGCTGCTGCAGAAGGGAGGAAGAAGAAGTAGCCAAAAGGTCTGGGCAGGGAAGGGGAAAGGCTGGAGCTAGGATGGGAATACTTTATGGACCAATTCCAGCATCAGAGCTGTTTGCTAGACCACAATGCACTGTAGTGTTTTCACATATGGAGAATGAAGTTGGTCTTCTCCGGCTGCAGGTCAGACATACCCTGACTGAGATGATGATCTTCAGTCCATGTTCTGCTGAATTTCACAGTTTGGGTTCAGCATTAATGAACATTATGGTTTCCACTTAGTGGATTTTAAATGCTTTTTAAAAAAGCCCTCTCCTCAGTGCACACAGACAGCACTGAGTCACCCCAAATCCCAGAAAATTCAGTAGATCTTACACTGATGTAAACATCACAAGTTTCATTGCTTATTTAGTAACCAACTTTAAGTATGTTTTGAACTGAAGAGCTCAAACCTCGCACAAAAAAAAATCTCAGCATTTCATACTGAAAGCAACTGTTATCTTTGAAGCATGAACAAGCTGCACCAGTAACATTCTCAGCTGAGCACGCAGATTCTTAGTTTGGTTTTGCTGATAACTAAAAATTAACAATTCAGCATAAGTCTTAATATAGACATCTCTCTGTCTGGCATCTGCAAGACTTTCCTCCAGTATTTTCTCTCTTAATGCTGTAAATGTCAGTATTAGCGATGACTGACTCAGCAACATATACCTTGAACTTTGGAATAGTGACTTGGCACCTGAGCCCAGTACAGCTTCAAAAGGACTGTACTCCCTTACAGCTTACCAAGTCTTCTCTTAAAAGGTTCCATGTCAAAATGTCACCAGACTATATTACCAGACTATTCAGAAAATGGAGAGTATCAAAGTAAGATTGGGTATTTGGTTTATGATACTATTTCTATTCTGATAAGGGGATAGGCAGAGATACGTTTTTTTCACAAACAAGTTAAACCTTTCTTTATGTTCAGTCTTATCTACTGCCTTCTAACTGCATTTTTCTCCAGCTATTTTTCCAGACCCAACCAGGTGAGAAAGACGGCAATTTTTCCACTTTTTTTGTCCTATCAACAGAATTGTTTACTAAGTTTCATGTAATTACGTGTGTACAAATGTACTGAATGAAGCTGGATAGATGATACAAGCTGAAATTTGAAAGGCAGAGATCTTTGACTGACTGGTGGTGAAAGCCTAAAATATCATATATGCACAACATGATGAAACATTGGAAAGTTTAATCTTCAACAAGCTCCAACTACAGTTTGAACTCCAAGGTTATGGAGTCAGGTCTTGGGTTGCAGGTTTTCCAAACCCAGTGATACAAAAAATATATCCTTTGCTTTTAAACTGATTGAATTTTGTGTGGAATCATTGACAGACTGTGGTAATACATCTACTCTGCAGAGAAGAACATGTAGAAAATAAGTATGATGTGTAATCTCATTATCAAAGAGAAGCCAAAGCTTTGATGTCAACAGGAGTCCTTCTGTGGACTTTGATATAGAATTAATTTCTGTAATCTTAATTATTTTTTCTCTGTCTTAATTATTTTTATTGCACCATGAAAATTTTCTTGTCTTTCTTTTTTTCAATTTTGTTTTGGTTTTAGTGGGAGTATTTGTTGTTAGCTGAGTTGCTGAGAAAAAAGTTAAATGCCTCTCTCAGAGGGACAGTAGAGGATGTATGTGTCTTGTAAGAGAGATATAGGTGGCATATTGGCCTTATGATGGATGCACAAGAATGAAGAGTGATAATTCATTCAAAATCCCCAGTTGTAATATTTTCATGTATTATGACAATATAATCTTGCATGTTAATAACAGATTATAATACGTATATAGGTCAGTATTTAGCCAGACAAGATTTGCTTATGTAAATTCTACTACCTGTGTTTGAAACAAATAGTGGCTGTTACTTAATAGTGCTCAAAAAAAAGGCATGCTGTAGCTAGGTGGGATTGTGGGTTTGGCGAACTGTCTCCATGGTTATTTGTTTCTTCCTCACTCTCTCTTGAGGATTCCTAGAAAAATATATTTCATCCAAGAACTCTAGAGTTCTTCTAATTTGGTAATATTGTTTAGTTGTATGCCCTTTTCACAGACTCAATTTAATGTGCCATTTTCCTCTGCCACACAGAACAAGGATGAGTGAGGAAGAACCAAAACTTTTCTGAAAACAGAAAAGCTTTATTATATGAAGCTTAAACAGAAAAGCAAGAGTGACAGGATTTCCATACAACTGTAAGATTATCTTCTTTAAATGTGTAACTCATGTTTGCTCTTTATGGGTAGATTGTTAGACTGTATGTTCAGCTCTCTCAAGAGGCATTTAGGACTTCAAATACAGTCATAAATTAATTTGCAAGATAGAGACAATAATGAAAGATTCCATTTCAAACCAGCGACGTGAAACTTTTGTGGAATTTTCAAACATTAAAAAGCATAAATGATAGCCTTATTTACTTGCATAAATGAACCCACCAATGAAGTAAAATACAAGACTGACAGCATTAGGAAGAGTAGCTCCTTTTTTTTTAATCTACAAAGAGATGTGACATATAACAGTGTTATTGCCAGCTTTCTTCCACGTCACTTGGCCACCTCACTCCCCTTAAGAGGCCAATCACAACAAAGTGAGGGCAGATTAGAGATCTGGTGTATGCAGTCCTTGCTTTTTCTTAGATGACTAAGGTTACTCTTGGCAACAAGGAGGTGAGGAGTTGACACCCATCATCTAAGAAAGGAAACCATTAGTTTACTCAGAGGCCAATACAAAGCTACCAGATGGGAACAGTTTTCTGTCACTATCTATCAAGGCTAGAGCACAGCTATCCAGCCTTCTGTGACATCAATTTTATGCTGAGAGCACAGCAGTCTCAAAAAAAAACACTGAAGAGCCATTTACTTGTAAAGTATAAGAAACATCTGTCAGGGGCTAAAAGTGTTAAAGAAATGCTTAACCGTACATGGAGTTGGCAGATTCTTAGGCTCAGATTACAGGAAAAACATTAGCAGTGAAAGTCCACAAGATTTATCCTAATTTATCAGATTACTTCCTCAGAAAGTCTCCTTTTGAACTGCTCTTCAACAGAAGAACAAATGTGTAGACTTCAATGCTTAATAAAGCTAAAAGCTTCTCCCTGGGGTAATTGAAATTTTTCTATCAAAGGGTAGATAGACCTGGTTGCAGCTGCAACAAAGAAGAAACATATAAAGCCAAGTGGAAAGCAGTTAGACAGCATTGGTGGTGTAGGACCATTGAACATGGTCTTGCTAATTGGAATCTATAGCACAGGACATTCAACTACATGCTGGGCAAATGACCCTGAAAGTTTCAAGTCTATCTAGTATAAAAAAAAGTTCAGATGTAAAAATAATCATACGAATGATGGATTCTGTATCCTTGAATGGGCATAACCAACCAGAGATCTGGGTAACTGGCAAATTTCTTTTTTAAATAAGGCCCTTTGAGTCCCATATATGCATCTACTTTCACAAGCATTTCAAAACCTGTCTTCTAATAATTTCACACAGAGCTTTCAGAGAAGCAATGTTCAAAAGAATGAAAGTAATGAATCACAGCAAAGTTTTACATTTTTATTTCTGTACTTTGGGAAAATTTCTATTGAAGACAGAAGGCAGTTCAAATTGGAATTGCTTTACTGCCAACAAAAATGTGTGACTCTTGATCTAATGAAAAATTAGAGAGATTGAAAAGCAGAAGTAGACTTAGGAAGGATTTCAGTTACAGCAGGATGCAGCCCTTATTGCATTTGTAGTTCAAACTGTGATCTCTAAGGAGACCTAAATTGCTCCAGAGTGTGGAATTTAGGGTATTTGAGACTTTATTTTCTCAGAGGAACAAGTATGGGTAGCTAAGACATCAGACTTTATTGTCATGCATTTAGAAAACATATTTTATTTTAATTTAAAATAAAATGTCATTTAATGATGAAAATGTTCAATTCATAAAACATTTGTCATGTGCATTAAAAGTTGTTCAAAATGGTTCCATAAAGTGGAACTTATGAATTTTTTTCGAAGTTTCCAGTTCTGCAGTCTGATTTGGGTAAGCATACTTTTGTTTTATACAGGAAAAAATGTTGTATTTGTGATTGTTATGGTATGCAAGGATTCACTGGTTCAAAATCTAAACTGTCATTCTCACCCGCTCTCTAGTTTTGTGAGCACTAAAATATTTCTAGGAAGTGAAACAGTTTCAACAGAAAAAGCTGGAATTACATCTATACTTCACATACAAGGATGTCAGAACAAGCTACTTTGGGCATTGGAAACACCTTGCCCATGCTCGTTTGGCATTCCATGGAGGCTAAGTATCCTACTGAAAGGCAAGGTATCTTAGCTTGGGTGCAACACTACGTTATGTGGCTATGTTGCTTCCCACACAAATACTACTTCATTCAGAGCTTAGTCCAGTATCTTGACATGGTGCAACATTGACTGTGTGGTACAGACATGCTCACGCAGCTCAGACAGTAGAACTGCAATCAAATTCCTGCTCCAAGTTGCCAAGAAATAGATTTGAACTTGGATTTCCCAAATACCAGTAAACATTATGTTAGATATGAATTAGTCTTGTGGGTTTACATTGTTGACGTCTTACAATCTCTTTTTCCATTCTTTTTCAGTGAGAAAAAGCCTCGGAATGTCAGAGGTAACAATCATGTATTTTCATGTGTTCCCTAGAACTGTTCTTTCTCTCTTGCATTTCCTCATTTATCACCCATTTTATATATCTTCCTCTCTTACCTCATCTCCTTCATTCATCAAACTTTTCTTTCTTCATCAAAGCCTAAATTCTGAACCTTTCTTTCTCTGTTGTATGAACCATTCTTTGTTCTTTTCCTGCTGTTCTTGACTTTTCTCTTTTTATCATTTCTCTCTTCCTTGCTCCTGTTTCTTTTCTTGCGTATTTCATCTGTTTGCATTAATCCTCCTCAGCCCCTCCTTTTGATGGCTCTAATGTATTTGGTTTCTGACAATTAGCCACTTCTTCCCCACCGACTAAAGCAGCATTTTAAATGTTGAGCAGAGGAACTCCTTTCCAAAGTACCAATTCAGCCCAGCAGGAAAAGTCCAGGGCTGGAGGTTTAACTCCACTGAGACAGGAGAGAACAAGTGAGCATGTACAGTTGTGGAAAGAGCAATTTAAAGCACCCTCAGTTTTTAGGCCTCAGATGATGAGTCTTGTGGCAACAAATCACTGGTGAAATCAGGAACCGCGGTGTCTAATATGCCAGACAGCCTACAGCATTTGGTATCAGGCTATAAAGCAACTGAAAAAAAGGAAGTGGAAGTATGCCAAAGACATGACGTCCTGAGCATTCATGCAATAATATTATTGATTAGATCAAAAGGATGGTCAGGTTTTTTGTATTTATTAGAACGGTGTACATTACCACCAAAGTAGCTTCATGAGTTCCCTTTTTCATCTCAACAGATAGGCAGTCTGGGAAAATACTCTGCTATTAATGGAACAGTATTTTTAGAAAGATGGAAAAAAGAAAAAGGCAAGAGTCCAGATTTTATCCCACCCTCTTCAATGGCATCTGTGATACAACTGGAACACATGTACCAGAGGAAGGTCATCTCAGTTGAGAGAGCAATCACAAAAGCCACAGAAAACATATTTTAACTTCTTGATAACTCATTTTACTGAAATACTCTGTTCCATACTGCCTCATTGTATCTAACAGTAGAGCAGGGTTTGAGGTAATATATATTTATGTGGTATCGATTACTAGCTCTGTCTTGCAAGCATCAAAATGTGCATGTTTAATCCCTTACTCTTAGTATTTAATTTCTTAAAGTCAGTGCCTATAAATAAAGTAATAGAATAGGTTCCCCTAATTTTTTGAAGAAGTTTAATACAATCCATTTTGGGATTGATGTTGAGACACCAACACTGACATATCAATAGTACTTCATTTCTGAAATGCTTACCTTTGCTCCTAGGGCACAGAGACTCTGTATTTATCTGCAGTTTCTTTATATAATAACAATATATACAATAAATGCATATATATTATATGATATATATATAATATATATCTGTAGCTCAACAGGTGGGACTTTTCAGAGGAACCTGAAAACATGTGTATACAGAATGTTTTACATTATTTTTCTGCCAACAAATTAGCAAAAAACTGTATTCTCAGCTTCCTGTCTTGAAGAGCACAGATTAAGCCAACTACTTAAAGTCATTCTTATATCACTTCCATTCAGATACTATATAAAATACCTGCCTAAGTACTTTGCTGTATTGGGGCCTTCAAAAAGTAAAGCGTGGCAAGCCAGAAACCTGCTTTTGCAACTCTTGACAGCAGAGTACCTTGAGCTGATAACCAACCTCTTCTTGAATTATTTTGTGCTTTAGATTATATCAGGTAATCCTATAAGAACAGAAATAAGATTTTCAGTTTGTTTGCTTAGAGTTGCATTGCTAACATCTTCCTATCTGTGAGTTCCCTCCTCGCTCTTCCATACTACATTTCTTCATTTGGATTGATGTGCATCCCTCTGCTACTCCAGATACACTTTTGTTTAAGTGCTACTGTTTCGTTGTTTGATGTCCTGAGGCACTAAATTCCTATACCTCGGATCATGTATTTATGATAGCAACATGCCCACTGTCCATTGTCTTTTGCAAATCTTGCTCAGGACTTCATTGCCTTTTTTTAGAGTAGGCCTTGACTTCAAGAAATTAAACACTAATACTCAGAACCAGGGAATAAACATGCACATTTTGATGTTTGCAGAAGTAGCTACTAATTCATATCACATAAAGCTACATTACCTGAAACCCTGCCTTGGTCCAGTCCAACACTAGAAATGCAGGTACCTCTTTACACGACACTGACACTAAAGGTTAGCCCAGGTGTCAAGTCAAAACAAAGGTAGTCTGGACTTGCCTGAGGATCAAAGAAGGACCAAAATTGGATCAGCAATTGAGAAAAAAATAATACTTTCCTTTCCTGGTTTCCACTGGAAGTATTCAGAAGACAGAAATTATTAATTTGGGTTTGTGTTTGTAACAACAGTGATACGGAGGATATAACTCTTAAACACTTGGAGATGATAACTTCTAGGCTTGGATATCTAAAGTGATATAGCCTTTCCCCACCATTACTTCACCATGACTTCACACTACCACAAAGGTCCCTCTCTGGTGCTCAGTGCCTTTTACTTCCTGGCTTGGAACAAAGTCAAGCACAAGGTTATTTAAAAGAGGCAGATGTAAAGTGATAATGAAAACTACCACACCAAGCCAACCCCATGAAAAGTTGTATTGTGAATGGATGAGCTTCAGACCATTGCATAAAGTCCATTAAACAGCAGTGTTCTCATTTAAGTTCATTAAAATTTCAGTGAAATGATTTTGCAGTTTCTTTGCATTGTGCCAGAATGAACATGGTGTCTACTGCAGGCATTGTCTAGTGCTTCTCTTTGCTTTTAGAATTACATCAAACTTCCAGTTTTATTTTGCTGACTTTCCTGGGCTGCTACTGACAAAAATAGGAAGACTGGCCAAGCAGTGGTAAGCCAGAAGTTCATCCAGTGTGAAAAAAAAGGTTCATATGTTGTCATTCAGAGTGATATTACTTTCACATAGTAGTCTGTTGCCTGGATGTATATTTTTCTTTTGCTGAGCATGCACGTTATCTTGTGGACTTTGAACAAATGAAACCTGAATCATATTACTCATCATTACTTCAGCATAAATACAGACTGTAGTCAAAACCAATTTTATTTTAATACTGGATCTTGATGTCTTCCTTATACAATTTAATTAGGTCAGCGACTTTTTCTTTTTTTAGACTGCAGTAACAGGAAGTAGATTATAATAGTAAACACCTACTGCAGTCTGTGGATTATTAACACTTTTTATCCTTCTAAACCTAGGAGGTTTTTAACCCTGTAACTGTGAAACATTTTAAGCTCATTATGTCTAGACACAGACAGATAAATGTAAGTGCTATCAGCTGTAATACACAAAAAATAAACTAGCTCCAAAGATTTTCCCTTTCAAGGTACGTGTAAATAACTACAAAATCTAATTGACAATAATAGGAACATTTATGATTTCTTGTCTCTCTGATTTCCATATTAGACAGAGGGTTTTAAACTGCACTGCACAAAAATGTTTTTACATACACTCACTTAGCAACACCTTTTGTGGATCCTATTTTCAGAAGCGGTGTCTGCTTACAGTACTTGCAGATGTATCTGGGTACGGCACACTCAGTTCAGCTAACCTCCCAACAAATATTCATTCATTTGTAAAGGTCAGGAATGCATTTGTAAAAGGCTGCTGAAAATTGGTGGACACTTCTTCAGCCCAATATTCAAACAGTGCAAAAATCACAGTGAAGGACAATGTAAAACACAAGCTTTTCTTTAGGAGTTTTCTTTCCATTTTTACAATTACCACTGGCTCTTCATAAAGTGGCAGCCCAACAGGATGGTCTGTATTGAGACCATGTGCCTTAAATACCAGTGTTGTGCCACAAAATACTAGGTCCCCTGCCCTACTTGCACAAGTCTATTGGAGCTGATTTTACATGTCTCACAAACTTCCTTCTGCTACCCAAGTACAATATCTGGAACAAAGAAAACATACATATAAATGAGTAAACCCCACACACTCGGAAGCATGTAATTTTTCAAAATAACTTCTCCAAGACTTTTTCTGAGTTGTAATGTAGTTTTTTTCATTTGGTAAGACATGAAGCCAATAAGATCTCATCTCATAATATCCTTCAAGTATTCATCTGTACTGCTTGTCTCCACTGAGGATTAGGGAGGCACAGTAATTTACAGAGGGTCTAAGTGCTGCCAGTTGCCTAAGCTTCTGCTAAGGTTGGAAGGCTCTGGATGGATGTCTCTCATAAGTATCAGCCTTCTGCCAAATTTTCAGAATGAGCGACTGAACCAAAGAGGGTTTTACCCACTTAAAGGCAAAACTAGATTAATTTTTTATCATTATTTTACTTTTTTATGCCACAAGTTGCTAAGTGTCAGCATTTCCCTTCATTGAATAGAACATAAGACCCAGGTTATTACACTCTGCATTTGTAAGTAAAGGTACAAGTCTGAATTTAGTCACCCTTGATTTTTGCCTAATTATTTTTTACAAAATGTGCTAAGAAATTATGCTTCTGGGTTTTATTTTACTGAAGGGTAGGCAATATGTTCAGTAAAACACAGCAATACAGCTTGTTTTTGTATCAGCAAAGGCACTGAAGTTAATTGGCAGAGGAGTAACTGATCAGTTTAAAACCACAAAAATTTTTCAAAAATGATCACCCTACTAGTAGTTTAAGAGGGCTATCAATTTGTGCATCTTTTCATAACTAAATCTTAGTTAAAAAGATCACTGTTTTGCGGAGTTAATGTTGTTGATTTCATAGTTGTCTCACAGTTACCCAAGTCCCTGAAAATGGCTAAAATTTGTCTGCTTTTGGGTAAGATGAACATCTAACAGAGTCCGCTGTCAGAAGGTCCCAGAATGACAATTCCATTCTGACCTTCAGTTACACAGATGGTGAGATTTCCATGAATTCATTTTTGTATGAACGAAAGCATATCCAATCTTGGTTTTAAAATTGCTAGTGATAGGAATCTAAACAGGCCTTTATAATTTTTTCTCATACCTGGGTACTTGCAGATTGTGACCAAAAATCATTCTTTCAAAATATTAAAACTCCGCTATGATACTGTTTCAGTGTGAGTTACATTTTCAATCCTTGTTTTCCTGTTTTTTTCCTGAACCTTCTTCCTGAATTTTAGACAACATTTAAGAGGATGGGCGTGGGGGTTGGTTGTTTATTTGTTGGAATCAATACTTTCAAAGTCTCCAATGTTGAAAATGTGGTTTATATAGCACCACTGTAAATGCTTTTTCCATCCTAAAAGTAGGCAGGCTTTATTAACTTTCATTATTTCATTTTGAAAGGCTGTTCAGAAGCTTCCTCAACCTCCCATTTTAAACTCTAATTTCCAGACTAAATTTATTAATAGTCAGCCTATACCTATTTGGGAATCTTTTTGCTGGTCATGTTTTCTGTCTTTTATAGCCTTAGTCTCTCATTGATCGTTATCCCTTCTGTGTGCCTTGATGTATTTGAAGACAACAATCCTAATCCTTCAGTGTTTAATCCCTTACCCTTTATTTTGCTCACTTAAATAAGCAAACCCTTTTTCTGCTCTTTCCAACCAAGGGCCCCAAGGATACAGAATCCTGCTATTTTTTGCTTACTCTCCTTTCGGCATGATGAAGCTTGCTCTCCCTCCTGCGTTGCCCAACAGTTTCAACAGAGGACAGGGAGTGGTTCAACTGGACTTACTCATAGCATCTCCCAGACCAGAACTGCACTATGAAACATAGGTGGCAGGGCAGTTTCATTGTGGGTGTTGCAAAATGAAAACAAAAAAATAATCACATTATGTAGTCTAATGAAAAAGTTGTAAGTAACTACTATCGGAGGGAAACTCTTGAGTTCCCAAAGCCAAGTAGAGAAAAGATCCTCTCTTTTCTAATTTCAGTAAATCCTTAATTTAATTTAGTAGTTGCTTCTAATTTACATTATGTGAAAACTAAACTTAGAACAGATTCATCCTTGCCAGTCTGGCTGATGTGCTGCAAACTGTTATGGCCCACAACCTAATAATAATCCTCTTCTACCCCCATTTTTACCTAGGTATAGCAATCTGCCTCATTATTAATCTGTAAACAACTCTGTCACTTTAACTACTATCATGTGCACACTTCCAGAAAAACAAATTTTATCAGGCAAATTCAGATGCAGATTGCATTGGCTCAAGCCAGTTCTCGTTATCACTATAGACCAGAACTGTCCCCCATTTTGCAAATGTGGACACCCAGGCACCTCCCACAGTTCTGAAGTAATTTTTTTTATCTGTATCCTGGTTTTACTCCAGAGGACAGCAGCTCCTGCATAGTTTGGGTTTGTTTTTTTTTTTTTTTTTTTTTTTAACCCTGAAACCTTTTTTCACAGTTGACATTGAGAGTCTGTGTCTTGGAAGCTGGATAAATGAACCTCTGGCTATTCAAGCTTGGGGCAATGAAAATTTTTGGCATAGAATTTTTGTAACAACTGTTTGCTTCATATTATCAGGTTTCGTAGTTTATCCTGGAAAGTCCCAAGTGCCCTCTGCCAATAGGAAAAGCACCTACCATTTTGCAAGAAGGGCTCTCTTACCTATATGTGGCCTACACACCATTGACAGAATAAATTGTGGGTCATTTCTAAAGATCTAAACAATATTTATAATAAAAAGTACCCTCCAACATTCCTGTGGAATAAATATTATGTGAGAATGAGAATATTCTTGCACACGGCATGGGAAAAGAGCAACTGTTTTTTTTCTAGGCACTACCTCATAGCCAAACAAAGATATGAGTTATTGAGTGGAAAAAACATGGTGTTCTCTGGAACAAGCAGAGCCTATTGGGGTTTTTTTACAATTAATTTGTGTCTCATTTCCCCTCATGCTTCACCACAATGACTCAAGGCTCTACTGACCATGGAGCCTGTAACTTTGGCTCCACCTATGACCTTCAGTTCTTCCCCAACAGAACCCTCCCAGCCCATCCCCGTACCCTCAAATTGCTCACTGGACAGCACAAGCACAGAGAATAAATGCTCAAAGAGTTGCATGCTAACCATCTGGCACGCATGGGGGTTAGCCAGCAGCATGCAAGCAAAGCCAGTGTTGTTGAACCCCTATCTTTCCTTCAGTTGTGGCACATTTGAGTCTCCTTCCCCAGCAGCCAGCTTTCTCAAAACTTCCAGGCTTCTATTATCTGAAATCCTCACCCCTCTGACAGACATGGTTAAAACTGGCAAAAAAGGCACAGTGGGAGATTAACGTGGAGAAACTAAAAATGAAAACATTTGATGGGTAAAATACCATCATGTACTCCTGTTCATTTGGGGCTGACATCTAACAGGAAAGATCAGCAGAAAGGACGTTTGAAAGTACATTATTGATATTTAAAAAAAATGCATGCATTTGGCAGAGATACAGGCCTTTCATCAAGCTCTGCATGACTAAGCTTACGCGAGCATTGAGCTCACAGCAAAACTCGGGTCCGATTGTGTTGCGAGGGTCATCAAATAGCAAAGTCATTTTATTTTTATTTTTTCTTCTCTGCAGCAGTACATGGAGGAAGAAGGCACGGTGTCTGCAGCGGGGCGATTCCCCACTTTTACGTCAGCGTAGCGGGCAGCCTCCCCGGGGGGCCGGGCCCGGGCTGAGGGGGCGGCTCGGTGCGGGACCGGGAGCAGACGGCGGGGGGGCTCCCCGCCCCCGAAGGCAGGCCGCGGCACCGGCAGGGACAAAGGGAGCCGAGCGCACAGAGCGTGAAAGCGGGGCGGTCGGGCGGATGACGGGCACCATCTTGACTGCGCCGGGCGACAAGCCAGGCCGCCTGAGGCGGCTCGGGAACGGAAGGCGTCCCCTAAGGCCCGGCCTTTGGAATTCACTTTAAAACAAAACAAAAGCCTAACAAACAAACCACCGCATTTTCCCTGCAGCGCTGACTGCGGCCTGCGGCGCCAGGGCCGCTAACTTCCTCCGTTACCACACGGCGGCCGCTCCCGCGGGGCCAGGCCGAGGCTGCCGGGCCACCTGCGCCTCAGGGCGGGCGCCGCAGACCCCCCTCACCCGCCGCGGCGGGCAGCACCGGGCCTTCCGCGGCAGCCGGCCGCTCCCACTCCCGCGAGCCGCGGCGGGGGGGGAGGAAGGCAGAAGCCGGCAGCCCTTCCCGCAGGGAACGCCCCGCTCCGCAGAGCGTGAGCGAGCACACCCCCCCCTCCCTTCGCCCAGCGGCGTGGGCAGACCCACCGCGCGCCGCGGGGAGGGGGGGGGGGGGGGGAGGAGGAGGGGCGGGGCGGTGCCGCGCCGGAGCGGCCCCCACCCCGCGGGGAGGCGGGCGGAGGGGGAGGGGGAGCCCGCCAGCGCTCCCCCCCGTGGTGACAGTTTCTAGAAGCACGTCCCGGCGTCCTTTGCGCTCTCAACATGGAGGAGCTGACGGTGGAAGTGCGCGGCTCTAACGGGGCCTTCTACAAGGTACCGGCGCCGGGAGGGTGTGGCGGCGGGGCCGGCGCGGCGGGGGCAGCGCGGGGGGCGGCCGGCCGGCGGTTATCCGCGCCCGGCCGGAGGCGGGCGGCCGGTGGCGGCCGTGGGGGGAGCCTCCGCGCCGGGCCGCGGAGGAGGGGAAGGTGAGGGGGAAGGGCGTTGGGGGAAGGTGTCTGGGTGTGGTGGGGGCGGTGGCGGAGGGGGCTGCGGCGGGGAAGGGGGGAGTCGGGGGCCGGCGTGAGGGGAGGGGGGCCGGGGGCCGGCGCGGATGGAGCGGGGCGGCGGTGGCTGGGGAAGGTGGTGACGAGGCGGGCTGATACGGGCTCCTCTCAAGGGAGGTTAGTGTGTCGGGGAGGGAGAGCGCCGGGAGGGCCGGGGGGGAGCAGATGCACGGACTTGCTTGGGTTTCGTTTTGGAAAGGGTGGGCGGGCGGGGTATTTTTGGAAGAAGTAGGGGCTGGGGGTGGGCTGGGGTGAACGGAGCTGGAATAATAATTTTAAAATAATTTAAATAATTCTGCAAAGATTTCGAGTTTATTTATGTCATCAGAAAGCTTCCTTCACCATCACCCTCCCTGGAATGTCAGGATGTTACAGGATCAATGCAAAATACTCCCAGCTGTTGCCCGTCAGTCATTTTCCCCTAAGCCTGGCTTCAGATATTAAAGAATCCCAGCTCTTTTTATGGCAAGAGCCTTCTGTCTTCCTTTCCAGGAGGGCTGATTCCAGCCAGTATTGTGAGCACGCAGTGTAGCTATGTTCTGGGAGTATTTAATCTCAGGACTCTCTTTAGCTATTGTGCCTAACTGCATACACAGTGTGGTATTACACATGCAATATTACACTGGGGGGGGGGGGGGGGGAGAGGGGGGTGTCTTCCCCCCCCCCCCCCCCCCCCCCCCGAGTTTCCTGTGTGCAGCTGTGGATTTGGCTTGGAAGTCAAGTGGTAATTGTACAGTATGTAAAGGCACTTGGTGTTTAAAGGATTGTAACCAGCTGACTTCAGGAGTTAGTTTTTTCAACTGGCTGCCTATGAAAAGAGACAAATAGGAGATACTCTTATGAGGAAAGAATGTAATGGAGTAAGCTATATTCCCTTGGTAGGTGAGCCTCTTAAATTTTTACCACAATCAGTAGATAATAAATTTTGTAAATCGGGTACATTTTTAGTTGGACTTGAAATACCACACAGAAACCCACATCAGAATTTGCATTTAGAACAGGATACTCCTAAATAGAATTGATGGCTGGTTTCTTTTTTTTTTTTTTTCTTCCCTCTTTTCTCCTGCCCGTTAGGAAGCCCAGAATTTGGAGGCAGTCTTCTTAGCTTTCCATTTTCTACCTTGTGATCTTGGACAACTTTATAAACCATGGATTAGTTGTTTCTTCTGCTTAAGGGGAATGTGAGACTAATGAGAGTGTTAGGAGATGTACTGAATTACTGGACTGAAGGGATCTGTGTGCACAGAATTTATTACAATAAGCCCGATTTAAAATCTGCAACGATGGATGACGCCTCCTCCTAAATCAGTGAGAATTGTCAGGGTTGGATTAGCACCATCATGTGTTCTAGCCCTGTGAACAGTGACTAACAAAAGCAGAAGTTTTACTTAAAAATGGTGTTAATGGCTTTCAGATCAATGCAATGGGGCTTAAGGCCAGTGACGGCATCTTCATAGTGGATGAAGTCAGGTTAGAGTGATTGAACCCGTAGCGACCAAAGCCCCAACTCAGAATAATCTACTGTTAATGTGGAGGGGGGAAAAAACCCCACAGAACCCTCCCCCCCCCCCCCAACCAAAACTGAATAAACCAAACTGAAACACAATTTCAAAAGGTTATTCTTGTGAGCTAAATGCAGTGAAATTTCTGTCAGTGACTCCATTTTGTGAGTCCTACTGTTGAGGTAGACAGAGGTTATGCACACATTTTGGAGCTAAGTAACACTACTAGTAATTTTCTGTTTGAAGTTTCTGAAGCAAAGGAGGGAGGTGTGTCAGTCTCATTTAGAAAGTATCCTATTTTGGACACTGATAGCATTTTTAAGATGAGGATAGGCTCATCATCTAAGCCCCATGTCACTGTATAGGAGGTGGCAAAAATTTTCTGAGGGGAAAAGCAGAGTTTGTGAGATGGGATGAAATTTGAGGTTTGCCCTCAGAACAGTCTGAATTCTGATTCATTAGGACAGCAAACCTCCCAGTAAAGGAGATGGAGAAGGACTCTGCTATGCTAACAGAGATAAAAACCAAAATAATTAGGTAAACAATTACATGACAGGATTTTTTTAATGACTTGTTAATATGATCTGCAACTTAGCTGTAGTAGAACAAATGTAGTGATTAAATCTGTTAGAGCATTATAGTGGGGTTTTCAGTAGTTACTAGAGATATGACCATGGTAAATGGTATTCATTACAGGTTCTTTTGTTCCTCTGATAGTTGTTCTTCATTTTAGTAAAATTCAATTTTAACAGGGAATTCTTTGCACATGTATTTCTATGTATACACTATGGTTGCTCTAAATTAGTAAGGAAAATAATGTTCTTTATTAAAATACATGAAAAATCAATCTTTTTCATGATGCATAAATCAATGGACAGTAATTGTGGTTATAGTCCTGTACAAAAAATATTATGATCTAAATTTAACCTTTTACTTATAAATCTGCAAACTAATTTATGCCTTTTTTTTCTTTTGCTTTAAATAAGTAATATAATCTGGAGAACAGGACAGCATTTACCTTGTATTTTATCCCAGGTTCTCAACCAGTATACAACAGAGCCAGTGTTTAGCCACTCCCTGCAGCTCAGAAGACTTTGCATATATCATAATATTGAGCACCCATTTTGTTTAGAGAGCAGATGGCACTGATGGGGCTCAAAGTGGTCATGGTCTTCAGAAAAAAAGGTGAGGTTTATGTTATGGAACAGGCAAGAGAATGGACAGGGTTGATGAATCCTACTAGTTTAGGGTTGGCATATATTAGAGGCGTGGTGAGGACTTCCTGAGAGCAGAACAGTGGATGCTTTCTAGGTGAGTGCTAGATTGCAGGTTAGTTTTTATCTCTGGAACGTCAGAGTAGACTTTAATGTCAAATGGCCAAAAAATCTGGATTTCTTTGGCTTCTAAGTGTGTAGAGAGAGTGAAAGTTGAATACTGCCAGCCTCATCTTGGCCTGCAGTGTTTTCAGGATGATGATGCTCTGTGTCATTAAGATCATTAAGTAATTCACAGAATCACAGATGGTTGAGGCTGGCAGAGACTGTGTGGAAGGTCATGTGGTCCACACTCCTGCTCAAGCAAGGCCACTTGCCCAGGACCATGTCCAGATGGCTTTTGAGTATCTCCAAGGATGGAGACTCCACAGCCTCCCTGGGCAACGTGTGCCCATGCTTAGTCATCCTCACAGTTTGAAAAAAAAAAAAAAAAAAAAAAAAAGTGTTTCCTGACATTTGTACAGAAACTCCTGTGTTTCAGTTTGTGCCCATCGCCTCTGGTCCTGCCAGTTGTGAAGGGTATCTGTGCAGCTCTTGGCAAGAACAAGACAAAAGCTTCTGTTTCATCCAGTACCTTCGTCAGCCTGCGTAGGCTTACTTCTAGGCAAATTCAAGCCCTGGTTCTGCACATTATTCATGAGTGCAGATGTCAGCTCATGTGAAATAGCTTGGGCCTTAAATTAAAATGAGACCAAGGTACATAAATTGAACACCAGATAACTTCCTCTACCTGAATCTTTCAGTGGCATCTGAATAACTCTGAAAGATCCAGTGTATTCTTCGTTACAGGGACTTACGTGTGCTGAAAAACTGACTCTGGCGTGTGGCATGCTGTTGTGTTCTTTATGTCCTAGAGTAGTAGCTGCTTAGCTTATGCAAGGGCCTAAAGTAGATAAAAATGTGAATTAGAATGAAACTCAACCTTTAATTTACAGGTTCTAAAGTGCTTTCTTCTTGGTCTGTTCCTCTTTCAAGAGGTGTGGTTGTGCTGGTAATAGGACTAACCAAAGCGCTGGTAGCAGGAGTTGGCATAGGCCTCAAGGTAGAGACTAGCCAAACTATTACTAAGGGAAAAAATGATGAAAGAGAAGTAGACAGCATTTCTCCATGTGTACAGTGTCAAGGCATGATGAGCAATTCTCTGTGAGAAAAAAGTTTATGCATTAATAAAAAAATATAATGGCTTTTTAATTTTTCTTACAATTTTTAATTAGTGGCTTTGAAAACAACTCTTGAGTTCTTCTGAATGGTTTTTAGCTTGATTGTTATTAAAATAGGGCAGTGTCATTAAGAGTGTAGCTTACACAGCTGTTTGTACCCAATTACTACTCCAGGAAACATGGTAACTGGAATGTCTTGTAAGACAGTTGAGATCTTTATTTTCTTTTAATGGTCAGCATTTATTTATTATATCTAGCCTTAATGGGTGGGAAATTTCAGATATTTTAAAGTTGTTACTGATCTCTTGATAGTTGTGTAGACTGGTGCAAGAAGTATCTGTAGTCATGATTGCGGTTGATGAGCCATTTTCTTGACCCTTTTAGGCTGATAAAGGGAGATGCCACAAGCAGTGATTATTGATTGCTCATGTACATAATCAGTGGAGGGTGTCTTTGAGAAGTTTTGCCCTTTGGGAATACACATATGAAGAAAGCAGTATAAGTAATGTGAGTCATTTAGACTATCATGAATAAGCCTAAACCAGGGGATTCAGTGCTGAAGTTCTTGCATAACTGTCATAAGGACCCTTGAATTTACATATGATAATTATGATTATGAATGGAAATAAGCAGTAATGTCATAGATTAAACTGTGGTTGCTAAAATTGATATAATAGTTCAGGATCTCTTACTTACCTGTTGCCTGCTTATAATGTTTGTGTTTTATGGCAAGCTAGATCTGCTTTCTTTTATCAATTCCTTGTATAAGCAGGTACAGCTAATCACTTCTAATGAAAATAACGTTTTATGAAGTTCAGTCTTTTTTGTCCAGTGATTTGATTATTTACAAGTTTCCTGCGTGTGTTTTGATTTACTTATTTATTTTTCCTGGAGGGTCAGCATGGGATACATCCCTTAGTAATAATTATTTCATGTACTTGAAACAATTGTGTATGAATGTTAGTTAAAAATACTAATGGTTCTTGCTTCTGAAAGGAGTGAAAGGATTGGTAATTGGATATAGGCTTCTTGACCTTTATGTCACTGATTCAAAAACAGTCCATGGTACCAGATGCCAAAGCGTTTACTGTTTGAAATTTGCTCAGCAGTGGGTAACATGATCTTAGTATAGTTTTTAGTGTGCAGGTATGTGTGACTCAAAAGCCAACACAGTGGCTATCCCTGGAAAGAATGTTTGCAGCTAAACTAACAGCACCTCATTTTCAGATTGGACCATCCTACCTGGAGGTCAGATAAACTTGAGAGCAGGATGAAGAGGGAACTTGAATTGCATCTGTGTTACACAGATTTTGTGACTTTGCCTGGAACTGGATTTAAAAAAAAAAAAAAAAGTGTGTGTATATATACAGAGACATACAGTTCACTGTAAGGGCACTTCAGTAAGTCTTGATCCGTTTATGTTATCAGCAGATCCTAATCCTAAATCCATGAGCAAAACCCGGGTAAAAGGGAAAGAACGTGTGTGTGTGTGTTACAAGATGAAGAAGTCTCGACTGTAGTGATTTTGGTGGCAAATAATCCACTCCTAGTTTCCTGTCCTTTTGTTCATACTTAAGACAGTATGGCCCTCTGTTAGATTTGCTGAATCTCTGATCCCAAACCTAGGCAAGAGTCCTAGCGATGTTACCCCTCATTTTACAGTGCTAGTGTTGGGAGCCTGGTTTCTGCCAAGTAAGTGGCAGAGACAGGTCTGAACCAAAGTGCCTGGGGAGCCAGCAGGACATTAATAGCCTGTAGTACAGTATAGTCTCCTGTCTGCCTCATGAGCTGGGCTGCAGCAAGCAGGGTATACATGGACTTCCAGAGATCCAGCTCACAGCGTAAACTGTATGACTGACACTAATATCTGGACAGTCTAAATCATAGGTCTGGCAAGATGAAGTCACATAAATTTTTCCTCCCTTCCTGCCCTCTACAGTTTTGTATGTGGTGTAAAAGACACAAGTGTTACGTGTAAGCTTACTTGGTGATAATACAATTCATCCCTATGTGTTTGATGCCAGTATATTTATTGATCATGTGTTTGGTGGTCTCTTGTTAGCCCCGCCTCATCGCCTCTGTTTGGAATGAGGATACATGGAATGATGTGTGAGGAACATAGAACATTTCAAACAGATATTGGCACTATCTATCTTAGGCAGCACTGCTAAATTAAATTTCAGTAATGGAGTAGCTTGTTCATTTGAGCAAAAGTTAAGGTGATGCATCATTACTTAATTTAGTAGAAAATGTTTTTGATAAAATATCAGACGTGACTAGTGCAAGCTTAGAGTACAAATCTATTTATATAGGTTACCTCACTGATAAAGAACTCCTTCAAAACTCCTAGTTGAAAGCCAGAATATTTACTTTTCTGTTCTATTTTCATCATGCCCTTTGAAGAAATCCTTGTGAATTTATAGGATTTAACATAACTTAATGTGAAAAAATCTACTTTGTATTGCAAAATATCATAATGTCACAGATTTTTTTGTAAAGCCTTTTTAAAGAAAAAAATCTCTAGGCTCTTGGAATACTTCTTCAAAAATTACACTACATCTCATCCTGACATGCATGAAATCTATTTGTCTGATTTTATCTTGGAGTTGTAAGTGACAACGGATAATGCTTACAGTAAACATCAGGGTTGTAGGTAGCAAAGTAATATGCAGGAGTTTTTACTTCCGGCAAATGTTTTGATGATACTTTTGGCATGTTTCTTGGTAATAATGGAATAATTTCTTATAAAACTGTATTTAAAACCTATATTGAATTCTGATTATTTCTAGTTGTATTTCAAATGAACCATACAGTCTATAGTACCTCACAGACTGCTGTGCTTCAGTTACTGTAAATGTGATTTCTTCCCCACAGCTGTAGAGAAATTGATAACAGTAGCAAGAACTATACTTGGGATTTTTTACTTCTTTGTTACTCCTTCACTATTAGTCTTGTGTTTGTACAATTAGACTCTGATCAGACTTTTTTTCAGGCCTCACAAAATTACATAACTATTTAAATAATTACATTATTATTTAGTGCTTTATATATGTCCATTTGTGACCTGAAGTGCATACCTAATGAATGTTATATTTGATTTTGAGTGTTTCTCATATATAAATACTGTGGAGTGAAAGAGTTTGAGAATGCCAATTGAAAATGCTATTCAGATAACTTCAAGTTACTGCATACATGTCTGCTAGCTGTGAGTCTGCATTATATTCTCATATGGGAAGAGCGGTGTGTATGCTTTGAACTGAAAGACTTCCTTGTGTGAAGGCGTTCCTGAAACCCACATGGTGGTGTAAAATGTACAGACTCTTTGTCGGAATTTGTACTTTCGATTTTATGAAGAAGTGTTCAATGTTTCTGTTTAGACAACTGAAGTTTGTGCAGTGTCAGCTGTTAGTCTGCTGCTAGTCATATCTCTGCATTATTATTTCACATCAGCTTTCCCATTCTTCAGCAGGACATTAACTTAAAAGTCAGTTGTGAATATTAAACCTGTTTGTACTGTTACACAGAAAGCCAGACTTTACCTAGTAACGGACTAATTGTCTGAAATCCTGGAAAGTCAATGCAGTTTGGATTCTTTTTTCCCCACTTCTTTTGTCTTATTAATGAAAGATGCAGCTAGTCAGTGGATTCAGGATTTTCTAAACCCTGTAAAGCATTATGTTCTGAATGTTTTTCAGGTGTTCTGTGGTACTTGATTTTGAATCTCTCTTGATTCTGATTCTTTTCTTTAACAAAATAAAGATAAATTTATTCTGCAGATCTGAATTCAGTTTTAGCTACTATAGACTGACCGTAGAATTAAATACATATTCCCCCTGCCCACGTTGAGTACTGTGAGAGCATGTAGTAACATAAATAAGAGGTAAGGTTCAGCTATGAAATAAAGCAGCATAATGAGGCAAAGAGTAATATTGAACCACAGACTCTGGGAATGCAGATAAATGGCTGCCCATAGTAGGGAGTTAAATCTCGTTCTGTAAATTCTGCTTTCTGTTGATAAGTTGTCATTCAGCAGAATGTTGGACTGCATGAACTTTGTGTGCGGTGCTGTGACTTGGGTGTTTTGTCCCTGGACAGAGTTCGAATGAATTGTAGTGGAACAATTCATATTTCCTGCAATTTGTGCCATGTTAATTGATCTCCATATTGGGGCGTGTTTAAAGGGGACATTGGTAGCATAAATTTAGTAAAAGTTCTGCTTTACCTCTGTTAGTTAACACATACTTCAGGCAGTAAAATTTTGTACACTCTTTCCACCTTTAAACAGACATAACTTCAGTATTCCTGTCCAGAAGCTGCCTTGAAACTGAAAGTCCCTGGTTACAGGTGTATTTTATTGCCAGCTGTTGCCATTGCTTACCTTTCAAAGAAGGAGATTTGCCTGCCTTCCCTTGCAGTGGCAGGATGGCCTTTGAAAGGGTTTATTTTATTAGGAACGCACCAGGTGGTTCAATGAGGTGATTTCTGGTGACCTGCTTTGTTCAGGGTTACCAGTATGCTTTCTGCTAGAACCAGTCGTCTTTGTTGCTGGCAGATGGTTTTGAGTGAAGCTCAGGGAGCAGAAAAGCAGGTTTTGAGCAAATGCTTTCACATCATTGCCTGAGTACGAGTTCAGGTAAAAGGAGATTTGTTTATATAGGCCCTTTGCAACCAGCTGTCAGTATGGGCTCCTTTACTGTCCGTTGTTACATTGAGGGATCTCCTGTGTCAAAATTTATCTTTCCCTGAGCTGACACATAATACCTCTGTGGGCTAGTTGCTCCTTGCACAGTTGATATGTTCTTTGTCCTCCTCAGTTGGCAGTTTCTTAAGTGGGTATAATCCATTCAGCAGGTTTCCTGGAACTTCTCTTAACATAGCGATGCAGCTCTCTTACTCCTTTAAAACTGCAGGTTCCTTCTTGACCTCCTCTGCTTGGGCAAATACCAGGCTATAGCAGAAGCAGGAGTAGTTTGAAAGGTCTTTCTTGTCCCTTTATCTGCTTTTTTTTCCAACATGCCTGCCTGCCTTAACCAAGAGTTGTAGGAACTTAATTTCTGCACGGGTACTTGAGTACGACTGTATCTATCAGGTTGTTCCTTGTCATTAGGCTTTCGACATAATCAGTGCCCCCTAAAGAAGCCTTTTGTTTTTCAAAAGAAAGAAATGGAAGTGGGATTTCCCCTCAGTTGTTCCTGAGATCATAATAATGTAACAAAAAAAAAAGTGAAATATTGTATTCTCTTTGATTTCTTGTGAGGTCCTACAGATATTTGGCCTCATACAGTCCCTAATTTGTTATTTGAAAGATGATATCATAACTAGCTCTATGGCAGCCAGTATTGCCAAATTTTATCTGAAATTTATTGTTATACAGTTCTGAAGGACAGTTGTTTGTGATTCAGTTTTTTGTTGAGAAAAACACCTATAAAGCAAATAGTGCTGTGCACAGCTATTTGACGTTCTATTGCGAGTTGTACTAATTGCCCTGGTCCTGGATCTCTCTCATTTTGTTCCTGTAAAACAGTTGTACACACCTGTAGATAAAATAATAAACTCCAATAGTGAGTTTTCAGTTGTAAATGTGCTGGTCTGGTTTGAGCAGTCATTTGAAACAAGCCCTGTGCACTGTATTTCTTAGAATAGCCAACTAAGAATATCAGCAACCTCATGCAAACAGTGGGATGGTGTCTTGGAACTTTCCTAAATTAGAACTGTAGTATTAGTGGTGGTCTGCTGTTTGGCTTAGTTTCAGGCTGTATTGAAATTGGTGCCTTGTTTTGACTTGACATGCATTCTTATAACAAAAATGTTTTTGTTTTAGGGATTTATCAAAGATGTTCATGAGGACTCGCTCACAGTTGTATTTGAAAACAAGTAAGTATTTTATTAAAAAAATAATCATTTAAGTATTAGGTTGTTATTTTGATTTTTGTGCTTTTGGTGTATTTTGTTTGTTTTCACTTTAAGAGGTATAGTTCTAGAAGCACAGGCTCACTATTCTGTTCATAATATCTGGTGAACTACCTTCTTGAATTGCTGTATCAGAATTCAGTTCATCAGTTGCACAGTCCTTTATGGTTTTTGGTATCTTTAGTGATGTCCATAGATGTGACAGCTAAATTTAATTAAAATAGTAATCGGTGGCAGAGGCCTGCTACTCTTATACTAAAGCAGAAAAAGATGGAAAAAATAAACAATACTCTATATGTTTAACCTGAGGAACGCTGATCAGTGTTCTCAACCAGAGAGAAATACATAGAAGTATCATGACAGTGGTTGATTTTAACTGTTAACAAAATAAATACATGTGCATGCCCAGTCTAAAGACCCAATATTTTTTTTAGTGGAAAAGAGTGCAAATCTGTAAGCAGATCTGGAGAAAGAAATATCCATGAGGCCCTCTTCATTTCATATATAAACACAGCAGTGCTAGTATGGACTTGCAGTGGCAAGTCAAAGGTAATCATTGGGATGGTAAAGTACAAATGAATACCTGTTGTTCAGCGTTCAGACTGATAGCACCGTGGATTACCTGGGAGATTCCAGGGATAATTTAAAATATTCTGGGAGCTAAATTCTCTTTCCTGTTTCCCTTCCAGTTGCTAGGTGGAGATCCTAAAAATGTGTCAGCTTTTGATGTGAAAATTGTTAATAAACTCTGCCAGCACCAACCTGTAGATTAGTCTTTGAGACTTTCTTCAAGAAAGATTGCTGGGTAATAAAGGTAATACTAGGAAGTGTGGAAGTGTGTGTTTATAAACAGCATTTTATAATCCTGAATATATAATCCTAGGGTGTGTATGGGTATACATATATGTATGTCTATACATATATGCACATACATAAAAATAAATCTGGAGGCAGTAGGGATAGGGGAGGGAAGAAGTAATCACAGGGTTTACCCTGCAAAGTCCAGTCTTTGTTTCTTTCTAGCATGTGTTTTCTAGCCTTGCTTTCATGAAAAATAGTGAGAAGATGAGGTGGCAACGATAGTTTGTACTAATGCTTACTGAGGTGATTATGGAAGTTGTTACTGTCTGGGAGGTTTTCATACCCCCACCCCTAAAACCTAACAAAAAGAAAAAACAAATTGGGTCCTTCATCCTATCCATGGTCTGAGGAGATGTGACAAATCTTCAGTTTCATGTTCAACATACATATTATTTTTCTTTAAGGTAGGAGGCTCTTTGCCTTTGAAGGATATGCTCTCATGTCAGAAACCAAGTAAGCTAAAGGAAGTGCCTGTAGTTCATAGAAGAGGTCTAATTGTTGGCAAACACGTTTCCTGTGTTTAGTATCCATGTGTTTTACAGGAAGTCTGGCAGCAGCAGCCACCATGTTCCAAAAAGGGTGGGCTACAACGTATGTCAAGTGTTTTGTTGACTAAAAATAGGTCTTTTCAGGAAGTGTGTATACAGTTCTAGTCAAATTATTTTGTGATGTAAATCTGTTAAATTATTACCCTTTTTATTGAGTTAAATTCATAAGGGCTTTAGTAGACCCAAAGTTGGCAAGAGTGTGCTGTCCTGAATGCATCATTCTGTTGTGATAGTGATCAGCACTAATGAAGTAAACGCATCTACTCCACTAAAGGCAGTCTAAATTGTCAGTTTGCATTTTCTGCTGTTGTTAACCAGTCTTTATCTATAGCTATGGTAAGGTTCCCGAAGTTGGTGTGCTAGCACAGACTGCTAGTGATGATTTTGTGGCCACAGCAGTAATTAATCTCTGGGCAGATAGCCTTGATTCGTCTAAGAGACATTTTTTTGGGAGGTAAGGAGGCAGAAAGTGAATGCAGAAGCTTCAGGAACTCTAAAGTTTATTACTGTGTAAGATGGAAAATTGGCTTTTGAGTTGCAATTTCATATAGGCCCATTGGAGTTTGAAGTAGCCATACTGAAAGAAAAACTACTCTGTTGTAAGAGGCAAGCACCTCCCTTTTTTGTAATTTGTGCCAGATATTTGAGATAATCCTTCTGGCTATTAGGCACCAGTTCTGTCACATCCTCTTAGTAGGTAATTTGTAGCCAGTCAGAAGTAATTTCTTAAAACATCTTATTTTGGATTTCACCAGTGAGATGCTCCGATTTTGGGCTTTTTGCCATCATAACTTTGACGACTCATATTCTGAGAACTGAGCCTTCTGTGCACTTTTCTACTGTTTTATTAAAAAATACCAAAACATCTTGCAGCTGATAGGGGTAAGTCATTACTGGCCCATCTGCTTCTAGTGGATGGAATTTCTTTAGATGATGTCAGGGTTTAACCCCAGCTGGCAATTAAGCACCATGCAGTGCTTGTTCACTCTGCTGCCACCTCCTCCGCCCCCCTCCCCCCCCCGCCATGGGATGGGGGAGAAAATCGGGGGTGGGGGGAAGTAAAACTCATGGGTTGAGATAAAGACAGTTTAATAGGACAGAAAAAGCAGGGAAAATAATAATAATAATGATAGAATATACAAAACGTGATGCACAATACAGTTGCTCACGACCTGCTGACTGATGCCCAGCCAATCCCTGAGCTGCAGTGCCCCTGGCCAACTGCCCCAGTTTATATACTGGGCATGATGTCACGTGGCATGGAATACCACTTTGGCTTGTTGGGGTCAGCTGTCCTGGCTGTGTCCCCTCCCAGCTTCTTGTGCACTCCCAGCCTCTGCTGGCAGGGCAGTATAAGAAGCTGAAAAGTCCTTGACTTGGTATAGACACTGCTTAGCAACAGCTAAAACATCAATGTGTTATCAACATTATTCTCATACTAAATCCAAAACATAACACTGTACCAGCTACTAGGAAGAAAATTAACTTTATTCCAGCCAAACCCAAGACAGATGATTAGAGATGGAACCAAAATTAGCCTACTGCAACTTCAAGTGTATTTTATTGAAGGTACAAGGTATCTTCAATCATAGCATCTCATTATGGGCAGTTTATAATTTTCTGTAATCTCCCAGTCGCTAGATTCTTTAACTACAAGGCACAGTTTAAATTCTTAAGAGAACTTTAAGCAGCTCATTTGAGATTGCAACATTTTTTATCCTGTTGTTCAGTTACAATTATTATGCTCACACTGTTACTAAACTTCAGTTTATATATCCTATAATTTAGGGAATGCATTTTGTCCTCATGTCTCACGATTTGCCTTTGTATCTGTGAGAGTAATAACTTCAGAAAGGCAGGGAGGGGAGTGAAAAACCCAAACCCCGAGTTTGGTGACCGTTATAGATGCAACAAGGGCAATTGAATTGCAAGTGATTTTTGCAAGCCCCCTTCACCATTTCTCAGAAATGCAATGAGATTTAAATAACATTTTGTGGCCAAAATACCTTTCAACTTCAACAAAAGCTATCCATAATGTTCATGGGGTTTTCTTGTTTTTCGAAGTTCCACTATAGTTAAAAGAAAAATAAAGTGTATAATAATGGCTAGAGCAAAACTATATGGATACCTTGCATCTTTATTAAGTGAGGTACTTGAGCATAAGCTGTCTTTTCAGAGAAAACACATAAATGTATCCATCTTGTAGTAAGTTGCAGAAGTGCCTTTTGCTCTTAATGCCGAGACTTGTTCCACTAACTTAGGCTGCTCTGTCTGCATGTATTACAAGTAAAAAAAATGAATTACTTGCAGTAATCCTTAGTGTTACAAGTTGGTTCTGGATCTTGTCTGTACCTGATGTGAACTTTGAGATGGGCATAAATGATGGACGTTGGAATGCTTTGACAGATATTGTCAAAGGCCCTCAGATATTCTAAGTTAATAAGTTTTGGGGGGGCGAGGGGGGGTTCCTCTGGTTTTATTTCAACCTGTGTAGCGCCTTCAATTGGGTTGCTGACTAAAAAGGGTGAGGAACAGCTGACGGTATTCTGTAACACTCAGAGTAGAAGGAAAAGGAATTTCAGGAGAACACGGATGATGTGAATTGCTCCAGTAGTCTTTGTAAAATGCACCTAAAATACGCACTTCTACAAGTAGAATGCTTTGTAGAGCCAGCTACAGTAAAATAAATAGCCTTTCTGTACAAGAAGGTAAAATTTTAGTTTTATATTCCTAGTAATAATTGGTATTGATAAGCAGATATAAAGGTATGTTTTGAACTGAATCTGTCTGCTAGACACTTATTGGGAAGTGTTAACAAGTTTGTAGGTAGAAATGTAAAGTTTTGTTAACAATCAGAGTCAAACATTGATGGTAAGCTGTTGAAGTGTTAACTATGAGGTGAAGAAATGGTTGAACCCCCTGGTGGACTGCAAAGATAAGCTTGCAGCTGTATAAAGACTTTATGACTTGAACAGTAGAAATGGAAGTACATAATCTAATAATCTTTTCACTGGGGTTTTATGAGAGCCATTTAGTGAATCGAGTCAAGTTAAATTTTTCAATTAATTTAAACATTTTTTTGTCATTAAATATCTTCTCAGGTATTACTTTTGTCTTGACAGGATTATTTTGTTCCTTTGCTTATAAGGTTTGCTTTCTAGCAGTGAAGAAACAGACTTGATTATATGGAAAGAGCGAGTTTTAACTAAACTCAGAGTTCTAAAGTAAAACTATGAAAACAGGAAAATTCTAGAAATAATGCATAATGTCTATTCAACTTTCAGTTGGCAACCAGAGCGCCAGGTACCCTTTAATGAAGTCAGATTACCACCACCCCCTGATATCAAGAAAGAAATTGGTGAGGGAGATGAAGTGGAGGTGAGTTTATCCTAATGAACTGTTCTGATACATAACTGATTGTCTGTTCAAGACAGTGATGATGATTGTAAGTACGTTAAGCAAAATGAAGATTTAAAGTGGAGCATATCGCTAGTAATGGATTTATTAGGCTTTCAGTGAAACTGTGACATTTCAGGTTTGTTTTTTTTTTTTTTTCCCAAAATTACTAATGGAACTTTATCAGAATCTAAAACTTAAAATTGCTGAGAGTGTTTCAGAATTAAAAAAACCCAAAAACTAGGTAATTTTCATTTTTTATCTGAAATGTAACTGTTGGAAATGTTCTGATGTGAAGATGTAATAAAGCTCTTCCAATAACAAGAGTGTTAACCCAGATGAAGTATTTGGTACAATCTGGTAGGAAATTGTGTAAATTATACTGTTTTACAGATAAACAGTGTTAATTAGAAATGATGTATTAAACTAGGAAATTAAAAGGTGCATGTTCTGTTCCCAGCTTATTGTAGTATCTTTAGTAATTTAGCACTCAGTTTAACTTCTGTGTTTCACTTTATTTGGTCTTAAAGTAATGAGGTTCTTTACGATACCATTATAGTTTGGGGCTAGAAATCTGAGAAACAACATAGTATAAATGCTGGAGTTTTCTGTTATTTTCTTTGAAATACCTGCTATTTGTTAGCTTTGTTAGAGGTTAAATGTAAACGATTATTTTCTACCTCCTTGTTATTGCAAAATTTCTTGTTTAGTCTGCATACAAATGACTTTGGTCTGTCAGAAGTGTGTAAGGACTAAATGAAACTTACAGAAGATGAGGAAAACAAAAAGTTTCAGAAGCCATCTGTTCTATATCTGATCTTGTGTTAACTTGGTAGTGTTTGTTAAGTATGGAATATGTAGTCACATGATGACTTGGTTCATTTCAGTAGTCCTAGGTATATCAAGTAAGCCAAAGACAAAACAAAAATCTTAATTGTGGAGTTACTTCTATGTGTGAACTTTCAGTGTGAAGACAGTGTTTGCATTTAGTGACAAATTGCCTGTGAATAAGCATTGAGCCAAGGTTTTAAATCTGTTCACAATCCTTGTAGTGTAAAATATTGAAAATTTGTGCAAGAAGCACGTCTGGATAAATTATACAAAAATTACTTTTGTGTAGCACACTGTTCCGTTTTAATGAAGATTAGAAAAGTTGGAATGTTCGTTCTTCACTATACGTGCAAGCAAGTGAATTGTGTCTGTATGTGCTTACAGTGTTTCTTACTACTTTCATTTTCAGGTTTATTCTAGAGCAAATGACCAAGAACCTTGTGGCTGGTGGCTGGCAAAAGTTCGAATGATGAAAGGAGAGGTAAATTATTTTAAAACCTACTGATTTCATGCTGTTACGTTAAATACAGTAAATACGAAAGGTCTTTGTGATGGAAAAAGTATGAATAAAGTACTACCAATACAAAAACATGGCAAAACAGAATTATAAGTTGAAATCGCTTTGGAATGACCTATGCTGTATTACACAAGTGAGGGTTGTGTTTTCATAGCTGAGGAAGTCACTTCCATTATTAGTAGTTTAATTGCTTGGAGGACTGTATGCATGCATAGCAACAGGATTTCTAACAAACCTACTTTGTGAATTGAACTTGGTGCTAAAAGTTCAGTAAAGCAGTACACTTCACCTGTGGTTAAAGACAGTGTTTAAACTCCATAAATGAAACATGCTATAGCTATCAGTGTGTGCTGCTGTGAGGTTTTTTGTGTGTATGTATTTCTGCTGAGTGTAGTGGAAAGATGCTGCTGTATGTGGTTTGCTTTTACATATGTCAAGTTTGTATTTTACAGTTGACTCTTAGAGTTGCACCTGCAAAGTAACTTGTAGATTCAGACTCCTAAGGGTATAGAGCTATGACACTGTCTGATACAGTCTCGTTAAAGCTTTATTTTGTGAAATGACAGCAAGAGAATTAACTTCGTAGTAGGAAGCGACCTGTGTTTAGACTAGACTGTATTAGATTCCTAAAACCAAAGGAACAGGGTTGAAAAAAAAAATTCATCCACTGTCTGATACTGTTTAAAAAGTGCCAACAAATAGTAACTGCTGTTGAGCTCTGTAAGGGAATGATGGTGGTAAACAGTTGTCAAAGGAAGAGTCTGTCTTGATCCTTGTGGATGAACAGCTTGTTAAGAAAACAATAGAAAAGGAGACAAATTGATTTAAATGATAAGAGTTTGTCATTTGGGGCTAATCTGCTTCTCTTGTACATCACAAAAATTTGGAATTTTACTATCAGTTACCTTGCTATGCTGCTTATTTAAAAAAAAATAGTAAAAGAAAAACTTTTAATTCTGAATTTAAATGCAGTTTTATCCAATTGATAATTTTCTATATGGGGAGAAATTATTTTTCATCCTCAGATGGTTGGTATCTTTATATAGCATTGTCAAATTAGTTATTTGATGGAATTGTCCCCACAAAAAAACTCTCACAGTTCAGTTTTGGCTTCTTTGTACAGTCTATAACATGGTTCAATATTGACTTTTTTTTTCTCAAAGTAAATGTGAAATTCACAAACAACCCAGGTATCTAATGATAGTTAGCTTTGTGATTGTTCTGATAACCAGAATTATCTTTAACTATAGGAGTTAAGTTTTTAAAGGATAGGGTGGTAGTTCTCTTAAATTTAGTTGTCTGTTTAGTATTTATTTTTCATTATTATTACTTAACATATTTTGTGATATTTTTCAAAGCAGCTTTATATGATTAGGATGATACCTAAGCTAAACTTAAAACTTGAAATTTGAAAACAGCACATGGGAAAGTATGTCACAAGCTTAGTGATTTACGTTTTTCTGATAACTTGAGTAGATTGTGTGTTGACAAAAACAGATGCCAGTTTTGAGGGAGCTTCCTCTGCACTACTAAATTGTGTACAGGTGGAAGGGAGGATAGGCAAAGGCTGCATCCCTAACAGAAAGCCAGGCTTTGGGGATACTGCGCACACAAGCTTCTTTATACTTGCATGTGTTGGGTGGAAGTGTAGGAGTAGATTATTGGTAGCTGTTAAATCTTCTTAGTTCTCTTGCCTTACTAAATTTGGGATAGTGTGTATCAAAAAGATTGAATTTTTTTTCCTTTTGATCTTGCATGATTCACAGGTAGCTTGCCCATTGAATCCTTTTTTGGTTTTTTTTGTTTGGTTGGTTTTTTTTTAACTGTTGCAGAGCAGATATTTCTGTGAAGAATGAGTTACGTTTGCTTCTCTATTAGGTATTTTTTAGAACTAGAGCTCCAGTAAATATTTTGAAACTTGAACTGGACTAAAGCATGTATTTGAAGAGGGGTGGGCATGAGAAAAATTCATCAAAGGTGCTTTTGGGGCGGACTGAAATTATGCTGATACGGTGCCCTGATGTCACTGAGGTATCAGATGGGTACTGAAATAAGTCCAGGCTCATTTGTAGCATTATATCAACTCAGATTTACGTTTTAGTCTATATAGTCATATTTCATACTTTTTTGGTGGTGCTGGTAATGTTACTTTGTCTTTGTTGTTCCTTACTGAAGTTACTATTTTTAAAAAAAAAATTCTTCTATAGTTTTATGTCATTGAATATGCTGCTTGTGATGCCACTTACAACGAAATTGTCACTTATGAACGACTCCGACCTGTGAATCAAAATAAAACTGTCAAAAAGAACACCTTTTTCAAGTGCACAGTGGATGTTCCTGAAGATCTGAGAGATGCGTGAGTAGCTCTGCACACTTTAATAAGGCATTTACTGTATTTGAGTGGGGAAAAAACCCCACTTGGCTTATATTTTAAAGGCCAGTTCACAGGTCCATGAAGAACCTTAAGGGTGGCTATGGCTGCAGTGGCTGGTTTAGAAACTACTGACCGGGATCCCTGCTGAGCTTTTGGGGTAGGGACAAAAAGCAAGTTCTGAGATGGGAGCTTCAAGTCTTGCTTTAGGCTTGTACAGGTGATGCACTCACAGTGGGCCTCTGGTGCTAAGACTTGCCAAGTAACTGTGATGGCATATAGTCCACAGAGAAATAAGTTCTGGAACCATGTTAAGGAGAATGGGAGTTTTTCAGTTTCTGAGCAGTCCTTGCCGTAAACTACTCTGAAACATTCTTGGTTCTGATCGTGATACTACATGCTCTGCTTGTTGAAATAACAATCATTTTGTCTCCTTAGGTGTGCTAATGAAAATGCACATAAAGATTTCAAGAAAGCTGTGGGAGCATGTAGAATTTTTTATCATGCTGAAACTGCTCAACTAATAATACTGGTAAGCAATTATTTCTATCTAAATATTGCATGAATTTTCAGTATATTATTTACGGGAAGTATATAGCGAGCTGTATATTTGTATGGAAAATGGTTTAACTTGTCAAGCTATGTCAGTTGTGAGAGATTTAATATAAGTAGATGTGCTTCAATTTAATCTTTGGGGGTAGGCCTTTTGGAGGAGCTACCAGCACTGCATACAGCCTAAATTTAGGAGCAGCTTTCAGTCTCATTGGTTTTATGGTTTTTGTCCTCCACAACTGACTGCTCTTTCACTGATTTGTGCAGATGGCTCAAAGCTAACTCTAGCTTTCTCTGCTCTGGAGCAGTAGATTTCTTATAGCAGCCTTTCAGTACCTAAAGGAGGCCTACAGGAAGGCTGGAGAGTGACTTTTTACAAGGGCATGTAGTGATAGGACCAAGAGGTGCTGGCTTTAAACTGAAAGAGGGTAGATTTAGATTAGATATTAGGAAAAAATTCTTCACTGTGAGGGTGCCAAGACACTGGAGCAGGTTGCCCAGAGAAATTGTGGATGCCCCTATCTTTGAAAGTGTTCAAGGCCAGGCTGGATGGGGCTTGGAGCAACCTGGTCTAGTGGAAGGTGTCCCTGCCCATGGCAGGGGGCTTGGAACTACATGATCTTTAAGGTCCTTTCCAACTGAAACCCTTCGATGATTCTATGATTACCCCCTGTACTGTATTACACTGCGCACTTGGACCTTCAACTGGGTTTCTGCATGAAGAACTGCACCAGTTCAGCATAGCCATTCTGAAATTGTTCCCTTAGATTCTTCTGTGATGGTTTTCTCTTAATACATAGACTTTTCGCACCATTAGTTTCTCTTCACAGTTCTGTTTACTTAATATTATCCACTTCAACCTCTCTCCAGAATTGTGTTTTCCTTGCTTATTTCCTTAGCTCTGCTGTTCAGACAGCAAGTGGCAAGTATGTATATGGTAGAATATTTAATTTGTTTGGCTGGTGGAGCATCAAGAGGAAAGAGTTACTGTGTATATCCAGCAGCAAAATCTTTAGTGTAAAATATGCTGTGAGTGAGAAGAGAAAATTGTTGGTTTGCAGAGGTGGTGTCAAATTTCTCATGCTTTGTTTTGAGGAAGCATAATGTCCCATCTAAGTTCCGGAAACTTAGATCATGTTTGTGATTTAGTTTAAACAGGTTCCTGATTTATCCTTTAAATGTGGATTTCCTTAAAAAATGAAACTTCATGTTCCTTCTCTCTTGTAGTCTGCCAGTGAAGCAACAGTGAAGAGAGTGAATATACTGAGTGACATGCATTTGCGCAGCATTCGTACCAAACTCATGCTAATGTCAAGAAACGAAGAAGCTACAAAACACTTAGAAGTAAGCCATAGCTTGTAATTCTTGTTGCTTGAAACCGAGCACATAACTGTACATTACATTGAGTGTATGTGGATGAGTCTTACTTTGTTTTCCCTTCAGTGCACAAAACAGCTTGCTGCAGCATTTCATGAGGAATTTGTAGTCAGAGAAGATTTAATGGGACTCGCTATAGGAACACATGGCAGTAACATACAACAAGCCAGAAAGGTTCCAGGAGTTACTGCTATTGAACTTGAGGAGGATACTGGTACCTTCAGAATCTATGGAGAGGTAAGGGGGAAACTTTGCATGAATCTGATGAGCATTTCACTCTATATCTGCTTTTAGAGTGGCAAGAGCTGTACCCAGAATTCAGAACTAGAAACAGCTGACTGGTTGTCTGAGTGTCTATGTGCATGTTCACGCTATGGCAGCTTGTACTACAGCTATTTGAAATATGAGATTTCATTGCAGTGGTGACCTCCATAAGATGTGTTCTGTCCTAATTAGTCCATGTCCTGATGCACAGATCTATAACTGCACTGTACATCTCAGTACATCTTGAGAAGTATAATTTGCTGCTATTTTACTTGATCACAGATACTTTTTTTTTTCCTTCAGACTGTATATGTGGTTCTTGTTGGTTCTCCCCCTCCCCCCTTTCCAGTTCATGTGTGTTTTGTTGTGTGGCCTGTGTTCCTCTGACCTAGTCAAATGTGTTAAAGCCCATATCTGCTTCTTCTGACCCTTTTATTTTGGCAATTTAATGCTGGCTTTGGCAAAATAATACTGGTTTGCTTAGAGTTAATGCCATTTGTGTGACTTTTTACCTGATGTGGTTTAAATATCACAAGTGCCTTGAAATGTAGCTTGTCTTTGGACCAAAGCAATGATCAGTTCAGAAGGCAGTAGAGTAGTGACAAAGGTGCCACTGTCACCAGGGCCCTGTCAGAACATTTCTTGAGGGTTTTTATCCCATGTTACAAACTCTACAGGTACCACTAACATCTAAGTCTCTGGTGCTAACACTTTTAGAAGTCCTTGGTTGTCTACTCTTTCAGGAATCTGTGGTCTTGAATTACTCTCCTTCCATGTCATGAGACGAGGACAAACTTCTGTACTCTTCAGTATCTCTGAAGTTCTGCATCCTTTGTTTGGAAACCTTAAACACTTCAAGGCTATCAGGGTGGCAACAGATCCTTCTTTGACCTAGTACTACCAGTAAATCACATCTCACAGTTCACAAAGAAGAATCAGACAAGTTTTAAATGCAGTAGAATGTCTAGTGTATCCAGTTTCAGTCTCTTTAACGTGAATGATGTGATACTGAAACTTGTGGAAAGGTTATGACTGTCACCAGCCTTTTACAGTAGTGCACAGCAATGATTATAAATACCAGATGCCACCTAAATAAAAATGCCTTTAGGCACATCCAGCCTTGTCCTTCCTAGAAGTGATAGCTGCTTCTAAAAAAGCTAGGCAACCTAAATATTCCATGTGACGAGGGCTTCAGCATCTGTGTATACTTGTCTACTCTTTTTGCCTCTTTTCAGCTGAAATTGGCAGGCAGCCAGGCCCTAATGGCTGAATGCATGGGCAGACAATTTTAGGCTGTGCGATGTGTGGGGTAGTGATCCAGTGTCCTTGACACTGTAGTCAGGGTCTGAGGGTCTCCCATAGCTAGCATTTTGCATAGAAGTAAAAGTTCAGTGTTGCTCAGGGCCAGAATCTTTGAGGGAAGGAACAGGGAGATAAAGAATATTGGAAAGCTATATGATTAGAAGGAAGCTAAACTGTATGGGATGCTGTTCCTGCTTTTTTCCCCTGTCTGGTCAAGACTACTGATTGCAAGACCCTTCCCTTTCTGCCTGAACTGCTGCTTGTGATACCTGTTATGGAGACCACACTACTGTGAACTTCAGAGCTTGGACACTGAGTGGCTATTGCTACTTCTGAAATCTTGTGCTTCCCCAGGAGGGAAAGCCTTTTCAGAAACAGAAAAGCTTCTCTTAGACCTTCATTACTGGCAAAATTGAATTGCATTCAATTCTTGTGCAGTTCTTAACACTTGAGCTTTTTCCCTTTTACACCTTTTTTTTTTTTTAAAAGATACTTAACTGTATGATAACCATTCCTTTGAATAGAAGGATAGCAAGATCCTATCTATCCAGGTTTTTCAGAAGACTGTTACTTCTTTTTTTCCCTTTGGAGAAATCAAGAAAACTCATTTTCCCTTTGGAGCTTTCATTAGCTCAGTTCCGTGTGAACCAAGATAGTAATACACATTTTATTTTCTTGAAAGACGACTTGTATCACAATGGAAAAAGCATTGTTCCCTGTCATGACTTTGGAGGGCTTTGTCTTTATCTGCATGGGGATAAGGCTTTTCAAATGATTCCCAGAGGTAGTTTTGTTTTTTCTATTTGGGAAGGTCTGAAAGAGCTACCAGGACTTTGGAGAGACTTTTGAAATCTTGTTTCAGAAACTGGTGTGAGACTCCCGAGACAGAGCCACCATTTGGAATTAGGAGTGTGCTCTACCAGCACGTAGCCACTAGATCTACATTAGGGACTGTGTTACAAAACACTTTCCCTCAAATCTGCAGCCATACAGTTCTTGTTTCACACTCATGTAGAACTTTCTTGCTGCAAAAGTGGTAGCTCTAATGCTGAGTTTAGAAAAATACCCTGCATTTAATCTTTCTATTAGACTCTTCAAGTAACATGGATGTGTCTTGATTGTATGAGCTACTCTGTGAAATAACCAGAGCATGAATGGATGTATAGACTGTAATTCAAAGTTAGAAAGGTAGTTACTAGGATCTGGAATTCTTTGAGGTCTTTAATCCATGTGCACACTGATTTTTAGAAAGAGGGAAATTATTTTTCTTTTCTTTTTCTGAATTACTGACGCTGAGGAACTGAGAATACATTGTCCAGATCACCTTTATATGCTATCTCATGTTGGGGTGTGAATGAGTCATACAGGTTGTACTTGCGTAAAATTCTGAGCACTTGTGACAAAGAGTAGCTATGTGTATGGGTGCACTGGAGAAGTACAGTTACTGGCAGTGGTTTATTTTCTCATCCTGACTCTGCTTCTGTGGAGGCAGTCTCTGTTCCTTCATCTTTACTTGGGAAAGAATTGATAGATATGCTTCTGAGGCAGGACATTGTGAACTTGTTAGTTAATTGTGTCCTGTTGGTAGAGTTAATTGAAGGTAAAAAATGGCTAATGTGTGTTGAAGTTTGTATCATTTTAGCAGTTGCTTTGAGTATGCAGCATAGCCACTGCTCCCTATGACTTCTTGTTCATCTGTTTTCCATGCTTTATTGCATGTTTCTGTATTGTGAAATCCAATTCACCCACGTTTCTCCTGCTGTCATTTTGACCTCTGCCATAAGTAGAGGTTTATACATTTTTTTGTTCTTCTAAGACTTCCCTAATTTGATTGAAAGGTGGAGGAGCTGGTGGTACTCTTATTTCATGTGTTGCCTAAAAAAATGACAGATGAAAGGGCTGAGGCATTAGTGTAAAACGGAAGCTGTGCTCAAAAGCTATCATTACTGACTAGATGCTGATATTTGTTCCTTAATTCTACACTTCTGCTGTTGATAATTTGAAACCTTGTTTCTTGTTTCAGCATCTGTATAGCTTCAATTAACTGTCAATCAATTTCTGTCATTTAATAATAAAGCTGTAAGAGAGCATTTATACAAGTTTTCCCTGCTAACCAATGACACAGTCCTATATTGGAAAACATTGTACATGAACTGTGGACACAAACCAGCATTCTGGAAGGAGAATGCCTTGATTGTAATATTACTTGCAATGTAGAGGTGATATGGTTAGGACACATTCTTTAAGTGCAGTACATCATTTTAGCGGTCACTGTAGAGTTCAGTTTGCACTAATATAATTTGCCTGCAGTTACAGGAGAGAGTTTGTATGAAGGTGCTTGTTATTCAGGCTTAGTGTCCTGTCAAGCATAAGACAGGAGAGAAACAGAAGTAGAAGAACTTTCGTAGAGAAAACTTCCTACCTGTAGCGAGTTCTAAACAGGCTTGGTGTGTTGTGTCTGTGCACTCCTATACTTCCCTGCAGTGTTGTTGCTCCTTTGAACCCCCAGTTTGCCTGACCACTGCCAAATTCTCCTGTAGACCACTGTGCTCTGAACGTAGCCTCCCAGCCTTTCTGCAGTGAGTCCCTTTCCTGAAGATAAAAGTGGGTTGTGTGGTGGGCAAGCTTTGTGAGTGTGCCCGCACCTAGAGGAGTAGCTACTTTTGTCACTTTGGCAGCATGTATTCACTAAGGATTAATGTGTATTTGTAAACAGTACTTGGTATTAAGACTTGCATGCAAAATGGATCCGTCTGTTACAAGAAAGGTTCTGTGACTGATTCTGTTGTTTTCTTTCTGTTCTCTTGAATACTGAGGAAGAGAACAGAAATGTCATAGAGGACAGAACTTCTAAAGGCTGTTTCATTTAGGCTGTTGTGAAAAATCAGTACACCTTTCTTACGCAAAAGGCTGTAAAGCCAGTCACTGCTTACAGTGAGCCTATAAAGTTCTATGGAGAGATTGTCCTTCAGCCTTGGAAATGTCTTGTCTTTATCAGGTGACATAATCTTTAGATACTGTCAAGAGGCAAATGAATCTTAAAATTCATTTTCTCCTTTTCCATTTTTCTACATGTGGTCTTCTGGGTAATGTAATAGCATATTACACATTAAAAACTATGTTAAAAATTGCAAAATAAATTTATATTGCTGGCAGTACTGATAGTAGGACAGTTTCTATGGAGAAAAACTGGATGCTTCCAAAGCAGTTTAGAGGAAAATGCAGAGCTGAAACTATAGTTTTATGTCTTTCCCATCTAATCATAGCCATATAACTACTCATTCACTGCAAAGTCAGGTGAAATGAGGTATGTGATCCAAAGTTTCTTTTAACATAGTATTCTTGTAAACTGAAGTTTCTATGAATGCTGGCAGGACCTCTTAGAAATTTGCTTCTTTTCACTCCAGAATCTTTGTGATAATTGTTACATTGACTCTAATAAGTAGACTCTAGATTTGAAAATCATGTCTTTATTTTGAAGCAAAAGAATGTAATTAGGTGGTTTTTCCCAATTAATGTCTACCAGAAACTGCTTCAAGATATATCAGTAAGATTTTTTTTTTTAATCTGGGGTTTACTCATGATAAGTTGCAGATAATATTTTAAAATGTCTTGAAATACCATGGAAAAAGTTGTTTTATTCATTACTGATGCTTTGCTTTGATACTGAATTTCATGTCTGGGCATTTACTCATTTCTTTAACATTTAGTTCAAAGCTAGATTAACGTTGCTTCTATTCCTCTCTTTTTGAAAATAAGTTTGGTGTTTGGAAGACTTGCAGCTTTTGCTACAAGATTTTATTTTTAATGTCTTACATTCACAAATAAACTCCTTGTTTTTTTTAAATTCATTTCCAGACTGCTGATGCAGTAAAGAAGGCTAGAAGTTACTTGGAATTTGTGGAGGATTTTATTCAAGTTCCCAGAAATCTTGTTGGTATGTAATACTGCTAAAACTTGAAAACTTGGGGAAAGGGAGCCTGATCAGCATGACTTGGCAAAGAAGATTTAGATGCCAGTATGATATTTGATTTCTCCATTTAAGTAGGAAGAGATTAATCTTTTAAAACTATATGTGTCAGGGAGTTGTTAAGAAATTAAATACATAATTGTTGAATAATACTTTGTCAGGATTTTAACACTTAAAATGGTTTGATTACAGACTTGTACTATCTAATTTAGTGGTAATATTTGAAGTTCAGATTCTAGTAAAAAAATGATGTGCTAAATTGACTACTTAGAAGTGGTGAAACTAAATTCCAGAATTTAACGTGGAAGTACTACAGTTGAGTTGCAAGAATGATGTAAGACGACTCTCGGGCTATTGCTTCCTCCTGGGTTCACATTTGTTGGAGGTGGTGGTTAGATGGTGTTGAGTGGCTGTATAAATCAGCAGTGATTGTCAGTCTCATCCTCGGTCTAGAAATGGGCATTTTTGCCATGTTTCAGCTTAATGAAGGTGTAGCTTCCCAAAACTTGTAAATGCATATTATGGTAGCTTCTGTATCATAAAGGTGAGGTCAATCTTATTCCCCCCTCAAAAGAAAAGCACGTTTCTCCCTAGTCCAGTCTTCATAGGGTACTTTTTTCTGTTTCCCTCATTCTATTCCTCTTAGCCTGCTTGTTGTGCTCTCTGAGTCTGGTAGCTTCCTACTCTAGTTTACCAGCCCACGGGCAATGCAGGCGTGAAAGGAGTATTAGGAGTTCACGTGTTGTACCTGATTCAACAGGAGTTTGGATTACCCAAAGGAGAAATTAAAAGCTATCCTTTAACCTCCTATGGTTTTTGGCTTAGAGCTTGCATGTTATAGACTACGTAATTTAAATAATTCATGTGCAAACTCCTAAAAATTAGACTTTCAAAGTTTTATAAATTGAACAAGTGAAGGTATAGCATCTTGTTGTGTTTTTTTTTTAATAGAACCTCTGCAAATTATGTATCTGATGCAACTTGATGATTCTCTCATCTACCTAATGTTAAAGCTTGTTTTAACATTCAGCAAATTAATTGTTAGTTTGTACACAAACACATTTTTTTCTGTAATCTCATTCAGCAAACCCAGTTGAACCAAGGAACTTTGCTAAATCTGATGGTTTATAAATTGAGGTTTTAGGGGATTTTGGATAGCATTCTGTAATGTGAACATACTCATATAAGAATCATGGCACTACTCATAGTAATGCATTTAACTAAAAGTGCTGCTTTTAAAACAATTACAGCACCAATTTATGATGAAGGCAGACATCTTGCCCAAATCACCTGTGGTCATACATGTAAGCAGACATATATTTAGCTATACTTTATGAAGATACCCAAGTTAAAAGAAGCATAATGATCATTAATGACTCAAATTGAAGATACTGCACTATGCCCAATGCATTTCTTTCTGTGCCAAGAGAGGACTGCTATCTGCTGAATTGCCAGTTCCAGCTACTGAAGCTCCTTGGGTCTGAGGACTTTTTCCCAATTACTGGCTAACCATTATCCATAGAAAAATGTCTAACATTATAATGAGTGTGGTTTACTTCAGTAGTAGTAACAGGATCACTGTGCAAAATGACATTGTAGGCATACAGAATGATGAGCTGTAATGTGGTTTTTTTAAAGACAAAAATATACAAAAAAACCCTGCTCAGCTATGTGAGCTGTTGAGGAAAGGAAACAATTTTTAATGCTTTTTGCGCTTTACTTTGTATCATGTTGATATCTGCTGTAAAGAATGTTCCTTATGGAGTATTCTGTCACCCCCTTTTGGCTTTATACTCTTTTTTTTCAGAGGTTCTATGTTCCTTTACTCATAATTTAAACATAAATGTTTTCAAGTGCCAGATAGCTGTAGCTAGGATGAAGAAATGTTTCCACGTTACTTTAGTTTAAGGAAGAGCTAAAATCTTCTAGGAAGAGGGAGAAAAGGAGTCACTTCTTGATATTTAAACATACAATTTCTGAATAACCTTTTGGCTTAGATCCCATGCATGATCTCAAAATAAGTGTTTTAAAGATAATATGGCAAGTGTGGGTAGTAGTCATGTTTATTGTAAAAGCAAAATTACATTTCAGAAAACAATTATGTAGTGTTTTACTGTCAGAGGCTCCCAACAAATGTATATTGTATATGCCTGTCAAAATGTTAGGAAAGACTGAATGAGGGTACGTGTGGAGTCAGGGGGTCCAAATAATTTTGATTTATAAATTTAAAGTAGGCATTTGCAAAACTTTTGTGCCATTTTGTTCTTAGTGTTATTCAATTTGCAACTTGTGTGTAGTGGTAATCTTCATCAATATTTGTCATTCTATGCATATATATATATATTTATAGTTTAATTTTGGAAGTTTTCATCTCTTTCTTCTGGCACAGTGTGGGGTTTTCTTTGGGGTCTTTTGTACCTCTCTGAAGTAGAAGAAAACCTTGAAACAAAGTGAACGGTAGAGGAAAGTCAGGTGGTTGTTACAACTATGTTATACATAACTTAAAATACCAAGAAACCCGTTAAAATATTTTGCACACGGGTGCAAAATTAACCATTCTTGCCCTCTGAAGGAAAAGTTATTGGAAAAAATGGAAAAGTGATTCAGGAGATTGTAGACAAGTCTGGAGTCGTCAGGGTGAGAATTGAAGGAGATAATGAAAATAAACTGCCCCGTGAAGATGTAAGTACTTTATTCTTTCTTCCTATGATTAGGATTTTATTATCAAAACCAATCATGTTAAATCTTTTCATGAAGAATATGTAGGAAAATATATGTAGAAAGTGAGAATTTCTGGGGCATGACTCAAATGAGTTAAAGTACTACCTTACGGCATCAGAACGGGATCACTATTTTTTTCTCTGCATCATTGTGCAGTTTATAAATACGCAGCCTGCATGGCCTATGCACCCTTTTTTTTCATGGCCAACCTCTAACAGTGGTGATGTCCATGTTACAAAAACATGGTGTCTGTGATTGTGTAGTTTTCTAGGCTAGATGCTTGTGGATTATTTAATGAAGCCAGGTTTGTAACTTTTCTGTGGATACAGAGATCAATTTTTAAGTTTTTTTCAGACTGGCATCTTGCAGTAAATTTTATATGAAACAATTCAAGAAAGGTTTTGTTGGAGTTCGGGGGTTTTTTTGGGTGGGTTTTTTGGTGGGGTTTTTTTGTTGGTTTTTTTTGTTGGTTTTTTTTTTTTTTACTGCTGAAGACTTTTTTTTTAATCTTTCTCCTTAGAGATGTACTTTAGCTGCATAACTAATTTGGGATTTATCTTATATAAGAATATAAGATAAAATCTTCTAAAGGTGCTTCATCTGTAAAGTTGGTTTAATTAGCCACTGGACATGTCCTGGTAAACTATGGATGCTTCTGCACACCTACTATGATAAACACACACAGCAGTTTTGTTGTTGGGGGGGATATAAACGCTCTATGTGAAGGTAACTCAACTGCCCGAATAGGTTTTTGGGAAAGCTGGGCAGTCTTAAGTCCTAAACAGAGAAACCCCTACCCTCATCCCAGTTTGAGCTATTTCTTTGCAGCCTGAGATTCAGTTACTGTCTTTGCTTGTTGAGCTCACTTCTGTAATTTGTTTTATAATTTAAACAAAGTGTTGTTTTGATGATGATCTTTCTGAAAGTAAGATTTGATGCTTTGTTTCTATAGGGGATGGTACCGTTTGTATTTGTTGGTACTAAAGAAAGCATTGGAAATGTCCAAGTTCTTCTAGAATACCACATTGCATATCTAAAGGTGAGTGTATTTCAGAAGAAAGAATCTGTAGAGGAAACTTCGGTTAAGTGACAGAATTTTTGAGCAACAACTTCAGTGGGATTTGCAGTTGATAAACTGTTCCTCTGTATATTGGGATTTAAGGTTTGGTGCCTTGAACCCACCCCTTGTCTGCAGGTATTATGTAGGCTTTTAAATACATTATCATGGTTACTTAGTGCTGTTGGTGTTGAAAGGATTGGACTGTAAGGAACACAGTTTTAAATGGCATTTGGGAAGTAACGTGCAATTTTTTTGTCTATGTTAGTGTTCTGTTGTTCTGATGTCAATGCTCTGTTGGGGTAGGATGGAATTTCTAATAGTAACACTCTAATACTATGTAGTATTAGAACAATTATCCATTTAGGTTAGTTGGCTTTGTATGGAGTTGTGGTGTTGACTTAACAGAGGTAATGAATTTGAATCATGTTACTTTCTCAGTTTGCTTTTTTGTAAATTTGACTACAAAATGCGTGGTGAAGTGTAGTTAAGTAAGGTAATAATAGTCTTTAAAACAGTCTTGCTGCATGGTGATTTAAGATAAAGGTTGTATATTTCTTCCAAAACTCACAGATCGCAGAACTCGTACTTGAATTCATTATTTGCAGTCACCTTCAAGGTGGCGTTAACGCTCCTACAGGAATGCAGGTTTTTAAGATGACTGGATGGATGATGGCATTTTGTGACGGAAAAGAACATTGCTTTATTAGCAAATTTTTTTTGTTTCCTTTTACATAGGAGGTAGAACAACTAAGACTGGAAAGGCTCCAGATTGATGAACAATTGCGTCAGATCGGTATGGGTTTCAGACCTTCTTCCGCTAGAGTTCCTGAAAAAGAAAAGGGTTACACAACTGATGAGAGCACCCTTTCCTCAGTGCAAGGTTCCAGATCCTACAGTGGAAGAGGGCGAGGTCGCAGAGGCCCCAATTACACATCTGGTTACGGTGAGTTTTCTTGAGCATCTATTGAGCAAGTTTGGAATCCACAATTGTCTCTAGATTTCGTTGTGTTCAGCACAGTTGAGTGCAGGTAGGGCTGAAAATTTAGAATTGCCATTTTATTTTTTACATGGCTTAAAACACCTAATTAGATGTACATTCTTGGTGAAGTTAAGTTTTAAATTGAAAAAATGAGCAAACTGAACTCTGGTAAGACCTTATCCTTCAACAGTAGTAGTTACATCATACAAATCTGGGAAAGAGAAAGAGCTACAAATACTCTTCAGGAGACAAAAATAATAAAAAAAATCTGGATTTAGCATTATCTGTTTTGATTGAGGAGGAGAAAAAGCGCTTGTCTGTGATCATGGCCATCTTACGAATGTACTGTTGAAAAGTAAACCAACATAACTTAAAATGGAGACAGCACAAAATCCTGTTTGTTTGGGATTTTTTTCTTTTTTTTTTTTTATTTGGTCACAAACGAACTGGATTTGTTTAAGATGTAGCGAGGTATTCTGATGCATTTTTAAATTAACAAGGAACTGCTATTTGGTTCCCTAGAGGTGTGCACATCCGCTTTTCATTCAGCAGCAGCTCCCCAAATGGAGACAGTCTGCATTTGAATATAGATGTATTCCACAAAGAAACATAGGTGCTCCAGTAAACGGGGCGGGGGGGGAAATCATATTTATTCAATACAGTAAATTACTCTTGATCATCTACATGTAGCTCACTTCTGTTACAAAATCAGACAGATGGCTCTTCTGGATTTTATAGTCTGTCACTGACTGGCTTCTCGGATCTTGCCATGTTGGTCAGGTTGATTCTGATGATAATGCTAATGTTTGTAACTTTGTTTTTACTGTTTCCCAATGAATTGTTTGATTAAACTGTAATGAAAGTTGTTCAGATTGTTTACATACGTTTGGAAAGCTTAGTAGTATTTTTTTCCCCCAAATGGTAAGAATTGTATGTTGGAACCATATGGGTCTAAGTATCTTTATTTCAGAATGGTTAGCAGGAAGAGTTCCTGGATGCTTAAAATAAATAATAGGTGTTGAATTTTCAAGTAGTAAAAAGCTGTGTGGGTTTGATTAGCTTAGAGATGGCGGGAAATCATGGATGCTATTTAATATAAACAGTTAAATTGTTCAGGCAGCATTACAACTGCCAGAAGAGGTTGCTTAGCAACAGCCATCAGCTATAAGGTGGCAAAGTTGTCCTTGGGAATTTCAGAGAAGTTGCCTAGAAACTGCACCAAATGCCTGCAGTGTATACACAAAGAGAGGAAGTACTGCTTAATCCTTGATTTATCCATGTACATAAATTACAGTTTTGGTAATCTTTGAGCCCTTATTTTGCATGTTATTAGAAACTTAGGCTGAGAACCTTAGAAACACAGGTAACATGCTCTATCTGTATTTTATATGTGCATATATTTTTATATATGAGTATGTGTAATATAAAATTATATATACATTTAGATAATTTTATAAGTATGTATTAATAAATGTATTTAATTTTTATATATATGTCATATATATATATATATATATATATATATATATATATATAAATACATAAAACCAGCCATGCTAGCTGGAAGGCTTTCCTGAGAATCTGAAACCAGAATATAATATGAAATCTTGTATTCACTTCCAATTTTCTCTTCCCTTTTGCACAAGGTACAAACTCTGAGCTCTCTAATCCCTCTGAAACAGAATCTGAGAGAAAAGATGAACTTAGTGACTGGTCCTTGGCAGGAGAGGACGACAGAGAAAGCAGACATCAGCGTGACAATAGACGACGTCCTGGAGGACGAGGACGTAGTGTATCTGGAGGTCGTGGGCGTGGTGGACCTCGTGGTGGCAAGTCATCCATTAGCTCTGGTACTGTGTTTCAAATGTATTTTGAATTTAGTTTGTGTTCTTGGCAACTTGCTGTATAACCTCTAAACTCTTTTTAAAGTACTCCATTTTTACATAGTAATCTTAATACATTGGGATTTCAGTAGAGTTGTGTGATAGTTTCTTGTCATGCTCTGTGTTGTTAGATTTCTATTTGCTTATCTTCTGCTCACAGTGATCTTCATTTCCTTCCTCTACTACACACACATAATAATGGTATTGTCAAAGTTTATAAATCTTTGGCATGTTACCTCTGGTTGCCTTCTGAGTTAAGCTTATGTTTAGATACAGAATGAGAGAAGAAATCGTAGCATGGAAGTTACCTTATGTTTTATCAGAAGTTGACTGTGCTAATTTGTAACACCTTAATAGTGTCACAAGTACCATGCTGCTATCAAGTGAAGGGTGTATTTTACACATTTAGCAGTTTTGAGTAAAAGTTCTCCAAATGTCACCTTGGAAATCTTTGTGACAAAATAATATAAGCGCCTGTTGTGGTGCCTCAGAATACTTACTGTTGGATTAGAGTCAGAGGGGAACCCACATGAAATCATAAATGCTGTAGTTCTGCGTATTATACGTTTTCGTAAGGTTGCTTTGTATTTTGAACTTTCAAACACAGATGGAAATCAAATTATATGTAACTGCGGTATCTTAAATGGAAACATTTTGTTTGTTTAGTGCTTAAAGATCCGGACAGCAACCCTTACAGCTTGCTTGATAACACGGAGTCAGACCAGACTGTGGATACCGATGCTAGTGAATCTCACCACAGTAGTAACCGTCGCAGGAGGTCACGCCGGCGAAGGACTGATGAAGATGCTGTTCTCATGGATGGAATGACAGAGTCTGATACAGCTTCTGTTAATGAGAATGGTTTAGGTATGTAAACAGTTGGACAATAGTCCCAGAACAAGCTAAAAAAAAAATGTTGTCCATGTAAGTGTAGTGAAACAAACACTTGTTCATTTTTGTTAGTGACGAATCATTGTTCTGTTAAAGGTTGCTGTCTGATTAAAGAAAGACTTCCTCCATGGTTCTGCCATGAAATCTCCTGTTTACTGAGCTCCACTAGTATTTTCATATGCCTCTTTTTGTAAAAACTGTCTGATGGAGACACCAAAGACTAACTTGTTTCCCATTAGGACTGCTGCTTTCATAGAAAGTGCTGTTGGATCAGCAGTCTGTTTTGTCCTTGGTAACCTCAGTCCCAGTGCAGGAAAGCTACTTAAGTAGCTGTTAATTGTCTCTACCCAGCTTCTGCTTCAGTACTTTCCCTCAGTAAATTTTCTTGATACTCACTGGGACAAGAATATAATCTGTTGCTTAGTAATGTAGAATAAAAACATCTTATTTCATGGGTTATGTGGCAAAAATTTGACATATTGGTTATTTTTAATAAATGAAATCTGAGGTCATTAAGCATATGCCTAAATGTTTTAATGAGCCAAGAGCAAAAAGTAAAATCTAGCTTTTGCATTATTGTGTATGCTTTCAGTATAAAGTTATGTTTTTCTTTCAGCCTGTCTAATTTAGCCTGTCTCTTTAACAGAAGCCATTTTAAATGCCCCATGCTGAAACTGCTGAAGAATTTATTTTTTTTATTTTGTCATCAGAAATAGTTCATGGTAAACTTTGCAATTGCAGATGATAGTGACAAAAAACCCCAGCGACGCAATCGTAGCCGCAGGCGTCGCTTCAGGGGTCAGGCAGAAGATAGACAGCCAGGTAATTCGAGTGGAGCTGTGGGTAATCTCAGGTCAAAAGCATGAGAGAATGTTGTGTCTGCTGTTTTACATATAGCTGCATAATATAAAAAGGTTACTCAATAACTAATAAGACTACTAGATAAGATGAAAGATATTTCTTCTACTAGGAGAACTTATAAAAGTTCTTAATCTGCCTAATGAAACTAATTTATAATGTCTAACTTTTTGCTTGGACATACGAGTTACGCTTCTGATCCAGTTCTCATTGAAGTCAATAGCCAAACTGCTGTTGAGTTCAGTGGTCCAGGATCAAGACAAACATGAAGGTTCATGATCTGCACTCACTTGCATCTGTGCCCTTGCACGGAATGTGACACAACCTTTTCAGCGCTGGCTGAGAAGCAAAGAGTTGGAATGGCAGGATGCGGGCGCCCTGGCAGAGCGCTGTGAGGGAGCTCGCATGGGATCTGCCAGTCCTGTGCCTGTATCAAACTGCTGCTATCAGTCCTCGGCTTTTGTGAACGTTTGTAAGTCATCTACAAATTGAGGGGGGGAAGGAGGAGGAATTTAAATGAAATTGCATGTTTCCAATTTTTTTGTTGTTGTGGCTTGTTGCATTTCTTTTGTGTGTACTAACACTTGAAATGTTAAAGGTGAACTAGCTAATTTTCAATATAATGCCCTATTTAGAAAGTGCTTGTACATACATGGCGTAAGGTAGTAACAGAAGGTCTTCTAGATTGACAGGTTCAAAATTTCACCCATATTTGTCTTCCTTTTATCTGTGGTGCTCATACAACATTTGATTAAGAAGAAAACAGTTGTTGCATTACACTAACTAAAACTTGGGGGAGGAAAAAAAAGCAGCCCACCCTCCTAAAAAAAAAAAACCAAACCCAAAGTAACCCATTACTTTTCAACATTCTAGTTTGTAACAGTGATATGAGTTTATCAAGGGGTGGAAAAAGTAAAAATGGATTTCAGCTTTTACTTCTAAGAAACTAATTTCTGCCAGCAACATAAAGAGATTTTAGTCATCTCGACAATAGCTTCAGTCTCATTCTAAGAACAAAACGAAATTTCCCAAACAAGATTTCTCCGGTTTTTCCTGTTGATGTCTTTGTTCAAGATACCATTTTCAGTTTGCATAATAAATATTTTTAAATGCAACAGTAAGAGCATTTGTAGTTAAGTTATACTGTCCTTGTGAAAAATGCCCTAATAATTTAATCTTTTCATAAACACTTAGTAGGTGTGTAGTGAGTGAAATTAAGACAGAAGGAACTAACATGCTAACAACATACTTAAGTCATTTAGTTGTATAATTCAATTTACATTGCTATACATTTTGGGTTCCTACTACCTACATGAATACTAAGAATCGGTGTCTTACCCTGTGTGCATAAAACACGTTTCATCTTTACATTAGAGGAGTTGGATGCGTAACCTCCTTTTAAAGAAATAATTCTCCTTATGCAGAAACTCACTTGGTCTTGACAATTATGCAGGGACCCAGTTGTAAGAAGTCCCAATTACTGCAGCAGAAAATTCATGTGCTGTACTTCATCTTCTGATTTAGGTTTCATGCAGTCATACCCAAATCCAGAAAAATAGTTCACCTGAATGCATGATGCACTAAATAGAATTGACTGCACTGTTCAACAGATAATGCTTGCCAACTCTAATGTGCTTTAGCTCCTCAAAGATACAAGTGTATATTTAAATCTGTAGTACTACGTAATCTAAAAATAGAATTGACCCTCAAGTGGTGTGGTTACAAGAGGGTGGGATAAGACAAAACCAGGCTATGAGAACATGCACTGAAGTGGTAAAAAGAGGTCAGAAAACCCCTGGCCGGCATCCAGTAAGTGTAGCCCTAACAGTGCAAACATGGCTCGCTCATACAGAGCCCCTCTGTGTGTCTGTACACACACCACAATTAATCCACCCATCCACAAGCCGGAGTTAACGGAGTGGATTGCATTTTGAATACCAGGAGGAGGGTGAGTTCTCTTGCCAATAGCTTCACGAAGTAACAAAGATTTGAATGCCACTTTATCGTAAGTGATACCATATTCTGAACCTCCCCCAATTCTTCTCGTATTTTAACATACCTTCATTTTATCAGTGTGAAATTCTTTACTACTCCAGGTAGTAAAAACCCAATGACACAGTCTGTATTTAAAGAGCCTACAGGCTGATCTCTTCAAACCCAGTACTGAAAGCCCTTATTTTCCAATAAAATTTACAATTGGACCAAAATCAGTATTTTATTAACTTTAAAATTTCACCTTCAGATTGTCATGTTACCACTGATTTAACTGAAAATTGTATTTAACAACAGACACAAATCGATCCTTGCTATGTAGCTGATACCTGTAAGTGTGAAGGCCTTTTGTGAGATGTCTCCCAGTTACAGTGTAACTTGTACAGAAAAGACATATGAAGCTTAATGCTAAATTAGACTTCTGATGTGAGCATCACTGTAATTTTTTTCCTTGAACAGTAACAGTAGCTGATTATATATCACGAGCTGAATCTCAAAGTAGACAGAGAAACCCTCCAAAGGAGACACTAGCCAAAACCAAGAAAGAAACGGTAAGATGATAATTTATTCTCTAATGTATGTTTCCTTTTTTTTTTTCTTCCCTTGCAGCAAAACAGTAAAGGAATGCTTCATTTAGTTTACCCTCATTTGACTACAAATCAATCATTAAAAGCAAAGATGGCCCTGAGTAAAAACTGACACTGACTTGTATGTAGACTATCACTGCAGACTTCAGTGACCAGTGTAATGCTCAAATTAAGTCTTTACACATTTTAAAATATTACACTCACTAATACAGCATTACATAACAAAATGTGAAAACTATCCACAGATGAGTCTTGAGAACTAATCCTCAAAACACTTTATAAATAGAGGATACTAGCTACCATGTTTAGTGACTTGTACAAACTGTTTTAGAAAGAAGTACTGTTGCAAAGATCATAGATTTGAGATCTGTTCTCCTTGAAGGATCAGAATGGCATTACATAGCATAAAAAAATAATACTCAGAACTGACTAAAGCAGAATTCCTTTACTTCTAAAGTAACATTGAACTTACTGCTGCAAGTTACATCCAAGTTTAGTAAAATAAGAAAGATCCATTGCTACATGATTAACAAAATCTATTCTTACCATGGACTTTGAAAGGGGTGTAGAACTCAAGTTTTCAGTTAATTTGTCTAGGCCAATGAAGAAGTTGAGATTGTGAAATAAAACATTCTGGGTATGCTGTCTCAGGGTTACCTTGGCACAATTTCCTCCACAGTGTCTTGATACAAAAGTGATGTAAAAATGACAAGATGAGTAGTAGGATTCTGTAAATGATGGGATACTGGCACAGACAGACAAGGTGTTTCCTATTGCAAAGCTGCTGTGTGAGCCAGAGGGAAATTTAGATTACACTCTGTATTTTTACAGAATTTTTAATATTTCCCTGGTTTTGTTTTTGCAAGGCAAAAGACGCGATTGATGAAAACAGCCCTTCCGAAAAGGCAGTGAATGGTCCGGCTACAACTTCTGGGGATGAGCCTTCTAAACTACAGCACAGCCCTGATGAAAAGAAAGTTACTGTTCAAGAAGATGGAAATAATCAGGAAGAAGCAGTGCTGAATGGTGTTTCATAAACTGAAGTTCCTAGTTTACAGTTCTTTTACATTACATTTAAAATAGTGCTTGTATAAGCTTGCCAAAGATAGAATATGGATCGCCAGTCTTGACACCGCACTTTCAGTTCCTCCATTTTGGAATACAGAAAGGGGAGGGATCCTGAAGAAATCATATGTTAAACATACTTTGACACCTACTGTGTTATAAATATATCATCAGATGTGCCTTGAGATAGTATATGTAACATTTAAATAAACAAAATTGCTGGCTATAGGAAATGTTATTTTGTTTTCAAAATATGGCAAAGATGTGAGGGGGATCCCTAACATAATACTCTTTATGAAAGCATTAGCTGCTTTTGTTACATTTTTAATAATATGCAACCACTTCTTCACCTGAGGAATACTAGAAAGAAATGCAGTCTAAAATATTTTGCACTGAAATGTAATTTCTCCATTAGTTTAGTCTGGAAACTGGTCTGTTTTAATACATGTTTTTTAAATGCTGTATGTAGAGGAAAAATCTGCAGACCACTGGAATACATTTGTTAAATTCTCATAATCTGCAGGGATACTGGGTGACATTGGCAGTGACTGTTCTACATTGAGGCTTTGTTTGGTTTATTTATTAAACTGTACAGTATTTAAAAATCAAACATAGCTTTAGTTAACACTAAGCTGAATTAGTCATGTCCATTAAGACATAACCTGAACTACTGAAAAGATCAATTTCCAGAAAGTTTATTCTGTATAAACTACATATGTTAGTCCTTAGTAGAGTATTTTTATTTTTGTTTTGGTTGTTTGATGTGCAATATGTTTTTTTTGTATGCTGGTAGTAAAAGAAAATAAACTTTGATCTTCCATCTGTTGACTGTTTCTATCAGAAATTTAAATTACTATTGACTTTGTTTTCAAGCTGTTAACACTAACATTTGAAACTTACTTGTGAGGCAGCTTGAACCTCTAACTCTTTCATAAGAGTTTTCTAACATGCTAATCTTCCATTCTTTAAGGAGATGATGTAAAACATCAGTTAACAAGTCTAAAACCAGACTTCTTATCTTGGAGAATCACATAACCTGACTAACATATATAGGAATTAATGCAGATGTAGTTTTTAAGTGATACGTTAGAAGTGTGACACGAAAACACATCTTTTCAGGCACATGAGCAATGAAGCAGAAAACAGGTATGGAAAAACATCCAGGTAGCAAGAGCTGTTGTAAGAAGTCAGAGCAAACTGGTAGTAGTGAAGTTGTGCTGACTTGAAAGAAAAAAATTCTGTCTTACCTGATTTCATCAGAAGTGAATAAGGACAAAACCAAGTATTCTGCACTACCTGTGACTCCAGCTGCTTTACCTGATACAGCCACACTAGAGTTGTACCAACTTGGTTTGGGTATGTATTTCATTTAAGGAGATGCAGAGTTTTTAATATGACTTAAGTGTTGACACTCATAAACAGTGTTCCCTCCTGGAGAGCAAACAGTTAAATTGTTGTAACTGAAGTGTGCACAAGCATCTCAACTGATAAGGCAGCCACAAGAGTGGAGAAAATGTAAAAAATGAGGAAGGGAAAGAAACCCCACAACTATGTTTAAAAAAGTATTATTCAGCAGGGAAAGACTAAGTACAGTAGCATTCTGCATTGGTTTGAAATAACATGTACTCTGGAACTGCTGCATGGCAATGTTCTAGCTGTTTTTTTCACTGCACTTTAATATCTGTAGTAAAGCAAAGTTATGCCCCTCTCTCTATAGGTTCTAAATGTTTTCCATTTCATCCTCACGTTACCAAGTTGATCCTCTCTTCTGAAGGCATCAGACGCTTCCTTACTGTTGTTCAGATAATCCTTACTAAACAGCCTGTAACTAGTCTGCAGAAATGCAGCAACATAGCAGCCAACGTTTACGCAGAGGACACAAGACTACTTACAGGAGTACTCTGAAGTAGAGGCTTGTTACTTCTAGAAAAACAAAAGCTCTGAAATCCATTGTATTCATGAACAGATGGGTGTTAACTCTTACACATGCTGTACAGCAGTTTTACTGCAGTTGCAGAAAGACTTGCAAGATCCTTGGAGTATGACAGAACTCATTGGCCCTAATTCAGACACTTACAAAGACAGCTGCTGGGCTGGGTTAACATTAACACTTCATGCAGCATGATAAATCATGGTGTCATGGATGGTCTTGTAAAGAGTTCCTGTTTCCTAATTACTATAAACGCAAACCCTATGTAAATTCTAATTTTGTAATGCAAGGTAATGTGTAAAACTACAGTACTTATATTACAAGTCTAGAATTTATTAAATGCTATAAAATTCATTAAAAACAAAGTTACTAAAAATACCTGGGACATTCCAGACCCATAAGTAAGTAACACTTAAGAAGGCCACCCAGCCAACCTTGTTTTTCACAAGGCAAACACAACTGTGTACATTATTTCCTGTCCTTTATTTCTTCAGTCAGAGACAACCATACATCTGTCTCAATTCTTCCCATCAAATAAATCCTCTTTTTTTTTCCCACCCCCTCCCCAAACCAATTCATGATGCTGGCTTTGGCATATGAAAGAACAGCAGCGTGAACTTCAAACATAGCTAGTTTAACAAAAATTACGTAACAGCATGTAAGTCTGTCTACCTGTATCTGGTAACATGCATTGGCCCAACGCAGTTATTATTCTTTTACACTGAAAATATCTGAGTGGCAGATTTTGCTGCTTAATAACAAACAGCTACGCAAAAAACTTTTAAGCCTCACTCCCTCACACGTTTCCCCCAAAAGTGACTAAGAAGTGAGTGGGGAGGGAAGTACCTCCCCGAATTCATATTTGCAGCTTCATTTATATTAAGTCAAAGACTGACATTATAACTTTTCTTCAGCCATTTATCAAAAATAATCATTTGCATGGACAAACCCTCTGATTTTCTCTCTCATTCATTTTTTAGCTTGGTCCTCCAGTAAATCTTTAGCTTCATTGATTTTGGCTGCTACGTACGGGGAGCCACCTAGAAGAAAGATAACCTCGTGTCACATCAGATGAAAAAAATATTTACCCTCTGTGGTATTAATAATGCCACAGTACACAGGAAAAAAAAAGTGAAGAGTATGGTCTGAAAGTTATTCAAGTTAAAGAACAAACTGCATTATAACTCAAGCCATGTAAGTTTACGCACACAGTCACTGCAGTAGCTAAGTGTGCAGACAGCTCATTCCTGTTAGGTTGCTTTTAGTTTATTGGAGTGGGGTTTTTCTCAAGTTTTATCGGTCATAAATGAAGTGGTCACTAATGACTTAGCATACAGTTTGTTGAGAATTCAGAAGCATTAAACGAACAAGTCTGCAGATAAAACTTTCTCCCCTAGTTCAAGGCCAGCATATGAACTGCTGCTGGACTAGTTCAGTTTTTAAACGGGACAAGTGACTTGGGAAGATACTGAAAGAGAATCCACAATGCAAGTGCACTGAAATTGTAACTAACTGACCATGAGGTGCAAAGGTCTGTAGCATGTATTTGTAACATGTATACCATGTACTAGTACTAGAATTACTCTATTTACTTGAAGCTTAATTTAACTTACTTAGGTCGTGTAAAACATGTGAAATGCTCCCAGAAGTCTTTGGATAGCTATTTTTAGGTTCTGCATATATGCAGTAAAGTTAATTTTCAAGTTAACTTCCACTAGATATTATCTATGAAAGGCACATCCCAAGGATTATTTGAGATTTTGGTGCATAGAAGTAATGAAGTTGAGCAGTCGCTTTAAAGGAAGCCATTTTACCTTTTAAGTGAGGCTTAAAAAGTTAAATGCCAAGCACTAACATCTGATTCTGATTTACTGAAGTAAACAGAATTTAGAACAGGTATAGATGCTTCAAGTTAATTAATTTTAACTAGATTCTGAGCCTTCAGAGTGCCACAAACAGAAATATTTCATAGTTTAGTGTCTTCAACAGACACTGAAGGCTCAATACTTCCCATTTATGGTGAATTCCCAGTACATTCAAACAAACTCAGACTCACATGGTACATAAAGCACACAAATACACTCTGGGCTTTCATCTAAAATTAAGGCAATTTTAAGTCTCATTTTAACAAATCATGTTTTAGTCTGATATGCACAGAAGATAGAACAAGTAACAAGCTGACCTGCTGAATCTGCCTGCTTGCTTTAGAGCATTCAAACACAAAAATATGCTCCAAAACCATAATGATTAAGGCACCCTAAAATTTGTTTTCACTCAAGAGTTTTCTGGGCTTTTTTTAGTAGCTGAGGTAGTCATATGTCAGTCACTTCTTCCCTACATAGTTCTATTAATCTGTCTTAAAAACATGTATTAATTAATTGGTGTGACCTAACTTACTTACCTTTATCTGGATGATTCAGAAGCATGATCCGTCTATGAGCTTCTCTAATTTTACTTCTGTTGGCTGTAGGGCTTTAAAAGAGAGAGAAAAACTGACTTAAGGCAACCTCATGAAATCCCCCAGATCTTTAAAAGATGTCTTACGACAAGCAAGCACTCTGTCTTATCCATAAACTCTTCGGCTTACACGTATGTTTTTCCTTTCCTATTATTGATGTGTAGCATGTAAGCCCTGGCAAGGGTTTCTAAGGCTTTTCCAAAACACTGTATGCTGAAGAAGACATGCTATAGCAGTCTGAGATGGTGGGGGTCATTTGCACAGTTGAAAAGAAACAGAGCGATGTTGTAACAGTTTTACTGGGACAACTTCCTAAAGGCTGGAGGAAAAAAATAAATCAAGAGCAAATTTTACTTAACAAAAAAACAGCAAACTGTTTATATACAAACTTCACAGGTGGAAGTTGCCTTCAAACAGAAATGGTTCTTATTCTGAATCTTATTAGATAAATTTGTGTATTTGGTCTTAAGTCTCTTGAAGTTTTGGCAGGGATAGCTACCTTACTCATATCTAAGATATTCTAGAATAAGGAATGAATTTACTCCACGTGCAGGAAGTGGGTTTGCAGCACCTTCAGGCTGCATCTATCTGAAATTCACCAGTGACAGGAACCACAAGCAGACAGCACAACCGTGTTCCCCACGCCGAGTAAACCCCAAGGCTTCCTGAATATGGTGTATTTACCTGGACCTGTACGCAGCTTTTGAATGTGCTAGGGATTTGCAGATGTACGGAAGTCCAGCTAGAGTTAGTTTTAAGCAAGCTAACATGCAGCAAAGAATCCCAATTAAGTACAGAAAATCCTGAAAGGCTGCTTGGTATTTCCTGACTTGGCAGTGACATTCCCAGGAGAGGCTGGGCATAGGACAGCCTTAAGCACTGAGAATTATGTCCTCCTCAAACCAGGCCAGCAACTAGGTAACACCATAGCCACCTCTTTACCTTTCATTTCTAATAAATTTCCTTTTACCTCACTCCTAGTATTAAAGCTGCTTCTCGTTTAGTCATTTTGGGTTCAAATCCACCTCTGTAATAACCACTGAAGGCCTGAAAGAGAAAATATGTTCGTTTAAAACCCACCAATTTTTAAGTTTATCAGTTAAAACAACTCATTATTTCTTTAGTAGCTGCTGAGCTTTTTGTCTGTAAGAATACTGCAAAGCTGCTTTTGCGCTTGTAATAAGAAATTCAGCTGGAGTATCATTATTTAAATGAGTACTTAAAATTGCCAAAACAAGTTCTCTATTAGTCAACCACCACCAGAATGTCTGAGATTAGTTCTGTTATTACTGACAAAATTATGCTTAGCATTAGAAGAAAATACAGCAATACTATACAGAGACAATAGTCTGTAGTTATTTCACCAAGTAAACTTTTAAATAAAAAGATGCTACTGATAAAACAAAAACTTACAGGTTTCGGTAGATTCTGAAGCGCTTGTTTTACTTGTGGCTCCATTTGCTTCATAGCTTTTAGTGCATAGCGACCTTAAAGAAATCAGTGTTGAACGAGGCTAAGTATAAAGTTTTGTAAAGATTTAGCAATCCCGTGCAACTGGTAACTTATGGATTAGAGCGTAGAATAAACTTTTGGAGGACATAAAAAAGTAAAAGCGTTGATCTTTTGTTTAGTTACAGCCATGCTTGTCAACACAGGCTCTCCCAAAAGGGCGTCCCGTATCAGCTATTAAACTACCTTAAAATTCATCAGTACTGAAGCCGGCAACGACAAGTACAACTGGGCGTTCAGCACCCTCCCGTCGCCTACAAACCTGCAAATCCGGCTGCCGCTATGGTCAGGCCAACCGCCACCATTGTGCTGGCCTGCACAGGGAAGACATAGAAGTATTCGTTTACCAAAGGGAAAAAAAAAAAAAAAAAAAAAAAAAAAAAAGGAAAAAAAGCCCCCCCGGCGATCTCTACAGCGGGTCGGGCACGTCTATACGTCGAAAACGGCGTGACTAGGGGAAAAGCGGTCACAACGCCACTTCTTCGGCCGCGCCGCTCCGAGTGACCGCAGGGGCGCAGCCACGGCAGCGGGGCCGGGGCTGGGGCTCGCCCAGGGGAGGCGGGACCCCCCCAGCTGCGGGGGACGAGGGAAACCCAGCCCGGCGGCGCTTCAACCCCGCAGAGCACCGGGGCCGAGGCAGGAGCCACCGGCCCCGCCGCGGCCTGTGCGGGGCAGCGCTCTCCCCGCGCGGCCCAGGGCACCGGGCCCCTCGGCTCCGCGCCCGGGCCAAGGACGGGCCGAGTTCCTCGGACCGGGGAAGGGCTTGGGAGCTGCCGGCCCAGACGCAAGCGGTCCCCGGCTCCTACGGCGAGACCCGCCGGGCCCGGGCCCCCCGGCCGCACTCACCATGGCCGCCCCGGCCCCGGGCCCCGGCCCCCGGCCTCGACCCCGGGCACTGGCGATCGCCGGGCCGAGCTCCCGGAGGGCGCCGGCTCGCCGTACGGCAAGCGGGCGGGCCGCAAAGCCTCCACCGGCTGTCGTAAAGCGGCGCGGGGCGGGGAGGGAACCGCGGACACCGCCCCGGGGCAGGCGAGGGGGCCGGGCCCGGCGGGGGCGTGAGGGGCCCGGGGGCAGCCGGCAGGGACCCGTCCCTGAGGAGAGAGAGGAAGAAAGAAAGAAAAAGAAAGAAAAGTGTCCTCGCCTCGGCCGGGGGGCGGCGGGAGCCCTCCGGTGGTGTGCGGGGTCGGAGGCACGGAGGTGGCACCGGTGGGTGTCTGGCAGAGAGGAGCTGCGGGAGAGGTCTGCCCTTGGCCGGGGCGGCGGGGGCTGCAAGGGGAACGGAGCGCGGTGCTGTGGGGTTAGGAACGGGATGGCACAGATCTTCCTGGTCCAGAGCCTTCTCACACGCCAGATTCGGGGCTTTTTTCAGAAAAAGCGGTTTTTCTTCCGTCCCATTTTTCTTGGTTTTTAGTGTAAGTAATTTGCCCCCCCCGACGGTCCCGTTTTTCTGTGAGCTGTGCTCTTGCCACCTCCTTTCTGTCCCTGATGCGTTCCCACCCGAGGCGGGCCGTCTCGGGAGGGCCGTCTGCGGAAAGGCCATGTCGGACACTGACCGGTTCCGGATGGACAAGCTCGGTTACTTGACTGCTGAAGATTACTATGAAACGAGGCAGAATTGCAGGCCTGGTGCTTGTCTTTTCCTATTATTAACGACATACTGTCGTCTCTGCAGCCCAGCAGTCGAGCATCCACCTGTCTGAGTAGTTCGAGTCTGAAGTCACAGTTTTGGAAACTTGGTAAGATGGCAGTGAGACCATGCCAGCCTTTAGCCCTAAGGTACTACTTCAAATTGGTCACAACTCAAAGCTCTGAGCGCTACTGTCTGACCGATACTTAGTTTGCAGGAGTGAAAAGCTTTCGTGTCATCCTCTGTGCTTGTAGGACGTGTCGGTGTCCTCACGGGCTCCTGGAGGACCTAGTGATCAAAGGCAGCTAGCTTTTGGTTGCTTAAGGCCTCGGACTCGCAAGCCCTCCCGTAAGCAGTTTAGTACGAGAGCTGATTGTTGGCTAAGCAGCTTGTAATTTTGCTGGCTCTTGCAGTGGAAGATAGACTTTTTCTTTTCTGCTGTATAGCTTTTGTGAGTACTGAGTTCACTTTGAATATATCATAATTTCAGTTTGAGCTTGAATTATTTTTTTCACTAAAATTTCAAGTGCCTGATTTAGTATCTTCTGAAATAATGTTTGGAGGTAGTCTCCTGTCTCTTTCCTTCCTTGTCATCCAAATAACACTTACAAGAAGATAACCTGCTGCCTTTTAAAGAGGATAGAAGAAAGGTTTTGGCTAAGGCACTTGTACTGTTGTACAGGTGTTTCACGAGATGGAGATGAAACTTTTATATTTGCTAAAGGAATCAAATCCATTCGTTGCAGAGCACAAGGCCCCTGACAGCAATAATACCTTTTCAAATATGGAAAGGGGAGCTAGCAAGTGGAAAACAACTACGAGTTTGTTTTATGGGGGAAGAAAAGTCTGTAGAGATGTATGGGTCTGGTAGCTAACTAGACTTTCTTCATTTGTAGAAGAGAATTTGGTTTTAAGATGGTTTCCTGTTTGTCCCTTTTCTGTCAAAAAGCGGGGGTAATGACTTTACTGGGGCATGACTAGTGCTTAATTTTTCATATCATCTAAACCGAGACAGGGAATCCTTCCCTGTAATTAATTACAAGAGGTTTGATTCTTCCATCTTGACGGAGCCTTTTGCTAGATCCAGATCTTAGTGGCTTTCAGGAAAAAACTACCTGAAAGGGAGTTTTATTGTATTTCTTTCATCACTTTCCCCAGTCCCTGTTTAGAAGGACTCGTAACTCTACTGGCAAAGGGGATTTTGCAGATTTACACTTAGTGGTTCTTTCTGTTGTGAAATTTCTCATTTTTAGAGAAAAAGGGCAGACATAATGAAATGTGCAAACTTCCACATGGGTTGGGAACGGGTTAATAACATACCTTGTCCTTCTCCTGTGACAACCCTTTAAAGAAAAGGCAGAAAGGGAGATCTTGCTTAAGAGAGAGATTTCATCTTTACTGAGGAGAAAGGAAACTTTTATCTGTAAGTGGAAAGGCCTGGCAAGAGTTGTGGTGATATGGAGGAATTTGAATTATTGGTACATGTTTGATACCAGCAATTGGACAAGACTGTTGGCTGAGCCTAGACATGGAATAATTATTTTTTTATTATTAGATGAAATAATTTATAATACATCATTTGAAGATGAAATGTCATAATTCCTTTAAAATATGCTGTATGTATTTTTTACTCCATGAGACAATCCAAACTTCTTTTCTTCCCACAGTTTGTTGCACTTGCCTATCAGATCTAAAGGAGAACTAGACGTGCCCCAGCTTGGACATGACTGTGAGCATGTTATGTTGGATGAAGAAGGCAAAGCCAGAGTTACAAAATGCCACACTTGCTAAGGAAGAGGATATTTTGGAGACTTCTAACATGTTTTGAGTATGGTCTTTTTTCAGGGCTTCTTTAAGTGCCGTGTGTTGCTAGGAGGTATATGATATATGAAATATTCTTCTGCCCGCTGCTAGCTAAAGGGAGAAACAGTTGCTTTCCCTTTCTTAGCACTGCCTGTCTCTAGAGTACTTTGGCATGGGTGATGGGTGTCAGCATTGTATCTCTTTACTCACCACAGTGCCTAAATGCTGCCACTAAACTTTCCAAATCTGTATCAGAATTAAAATAAGTTTTCTCTGCATAGATTTTCAAATAGCTGCTCTAAGCTTGTCTAAATCCCTTTTCCTCCTCTGCTGCTCAGGAAACCTGTATGCAGTGGAGAAAGGGACTGGCTCTTTAAAAGCTAAGTTCATGTCAGTTCACATTTCAACATACAAAGTCAGTAAACACCTATGTATCTGAGTAGCTTTAATAACAAGTGCCTGAAGGGTCAGAGCTGTGATATATTATTTCTGAAACCATAAGGTTTATGAATTTTTACCTTTATATAGGTTGTGTTCTCCAGAAATTAATCATCTAGATGCCTGTCTTAGCAAATAGTGTTTTAAGTCTTGCCATATGCTGAAATTTGATTTTTTTCAGGTTCTGTAGATAAATATTAATCTTGTGCTCATTACATAACAGGTAGCTTCATGGGTTTTAAAGCCTTGGTCCTTCAAGCTAGTACAGCTAGAGCTTTATGGCCACGTTGGTGGTCATGTCGACACAGGGGCACAATGCTGAAATAATAGTTATTACTGCTGATTTATAGGAAGCAGGAATCGGCCATCATTAGGAATATCAAAATCAAACAAAAACAGAAAATGCAGAAAACCTCATGGAACCAGAATTTATATGGGTTTTTCCCCACAAATAAAGTTGGAAGTGACTTCTTTTGCCATCAGAGTTTCCATCTAATTAGAAATCAAAGTTCTGTTCTGTTTGCCTGGTTAGTTCATTTTATAGCACCTGTTCCTCTGGATCTTCTATCGGTCAGCCTTGTGGTGGTGTATGGAAGGTCATTCACAGAGGAAAATTAATAAGCTCTAATGGGCTCAAGTGAAATAGATGTACTACAGTTTTTATCCCTTCTGCAGAATGTCTGTTTTTGAAGTCAGGAGGAAAGCAAAATTATCGTTTAAGAAATACACTCTCAGTTGGAGTACAAAACCTTTTATTTTGCCTACTGTGTTTCTAAACTGCTCCCTTTCTATTTTCCAGAGAAACTCTGAAGCTTTTGTAGTTTCTTTGTCAAGAGTTTTATCCTACTGCTATTTTCAGGTTTTCCACTCTGGGGTTAAAATAACTCATGACAGAAGATTATTTTTCTTTTGGAAGCTTTCTCTTACTGGACTATCCAAAGCAGCTGATATGTAGTACATAAGTAAATTTTCCATTAAAGCAGACTATTTCTGCAGAAATCCGGCAGTACTTTCTCTTAACTGTATCTTCCACAAACTGGACAGGAGGTGAAATAGATAGCTGTGCTTTCACAAGGATTGTGGTGTACCTGCTAAGAGCACCTATAAGGCTGCTAAACATTTGTTTAGGTGAAAATCACAGTTCTATGTTGTCATATGCACAGCTGGCCAAAACTTACATTGCTTCTGCCTGCATGTGCGGTGGCTGAACTACCAAGCTGTTAAAGGCTTGCAGACTTTCACCTTGGGACACCAAGATACAGAATTTCTTGGGCACATTTAGCACATTTTTTACTTCTGTTTTAAGATATATATTGTAAAAATAAAGTTTAGGTAGAATATCTTGGCGGGTTTTTTTCCTGCAAAGTTTTTTCCTGCTTTTTGCCCGTATTCCACCTTCTTTGGCTATGCCAGTCTGTTTCACATCTCTTTTCTTTTTCTTTTCATTTGTCCTTTTTGAGATTCTGCTATCTTTTTGTGTGCCCAACATCTGTACCAGAGTACAATGCTGCACTCTCTTACCTGTGGCTAAATTAGCTTGGTATATGTAGCATCACTTTGTCATTAAATTGATAATCATAATTATTAGAGCATACTGTGGATGACACTAATTATAAACTGAGATTCTCTCACTTGGTAAGAATGGTTGTGGATTTTTTTAATCAAACAAAGTAAGATTTCACTGTAATTTGACACCAGGGATGAAGCGTGTACGTGTGACAGCATATCTGTGTTCGTGACAATCACATGAGAATCCATCCGACTTGCAGTGGGCACTATTTGACTTGCTAGCTCAGTTAAAAAACAGGTTGGATTGTTGGAAAGTGATGGAGGGGCAAGGTTTGTAATTGTTAGTAAATAAGTCACAAAATTCCCTGAAGCTGAACTAAAGAATACAGAATCTAGATGTGACTGTATTCTCTCTCAATAATTTCTAAAGTCATGTTTGATACTTACCATCTTTTACCTGCATTGTCCTGAGTTATGCTTCTTATTTGAGGAAAAAGCAGTGAGATAATGCTGATGTTTTACCAGAGCTATTATGTTATTTCTGGTTTTATGTTGATTGTTATTACTCTTGAGTCTTCATTTTTGAAATTTGTATTCTGCCTGGATTGGTGCTGAAACTTGCATGTCTGTGCTGTGAAACTCTATTAAGTATTAAGAAAACAAGCTTGTGGTAGTTGTAGTGAAGAAATTGGAAAGAGTAAAGCCTTTATTTGCACTGACAATGAATTGCAGTGAGCAATAGTTCTTCAAAACGAAGGTCCTGATTCTTAGGTTTCCCCCACATGGAGATTATCACAGGATCAAGGCCTGAATCAGCTATCAGGTAGGCTCTAGTCCCTTTGTGTAATGTAGGTTTAGATTTGCAACAGAATCTGCTCCTCTTCTACCTAAAGATTACAATTGAAATGTCAACATTGTCAGCCAGCAAGGAAAATTTGGGTGGAGCAGAGAGCAGAAGGTGGGGAAAGAGCAAGAAGAAAGCTACCAGCCTAGGAGAATGGTTTAATGGCATTCTTCAGCCATGAGTTTCTAAGGAGCTTTCTCAGGACATTAGGTGTTTTTCTGAGGAGAGAGCAGAGGGTTTTGCAGTTGTGTTGGTGATATTAAGGTTGAAAGTTGAAAGTGTAATGCACAGGTTGATGATGGAAGCAGTAACAGGCAATATTGGGTTTGCATTTTGCTGTTGGTTTGCATGTTACACTGCATTAAAAAGAATCACTGGATTAGGTGGAACCATCAAGAGGAAGGGGGAGATTGCTCCTTTTCATTAAGAGCAGCTGACTGACTTTGGGAGAGAAGACTCAAGACAGTAGGCAGAGCAAGAAACAAATTTAAGAACCACGGCAAAAAACAGAGAGGCTTTTGCTCAAGTGGGAATATAGGTTGAAAGGATTAGAGGGCATGTGGTCAGACCTATAGATGATAAGAATGAAAACTTCCTAGGGACTATGCAGAGATTGTTGCAACCCAAACAGCCATCGAATTACCTGAAGACAAGCATGGAAAACACTACCCTTTAAATACATAGTAGACAAGAAATAATTCATGTATAAGCCTTTTTACTGTTCTGATAGGATTATTTAATAAAAGTGCTGCTGAGAGACTGGTGTATGTGGAATGGTGAATGTGGTGTGTCTGCAATGTTGTAAGTTTTTTGGTTGTGAGTTTGGTTTTTTTTCCTTTTTCTTGAAACATGCAAGTTTATCTGGATTTCACTTAGGAAGAAACCTACTCTGTGGTGGACTGCTAGCCAGTGAAGGGTACTGCACAAAGCACATCCTGCTCTCCCCACTTCAGTAGTGACATTCTGCAGCGAGTGGAAAGGGAGCAGTATGAGACCAGCACATCAGTTGTGGTTTTTTTTTCTGGGAGAAGCTGGAAGGGTAGTCTAGGTCTTCTGGAACACCTCATTTGGGAAGGAGGGGAAGGGACTAGGGACACCTCTAAATGTCCATTCTGTCCATTCTTACAGTAGGGACACTGGGGAGGTGTGGCCTTACCAGAC